>NC_133104.1:25776336-27072470 GCF_022965805.1 Primulina eburnea | reverse complement strand
GAAGCTATGTCAATTGATTTTGAATCAGTTATGATTGTGGCAGACGAAGCTGTGAAGAAAATCTTCGTCAAACTGGAAGAAGTCGGATTGAAACAATTTCTTGGATTATCTTCCCAATAAATCTATGTCAAAGAGGTTCAGGAACTCTATGAAAACAGATGTCACTACAACTGGCACTATCGCGTCTACTGTAAATGGTCAGTTGTTGATCATTGTGGAGGAGTTCTTCTGCAATGTTTTCCAACTGCCTACTGATGGGCTAGTTAAATTTTCTGAAGTGAAGGCATCTGATATTGAGGAGATGCAAATCCACTTTATCTGCTAATGGTCGGAAAATCAAGGTTTTCGATCCAAAAAAAGAAGGAATTGAAGCCAGAAGTACAACTTTTGGAAGATATAGTAGCCAAGGGGTTTTTGGCAAAGGCTGGATCCTTTGCTGCTCTTACTCTCGAGAAGTTTCAGGCCATGACTGCTATTATGGCTGGACGAAAACTGAACTGGAAGAATATCATTTTAAACATTCTAAGGAATATGTTTCAGTCGTCCAAGCAGTCGAAAGGCTATGCGGTTCAGCTCAGCTACTTGCTGAAGGTAAAAGGGATGGTGATTGATGATTCTGAGAAATATTCAAAAATTAAAATCTTTAATGCCAAGAATGTCCAGCCACCGAAGCCAAAACTGGACATATCACCTGAGCATTCTTAAAGGTCAAGAAAAAGATAGGGACGCATGAGGCTTCCAAGTCAGCGCTGAAAAAGAAGACAATCAAGCGCAAACTGATTGTCAGTGAAACTGATTCTGAGAGGACTCCTTCTCCTAAAGTCATCAAGAAAACCAGGACCTTGAAGACCAAGCCTGCTGCTACAATTGGGACCATCCCAACTAAACGATTAATGCAGTCAAGAGCTCAATAGCCTATCAAGGCTGTTCCACTAAAAGCTGTCCCAATTGAACCCTCAACTGAGGATCGGTTGGCTTTGTCTTCCATCCTACTGAAGAAAAAAGTCACTAAATCTGGTGACAAGAAGAAGCTTGCTGGAGTTAAGGCTCTATTGATCAGTATTGCTGGCTACACTTCCCTACTACTGCCAGACCTAAGGGAATAGTGACCAGAGAAAAGATTAATGAAACTACATCAGGGTTGAGCATTCCTCATGCCCTGACTGACTCGAAAGAGAAGGGGAAGATGCAGGAAGAACCCAGGCCAACCAATTCCATTCAAACTCACGTTGATCTTATTTGGCAAGAGATCAATGAGTTTGCAGAGAACAAGATCAAGGCCTACAATGAATGGGTTAAATTCAGAACAGAAGTTTTTGCCAAACAGCTTCAGAATAAATCTAAACTGAAGAAAGTTATTGATCTGGAGACTGTTGTTCTAAGGGTAGTTAAGGCTTTTACAATTGTTCAAGCTCTGGAACAAAAAAATTATTTCTTCAATCAACAAAGAGCGAAGAAGCTTCAAAAGATAGTTGATGAATTGCGACTAAATTTTGATCCTACTAGTCCAACTACTTTCCATGATACAGCTATGCATAATCAATTGTACTTGGATATTCTCTCTTTGCAAATGGAAATAAAAAACTGGGAAATAGGTCAAGAGCTGATCATCAGACGAGCCAGCTGAACAGTCAGTTCAAGAGCCATCCAAAGACACAGCTGCTGAACCTACCCAACAGGCAAGTGAACCTTTCACATCAGTTGCTCAACCTACACCATCTTCAACTACTGATCCAATGCTTTATTCAGAAGCTGAATTATCATTGGCAAATCTCGATGAGGTCATCAAATCAGTTACCTCTGATATTCAGCTAGAAACATCAAGATCAGTTGAAGATGTTGTCCAAACTGAAGAACCAGCTATACAAGCTGTTAGTTTTGAAGAACCGGTGGAGAAGCCCATTTTTGACCAAACTGAAGAGACAGTTCAGTCAGAAGTTATGACTGAACATGCAGTTTTGGAACCAACTGAAGAGGCTCAGCTGCACTCAGTTGAAGATGTGCCAGCTGAATAGCCAGTTTTTCAACCAACTGAAGAACCATTTATTCAAACAACTAAAGAACCTTCGACTACTTCTGTTATTCCAACTGTCTCTTCTCCTCCCCAGGAACTTACAACTGCAAGTATTTCAGAAAAAGTGATGCATGAAACAGAACCAATTGACGGTGTGATGGTTATTTTCACTCAACAAAAAAAGGGAGCAGATTCCAGAAAATTCCGGAGCCATGTCTCATGGTATTTCAGACACTGATATCCTATTTGAAGAACTTCAAACTGTTCAGTCCAACTTCGTCAATATTATGAACGTTATTTCTGCAAGACAATCAACTCAGCATGCACACACTTTGAAACTCAACTCCAGCAATGAGTTTACATCGAACAATCTGAAACAAATCAATCAGAGTGTGACTTCTTTATTTCTCCATATGGAAGAAATCAAGAAAGATAGGTTGTCGACTGAATCCCACTTTAGTTGGAAGACGATTTGATTTTCTGGAGAATATATTCACTAAAAGGATTGATAAGCTGCAGAACGTTGTGATGAATGGCGTATCAGATATTGCAGCAGATGTTCGAATATTATCAAAGAAATTTGATGTGCTTGACAAAAGGGGGGAAATTAGAGACACAAAAGAAGACAAAGGGAAGAAGAAGATATGAAGATCAACTGACTTCAGTTGCTAGTTGAAGATTCTTTATTCTTTGTACGAATTTGTACATAGATTAGTTCCTGAGTTTCATTCTTTGTACGAATATGTACATTAGAAGAGTTATTTTATCTACAATTAATTCGAAGAACTTTTTTTGAGTTCAGTTGATTATTTCATACTTTACAAGTTTTGTCAAACACTAAAAAAGGAGAAATTGTTGGAAACTTAATTTTGGTTGTTTGACAAACTAAGTGATTAATTAGTTGGACTAACTGATCAAGTAACTTGAAGAAAATGATCTACTTAAATCAACTGAAAGTTGCATAACTGATGATTAATGCACAGTTTATCGAAAGAAAACTGAAACTAGCTAAACTGGACTTACGAAGACAACTCACTGATCAGTTGATATAATCAGTTGTGAGCTTACCAGCGAATCAGCTGACCATTTAGCTGTACACGTCATCAGTTATTGAAAAGGACATTCAACCGACAACAGTACAAAGCAGACTACAACTTGTAGTGGAACGTCGCATTTCAGAGCTACAGTGTATGATTGTCAAAAGAATATGACGTGGTAATCAACGGATATAAAGATTCAAATATTATTAAATGTTACCGTTGAAGAGAATCCTATAAATATGTGAGAAGAGCAGCAGAAGAAATAATCGATCTATCCAATCTCTCAAGCTTGTTGTTACCCTGCTGAATTTATAGCTCTTATTCAAAATTCAAAAAGCTCACACTTATAAGATTTATTTGTAGCATTTGAGGCTACTTTTCGAGCATATAAGCACAAACTGTTTATTGTTTATTTTATCTTTAACTAGATCAGTTGTGCTAAGTTCATTCGAAGAACTGTGAGATATTTAGTAAACTAAGAGTTTCAGTTTTGGCATTGTTAAGTCCAAATTGAAGTGGGTCTGTACAAGTTTTATATCGATCAAAGTCTTTTAGTGCATATCCTATCCTTGTGATAGAAGGGGTGACGTAGGAGTTATTCAAATCTCCGAACATCCATAAATCTTCATGTTGTTACTTCAGTTATTTATTCTATCTTACAGTCAGTTTATTTCTGCAACTGTTATCAGTTAAACTGATTGTCATTGACTGACAAGATTCCTAGTTTCAATTTGTTACAAAACTGACATTTCATTCGAAAAGACGTTAAAATCGTGAGTGTTTATTCAACCCCCCTTCTATACACATTTCAACCTATCAACCGATCCTAACACAGGCTTTGCAGCGGCTTCTAAATGCACAGCTATGGGAGCGGTCCAAAACTGTTGTAATATTCACAATATGTACAATTGGTTTCAAACCGCGCTTTAATTGACAACATCAATAGCGGTTGCAAATCGCTCTTATATCCATGGCATGTAGGAGAGGTATAAGACTGTTCTCACACTTTACGCCTTTTAGAACATTTTGAAACGGTTCCTAAATACACAACTACAAAAATGGTTCGAAACTTTTATAAATATGCGTGATGGGTATGAGTTATATCAAAGCGCACCTAAAATACGCAATAGAAGTAGTTCTTCAACTTGTACCACCGGTTGAAAAAACCGCTTCTATAAGATATAAGGGCATCAATAAGAGGAGCAATTTTGCAACCGATGGTACAAGTGCTGGAGCGGTTAAAAATCGATCTTAAAATTGAAAAAAACCGCTTCTGTAAGAGTATTTTTATGTAGTGTTAAATTGTTTTAATGCGTTAAATGCATGAATATTGCATCAATATGTGTTTTAATTCATGGCGCATTAAAGTTTCATGCATTAGGGTTTAAATTGCATTTCGCTCTCGAACGAGTAACGGAGACCGGGGATAATCAGGAAATTATTTTTATTGAATAATTATTTTAATTATTTAATATAAGGTGTATTTTAGGGAGAATTTCGAAAATGGGCCTTGGTTGGGTTTTACTCGCTGATCCGTATTTTAAAACGGTACACAAATTTTATCGATTCGGAAGACTTTTTGAGGGTTCGGACAATATTTTAAAAAACGTATCAAAACGAAATATTTTTCAAGGAGTGTGTTTGGGCTTAATGGGTTTATTTTAGTTCTTAGTGAGCTAATCTTTTTAAATTCATTTAATTTGACTAGGGCCCATTTATGCATGTATTATCTGTTTAAAACCCTTCATCATCAAACCCTAACCCTAGTACATAGCCGCCCCTCCCTATCCATGCAGCATAATTTTGAAATAATTTACAGCAGATCCTCTAGGTTTTCTCCATAGTTTCAAGAAAAACTTCTTCTCCGCCTCTCCGGTGCAAGCCCTATGAGCGTATCTTCGAGTTTTTGAGCATAAAACGTTAAGGCATGCCATGTATCTTATTTTTCTCATCATTCATGTCGTATATATGCTGATATGTGTGCTATGTATGTATAATGCTCGGTCCTTGCATGATATCACGTTTATGCATTTGGTTTGTCATGAAATCCGCATGTTTTACTTACAACTCATGTTTTCAATTGCTTTCATGTAAGGGGTTGCTAGGGCATCGATTTTAAGAGCTATACGAACTGTATAAGGTGGCGTCACAAGGTTTCAGTCGAGGGATGGTCGAGTCATGGTGAGGGCAGATCAGTGTGAGTGCACAGTTTGACGCTTGGGCTAGGTCGTGCTATGGAAAGGGAATCGGCTGTAGGGGGTGTTTATCCAAGCAACGGTGCAGTCCCTAAGTGGATTGAGTCGTGGTATAGGAGGGGCACAACCGCGGCTGGTCATGATCTAGGGGTTGGCCTTCGCACATGAACCAAGTAGAGCTTGTGTGTTCTTGTTTCAGGTGAGTCGCGCTCGGGGGATTGCATGGATAGTAGAAGAGGTTAACGTGGGTCCAATAGAGTGTCCTAGGCTCGGTCTGGGTCCTAATGTATGCTGGTTTGATTCTGGTCTGGCTTCGTGTGGGCTAGGGTCGAAGGTTCATGGTTTAAGGCACTAGGGTTTGTGTAGTGGCTAGGGAAAAAAATTCCAAAGACGTTTCGGGCCTGTTCGAGGGTCTTAAGTGGTCTAGTCTAAGTGTTTTAGGGGCTAGTAGAGCACGGTTGGGTCATGGTTAAATATGAGAAAGATTCGGTTAATTTTCTGGTTGATTCGGTTAAAATCGGACCTTGGTCAAAGTTTAAAATGAACCGTATAAGTTTTGGAACGGACTCAGTTTACGTCTATGAAATGCTTACTATTATGTGTTTTAAGGAGTTTGGTTGCCTTCAAGTCAAAATTTTGAGGTCCATGGTTAAAATGGTCATTTAGGGTTTCTAGGGGCAAAATAGTCATTTTGCACGCGGATCGAGTTTTAGTCCTGGCAGCGCCCTAATCACTAACTTATCATGTTTTTAAACGTTATGTATCACGAATATATTTTTATGTAATTATGAAAACACGTTGCATGCTTGATTTTATGGAAAAACTATGTATGTGCATGCTTTTGATAAGTGATGAAAATAATAATGTTTTTGAAGGATGTGAGTTAGTTGTGACTAATGATATATGTATACGATGAGCTATATGGAATGTTGAATTGGTTAGTGGAATTGATTGAGATATTAAGGAACTTAGAAGAAACTATGTGACGTCCCAGATTCGACAACTGTTCCCACTGTACCAAGACGAGTCTTTCCAGTGTGCGTATATCCTCACTCATAAGGATCCTAGGAAACTTCCCAAGGGGTCACCAATTCCAGAATTGCCCCAAGCCAAGCACGCTTAACCTTGGAGTTCTTATGTGATGAACTACCAAAAAGAAAATGCACTTTCTTGATATGAGTAGTACCTATCAAATATTTTAAGCCCTCCTCAACTGCACAGTCCCTTACCTTAACAGTTTTGGAATCCCTGTTCTTCCGATGTAAGATCGGTTCATTCATATTCTCTTCGCCTAGAAGCCTGCCAAGAATCACTCATTGTCCGTGCAAAAATATGTCACCGTCAATCACCCCCCCGCCCTCTTTTTCCCCGGGCCTCACTTGCCCACCAGCTTCGGCTTGGTTCGTCCCTAAACCACACCGTACTAGGAGAGGTCGGCTCTGATACCAATTGTGACGTCTCAGATTCTACTACTGTCCTCACTGTACCAAGAAGGGTCTTTCCAACATGCTTATGTCCTCACTCACATGCACCATATGAAACTTCCCAAGGGGTCACCCATCCAATAGATTTTCCCAAAGCAAGCACGCTTAACCTTGGAGTTCTAATGTAATGAGCTACCGAAAAGAAGATCCACCTTCTTGATATAAATAGTACCTATCAAATCTTTTAAGCCCTCTTCAACTGCACAGTACCATACCAGAACAGTTTTGGAATCCTTCTCCTTCCGGTGCAAGATCAGTTCATTCATTATCCCTTCTCCTAAAAGCCTGCCAGGAGTCTGCTACTAAAAATACTACTAGACAATTTTTTTGTAAGCTATTTTCAAAAATTACAATCAACACATGCATTTTAAAAAGATCGTTCAACTATTGAATAAAAATACTGCAATTAAATAATTTAACCTCGCCAAATTCCTAAACTATTGTTTTAAAAGAACTCAAATGTAACAATAAAAACCCTTCCAAACCATCAACATATAAAAAGTTGTAAAATGTATCACATGGCAATGTTTCACTCCTGACTCATAAACATATAGTGCGGAAAACATAAGGTCCTCGGGTTAGTGTGCACAATTCTAGCTCCACCTACTCAGTCTTCGGCGCCTCCATTCTCCACATCATCAGACTCACTTGCATCATTCACACCTAGTGAGTTTAAAGAAAACACAACTGAACCGTGATAACAAGTACATATACATAACCTACAACAGTGACAAGTATTGTAATCAAAATACATCTCCTGATCCTAAAAAGCATGAACTTAAACATAACATGTCAAAGTATAAACCTATCCATAATATATCTCGTCATATCAACATAATACATGTTCATTTTCTTTTATTGAATTCAACTCATTAGTTGTGACTTTCATATCAGCTCTAGTCGATGGTTCCATCTACGTATAACTGTGGTACCCAACGACCGGGACATCAACGACAGTAATACCCATCCACTAAGCCTTGGCCTTACATGTTCGTGTTCGTATTAGTCACAGTCAACTCCCCTCCTTCAAAAACATGTCATCGTATTCATCACTTATAAAAAATCATGCATATATGTACATTTTCTTAAAACCAAGCATCGAACGTATTTTTTGTATTTTCATAAAAAAATCATGTTCATATTAACATTTACATTTTGAACATGCAAATTTTGTGATTAGGGCGCTGCCATGACAGCTAACTTGACTCGGTTGCAAAATGACCATTTTGCCCCTAGAAATCCTAATTGACCATTTTACCCCTTGACCTCAAAATTCTTACCCGAAGTCAACCAAACTTATTAAAACACCTCAAAACATATTTATAACCATTTCCTAGACTTTAACTTGAGTCATGCAAGAACTTCTATAATTCGTTTTTAAACTTGGAGCGGGGTCCCGGTTTTTTAGCCCTTAACTACATAATTCCGACCACCTAACCCATAAAAGCCCTCGACCCATTGCTGGAAAAATCAGCACAAGATGAGTCAAACCCTAATGCACCTTTTGCTTCATTTATTCAATCCTAGCCCAAGAACCAACGGACCAGCCCCTAGCCAACTATTTTGGGACCAAGACCAAACCATGAGGCCCCTCCTGGACCGACCTAACCCACGACTACAGCCACTGCACACTAGCCTACGCAACTCGCCCCCCAAAACGCTACTATCTTGGCTCCCTCGATCAACTCACGCCACGCCCTACTGCCGGCAACCCATGGACCCTTCCCATCCTTGAAACGGACCCACAAGGGTCTGAAATATACATGGACTGAGCCCACGCACGCTGCTCCTGTGGGGACCCGGACGCTAATGAAGTTCATAATCGTCATTAGGACAATTTAATCAATTATAATAACCAGGGTCTATATTTTTTTAATGCAGAAAGTAATGGAAATCATACTAGTATACATATCAGTATAAAATAAGGTACAAGTCCTGTACAGCATACATTCAATACAGACTAAGGTTCAACAACTAGCTATCAAGTGTTCAAACCCTATCTACAGCAACATCAAAGTCTGTGGTCTCCACTCTAATCATGATCTGTCGTCATCTCCTCGACCCTGATCCTGTCCCACCTGTTGTCATGCACACATACAAACAAGACAACAGCCGGATAATTCCGGTGAGAATATAATCTCAATATAAATCAACGAACATGCAATCATATAATCAATATAAAGCATGAAGCAGATATCAGATATATATCAAAGTCTGAAACATAATTAATATAAAACTATCAATCATACTCGTGACTCCACGAATCAGACTAGACTAAATCCTAGTCTAGGGATCCCGGTTTCCAGACGTTGTCATTCCTATATCGACCAACAGTAATAGAAGAAACTCAGATTCTATCCACGTAGATATAAACAAAAATCCAGTGTCTTGACCTATCCGTCACAGACTGTGGCACTATCGTCAATACACTATCTGGTGACATCGTGCAATGTGCCCGTGGCGATCCCACCACTATCAGGCACTTCTGTCACAAGATCACTCGTCTAATACTCGTCTAATACATGCTTCCTATAAATCAATAGAACAACATATAAAATCAAATCAATGCATATAGCAACAATAAGTATGTGATTTGGGGAAACTCAATTATATCCTACTTGAATCGATCTCCCAATATCACATTGACTTATACCTTTCGTTTATAGTCTCGGTCTGAAGCAATATCAGTTCTGAACTCAAGACTGTCTCTGTAAATCTGAAAAGACATATCGAGAATCATGATATCAATGTTCTATTCTCAATTCAACACTAAATCTGATTAATCTGGATTTAAGTCAAATCAACGGCATAACGACACAATCTCATTATCCCCGTCAATACCAAATCAACAGACATCAATTACAAATCATAACTCATATCCGATACAATCTATAATTAATTCATAATCCAAATCTGTCCGATTTCAAATCAATATGATCAGAAAATCATAACAATTCCATAATCAGTCTGTTTTTCAATCTGACTTCGATTCTACGATGTTTAACATATCCAGAACACCATATATGAATCATATCAAATTCCTACCACATCATATTTTCAAATGATACCTGATCGAGCAAAACTTGCACAGTAAAACCCCCAATAAAAATATGATTTTGTATGCTCAAAATTAATCGCAAGTGCACGATGTCAAGTGACAATATAGTGTACAAGACTACGAGTATCGTTCCACTGAAGACTGTGTTTAACAATTATTATTTTCAGTTATTAAACATTTAGCAACGAAAATTGATTTGATTGTTTATTACTACTAACATTAAATAAACGTGCAAATAAAAAGCTTCAAAATCAAGTAATGAAATGTAAAGTGTAAAATGTTGAGTAAAAATTCAATGATAAATGGATTTGTTGGGAATCTCGGCTCACCTACCCCTCGTTAATTAATTAATTCGTTCGATCGTGATCTACGCTTCCGACAGGATTTCCTAATCTATTGAACACTCTCTCTCGAGCTATGCCAAACTAATTCTACTCAATGAAGTAATTAAATGTCTTTAATTATTTATCAAGAGTGAATCGCATTTCGATCTATGAAATCCCCTAGTTTTCGACCCTAAGGACTATGACTATCGGCACGTATCCAATTTCATATATCTATGTAAATTGTAGATCCGCGAATTATACTACTCGTTCCTATCACAAGTTGTTCTCTCGAACTCACTTGCAATATAAAAACATTGTCAAAGTTAGCTACGCTCTAACAACACGATAAAACAGTAGTATAATCAAGAATAACGCACAATCGAAATATAAATTAATTCAAATCAACGTTCGGGGTAAGATCCCCTTTAATCCCAACAAATAATAAAGGTTTAGCTGCTAGAATTCATAGTAAAAATAAATGCAACAACGTTTAAAATGAAAGAAACTAGATTAGAAATACTAGGCGAGAAGAAATCTGCGAAAAACGATGCCCGAAAAATCACGAATCTTCAATCCAAGCGCAAAGTGCTCTCCAAAACTCTTGACGGCAGAAGAATGAAGTCTGAATGACCCCTAATTCGTGCCTCCCCTCTTTCCATATCTTCCCTCCTCCAAAATAAGGTAAAAGATCGGACAAGAAATCTTGCCAAAATTAGGTGGTGCTCGGGCGGTAGAAAAGTACCGCTCGAGCGCCACACCTTCTGTAGCTTTTCTTGGGATGTGCGGCACTCGCGCTCGGGCGGTAGAAAACTACCGCTCGAGCGCCGACTCTTCTGTGATTTCTTCCTTGTAGATCATTCCTCGCGCTCGGGCGGTAGAATTTCACCGTCCGAGCGCCACACTTTCTGTCGAATACCTTCGGCAACTCGCCTCTCGCGCCCGGGCGGTAGAAAATTACCGCTCGGGCGCGAACCTTTCTGTACAAAAACTTATTGGCTTAACACTTGGCTTCGAGTTCCGTTTTTCCGGCCATTTTCCTGCAAATTCATCACCCAACCGTGAGACATGATAATATGCAAATGATTACTCTAAAATGAACAAAATGTAAATGAAATGTATGCATGCACAATGCAAATGCAACTAAAACTAATGCAATAAAGCGCGTAAAAATCACACCTATCAACCCCCTCATACTAACCTTTTGCTTGCCCTCAAGCAAAATCGGTTACAACCCACAACCAAAATACGAACAAACACAAAGGGAAAGAATTAAAATAATGAAACTGATGGTGAATTAGCAAACTGACATCTTTTGCCTCAGCGCGTTTGTGAATCACATCCAATTTGTCAAATCACAGCATTCATCAATACCCCTTTTAAAGCACCTTAGCATTTTTATTTGACCAAAAAGTGTGGTCGTGTGTGTGCCGTGGGTCTCACTAGCTCGTGCTTCAGACAGTTTTATTCGCAAATCATGCGATTCACCAAATCAACAGTTCAATGCAAGTTTCCCTATCCTGAGTTCTGTTTCTAGTTGTGACCAACAAGTGAACACAAAGCGGCTAAATTTCAAGGTTGTACACCAGGAATTAGGGAGTCAATATCATGAGGTTTCAAACGGCTAAAGAAGATGGGACGTACACTGATCATTTTCATTATGCACTTGTCAGAATTTTCACCTGACATTCCTCAACACCTTACATCTCCATCTATTTAGCCTTGGGATAGGATTTCATCCCTTTTTGGCTCCCCCACACCTTACATCCCTTTTTTTTCATTTACAACACTATTAATTTTTTTTTTAGTGCATAATTTTCTCGAGTGTACTCCATAGGTTTTGAGTATATGGAACGTTTGTTTATTTGGCTTAGGGATAACGCTTGGGGTATTATGCACAATTGGGAAGAAAGTTATTCCGGTGGACTCAAGTGATCTACTCTACTTCTTGTCACTGGTCGGTCACGACTGTCAACAAACATTCACTCAAGTTCGACTTGCATCTCATGTTTTTCAAGTTTCTCTCACAAATTCTTAAACTCGACTGTCGTTAACACTACTAATAGCACCCACTATGTGCGCATATGGAAATTTTTCAATTCACTGGGGTATTCATTAAGAGTGATAAGATTAAGTAATATGCAGTTCATTTACCCCAAAATCATCACAGGCTACCAATTGACTAATGTCCCATCACTGACACTCATGCAAGACAAATACGAATGCAAACAAATAAGAAGACGTACGACGACCCCCTCATACTAGACGTGTGCAATGTCCCCATTGCACAAAAAACTCAAAACACAGAAATGCAAACACAAATGCAGACTAATAAACATGAGAGCTAATAAACATGCTAGACTGAAACAACGATAAGAAAGAAAACGGAAAGCGGTAAAGAAATAAAAGTGCGAAGAAGGGGAAACAGTAAACTCCCCTGGTCAAGACTAGTCGGCGTCGTGCTCAGGTGGTGGCACTCCGGAAGCGTCCCCCTGCTGAGAATAATCATACTGGAACTGGAATGGGGGAGGAGGTAGCGGAGTCGGTGGAATGGTCGACGGGTCAACGCCCCCGTGCACAAGCAAAGTGCGCATCATGGAGTCAAGGTGAGACAAATGGTCCGTGACGTAAGAGTTGAACTAACTCTGATGCGCTGGAAGGCGAGATTTTCATCCATCTTATCATTCTGAGTTTGCCTTTGGGGTTGTGGTGGAAGGCGGCGTGGGACGGCAGTGCTAGATCCACCGGCTTCCTCCTCCTTAGTGGGGAAGTCCGCCCGTCGTTTCGCTCTTTTTCTTTGTTCATCCTCCTGACAAACACTCCTCGTCGTCCCGGAAAAGTACCCCAGCCCGTGCACATAGTTCGGATATGATCGTCCGAAAGAAAAGCCCGATGTGGCTGTTGTGGGCACTCAGCATGATCTGAGAGGTTATAAGTCGGCCCACATTGATGCTGTATCCTTGGGTCAAAGCAAACAGTAGCACCTCTTTCCTTTTGAACCTCGCTCTTATGCGAGACTGGCATCATCCGCCGGGCCACAAATAAATACCACATGGCAGCAGTGGTGCGCAAATACTTCTCGTCGAAACAACTCGGGGGTCCCCCTAGTGGTTTTCATGTAGCCCCCGGAAGACACAAAGTCTCGATAATCTCAGTGTAATTGGGCTCAACAATCAATGCCTGGTAGTTGGAGTCGTCCACCTCCGCTGTTTCTAGGAGGGCGTTAATAGTAGCCGAATCAAACGGCACAAGCTTGCCTCTAACAAAAGCTCTCCCATCAGTTCGCTCACAAGCATTTGCATAAAACTCCCTAACTACCGACACCACTGCAGCTTGAGGGTGCTCACTAAATTTTTCCCATCCCCTTCGATCCAAATCCACAAGGGGCTCTAAATATCTATCCTCAAATTGGCGACGAAAACCCCTTTCGGGAATGGGGTTTTGGTGAATTTTAGCATAGTCGTATCTAGCACGAGCTTCCGCACTCACGAACCGTGTTCTATCAAATGAGGATGAAAAGGAGGAACTGGGATTACCTCTTTGCTTCTTGTGGGCCATTGTGTGTGAAGATGGAGATGATGACCGGAGAAGAAGACCCGATTGATGGAATGCGCGTGCGTCCCTATGAAGAATATTCGACTTGCCGAGGATTGGGGGAGGAATCGACCACCTGCACACGAAAATTGAAGAGGAGAGTGAGGGAGAGTTAGGGATTTGGGGGGTAGGGTGCGCGCAGAATGAAAGGGGAAAGGGGAAATCGCGACTTAAAAGAAGTCGCGCTCGAGCAGTATAAAATTACCGCTCGAGCGCGAACCTCTCTGGTATTTTTGTCCAGAGGTAAGCGCTCGCGCTCGGGCGGTATAAAGTTACTGCTCGAGCGCCAACCTCTTGGGAATCATTATCCCGAGGTAAGCGTTCGCGCTCGGGCGGTATAAAATTACCGCTCGAGCGCGAGCCTCTCTGCCCAAAATCGTTTAAAATCTATTTTAATTATTTTTTTTCTTTTTATTTTTTATTTTTTAAAATTAAACAAAAGCAAGAGAAAATAACTAAATTAACACGATAGAAAATCTAAATCAAATGCGAGAGAAGGGGAAGAAAATAGTTCTCAATTTATAGTCGAGATCTTGACTGTCGGTCTGTCTCAGTTCGGCATGTCTTGGAACCGGGTGATTCCAAGTTGTGGCTCAATTGTGCCACCCATGTAGTGCTTCAGGCGCTGGGCATTGACCGTAAATGTCCCATCCTTCCCATCTTTCAATTCTACAGCTCCCGATGGATAAACGTTCGAGATCACGAATGGACCGGACCATCGCGACTTCAATTTTCCGGGAAAAAGTCGCAACCGGGAGTTGTAGAGTAGGACACTTTCACCCTATTTAAATTCTCTTTCGATGATCCGCCTATCATGAGCCTTCTTTGTCTTTTCTTTGTATGACAGTGCTAGATCATAGGCCAGATTCCAGAATTCCTCCAACTGATCTAGTTGAAGCAAACGATATTCACCTGCATCAGTAAAATTAAAGTTCAGTGCTTTTGTGGCCCAGTATGCGCGATGCTCTAACTCTACAGGTAGATGACATGCTTTACCAAACAAAAGCCTATACGGTGTAGTGCCTATAGGTGTTTTAAAAGCAGTCCTATATGCCCAAAGAGCATCATCTAATCTCACCGACCAATCTTTCCTACTGACACCTACCACTTTCTCCAAAATTCGATTTATCTCTCGGTTAACCACCTCCACTTGCCCACTCGTCTGGGGGCGATAGGGGGTAGAGATTTTATGTGTGACACCATATTTGCTCAAAATTTTTTCAAATAGTTTGTTGCAAAAATGCGTGCCACAGTCACTAATGATTGCTCGTGGTGTTCCAAATCGGTTAAAAATGTTTTTCTTTAAAAATTTTAGGACCACTTGAGCATCATTAGTGGCGTACGCTTCCGCCTCTACCCACTTAGACACATAATCCACCGCAACCAAGATGTATTTTTTCGTGAAAGAACTGGGAAACGGTCCCATGAAGTATATCCCCCACACATCAAAAACCTCACACTCAATGATATTATTTAAAGGCATTTCATGACGGTTATAGATGTTACCTGACCGCTGGCATTTATCACAATGGAGAACATAAGAACGAGCATCTTTAAAGAGGGTTGGCCAATAAAAGCCACATTCAAGTACCTTGGATGCCGTCCTTGTTGGTCCGAAATGACCATCTACCTCACGGTCATGGCAATGGTTGAGAATTTGATCAAACTCTTCCTCCGCAACACACCGTCTTATCATGGAATCTGCACAAATTTTAAACAAAAACGGTTCCTCCCAAAAATAGTATTTCACGTCAGAAAAGAATTTCTTTCGTTGGTGAAACGATAGGTTTGGTGGAGGTGTGCCTGTGACAAGAAAGTTAACGAAATTTGCATACCATGGACAATGTTTCATCTCAAACAGTTGCTCGTCAGGAAACCAATCATTAATAGCTTGATCTACACGGTCATTACTAACAAGCTCTAGTCTAGATAAATGATCCGCCACCACATTCTCAACACCTTTCTTATCTTTTATTTCCAAATCAAACTCTTGTAACAGTAAGATCCACCGAAGTAAGCGTGGCTTTGCATCTTTTTTAGCAAGCAAATGTTTCAGTGCAGAGTGGTCTGTGTAAATAATGACTTTTGACAAAACAAGATATGCATGAAATTTATCAAGTGCAAACACTACTGCAAGTAACTCTTTTTCAGTGGTGACATAATTTAATTGTGCTTCATCTAGAGTCTTACTTGCATAGTATATAGTGTGGAATACCTTGTTCCATCTTTGGCCGAGGACAGCACCAACTGCAGCATCACTGGCATCGCACATGATCTCGAAGGGCAGATCCCAATCCGGTGCCACCAAGACAGGAGCCGTCACCAAGCGCTCCTTTAAATCATCGTATGCCTGCAAACAGTTAGAATTAAAATCAAAGGGCATATCTTTCATAAGTAGAGAAGATAGAGGTTTGGAAACTTTAGAAAAATCTTTGATGAACCGCCGATAGAAACCGGCGTGGCCTAAAAAACTTCTAACTCCCTTTACTGAGGCTGGTGGTGGTAGGTTCTTTATTACTTCAATTTTCGTCTTGTCCACCTCAATTCCTTGCTCCGAAACCTTGTGCCCTAAAATAATTCCCTCTTGTACCATGAAATGGCACTTTTCCCAATTGAGCACCAAGTTCGTCTCCTCGCATCTTCTCAACACGGATCTCAAATTCTGCAAGCACTCATCAAACGTTGCACCAAAGATAGAAAAATCATCCATAAATATTTCAAGAAAGGTTTCAATCATATCATGGAATATAGCAGTCATACAGCGCTGAAATGTAGCAGGTGCATTACAAAGACCAAAAGGCATTCGGCGAAAAGCAAACGTGCCATAAGGACAAGTGAAAGTGGTTTTCTCTTGGTCCTCAGGTGCAATTGTGATTTGATTATACCCTGAATACCCATCTAGAAAACAATAAAATTCATGCCCCGCTAATCTCTCCAACATTTGATCAATAAAGGGAAGGGGAAAATGGTCCTTACGGGTGGCATCATTCAACTTCCTATAGTCAATACACACTCTCCACCCCGTAACAGTTCTCGTGGGAATAAGTTCATTCTTTTCATTGGTGATCACCGTAATCCCATCTTTCTTAGGCACACATTGAACCGGACTTACCCAAGCACTATCGGAAATAGGGTAGATAATACCTGAATCGAGAAGCTTAATAGTTTCCGCTTTCACTACCTCTTGCATCTTTGGATTTAGTCGTCTTTGAGGTTGCACGAGAGGTGAGTACTTTTCTTCCATCAAGATTTTATGCATGCATATCGATGGACTGATTCCCTTGATGTCTGCCACCTTCCAAGTGAATGCCCTTTTGTGCTCTTTGAGAACTTGCAACAATTTGTCCTCCATAGCATCTGTCAAAGCAGCAGAAATAATGACAGGCAACGTGTTATTATAACCTAGGAATACGTACTTTAAGTGCGGAGGTAAGGGTTTGAGTTCAAGCGTCGGTGGCTCCTCGATGCTCGACTTTGGAGGGATCAAATCTCTGCGCTCTCCTAGATCTTCCAGTTTCATCCTCATCGGCCTTCTCCATGGATGGTTGTCATTGAAGTATGCTACTATTTCAGCTTTTTCTTCATCCAATTCCTCTTCTCCCAATTCAGTAGTGATAGTGACCTCCAAAGGGTCCCTAAGAGCATCCTGCACATAGTGAGACACAAGAGAGTCAAAAGCATCAATTCTAAAACAACTATCAGAATGCAGTGTGTGCTTAAGTGCATTAAAAACATCAAAAGTAATCTCTTCCTCGCCCACTCTCAATCTCAACTTCCCTTCTTGCACATCAATCAGTGCCTTGCCAGTTGCAAGGAACGGTCTCCCCAAAATTAGAGGCATCTCTGTATCCTCCTCCATGTCGAGAACCACGAAATCCGCAGGGAAAATGAATTTGTCATCTTTCACTAGCACATCCTCAATCACTCCGCGGGGGTACTTGACAGATCTGTCAGCCAGTTGCAAGGACATCCTCGTCGGCTTAGGCTCTCCCAACCCGAGTTTCCTAAACACAGACAATGGCATAAGATTAATACTTGCACCAAGATCACATAACGCTTTATGAAAAACAATATCACCAATCATGCAAGGAATAGAAAAACTCCCTGGGTCTTTGAGTTTCGGTGGGATTTTGTTTTGCACCAAAGCGGAGCAATTTTCAGTTAAGTTCACTTTCATGTGATCCTCCAACTTCCTCTTATTGGCTAAAATATCTTTTAAAAATTTAGCATAATTAGGCATTTGCATTAAAGCATCGGCGAAGGGAATATTGATATGTAATTTTTTAAACACCTCAAGAAACTTATCGAATTGTGCATCTAGTTTAGCTTTTTTCAATGCTGCAGGGAAAGGTGGAGGAGTAACAATTTTAGGTTGTGTAGTGGGTGCTCGTGTAGAGTTAGAAGACTTACCTTTAGATGTCGTAGTTTGCTCATCTACGGTTTGAGTTTTCTCTTTTTCCCTTGACTCCAAAACTTTCCCACTCTTCAACTCGATGGCCTTCACTTGCTCTTTTGGATTAGTCTCTGTGTTACTTGGCAAGGTGTCTGGCTCTCTACTTGCTATCATCTTCGCTAACTGACCAATCTGATTTTCAAGCCCCTTTATCGACGCATCCTGATTTTGAAGTCTAGTTTCAGTGGATGAAATAAACTTAGACATCATTTGCTCCAAGTTGGACTTTTCTTCTCTAGGAGGATCGGATCTGTACATCGGTTGTTTTCCATATTTTTGTCCTCCCTTCGGTCTATTCTGACTGTTTTGACCGCCCCATGAGAAGTTGGGATGTTGCCTCCACCCAGGATTGTATGTGTTCGAATAAGGGTCATGCCTTGGGCGGTTTTGGACTCCCACTTGGTTCACTGGTGCCTCATTTTGCACATAGAATGGATTGTCATCTTGACAGTCCTTCGCATAGTGTTCCCCTCCACACTTTTCACATAATATCTCTTGAAGACGCATCGCCGTGCCACCCACATTCAAGCCATCTATTTTCCTGTTTAAAGCATCAAGTTGTGCAGTAATAGCAGAAAAATCAGTTACCTGGTGCACTCCTGCACTCTTCCGCTGGTTGTTTCTTTCAGATTGAGGATGATAGCTGCTAGCAGCCATCTCTTCTAACAATTCATATCCTTCCTCCGCGGTCTTTCTCAACAGGTTTCCACAAGCAGCCGCATCTATCATAGTACGGTTAGGAGTAAGCAAACCATAATAAAATGTTTGAACGACTAACCCAAGTGGTAACTCGTGATGTGGGCATCTTCGTAGTAGATCCTTGAAGCATTCCCATGCCTCATATAGAGATTCCTGATCAAATTGAGCAAATGTTGTAATGTCTGCCCGCAGCTTCATGGTCTTGGAGGGAGGGAAGTATTTGATGAGAAAAGCTTTCGCCATGTCGTCCCATGTAGCGATCGAACCTACAGGCAAACAATTTAACCACGCTTTAGCTTTATCACGTAAGGAGAAAGGAAATAAATGCAACCTAACAACATCATCAGAAACTCCATTGAATTTAAAAGTATCGCAAATTTCAAGAAAATCCGCGATGTGCGTGTTTGGGTCATCCATTGCAGTTCCTCCAAATTGGACCTTGTTCTGAACCATCTGGATTATGGCTGGCTTGATTTCGAAGTGATTTGCCCGCACGATAGGCCTCACAATGCTAGGGTGTGCACCCTCCAAAGAAGGCTGGGCATACTCCAGCATCGGTATGCGGCGTGGTATCTCAACTTGTCTATTGTCACGCTGTTCCTCTCCACGTTCTTGCTCGTGTCTTTCCATCAGTTCTTTAAGTCTTTGTTGTTGTCTCCGCCTTCGGAAAGTTCTTTCAATTTCAGGATCAAACTCAAGCTCCACGTCAAGTGACTTTGGCCTGCACTGGAAGAGATATCTGTAAAAACATATGAAGTGTTATCTCAAGAGAAATAAAATAATACTAAAGGAAATAACTAAAAATAAAATTGTAGATTAACAGTCCCCGGCAACGGCGCCAAAAACTTGATCGAGCAAAACTTGCACAGTAAAACCCCCAATAAAAATATGATTTTGTATGCTCAAAATTAATCGCAAGTGCACGATGTCAAGTGACAATATAGTGTACAAGAGTACGAGTATCGTTCCACTGAAGACTGTGTTTAACAATTATTATTTTCAGTTATTAAACATTTAGCAACGAAAATTGATTTGATTGTTTATTACTACTAACATTAAATAAACGTGCAAATAAAAAGCTTCAAAATCAAGTAATGAAATGTAAAGTGTAAAATGTTGAGTAAAAATTCAATGATAAATGGATTTGTTGGGAATCTCGGCTCACCTACCCCTCGTTAATTAATTAATTCGTTCGATCGTGATCTACGCTTCCGACAGGATTTCCTAATCTATTGAACACTCTCTCTCGAGCTATGCCAAACTAATTCTACTCAATGAAGTAATTAAATGTCTTTAATTATTTATCAAGAGTGAATCGCATTTCGATCTATGAAATCCCCTAGTTTTCGACCCTAAGGACTATGACTATCGGCACGTATCCAATTTCATATATCTATGTAAATGGTAGATCCGCGAATTATACTACTCGTTTCTATCACAAGTTATTCTCTCGAACTCACTTGCAATATAAAAACATTGTCAAAGTTAGCTACGCTGTAACAACACGATAAAACAGTAGTATAATCAAGAATAATGCACAATCGAAATATAAATTAATTCAAATCAACGTTCGGGGTAAGATCCCCTTTAATCCCAACAAATAATAAAGGTTTAGCTGCTAGAATTCATAGTAAAAATAAATGCAACAACGTTTAAAATGAAAGAAACTAGATTAGAAATAATAGGCGAGACGAAATCAGCGAAGAACGATGCCCAGAAAATCACGAATCTTCAATCCAAGCGCAAAGTTCTCTCCAAAACTCTTGACGGCAGAAGAATGAAGTCTGAATGACCCCTAATTCGTGCCTCCCCTCCTTCCATATCTTCCTCCTCCAAAAGAAGGTAAAAGATCGGACAAGAAATCTTGCCAAAATTAGGTGGCGCTCGGGCGGTAGAAAAGTACCGCTCGAGCGCCACACCTTCTGTAGCTTTGCTTGGGATGTGCGGCACTCGCGCTCGGGCGGTAGAAAACTACCGCTCGAGCGCCGAATCTTCTGTGATTTCTTCCTTGTAGATCATTCCTCGCGCCCGGGCGGTAGAATTTCACCGCCCGAGCGCCACACTTTCTGTCGAATACCTTCGGCAACTCGCTTCTCGCGCCCGGGCGGTAGAAAATTACCGCTCGGGCGCGAACCTTTCTGTACAAAAACTTATTGGCTTAACACTTGGCTCCGAGTTCCGTTTTTCCGGCCATTTTCCTGCAAATTCATCACCCAACTGTGAGACATGATAATATGCAAATTATTACTCTAAAATGAACAAAATGTAAATGAAATGTATGCATGCACAATGCAAACGCAACTAAAACTAATGCGATAAAGCGCGTAAAAACCACACCTATCAACACCAAAACTCAATAAACTTACGTCCAGTTGTAGCCTGCGTCGATAGAAATACAATACCGAAGTCGGATTCAAAATCTAACGGACGGATTTATCGCAAATCAAAATCTAAATCAAGAACTTGAAGTTGGCCTCGGTTTTCATTTCTCCCTTCTTTTCCTTCTGAAGGAACGCTTGTTATTATGTATATATATGTACAATGCATGCAAGGGGCAAGTGGCTCATCCTTTGTAAAACACGTCTCGCGCATATGCGCGACATCACTTGGCGCATATGCGCGAGACACTATGCCTCAGCGCGTAGAATGCACAGCAGCTCGTGCATATGCGCCCTCATTCGCCGCATATGCGCGAGGCCCTTGTTCATTTTTCACAACTCTTGGGTACCATCGCGCACATGCGCGAATCTGTGTCGCGCATTTGCGCGAGGTTCTCTGCCCACTCCGCGCATATGCGCCCGACGTGAACGTGCATATGCATGAGGCTCAATCCTCACACATATTTCAAATCTTATTTCCGCCTATCCCGGTTTAATCTGTTCCATCTATAATCACATCACTTAATCAACAAATCTTTTCAGATTAATAACGTAGCAAATTACGGGCATTACATTTCTCCCCTCTAAGATATGATTTCGTCCCCGAAATCACAGGCAATTAATCATATCAATAAGAAGGAATGTAATAGAAACTGAATAAAAACATACATCAGTGAAACAATGCTATGAATTCATGTCTCATGTCTGATTCAGTCTCCCAGGTGGCTTCTTCAATGCCATGACGAGTCCATTGAACTTTCACAAGCGGAATTGTTTTTGTTCTGAGCTGTTTTTCTTTACGATCGATAATCCGAATCGGATTCTCGACATAACTCAATGTCTCTTCCAGCTTGGTCTCGTCTGGCTGAATAATATGATAATCATCAAGGAGATATTTCCGCAGCATAGATACATGAAAGACATCATGTATTCCTGATAATGAAGGCGGCAAGGCGAGTCGATAGGCACGATCTCCTATCTTCTCGAGAATCTCATATGGACCAACGTATCGTGAAGACAACTTTCCTTTCTTATCAAATCTGACAACTCCTCGGAAAGGTGAAATCTTCAAGAATACCCGATCTCCAGTCTCAAATACCAACGGTCGTCGTCTGATGTTGGCATATTTGGCCTGTCGGTCCTGAGACGCCTTCATTTTCTTCTGAATCAGCTTCACTTTTTCAGTCATATCTCTGATCATATCAGGTCAAATCTCAGGAACCTCAGAGATATCATCCCAATATAAAGAGGATGTGCATTTCTTTCAGTACAACGCTTCGAATGGAGCCATCTCAATACTCGTCTGATAGCTGTTTTTGTATGAAAACTCACAAAGTGGCAAGGCATCCTGCCAATTAGTGCTAAAGTCAAGAACTACAGCTCTCAGCATATCCTCCAATGTCTGAATTGTCCGTTCTGACTGTCCGTCAGTCTGGGGATGATATGCGGTACTCAGATGTAACTTCGTACCGAGAGCCTGCTGCAAACTCTGCCAGAAGTGCGAAGTAAACCGAGGATCACGGTCTGAAAGAATCGACTTCGGCACTCCGTGCAATCTGACTACCTCTCTGATATAAATATCGGCCATCTGATCATATCAGTACGTCATTTTGTATGGAATAAAACATGCAGATTTGGTCAATCTGTCAATCACAACCCAAATCACATCGCAACCTCTGAAGGAATGTGGTAACTGCGTCACAAAATCCATGGAAATGTGATCTCATTTCCATTCAGGAATCGAAAAACTCTGTAACAATCCTCCTGGTTTCTTTCTTTCAGCTTTCACCTGTTGGCAATTCAGACACTTGGCTACAAATTCTGTAACATCAGATTTCATCTGTTTCCACCAATATTGTGCCTTCAAATCATTATACATTTTTCGGCCACCAAGATGAATGCTAAAACGACTGCTGTGCGCTTCAGCTAGTATCCGCTGTCTCAAATCTGGAACATTCGGCACAACAATGCGATTATTCACATACAAAACACGGTCACAGACCTTATATTTCGATTGATGTCCAGCTCTCACCATAGCAATCGAATTCTGTACATTCTGATCAACTTTCTGTGCCTCTTTGATTCGCAATATCAAGTCTGGTTCAACTCGAATAGCATATAATCTCAGAGGCTGGCGATCTATTTCAAAGGCTAATCCAGACAAACAACAATCTTCTACTAAATTGGAAACACCAATCGTCGATAAGGATAAAGAACATACCTTTTGACTCAGTGCATCTGCTGATGCATTGGATTTCCCTGGATAATATTTGATTTCACAATCGAAATCCTTCAATAAATCAAGCCATCTGCATTGCTTCATATTCAGCTCGGACTGTGAAAACAGATACTTCAGGCTTTTGTGATCAGAATAGATTTCGATTTCTCACTGTACAGGTAGTGTCGCCATATCTTTAACGCAAAGACTATGGCTGCCAATTCAAGATCATGAATTGGATAACGAGATTCATGTGGCTTTAGCTGTCTCGAGGCATAGGCAATGACATGCCCTCGCTGCATTAGTACACAACCCAATTCTCGGTGAGATGCATCACAGTAAACCACAAAATCACCAGTACCTGATGAGATAGTCAACACTGGAGCACTGATTAATCTCTTATTCAATTCCAGAAAACTGGACTCACAGTCTTCTGACCAAATAAACGGAGCATTCTTCTGAGTCAACTGAGTAATAGGCTTGGCAATACTTGAAAAATCTTTAATAAATCGACGGTAATATCCTGCCAAACCCATAAAACTACGAATCTCGGGTACTGATGTCGGTCTTGGCCAAGAAATCACGGCCTCAACTTTACTGGATCAACAACAATACCGTCTCCAGATATAATATGCCCCAGAAATACCACCTCTCTCAACCAAAACTCGCATTTTGACAGTTTGGCATACAATTTCTCATCCCTCAATATTTTCAACACAGTTCTCAGATGTTCTGCATGCTCAATCATATTCTTGGAATAAATCAGAATGTCATCAATGAATATGATTACAAACTCATCAAGATATCTTTGAAAGATACGGTTCATCAAACCCATGAATACAGCCGGTGCATTCGTCAAACCAAACAGCATGACAATAAATTCATAGTGTTCGTACCTGGTTCTCAAGGCTGTCTTTGAGATAACAGAATCATTGACTCTTAGTTGATGGTATCCAGATCTCAGATCGATCTTGGAATACACTGAAGAACCCTGCAACCGACCAAACAGATCATCAATGCGAGGCAACAAATATTTATTCTTTACCGTTTCTTTGTTCAGTTGCCGGTAGTCGATACAAAGCCTCATCGAACCATCTTTCTTTCTCACAAACAGTACTGGAGCACCCCAAGGAGACACACTCAGTCTGATATACCCCTTGGCCAGTAAATCCTCCAACTGTTCTTTCAACTCTTTCAACTCAATTGGTGCTATTCAGTATGGAGCACTAGATATCGGAACTGTACCTGGCATCAACTCAATGCTGAAGTCTATCTCTCGAATCGAAGGCAAACCAGGAATCTCATCTGGAAAGACATCAACAAACTCACACACCACTGGCAAGTCCGCCAATGATGGACTCGATTTCAGTAAATCAACTGAATAGACAAGGAATCCATCCGCTCCTTTCTGCAATAATCAAGTCATATTCATAGCAGATATCAAAGGAATTCTGGCTCGAGAACCCTTACCATAAAATTTCCACTCATCAGCCATCTCAGGTCTGAATCTTACAATCTTGTGGAAACAATCAACTGTAGCCCTGTACTTGGTCAACATATCGATACCGATAATACAATCAAAGTCAGATATCCAAAGCACAATACAGTCTAACTAAATTTCATGCCCATCATACTGCAGTATACACGATCTAACATATTTCACTGATATTAAACCCGTCCCCAACGGAGAAGAGAAAGACAATGCCGCATCAATGCATATCGCTCAGATATAAATGTATGTGATGCACCAGTATCTATCAACACATATGCAGGATAACCAGAAATAAAGCATTTACCTACAACAACATCATCAGGTGCATCCTGTGCCTGCTCCTCAGTCAAAGCGAACACTCTGGCCTGCTGTCTTGGAGGCTGGCTCACTGTCTGGCTTTCTCCTGGCCTCTGCTGTGACTGAGTAGACGGTGCTGGCTGGAAAGAATGAACAGCACATGGTCGTCTCCCTGTCTGAGCCACTAATCCAGATGACTCTACTGCCTGGGATCCCTGGCACCTCTCTGTGGACATGCTCGGGAAAAATGTCCCTGCTGTCTACAAATACGACAGCTGCCAAACACTCCTCGGCATTGCTCTGTGGAATGCTTCCCTCCACAGGTGCTGCAATAGGGTCTTGTATAAATCTGGCCCTGACCAGTCTGTCTCGAGCCACTAGAACTGGAATAACTGCTGCCAGACTTCTTGAACTGCTTTCCCCTAGCTTTCAGAAAGTCTTTCTTTCCACTACCACCGCCACTCTCGAATCGAGGAGGTGGTTGTTCTGGTCTCGGTGCTGGAGGCACAAACGAAGCTCCTCTCTGTCTCATCAGACTTGCTTCGGCTCCCTTAGCTCGGTTCAAGGCATCAGTGAAATTGTTTGGCTTCCCAGTATTCACCAAGGTAAAGATTTCAGGATTTAGGCCATTAATAAACTGATCAGCAACGGCCTCATCATTTTCAGCCACATGTGGAGCAAACCACAACAAGGTCGAGAACTTGGCCACATATTCCTCAATGTTTAGCTGGCCCTGTCTCAAATTAGCAAACTCGGCCCCCTTGTCCTTCCTGTACGACACTGGAAAGAATCTCTGATAAAATTTAGTTCTAAACACATTCCAGGTAATAGTCGTACCTCGATGCTCTAATGCCTTCTTCGTGGTAATCCACCAGTTCTTTGCAATATCGTGCAACTGGTGTCCAATTAGTTTCACTCTCCTCTCATCAATATAGTCCAAGGACTCAAACATCATCTCAATAGCGTCTAGCCAACTCTCACAATCCACTGATGTCTCAGTACCCTTCAGTGTAGGTGGATGAAATGACTGGAATCTCTTTAACAATGTTTCCATTGGAGTTGTTGTTACATCCATTGGAGGATTCGAAGTACTGCCATGTTCCGGTACTATTCGGGGAGGCATATCTGATTATCACAAGGGTTAGCAACCAAATATAACAAATCTGTTTCAGTCCTCCTCCGATCATCTTACTGCTGATCTTGAATCGGCTCTGATTCATTCTCAATAACACATGTTTTCAAATCAAGTCAGATAAACAGATAAACATGCATTATAAAGCAGTAAATCATGCTAGCAATCAAAAGCAGGAAAGAAAACTCAATCTATCCCGCTCACTAGCTCCTATCTCAATCTAAAGGATCTATGGCTCTGATACCACCTGTTGTGGGGACCCGGACGCTAATCAAGTTCATAATCGTCATTGGGACAATTTAATCAATTATAATAATCAGGGTCTAATTTTTTTTTTAATGCAGAACGTAATGGAAATCATACTAGTATACATATCAGTATAAAATGAGGTACAAGTCCTGTACCGCATACATTCAATACAGACTAAGGTTCAATAACTAGCTATCAAGTGTTTAAACCCTATCTACAGCAACATCAAAGTCTGTGGTCTCCACTCTAATCATGATCTCTCGTCATTTCCTCGACCCTGATCCTGTCCCACCTATTGTCATGCACACATACAAACACGAAAACAGCCGGATAACTCCGGTGAGAATATAATCCCAGTATAAATCAACGAACATGCAATCATATAATCAATATAAAGCATGAAGCAGATATCAGATATATATCAAAGTCTGAAACATAATTAATATAAAACTATCAATCATATTCGTGACTCCACGAATCAGACTAGACTAAATCCTAGTCTAGGGATCCCGGTTTCCAGACGTTGGCATTCCTATATCGACCAACAGTAATAGAAGAAACTCTGATTCTATCCACGTCGATATAAACAAACATCTAGTGTCTTGACCTATCCGTCACAGACTGTGGCACTATCGTCAATACACTATCTGGTGACATCGTGCAATGTGCCCGTGGCGATCCAACCACTATCAGGCACTTCTGTCACAAGATCACTCGTCTAATACTCGTCTAATACATGCTTCCTATAAATCAATAGAACAACATATAAAATCAAATCAATGCATATAGCAACAATAAGTATGTGATTTGGGGAAACTCAATTATATCCTACTTGAGTCGATCTCCCAATATCACATTGACTTATACCTTTCGTTTGTAGTCTCGGTCTGAAGCAATATCAGTTCTGAACTCAAGACTGTCTCTGTAAATCTGAAACGACATATCGAGAATCATGATATCAATGTTCTATTCTCAATTCAACACTAAATCTGATTAATCTGGATTTAAGTCAAATCAACGGCATAACGACACAATCTCAGTATCCCCGTCAATACCAAATCAACAGACATCAATTACAAATCATAACTCATATCCGATACAATATGTAATTCATTCATAATCCAAATCTGTCCGATTTCAAATCAATATGATCAGAAAATCATAACAATTCCATAATCAGTCTGTTTTTCAATCTGACTTCGATTCTACGATGTTTAACATATCCAGAACACTATATATGAATCATATCAAATTCCTACAACATCATATTTTCAAATGATACCAAAACTCAATAAAACTTACGTCCAGTTGTAGCCTGCGTCGATAGAAATACAATACCGAAGTCGGATTCAAAATCTAACGGACGGATTTATTGCAAATCTAAATCTAAAATCAAGAACTTGAAGTTGGCCTCGGTTTTCATTTCTCCCTTCTTTTCTTTATGAAGGAACGCTTGTTATTATGTATGTATGTTTATATATATATATATATATATATATATATATATATATATATATATATATATATATATATATATATATATTTATATATACAATGTATGCAAGGGGCAAGTGGCTCATCCTTTGTAAAACACGTCTCACGCATATGCGCGACATCACTCGGTGCATATGCGCGAGACACTATGTCTCAGCGCGTAGAATGCACAGCAGCTCGCGCATATGCACGCCCTCATTCGGCGCATATGCGCGAGGCCCTTGTTCATTTTTCACAACTCTATAGTACCCTCGCGCACATGCGCGAATCCATGTCGCGCATATGCGCGAGGTTCTCTGCCCACACCACGCATATGTGCCCGGCGTGAACGCGCATATGCGCGAGGCTCAATCCTCACCCATATTTCAAATCTTCTTTCCGCATATCCCGGTTTAATCTGTTCCATCTATAATCACATCATTTAATCACCAAATCGTTTCAAATTAATAACGTAGAAAATTCCGGGCATTATAGCATTAACCCTAGAACAAACCCATCGGCCCTTGCATGTTTCGATCCTCAAACCCGACCTTCACTCCTAGACGCCTTCCAACATGATATAACATAGCCCTTACACCGAGACCTAGCAGCCCCTTACACACAAGCAAGAAATCGAGAGCCTCATGTCAAGAATATGCATATTTTTCGTGTAATATGCATATAAACCAATGGAAGCTTATAGGTATGATATTTGTCATGCATAAACATACAAATAAACATATATTGATGTGAAGGATAAGAAAAATGAGGCATAGGGCGTGTTTTTGTGTGTTTACGTTCGAAAACCTCGATACGGTCACGTAGAACGTGCACCAGAGGGACGAGAAAAAATATTTTGAAGAAGCTTGAGAAAATTCGAAGGCTTGATAGGAAATTTTTAAAATATGCTGTTGGAATATGAAGAGGGGGTGGCCGAATTGCTAGGGTAGGGAGATTTAGGTTTGGAGGTTAGGTTAAATATACTAATTAGTGTATAATGGGCCCTTAATTAAAAATAATGAGATCAAAAAGGATTTTAGGCCCATTATGCAATAAAATATTCCCATAAAGCCCAAAAAAATTCCTTAAATTTCATTTAGGTACGTTTTTTAAAATAATGCTCGGACCCTCAAAAAGTCTCCAGACTTGCTAGATTTGCGTGCCGTTTTAAAATATGACCCGACAAGTAAAAATACCCTACAAGCCCATTTTCGAAAATCTCTCCTATATACACCATATATTAAATAATTTAAAATAATTATTTAATAAAACATATTTTTCCTTAACTTTCCCGGTCTCCATTCTCTGTTCGAGCGCGAAATACTACTAAAAGCTGTAATAATTGAAATATTGACAAACCATGAAATAAAACACCTATTCATGTCATGATTACGCATTTAATGCATTGAAAATAATTGATTGCATATTTTAGAAAAACCTAAATTTCATTCATTCAGGTTACATAGTTCGAATTTTCTAGACCATACAAACTAGGTTGCAAACACTACCTTAGTTGGATTTCAGGAATGACATTAAACTTTTATAAATCGGGCATAAAATATGAACTATAAGAATGTAAAAGTATGATTTGAACCAAAATAAGAATTTTAAGGCTTAGTAGTAATGACGGGACTGAAATTATGAGGGTTGCTTATTGCATAATTCAAGAATTTAGGGTCTAAATGCATAATTTTAAGAAGTCCAGGGACTGAAATTGAGATGACCGAAAGTTCCAAGCTGGAATATGGAATGTTTGAAAATTAAGGGACTTAATTGCAAAGTTTGAGAAGTTCAGGGTTTGTTTTGCGAATTCTAGAAAATCAGGGTTTTTTTCAATAATTTCTGTTTTTTTAGGGATCTAAACAATGAATTTAGAGAATATAGGGCCTAAATGATTTAAGTTCGAAATTTATTGGGCAAAAGGTGCAATTTTTGAAATTTTTAGGACCAAAATAGAGAATTTCAAAACCTTAAGTGGCTAAAATGCAATTTTTGAAACTTATTTTGGGTGATTAATGAAGTCCATACCGCCATAGTCATTACCAGTGAACGTGTCAATGAGACCGTTCAGAAGAGAATGTAGATGTTTGATCAGTGGGTTCAATTTCGAACCGTCACAACCTTTGACTCATTGATTCAAACTGGTATGATCAAAGCTGCTGCCAAGCTTGAACGGTCCATCTTGGAATGGACAGAAACATCGGATATTCCAACCGCTCTGCGTCGACGAGATTTATTGGAAATTCAGATGAAAGAGAGTGCTTTCCGAGCATTTATCCAATTGATACAGAACAATTTTACTTTCACTTGCCCTACTGCAAAGTATGACTCAACTGTTATCTGCCAGCTTGAAATGGATTCTCTCTCGCTTTCTATGATTGTTGCTCAAATGAGGCAGGACCTTCATTTTCCAGCGGTTGAAGAACAGAGTAAGATTGACTCTAAACTAAAATTACATGAAGAGCTGAGCTCTCAGACGCTCAAAGACCAATCCACAGTTCAGAATCACCACCCATCTTCATCATCTAGTGAGCTTACTAAACCTTCATTGCCAAAAGTGTTGGTCGAAACTGCTCTGATGAATAATGAGGACAAAACCCTCCCACCAACTGAAATACTCATGCCCGAGGATGCTCCCATTGCTGAACAACTCTGCCCCCACGATGTTTCAGACCCTCTGCCTGCTTCTCACGCGATCTCTGAGATTGATACACCAAATCAACAGACTCATGGCAGCCTCTCTGAAGTCCAACCTCTCTCTGTTGATGAGGTCGTACAATTTTTATATGACTTTGATAACACCACAACTTACAAAGAGAAATCCTCTTCTCCAAATTCTCTTGCTGTTGCTGATCTTCATGAAGAAGTTCTCCAAGAACCGTTGATATCATTTCCCAAAGATTTACAGAATGACGAGGTAACCATTATATGCATACCTACAGATTGTCTTACATCTATGACCCCGGATGCAAAGGAATGTACTAAAAATATACCATCTGCCTCAACTGATGATATTAACAAAATTATTGAGGATATATCTACTGAACTAAATGAGCCTCAGTCATCAAAATCTGCTGGTAAAACATCGTCCTCTCAACTGGTCTCTTTCAAGGCAATATTACTTTCTGATCAGACTGCATTTGAAGAAGAACACAAGAAGAAGATTGCCAAAAAGATATTTTGACCAGACTTGTCAATTTAGATAACTCAATTCTTGCTCTCGACTGCAAGCATTTTGATCTAAAAGAGGTTTTTAATTCGATGAAGTCTGATATCTACAAATACTTTTCTGCCATGAATACAAGTATCTCCCGGCAAGCCAAGCATAATTCTTCACATCTCAACATGTGCTTTGAGCTCTCAGGACAAATAAATTGACTTGAAGCACATGTTGACCTGAAACGTCTGCCCTTTCTCATTTTCTTAAAATGTACTAGAATTTTTTTTTTTTAACCTCACTTAGCATCGGCCGAACCATAAAATATTTTTGACATCATTTTAAAAATAAACATCCAACTGCCATTTAAAAATCCAAAGGAAAATATTTTAAAGCATAAAATCGTCAAACATTTTACCAACCTAAAAATATTATTTGAAAAATATAGCCCATACTATAATCTCTCAAAAATCTCTCATAACATAAATAAAAGACGTAAAAATATTTTTAACATTACTTAAAATCATAAATCATAACTAGTGTGGAAAACTAGCGTCGGTCCTCGGGTTATGTGCACCTCCAGTCCAGTCAGATCAACCATCAAGACCTCCATAAATCATTATCATAATGACCTGCATCAATAACACCTAGTGAGTCTAAAGACTCAACACGTCATATCCTTGATAACAAGTAATACAGTTAACATATAACAGTGAAAATATTTGTACTTAAAATATCATTTTCATGAAGATGCATAAACATAATTATTTTCGTAAATATTTTCATGATGCATAAAACTTTAAACAATAACATTTTCGTAAACTTAATCATATCATCCTCAACATATTCATATTCATATTATCATCAACATATACGTATTCTTTTTTACTTTCGTTGAATTCAGATCGTTAATTGTGACTTTCGTGTTCATCTACGTCTACGTCTACGTGTTGGGCGATGAATCCATCTACATGTAACCACAGTACTGGGCGGCGGGGACACCAGCGACACTCTCACCCGTCAACTGGGCCTTGGCCTTACGTATTAACATATCATCGTATACATCTACATATCCGTATCCAAGGAAACACGATTGTCGGGCTCCCACTGGGACCATAACCCTCACGAAATTTCCCACATATCATCGTATTAGTCACAATTACTTCACTTCCTTCAATGTTTCATATTCTCATCACTTTATAAAATTTAAACATGCATATAACGTTTTTTTTTTAAACCAAGCATGCAACATTTCTTTTAATTGTTCACATTAAATCATAAAATCCATATACATTTTAAAAATAACATTTTAACATATAAATAACCATTAACATTTAAAATAATCATATTAAAATCATAAATGTTTAAAATAAACATTTAACTAAACATTTTAACATAAAAATCCATAAACATTAAAATAATCCTTTTAACATATAAAATTCCATAAACATCGATAAACATTAAAAATAGTCATATTAGCACATAAATTAGCATTTAGGACACTGCCATGACGTTTACTAATTTCTAGGTGTAAAATGACCGTTTTACCCCTAGACGTAAAATTCTCCGTTTTTGACGTTCTCTTAACTTAATTGATTCTAACATGTCCCAAATAATTATTTAAGCCTACATGAATTTTATCATATTTTTATTTGGCTTAAATCGATGACTTTTAAATTAATCTTTAAATGTGAAGTTTTAATGCGTTTTAATACCGAATTAAACCAAACCTTAATATAAAATTCCCAAATTAAAAACTTAGACTTATAATAATTTTTAAAGCTTAAACCTAGTTTTTTATAATTTTATAAAGCTTAAAACTAGGCGTTTCAATTAACTCGTTAATTAGCGTTTCGTGCGGCGATTAAATCCTGAATAAATCCAAAACTCATTATTTTGATACCAAATTTTAAACATAACATTTTTAGTATTTATTCTACCCTTCCAAGTCATGAGCCACCCCCGTGAACCCATGGATTTAAATTTAGCTTTATTAATTTCGTTTTTGACCCTTCGACGAACACACCGAGCCATCTCTTAATTTACCCGAGCCACGCCCGAGCCACCTTGAACCAAAACCTAGCCAACCCATCTGGGGACCCTACTGTGCAAGCCCAGCCAGAAAAACCATGCTTGGCCCGACCAAAACACTTTTGGAACTTGACTTCAGAACCTGCACTTTGGATGACTCTCACGCATATAATTACTAGTGACTCTAGGATCCTTCCAGCCCTTAACCACCGAACCCTCATGAACATAACCCTCCCTGGACCACGCCCAGACCCAGCCCAGGCCATCCTAGCCCCTTAAACCCCTGCATCGAACCCCTTGAAATCATAACCAGAAGCTGCGCGTGTTTCATGTTCCTCTCACGGTTCCATCTTCTTCCTCAAGCCAGCAGCGACCCAGCCGTGCCAGCCTCTAGCCCAGCCCTTACCCACCACCCTTAGACCCTATAGGACCCTCCTGGTTTGCCCCAGCCCCAACAGCGAGCCCCCTTTTTTTCCGAAGAGCTGTTGCGTGTGAAGAGTTCCTCCTCGTGAGGACTCTTCTCCACCCAACTTAGCGCGAGCACAGGCCCCCTAGGACTCTACCAAGCCCTCACCCCTGACCATACTCGAGCCCCAGCCAGCCCTGGCCAAAGTCCCGTGACCCCATGCATAGAACCCAAGTTCCTTGAGTTGTACAATCCAACCCAACCTCACGTTTCTTATCTCTTTTCTTACGGTTCCAGCAACTTTTCTTCAGTTTGTGCAACGTTTTTGGTGTGTTATTAGGACCCTAAATCTTGTGTAAAACCATCCCCTAACATCCTAATACATGGCAGCCCCTTTAACAACACCATAATCATGTTTTTAGATCAAAACACAAGTGTAAACAAATCATCTAATATGCATGTACGAAAATATTCAAGTTGTGTGCCTTGTTTTCTTTGAAAACATGTTCAAATAAATATTATGGTGTGATGATGAGTAAAAGGAGAATATGGCGTTCCTTTGCATATTTAACGAACGAAAAACCCGTTGACGATCGCGAAGAACGGACGAGAACCGCGACTTTAATCTCCCTAAGCTTCCACCGAATTTTTCCTTCTAAAATATAGTGTGTGCCGTGTGTTTTTCTTGCTTGGGAGAGTTTTGGTGTGCTTGAAAGTGTGTGGCCGATTTTGTGAGGGATTTGGGGTGAGGTTTTACATATTAAATACATAAAAATCCACTAATTAGGCCTTAGGCCCTTTAAGCACCAATTAGGCCCATCAAAGCTAGATTAGGATTTAATTAAATTATAAAAATGATTTTGGTAAAAATAGTTCTAAATTAAATAGTCGGGTTGTCAAAACGTTCGTATTTTTGTTGAAAATCCAACACCGATAAAAATTACGTCCCGGCGTATAAAATCACCTCAAAACTCCTTATTTTCAAAAATAATAAAAAGCATCTCCCAAATTTTAAATAATTAAAAACATATATTTAAATAAAACTTTTTCTATTTTTCAGCCCTCGGTGTCCGTTCCTCGATCGAAACTCAAATAACCTTTTAAAAATATATTTTAATGCAACCATGTAGAAAAATATATTTTAAACATACCAATATGCACCACATAATTAATTTATGCAATTAAAACATTTAATTAAAATACAAAGAATTTAATAACTCAAATTCATGTGGTTTTCGTGGACCTTTAAATTTTCGGAGCATTACAATCTTCCCCCCTTAAATTGAATTTCGTCCCCGAAATTCGTTTATTCTTAATAACCCAATAGCAATATAGTCTAATTCCACCACAAAGCCAACATGCGTTGAAATCAAATAATTTCTTATTTCATAACGTATCACGTATAAAAATTCAAAAGCATATAAATCATATACTCAAAAAGCTAGTAAACATGTAACTAAGCATATTATTCATGTTATCATGCAGGTAACATCTTATTAAACCATATATGACGACTGAGCTTCCCGGCACTGATGGTGGCACAACCCTTTACAGAACCTGGCTCTGATACCAACTGAAACGTCTGCCCTTTATCGTTTTCTTAAAATGTACTAGAATTTTTTTTTAACCTCACTTAGCATCGGCCGAACGATAAAATATTTTTGACATCATTTTAAAAATAAACTTCCAACTGCCATTTAAAAATCCAAAGGAAAATATTTTAAAGCATAAAATCGTCAAACATTTTACCAACCTAAAAACATTATTTGAAAAATATAGCCCATACTATAACCTCTCAAAAATCTCTCATAACATAAATAAAAGACGTAAAAATATTTTTAACATTACTTAAAATCATAAATCATAACTAGTGCAGAAAACTAGCGTCGGTCCTCGGGTTATGTGCACCTCCAGTCAAGTCAGATCAACCATCAAGACCTCCATTAATCATTATCATAATCACTTGCATCAATCACACCTAGTGAGTCTAAAGACTCGACACGTCATATCCTTGATAACAAGTAACACGTAATACAGTTAACATATAACAGTGAAAAATATTTGTACTTAAAATATCATTTTCATGAAGATGCATAAACATAATTATTTTCGTAAATATTTTCATGATGCATAAAACTTTAAACAATAACATTTTCGTAAACTTAATCATATCATCCTCAACATATTCATATTCATATTATCATCAACATATACGTATTCTTTTTTACTTTCGTTGAATTCAGATCGTTAATTGTGACTTTCGTGTTCATCTACGTCTACGTCTACGTATTGGGCGATGGATCCATCTACATGTAACCACAGTACTGGGCGGCGGGGACACCAGCACTCTCACCCGTCAACTGGGCCTTGGCCTTACGTATTAACATATCATCGTATACATCTACATATCCGTATCCAAGGAAACACGATCGTCAGGCTCCCACTGGGACCATAACCCTCACAAAATTTCCCACATATCATCGTATTAGTCACAATTACTTCACTTCCTTCAATGTTTCATATTCTCATCACTTTATAAAATTTAAACATGCATATAACGTTTTTTTTTAAACCAAGCATGCAACATTTCTTTTAATTGTTCACGTTAAATCATAAAATTCATATACATTTTAAAAATAACATTTTAACATTTAAATAACCATGAAAATTTAAAATAATCATATTAAAATCATAAATGTTTAAAATAAACATTTAACTAAACATTTTAACATAAAAATCCATAAAGATTAAAATAATCCTTTTAACATATAAAATTCCATAAACATTGATAAACATTAAAAATAGTCATATTAGCACATAAATCAGCATTTAGGACACTGCCATGACGTTTACTAATTTCTAGGTGTAAAATGACCGTTTTACCCCTAGACGTAAAATTCTCCGTTTTTGACGTTCTCTTAACTTCATTGATTCTAACATGTCCCAAATAATTATTTAAGCCTACATGAATTTTATCATATTTTTATTTGGCTTAAATCGGTGACTTTTAAATTAATCTTTAAATGAGAAGTTTTAATCCTGAATTAAACCAAACCTTACTCTAAAATTTCCAAATTAAAAACTTAGACTTATAATAATTATTTAAGCTTAAACCTAATTTTTCATAATTTTATAAAGCTTAAAACTATGCATTTCAATTAACTCGTTAATTAGCGTTTCGTGCGGCGATTAAATCCTGAATAAATCCAAAACTCATTATTTTGATCCCAAATTTTAAGCATAACATTTTTAGTATTTATACTACCCTTCCAAGTCATGAGCCACCCCCGTGGACCCATGGATTTAAATTTAGCTTTATTAATTTCGTTTTTGACCCTTCGACGAACACACCGAGCCATCTCTTAATTTACCCGAGCCACGCCCGAGCCACCTGAACCAAAACCTAGCCAACCCATCTAGGGACTCTACTGTGCAAGCCCAGCCCGAAAAACCATGCCTGGCCTGACCAAAACACTTCTGGAACTTGACTTCAGAACCTGCACTTTGGATGACTCTCACGCATATAATTCCTAGTGACTCTATGATCCTTCCAGCCCTTAACCACCGACCCCTCATGAACCTAACCCTCCCTGGACCACGCCCAGACCCAGCCCAGGCCATCCCAGCCCCTTAAACCCCTGCATCGAACCCCTTGAAATCATAACCAGAAGCTGCGCGTGTTTCATGTTCCTCTCACGGTTCCATCTTCTTCCTCAAGCCAGCAGCGACCCAGCCGCGCCAGCCTCTAGCCCAGCCCTTGCCCACCACCCTTAGACCCTATAGGACCCTCCAGGTTTGCCCCAGCCCCAACAGCGAGCCCCCTTTTTTTCCGTAGAGCTGCTGCGCGTGAAGAGTCCCTCCTCGTGAGGACTCTTCTCCACCCAACTTAGCGCGAGCCCAGGCCCCCTAGGACTCTACCAAGCCCTCACCCCTGACCATACTCGAGCCCCAGCCAGCCCTGACCAAAGTCCCGTGACCCCATGCATAGAACCCAAGTTCCTTGAGTTGTACAATCCAACCCAACCTCACGTTTCTTATCTCTTTTCTTACGGTTCCAGCAACTTTTCTTCAGTTTGTGCAACGTTTTTGGTGTGTTATTAGGACCCTAAATCTTGTGTAAAACCATCCCCTAACATCCTAATACATGGCAGCCCCTTTAACAACACCATAATCATGTTTTTAGATCAAAACACAAGTGTAAACAAATCATCTAATATGCATGTACGAAAATATTCAAGTTGTGTGCCTTGTTTTCTTTCAAAACATGTTCAAATAAATATTATGGTGTGATGATGAGTAAAAGGAGAATATGGCGTGCCTTTGCATATTTAACGCACGAAAAACCCGTTGACGATCGCGAAGAACGGACGAGAACCGCGGCTTTAATCTCCCTAAGCTTCCACCGAATTTTTCCTTCTAAAATATAGTGTGCGCCGTGTGTTTTTCTTACTTGGGAGAGTTTTGGTGTGCTTGAAAGTGTGTGGCCGATTTTGTGAGGGATTTGGGGTGAGGTTTTACATATTAAATACATAAAAATCCACTAATTAGGCCTTAGGCCCTTTAAGCACCAATTAGTCCCATCAAAGCTAGATTAGGATTTAATTAAATTATAAAAATGATTTTGGTAAAAATAGTTCTAAATTAAATAGCCGGGTTGTCAAAACGTTCGTATTTTTGTTGAAAATCCAACACCGATAAAAATTACGTCCCGGCGTATAAAATCACCTCAAAACTCCTTATTTTCAAAAATAATAAAAAGCATCTCCCAAATTTTAAATAATTAAAAACCTCTATTTAATAAAAATATTTTCTATTTTTCAGCCCTCGGTGTCTGTTCCTCGATCGAAACTCAAATAACCTTTTAAAATTACATTTTAATGCAACCATGTAGAAAAATATATTTTAAACATACCAATATGCACCACATAATTAATTTATGCAATTAAAACATTTAATTAAAATACAAAGAATTTAATAACTCAAATGCATGTGGTTTTCGTGGACCTTTAAATTTTCGGGGCATTACATGACCAACGCATGAATGCCCAAGGAGCCCAGCTTTCAGAAATTATGGAATTTCTTGTTCATGGTGAATTCAAAAAGGGGGAAAGAGAGCGACAAAGAGTCATTCAGCAAACAGAGATATCAATTATGAAAGAACTGGAAGAAAGGGCCAAATCTGAACGAGCAGGTCAAAAGTAGTGTTTATATCTTGTATTTGTTCAGTTCTTTATTTTTTGCTTTAGAGATTGTAATTTCATTTACTCAATGAAATGCAATATTTTCTCTTGACATGTGCATTATTTCTAGCCTGCTATAATTATATGTAAAACTCTGTATAGCTTTGCAGCTGAGTTTTGTCATCACCAAAAATGGGGAAACTGTTAAGAAATTATTATATCGAAAAGTTTTGGTGATCGACAAAATCAAGATAACACTTCACTATTTCAGGAAACAACTGCATATCTCCTGTGTAACAGGTATCAGTTCAACTGCCCAGCCTAGCAACTGGACTGCTTCACTACCAACTACAACAAAAAGAGTTTAACCGCTTAAACAAAGGATATACTAAAGAACTCAGACCGCTGATATGAAGACATCATTAAAGAGGGTTATTTATTACCTACTTAATGAAAGACATTCTCTGATCAGTTCAAGACATTTAATAATTTGCACTGCTTCAAAGTCAACTTGTCCCTACATCAGTCCCGAGAATGATCCGCATTTATTTCACTATCCCAGAAAGGAAAGATCATTTATCTTACAAATGTATAAGGATAAAAGCAGTTGCCATAAACGGTAACTTTGCAGCAACTCTTCAAAGAACGGGACTCAAGGCAATATCAGCAAAGAGAACATTTAATACATATCTGAAGAACATCAAATGCAGTTGCAGCTGATAGTGACACAACTTCTCTATGTTACAAGTTAAAGTTACTCAATCCTTTTGACCGTTGGAATATCGCCTATATTAATAGAGAAGGAAGTGTGCAAGAAGACACACACTATACATTATCAAATTCACAACAGTGAAATCATCACAAGCTTGCATACTTCAAAGATTCAGAGCGCACTCAAAAGTCTACACACTTTATCGCTCATAAGTACGCACTAAACAGAATGATATCTAATCATTCAAGGATCATCTTCGTGCTACGAAAATCAATTTGTTTACTTATATCAGTAACCTTTTGGTTATTTGTTTAAGTCGTGGTGTCTGGTGAACCGAGTGTTCTTAAAATCCAAAATTGTAAAGTGATCACTAAGAGTTCCAAAACAAGCAGTGTGATAAGTTTTGATTGGAGTGGGCTATTGGAAAGAGTTTTTATAAAGCCAAAGTCTTTTAGTGGAATCCTTCCTAAAGAGGAAAAATAGATGACGTAAGAGTTTTCATCTCCAAACATCCATAAAAAACCTCGTGTCTTTACTTCCTGCAAGCACTTACTTTTCACTATATTTGTTGATAGGTTTGCCAACAAGTTTTTAGCTATCATTAGAGATCTTGAATCGTTTTTCTGCACTTTACGGTGGTTAATATTTCTAACAAGTTTGAGAAGAATTTTCTACCGCTTCAAAACGGTTGAAAAAAAGTTTTAGAAAGATAAATTTGAAAGAGTTCATTCACCCCCCTCTAAACTCTTTCCCGATCCCAACAACTTCATATTAATTAATTAAAATTAATCCTTAAAAAAAATAGTTTTCCTGATTATCCCCAGTCTTCGTTACTCGTTCGAGTGTGAAATGAAACTTAAAACCCTAATGCATGCAACTTTAAAATAATCATGAAATAAACTCTAACCATGCAATAATCATGCATAAAAATCCTTAAACACATATTTTATATAAAACTCTAGATTGCATTCATTCAAGTTACGTAGTTCGAATTAAGATCATGAAATTTATTTTTATTACAGTACTTTTCACTGTTGCATGTTATGTATATGTACTTGCTATAACGTTACAAGTGTTAAATCTTTAGACTCACTAGGTATGAATGATGCAGATGAGCATATTAATTAGGAGATTGGAGCTACCGAAGACTGAGTAGGCGAAGTAGGATGTACGCACGCGGACCTGAGGACCGTATTTTTCGCACATTACGTTTGAGTTAGGGTGGATGGACATTTTCATACTCATTAATTTTATTATGTTGATGGTTGTCAGGATTTTTACATGTTTCATATTTGCATTATTTTAAAACACAATACTAGGGTTGATGATCTGTTTTTTTTTAAAAAAAACTACAGTATTTTCATCTGTCAGTTGATTGCTATTATTTTAAAATGTGAATTTCTAGTGGTATCGCAGACGTACATGAGATGATAATTTTCGAAAATTAGTTTACAAAAAAAAAAAATAATTCTAGTAGTATTTAAGTAGTAGACATTATAGCGCCGGTCTGTAACGCCTAGCTTCAGTTGGTCTAGCGTTTAGGCGTTTGGTACTTCTTCCAAGCGCTGCGGCGCTTCTTCCTTGATGCTGTGGTGCTGGTCCATCCACCTTGCTCCACACTTAATGACATTCATATGGCCTCCAAAGTCAGTCTCATGCATCACGACTCTTTCGAGGCTTGGAACCTTGTTTCCAAACTTCTCTCAATTGCTTATGAGTTGTGGGGACCCGGACGCTAATCATCTTCTTAATCATCGTTGGGATTTAATTATCAGTTCTGATAAACAGGGTCTAAAAAAAAAATTCTTTTTAAAATGCATCTGCGGAAGGTAATGGAATCTAAAAAAATATACATCTCTGTATAAAAACTACATTTCAGTATAAAAGAACAATATTGTACAAACTAGATCTAAGGTTCAGTTAATAAATTCAAGTAAGAAACCAAATCTACAGTAAGTCCGGAATCACCACGCTAACTCGTCTTCTCTCATCAGCTTCGGACCCCGATCATGTCCCACCTGTTGTCATGCACACATACAAAACAAGACAACAGCCGGATACTCCGGTGAGAATAAATCCCAGTATAAAACATGGTAAACATGCATATACACAAAGTAAATCATGAATTATTCTATCATGATTAAACTAAAAGCAATAGGTTTCATAATCTATGAAATCAAATCAAATAAGCATGCAACACAAATCAGTTAAACATGCTACTCAAATCAAATCATAAAAACATGCTATCATAACTGAAAGCAATAACACTGGCTATGAAACCACATCCATAAACGCATGCAGTTCTAGTCAAATCATGTCTAGACTCTACTCAACTATAACTCTAGGGATCCCGATGTGAATAAGACGTCAATGGCTGTCACCTGCCCTCCCACTCGGGGTGACTGTACGTCTTATTCCTAGACTTCGGTCATAGCTGTATCGAATAATCTACAATAGGACAATGTCTGCTCCTATGTAACGATACACCGAACGTCTAGAAGTCTGACTGTTTCTGTCAAACTTTCCTATCTCAAATGCAATGCCTAACCATCTGTAAACAATGCATAATTATATCAAAAGATTCGAATACAATTCTATACACAAATCATAATCATATCAAAAGATAAACAATAAGTCTAGTATGTGATTTAGTTGGGAAACTCAAATACGATCTGATTTGAGTTATATCTTCCCAAATATCACATGAATTATACATTTGTCGTCCCGATCTGACGAAGACGAAGTCTCGAAGTCGAATCTGTCCATATCAAATCTGAAATGACAATATCAAATACACTGTATCAATGTGTAATTCAATTCACAATCTATTCTGATCAATACTCAACTCAGTATATAATCTGATCAATATCGGAACAATATAACCATGAATCTCAATCAATATCATATCTGATCAATCTAAATCAATACTGATGTTTCGACGGCATAACAATACAATCTGAATAACCCCGTCAATCTGAACATCCCAGATATAATACCAGAACTCATAATCTCAATATCGGTATATTCAAAATCAATAATATACGATTCTGATATCAAAATCTCAGTCAATATCTTTCGAAAATTATAACAATTACAGAAACAGTCTGTTCTTTAATCTGACTTCAATTCTATAATATCTACGGAAGCAGAAACATCATATCTGAATCATATTCAATTCTGACAACATCATAATTTCAAAACACTGCAAAACGTAATGAAACTTACGTCCTTGTGTAGCTCTTGCGAAGAGGAGCTCAAAACCGAAATCGAATTTAAATTCTGATAAACGGTTCGTACGGAATAACAAATCAAAGTAAACGAAAGTTGAAGGGATTCTGGAGGAACTCTCGGCTCTTTTTGTTCTGATTCTGAAGAAGAATGACCATATATATATATAGTTCAATTGCATGTCAACCAAGTGGCTGATTCTTTGTTCTGCACGTTGCACCGCGGGTGCGCTCATTACATGACCGTGGGTGCGCTATGCCTACTAATCCTCATCCAAAATTTCCCGAAGCTTGACCGCGGGTGCGCTTCGATTTAGACCGCGGGTGCGGTGTTGGCATCGCGGGTGCGCTCTGGCGAGCACCGCGGGTGCGGTCTTTCCATTTCCAAAAATTCCCAACTTTCTGCCACTCAACCGCGGGTGCGATCTTGGTCGCACCGCGGGTGCGGTGTGGCTTCGGCCTTTCTTACAAAAATCCACAATTGCATGACCGCGGGTGCACTCCTGTTCTGGGCGCGGATGCGGTCTTGCAAACCCTATTTTCTCATGTCTTTTCTTCCCTCATCGCATGTCATGCATTCTCATATCTTCCGAGTCTCACGTTAATGACGATTAATAATCTTGGTTATCGATTCTGTAATTCTTGGGCCTTACATTTCTCCCCCTCTTAGATCTGAGTTCGTCCCCGAACTCACAAACAATCAATTCAGATATATCAGAAGAAATATATAACAGAGTTTAAATCAAACCCTCATCTCACTGAATCCATGGTGAAATCTCTTTCTTATATCAACTTCTGATTCCAAATCTGAACTAAGTCTTCTTGAAGTATACTATCAAAATATTTCTTAAATTAACTCTGACAGAATCAATCTTGCCATGTTGGTTATACAGCATCCGTATAAACCAATCTACAGCTCATCCCATATCAGTACTATCAGCTGTTATCAAATCTGTTTATCCCAAGCAAGGATATACTCAATCTTCCACTCTCAATACCAAGCATCATCATCCGATGTTGGTTTATCAAATCTGTCATTTCTGAACTATCTTAATAGCTATTGTCATACAGTAATTCATACAATGACAATAAGTCATAACAACTAGTGCTAACATCCAGCACTAAAGTTGTACCCAAAATATTCTAATATCTGGATAATACATTTTGACGGTCTGTCAATCTGTAAAACTATCTAAGAGAGAGCTCGTAATATACTCTGTCACACGTACCAAATCAATCAATTCACAATCTGGTATAATCTATTGTGGCATTCTGATCTTTCTGACCACGTCTCTGACACTGATCTGTGTCATTTGGTCATGTTTGTACGTCATCTTGTACAAACTAATAGAGTATAGATTGAATAATCTATCAACCACACTCATAATATTTCACGATCTATAGAAAATGGTGGTAATTTCATTACGAAAGCTATAGAAATGTACTCCCATTTCTATTTAGAACTATACAATTCTGTAATAAATCTTCTGATTTCTATCTTTCTGTCTTTTCTGTTAGCGATTTAGACATATCAGTACAAATTTCTGCCAACCTTTCAGTACAAATTCTGTCATAACTGATCTAATCTATCTATATCAACATTATCTGTTCGCGTATGATATATCCTCAATCATCAAACCGAAACTGAATCCACGACGGTGCATTTCTGACCCTATCTGTGATTTCAGACTTGAACTATTCGGTATCAACAAATCAGTTGATAACATAATTAAAGAAAATATACCTACCTGGTATTCGGCTCTAACTATCAATATCAATTCTGTTATACAATACTGAAACATTCTGATACCACAAGATAATCAGTCTCATATAAAATACACAATCACATATCTGTTACTCGACTCTGATTACTGAAATCTAGTCCTGAACATTCTGATTACATTCCTGAATTACTGTAACTCTCGAATTCAACTCTGATTCGGTTGGAGCTGTATATACTCTCCGTTATTCACAATAATCTGTAGCATATACGGATTCAAAACAACAGTAATATCAAATCCGAAACGAAGTATCAATATTCTATACAGATCTAGTGAGTTCAGTGAACTCATAAAACAAGGATTTCTGGTAAATATCTTCATGTCATTCTGATCAACTGTTATATCTCATCTGCAAATAAAATATGCTTCCCAAAACAATATAAGATGTCTCAAATACTGATTTAGAACAATAACAATATTCAGCAGATATAAAGCAACAGTTGAATAAAATAATCTGCCAAATCAGACAAAATACATCTCTGACAATTCTGACATTTCTGAAATTTCTGATATTTCTGATATCGGTATTTCTCGGTCACTGATCGTAATCTCAACTGTATCCAAATCAATCTGTATACTAACTTCAGATATCGCACACTCTGAATACAATCTGTTTCAAGCGGAATTCTTATCTGAATAATTTCTGTATACAATAATTCTAATTCTCAGAATATTCACTACCATCTCCAGATATTCGATTCAATCAATCAGGTGCTGCAAATATATCAAAATCTCATAGATATAACAAGCATGGAATCATCAGAATATCTCTGAAGATACGGACACATGCCAAAGAGGAACACTAAATCAGATGTAACTCCTGGTCGATATTCTTCTACTGATCTTTCAATTCATTCTGTACACTCAATATCATTATGTACTGACTTCTAAAACAAAATCAGTATCTGATCTGAATTCAACTCTGAAATCTATCTGTCTGATAAAAAGCAAATCTAAAATCTTATTTAGGCAAACATCAGCCAACTCATACATCATTGACAAATCTGCCAATGCTATGCTCGATTTCAGTAAATCTACTGAATACATAAGGATACTATCTGTTCCTTTCTGTATCAATCGAATCATATACCACACAGATATCAAAAGAATTCTAAATCTAGAATCCTTACTGTGAAATCTCTAGTCATCAACCATATCTAGTCTGAATCTTCTACTCTCCTAAAAAGAATCTATAATAGTTCTGTACTTGTTTAGCAGATTAATATCAATAATGCAAGCAAATCAGAAAACACAAGTACGTTAAAATCTAACTCCATTTCAGTCACATCTTACTGTTGTCACACCCTTACTCTATACTTGACATGATTAATGATACTTATACTTGTAATCAAAATAAGGTTTGAATGATATAACTATAGTATGAAGTAAATCAAACAAGAGGCATCACTTTGATGGTTTATAAAAATTTTGGCATGATGTCCCTATATTTTGTATACACCAAAACTCAAGCAATACTATTCATACACATTTATAAACATATTCTCATATACCAACATACTTTGTATCATCATACATAACATGGAACTTGTTTCAAACCCTCATATAAAATTTACTACATTACATATGCGGAAGCTATACAATAATAAGTCCCGGTTCTTGTCGAGGTAGGGTATGTCACAAGCATCCATTGGCGAACCGGCATCCTATGTCTCTTCACTACCTGATCCTGTAACACATGAGCTACGTGAGTTTATAAAACTCAATAAGTTGGCACTTATACGTATCAATATGCATCGAAGGAACATACATATCAAGTTGTGACAACAATGAATCTTAAAAACATGTCATACCGTAGCATATATTCAATGTTCATTTTTGTACTTGAGCCTCATTAGTTGACCTGTACTGCTGTGCTTGCTTTATTATATAGCTACTACTGTGTTGGACGTCAGGGAGCAACCTTTGGCAACCCCACGCCCCATGAACATATATTGGCCAATAGCTTTGGTGGACTTAAAACCACCCATGATGTCAACAAGCTCTATATCATGTAAAATCAGTCATTATCCTTCTAATGTTCATGTTCATGTTCATAACATAGCACCCATCATCAATAGTCATGAGTTTCTTACATATTTAATACATAACAATGGAATATGGTGCTATGTTTTCATCAATAAGATACTAACAATGTACATATAGCAATAATCAATGGGAAGTATTTGAAATCATAATATTACTCATGTATTACTTCAAGAACATGCCAACTTACAGTCCAATCGTACGAATACTTGTTTGAGACGATGTTTCTCGCTCCTATACTGTCAAATATACCAATAATTCAGTCACTATTGCATAAACTAGATGAAAATCATTCCTTTATTGTCACCTACATGTACCATAACTAAAAGAGAAGAAAACTTACACCCTTATGAAGTTCTTGTGATGGAGAACTAAGTTCTAGCTTCAAAACTTTGAAAGGAATGAAGAAAGAAGCTTTGGAGGAAGATTTCTGTAGGTTTCTCTCGAGTTTCTTGCTGGTTTAAAAGTGTAGAGCTGATAAAATGGCTTAGAAAGTCGAAACTTATCCATATATATATAAGGCGGCGCTCGGGCGGTAGTTTTCTACCGCTCGAGCGCGGAATGTTCTGTCCGAAAGGTAAAATTTTCGTGCACTGGCGCTCGGACGGTCATTTTCTACCGCTCGAGCGCCACATGTTCTGTAAAATTGGTGGAATGGTAACGCACCGGCGCTCGGGCGGTAAAATCTTACCGCTCGAGCGCCACCTGTTCTGCCTCTGCGCACTACTTCGTCAAAGATCGCTCCAGAAACGTCTCTTCCGTTCATAATCTGGAAAAGTGGTAAACTAGGAAGTTGTAGCCCTATGTCTTGGATTGAATCTCCCACTGCTTTCATGTCATTTGGAGGTCTGAGTAAAAAGTTATGCCCATTCTCCCAACATGTGTCACTGTAGGAGTGACGATACACACAAGTCACTTCGGGACGCTTTTGGCTTGTCTTCCCCAATGATTTGGACAAAACCCAAAACGTGAAAGTTGTAGCATTATATCTTAGCTTTCTAACGGTTAAGGCCTCACACAATTTGGATCAATATTCACATCATTATGCTAAAACCCGTACGAACTACCATATTTACATCTCATTTCCCACAACTTCCATTACACTATCATCACCTACACATCTTACTCTAACTATTTAGGCATATATTCATTCTGAATACACCATGAACAATATAAAAGTCATGTTCAATCTCAATATTGATACCTCAATCATCACGTGAAATCTAATGAGCTAAATAACTACATAATAAACAACATAAACGCATTATTATCATTTGTACGAGTAACCGGGCATTACAACTGTAGTATGCAATATGTCACAGAAATCTCTGGTATCACTCTTTCTTTCCCAACAAATAGGAGATCAATACTACAGTACATACAAACCCAACAGATACAGCATATTTCCATGCAACTCTGTCAAAGATATTCTTAACAAATGCATTCGTATATATCAATACATATGCAATAGAATCATAAAGAATAGTACATGTTGTGAATCTGGATCTGTGTTTTTAATTGAACTCTGTTCCCTACAATCTTCGGAAACGCTTCTGGGGACAGACTTTAACAAAGTGTCCCGGATGTTCACAAATATTGCATCTACCAGTCACTCCCTGGCATTGCTCGGTGGGATGTCTCCCTCCGCAACTCCTGCAATACACTCCAGTATGGCTTGGACTGGAACCGCTGGAGCTAGATGAACCACTTCCTAGTTTCTTGAATGGTTTCTTCCGAGCCTTCAGCAAATCTTGCTTTCCACTCGTACTGCCTTGATCAACTCGGAGAGGGGATTGCTGTGTCTGGGGTTGTTTCACACCCAACCTCCCTAGCTGTCTAATCAGACTTGCCTCAGCTCTCTTTGCTCTACTCAAAATATCAGCAAAATGGTAAGGTCGCTGCAGATTCATAAATGCAACTACCTCCGAATTCAACCCTCTGATTAACTGATTTACTATAGCTTCATCATTTCCAGCCATCTGAGGAGCAAAATGCAATAGAGTAGAGAATTTGGCGGTATATTCATCAATATTCAACTGACCTTGGCTCAAATTCTCAAACTCTGCTTTCTTGTCCTCTCGGTACGAGACTGAGAAAAATCGTCGATAAAATTCAGTTCTGAATATTTCCCACGAAATCACTGTACCTCTCTGTTCCCACGTTCTTCTACTGGTAATCCACCAACTCCTGGCGGCTTCTTGTAACTGATAAGGCACCATCTTAACTCTCTGTTCATCTGTACAATCAAGTAAATCGAACAGTATTTCTATGTCATCAAACCAGTTCTGACAATCTTCGGACGTCTCGATACCCTTCAGAGTCGGCGGTTGCAATAACTGAAATTCTTTCATCTTTACTTCTATCTGAGTTTCTGATGCATCTAGCTGTTCAGACGAAGTACTGCCCTTTTCTGAAATTCTTCGAGGTGGTATATCTGATAATCAAACAGATTAGTACTTAATCTATACAATCTGTCTCAGCCCTCCTCTGATCATATACCTCTGATTCAGACTCGGTTCTGATTCAGGCTTAGTAATTACATGCTGCAATCAACTCAGATAACAAACAACATGCAATAGGGAAAGCAATAAATCATGCTAGCACACATTATGCAAGTCAGCATTGACATAAATCTCATGCTAGCAATCACATGCAAGGAAGACAATTCAATCTACCCCGCTCATTCTCTACTATCTCATTCTAAAGGATCTATCAATTCTGACTATCGCAATCTAAAGGACCTATCGCTCTGATACCACATGTTGTGGGGACCCGGACTGCTAATCATCTTCTTACTCATTGTTGGGATTTAATTATCAGTTCTGATAAACAGGGTCTAAAAAATTTTTTTTTTTAAAATGCATCTGCGGAAGGTAATGGAATCTAAAAAAATATACATCTCTGTATAAAAACTACATTTCAGTATAAAAGTACAATATTGTACAAACTAGATCTAAGGTTCAGTTACTAAATTCAAGTAAGAAACCAAATCTACAGTAAGTCCGGAATCACCACGCTAACTCGTCTTCTCTCATCAGCTTCGGACCCCGATCATGTCCCACCTGTTGTCATGCACACATACAAAACAAGACAACAGCCGGATACTCCGGTGAGAATAAATCCCAGTATAAAACATGGTAAACATGCATATACACAAAGTAAATCATGAATTATTCTATCATGAATAAACTAAAAGCAATAGGTTTCATAATCTATGAAATCAAATCAAATAAGCATGCAACACAAATCAGTTAAACATGCTACTCAAATCAAATCATAAAAACATACTATCATAACTGAAAGCAATAGCACTGGGTTTCATAGTCTATGAAACCACATCCATAAACGCATGCAGTTCTAGTCAAATCATGTCTAGACTCGACTCAACTATAACTCTAGGGATCCCGGTGTGAATAAGACGTCAATGGCTGTCACCTACCCTCCCACTCGAGGTGACTGTACGTCTTATTCCTAGACTTCGGTCATAGCTGTATCGAATAATCTACAATAGGACAATGTCTGCTCCTATGTAACGATACACCGAACGTCTAGAAGTCTGACTGTTTCTGTCAAACTTTCCTATCTCAAATGCAATGCCTAACCATCTGTAAACAATGCATAATTATCTCAAAAGATTCGAATACAATTCTATACACAAATCATAATCATATCAAAAGATAAACAATAAGTCTAGTATGTGATTTAGTTGGGAAACTCAAATAAGATCTGATTTGAGTTATATCTTCCCAAATATCACATGAATTATACCTTTGTCGTCCCGATCTGACGAAGACGAAGTCTCGAAGTCGAATCTGTCCATATCAAATCTGAAATGACAATATCAAATACACTGTATCAATGTGTAATTCAATTCACAATCTATTCTGATCAATACTCAACTCAGTATATAATCTGATCAATATCGGAACAATATAACCATGAATCTCAATCAATATCATATCTGATCAATCTAAATCAATACTGATGTTTTGACGGCATAACAATACAATCTGAATAACCCCGTCAATTTGAACATCCCAGATATAATACCAGAACTCATAATCTGAATATCGGTATATTCAAAATCAATAATATACGATTCTGATATCAAAATCTCAGTCAATATCTTTCGAAAATCATAACAATTACAGAAACAGTCTGTTCTTTAATCTGACTTCAATTCTATAATATCTACGGTAGCAGAAACATCATATCTGAATCATATTCAATTCTGACAACATCATAATTTCAAAACACTGCAAAACGTAATGAAACTTACGTCCTTGTGTAGCTCTTGCGAAGAGGAGCTCAAAACCGAAATCGAATTTAAATTCTGATAAACGGTTCGCACGGAATCACAAATCAAAGTAAACGAAAGTTGAAGGGATTCTGGAGGAACTCTCGGCTCTTTTTGTTCTGATTCTGAAGAAGAATGACCATATATATATATAGTTCAATTGCATGTCAACCAAGTGGCTGATTCTTTGTTCTGCACGTTGCACCGCGGGTGCGCTCATTACATGACCGCGGGTGCGCTATGCCTACTAATCCTCATCCAAAATTTCCCGAAGCTTGACCGCGGGTGCGCTTCGATTTAGACCGCGGGTGCGGTGTTGGCATCGCGGGTGCGCTCTGGCTAGCACCGCGGGTGCGGTGTGGCTTCGGCCTTTCTTACAAAAATCCACAATTGCATGACCGCTGGTGCACTCCTGTTCTGGCGCGGGTGCGGTCTTGCAAACCCTATTTTCTCATGTCTTTTCTTCCCTCATCGCATGTCATGCATTCTCATATCTTCCGAGTCTCACGTTAATGATGATTAATAATCTTGGTTATCGATTATGTAATTCTTGGGCCTTACATGAGTCCATGCAAAGCTTTTTGAATCTCTTTCCAATATTTACACGTCATATCCTGCCAGATTCATATCACAAGTAAATTGAAATAATGAATTGGAAGAAAAGCTAAACTACTCGAATGCTGTTATGTATTATCCTATGTTTTAACACAAAACTCATATGAAATTGTCTTACGATTCAATTTTGTGATACAAATCTCAAACTATACTTGTTTAATGAAAAATTATTACTTTTTATACAATTTTTTTATGTAAACATAGACCGACTTATATGATAAATATAAATTCGTGAGATCGAATAATTATGTTTTAAATATGCCAACCGAAACCTTCTATATTCCATCCTTTAAATATTGATGGAGAAATTCATTTCCGAGATATCCAAGGCATTTGTCATGGAACTATAATTTTATATGTTATCCCACGAAATTATGTAATATAAATTTTTTAAATCAGCAATAAGTCACTTTTATTTTTTGCTAGAATATTCCTTTCGTTTCTTCTCCTTTCTCTTCGAATTATTTCGTAATCGACTTTTGACCCGCCTCTGTCTCCGAGCACAAACATTGCCTACCAACTCCATATTTGAGCTGATCTTAAACCCCAAAAAAACTTCAATTTCCCCCAGTCAGTTGAAAATTCATCGATCAGGGTGTCAATTTTCTGTTGATATTTGATATATTCTGATCACCCAAAAAGTTGGCAGTGTGCTGTATAGGAGAAAAAGAAGCTGATAATAATGCAGATAAATACCGGGGCTAGCTCTGGAGGTGAGGAGACCTCACCGGACATGCTAAAGAACACAGCGTCGAATATTAGAAGGTTGGCTAGTGAAATTGAGCAGCATGCTGGCCGGCAGAAGTATCTTGCTCAAACTAGGAGTCCCTCGGATGGCGGAGACGTGCGCTGGTACTTCTGCAAGGTTCCCTTGACAGTAAATGGTCAGTTCATAGTTCTTACTCTATTTAAGAGGATTATTTCATATATGCGGTAATAATTTAATGTATAAATTTTAGATGATGTCATGTTTTAATGCAACCGACAGTTTATATTGTTGTATGATCATGCATGTTTGATATGATCCCGCTGCTATTTTTTTTTTCATATGGTTGATGATAGAAGTCTAAATTTTTGGGTGACGATAAACTGTGGTTGCGGCTTTGGAGACCAGAAAGGGTATTTAAGAATCTCTGGCGATATGAAGAATTTGCTAGTTATCAGTGCTCGCGTCTTTCCTGGTTTGTCAAGGATATATTCAGAGCAGTCTCAAGAGACAGCTTTAGATGAATGGTCATTGACATACATAGTAAAATAAGTTTCCTTTTAACCGTGAGAGAAAAGACAATAGCGTCCAGCCACATGGAGCTGCAATATTTTTTGCTAATAATCTCAGTCAGACGCAATGGATAATAAAATTCGATCGACTGAAACAACCGTGAAGAATTAATGGGGAGGGAAAAAAGATGTTTGTCATGAGTTAGAATGCACAATTTACACTATAACTAGAGAACGACTATCAATGTGGAAAGATTTGATTACTCTACAAATTCCAAATAAGCGATCTGAAATAGATTGGAGCAGTTGTTCAGCTGTAGAGGCATGATCTCTGGCGGTGCGGTTATTATTGAAACTTTTTAATCTTCACTATCCAGGAGAATCAAACGTGTCCAGTTGTAAGCAGCTGTACCATTGTGGAGGAATGGTAGTCATGTTTTGTGCTGCTTTCATCTAGTCAAGCACATTGCTCATTTTTTTGAAATTCAATGAAATAATTCTTTACATTTCTGGACCGTTTGGATTAAGCAGCTAGAGGGATTTGCTGCAGAATTAAACTTCTAAGGAGGTTAATGTGATTCATGTGTTGTTTGGAAAAGTACATGGGAGGATTGGGGGACCTTTGAAATGCATAAATTGTATTATTGCACTTCAAGTCAGATTTGAAAAGTTTTCATTCCTTCTGCATTATGGTGTTACATAAACCAGGTTTACTCGGGGAAGATAAATCTTGATATCTTTAAACAACAAGCTGAATGCAACCTCTACTTGCATTTTTAAGAAAATATATCTGTTGATTGACTACTTGAGATCCCGATTTAAGCTTATAATATGAGTTCCTACTTAAAGCATTCCACTTTCTGTGTTTGTGCCAGCACTAGCTGCATCTATCCCTCGTACAGAAATTGTGGGCAAAGGTGATTATTTTCGATTTGGAATGAGAGATTCTCTTGCGGTAGAGGCATCTTTCTTGCAGGTCATGCCCCTTTCAATTGCAACATGTCCATGGTGTTTAAACTTGGTGATGAGTGTCATTCACTCTTTTCTGTAATTGTCGACTTACTAAGGTTACGTTAACATTGGACAGAGGGAAGAAGAGTTGCTCTTTAGTTGGTGGAAAGAATATGCAGAGTGCAGCGAAGGTCCAGGGGGGCAGCCTAGTATTACTTCCAGTTCCACGCGGCAGAAAGATGAATTATCCCCAGATTCTCCTGAGCTCATCCAGCTATATGCGATTGAAGAAGACAGAGTTGGTGTTCCGGTAAAGGGAGGGTTGTATGAGGTATCATTTTAATTTGTAGCCCCTTTTTTTCACTTGTTTGTATGCTAAGTTTTAATTGACTGTTGACTTCATGAATTTCTACTGGATTATTTTGTGTTAGAAAATTATATTTTGATATGAATGTTGACTACCCCATTAAAAAAAATGGTACTTCTATGTTAGATGTGCATTCATGGCATTTCACTACTGTTCAGTCTCATCTCTCATCATATGATGCCCTTGGAATTTTGTGGCTACAAACTTCTGGAATCGGCACCACCCTTCCCAACTTGTGGATCATATTAGCTCTTTTGCATGGAAGAACATGAAGTGTTGCATTGCATCATTATTGCAGGTAGATTTGACCAAGAGGCAATGTTTCCCTGTTTATTGGAATGGAGAGAATCGACGAGTGTTACGAGGCCATTGGTTCGCTCGTAAAGGTGGTCTTGACTGGCTACCAGTACGCGAGGATGTTTCCGAGCAATTGGAGTATGCATATCGCAATCAGGTGCTTTTCTAATTAAGCATATTTAGATGTATTTGAATAAATGCTTTTGCCATTTATGTGTATGAAAAGATGCTAGATAACCTTTTTTTTGTGGCATGAGCTTACTTTTTTCCACTCTTCTTTTATGTGCCAGTTTAGCAGGATTTTATTTAACTTTTATGCTTGTACTTCATTACATTTTGATCTTCTTATTATTTTGTCATTAAGTTTTTGGATCAGTCGTGGCTGATGATAGCAAGAGTAATTAATCAAACAAGGGTGCCCTGGTTTTAGGTTTGGCATCGGAGAACCTTTCAAGAATCGGGTTTGTTTGCTGCCCGCGTTGACTTACAAGGCTCCAATTCTGTATGACCCCGACGTTTAAGTTGAACTTATCTCTCATTTTTAATGAAGTAGTAATATTTTCCGAACTACAAACTTCTCTTTTTCAGGGACTGCATGTACTTTTCACCGGGGAAGATGATACATGGGAAGCTTGGCTAAAGTCTGATGCTTCTGGATTTTCCAGTGTTATGTGTTTTGGAGGGAACACCTTTAAATTGAGACGTGGATATGCTCCATCTCAGACACAAAAGCCAACACAGGTGCTGTGTTTGATGTCCAAGCCTGACCTTATCTTTTTCCTTAATGTTGATTGCATTCCCGGGTTGCTTTTTTATTCTTTAGTTGTTTGAAAGCAGGAGGGTTTGGAAGCATTGTGTTTGTTAGATATCCCACATCGGTTAGATTAAGTTCTTGAGACTTGTATATATGAACTTGGAAAATTTTTCCCGCTAGCTTTTAGGACGGAGTTAAGTCAAAGTCCCATTCTTAACATGATATCAGAGTCAAACCCACAGTTACGTGTTGGACTGTCTTATGGCCACCTGATAATGTTTTGTAAACTTCACGCTCTAGTTCATTCCTGGACGCGAAAGAGGTGTGTGTTAGATGTCCCACATCGGCTGAAATAAGTCATTGAGAGTTGTATATATGAACTTGTACAATCTCTCTTCTTGAGTTTGCTTTTGGTGTTGAGTTAGGTTCAATCTAAATTTTAAAGTATTTTATAAAAATGAAGTGTAATAAAAGATATTTGAAACACATATATATCTATGTATATTCACATACATACATGAATATATGTGTCAGAAATTTAGATGTAGATTAATGAATAACCTCATTAAACCAACTTGATGAAATCATACGAAGAAATAAATGTTAGGATGATTGTGAAATTTCTCGTTCCTAAATAAATCGAATTATTTGTTTTGATCGGGGATCCAATTCAGGTTTCCAGCAATTACACTTTGAAAAGTTTACTGATTTGACTTTTTCACATGAATGCCATTTTCTGAGGTTTTCCGTATAATGAATAGCCTATATCTATGATGTTAGGTTAATAAAAGCAAAGAGATAGGTTCAGGTGATGCAGAAAAAGGCTAATTCATTTCCAGAATTAGTTCATATTTGTATAGAGATCTAAAATAGGAGCTGAATGGTTGTAATTACTCCTAGAATCTCTAGTCATAGTTATTTGCTTTACTTACACAATGTCTTTGTTGAGAAATAAAAATTATGATACCAAGTATCCAGGAGGTAATTTAAGCTGTGGTACCGTTAGGTACTTTAGAATAATGGGCCGGATAAGTAATGATGGATTTATCGTCAAGGACCTAGATAAATTTGGCCTATCTACTTATCAAGAGAATTCTAGAACCGATAACTTGGAGAAGAGGAAAGAGACTAGGAGGCGAGAATATAAATTAGGAAGTTGGAAGGAATGGGGATTTATTCATGTTCATTACGTTTTGTTCTTACTAGCTTGTGCTTGGGGGTTCTTACTAGCTTGTGCTAGGGGCAAAGAGAGTGAGTGCATCTTTCTTGTAAAATGATTCTATCCTTGGTTGGGATATTTCTCATATTATATTTCATATTAGTAAATCTGTCCTATTTTTCTATTAGTTAATATTTGCATAATTAAATGTTAGAATTTTAGATCCGAACAATTGGTACGATCTGCAGGATTCGAATCGAAGAGGAGCTGTCAACTGAGTGATAATCAACAATGCTGATGTCTGTAGAGAAAGACCTTGAAGAACAGCTTACTGCTGTGGGTTGGCGTTGTACAAACCTCCATTTTCTGTAGATAAATTCATCTGCCTTCTCGATCGAATTGAGGATCTTCTGTCGATGGTCGAGCAGTCGCCTACCGAAGCCATGCTAATTGCACTTTCACCACTGATGGATGCCTTTAGCTCTGAGCAGTTTCTGAAGCTTTATGATGCTGAGGTAAGGATAAGGGTTGCTACGTGCATAAGTGAGATCATCAGGATTTCTGCACCCAATGTTCCTTATGATGATGATAAAATGCTGGAAGTTCTTCAATTGATCGTATCCACTTTTGAAGAATTGGTAGACACGTCCAATAGATCTCACACAAGGTAAGTTCTATTTTGAAAATCATGGCTGAAGTTAGGTCACGTGTTATCATACTGGACATAGAATGCACTGAGTTGCTCATTAAGATATTTCAGTACTTCCTCAGAGCTTTCAGCGCACAACCCCCAGAATGTTTCTTTAAGTCAATTGAGCAAGTGATGTCTCTCATTTTAGAGGAGAATGAGGATATGCCTCCAGAATTACTGAAGTCTGTCTTGATTCAGTTAAAATGGAATGGTGTGGTGCTTGAGAAAATAATCCAAAAAGGTACAGAGGGGATGAAACTCTTCCTAACACAGGCATTGAAGGCGTTAAATGCTGCTGCTGATGCTTACAAGGGCACTGATATGACAGTAGGTGTACTGAAAACTAAGGCTATGGAACACGAGGAGAGAACGTCATCAAAAACCAGAAGTTGGTCACATAGGGTTTAGTATGGTCATCATTATTTCCTGATGACCAGAAACAGATGGTCAAATGCTAAGGATGAAGCTCGAAGAGAGAAGTTCCATGGATTGGATTCTTAGGATTGTGAAATCCCATGATAACAATACCCAAGAGCTAATTGCTCCACATAGTGGTCGTAAGGTGGTGAATCCAGACGACATCACCGTTGTGCAGGCTACAAAGGAGTTGAGAGAGGGGCAGTGTTACAATAGTGGAGGATCTGGAAAGTATTAGGAATGAGTCATCGTTTTCATGACCCAAATTCAATTATTTGGGGTAGAGTGAGCTCATGAATTGGATAAAGAAGATAAAAGGAGTCTAGAGGGATGGACAGGGATTTCCAAACAGTTTCTGGGCCAACCCTACCAAGATACATCACCAGTGGGAAGTATCCAAAATATGAAGGAACCGGTGACTGCAATCATAATTGTTGGGGAAGCAATTATTCGATGGAAGAGGGAGAAGTACCACCGGTAATCGGCGCTGAATCAGGCGGTGTTGAGTCGCCGGTAGAAATCGACATAGGGAGCGATGGAAGCAAGCCAGGTTTCTGCGTGATGGCTGTCCAATGGTTGAAGGAGGTGCTGCTATATGAGTTTGAGTTTGGATTGACTTGGAATTGGGCTAGGGATTATAAACAATAAACACACTTTTTAATTTGTAGGCTCAACAATGAGGATTAGAAGATGGCAGAAGCCCCTGACCCAATAATCAAAGTTGGGGCAGTGATGTTGAGGCGTAACAATGAAATCGGCAGAACTACTAGACATCGAAGCAATGAAAGGAAGTGGGGAAACTTCAGCGGTCACGGCACCGGAAGTTCACTAACGCATCGACAATCAATCATGGTAGGTGCTTACCAGATTGTGGAGATCGATATTTCTTGGTCCTAAGAACAACTGATGGATTTTGCAGGAGACTTCATCAATTTTGAAGGTAGGGAAGGGTTTCCCTCTCAAACCCTTGATTACATAATATTTAATGGTAACCATGCTATTCTTGTTATTGGTCGTGGGGTTGATAAATGTGGCCTCTATGGGCTCCTTAAGAACTCAGAGGGAGTTGATTGGGGGTGAAAACAAGTGCTTAATAATGCTGATGGAATTAGGGGAGTATTATGGAGACAACCAAGTTGTTGAAAACAACAGCTTGCAGAAAGCAATTTTTTGCTTGGCCGATTGGACTAGAGACACAAATGCTGTTAATGGAACAATTGGGCGACATCATGTTCCTCATGGTCTTTAGATAACTGTGTTAAACCAGATTACGAATAGAGTGTTAAACCAGATTATGAAGAGATCGATGTAAGTCGAGAGAAACAACTTAGTTTGAATATGGTTAGGGAGGCGCTGGCAAAAAAAAAAGGTGGGGCTGTCATTGCCTACTACGCAGGGGTCATTGAAGTCTCATCAGGTAAGAATATCTATGGATTTTGGTTTTATTGAAGGTTGCACAACTCAAATTTGGATTCTGTCAACGTAATCGGCTAAAGGCTGTTGGTAAGCTTGAAGAGAAGGGATTTAGCTATCCAATCCAGGGTAAAAACTAAACAAGAGTCTTTGATGGAGGAGGGTATGTAGCTATGATGAATTGGAGATGGTATAAGTTAGCATTTAAAATCATGGCCCCTCGCATTCTCAGCCTTGGGGACACGGCTCTTTTTCAAGGAAGGAGGTATTGTTAGGTACTTAAGAATAATGGGCCAGATAAGTAATGATGGTGTTATTGTCATAGGCCTAGATAAATTTGGCCTATCCACTTATCAAGCGAATTCCAGAACCGATAACTTGAAGAAGAGGAATGAGATTAGGAGGCGAGAATATAAATTAGGAAGATGGAAGGAAAGGGGATTCATTCATGTTTATTGTGTTTTGTTCTTACTAGCTTGTGCTAGGGGCAAGGAGAGTGAGTGCATTCATCTTGTAAAAGGATTCTATCCGTGTCTGGATATTTCTCAGATTATATTTCATATATCATATCAGTAATTATGTTTTCCTTTTTTATTAGTTAATATTTGCATAATTAGATGTGTTAAGAGATTTAGATCCTAACACAACTTTGGAGTCTGACATGAGTATTTGGAACACCGTACCTTTGATTGTTACTGGAGGTATAGACCATAGATAGATCAACAATATTCTTTCTCCTTATATTTAAAAGCACGAAATTTGGAATATACTCAGCTTTGTTTTATTATTTCTTCTGCATATATCAATCTTGGCATTGTTGGCTACGAATCTCATTTTTTCCAATTTTTTAACTTTAATCCCCTTTTATTGGTTATTGCATCTGAAACGTCTACTGCTCGTTTTTCTTTAAAATATACTAGCTATTTTTTCATCCTTTAAAACTTTCGGCCGAACACTATACATATATAAATCTACTTTGCATTATTTAAAATAACTCACCAACTAACTATTTAAAAATAAAAAACGCAGCCCAAAATATAAAATCGTCAAACCAAAACCTAAAACTAGCATTTTTCGAAAATAGCATAAACTCTTAAATCCTCTCAAAAACCGCTCATAAGCATCAAAAGTCATAAAAGTCGTGAAAATCTTTAAAGTACTCTTATATCATAGAAGTGCGGAAAACTTGCATCGATCCTCGGGTTATGTGCACTATCAGTCCAGCCAGTTCAACCATCAAGTCCTCCAATATCATCAAAATTATTCTCACCTGCATCATTCACACCTAGTGAGTCTAACGACTCAGCAAACCTTAACCGCTATAACAAGTACTACGTATATATCTACATGCAACAGTGAAAATACTTTTAATAAAATTATTTTTCATGAACATGCATAACTTAAAACCTTTTTCCTTTCATCATAACCTTTCCTTTCATCATATACGTATATGTTTCCCTTTATTGAATTCAGATAATTAATTGTGACTTTCGTATCATCTGTCGGCCGGTTGATCAATCCTACGTATTACCATGATACCAGGCGGCGGGGACATCAACGACACTCTCACCCGTCACTGAGCCTTGGCCTTACATGTCATCGTATCTTTTCGTATTCGTATTAGTCACAATCAAGTCACCTCCTTCAAAACCTTTGATCGTATCCATCACTTATAAAAATTAATGCATAGATATAATTTTTCTTTCAAACTAAGCATGCAACACGTCTTTTAACATTATCGTTTTCCATCATAAAATCTCATAATATTTCAAAATAAACATTTTAACATTCATGACTGAATTCAGGACACTGTCAGAACGTCTAACATTTTTCAGGTGTAAAATGACCATTTTGCTCCTGAAATCCTAACTTGACCATTTTACCGTTGGAGCTTAAAACGATGACCTGAATCCATCCAAACTTACTATAACACCTTAAAATACACCCATAAACATTTGTTAGACGTAAACTTAAGCTCCTTCACTAATTTCGTAAATCGTTTTAAATCTTAAACCGAAGTCCCGGTTTTAACTCGAATCAACTCGAAACTTAACCAAACCTTATCAAACTTTAAACATAGCTTATTAACACCTAACCATACCCTGTGCAACCCAAATCAAGCCATTTAAGACCCTTGAACAAGCCTAGGAAACTTACTGAATTTCCTTGCCCTTGTTCGAAAACCCTAGCCCAATCAACCATGGTTTCCTTCGATCCTAGCCCCTAACTGAGTGGACCAGACCCTGACCAACCCTCCTAGGACCTAGACCGAACCCTTAGGCCCCGCTTAGGCAGGCCTCTACAGCCCATGCACTTGCAGCCTTCCAACCCGCACGCTTCAAGACCCGAGCGACCCCAAGCCTAGCGCTCCAGCGCTTCTACTCGCACCAGCTGGCCCTTACCCATCTAGGACCATCATACAACCCCCTTAGATTCCTGGACACGGCCCCTAATCGACGCACGAGCCGCGCCCTTCAAGCAACCAAAGTTCGAAAACCTAGTTCCCCTCAACCCAAAAATCGTGCAGCCCTCGTCCTTGCCTATTCCAGCCTTGAACCATGCATCTCGGAGTCCCTAATCCCTCTGAAATTCATCCCTTCTAATGGCCCTACCATGACAGCCCTTTTGTACATCACTTCCATCAATTCAGAAGCATGAAAATCAAAGTTTGATCATGTATTGTCAAAAAAACGAAAATAATTGAAAGTACATCATATTTTTCAGTCAAACATGTATAAACACACATAATATGGTATGAAAGATGAGCAAGAGAAGATTAAGGCGTGCCTTTGGATATTCCACAAACGAAAACAATCCTTGACGCGAGGGACGTGGGCGGAGAGAGACAAGGAACTTGCTGCGTTTCTTGATCCTAGCACTCTGCATACAAGTGTTTGAAGTTTTTTTGGCCTTTTGGTTGACATCTTTGTCCATGGGGACCTGGTCTGCTGAAATTCAATGGCTGCCAGACTCGCAATCTTTAGACCTTGAGATTTTGCCTCTAGTATCCTGTATCACTTAAAGAAACCAACGCATTCTACCTGGGAAATTTTTGCCATTCTCATACTAAATCTGGACAAACATATGTCTTCTTTCTTGTCAGGATGAATTGCATCAGCAGCAGGAAGAGGAAATGGATGATTACTGTTCACAGGTATGCTAAGCTTTTCATGTGGCATCATATACGCTCGTATTATGATATTTTCATGGTTCGTGCAAGTGAGGCACAAATATTTGCAAAGTTTATTAGATTTCTTGTAACTGAGGCATGGATGTTCATGACGTAGTTGCTCATAGGAATGGCTAATGCATAAATAAAAACTATTATCGCAATCACAAAGTTATGTATTCTCATAAGTTAATTGCCTTATCAAATTATTATGGCAGAGGGGAGCAAATTAGCTGATTTGAGTCAAATATTACATATTTCTTATATGCCAGCTCGGCATCTATACTTCGGTGGTTCAAAGCTTGGTTCAAGTTCGAAAGAAAAACTATTTTGGGCTTGAATTTGTTTTGACAGAGTTTGAGTTTGAATTCCAACTTGATTTGTTTCATTCGAACTTAAATACTTGTCTTTATAAAACAAATACTTCTATTCATAAAATATCATTAGATACATGGAAGCTAAGAATTACGCATCCGGACACCACGACCTAATCCAACAGGAAGCAATCAGAAATCGGAAATCGGCAATCGGCAATCGGCAATTACCTCTTCTCTTGGACCATATGTTCGAAGGCTGAACCGCGTAGAGATGGAGGAACACAGGGCGAAATGGTTGTGTTATAACTGTGACGAATTGTATGTATGGACATCGGTGTAGGAAACTATTCTGGATCGAAGGATGGGAGGAAATGACAGACGAGGCTACAAAGGACCTCGAAATCTCCATCCACGCCATTTCAGGTACTCATGGCGCACAAACGATGCAGATTAAGGGATCCATTATGCGCCACTCATTACTGATTCTTATTGAATATGGAAGTACAAATTGTTTTCTAGATCAGTCACTGGTGCAGGACATGGACCTTCTATTGGAACGAAAACAAGCTCTTCGGTTCTGATTGCAAGTGAACAGCTTCAGTGTATAGGAGTCTGCAAAGATTTGGTAATTTACTTGGGAGAGCACAGATTTTGTATTGACTTCTTTGTAATCCCTCTTAGGGGCATTGAAGCAATTCTGGGAGTGATCTGGCTCAAGAACACGGGCCCAATTCAGTGGAATTTTGCAAAAATGTGCATGAATTTCAATTATGAGGGTCTGCACATATTCCTATAGGGCGCAACAAAAACTTCCAACTATAAATTACTCAATACTGTATATGTACGGGATGGAAAGGATAACCAATTATTCTCACTTTTCGCAGAATTTTTAGGGGTATTCTCAAAACCTTTAAGACCCCTAACCTCCAAAAAATTCAACCATAGGATCATCCTGGAACAAAGGCCCTTATCGTTATATCCATGAACAGAAAGATGAACTCGAGAAGCAATACACATAGATGTTAATTGTTAGCAAAAGGGTTCATCCGCAGAAGCACCTCACCGTTTCTTCCCGGTCATCCTCGTTTCTAAATCTGATCACAGGTGGCGCTTTTTTGTGGACTACAGAGCCCTGAATGCAAATACGGTGAAGGATAAGTTCCTCATTCTTGTCATCGATGAATTATTAGATGAGCTGTTTTGAGCAAAATTCCTTACGAAACTAGATCTACTAGCGGGATACATAAGGGATTCCTCGGTTCGGGCCGAAGAAGCTTTTTCCTTTAGAAATAACATGTCATAAGACCTCAATGGACATGGACAACATACCCATGACTGCGTTTCGAACACACCATGATTATTTTGAATTTGTGGTCATGCAGTTTGGGCTCACCAACGCACCATCAACATTCAAGGCATTGATGAACTCAATTTTTCATGCACATTTACGTAAATTTGTGCCTGTTTTCTTCGATGACATTTTAATTTACAGTCTGTCTTGGGACAACAACTTATATCACTTGCACATTTTGCTTAGTATCTTATTGCAGCATCAGCTGTTTCTTAAATTCTCCAAGTGCTTCTTCGCGCAGTCAGAGGTGACATACTTGTGGCATATTGGATCACGAGCATGGAGAATGCTAAGATCCAGCCAGTCACGTCATGGCCACAACCATCAAATCCGACGGCCTTGAGGGCATTTCTTGGTCAGACGGGTTATTATCGCAAGTTTGTCAAGAACTATGGGATAGATGCAGCGCGATTAACCAAACTTCTCAGGGAATACAGTAGCTTTTGAAGGTGTTGTCTTTACCCGATTTCTCACAACCCTTCATCGTTGAGTGTGATTCTTTTGACATGGGGAGCCTTCTACAGTCACACTTTAGCCCAACGCCGTCAGAAATTGCCAGCGCATGAAAAAGAATTGATGGGGCTCATCAAGATGTATGCCATTGGAGCTCTTTTTTCTGGGGCCAAACTTTTTTCATACGCACTGATCACTACAATTTAAAATATTTGCTAGAACGCATTGTGACCCCTTCACAACAACGTTGTATTTGCAAGCTTTTGGGATTTAACTTCACCATTGAATATAAACCCGGCCATACAAACATTGTGGCTGATGCACTGTCCCAACGAGGTGATACATTGGGAAGTTTCTAGGCCATTCCGTTACTATTAAGGAAGAACATGACCAGTCTGGGGAGATCCATCAAATGATTAAGAAGGTTCGGATAGGGGAGGCGTCAAAATTGTGGACCATTATTGACGGACTGTTGTTGTACAAGCAAAGGATCTTTCTGCCCAAACTTTCACCCTTGGTGGATAGAATCATATCATCCATTCATAACTCATGTCACGAAGGGTATCAAAAAACTATTCATAGGCTGACTCAGGATTTTTTTTGGGCAGGTATGCGTGGCGGCGTGGTGCATTTTGTCTCGTCGTGCCTAGTTTGCCAACGACATAAGATTGAGCATCTTCAACCGGCTGGGTTGTTGCAACCTTTACCCATCCCTAGGCACATTTGGATAGTCGTTTCAATGGATTTCTTGAAGAGACTTCTCGCGCCACATGGGAAGACTGTAATTTTCTTTGTGGTTGACCTTTATCCAAATATGCCCAGCTCTGGCTTTATCACACCCTTATCGGCAGTGTCAATGGCTATGCTTTTCTTCGATAATATTATCAAACTCCATGGTCTGCCAGAGACGATTGTCCTCACGAGCTCCTTTTGTAAAGAATTATTTCGATTGCAAGGGACGCAACCGTGTTCTGAAAATGTATTTACGTTGCTTCACGAGTGACTACCCGAAGAAGTGGATTGAGTTGTTTGCGGGCATAATTCTGTTATAATACTAGTTTCAACTCCTCCTTGCAGACTTCCTCATTCGAGGTGGTTTATGGTCGACCACCGCCTCGCTTCCTCTCCTATAGTAAAGGGCTCTCCCGCATTGAGGCTGTTGACCATGCGCTGCAAAGCTGGGATGAGATGCTTAAAAATGTTCGGGACATACTCCTTCATGCCCAGAATTTGATGAAGCTTAGTATGATTCATGTCACAGAGAACTACAGTTTGAGGTTGGGGATTGCGTTCTGTTGAAGCTGCAACCTTACCGCCACCTGAGTGTGGCTGCCCACATTAACAAGAAGTTATCTGCACGTTTCTTTGGTCCTTTTAAAGTTCTAGGTCGGGTGGGCGAGGTGGCGTACAGGCTGGAGTTACCCAATTCAGCTAAAATGCACCCTGTTTTCCATATTTCATATTTCAAGCCTTTCCGGTGCAACCCCGAAGGTGGTTCCACACTACCTCATTTACAGCAGGGGACTGGACACCAGATTTTACAAGGGTAGACGTGAGCTACTGGTACATTGGCAAGGGTAATCACCGGCAGAGGCTTCTTGGGAGGATGCTTCCACCTTTACAAACCAATATCCTTCCTTTATGTTTGAGGACAAACACATTTCTCAAGGGGTGGATAATGTCACGGACCAGAAAACAAGCCCGACCCATCCACTCAAGTTTATCGACGCTACACACATGGCCGATTCAAGCGAAAGGATTAGGCTAGGGATGTTGATTGGTTTATCTTATTTTTTTTAGTTATCGTCAAATAAACCTTGTGGATTACACATGATAAGATTAGGTGGTTTTCATTTAAATTTTTGTTATCCATAGGTGTCATCGGTAGAAGAAACTCCTGTGTATTTAATTTCGTTTTTGATGAATAAAGAGGCAACAATCAATTTAATCAAAAGTGTGGAGAGATCGGAGGTTCTCTCAAAAGAGCCTCATCATAAACCCTCCAACAATAGGCAGGCAAAGGAGAAAATCAAATAAACAATAACACCTTCTGGATCATCACAACTTTGTGGTGAACAGACCCATTACACGATCCATTTCTCAAGCACATAACAGGCTGATTCATAGTTCCTTTGTATTTTAATTTTTTTATTCACATTTTGTGATCTTGATTCATGATCTCATAAAGCAGCACTCGGTACCATAATTTTCTTGTGTAGGTTCCTGTCCGGCATGTAGTATTCATGGTTCATGGTATTGGTCAAAGGTTGGAGAATTCTAATTTGGTGGATGATGTTGGAGATTTTCGCCATTTAACAGCGAGACTTGCTGAAAGACACCTGTCTTCACACCAACGTGGCACCCAAAGAGTTCTTTTTATTCCATGTCAGGTGCATATTGCAGTTCCACGTTTGTATTTTACCTTTTGCCTTCTTCTCTCATTGTGAGTTTGTATTTTCCTAATGGAGGACACCAGAATTTTTTTGATGATGTCCAGACTTTCCATTGTGGTGTTTATTGTTCTTGACTATGCTTGTTAGTGCCTTCTATAAGTTGTTGTATCAAGAAATGAAATAAATTGATTTTATCCTTTCTTTTCCCAATGTTGATCTAGAACACCTATTCTTATTCCTACTAGTGGTGAGACATTGAGTTTACGTTTTGTATTTTATAAAGCCTGTGACCGAAAATTGGGAGTAATTTTGAATAGAAATGATCTAAATTTAGTAAACTGGTGGGTGGAGAGGCTTCAGGGTTCATATATCGCATGATGAGTGGAGAGGCTTTAGGGTCATATATCTATGACTGGTGGAGAGGTTTCAGGCTTCTAGGATACTATTATATCTTGTAGAAAGAAACTTATGGAAGAAAAATGAAATTATTTTACTGCGTATGATCTTCCATGTTGAGCCTCTTACTCCACCTTCACAATGTCAGGATTATCTCGGAATTAGTATGAGGCTCCTATCATTGAAATTGTTTATATATTATACATATATGTTTTGCTTGCAATTATTTCTTGGTGCTACTACAATTCTGTTGTGTTGCTCCTTTTTAATTTATTCTCCTCTTCTGGGCTTTTGCTAGTGGAGGAAGGGGTTGACACTTAGTGGCGAAACAGCAGTTGAAAAAATAACTTTAGATGGCGTCCGAGGTCTGCGAATGATGTTGGGTGCCACTGTTCATGATGTCTTATACTATATGAGCCCTATCTATTGCCAGCACATCATTGACTCGGTACCCCTTAAATGTTTTTCCTATTTTCATCTTTCTGCCTCTGGTACTATGTTAATACGTCAAATGTATTTTCACATCGTCTTGGATCATGTCAGTATCCATAGTCCATGCCATCTTAGCTCATGTTAATATAACACAGCTTTCGTATTTTTGGGGCACTCTTTTCATAAGCCTGATTCTTTAAATACTTGCAATGTACCTGGAGTCACGTCTTTTCAGGTATCTAACCAACTCAACAAATTATATTTGAAGTTTCTTAAGAGGAATCCTGGTTATGACGGAAAGGTATATGGCTAGTAGCCATTGAAAATTTTAATTGAACGTTTAGTTTATTACTTTAGCTCAACCGCCCATCGTTAACTTCCTCTGCAGGTTTCACTGTATGGCCACTCATTGGGTAGTGTTTTATCCTATGACATCCTCTGCCATCAAGAAGCTTTGAATTTGCCTTCTCCAGCAGACTGGATGCATAATGAACACAAAAGAACTGAAGCATCTTGTTCTGGCAATGACAACTTTTCATTTGGAGGCAATCCCGTCTCAAATTCAGGAGATGAGAACTCAAAGAATGTTGAAGTTCTGAGCATGGATGGTCCTGTCGATAATTCAGACCTCATCGAAGACCATGTTGATGGATATCCTGTATCATCAGAATCTGATGAATCAACTACCATGGATATTGGCTACCAGCTGACAAATGATGCATCATCATCATGCGAAAATGAGGACAAGCATTCTTGTAGTTCAAATGAAATTGAGTCCTATAAAAGCGATTCAATGCATTACCCAAATAGCATGACAACTGACATTTTATTATGCGAGGACAATAAAAATGACCAGGGTATATGTGACATCAGTAAAGATCAAACCGTTAAATTGTTGAGAGAAGAGGTATTATAATCTCTTATTTTTCTAAACTTTTCTTGTGCTGATATTTTCATTTACCTCCTAACCATTTACTTACTTTCCAGATTGATTTACTGAAAGAGGAAATAAAAAAATTTGAAGCTCAATGTGCTGAAACAGGTAAAATTGTGCTCTGAATGCAATTGGTTCAATTCTTAAATATTGAGAGTTGATAAGTTGAATTGCTGATATAGAAGCTTCAGTGATACAAGTTCACTCAAGAAAGACATCGACAGCAGTGACTCTACCTGATCCTGAGAGCGTTGCACCTGGGAAAAAGGACATCTCAAAGGGTTATACACCCCTTATAAGATATACAAAATTAGAATTCAATGTACTGCTCTTCCATTTTTTCTGTTGTAACTCGGAGACAGTTGTTTGGTTAGAATACTCTGTCGTGTCTTGTTATGTTGGTTATTTTTTGTAAGCAAATAAGACATGATGTTGTCTCCAATGAAATTATTATTTACTTTATACATGCAATTCATGGCCTTCACTTAATATGCTGCTTCATATGTTTATGGACAAAGATACGTTAGTTTAATAAACATGATGTTGATGTCAGGTTGACACGTTCTTTGCTGTTGGGTCTCCTCTGGGGGTGTTTCTTTCCCTCCGCAATGCTCGTATCGGGATTGGTAATGGCCATAGCTTGATACTTTCATGGACATATATTATTTTCTTGTCCTTTTCGTTCATCCTTTTGAAGTGTGCTGGGATTTTTTGAAGCATAGGGCCGATGACTTGTCTACTTGTCGTGGTTGTGGAAACAATATTACAACTTTCTATTAAATCTCTGGGTTAAATCTCTCTGAAGAAGTTTATATTGTACTCAACCCTATAAATAATTACAGAATTACTTTATCAAGACTTTCCCCTCCATGATTGCTTTCTACTAAGTAGTTCAGATTTTTTTTGTGGATTTTATTGAAATTTATGTAGATCAATGCGATTAAATAAAAGGTGTGCTTTCTTTGCAGTTAGTTATTGTTCCTATATTTTGTCAGTTCAATTCGAGAACTTATTTTCTGTTTTTTTCATGTCCGTACTTCGTGTCATAAGTGTTTAGTTCTTTTAGTTAATTCGGATAGAATGTTTGACTAAAATTTCTTCTGCCTTTTGGATTGCTAGGCAAAGGAAGACATTATTGGGAAGATGAAACTATAAATGAAGAGATGCCAGCCTGTCGGCAGATGTTTAACATCTTTCATCCATTTGATCCTGTTGCGTATAGGTCTCCTTTACATTGTTCATCATGGTTCTTTTGAATTTCTTGCCTAAAAAATCTCCAATAATAAATTTTGTTTTCCTCAGAATAGAACCTCTAATATGTAAAGCATGTACGCACAAACGTCCTATTATTATTCCGTACCACAGAGGTGGGAAGCGGCTGTATGTTGGATTCCAGGTAAGTTCTCTAAAAAATTCTAAAATATATCTTCCACCTCTAGGCACTGGTGTTCACACTATTATGATGCAGGAATTTAGAGAAGGGTTAGCTTCACGTTCTGAAGCTTTTGTTCATCAGTTGAGGGTCGTACGGGTTGGTACTTTTTGCTTGTGTTACTCAAAAGATTGATGCTAAATATTAATGTAATTTGTGAAAGTAGCTGCCTTGTTTCGAAAGCTCAAGAAGATTTTTTAGTAGCTTATTCTCAAATGTATTGAACTTCTTTTGAGTGGCATTCAGTTTTTTAGGTGACTAAAGGTCTTATTTAAATGCTTTTTGAGGGTACCTTTGGATTTAAGTAATTTTAAGTCAAGGTTCAAATATATATGATTGTTAAGATGCTTTTGATTTAAAGAAATTTCAAATTTATCATATCTCAATATAAGCTTTTGTATAAATGATTGAATTCCAGTCTTAAATTCATTTTTTTGATCAAAATGTACATTAATCCAAAAACAATCTTGATTTTTTTCGTTTTTGTTGTATATAGTGTTTATATGCCTGTATACATGGTGGCTGTCAAGTTCATTTGGTTTATTACGAATGAGTATTGAAAAATTATCGAGATTCAAATTATCACCATCCTTCTAAAAATTTCCATTAAGATACAAATCTCTTGATTTTAGCAACTGTATGGTAGCAGAAATGTTAATATTAGGATTTGGAAATTTAGTTGGATCCTATACTTCTCGTGAATCATTACAACATAATGATATCGAGCAGTAAAATTTACTATAAGTGGGTGATAGTAGTTAGTTTGAAGTAGCTTTTGACAAATGTTTTCAACAATCGTGAATAATCTGCAACATTTTGACTTCTTGTAAGGAGTCAGTTCAATCAGTTCCTCCTTTACAAGAATTGATTGATGTTAAACTGACTTGGTTTTGGATTGAGTATTAAACTAACTGTAAGCATTTATAAATAGTTTAAGGTTCTCACAATCTGTGAATCAAGATGCGATGACGGCCAGGATGGTAAGCTTATCCGCTGCTTTTGTTCTCCCCTCTGGGGTATTTAGTTTGTCCAAGTCTGTTATTTCTGTTATTCTTGACATAGGAGAAAGCCTTTTACAACAGCCGTATCATTTCATTTTGCAGAGGCATCTGGAAAAACCCAAGAGAAACAAGAGAGAACATACGGCTCAGTTATGATGGAGAGATTAACAGGAAGTCCAGAGGGGCGAATTGATCATGTATTACAAGTATGTTATTTTTATTTTTTTGCTTTAGGCTCTAGCACAGCTGCTATTGTTGGCATTATATAATGAAAACATTGTTCTAAAAAGTGCTACGTGGTAGGCGGGCGGCCACCCAACGTCTAATGCCTAGCGATTATAGGCGTTTTTTGTAGCCTATATTTTTTGTTCTTCTTCTTATTCATCTCCATATTTTTTCAACACTTCATCTTTATCAGATTTAAATTCAAAATTCATAACATCTCCTTATCTAATACAAAATCTTCTTAATGAAGTTCTCTTACTGTTTCAGCATTTGTCTCCACAACTTAATCTCTACCATCAAAAATCCATCCTTGTGCCATTGTTGCTTCACTGGCATTGTTTATTATTTTTTTTTTAAGTTTTGAATCCGATTTTAAAAATATATAAATGTATATTAATCCGCCTAGGCGACCTATTTTTTGCAGTCAAGCCTAGATGCGTCACTTTTGTAAAAGTCAAGGGGTGGATGGCGCTTAGGTGCTCCTAGGCGGTGCCTTTTAGAACACATACACATCCCATGAATTCTAGCCTTAGGATAAGTTATATCTTTGCGACATTGTAGCCATGGGGTTTAAGGCTTGATCGAGCCTTTAGGATAAGTGATTTCTTTACGATGTTTTGGCCACTGGTTAAGGCTTCTCATGCAAAATCCTCTTTATGTTGATTAAAGAATTCGAGGTTTAAGGATATTGGATTTCTTTTAGGGGAAATTTGAAATCACTTCCATTTTCCAAATTAAACTTTCTCCTTATTCTCTACCTCTATAAATCTTTGTTTTAACTCTCTATTTTCCTAAAATTTTCAAAAACATCTTTAATTCTTATTATTTTGGTACCTGACATTGTTATACCTATCAAGCATGTTCTTGAAAGCATATATCCCTAAGACATACAGCTACGCAAGGTTTCCAGCCTATATACTAATTTCAAATGATCGTTTTTTTATTGGCCCATCATGCTTCCGTATAATAAATTGAACAATTTACCTTTTTTACCAGAGTATCGTCGGGTTATATCCACCGGGTTTTACAACCTAACCACGCAGTCGCAACAGATGGTTCCTGACGCAGATTCCTTCAACATCACTTAGCACAACCCTGTTTTGTTTCCTACCTCAGAGTGTATAGTAAAAAGTTCAATTTGAAACTAATACATGAGAGGGCAAAAGCCTTGGTTCTTTTATTCAAATATACCAAATATTTTTACATAGTAACCTCCTGTAGAGGAGGAGAAACTTGTTTATAGCTGAAATAAAAACACACATCAACTTTAAAGAGAAAATATTACAATATTTGAAAGAAAATGAAGAGGTTGGTCGATATCTTCATCTTCCTTTTGCCTGGTTATTTATAGAAGTCCCTTGCGGATTTGATTTTCGGACTTCAACTCTTGCCATAACTTTTTTTTATTGCCATCCAGCTGTGTTTGACACTATCTCTTGAGTGGGTTGAATGGGTGGTTGAATGGTCCCTCCAGCCTAGTCTTGATTTGTCTCTTTTCTAGATCATTAATCTAGAAATAGCTTGTTCTTCTGATCTTATCTCCTGGCATAACCAGTAGATATGTGTTTGTATCGTATCAGCTGAGATCTTGTTCCCTTCTTATTTTAACAGTTGGTATAGATATTTAAAATTCATCAGCTGCTTTCTTAATGCTTTAATCCGTTTTTTAGAAACCTTAAGATATGTAGCATACATTTTCTTTGGTTCTTAATTTCGGTTTAGATCTTGTGTGATTTTCTTGTTCCCATTTATTCTTTATTTATAGTTGTTTGAGTCCAAGTTTTCTTGGTCATTTAGTGGGTTTATCACATGCCCACTATCTCCTGTCGGGAAATCTTTTGAATTTTGTAATTCTTAAGGAAAAGTGATGGTATTCACATATCCACTTATTTTTGTCGAGGAATCTTAAACTTTTGATTTCCCCGAGAAAAACGTGATTGTGGTCCTTCACCACTTGGTCTTGTCTCAGCAAGATGCTTCTTATCTGACCGAGGTCTGAAACCCTTGCCAAATTTTGGCTCCTTTTGATTCGGGCACTCTGGGCAGACCTGTTCTGACCATCTTCCCACATGAGTCATATTGCAGAATTTCCGACGAGTTTTTTTACTCTCCGACAACTTGCTATTCCACAGAAGATTTCTTTTTTTTTTTCGAATAGATCTTTTGCAAAACTTGTGGTTTTTCCTGTTAGAGTATTTAACAGTAATGATCCGTCTACCGAATTATGATAAAATTTAATGGAAACGTGACTTTGTCCATCTCAGTTACAGACTCATAAACCTCATGTTCTTCTGGTAGAAATATTGTTTTCAGTAATTGAAGCAACAAGAGATGTTTCTTCTGACGGAGGATCCTTGATAAATTTCTGAACATTTGTTCTGACCTCCTTATCTTGATAAAATGAAAGGCTTCATGTGTAGAGGCCCGTATTTCATACTCGTAATTTTGCGGAATTATTTAAAATTTTTCTCTTTAAATAAATAATATGCGACATTCATAAAATAAACTGATAAAATAGGTTTAACTTAAAAGTAACAGCGGAAGTAAATATTGTGTTCAAAACCATAACTTAAAAATAATTCATCAAAGTAAAAACTGAGTTTGAGCGTAGAAAGTAAATGATGAAATGTGAGGTCCTCGGGTTCCTACTCCTGCTGACCCAAGCTAGCTCACTGGTCCCCGCCCTCGATCTCGACCTCATCAGTACCTACAACAATCAAGTCTAGTGAGTCTAAAGATTCAGCATGCATATATCGTAAATAACAAGTAAATATATCATAAAATCGCATGTAGCGTAAAAATATCATATCGTAAAGCGTAAGGCAAAAATCGTGTCATGAGTAATTATAAATACGTGCATAATTGAAAATCGTACGTAAAATATTTGCTCGATAGAGCCCTGTCATAAAATATCATACTGAGATTTTTGTAGTAGAGATTGTAGAAGTTTGTCATTTATTCAGTTGTAATTTATTATGCACGTGTACTTCTGTTATCTCCTTAGACTTGTTCTATGCTGTTAGTCTATTTCGTTTTATTAGGAGTTTATTTATCAGCGTTAAGCTAAAAGGTTGTTTCAGCAGATCCTATGTTTAAGGGATCAGTTTAGGTTGTTTCAGCAGATCCTATGTTTAAGGGATCAGTTTTCCTCTTCTGTGTATATATTTTAGTCTTGTACGTTGGAATAAAGAAGAAGAATTTCTCTACCTTTTTTTTTTCTTAATGGTATCAGAGCCAGGTTCTCTAAAACCAATCTTCCATGACTAAATACGGGATGGCATTAACCAACCCTCCTTCCTCATCGGAAACCACATCCTCACATGGCAATCCCGACCATTTGTCTCCACAAATCACAAATCACAAACTCTCTGGCCAAAATTACCTTCAATGGTCACAATCAGTTATGCTCTTCATCTGTGGAAAAGGGAAGGATGATCACCTCACTGGAGATGTGGTGCGCCCAGATTCAGCCAAGGCGGAATACAAGACCTGGAAATCAGAAAACAGCATGGTTATGTCGTGGCTAATCAATTCCATGGCTCCAGAGATCGGGGAGAACTTTCTTCTCTATTCAACCGCCAAGGAGATATGGCAGGCAGCCCGAGAAACCTACTCCAGCAGCGATAACACCTCAGAGCTCTTTGAAACTGAGAGTCTCCTCCATGATCTTCGCCAAGGTGATATGATTGTTACCAACTATTTCAATTCACTAACCCGATATTGGCAACGTCTTGATCTTTTCGAGGTATATGAATGGAAATGCCCCGAAGATGAGATCCGGTTCAAACAGATTGTGGAGAAGAAACGTGTCTTCAAATTTTTACTAGGTCTTAATTCGAACCTAGATGAAGTCAGAGGCAGGGTGATCGGATCCAAGCCTCTTCCCAGTCTGCGGGAAGCCTTCTCTGAAATAAGGCGTGAAGAGAGCCGTCAGAAAGTTATGTTGAAACAGCCATCCACTACCTCGACTTCTGATTGCTCTGCTCTCGTCTCCTTTGATGCCTCCAAGGATGATATTGCCTATGCTGCTCGTGGACGACAGTCCTCTTTTGCTGATAACAGGCCTCGCCGAGGACGTCCATGGTGTGACCACTGCAAGAAACCCGGCCACAACATGGAGAACTGCTGGAAGTTACACGGAAAGCCCGCTGATTGGAAGCCTCGTAATCCTCAGACTCATGACTCCCGAGCCAACAACGTGACCTCCGACAACAGTACCACCACATCAGAGCTGTTCAACAAAGAACAACTTGAGTTACTCCATAAGCTCATCCATCAGAACAATCCTCCAACAACCAGTTCTGGTACAATCAGTTCTGGAACAATGGCTCATAGAGGTAACATTTCTTTTGCCTTGCATTCGCTGAATGATTTGTCCAAATACTGGATAGTCGACTCGGGAGCCTCGGATCACATGACTGGAAACCAAAAACTATTTCAGTCTCTCAGTCCATGTACCTCTACTCACACAGTTCGCATTGCTGATGGATCTAGTTCCAGAGTTGAGGCCACCGGAACTGTGCGGATATCTCCGAACATTACCTTACAATCAGTTCTTTTTGTGCCCAATCTTGATTGTAATTTGCTGTCTGTGCACAAACTCAATAAAGACCTGAACTGTATAACTAAATTCTCTTCCACCTCCTGTATTTTTCAGGACTCGGCTTCGGAGATGATGATTGGCAATGCTAAGTGCAAATCAGGGCTATACATTCTCAGTGTGGACGACTCAAATTCCGAACCCAGAGCTATTTCTAAATCAAATTCTATTTCTTGCTTACATTCTAGTTCCAATAAAGATAGTGAAATTATGATGTGGCACTATCGATTAGGACATCCTAAATTCATGTATTTAAAGAAACTATTCCCTTCATTATTCATCAATAAAAGTGCCAATTTATTTCAGTGTGATGTGTGTCAATTTTCAAAACACACAAGAACTATCTTTCCTGCTCTTCCCTATAAACGGTCTCACCCATTTTCACTTATCCATAGTGATATATGGGGACCGTCTCGGGTTAACAATATTTCTGGTGCACGTTGGTTTCTCTTGTTTGTTGACGATCACACAAGACTTTCTTGGGTATTCCTAATGAAGGAAAAATCAGAAACATACAAATTGTTCATTCAATTCAAAAATATGCTCGAAAACCAATTCAAAACAAAAATCCAAGTTCTCAAAACAGATAATGCAGGAGAATATTTCAGCTCTATCCTAAGAGATTACCTTCACTCCGAGGGTATTATTCATCAGAGCTCGTGTGTCGAGACCCCCCAGCAAAACGGAGTTGCTGAGAGAAAGAATAGACATCTCTTGGAGGTTGCTCGATCAATTTTATTCACCTCCCACGTTCCAAAATACTATTGGGGAGAGGCGGTCCTCACTGCTGCCTAGTTGATCAATCGGCTCCCGTCTCGAGTCCTCAATTTCAAAACCCCATGTCAATCTCTTCTAGATGTCTTCCCTGCCACACACATCCTCTCCACCATAACACCCAAGGTATTCGGCTGTACTACTTTTGTCCATGTCCACCAACATCACCGAAGGAAAACTTGACCCGAGAGCAATTAAATGTGTCTTAATTGGGTATTCCTCACACCAAAAAGGGTACAAGTGTTATTCCCCAGTCACAAGGAAAATCTTCAACTCCATGGATGTTACCTTCTTCGAGGAAACCCCATTCTATTCTCGTCCTGCAATTCAGGGGGAGTCACAATCTGTGATAGAACTGCAGCATGGGAATTCTTCAACTCAGCATGAGAATTCTTCAACTCCAAGCCCTCCTATCAGAACAACCAACACGGTAATCATTACCTCTGAACCTACACCAATTCCTGAAGTAACTCAACTCCACATTCCAACTCAATCTGAAACACGGCCCCTCCAAGTCTATACTCGTCGCCCACGTGATGCCAATCCACCCATGCCGATTGTATTGCCAATACCATCTCCGGGACCGAGTCCAGAGGCTGACCAGCAATGTAATAACTCTCTCACTCCTATTAGACCTGTAACGGTCCCTTATGATGACAGGCCCATAGCAGTGAGGAAAGGCGTGCGATCATGCACAGAGCACCCTATTGGCAATTTTGTCTCACTTCATAGGTTGTCCCCTATACATCGTGCCTTCATCTCAGAAGTTGACAAGATCGATGTGCCCGTATCCATCGAAGAGGCTCTCAATCATCCTAAATGGAGGGCTGCCGCCTATGAGGAAATCCGAGCCCTTGAGAAGAACAGTACATGGAATCTCACAATCCTTCCACCTGGCAAGAGAACTGTCGGATGTAAGTGGTTATTTTCTGTAAAGCACAATGCTGATGGGAGTATAGAGAGATTTAAAGCTCGCTTGGTCGCAAAAGGATACACTCAGTCGTATGGCATAGATTATCAAGAAACATTTGCTCCGGTGGCTAAGCTTAACACGATCCGAGTCCTCCTGTCCCTCGCCGTTAATCTAGATTGGCCACTATTCCAATTAGATGTCAAGAATGCCTTCTTAAACGGAGACCTCGAAGAAGAGGTGTTTATGGACATTCCTCCTGGCTTTGAGGATAACACCACGGATGGGAAAGTGTGCAAGCTGAAAAAATCCTTATACGGTTTGAAGCAATCACCACGGGTGTGGTTCGAACGGTTCACTAGGGTTCTAAAGAAGGATGGATATGTGCAGTGCCAAACAGATCACACCTTGTTCGTCAACCACCTTCCAGCAGGTCAGATCGCGGTTCTTATAGTATACGTGGATGATATTGTGTTGACAGGGAACTGCGAGGCAGAAATAATTCGGCTGAAACAAGTCCTCTCAAGGGAATTCGAAATCAAAGACCTTGGCACTCTCAAATACTTCTTGGGAATGGAAATCGCAAGGTCTCGCCAAGGGATTTCAGTGTCTCAGAGAAAATACGTACTTGATCTCCTAAAGGAGACCGGAATGCTAGGATGTAAGCCGGCAGCTACTCCAATGGATCCAACTGTTAAGCTCACAAATAGTTCCGGAAGTCCTCCAACCGACAAGGGAAGGTATCAGAGACTAATAGGGCGCTTAATCTACCTCTCTCATACTCGGCCGGACATTGGCTTCGCAGTGAGTGTTCTAAGTCAGTTTATGGGGAATCCTATTGTTGATCACATGGAAGGGGCTCTCCGAGTGTTAAGGTACTTGAAGACCACTCTAGGAAAAGGGCTGAGATTTCAGAAGTCTCCCAGCCGTGATATCATTATGTACACCGATGCAGATTGGGCTGGGTCTGCATCAGATCGCCGGTCAACCTCAGGATACTGTTCACAGGTGTGGGGGAACTTGGTAACGTGGAGGAGTAAAAAGCAAACCGTGGTGGCTCGCAGCAGTGCAGAGGCTGAATATCGCTCAATGGCTCACGGAATTTGTGAAGGTATATGGATCAAGCGGCTGCTTGATGAATTGAAGATGGAGACAACTGGATCTTTTCAGTTGATGTGTGATAACCAGGCAGCCATTAGCATAGCAAAGAACCCGGTGCACCATGATCGCACTAAGCACGTGGAGGTTGATCGTCACTTTATCAGCGAAAAAGTTGAAAACAAGACCATTGCCATCAACTATATCCCAACTCGCATGCAAGTGGCTGACATACTGACAAAGGCTCTACATCAACCTCACTTCGACACTCTATGTTCCAAGCTGGGCATGTTAGATATCTACTACCCAGCTTGAGGGGGAGTGTAGAAGTTTGTCATTTATTCAGTTGTAATTTATTATGCACGTGTACTTCTGTTATCTCCTTAGACTTGTTCTATGCTGTTAGTCTGTTTCGTTTTATTAGGAGTTTATTTATCAGCGTTAAGCTAAAAGGTTGTTTCAGCAGATCCTATGTTTAAGGGATCAGTTTAGGTTGTTTCAGCAGATCCTATGTTTAAGGGATCAGTTTTCCTCTTCTGTGTATATATTTTAGTCTTGTACGTTGGAATAAAGAAGAAGAATTTCTCTACCTTTTTTTTCTTCAGAGATAATGTTTCTACGCAAGTGGTCCGTAACATAAGATGAATGTCTGATCAGACTAAACCACAGTATACTGAGCGGTATAGATGACCACAGCTCTTGGACTGGATGTCCGTACCCATACATGAACATGAACCGGTCGTAGGTCACCGGGTAGAGAGATCCCATAAGCGTGAGGTGGCCACAAGACATATCGTATATATCTCAAAAATAAACATTTTATATTTTATGATCATGCAAATTTATTCCAGGCTCATCGATTTCTATTCCTAGAAATTTGTTTCTTTTCTTTTAATTCGTTTGGAAAATTTTGCACCTTTTTTACTATATGATCATGCAAAATTATTCCAGGCTCATCGATTTCTATTCCTAGAAATTCGATCTTTCTTGTGACAATGACTGCTTTCTTTTCTGATAGAACCAGTCCTTCTTTTTTACAAACATCAAAGAAAATCTTTAAATGCTTAATATGTTCTTCCATATTTTTAGATGCGATTAACATATCGTCAATATAGACGAACATAAATTTGAAATAATATTTAAATAGATATGCATCCGAATTTCTTGCTTTTTTCCTGCATACGAATCTGATAAATACGGACTTACAATCAAATTTAGAGAATACCTTTGCATTGCGTATGCAACCGATTAGATGTTCTCTACTAGGTATGAAGTACCCATCAAACTCCAGAACCTTATTATTTTTTTGGTAATTAATAACTAATCTGGGTTTGTTCTTTTTTATTTCACTATGATTTCTTACAAGAAATCCTGGGCTACTGTATGGTTAAATTTCTGCTTTAATTAAAACAAGGTCCAGATGTTCCTTGATTATAATCTGCATATCTCTTTGATCAATTATATTAATTGTGATAGATTTACATCATACAAATTCATATTCTTTGCGTTCCTTAATTTTAAGGCAGGCTTTGAGTTGATTTTTATCCCACCATGCCAAGGGATCTTTATTGTAATTTTCTTTGATCCTTCTCTTGACATCTTCTAATGTTACCTTAGATTCAAACTCTACCTCATTCTTATGTAGAGCTATCTTAAGGTATTCTATTTCTTCTGGTTGGAGCTCTTTATCTGCTCTTAGTTGGAGCATTGTTTCTCCAAACTGTCTAGAATACTTTATTTTTAGGTTCAGAAGTTTTTCTTCATCACCACGCTTGCTACGAAACTGGATTGTCAATTTTCTGTAAAATGCCTCTCTTAGTCTCTGGACGATGATTTTGTGATCATAAGGTGTTGTGAACACTAATTTTCTACTCTCATTTTCTTGCATATAGGACTTAAACATTTGTAGGAAATTGTTTCCTGAAAAAATGTTGGCTCCTGTATCATGAAAATAAATCGGTGATGTTTTTATCTTATACCAAGGCGTTTGTCCAGCACCTCCGATCACAATTTCTGTCATCTTAATCCCCTTACATAAGATTAAGATTCTTCTGGAAAAATCTCTTCCAGCAATCTTTGGTAATTTTTCTTCCAAAATATTTGGAAAAAAATCCTCTTTTTGCTGTACAGATTCCAGCACCTGAATCAATATAAGCAGCAAAATATTCTGCCTTATATTGTTCGTATAACATTCCTATTGGAATGTATATCGAGAATGAGCTTGTGGTCATTGGATTTTCTACATCCTATCATCTGCCATAAATTCTATTCCATACTTTAGACGTTTCCAAGGTTTGTGTTCCTCGAGAAACTTTAGTCCAAGAACCAATCGATCTGGTTCTTTCACTGGAATCCCTTTGATACGAACTTCCAATTCACAATATTAATCATTCCTTGGTAAATTCTTATTATAGGTTGTTCTAAATAGTATATGCTATTACAAGGAAATTAATTCCTTTGTTTCGTAATATCAAATATTATTTCTATTTCCTTCCACCCTTCTGGGCATCTAAGCTTTTATATGGTAGAGTAGCTTTTTGGCTCCTGTTGGGTTTCTTGGATATGCGCTTTTCCCCACCTGTAACTTGTAATTCTATCTCCCTGAAAAGATAGTCTCCTTGATTTCAATCTAAGACTTTGATTCATTTATAGAATCACTTTTGTCTTGTATTTGGATATTTGTTTCCTGTATTAAAGGAAAATCAACTCTTTGTGGATAAATTGTCTGGGCAACTTTTCCAAATATCTCAGGTATTTCAATGAACTTATTTATAGTAAACAATTCTTAGTGATGTGTATTAGATAGAGCATATGAAATCTAATATGTAATAGATATAATCTATTACCTTCTTTCATCGGTCTTTTTTCTTTGAAATTTTGATGTAATGTCAAGGCTCGACTAAAATCTCGATCTGCTAAGTTGTAGGCAATTCTCCAATAAATTACTCCTACAATCTTTCGTGCGCAAACATTTCCTGGGATAGTTCCCAATACTAATCGCATATAGCAATATCAATGTGTGAATCTATTCCTTATTTGAAAGTATCTTTTATCATAATTTGGATTGCTCCAATATGAATCCAGGACATGGTTCGTGCTACTTCTATCTCGAGCTTTTATAATTCTTCCTTAATTTCTTCAGAAGAAATTAATTGCATCTCCATTCTGTTCCCTGTAAGTTCCATTGGGTCATTTCCCTTCTGGAAACTTTATATATTAGATGATGCTTTCTGTTTCTTAAGCCAAGACTTCCTAAGAACTTTTCTACATGTCTTGCTGAGAATCCTTGATATCTCGTAGACTAGGATTTTCTCTCATAATCCTTTGGACCATGTTATGAGATAGTGTTTTTTGTCGAAACACCTCGTCTTCAGTCAGATTCCGATTCAGTTCCATCAGATTCTTCTTGACTCATTACTTCTTCTTTATTATACTTTCATCTGAGGGAATGTCCTCAAATCGATATACCTGAATAAGATCTTGGTAATATTGCTTCCTCAATATCCGAGGTTGGATCGAAACATTTATACCTCGTTTTTCATTTTCTGGACAATTGGTTGAGATATGACCTCTTGCTCCACATGTCCAGCAATTACAATCTATAAAACTTTCATTAGCTCAAGTATGAGCTCTTCTAAAAGTTTTCTTTGTAGGTGTTCCTCATGTGCTTCGAGATGTATTCGATGCTTGGGATGATATCTTATTTCTTGATGATCCACTTCTTTGTCCAGATTTTTAAGATCTGGCTTTTTGTTTGGACCATACTGCTATTGGTTTCCAAGAACTTCTTCCACTTCTAGCGTAAGGATGAGTTCTAAAAACTTTTCCTCTTATGCTTTTGTGGTTTACTTCCAATAATTGTTTGAAGATCATTTTCCTTACAACACAAATAAGTTCTTTTGTTGATACCCCTTAAGCGTCTGTAATTCTTTTGTAATGCTGTCATATGACATCATTCTGCCAATTTTCCTTTGAGAAAAAAAGCTCTTCGTGCCAACGTATTTGGATTTCCATGGACATATTCCCTTATAAGCATTTTCTCCAGGGACTCAGCATTTTGGCGAAGAAAATCTGCATAGCTATATTTTTTTCGTCCATATATATTTAGTGAATAATATAATATATTCATCCACTAAACATATGTCAGGTAATTCAAGGCTATACAGAGTTTGAGTATATTTCTTCCTCTTCTCTGTATCTCGACTGTTAAAATAGTCTACACCTATAAATGTGCTTTAAATAGTGTAGCCATTTTTCCAGCTATCTCACTAAGAGATTCTCCAGCTAAGACTAACTTTTTGGTTTTAATGAAGTCATGTTCCAAGCAATTTTAATTGATCCCATAAGACTCATTTCTAGAATTTTAACGAATCCTTCTCTGTTGAGATCAAGTGTTCCCGCAACGATTCTCATAGCAGATGTCCAGTCATCTATGAGATCTTCTCTGTTTTTTAAATCTAATACATCAAAGTTAACCATAATCCTATAAAGATGTATATGTTCTAAAACAGTTTTCCCATAGGGTGTTTGGTGCAAATGAATTTGATTTCTCCCTGTCCTTGTTCTCGCTGGGTGTGATTCTCCACCTGTATGGAAATCGTGTTGTGATTCTCTCATATTTATATTCTGAGATCCCACACTTTCTCTTGGTGGTTCCTGAGAAGATGACCAGGTTATAGAAGGTGGTTCCCCTCCCGTTGTGTCCATCTTCAGATCTACGACTTTGAGATTTGCGAAAGATTCCGCAAGTTCTTGTAGATCCTCTAGACCAATCCTTTCTAAAGTTGTCATCAGATTAATTTCTTTTTTGAGACAGATTTAATTACATTAATCATTTTTTCTTCTTCAGTCAAAGGTTTTGACACTACTTTGGCTTTCTCTTGTTGATGTAACAGGGGTTCAGTTCCAAAGGATGGTGGTAATCTTTCTTTTGAAGTTCTCTTACTAGAACTTGGTTGTTGTTCTAGAATTTGAATTCTTGTACGAATATGCTTTAATATTCCAAGAATTTCTTCCTGGTTTCATGGATTTTCTCTACATTTTGTGGTACGTAATACAACATATTGCCATAAGTTTGTACCGTTTTTTGAATTTCTCTAAGATCTCCAGAGAGTTTAGAGGAATCCGGTACTATTTCTAGGAACATGTTGTTTTGAATAATAAGTTTACCTTAGGACTCTGATAAGTTCCTTCTTAATATCTGACATTGGTAAGATCTTCATGTTTCAAATATTCCAAAGTTCTGGAATAAATCCTATAAATAATTAATCCCGAACTTGGGTTCGGATTCATGTTAATTGAGAAAATTCTCCTCCCCAAACATTTAATTACTTCATAATAATAAATTTGTGTGTTTGAAATAATTTTACCTCGACTCTGATATCATTTTCCTCAGGAAAATCGATCATTTAAATATGTAAGGGTATTTTTGTCAACTTCAAACTTTTTAGGGAGTTTGGGCAAAGTTTTTTAGGTGTGAGGAGTTAGGATAAAATTAAGTTTGGGTTTGGGGATTTAAAACCGATTTTCCCTTTCTTTTACTACATTATAGCTACACGGGTTTAATACTTATGCACAATACTCTTTATGTTTTAATTGGCCTTGGGTGATTCTGGCTTCGAGTGAGTTTGTTGTACTGTATTCATGTGATTTAAGTTCCAAGACTCAAGTAGAAGTCGAAATAATAATTGGTATTTGTCCACTGGCTTTGCCGATCCAGGATAAAACTTTTCGTCATCCTTACCTCTCGGCCATTGGATCACATACGTAAGCATCATCCAACTCCGATCTTTCAGATTTTGTCCCCAAACTTGCTTGAGCAGCTTGCTGGATAAGATAAAACTAAACTCGAATGACTTGTATGATTATTTTTCACAGAAACTACTGGAGAGATCCCGATACTTCTCTGTTCATATTAAATCATTTATATCGGGATATACCAGATGAACCTCTCTCACCAAGTGCACAACCTGAAAGCTCACACGACAAGTCTAGCTTGGAGGGCTGGTCTGATCCAAGGGAAGTAGATGATGAAGAACTCCCTTTGACCTTTGCTGATAGCATCTCCATAAAAAAGTTCTCCCACAGGGCGAAGAAAGTGATGAGAAGCTGAATGTATCAAGTTTGATTCGACAAGTGGTACTTTCCATGAACAAAATCAAAGTGGCAACGGCACAACCAACCGGTTACTTGTTATGTTACATCTTATCTCAAGTTTGTTCTTCAGCTCAACTAAATACGGGGTATGGTTTCTAGAATTCAGTTATTCGTACGGTTGATGGTCCAATGTCAGCATATAGAGAAAGGGCTTTGTACAGGTAAGTGAGGTGTTGGTTATATTATGTAGGGATGGTGTAGTTAAACAACAATAAAACTTCCTTTGTTATATGTTTACAGTTAATAACAAATGGCCTGTACATGCTTTACCTTTGAGAATGAATTTTTATTACAATTTGAATATCGGGGATCTAAAATTCCCCGATTCTGGGAAATGGTGATAATACTCTTGAATAGCAATGAACCTACGAACTGCAGAGAAAACAATGAGAATGAGTGTCACGCCCTGGGGCCCGAATGTAAGGTCCAATATGCGATAATGTAATCCAACTGTATGTGTAAGGTCTAGAAAAATTCGAACTACGTAACTTGATTGCATACGATCTAGGATTTTACTAAAATATGTGTTAAATTATTTTAAAGCATTAAATGCAAGATTATTGCATGAATATGTGGTTTATTTTTTGGTTTATTAAAGTTTCATGCATTAAGACTAGTAGTTTTTTCGCACTCGAACGAGAAACGAAGACTAGGATAATTAAGGAAGAATATTTGAAACGTCTATTCGTTTTAAAAGTGCGGAAATAGTTTTTTTAAAAGCTCTCATTTTGAAATAAACATTTTAAATAAATCGTACGTGAAATCATACTTAAAAACATCATTTAAAAATTATCATAAGCAATTATAAAAAATATAGCGGAGTAAAAAAAAAGAGTAAAATTCTAACATCAAACTGTAAGATAAAATAGCGTATAAAATCCTCATTCCACTCCCAAAAACATAAAATCATGTGCGGAAAGTCATAAGGTTCTTGGGTCGTGTAGCCCACCAGGTCTGTTGACTCAGAGTCCAGCACTTCCAGTCTCCTTGACATCAAACTCACCTGCATCACACACGTCTAGCGAGTCTAAAAACTCAACACACATGTACCATAAATAACAAATACCTATACATAGCACACAACAGTGAAAAAAAAACATAATCAACATATCTTTCATGAACTTTAAAAGCTTAATGTAAACGTGTTATATGCAATCGTGACGTGTCAAAACAGCTCATCATTAATCATTTATCATTCATCATTCATCATTTCCATTGGCGAAATCAGTTCATTAAAGGTGACTATCGTACATCATCATTTATGATGGATCCATCATACATAGAACCGCGGTACCCGGCGGCTGTCGGACATCAGTGACATGATTATCCATCCACCGTGCCTAGGCCTCATCATCAGCATTCACATATACATCTTAAACATTACATATACTTCGATAGCCACAACTAATTCCCATCATTCAAAACATCATCATTTTCATTACTTATAAAAATCATGCAAATAAGCAATTTTCCTTAAATCTAAGCAGGCGACGTACATTTTCTGTAAGGCCCGAGATGTTATTACTGTAATCTGAGATTAATCTGAAATGATTTAATTATTAATTAAGATGATTATAGATGGAACGGATCAGATCGGGAGAACCAAAAGAAGATTTGACATGAAGTACAAGAAGAGTCCCCGCGCACATGCGCGACAGGTATCGGCGCACATGCGCGAAAATTACAGAAGCATCGGTGCACATGCGCGAGATAAGGCGCGCATATGCTCGACCCGTCCAAAACCTTGGGCGCATATGCGCGGCTGGAGGTGCGCACATGCGCGAGGGAGTGCAGGTGCGAGACAAAACATCTCGCGCATATGCGCGAGATATGTCGCGCATATGCGCGAGTAGATGAACTCGGAAGTGTCGAGCAGAAAGCCAGGCGCATATGCGCGGCTTTGTGCGTGCATATGCGCGCGGCATGCAGATTTCCAAAATGCCACTTGGTATTTTGAATGGAACGTGTATATATATAATCACCTTCATTCCTTCAGATTGAATATAGAAGAGCCGAGGAATCCTGGAGAAAGTTTTCTTATTTCCATCAATTTCAATTGTGAATTGTGAAAGATTTGTCCGTCCGATTTTGAATCCAAACACGGTACTGAGTTTCTCTCGACACGAGCTACACAAGGACGTAAGTTTTGTTACGTTTAGACATGATTTGAATTTATGATATTGTCAGAATTGAATACGAATCAGATATGATGTTTCTGCTACAGTAGACATTGTATAATTGAAGTCAGATTAAAGAATAGACTGTTTATGAAATTATTATGATTTTCGGAGTGAATTTGATTGAGATTCGATATCAGAGTTGTGTTGTTACTGATTTTAGGTGTACCGATGTTGAGATTATGAATTGCATTGATACTGATTATGAATTCTGGTAGTATATCTGTGATGTTGAGATTGACGGGGTTATCGAGACTGTATCGTTATACCGTCGAAACATCAGTTGATTTAGATTGACCAAAATCAGTAATGATCTCGATTGTATCGTGATATCGTGAATATGAATTAGATTGTACATTGTTCCGATATGAATAAGATTATGTATTGATCAGAGTATACTTCTATTTGAATATTGATCAGAACAAGTATTGAATTGAGTTAGATATTGATATTGTTCCTGTTTGATATTATCATTGCCAGATTTGGGTATGGACAGATTGGAATACAAGACTTCGTATTCATCAGACCAGGAAGATAAAGGCATAAATAAATGTTGATTCGGGATTGCACAACTTGAGTTAGGTTTGACTTGAGTTTCCCAAAATCACATACTTTATTTTATTGCATTGATATTTGCAAATTATCAGATTGATATGTTTAGTTTATTGAATGATAGCAGAGTCAGAGTTTGAGTCTAGGACAGATCAGCCTAGCTAGGGCAGAACCGCCGAGTCTTTGTCAGAACCGCGAAGACTCTAGACTTACTGTGTATCGATGAGCTTAGATGTAGATCGACTTCTATTGTAGACACTCGATACAGCATGCCGAAGTCTAAATTAGATCGGGATCCCTAGATTATAAATAAGTTGAGATAAGATAACGAGTCATTGATTTAAATACAGATTGGTATTAATTCATGTAGTCAGATTGGATACATGTTTTAATGTTTGTTTATGCTCTTATATATGTTTTATATGATTGCATGGTTACATTGTTTATACTGGGATATTTATATCTCACCGGAGTTATCCGGCTGTTGTCTTGTTTTGTATGTGTGCATGACAACAGATGGGACAGGATCAGGGTCAAGAAGATGATGAGAGATCGAGATTAGAGTGGTGATTCCGGACTTGGATATAGATAGGTTTCATTACTTGATTATAGTAGTTGAACCTTAGTCTAGTTGAACTAGATGTATGATGTACAATAATTGTATTTTCATACTGATATGTATATTAATTAATTCCATTACCTTCCGCACTTGCATTTTCAAAAGAAAAAAAAATTTAGACCCTGTTTATTCTAATTGATTAAATTAGTCCCAATGACGATTAAGAAGATGATTAGCGTCTGGGTCCCCACATTTTCAACTAAAAATAGCGATCATGATGCCTAAACATTTAAAACATAATAAATTTATGCTCAGTGCACTAAAGGAACAAAATCTCACCCCAGAGACAAAATGAGCATTTTGCCCCTGGACACCCAAAAATTATCGTTTTAACCTCGGACCTCTAAAATGGCCCGAGGCTTACCAAACTCCTTAAAATGTCCCGAAACATTTTTATAAGCATTCCTAGACGTAAACTCAAGCCCAATTCATAACTTAACAGAATCGTTTTAAAACTTGCACCGGGGTCCCGGTTTTAACCCGAATCGAACCGAAAGTCAACCAAATTTCTCCTAACTTTTTACCACGCCTTAAAAACATGTAAAAGACCCTAAAACCATCAAGACCAGTGTTGAAAATTTTCAAGTTCGCAATCTTGATTTTGATGTTAACAAAATTTGTTATTTTGTGTTACTAATAATCTACCTTAGTGTGCAAAAACTGGGCTCAGTCACGAGCTGTTTACATCGCAAACTGAGGACTCAACTGATCGCACAAACTGAATCAGCATAACTGTTATGTCAATTGAGCAGTCCATTTGATTGTCCAGTTGATTGGTGGTTAAGCAGCAGAAGCTCGTAAGCCTGGCCAGCCGAAAGAGTGTTCAACTGATGAAGCATCAGTCAGAATTTTCAGTTGTAGATGAAGACAAACTCTTTATGAGGATTCCAGCTATACACAAAGGTACAAAGTAATTGTCTACTCAAAAGACAATAATGAATGTTGCATCAGAGTATTAAAGGCAAAACGTTTCACAAGGGCAGTCGGAAAGTCGAGACACAAAGTCCAAGAAACGAATTCAAGATGCAACCGATACAATAATTGAGTCTCATTGTACGATCAGTTTTCCCGCCTATATAAAGAGAAGATTAGTGAAGACTCCATATACAGAGACAAGAAGCTTCAACAAAAATACAAGAGAAAAGAAAGGGCACACACATTGCACATCAGCCTTCAGAAGCAATCGGCCAAGAGGGAACTCTTCACAGTCATATAAGCTTAGATTAGAAGCTTATTTCCCTCAGTGTGTGAGAACATATTTGTTCAGTTCTCACACACACGAACACTCTCATCACCACTCAAATACAGTCTTGCACAAAGACGTTAAACTTGTGTATGTAGTGTTTCTCACATAGACGTAAAAGAAGTGTTGGCTGGAAGGTGCTGCCTTCATTCTAGACTAGGAGTTCATTGTGGGTAAGTCCTAAGCTGATTGGGTTTGTACAAGTAGTTGTAAAAATCAAAGTATTCTAGTGGATCCTACCCGAGGTGGTAGAAGGGATGACGTAGGAGCAGCTGAAGTCTACGAACACCCAAAAATATATCTCGTGTATTTAACTGATTAACTGCTATTTTCAAACTGTTTGGAGCAATTAGAGTATCCGTCAGTTCAGTTGTCACCATAACTGAATTGATGAATGCAAAAAATAATCTATCCTTTTTGAGTTATTCAGTTTATATAAGTTAAAATGTTTTCTAACATAATAATCTTCTTCACGAAGGATTTCTTCGAGTTTCTTCCACTTGGTTTTAAAACCAAACTCGATTTAATTCATCGGTGTTAAAATTCTTAGAAAACGAGCTATTGCAGCTCATTGGAGAATGTAGTGTTTGAATGCCTTCGAAGGCACTAGCACACTTGATCCTTTAATTGAAATCAGTGCTTGCTATTCTAAGAACATGGAAAAAAACTGTTTTTTAAGATTTATTACTTTAAAATAGTGTTAAAAGCTATTCAAAATTATTTCATACAATTTTCAAAACTATTTGAAAATATTTATATGTTGCTCTTTAGGAAAGAGTTGAGAGGATTGTTCTGCAACTAACATTGTAGCCACTTATCTAGATTATTAGCTTTGGAATTTTATTCACCCTGCAGGGGACTGAGAATCATCTGCAAAGATGCACAGCTAAATTGCTCGATGAACAAGATTTTCGTTGCAAGCCTACCAGGTCAGCTGTTCTTCAGACGAAACTCATCCATGTTGGGATGTTGGTCGATTTAATCACCAGCTGAACTCCATGTGAGCCTAGTCAGAATCTGCTCGACCAGTAGGGTAAGCACATGGGTCAAGTTCAAAGCAGTTTAACTCGTTTCTCTAGAAAATTGAACTCATGACCGATGCATCATTTCAAGCAGCCAAGCAACCAATTGATGGTATATCCAGTCCTGTCACAGAAAACGACTGATATCTGATGTTGTTTAAAATATGTTATTGTTGTACCAATTTTTCTTTTTCAACTGATGTATGTACTCAGATGTAAATACACGGAAATCTATTTAAATAAACATCATGTTTATTCAGATGTGTTTCATTGTTACTGAATGGATATTTCCAGATTTCTTGTCTACGATGCTTGAATGAAATGATTAGATAAGTATTTTTCAAACACGGGCTTTTACTCAGTCTCTAAGAGGGAGTTTTTTTATCCTCAAACTGATTTTTTTTTCAATTAGTTTTTTAAAATTCAGTTGTTGAGAAGAATTCTTCTTTTTTCATCCACTAGAATTTTTTTTTCTTAATTTTGTTTATTTTTCAAAGAGGTTTTCAATTCAGTTTTGGAGGGGGAGTTTTTCTTTTATCCTCTATGTGGGAACCTGGGCTCTAACTCAATTGTCTTTGGGATTAATTGGATCTTTGCTAGAAAATGTGGGTCAAAATTTTGCTTTTAATATAAAAAACAATTGTATATAAATCATGCACAATACAGCATACAAAATACTGTCATATTATTTAATTTAAAATATCATTCACTTTTTCGATTACAAGTATTCTACTAGTGTTTAGAATTTCAGTACATGTCTAGTAATAAACCACTAGTTCTTCTCCTCAGCCCGTAATCTCCAAGCTATCTCGATCTCTCATCTTTGTCTCGACCCTGATCCTGTCCCACATGTTGTCATGCACATATACATACACAACAATAGTCGGATACTCCGGTGAGAACAAATCCCAGTATAAAACATGTATACATGCATATCATGCAATTAAATACAAAATCATAATACATGAATCAGTAATCATGACACATTAGTGAAGACAGATAAAATATGTTTGACTCTTATTCTTTGACTCGACTTATATCTAAGTCTAGGGATCCCGGTGTGAATAAGACGTAACAAGTCTCCCACCTACTCTCCCAATCGGGGTGGCGGTACGTCTTATTCCTAGACTTCGGCCCTGTCTGTATCGAATATCTACAATTGAAGTCGATCTTCTCCTATGCCTCGATACCACCGAACGTCTAGAAACTTGGCATATCTGCCAATGACTCTCCTATCTCAGTACAAGTATATAAATCGATATAGAGTACAAACATAACAAGTATGTGGTTTTGGGAAACTCAAATCGAATCTGATTCGAGTTATTCTTCCCGAATCTACATTGAATTATACCTTTCATTGTCCAGTCTTTGTTGATGTCGAGGTCTCGATGTCGAAGCTTGTCAAAAAAAATCTGAAATGACATATTCAAGATGCATTCTATCAATCTCTAACTCAAATCAATACACATACAGATCAATACTCAATCTAGATACATTTCAACGGCATAACGTCGTAATCTCGCAATACCGGTCATCTCAGCGTCAGTAATCAATAACAATAACTCATAATCCTCACAACCTATACATCAAAATCTCAAAATCTGATTTCCCCAACATCATATTGCCACATCAAACAAGAACATAACAAAACTTACATCCTTTAGAAACCTATGATGCAAGGAGCAAGAATCTAAGCTCGGATTCAAAATCGGATGGTCAGATGTTGCACAACCAAATTGTTAATACATCTTGAAGCTTGAAGGAATTTCTGTACTTGCTCTCGGTCCTTGGCTGCTGAAATGAAGGAAATGAAGACAATTCATATATATATATATATATATATATATATATATATATATATATATATATATATATATATATATATATATATATCTTGCATGGTGAAGACACATGTTTCATTCTTTATTCTGCACGTCACACCGCGGGTGCGCTCACTCTGCACCGCGGGTGTGCTGAGCGTACTGGATCACTTCCACAAATTCAGAAGGAACGACCGCGGGTGCGCTGGCTTTTGGACCGCGGGTGCGTTGCCCTCTCTGTCCCAACACCGCAGGTGCGGTCACTTTTATTGCGCGGGTGCACTGACTCTTGACGCGATCCTTCGACCACGAAAAGCAAACGCACTCAAAAACGGAGTCACGCCCTCGATTCGATGAAAAAAGAAACGGTTGTGTTGTCTCGATCTTTTTGACACAAGTAAGGGTGGAATTTAGAGGTAAATATTACACCCTTACTTGTGTCAAAAAGATCGAGACAACACAACCGTTTCTTTTTTCATCGAATCGAGGGCATGACTCCGTTTTTGAGTGCGTTTGCTTTTCGTGGTCGAAGGATCGCATCATATGGTATCAGAGCCATACTCTTGACTGGTCGTGTGGGTGCAAGTTCCTGGAAGTGACCTGGAGTGCGGGTTAACGAAGGAGTTGGCACGAGGACGTACAATCTAAAGGGGTCGGGAATGCCTGGAAGTATCTTGGAGTGCGGGTTAACGAAGGAGTTGGCACGAGGACGTACGGTCTAAAGGGGTCGGGAATAATGTGTCTCACATCGGTTAGCAAGAGTTGTCTTGGGCAAAATATATATGAATTCACAATCCTCCTCTCATGAGCTAGCTTTTCAGGTGGAGTTAGGTGGATTCATATCAACTCTACTGTACCACCAAAACTCGAATTGCAACGTCGCCGTAAGCAATTAAATCAAATCTAGGGTAAGCAATAGAATATAGAGCGGAAATAAAAAACTCACTTCAGTGAAATAACTCGGGATATTTCTGTCTCATCTCTGATTCTGTCTCCCAAGTCGCTTCTTCATTGCCATGAAGACTCCACTGGACTTTCACTAGCGGAATAGTCTTCGTTCTGAGCTGTTTTTCTTTCCGATCCAGAATCTGAGTTGGCTGTTCAATATAACTTAAAGTGTCGTCAAACTCGGCTTCCTCAGGCTGAATGACATGAGAAGCATCAGGCATATATCTACGCAGCATCGATACATGGAAGACATCATGTATCCCGGATAAAGAAGGAGGAATGGCGAGTCGATAGGCACGATCGCCAATCTTCTCAACAATCTCGTATGGACCGATGTATCTAGGAGACAACTTGCCACGTTTACCAAATCTTACAACGCCTTTAAATGGAGAAATCTTCAAAAATACTCTGTCTCCCTGTTCAAACACTAATGGTCTACGTCTAATGTTCGCATACTTGGCTTGTCTATCCTGCGCCGTCTTCATTCTTTTCTGGATCAATTTTACTTTCTCAGTCATTTCACGAATCATATCATGTCCAAGTTCTGTTACTTCAGATATATCATCCCAATACAGAGGAGATCTACACTTCTTGCCATATAATGCTTCAAATGGTGCCATCTCGATGCTCGTATGATAGCTGTTTTTGTACAAGAATTCACAAAGAGGTAGTGAATCTTGCCAACTAGTGCCAAAATCTAGCACTACAGCTCTCATCATATCCTCTAATGTCTAGATAGTCCGCTCTGACTGTCCATCTGTCTGGGGATGGTAAGAAGTAATCAGATGTAATGTTGTACCTAGAGCCTGCTGCAAACTGTGCCAAAAGTGTGAAGTGAATCGTGGATCACGATCTGATACGATAGACTTCGGCACCCCATGCAATCTAACTATCTCTCTGACATATATTTCTGCCATCTGATCATGTCGATATGTCATTCTGTACGGAATAAAGCATGCGGATTTGGTTAATCTGTCAATCACAACCCAAATCCCATCATAGCCTCGGGATGATCGTGGTAACTTCGTAATAAAATCCATGGAAATGTGACCCCATTTCCATTCAGGAATAGATAAGCTCTGAAGTAAACTTCCGGGTTTCTTTCTCTCAGCTTTCACCTGTTGGAAATTCAAACACTTAGATACAAACTCTACAATGTCTGATTTCATCTTTTTCCACCAAAACTTTGTCTTGAGATCGTTGTACATCTTTTTGCCACCAGGATGAATACTGAACCGACTACATTGCGCTTCTGACAATATTTGTTGTTTCAAATCTGAAACATCTGGCACTACAAGACTGTTATTTACATACAAAACATGATCATGTACCTGATACTCTGAATGATGTCCTGATCTGACCATCTCAATCGACTTATGCACATTTGGATCATTTTTCTGTGCTTATTTAATGTGAACAATCAAATCTGGTTTCATTTGAATCATAGCAAGTCGCAATGGTTTACTAGCTGTAATGCCCTAGATTATAGATTGATCAAATGAGATTATGAAGGTTGGCGTGAAATGAAGACCGCACCCGCGCCTAGGCATAGACCGCACCTGCGGTTAATTAATTCTAAATTTTGAAGTTGAGGCCGAGGGGACACCGCACCCGCACTAAAAAGCACACCGCACCCGTGGTGCATGGATAGAAAGTTTAGCATTTTTCCAGTAGCCACACCGCACCCGCGGTAAGAATGGGACCGCACCCGCGGTCGTCGAATTTAAGAAATAAAAAGGGCTGCCGAAGCTTGAGCGCACCCGCGGTCTGGGTGCTGCATGCGAGAAATCCACCATTACTTCTTGAGTTGACTATGTGTTCTTGATATGTTGAGCATAGCATATTCGTAATCAGACCGAAGAAATGATATCGTATGTGTTTGATGGGCATTTCCAGCATGTATTGAATTGAGATTATGCAAATTTTCAGAGTGGAAATGGTTATGGCATTAATTATGAATTGAAGATTATGACGTGTTGATATATGTTGAGATTTGAATTGATTGGTACCGGGAGAGCACGCCGTTATGCCGTTAATTTGTGTCAAGACTGGTTTGAGTTTCCCAACAAAATCACATACTAGAATCGTTGTTTATCTGTTGATATGCTTTTGATTTGTCTATAGATTTATATTCGAATCTTGTGACATGATTATGCTTTGTTTATAGATTTATATTCAAGCATTGAGATAGGAGTCATTGACAGATTTGTCAAACTAGACGTTCGGTGGTATCGACACATAGGAGCAGACATTCTCCGATTGTAGACATTCGATACAGACATGACCGAAGTCTAGGAATAAGACGTACCGTTACCCCGATTGGGAGGGTAGGTGACAGAAAGTGACGTCTTATTCAAACCGGGATCCCTAGAGTAGAGTCGAACTGAGTCTAGAAATGAATTGATTTAGATTGCATGCTCATATTGTTTATGTTCCATAGATTGTGGAACATATTGTTATTCTTGTATTCATCATAGCATGTTCATGATTATGATTATGTATCAGCATGTATACATGTTTTATACTGGGATTTGTTCTCACCGGATTTTCCGGCTTTTGTTGTGTCTGTATGTGTGCATAACAACAGGTGGGGTAGGATCTGGGTCACGACAGAGATGAGTTTGAGATAGATAGAGTGGTGACTTCGGGCGCAGAAGATGACTAGTTGTTTTTACTAGACTTGTACTACTTGTGTTGTAGTTTGTATTAAACACTAGTTTGTATGAATTTACTAGAACAAGATATGTATGTTATGTTTGTTGTAATTAAATAAAGAAAGATATTATTCTTAGTTTATATACATTCGATTTAATGTTAAAAAGCAAAATTTTGACCCTCATTTTTGAATAAAGATCCGATTAATCCCGAAAAGAATTGAGTTAGAGCCCGGGTCCCCACAACAGGTGGTATCAGAGCGATAGATCCTCTAGACTGAGATAAGATAGAGTGAGCGGGGTAGATCGAGTCTTTTTCCTTGCTTTTGATGTGCTAGCATGATTTAATGCTTTCCCTATTATATGTCGTATTGTTTCTGAGTTGATTTACAGCATATAATTGTAAAGACTGAATCAGAACCGATTCTGGATCAGAAGAATATGATCAGAGGAGGACTGAGACAGAGTGTGTAGACTGTGTACTAATCTGTTTGATATTTAGATATGCCGCCTAGAAGAATACCACAACCAGCTGCAGGCCAAGTGCCGGAACAGGGTAGCACGTCAGGTACTCAGATGGACGTGACTGCTACACCTATGGAGACTTTGTTGAAACGGTTCCAGTCTTTCCGACCACCGACTCTCAGGGGAACAGAAAATGCAGTGGATTGTGAGAGCTGGGCTCGACGATATAGAGATGTTGTTTGAGTCTCTTGCCTATACAGATGAAAGGAGGGTAAAGTTAATTGGACATCAGTTGCAAGAAGTGGCCAAGAGTTGGTGGTTGACAACGAAATGAGCCCTGGAGCATAGAGGTATTGATATTACTTGGATAGTATTTAAAGATGAATTTTATCAGCGTTTCTTTCCAGCATCTTATCGAAAGGACAAAGGGGCAGAATTGCGAATTTAAGACATGGGCAATTGAATGTAGAAGAATATGTTGCTAAGTTTTCATCCTAGCTTCGATTTGCACCTCATGTAGCAGGGAATGATGAAGCGTCCGCAGATCAGTTCATTAATGGTTTGAACCCTGACATATTTACCTTAGTGAACACGGGGCGACCCAACACTTTTTCTGATGCACTGAACAGAGCGAAAGGCGCGGAGGCTGGCTTGATTAGGTAGCGAGGGTCTTCTTATAGTGTTCAGAGTCAGAGGCAGCCACAGCACGCCGTGCAGTTTCCACCACCTCCTCCTCGATTCGACAGTGGAAGCAGTAGTGGCAAGAAAGAGTTTTTGAAGGCTAAAGACAAACAGTTTAAGAAATCAGGAAGTAGTTCATCGAGTTCCAGTGGATCCCGTGAAACGTACCGTACTTTTACTACTTCAAAATTTGCGGAAAAATTAAAATTTTTCTTTAATATAAAATAATCTTCAATATTTGCCATAAAATACCACAACCAAATCCCCCATAAGAAAAGGTTGTCAAAAGAGTCGTTCATAAAATATTTGAAATTCAACATCACCAATAAAATCTGCTAACAAAATACTTGCTCAAAACATCTCCCATCACATCATATAAATCAGAGTATTTTTAAACTTTGCATAAAAACGTAAACATGGCGGTTCTCGGGTTTAGCCTCCCGCTCAGTCCAAGCCTGCCACTTGGTCGCCACCTCCTGTCTCCTCATCAACATAAGCACCTGCATCGATCAAGTCTAGTGAGTCTAAAGACTCAACACGTATAAACTGGGAATAACGAGTATTACATAATAAAACCACCTACAACTTCAAAATATAACATATATACTTGAAACTTAAACTTTGCGTAATAAACTTGAACTCTTAATAAACTTAAACTTTCATAATAACTTTGGACTCTCATAAACTTCTTTGAACTTGAACATACATACTTTGAAACTTGAACTTGCATAATAACTTGAACTTTCATAAACTTGAGCTTTGCATAAACTTTGAGCATACATGCATACATAATATGACGTGCCATCACATAAACTTTTCTTTAAACATGCTTTCATACTTCAACATACTTAACTTCATCATTTTGCGTAGAGGATGTTTCAAAGCAAGTGACCCATAACATAATAAATATCTGATCAGACAAACCACAGTACTGGGCTGACAGGGACGTATCCACTGCCACATACATGAGATCCCTGTTCATAATTTAACAGGCCAGTTGATCCACGTTCATAATTTAACGCTTCAAAACCACGATCTAACCCGTTCATAATTTAACGGACGGATTGGTCCCCGTTCATAATTTAACGCTTTCCAATCCTAACTTCAAACCCGTTCATAATTTAACGGGGCGGAGAGGTCCTCGGCCACGTTCACCGACTTCCAAACCCATTCACTTTTGGTCACAAGACATTTAGCATACCTCAAAAACTTCAAATATTTTCTTTGCACGTCATACATACTTACTTTGCATTGAGGGATTCGTTGGATGTCAATCGGGTCGTTGCTGCAACATACTAATATGAATACATAAACTTAACTTGTACAACTTAAACGTAAATGTCATGCTTAATCCCAAGCTAAATAAATTCTTAGAACATTCTATAATTTCCCATGACATAACCCTGTAAAATATCATATTAAACCATTGTATAAAACCTCAAATCAAACCTTAAATAATAAAAGAATATACCTAAAATCTGAAGGTACACGGACCCCGTCCCTAGGTCCGTGTCCGTGCGCTTAAAAATTGTTTTGATGAAATAAGAAGGCACGGACACCGTGCCTACCTCCGTGTCCGGGTGGGTGTCCGCTCTGTTCGACGAATTATTTTATGAAAATTTTGCGACATGTCTATTCTCCCAATTAACACATAAGGCATCAAGATTCATCACTATGAGACCATTCTAGGACACCATAACAATGAACTAAACTTTTATAATCACTCTACAATTCATACGACCCAAAATATTGTCATTTATATTAAAGTTTATTTCTTACGACATCTTAATAATTCAAGCTCTTAACGACATGAATCAAAACCTCAAAAATACTCTAAACATCATTACTAACTTTCTTATATGCAGCAACGATCACCCGTCGATCCCCAACAAAGCCTGCAACATAAAAACTTCAAGAACATATTAAAATTCATAACTTTCTTGAAACACGATTTGAGCAGTCATACTAAAAACACCATAACTCACTCGTTTTTAATCCAAATAACTCGAATTGTATATCAAATCGAACGTATCGAAAAGATCTACATTTTTGTAGTTAAAAGTTTTCTCAAAATATGTACCGAAAAATCGCAGTTTTCGAAAGAACAGCGAAACATGAGTTTTCGGATCTAAAAATAGCAGTCATACTAAAAACACCATAACTCAATCGTTTTTAATCCAAATAACTCGAATTTTATATCAAATCGAACGTATCAAAAAGATCTACGTTTTTTTAATTAAAAGTTTTCTCAAAATATGTACCGAAAAATCGCAGTATTTTACAGAACAGCAAAAACGTTTCTAAAAAATGCAGTTTGAGCAGTCCTACGAAAAACACCATAACTCACTCAATTTTCATCCAAATATTTCGAATTTTATATCAAATCGAAGGTATCGAAAAGATCTACGTTTTTTTAGTTGAAAGTTTTCTCAAAATATATACCAAAAAATCGCAGTATTTTACAGAACAGCAAAAACGTGAATTTGGTGATCCAAAATTGTTTCAAACTTGATCTAGACGTGATTGCTCAAACTTCTACGCATCGCACATATAATTTTTGCATAAATAACAACACAACGCATAATATGACAAGATCGATGCATCAAGAACAGAATATACGTGCCTTTTGATATTTAAAATACCGTAACGACGATACCGAAGCGGAGACGGAGCGATAGACGATCCGGGACGAACGTAGCTCGATTTTCTTTAAATAACCTCAATGAAATGATGCTGGAAATTTTCAGAGATTGTACGCTTGTTTAAAGGAAAGGGAAAAAGGAAGGAAATGGAGACAAGAATTGATAGGGAAGTGTTTTAGAAACATTTCTTTCCTTAGTCAAAAGTTGGATTGAAATATATATTTTGTTTGATGTGTATATATAGTATACGTGTATATGTATGTGTGTAAGGTGTGAGTGTGTGTAAGTTTAAATTAAATATTTGAATATGTGTATGTGTGCATTAGGAGAACAAATGGGTAATGTGTTTGACTAAGAATAAAATGAATAATACATGTGTGTAGAAAATAGTCAATTATTAGGTAATTATAGTTAAGGTTTTAAATTAATAATTAACTTACTAATTAAGGACTACTAACTTACTAATCATTTTGCTTAAAAAAATAACTAAAATACACAAATTACTAATCCATAAAAGTTTTAAAATTATAATATCACATAATAATTAAATTAGACTTTTAAAATACTAAGAATTAAATAAATCATTTAAAATACTTAAATCTTATCTTAAAATAATTTGTCTCCATTAAAATTACTAAAAAAAACATCCCGGTCTCCTTTCCTCGATACCGTCTCGAATAATCGCCTGAAACATAAACTCAAGAACATTTTAACATACATTAAATAAACATGAATAATTAAAATAATAAATTTCATAAATTAAATGAAAGTATGCATTAAAATTATTTAATAAAATACATAAGGATTTTAATAACTTGCACACACGTGGTTCATATGGACTTAAAATTTTCGGGACTTCACATCCCGACAGAGAGGTCAGGGTCAGAGTTAAGAGTATAGTGGTGTTTATTGCAGTTCGTGTGGAGGCAGGCATGCCACTGAGCAGTGTCAGGGAGTCATGGGGCGCTGCAACATATGTAAACAACATGGGCACTTCGCCAGAGTTTGTCCCCAGAGAGGTTTACAGCGATCCCAGAGTGCCGGATCATCGGCATCAGTGCCTCAGATGGAGAGACAGACGTCGGTACATTCATTTCAGCCGCCCTCTGCACAGTCCCAACAGAGACCAGGAGGTAACCAGACTGTGAATCAACCTCCGAGACAGCAGGCTAGGGTGTTTGCACTGACCGAGGAGCAAGCCCAGGATGCGCCAGATGATGTTATTGCAGGCAACTGTTTTCTTTGCGGTTATCCTGCATATGTGTTGATAGACACAGGTGCATCGCATACATTCATCTCTGAACGTTTTGCATTATTGCATGCATTGCCTGTAGAGTCATTGTCTACTGTAGTGTCTATTTCTTCTCCGTTGGGAAGTGGTATGATATCTGTGACTTCAGTTAGACATTGTATACTACAGTTTGAGGGGCATGAGATCGATTTAGACTGTATTGTACTTGGTTTATCTGATTTTGATTGTATTGTCGGGATTGACATGTTGACTAAGTACAGAGCTACTGTAGATTGTTTTCACAAGATTGTTAGATTCAGACCTGAAATGACAGAGGAATGGAAATTCTACGGTAAGGGTTCCAGATCTCGGATTCTCTTAGTGTCTGCTCTGACTATGAGTAGATTGTTGCAGAAAGGAGCAGAAGGGTTTCTTATCTATTCTGTAGATCTACAGAAATCGAGCCCGGCATTGGCAGATTTGCCAGTAGTACGGGAGTTTGCAGATGTATTTCCTGACGAGATTCCAGGGTTACCTCCAGCTCGAGAGGTAGATTTTAGTATTGATCTCATTACAGGTACCGTCCCTATTTCGAGAGCTCCATATAGGATGGCGCCGATAGAACTGAAAGAATTGAAAACACAACTAGAAGATTTTCTAGCCAAGGGATATATCAGACCTAGTGTATATTTTTGGGGCGCTCCAGTGCTATTCGTGCGCAAGAAAGACGGTTCTATGAGATTGTGTATAGATTACAGGCAACTGAACAAGACAACGATAAAGAACAAGTATCCTTTACCTCGTATCGACGACTTATTTGATCAGTTGCAGGGATCATCTATCTATTCTAAGATTGATTTGAGGTCCGGATATCACCAGCTGAGAGTTCGAGATGTTGATATACCGAAAACAACATTCCGAACCAGGTATGGACATTATGAGTTTGTTGTCATGCCTTTTGGTTTAACGAATGCTCCAGCGGTGTTTTATGGGACTGATGAACCGCGTCTTTCAGAGGTGCTTGGATGAGTTTGTGATTGTTTTTATTGATGATATTCTAGTGTATTGTAAGAATCTGAATGAGCATGCCAATCATTTGAGAATTGTGTTGCAAACATTGAGAAAAGAAAGATTATATGCTAAACTGTCAAAGTGTGAGTTTTGGCTGAGACAGGTTGTCTTCTTGGGTCATATCATATCTGGAGACGGTATTTTTGTAGATCCGAGTAAAGTTGAAGCTGTGATCAGTTGGCCTAGACCGACTTCTGTGCCAGAGATACGCAGTTTCATGGGTCTGACAGGTTATTATCGACGATTTATTAAAGACTTCTCCAGTATTGCGAAGCCGATTACCCAGTTGACACAGAAAAATGCGCCATTTGTGTGGTCTGAGGATTGTGAGTCTAGCTTCTTAGAATTGAAAAAAAGGCTGACCCGTGCACCTGTCTTGATGATTGCTTCAGGTAATGGCGATTTCGTTGTATATTGTGATGCATCTCACAGAGGGTTAGGATGTGTCCTTATGCAGCGAGGTCATGTGATTGCATATGCCTCTAGACAGCTGAAGCCACACGAGATTCGATACCCCATTCATGATCTTGAATTGGCGGCTATCGTATTTGCACTGAAGATTTGGCGTCATTATCTTTATGGCGAGAAATTTGAGATCTATTCAGACCATAAAAGCCTGAAGTATCTGTTTTCTCAGTCAGAATTGAATATGAGACAGCGTAGATGGCTCGATTTGTTGAAGGACTTTGATTGCGAGATCAAATACTATCCAGAAAAATCAAATACAGCAGCATTTGCTTTGAGTCGAAAGGTATGTTCTTTATCCTTATCGACGATAGGTGTCTCGAATTTAGTTGAAGATTGCTGTTTGTCTGGATTAGCATTTGACACAGATAGTAGACCACTACGACTTGCTTCGATTCAAGTTGAGCCAGATCTGATTATGAGGATCAAAGAAGCACAAAGAAGTGATCTGAATGTTCAGAAATCGATTGAGATGGTCCGATCAGGGCATTTATCAGAATATCAGATACATGATCATGTTTTGTACGTGAATAACCGTCTTGTAGTGCCAGATGTTTTAGATTTGAGACATCAGATTCTGTCAGAAGCGCACTGTAGTCGGTTTAGCATTCATCCTGGAGGCCGAAAAATTTACAACGATTTGAAGACACAAGTTTGGTGGTGTTCGAACAAAACTTGCACAGTGAATAGTCCAAAATTTGTTTTATAGATGAAAGCTCGATTTAAATATCGCAAGTGCACGATAGTCAAGTTATAATAAACGTAAGTGAATACGAGTATCGTTCCACAAGGACTGCGTTACAATATCTTTATTTTCAAGTAAATTTCTTTAGCAACGATAGATTGAGTTGGTGATTAAACTAAAGTGAATTTAATAACTAAAATAATTAAAGTGCAAGAAAAAGTAATCAAGAAATCAATGATTAAATTGGATTAAAATCAAATGAGAAACGAATTTGTTGGGAATTATCAGTTCACCTACCGCTCGTGTTCAAATAATTATACTCGACTTTTACTCGTGCATTCGACGGAATTCCCTAGACTAATTAATATACTCTGTCGAGCTATATTAATACTAATCATAAACATGCAGTAATCAAGTATCCTCAATTATTTAACAGTTCACGATTGCATTACGTTCTATGGAATCCACTAGCTTTCATCCGGGTGAATTATCACTATCGACACGTATCCAATTCCGTATATCTACTAAAATTGTAAATCCGTGGTCTATACTATTCGATCCTATTGTCAATTATTCTATCGAAATCATCAACAACATGAAATAATCAAAGGAAGTTAGCTAGACTTCAAATGAAATAAGAAAGCACAAAAGCATAAACAAATCACTCATAAAAACGTCGCTAAATAATGTTCAACAACGAGTGCGGGGCAGGATCCCCTCAAATCCCAACAAATCTAGAGTTTAGCTACTAAAATTCATAATAAAAACCAACAACAATCTAAGAAATAAAAACTGAATAATAAAAATACTAAAGATGACGACGGATGACGGCCACGACGCGTGGAAATCTCGAGGTCTCCGAAATCTCCTTTGCTCCTAGCCTCTTCTCCAAGAAAAAATGCTGAAAATAATGATGATAGATCCAAAAACGGCGCCCCCCAATCTCGTGTATTAGGTCTAGGTATCTGATAGAGTCCACAAACTTGGAAAAAAATCTTCTTGGATCTCGTCGCTCGCTAGGGCGGTCAAACGTGTCCGCCCTAGCGAGATACTTCGAATAAGTTTCTCGACCATGTCCTTGGTTTCGCTGGGGCGGTCACTTTTGACCGCCCTAGCGAGAGACTTCGAATAAAACTAGCTGGCAAGACTAAAATGCTCGCTGGGGCGGTCACTTTTGACCGCTCTAGCGAGGTACTTCGAATAAGCTGCTCAATTCCTACCCACTTTTTGGCTCAATTCCTATCAAATGACCACAAAAATACACGAGATCAGTCATATTCTAAATAATGCTAAATAATTGCTAAATTAACTAAAACAAACTAATATGATGCATGAATGCGACTCAAAACCAACACTAAAAACACGTAAAAACGAGTTTTATCAACCCCCTCATACTAACCTTTTGCTCGCCCTCGAGTAAAATAGGTTAAAGCACGAGATACTAACAAACTCAACAACCACAAAATTGCTCAAACAAGAAATAACTAACACAAGTAAATGTCAATGGTGAGTTAACAACGTTTATGTTCATGCCTCAGTTTACTTTCCCACTACCAATCAAGTCAAATCGCAACCGAATACTCATTCTCATCTACACATAAATTTCGACACTAATTTGAACGTGTGTGTGTGTCATGATAGGTCTTAGTCATTCGTACTTCAAATAGATCAATTATCAAATCATGCGAGTCACTCGATTAACACTTCAATACAAGTCTCACTAGCATGCATCCCCGTGTCCATTCATCACTAGCCACAAATTGAACTTTATTCAACTTTTAAGTACAGATAGGGGTGTCGAAAAGAAGGAAAATAAGCTCAAGTGGCTAAAAGTTGGGAGTACACCGATCATTTTCATTGTGCAATCGTCAAGACTTTTCGTCTGACTTTCCTCGTCTCCTTACATCTCCAACTTTTAGCCAAGGAATAGAATTTCATTCCTTTTATTTCGGCTCCCCCTCACCTTACATCTCCTTCTTTTTTTTTTTTTTAATTGCACAATTTTCACACATGTACTCCCTAGGCTAAGAATATAATACTTTGGATCACGACTGGTTAGGAGTATGACATTTCAATTCAGTGCAATGAAAAAGAGGCAAGTGTGAAGTTCAAGGTAAATCAAATTTTCTCATTCAAGGTCCCAATTAGCGACTTATTTTCACGGGTTTACCTGCTAAATCAACTCATAATCGGTGCCTTTCAAGTTAACCACACAGAATTTTCAAATTTTCACCATTATTCCTACAAAATTCTAGTCCCCACAATTGTGTGCTCAGAAAGTTCAAATCTTGTACCAAAATTCATGCTTTAACAATCAAGAGTATCATTCACGAGGTGACCCAATCAATACTTTTGTAAACTATCAATTCAAATCATCATTGGCTCATAAACGATGTCTTCTCACCATAAACGACACCCAACAAAAGAAATCAACATAAACGACACCAAACGAAAGAAATGCACCGAAACTAAACCAATTAACTAAACAATCAAAACAATAACCAATTTAACTAAACAACCAAAACAATCTACCCACCCCCTCATACTAGAGTTGTGCAATGTCCTCAGTGCACAAAACGAAACAAACACTAAAAACTAAAAAAAAACTCATGAATGCAAATGCAACGACAGAATAAATAACAAGAAAGAGGAAACAGTAAACTCCCCTGGTCAGAAATCCTCCTCCTCGTCATGCTCAGGCCGTGCAACTCCCTCTTGAGCGGCTGGGGGCATAGGATAAGTGTACTGAAAATGGAAGGGCGGCGGGTATGCGGGGGCAGGTGGCCGCCCCGAAGTGTCGATGCCCAAATGCGTCGCGATCCCCTGCGTCAAATATTCTATGTTCTGAATGTGGGCTTGATTCACGGCCTGGTACCCAGTCTGATAAGTGGCCCAAGCGCCCAATTCGTCGACGCGGTCGCGCAAGGCACGGCGGCGTGGCTGCGGAGGTGGTGGTGCCTGTCCCAAGGCTGGTGGTGGTTGAGCTGCTTGCCCATACCCGAAAAATACCTCCGCGGGTAGCTCAGCCTGGCGTTTCTCCCTCTTGGATATATAGAGAGCCTGATCAATGGCTCTCATCGGTTGTAACCACTCATCATCGTCTTCAAAAATCACCCCCGCTCGGGCACACAGTTCAGTCACTAACGTTGGGAAATAGAAGCCCAAATTGCTGCTATTGATACACATGGTAAGCTGCCCGAAAATGAGCTTACCCACATCAATCGGCATCCCAGTACAGAGAGCATAAATAACAACCGCCCTCTCACGCTGCACATCACTGATATGACCGACTGGCATCAATCTTTTAGACAAGAAAACATACCACAAGGCCTCTTCTACTTTCAAAAATTTCTCAAGAAAAACCGTGTATGCCCCAGGTTGTTTCCACGTGGTGCCCGGATAACATAGCGTGCGAATTATCAAATCATAGTCCGGGTTAAGCACCCACGCCTGAAACACCGAATCATCCACCGACTGTAGACCCAACACATCATTGATTGCCCTGGAATCATACGGGACTCGACGTCCCCTCACAACCGCCTTATACTCACTTCCCTCCGGGGCATTCGCATAAAATTCACGCACAACCGGAACTACTGCGGCATTCGGTTGTGCGACAAACGTATTCCACCCTCGCCTTTCAATTTGAGACTCAGAAAAAAGATCGATAATAAAAGAATCAAATCCGCGCTCAGGGATCGGCTTCCTATGCAGCCTAGCATGCTCAAATCGCTCTCTAGCTTTGTCGTTCACAAACATAGAAGGAGTGGAGCGAGAACTAGAGGCACCGTGAGTTACCTTGGATCGTTTGGGTGCCATGGCAAGACCAGAGTGCACAAGGTATGAATATCGCCGGAAAAATTCTTGAGGGTCGCCGGAGATGTCGCCGGAATCTATAGAAGATGACCGGAGAAGAAGAATTTGTCGCCTAAATGCTTCCCTGTGGAGAGGAGAGACCAAGGTGGAGTCTTTGCCCTGAAAAATTGCCAAATAATGAATATTATGCACACAAAAGGGATGGGGGCCCCGGAAAAACGAGAGGAGGGGAGTAGGGTTCGAAGTGAGGAAGAAAGAGAAGGGGAAAACGTTTTATATCTGCGCGACTCGCTAGGGCGGTCAAAAGTGTCCGCCCTAGCGAGTAGTTTCGGGAAACAAAATTTTTAAAGATACGAGTCCTCGCTGGGGCGGTCACTTTTGACCGCCCTAGCGAGTAGTTTCGGTAAAAAAACTATTTGAAAAGTATGAGTCCTCGCTGGGGCGGTCATAGCGAGATGTTTCGGCTAACCGATGACTGAAACCAAAACGAAAGCTCGCTGGGGCGGTCACTTTTGACCGCCCTAGCGAGAAGCTTCGGCGAAAAACACGAATGCCATGCCATGCAATGACCTAAATGCAAATGATGCGATAAAAAATAAATAAAATGAAATTAAAACAATATAAGGAGTAGAAGTAGTTCTCAATTTAGAGTCTAGAGCTAGACTTTTCACCCATGTCCTCAAGGACTGTCATGGAGTCGAGTGACTCCAATTTGTGGCTCAATTGTGCCACCAAGATAGTGCTTCAATCTTTGGGCGTTCACAGTAAATGTCCCTTCCTTTCCATCATGTAATACCACTGCACCCGATGGGAACACCTTGGCGATAGTGAATGGCCCTGACCACCTTGATTTTAGTTTGCCCGGAAAGAGTCGCAGGCGAGAATTGTACAACAACACCGCTTCACCCACTTTGAATTCCCTTCTTACAATGTGCTTATCATGGGCTCGTTTGGTGCGTTCCTTGTAGGACAGTGCAAGATCATAAGCTCTTCCTCGGAATTCATCTAACTGATTCAACTGCAGCAACCGTTTTTCACCTGCAAGAGCAAAATCAAAGTTTAGTGCTTTGGTCGCCCAATATGCTCTATGCTCTAATTCTACTGGTAGATGACATGCTTTACCAAAAAGTAACCTATACGGTGTAGTGCCTATAGGTGTTTTAAATGCAGTACGATAAGACCACAAAGCATCATCTAACCGAACGGACCAGTCCTTCCTATTCACATTTACCGTCTTCTCCAAAATCCTCTTAATTTCCCGATTGGACACTTCAACTTGTCCACTCGTTTGGGGATGGTATGGAGTGGAAACTTTGTGGGTGACACCATATTTGCCCAGCAGTTTATCAAAAATTTTGTTGCAAAAATGGGTGCCACCATCACTTATGATTGCACGTGGTGTACCAAATCGATTAAAAATACGATTCTTCAAAAATTTTAACACCACTTGTGCATCATTAGTGGCACAAGCCTCCGCCTCCACCCATTTCGATACATACTCCACTGCCACCAAAATAAATTTCTTTGCAAAAGACACAGGAAACGGACCCATAAAATCAATACCCCACACATCAAATATTTCACACTCAACAATATTAGTTAAAGGCATCTCATGACGGTTGGAAATATTACCTGTGCGTTGGCATCTATCACAATTGAGAACATACAAACGAGCATCCTTAAAAAGAGTTGGCCAATAGAAGCCACATTCAAGTACCTTAGATGCCGTCCGTATGGGTCCAAAGTGACCACCTACCTCACGGTCATGACAATGGTTCAGAATTTGATTGGTTTCCTCTTCCGCCACACATCTTCTTATCATGGAGTCTGCACAGATCTTAAACAAAAACGGTTCCTCCCAAAAATAGTATTTCACGTCTGAAAAGAATTTCTTTCTTTGGTGAAACGATAAATTAGGTGGAGGTGTGCCAGTGACAAGAAAGTTAGCAAAATCGGCATACCACGGGTATGCATTTATCTCAAGTAATTGTTCATCAGGAAACCAGTCATCTATATCATCATCGACGCACTTAACTCTAACATGCTCAAGCCTAGACAGATGATCAGCAACTACATTTTCCACCCCCTTTTTATCTCGAATTTCGAGATCAAATTCTTGCAATAGTAAGATCCACCGAATCAATCTAGGTTTCGCATCTTTCTTAGCAAGCAAGTATTTTAGGGCAGAATGATCCGTATACACCGTTACTTTAGACAAAACAAGGTATGCATGAAATTTATCGAAATCAAATACTATAGCAAGTAATTCCTTTTCAGTAGTAGCGTAATTCAATTGAGCATCATTTAAAGTCTTACTTGCATAGTAGATGGTATGAAACACCTTGTTCTTTCTTTGACCCAGCACCGCACCCACAGCTGTATCACTAGCATCGCACATCACCTCAAACGGTAACTCCCAATCAAGGGCAATCAGAACAGGTGCTGTCACCAAGCTTTCCTTGAGTATCTCGAATGCCTGCAGACAAGTAGAATCAAAATTAAATTCCACATCTTTCATCAACAAAGAGGATAACGGTTTAGCAATTTTTGAAAAATCTTTAATGAACCGCCTATAGAAACCAGCATGCCCTAGGAAACTCCTGACTCCTTTCACTGATGCCGGTGGTGGTAGGTTTTTGATTACTTCCACCTTGGCCTTGTCAACCTCCATTCCATTCTCTGATACCTTGTGTCCTAAAACAATTCCCTCTTGAACCATAAAATGACACTTCTCCCAATTCAACACCAAATTGCTCTCTTCACATCTAATTAATACCAAATTCAAGTTCTCTAAACATTCATTAAATGAGGAGCCAAAAATAGAGAAATCATCCATAAAAATTTCAAGGCCATTTCCAATCATGTCATGAAAGATAGCAGTCATGCATCTCTGAAACGTTGCAGGTGCATTGCACAAACCAAAGGGCATACGCCTAAATGCAAAAGTACCATAAGGGCAAGTGAAAGTAGTTTTCTCTTGGTCCTCAGGTGCAATTGTGATTTGATTGTATCCCGAATATCCATCTAGAAAGCAATAAAATTCATGACCTGCTAAACGTTCAATCATTTGATCGATAAATGGCAAGGGAAAGTGATCTTTACGGGTTGCATCATTCAATTTCCTATAATATATGCACACACGCCAACCCGTAACAATTCTAGTGGGAATCAACTCATTTTTTTCATTAGTAATAACAGTAATCCAACCCTTTTTTGGCACACATTGTACAGGACTTACCCACGCACTATCAGAGATAGGATAGATAATACCTGCATCCAGAAGTTTAATCGTTTCACCTTTTACTACCTCTTGCATCTTTGGATTGAGTCTCCTTTGTGGTTGTGCTAGAGGTGAGTATTGATCTTCCATCAGAATTTTGTGCATGCAAATTGAAGGACTTATCCCTTTGATGTCCGCAACCTTCCAAGCGAATGCGCCTTTATGCTCCTTGAGGACTCCCAAGAGTTTACTCTCCATGTCATCTGTCAAAGAAGAGGAAATAATAACAGGTAATTTATTATTTTCTCCTAAGTATACGTACTTGAGATGTGGAGGTAGTGGTTTGAGCTCCAAAGTAGGTGGCTCCTCTAGGCTTGACCTCTGAGGCATTAAATCTTTTCTGTCTCCCAATTCCTCTAGTCTAAGCCTCACTTGCTTTCTCCAAGGTGGAATGGCATTCAGATGAGCTACCATCTCCATCTTTTCCTCGTCTAGCTCGTCCTCCTGCTTTTCAGTAGTGAGAGTGGCCTCCAATGGTTCTTTCAATCCATCCTGCACAAAATCACAAACAAGAGAATCCAAGACATCAATACGAAAGCAACTATCGTTGTGAATTGTGTGCTTGAGAGTATTGAAAACATCAAAAATAATTTCTTCTTCTCCAACTCTCAGTCTCAACTTCCCCTCTTCAACATCAATTAGTGCTTTCCCTGTAGCCAGAAACGGTCTTCCTAGGATCAAAGGCATCTCTACATCTTCCTCCATGTCAAGTATCACAAAATCTGCAGGGAAAATGAACTTATCCACTTTCACCAAAACATCTTCGATAATCCCACGTGGATACTTGACAGATCTGTCAGCCAGCTGCAGCGACATCCTAGTTGGCTTGGGTTCACCTAAGCCCAGTCTCCTAAACACAGAAAAAGGCATCAGATTAATACTCGCACCCAGATCACATAGAGCTCTATGAAAATTAATGTCACCAATAATGCAAGGTATAGAGAAACTCCCTGGATCTTTTTGCTTAGGAGGCATCTTGTTTTGAACTAAAGCGGAGCAATTTTCAGTCAAATTCACCATCATGTGATCTTCTAGCTTCCGCTTATTTGCTAAGATATCTTTCAAGAATTTTGCATAACTTGGCATATTCAATAAAGCATCAGCAAAAGGAATGTTAATATGCAATTTCTTAAATATCTCAAGAAATTTACCAAATTGTGCATCTAATTTAGCTTTCTTCAATGCGGCAGGGAAAGGTGGAGGGATAACAATTTTGTTTTGTGCAATAGGTGTAAATGTAGAGTTAGAAGACTTACCTCCTCGATTTTCCACCTCATCCTCGCCATGCTTGGTCTTTTCCTCATGAGACTCGAGTGCTTTTCCACTCCGCAATTCCACAGCCTTCACATGCTCTCTTGGGTTAGTTTCCGTGTTGCTTGGCAAAGCTCCTTGCTCCCTATTAGAAATCAACTTTGCCAATTGTCCAATCTGATTCTCTAACCCCTTTATGGATGCATCTTGATTCTGAAATCTCGTCTCTGTTGCAGAAATAAATTTAGTCATCATTTGCTCTAAATTGGACTTCTCCTCCCGAGGTGGCTCTGGTTTGAATCCTTGGTGCATCCCATATGGTGGACCTCTTTGTTGGCGATTTTGGCTGTTTTGGCCTCCCCACGAAAAGTTTGGGTGATTCCTCCATCCCGGATTGTATGTATTCGAATAAGGGTCATTTCTCGGACGGTTCTGGAATCCCACTTGTTTCACCGGTGCTCCCTCAGGCACATAAAATGGATCGCCATCTTGGCAATCCTGCACGTCATGCTCACCCCCACACTTATCACAGAAAATTTCTTGCAGACGCATAGCCGACCCACTCATGCTCATCCCATCAATCTTTCTACTCAAAGCCTCTAACTGTGCTGAAACCGCAGACAAATCATTAACTTGATGAACTCCAGCACCTCGTCTCTGCCTATCAGACTGAGGATGATAGCTACTCGCAGCCATCTCCTCCAATAACTCATATCCTTCCTCAGCCGTCTTTCTCAGTAAGTTACCACATGCAGCAGCATCTATCATAGTACAGTTAGGAGTAATAAGACCATAGTAGAAAGTTTGAACAACTAACCCAAGCGGTAGCTCATGGTGTGGACATCTCCTCAACAAGTCCTTGTAACGCTCCCATGCCTCGTAAAGTGACTCGTTCTCATATTGAGCAAACGTAGTAATGTCGGCTCTAAGCTTCATAGTCTTCGACGGAGGAAAGTACTTGATCAGGAATGCCTTTGCCATATCCTCCCATGTAGTGATAGACCCTACAGACAAACAGTTTAACCACGACTTAGCTTTATCTTTCAGTGAAAATGGAAATAAGCGCAAACGAACAGCATCATCAGACACGCCATTAAACTTAAAAGTATCACAAATTTCAAGAAAGTCAGCTATATGAGAATTAGGGTCGTCAAGTGCACTTCCCCCAAATTGAACAGTGTTCTGAATCATCTGGATGATAGCTGGCTTGATCTCAAACTGATTAACTCGGATGACTGGTCTTACGATGCTTGGACGTGCTCCATCAAGAGACGGCTGTGCATAATCCAACATTGGAATGCGACGTGGTATCTCAACTTGTCTATTGTCACGCTGTTCCTCTCCACGTTCTTGCTCGTGTCTTTCCATCTGTTCTTTGAGTCTTTGTTGTTGTCTTCGACGTCTAGCTGTGCGTTCAATCTCGGGGTCAAAAGGCTCAAGCTTAAATTCGAGTGATCTTCGCATGCACCACCAGAAAAATCTGCAACACAAGGAGAGTATCAAATAGCAATAAAATAAGTAATACTAAAGAATTTAAATGAGAAATAAAAAAATCGTGAATCAACAGTCCCCGGCAACGGCGCCAAAAACTTGATCGAGCAAAACTTGCACAGTGAATAGTCCAAAATTTGTTTTATAGATGAAAGCTCGATTTAAATATCGCAAGTGCACGATAGTCAAGTTATAATAAACGTAAGTGAATACGAGTATCGTTCCACAAGGACTGCGTTACAATATCTTTATTTTCAAGTAAATTTCTTTAGCAACGATAGATTGAGTTGGTGATTAAACTAAAGTGAATTTAATAACTAAAATAATTAAAGTGCAAGAAAAAGTAATCAAGAAATCAATGATTAAATTGGATTAAAATCAAATGAGAAACGAATTTGTTGGGAATTATCAGTTCACCTACCGCTCGTGTTCAAATAATTATACTCGACTTTTACTCGTGCATTCGACGGAATTCCCTAGACTAATTAATATACTCTGTCGAGCTATATTAATACTAATCATAAACATGCAGTAATCAAGTATCCTCAATTATTTAACAGTTCACGATTGCATTACGTTCTATGGAATCCACTAGCTTTCATCCGGGTGAATTATCACTATCGACACGTATCCAATTCCGTATATCTACTAAAATTGTAAATCCGTGGTCTATACTATTCGATCCTATTGTCAATTATTCTATCGAAATCATCAACAACATGAAATAATCAAAGGAAGTTAGCTAGACTTCAATTGAAATAAGAAAGCACAAAAGCATAAACAAATCACTCATAAAAACGTCGCTAAATAATGTTCAACAATGAGTGCGGGGTAGGATCCCCTCAAATCCCAACAAATCTAGAGTTTAGCTACTAAAATTCATAATAAAAACCAACAACAATCTAAGAAATAAAAACTGAATAATAAAAATACTAAAGATGACGACGGATGACGGCCACGACGCGTGGAAATCTCGAGGTCTCCGAAATCTCCTTTGCTCCTAGCCTCTTCTCCAAGAAAAAATGCTGAAAATAATGATGATAGATCCAAAAACGGCGCCCCCCAATCTCGTGTATTAGGTCTAGGTATCTGATAGAGTCCACAAACTTGGAAAAAAATCTTCTTGGATCTCGTCGCTCGCTAGGGCGGTCAAACGTGTCCGCCCTAGCGAGATACTTCGAATAAGTTTCTCGACCATGTACTTGGTTTCGCTGGGGCGGTCACTTTTGACCGCCCTAGCGAGAGACTTCGAATAAAACTCCTTGGCAAGACTAAAATGCTCGCTGGGGCGGTCACTTTTGACCGCTCTAGCGAGGTACTTCGAATAAGCTGCTCAATTCCTACCCAATTTTTGGCTCAATTCCTACCAAATGACCACAAAAATACACGAGATCAGTCATTATTCTAATGCTAAATAATTGCTAAATTAACTAAAACAAACTAATATGATGCATGAATGCGACTCAAAACCAACACTAAAAACACGTAAAAACGAGTCCTATCAGGTGGAAACAAATGAAGACCGATATTGCAGAATTTGTGTCCAAGTGTTTAAATTGCCAACAGGTGAAGGCTGAGAGAAGGAAGCCCAGAGGTTTACTTCAGAGTTTGTATATTACGGAATGGAAATGGGATCACATTTCCATGGATTTCGTGACGAAGTTACCTCGATCATCCCGAGGCTGTAATGCGATTTGGGTCATTATTGACAGATCAACCAAATCAGCGTGTTTTATTCCATACAGAATGACATACCGACACGATCAGATGGCTGAGATATATATCCAAGAGGTAGTCAGATTACATGGTGTGCCGACGTCTATCGTATCAGATCGTGATCCCCGATTCACTTCACACTTTTGGCACAGTTTGCAGCTGGCTCTAGATATGACATTACAATTGAGTACTGCTTATAATCCCCAGACAGATGGACAGTCAGAGCGGACTATCCAGACGTTATAGGACATGTTGAGAGCTGTAGTGCGAGACTTTGGCACTAGCTGGCAAGATTCAATACCACTTTGTGAATTCTCGTACAACAACAGCTATCAAACGAGTATCGAGATGGCACCGTTTTAAGCTTTGTATGGCAAGAAGTGCAGATCCCCATTGTACTGGGATGATATATCTGAGGTATCAGAACTTGGGCCTGATATGATCCGTGAGATGACTGCGAAAGTAAAGACAATTCAGAAGAGAATGAAGACGACACAGGATAGACAAGCCAAGTATGCCAATGTCAGACGTAGACCGTTAGTATTTGAACAAGGAGACAAAGTATTCTTGAAAATTTCTCCTTTCAGAGGCGTTGTCAGATTTGGCAAACGCGGGAAGTTGTCTCCGAGATACATTGGTCCTTACGAGATTCTGGAAAAGATTGGTGATCGAGATTCTGGGATATATGATGTTTTTCATGTATCGATGTTACGTAGATATATGCCAGATATTTCTCATGTCATTCAGCCTGACGAAGCTGAGCTTGATCAGACCTTGAGTTATGTTGAACAACCGATACAGATTCTTGATCGGAAAGAAAAACAACTCAGAACGAAGATTATTCCGCTTGTAAAAGTTCAGTGGAGTCGTCATGGCATCGAGGAAGCGACTTGGGAGACAGAAGCAGATATGAAACAGCGATATCCCGAGTTATTTCGATGATGTAAGTATTTATTCAGTTTTGATTATATTGCTTCCTTTACATACCTTAATTTATTGTTGCAAGTACGAGGACGAACTTATGCCTAAGAGGGGGAGAAATGTAATGCCCTAGATTATAGATTAATCAAATGAGATTATGAAGGGTGGCATGAAATGAAGACCGCACCCGCGCCTAGGCATAGACCGCACCTGCGGTTAATTAATTCTAAATTTTGAAGGTGAGGCCGAGGGGACACCGCACCCGCACTAAAAAGCACACCGCACCCGCGGTGCATGGACAGAAAGTTGAGCATTTTTCCAGTAGCCACACCGCACCCACGGTAAGAATGGGACCGCACCCGCGGTCGTCGAATTTAAGAAATAAAAAGGGCTGCCGAATCTTGAGCGCACCCGCGGTCTACACCTAGCGCACCCGCGGTGCTGCATGCGAGAAATCCACCATTACTTCTTGAGTTGACACACGGCATATATATATATATATATATAGACTTTGAGTGAATCTTCATTTTCCTCAACCTTCAGAAAGAGAGAACCGAGAGGATTCACAAAAGCTTCCAAGTTCTTGTAGTTAGAAATTAAGTTGTGCAAGATCTATCCATCCAAACTTTAATTTGATTTTGATTTTGAGTTGCTCTTATCAGAGGCTACAAAAGGGTGTAAGTATTGTTTATTTCCAGCATGGTTCGAAATATACATATGTTGGGGAAATTGTGATATGATTCATACTATGTGTTCTTGATATGTTGAGCATAGCATATTTGTAATCAGATCGAAGAAATGATATCGTATGTGTTTGTTGGGCATTTCCAGCATGTATTGAATTGAGATTATGCAAATTTTCAGAGTGGAAATGGTTATGGCATTAATTATGAATTGAAGATTATGACGTTATGTTGAGATTTGAATTGATTGGTACCGCGAGAGCACGCCGTTATGCCGTTAATTTGTGTCAAGACTGGTTTGAGTTTCCCAACAAAATCACATACTAGAATCGTTGTTTATCTGTTGATATGCTTTTGATTTGTCTATAGATTTATATTCGAATCTTGTGACATGATTATGCTTTGTTTATAGATTTATATTCAAGCATTGAGATAGGAGTCATTGACAGATTTGTCAAACTAGACGTTCGGTGGTATCGACACATAGGAGCAGACATTCTCCGATTGTAGACATTCGATACAGACATGACCGAAGTCTAGGAATAAGACGTACCGTTACCCCGATTGGGAGGGTAGGTGACAGAAAGTGACGTCTTATTCAAACAGGGATCCCTAGAGTAGAGTCGAACTGAGTCTAGAAATGAATTGATTTAGATTGCATGCTCATATTGTTTATGTTCCATAGATTGTGGAACATATTGTTATTCTTGTATTCATCATAGCATGTTCATGATTATGATTATGTATCAGCATGTATACATGTTTTATACTGGGATTTGTTCTCACCGGATTTTCCGGCTTTTGTTGTGTCTGTATGTGTGCATAACAACAGGTGGGGTAGGATCTGGGTCACGACAGAGATGAGTTTGAGATAGATAGCGTGGTGACTTCGGGCGCAGAAGATGACTAGTTGTTTTTACTAGACTTGTACTACTTGTGTTGTAGTTTGTATTAAACACTAGTTTGTATGAATTTACTAGAACAAGATATGTATGTTATGTTTGTTGTAATTAAATAAAGAAATATATTATGCTTAGTTTATATACATTCGATTTAATGTTAAAAAGCAAAATTTTGACCCTCATTTTTGAATAAAGATCCGATTAATCCCGAAAAGAATTGAGTTAGAGCCCGGGTCCCCACACTATCTGTATCAAATGCTAATCCAGACAAACAACAATCTTCAATCAAATTTGAAATACCTATCGTCGATAAGGATAAAAAACATACCTTTCGACTCAAGGTATCCGCTGCTGCATTTGACTTTCCTGGATAATACTTGATCTCGCAATCAAAGTCTTTAAGCAGATCAAGCCATCTTCACTGTCTCATATTCAACTCTGACTGAGAGAACAAATACTTCAGGCTTTTGTGATCAGAATAAATTTCAAACTTCTCGCCATAGATATATGTCGCCATATTTTCAGTGCAAATACAATGGCCGCCAATTCAAGATCATGAATTGGGTAACGAGTTTCGTGTGGTTTCAAATGTCTTGAGGCATAAGCAATGACATGCCCTCGCTGCATCAGAACACTTCCTAGTCCTCCGTGAGATGCATCACAATATACAACGAAATCACCAGTACCTAAAGGAATAGTCAATACTAGAGCACTGTTCAGTCGTCTCTTCAACTCCAAGAAGCTAGATTCACAGGCTTCATTCTTCTGTGTCAACTAGGTAATTGGATTCGCGATACTGGAGAAATTTTTAATAAATCGTCGATAGTACCATGCTAGACCCATGAAACTGCGTATCTCTGGCACTGATGTCGGTCTAGGCCAACTGATCACAGCCTCAACTTTACTTGGATCAATAGAAATACCATCTCCACATATGATATGCCCCAAAAAGACAACCCGTCTCAGCCAAAACTCACATTTTGACAGTTTAGCATACAGTTTCTCATTTCTTAGCGTCTGCAACACAGTTCTTAAGTGTTCGGCATGCTCAATCATACTCTTGGAATATACCAAAATATCATCAATAAAAACAATAACAAACTCATCTAGATATTTCTGAAAGACACGGTTCATCAGTCCCATAAACACTGCTGGAGCATTCGTTAAACCGAAAGGCATGACAATGAATTCATAATGTCCATACCTGGATCGGAACGCTGTCTTCGGTATATCAACATCTCGGACTCTCAGCTGGTGATATCCAGATCTCAGATCAATCTTTGAGTAGACAGACGAACCCTACAACTAATAAAATAAATCGTCGATACGAGGCAATGGGTATTTGTTCTTTACTCGCTTTATTCAGTTGTCGATAATCGATGTAAAGACTCATCAAACCATCCTTCTTCCGGACAAACAGTACCGGAGCACCCCTCTGCTCCTTTCTGTAACAATCTCATAATCGTCAAAACAGATACTAAGGGAATCCGAGATCTGGAACCCTTACTGTAGAATTTCCACTCGTCAGCCATCTCTGGTCTGAACCTGACAATCTTCTGGAAACAATCTACAGTGGCTCGGTACTTGGTTAACATATCGATACCGACAATACAGTCAAAATCAGCCAATCCAAGTACAATACAATCTAAGTCAATATCATGACCTTCGAGCTGTAATATACAATGTCTAACCGAAGTCACGGATATAAGACCACTTCCCAATGGTGAAGAAACAGACACTACAGCAGATAATGACTCAACAGGCAATGCATGTATCAATGCAAATCGCTCAGATATAAAAGTATGAGATGCACCCGTATCTATCAATATATAAGCAGGATAACCGCAAAGAAAACAGTTACCTGCTATCACATCATCTGGCGCATCTTGGCCTGTTCTTCTGTCAGTGCAAATACTTGGGCCTGCTGTCTGAGAGGTTGGCTCACTGTCTGGCTACCTCTGGCTTGGGGCTGGGTTTGTGTAGGGGTTGGCTGAAAGGAATGAAAAGATGAAGCTTGCCTCTCAGGCTGAGTTACTGAACCAGATGCTCCTACACTCTGAGCTTGCTGTGCCCCTTTCTGTGGACATACTCTAGCGAAATGTCCCTGCTGTCTGCAGATGTTGCAGCGACCCATCACACCCTGACACTGCTCGGTGGCATGTCTGCCTCCACAAGAACTACAATACACACCTTTATACTCTGTACTCTGACCCGGACCTCTCTGTCGTGATCCGCTGGAGCTCGACGAACTGCTCCCTGATCTCTTGAACTGTTTTCCTTTCACTTGAAGTTGATCTTTCTTGCCACTGCTACTACCTCCACTCTCGAATCTGGGAGGTGGTTGAATTGAGGTTTGTGGCGGTCTCGGAGTCGGAGCGACATAGGAACTGCCTCGTTGCCTAAGCAATACAGCTTCTGCCCCCTTGGCACGGTTCAAGGCATCTGAAAAGTTGTTCGGTATACTGGTATTCACCAAGGTAAAGATTTTCGGATTCAGGCTATTGATAAACTGATCCGCAACAGCCTCATCATTATTTGCGACATGAGGAGCGAATCGGAGCAATGTCGAAAACTTTGCCACATATTCCTCGATGTTCAGTTGTCCCTGTCTCAAATTGACAAATTAAGAACCTTTGTCTTTTCGGTAGGACATGGGAAAGAATCGCTGATAGAACTCTGCTTTAAAGACTTTCCAAGTGATCTCTATGCCACGATGCTCCAATGCTCTCTTTGTAGTAAGCCCCCAATTCTTTGCAACTTCTTGCAGTTGATGCCCAATAAGTTTAACTCGTCGCTCGTCGGTATAATCAAGAGATTCAAATAACATCTTGATGTCATCGAGCCAAATTTCACACTCCATTGAAATTTTTGTGCCCTTCAGTGTCGGTGGTCGAAACGACTGAAACTTTTTCAGCAAAGTCTCCATCGGTGTAGCGGTCACATCCATCGGATCATTGGAAGTACTGCCCTGTTCTGGTGCTCGACCTACTACTGGTTGCGGTACTCTTCAAATAGACATATCTGATTATCAAACGGATTAGTACACAATCTATACAATCTGTCTCAGTCCTCCTCTGATCATATACCTCTGATCCAGAATCGGTTCTGATTCAGTCTTTGCAAATACATGCTGTAATCAACTCAGATAACAAGACAACATGTAATAGTGAAAGCAATAAATCATGCTAACACAAGAAAAGCAAGGAAGAGAATTAAATCTACCCCCGCTCATTCTATTCTATCTCAGTCTAAAGGATCTATGGCTCCTATACCACCTGTTGTGGGGACCTAGGCTCTAACTCAATTGTCTTTGGGATTAATTGGATCTTTGCTAGAAAATGTGGGTCAAAATTTTGCTTTTAATATAAAAAACAATTGTATATAAATCATACACAATACACCATACAAAATATTGTCATATTATTTAATTTAAAATATCATTAACTTGTTCGATTACAAGTATTCTACTAGTGTTTAGAATTTCAGTACATCTCTAGTAATAAACCACTAGTTCTTCTCCTCAGCCCGTAATCTCCACGCTATCTTGATCTCTCATCTTTGTCTCGACCCTGATCCTGTCCCACCTGTTGTCATGCACACATACAGACACAACAATAGCCGGATACTCCGGTGAGAACAAATCACATTATGAAACATGTATACATGCATATCATGCATTTAAATACAAAATCATAATACATGAATCAGTAATCATGACACATCTGTGCCCTTCAGTGTCGGTGGTCGAAACGACTGAAACCTTTTCAGCAAAGTCTCCATCGGTGTAGCGGTTACATCCATCAGATCATTGGAAGTACTGCCCTGTTCTGGTGCTCGACCAACTACTGGTTGCGGTACTCTTCAAGGAGGCATATCTGATTATCAAACAGATTAGTACACAATCTATACAATCTGTCTCAGTCCTCCTCTGATCATATACCTCTGATCTAGAATCGGTTCTGATTCAGTCTTTGCAAATACATGCTTTAATCAACTCAGATAACAAGACAACATGTAATAGTGAAAGCAATAAATCATGCTAACACAAGAAAAGCAAGGAAGAGAATTCAATATACCCCCGCTCATTCTATTCTATCTCAGTAAAGGATCTATGGCTCTGATACCACCTGTTGTGGGGACCCGGGCTCTAACTCAATTGTCTTTGGGATTAATTGGATCTTTGCTAGAAAATGTGGGTCAAAATTTTGCTTTTAATATAAAAAACAATTGTATATAAATCATACACAATACACCATACAAAATACTGTGATATTATTTAATTTAAAATATCATTAACTTGTTCGATTACAAGTATTCTACTAGTGTTTAGAATTTCAGTACATCTCTAGTAATAAACCACTAGTTCTTCTCCTCAGCACGTAATCTCCATGCTATCTCGATCTCTCTTATTTGTCTCGACCCTGATCCTGTCCCACCTGTTGTCATGCACACATACAGACACAACAACAGCCGGATACTCCGGTGAGAACAAATCACATTATAAAACATGTATACAGGCATATCATGCATTTAAATATAAATTCATAATACATGAATCAGTAATCATGACACATATGTGCCCTTCAGTGTCGGTGGTCGAAAAGACTGAAACCTTTTCAGCAAAGTCTCCATCGGTGTAGCGGTCACATCCATCGGATCATTGGATGTACTGCCCTGTTCTGGTGCTCGACCTGCTACTAGTTGCGGTATTCTTCAATGAGGCATATCTGATTATCAAACGGATTAGTACACAATCTATACAATCTGTCTCAGTCCTCCTCTGATCATATACCTCTGATCCAGAATCGGTTCTAATTCAGTCTTTGCAAATACATGCTGTAATCAACTCAGATAACAAGACAACATGTAATAGTGAAAGCAATAAATCATGCTAGCACAAGAAAAGCAAGGAAGAGAATTCAATCTACCCACGCTCATTCTATTCTATCTCATTCTAAAGGATCTATGGCTCTGATACCACCTGTTGTGGGGACCTATGCTCTAACTCAATTGTCTTTGGGATTAATTGGATCTTTGCTAGAAAATGTGGGTCAAAATTTTGCTTTTAATATAAAAAACAATTGTATATAAATCATACACAATACACCATACAAAATACTGTCATATTATTTAATTTAAAATATCATTAACTTGTTCGATTACAAGTATTCTACTAGTGTTTAGAATTTCAGTACATGTCTAGTAATAAACCACTAGTTATTCTCCTCAGCCCGTAATCTCCACGCTATCTCGATCTCTAATCTTTGTCTCGATCCTGATCCTGTCCCACCTGTTGTCATGCACACATACAGACACAACAACAGCCGGATACTCCAGTGAGAACAAATGACAGTATAAAACATGTATACATGCATATCATGCAATTAAATACAAAATCATAACACCTGAATCAGTAATCATGGCACATTAGTGAAGACAGATAAAACATCTTTGACTCTTATTCTTTGACTCGAATTATATCTAAGTCTAGGGATCCCGGTGTGAATAAGACGTAACAAGTCTCCCACCTACTCTCCCAATCGGGGTGGCGGTACGTCTTATTCCTAGACTCCGGCCTTGTCTGTATCGAATATCTACAATTGGAGTCGATCTTCTCCTATGCCTTGATACCACCGAACGTCTAGAAACTTGGCATATCTGACAATGACTCTCCTATCTCAGTACAAGTATATAAACCAATATAGAGTACAAACATAACAAGTATGTGGTTTTGGGAAACTCAAATCGAATCTGATTCGAGTTATTCTTCCCGAATCAACATTGAATTATACCTTTCGTTGTTCAGTCTTTGTCGATGTCGAGGTCTCGATGTCGAAGCTTGTCAAAACAAATCTGAAATGACATATTCAAGATGCATTCTATCAATCTCTAACTCAAATCAATACACATATGGATCAATACTCAATCTTGGTACTTTTCAACGGCATAACGGCGTAATCTCGCAATACCGGTCATCTCAACGTCAGTAATCAATAACAATAACTAATAATCCTCACAATCTATACATCAAAATCTCAAAATCTGATTTCCCCAACATCATATTGCCACATCAAACAAGAACATAAAAAAACTTACATCCTTTAGAAGCCTATGATGCAAGGAGCAAGAATTTAAGCTCGGATTCAAAATCGGATGGTTAGATGTTGCACAACCAAATTGTTAATACATCTTGAAGCTTGAAGGAATTTATGTACTTGCTCTCGGTCCTTGGCTGCTGAAATAAAGGAAATGAAGACAATTCATATATATATCTTGCATGGTGAAGACACATGTTTCATTCTTTATTCTGCACGTCACACCGCGGGTGCGCTCACTCTGCACCGCGGGTGCGCTGAGCGTACTGGATCACTTCCACAAATTCAGAAGGAACGACCGCGGGTGCGCTGGCTTTTGGACCACGGGTACGTTGCCCTCTCTGTCCCAACACCGTAGGTGCGGTCATTTTTATGGCGCGGGTGCACTGACTCTACTGTACCACCAAAACTCGAATTGCAACGTCGTCTCTCCATGTCTGTTCTTCCATTCCCTTATTCATAATATGAGATAACTAAAAAGTATCAAACTAAAATCCTGGGCATTACACTATCTGTAAATGGTTTTCAAAATTTCTTTAATTTAGTTCTTGAGGGGAATTTTTTAACGATGTTTGAATGTACTAACACTTAAACTGAATATATTGTGCTTAACTGCTCAAATTTTGTAATCATAAAAAAGGGGGAGATTGTTGGAACTTTTCAAGTTCACAATCTTGATTTTGATGTTAACAAAACTTGTTAATTTGTGTTACTAATAATCCACCTTAGTGTGCAGAAGCAAGGATCAGTCACGAGCAGTTTACATCGCAAACTGAGAACTAAAATGATGGCAAAAACTGAATCAATCTAACTTTTAAGTCAATTGAACAGTCCAGCTGATTGTCCAGTTGATAGGTGGTTCAGCAGGAGAACCTCAGAAGCCTTGCCAGCCGAAGGAGTCTTCAACTGATGAAGAAACCCAGCTGATCAGTTCAACTGAACGAGAGTGTAATCAATTCAACTGACGAGTCAACTGATTTCACCAGCACAACTGAAGATCAGTTCAGCTGAATAGTTCGAAGTATCTGTCTTAATCTTTCAGTTGTAAATGAAGACAAACTTTTTATGAGGATTTCAGCTATCACACAAAGGTACAATGTAATTGTCCAGTCAAAGGACAATAATGAACGTTGAATAAGAGCATTAAAGACAAAACGTTTCAGAAGGGCAATCGGAAAGTTGAGACACAAAGTCCAAGAAACGAATTCAAGATGCAACAGATACAATAATTGAGTCTCACTGTACGATCAGTTTTCACGTCTATATAAAAAGAAGATCAGTGAATAATCGATATACAGAGACAAAAAGCTTCAACGCAAATACGAGAGAAAATAAAGGGCACACATATTACACATCAGTTTTCAGAAGCAATAAGCCCAGAGAGAACTCTTCACAGTCATATCAGCTTAGATTAGAAGCTTATTTTCCTCAGTGTGTGATAACATATTTGTTCAGTTCTCACACACACAAACACTCTCACCACCACTCAAATACAGTCTTGCACAAAGACGTTAAACTTGTGTATGTAGTCTTTCTCACATAGACGTAAAAGAAGTGTTGGTTGGAAGGTGCTGACTTCAGTCTAGACTAGGAGTTCAGTTAGGCAGTGGGAAAGTTCTAAGATGAGTGGGTTTGTACAAGTAGTTGTATAAATCAATGTCTTCTAGTGGATCCTACCCGAGGTGGTAGAAGGGATGACGTAGGAGCAGTTGAAATCTCCGAACATCGATAAACATATCTGCTATATTTAACTGATTAACTGCTGTTTTCAAAATATTTGGATCAGTTAGAGTATCCGTCAGTTCAGTTGTCACCATAACTGAACTGATTAGTGCAAAAAATAATCTACTGTTAGGATCAGTTGATTGGTTGAAAGGTGTTTAGAAGGGGGGAGGGGATTGAATAAACACTCATGAATTTTATATCCTTTTCGAGTGAAGTGTCAGTTTTGTGAAAAACTGAAAAATTAGGAATTTTGTCAGTCAATGACAATCAGTTTAACTGATAACAATTGCGGAAATAAACTGACTGAAAGATAGAATAAATAACTGAAAGAATAACACGAAGATTTATGGATGTTCGGAGATATAATAACTCCTACGTCACCCCTTCTATCACAAGGATATGATATACACTAAAAGACTTTTATCGTTACAAAACTTGTACAGACCCACTTCAGTTTGGACTAAACACTGCCAAGACTGAAACTCTTAGTTTACTTAAATATCACTCATTTCTTCGACTGGACTTAGCACAACTAATCTAATTAAGATCAATTTGAACGATTCTGATAAGTGTGAGATTTTTGATTCTCAAAAGAGAGTTATAATTTCAGTAGGGTAACATCAAGTTTGAGTGAATAGATAGATCGAGTTAATTCAAGAGTTCTTTCTCAATTGCTCTTCTTACCTTTTTATATGCTTCTCTTCAATGGTAACATTAAATATAATTTGAATCTTTATATCCGTTGATTTCCATGTCAACATTCTTCTCACATTCGTACATTGTAGCTCTGAAATGCGGCGTTCCACTACTAGTTGCAATCTGCTTTGTACTGTTGTCGGTTGAATGTCATTTTTCAGCTGATGACGTGTACAGCTGATTTTCTGGTTAGCTCACAATTGAATATGTTAACTAATCAGTTCCCAACTGATCAGTCAGTTGTCTTTGTAAGTTCAGTTTGGCTGGTTTCAGTTGCCTTTAATAAATTATGCAATTTATTTAAGTGTGATCAGTTTAGTCCAAAAAGTTAATCTCTTAGTTCTTTAGTTTTTCAAACAATCGAAATTAAGTTTCCAACAATTTCCCTGTTTTTGGTTTTTGACAAAACTTGTAAAATATGAACTGATCAACTGAACTTAATAAAATTTTTTGAATTCATTGTAGATAAAATAACTCTTCTAATGTACATATTCGTACAAAGGATGAAGTAAGGATCTAATCTATGTACGGATTCGTACAAAGAATAAAACAATAAAGAGTTTCTTTTAAAGTCTTCAACCAGCAGCTGAAATTAGTTGATCTTCATATTTTCTTCTTCTTCCCTTTATCTTCTTCTGTTTCTTTTTCCCAATTTTTTTCAAACTCATCAAACTTCTTTGACAAGTTCCGCACATCTGAGGACAAATTAGAGACTGCATTCATTAGGATGTCTTGGAGTAAAACAATTCGTTTTGACACAGTGCTTTCCAAATAGTCTTGACGTCTTGTCACGAATGCTTGCATCTGGAAATGAGCTTCAGTTGATACTCTATCTTTGCGAAGTTCATCCATCTGAAAGAACAAAGAAGTAACATCCTTTTGATTTTGCTGCAGTCTGCTCATGGTATTATCCTTAAAATAATCATTCCTCATAGTGTTCAGATATTGCGTTGAATGGAGGTCAGAAATGGAAGTCATTATAACGGCGAGGTTTGTCTGAATATTTTTCATTTCGTCAAACAGAGACTCAGTTTCTGTAGTAATTCATGGAGACATGGCTCCGGAAGTTTCTGTTTGTTCTCTGTTTTCTTCATTAAAAATGACCAGAGCCCCGTCAGTTGTTTCAGTTGTAGGTTGTACCATTTCTGAGGTCTCTTCAGGTAAGACTGCTTGTTGAGGCTGAGGAGGAGAAGAAACAGTCGGTAGGTCAGAAGTAGTAGAAGGTGCTTAAGTTGGTTCAACAACTGGTTCTTCAGTTTGTTGAAGAGTTGGCTCCACAGCTGGCATGTAATGCCCGGGATTTTTATTTGATAAGCTACGATTATTGATTTATAATTTACTGTAATTATGGACGGAAAGGATCGGACCGGGAAAGACGAGAAACTACATTGATTCGCGCATATGTGCGAAGTGGGCAGAGGACCTCGCGCATATGCGCGGAGTGTGCGCACACATATGCGCGAGCGTGTGCAAGGAAAAATGCCGAGTCCATAGAACCTCGCGCATATGCGCGACGATGGGGCGCGCATATGCGCGAGCTGCCGAGTAAATTGATGCCGAGACCCGTAGGTCTCACGCATATGCGCGAATGATGTACGCGCAAGACGTGTTGCTCAAAGATGAAGCCATTTGGTCTGTAACATGCATGATATATATATATATACTTATAACAATTTCATTCCTCAGAGTTGAAGGAGAAAGAAATCGAAGCCGAGGAGAAAACTTCTAGTTCCTGATACTAGAATTTGAATTGCGAGAAATCCGTCCGTCAGAATTCCAATCCGATTTCAGTACTGTGTTCCTATCGACGCAGACTCAACTGGACGTTAGTTTTCTTAAGTTTTGATCTAATTTGAAATTATGGCATTACCAGAATCGGATATGATTCATATATGGTGTTTTTGATATGGTAAACATCGTATAATTGGAAGCGGATTGAAGAACGGTTATTGTATGAAATTGTTATAATTTTCAGAATGGATTTGATTGAGATTTGACATTAGATTTGTACTGTTATTGATTATGAGATGTTGAGGATTGATAGCTGATTGATATTGTATTGCTGGGTATATTGAGATTGTTCCGTTATTCCGTTAATGTTGAGTTAGATTCAGATTTATCAGATTCGGTATTGATCTGAGCAACATATTGATATTGTACTACTTGATATTGTCATTGCCAGATTGAGTATTGACAGACTTCGAATTCCAGACGGGAACGTTGTCAAAACTGCAACAAAGAAATGTATAAGTCAATGTCGAACCGGGAGAATGACTCGAGTGTGATATACTTGAGTTTCTCTAAACCACATACTTATTGTTATTGTGTGCATTGATTTGATTTGATATGCTTTGTTTCTATTGATTTATAGAAAGCATGTATTAGAGGATTGATCATGTGACAGAGGTGCCAGAAGGTGATTGAATCGTCACTTGCACATTGCACATTGTCACAGAGTAGTTATTGGCGGAGGTGCCAAAGTCTTTGACGGATAGGTCAAGACATTAGATGTTTGGTTTATATCGATGTTTGATTAGAAGTGGATTTACTTCTATTACTGAGATTCGATATAGTATGCCAACGTTTGGAAAACGGGATCCCTAGACTAGGAATGAGTCTAGTATGAGATATAGAGTCATGAGTTTATTAACAGATTTATATTGAATTATGTTTTTCGATTTTGATACATATTACTGATATCTGTTTCATGATTTATATTGATTGTATGATTGCATGTATCGTTGATTAATACTGGGATGTATTTCTCACCAGAGTTATCCGGCTGTTGTCATGTTTGTATGTGTGCATGGCAACAGGTGGGACAGGATCAGGGTCGAGGAGATGAAGAGAGATCGTGATTAGATTGGAGACTACGGACTTGAATTTTAGATAGGGTTTGAATACTTGATATTTAGTCGTTAAACCTTAGTTTTAAATGACTGTATATGGTACAAGACTTGTACTTTGTTTTCGATGTGTATATTCGAATGAATTCCATTACGTTCCGCATTTGACAATTGTATTTTAAAAAAAATAATTTAGACCCAATTTATTATAATTGATTTACTTATTCCCATAGACAATTAAGAAATGAATTAGCGTCCGGGTTCCCACAACCGGTGGTATCAGAGCAATAGGTCTGACTAGACTGAGATAGGAGCTAGTAAGCGCGGTACAATGAGTTTTCTTTCCTTGATTTTGATTGCTAGCATGTTCTACTGCTTTATAATGCATGTTTACCTGTTTAACTGATTTTATTTGGAAACATGTGTTATTAAGAATGAATCAGAACTGATTCTTGATCAGCAGTAAGATGATCGGAAGAGGACTGAAACAGATTTGTTGTATTTGGTTGCTAACCCTTTTGGTAATCATATATGCCTCCTCGAAGAATACCAGAATAGGGTAGCATTTCGAATCCTCCAACGGATGTGACAGCAACTCCGATGGAAACATTGCTGAAGAGATTTCAGTCGTTCCATCCACCGACTCTGAAGGGTACTGAGATTGCATTGGATTGTGAGAGTTGGCTAGATGATATTGAGATGCTGTTTGAGTCCTTGGATTACACTGATGAGCGGAGAGTGAAACTAATCGGGCACCAATTGCATGACGTCGCGAAAAATTGGTGGCTCACCACAAAGAGGGCGTTGGAGCATCTATGTACAGTAATTACTTGGAAAGTATTTAGAACCGAATTTTATCAGAGATTCTTTCTAGTGTCGTATAGAAAGGACAAGGGAGCAGAGTTTGCAAACTTGAGACAAGGTTAGCTGAACATTGAAGAGTATGTGGCCAAGTTCTCTACCTTGTTGAGATTTGCCCCACATGTGGCTGAGAACGACGAAGCTGTTGCTGATCAGTTCATTAATGGCTTGAATCCTTAAATATTTACATTGGGAATACGGGGCGACCGAACAATTTCATTGATGCCTTGAATAGAGCTAAGGGAGCCGAAGCCGGTCTGATAAGAAAAAAAGGAGCTTCATTTGTGCCTCCAGCACCGAGACCACAACAACCACCTCCCCGGTTTGAGAGTGGCAGCAGCAGTTGTGAAAAGAAAGATTTCCTGAAAGTCAGAGGGAGCAGTTTAAGAGATCTGGAAGCAGTTCATCCAGTTCTAGTGGCTCAAGACAGATCGGCCAGGGCCAGAGTTATACAGGAGCCTATTGCAGCACTTGTGGAGGAAGACATGCCAAAGAGCAGTGCCGAGGAGTGTTTGGCAGTTGCCGTATTTGTAGACAGCAGGGACATTGTGCTAGAGTTTGTCCCCATTTTGCCGAATCATCTGGATCAGTAGCTCAGACTGGTACACGCCCACCGTCTTCAATTCACTCTTTCCAGCCAGCACCAGCCCAGTCACAGCTGAGGCCAGGAGGAAGCCAGACAGTTAGCCAGCCTCCTAGACAACAGGCCAGAGTGTTTGCCTTGACTGAAGAACAGGCTCAGGACACACCAGATGATGTTGTTGCAGGAAACTGTTTTATTTCTGGTTATCCTGCATATGTATTGATAGATACTGGTGCATAACATACATTTATATCTGAGCGATTTGCATTGATGCATTCATTACCTATTGAGTCATTATCTACTGTAGTGTCTGTCTCTTCTCCTTTGGGGATAAGTTTGATATCAATGAAGTCTGTGAAACATTGTATGCTACAATATGATGGGCATGAGATTGAGTCATACTATATTGTGCTTGGTTAGTCTGATTTTGACTGTATTATCGTTATCGATATGTTGACCAAGTACAGAGCTACTGTTGATTGTTTCCACCAGGTTGTGAGATTCAAACCTGAAATGGCTGATGAGTGGAAATTCTACGGTAAGGGTTCTCGAGCTACAATTCTTTTGATATCTGCTATGAATATGACTCGATTATTGCAGAAAGGAGCAGAGGGGTTCCTTGTATATTCAGTTGACTTACTGAAACCGAGTCCATCATTGGCTGATTTGCCAGTGGTGTGCGAGTTTGCTGATGTCTTCCCAGATGGGATTCCGGGTTTGCCTCCGATTCGAGAGATAGAATTCAGTATTGAATTGATGCCAGGTACAGTCCCGTTTTCTAGAGCTCCATACAGAATGGCACCAATAGAATTGAAAGAGTTGAAAGATCAGTTGGAGGATTTACTGGCCAAGGGGTACATTAGACCGAGTGTTTTTCCTTGGGGTGCTCCAGTACTGTTTGTGAAAAAGAAAACGGTTCAATGCGACTCTGAATTGACTACCCTCAACTGAACAAAGCAACGGTAAAGAATAAATATACCTTGCCTCGCATTGATGATTTGTTTTATCAGTTGTAGGGTTCTTCAGTATATTCTAAGATCATTCTGAGATCTGGATATCATCAGCTGAGAGTCAGAGATTCTGATATCTCGAAAACAACATTTAGAACCACGTATGGACATTATGAGTTTATTGTCATGCCGTTCGGTTGGACTAATGCTACAGTTGTATTTATGGGGTTGATGAACCGCATATTTCAGAAATATCTTGATGATTTCGAGATTATTTTCATTGATGATATTTTGATTTACTCGAAAATATGATTGAACATGCTGAGCAATTGAGGATTGTATTGAAAATTCTGAGGGCTGAGAAATTATATGCGAAATTGTCCAAATGTGAATTTGGCTGAGACAGGTTGTATTTCTGGGTCATATCATATCCGGAGATGGTATATCAGTTGATCCCAGTAAAATTGAGGCCGTGATCAGTTGGCCAAGACCGACATCAGTACCCGAGATTCGCAGTTTTATGGATTTGGCAGGATATTACCATCGATTTGTTAAATATTTTTCCAGCATTGCCAAGCCGATTATTCAGCTGACTCAGAAAAATGCTCCATTTGTTTGGTCTGAAGAATGTGAGACCAGCTTTCTTGAATTGAAGAAAAGACTGACCAGTGCACCAATACTGACTATTCCATCAGGTACTTGTGATTTTGTGGTTTATTGTGATAAATCTCACCGAGGATTGGGTTGTGTTCTGATGCAGCGAAGACATGTTATTGCTTATGCCTCGAGATAGCTGAAGCCACATGAGATTCGTTACCCAATTCACGATCTTGAATTGACTGCCATTGTATTTGCTTTGAAGATATGGCGACACTACCTTTACGGTGAGAAGTTTGAAATTTATTCTGATCACAAGAGCCTGAAGTATCTGTTTTCGCTGTCCGAGTTGAATATGAGGCAGCGAAGATGGCTTGATTTATTGAAGGATTTCGATTGTGAAATCAAATACTATCCTGGAAAGTCCAATGCAGCAGCTGATGCACTAAGTTGAAAGGTATGTTCTTTATCTTTATCGACGATTGGTGTTTCGAATTTGATAAAAGACTGTTGTTTGTCTGGATTAGACTTTGAAACAGATTGTCAGCCTATGAGATTATGTGTTATTTGCGTCGAACCATAATTGATATTTAGAATCAAAGAGGCATAGAAAGTTGATCAGAATGTACATAATTCGATTGCTATGGTCAGAGCTGGACATCAATCGGAATATCAGGTTCATAACAGTGTTTTGTATGTGAATAACCGTATGGTTGTGCCGAATATTACAGATTTGAGATAGCGGATACTAGCAGAAGCGCACAACAGTCGTTTTAGCATTCATCCTGGTGGCAGGAAGATGTACAATGATTTGAAGACATAATATTGATGGAAACAAATGAAAGCTGATATTGCTACATTTGTATCCAAATGTCTGAATTGCCAACAGGTGAAATCCGAGAGAAAGAAACCAGGAGGTCTACTGCAGAGTTTATCTATAACTGAATGGAAATGGGATCACATTTCCATGGATTTTGTGACGCAGTTACCGCGTTCATCCAGAGGTTGTGATGGGATTTGGGTTGTGATTGACTGATTGACCAAATCCGCATGTTTTATTCCATACAAGATGATATACAAACATGACCAGATGACAGATATTTATGTCAAAGAAGTAGTCAGATTGCATGGAGTGCCGAAGTCGATTGTATCAAACCGTGATCCTCGGTTTCTTTCGCACTGCTGGCAGAGTTTGCAGCAGGATCTAGGTACGAAATTACATTGGAGTACCGCATATCATCCACAGACTGATGGACAGTCAGAGCGGACTATCTAGACACTGGAAGATATGCTGAGAGCTGTAGTGCTTGACTTTAGCACTAACTGGCAAGATGCATTGCCATTTTGTGAGTTTTCGTACAACAACAGCTATCAGACGAGTATTAAGATGGCTCCGTTTAAGGCGTTGTACGGTAAGAAATGCAGATCCCCTATGTATTGGGATTATATCTCTGAGGTTCCTGAGATTGGACCTGATATGATCAGAGATATGACTGAAAAAAGGAAGCTGATTCAGAAAAGAATGAAGGCAGCTCAAGACAGACAGGCCAAATATGCCAATGTTTGACGTAGACCATTGGTATTCGAGGCAGGAGACCGAGAGTTCTTAAAGATTTCACCTTTCCGAGGAGTTGTCAGATTTGGCAAGAAAGGGAAACTATCTCCACGATACATTGGGTCGTATGAGATTCTCGAGAAGATAGGAGATCGTGCCTATCGAATTGTTTTACCGCCTTCATTATCTGGAATACATGATATCTTTCATGTATTGTTGTTGCGGAAATACCTGCCTGATGCTTCACATGTTATTCAGCCAGATGAGATCGAGCTGGATGAAACCCTGAGTTATTTCGAGAAGCCGATTCAGATTCTCGATCGCAAAGAAAAGCAACTCAGAACAAAGACTATTCCACTTGTGAAGATTCAGTAGAGTCATTATGGCATTGTAGAAGCTACCTGGGAGAATGAATCAGACATGAGACATAGATTCCCAGAGTTATTTCACTGATGTGAGTTTTTTGTGTAGCTTCTGTTATACCTTCTTATTGATATGATTTGATTGCCTGTGATTTCGGGGACGAAATCTTATCTTAGGTGGGGAGAAATGAATTGGCCAGGATTTTTATTTGATAAGCTACGATTATTGATTTATAATATGCTGTAATTACGGACGGAAAGGATCGGACCGAGAAAGACGAGAAACTACATGAAATGTGTGCGAGGAACAGTACCCCTCGCGCATATGCGCGGCAATGATGCGCGCATTTGCGCGAAGTGGGAAGAGGACCTCGCGCATATGCGCGGAGTGTGTGCGCGCATATGTGAAAGGAAAAATTCCGATTCCAGAGAACCTCGCGCATATGCACGAGCTGTCGAGTAAATTGATGCCGAGAATAGTAGGTCTCGCGCATATGCGCGAGACGTGTTGCTCAAAGATGAAGCCATTTGGTCCGTAACATGCAGGATATATATACTTATAACAATTTCATTCCTCAGAGTTGAAGGAGAAAGAAATCGAAGCCGAGGAGAAAACTTCAAGTTCCTGATACTAGAATTTGAATTGCGAGAAATCCGTCCGTCAGAATCCCAATCCAATTTCAGTACTGTGTTCCTATCAATGCAGGCTACAACTGGACGTAAGTTTTCTTATGTTTTGATATGATTTGAAATTATGGTATTACCAGAATCGAATATGATTCATATATGGTGTTTCTGATATGGTAAACATCGTATAATTGGAACCGGATTGAAGAACGATTATTGTATGAAATTGTTATGATTTTCAGAATGGATTTGATTGAGATTTGATATCAGATTTGTAATGTTATTGATTATGAGATGTTGAGGATTGATAGCTGATTGATATTATATTGCTGGGTATATTGAGATTGTTCCGTTATGTCGTTAATGTTGAGTTAGATTCAGATTTATCAGATTCGATATTGATCTGAGCAGCATATTGATATTGTACTACTTGATATTGTCATTGCCAGATTGAATATTGACAGACTTCGAATTCCAGACGGGAATGTTGTCAGAACTGCAACAAAAGAATGGTATAAATCAATGTCGAACCGGAACAATGACTCGATTGTGATATACTTGAGTTTCCCTAAACCACATACTTATTATTATTGTGTGCATTGATTTGATTTGATATGCTTGTTCTATTGATTTATAGAAAGCATATATTAGAGGATTGATCATGTGACAGAGGTGCCAGAGGGTGATAGAATCGTCACTGGCACATTGAACATTGTCACATACTAGTTATTGGCGGAGGTACCAAAGTCTTTGACGGATAGGTCAAGACACTGGATGTTTGGCTTATATCGATGTTTGATTAGAAGTGGATTTACTTCTTACTGAGATTCGATATAGTATGCCAACGTCTGGAAATCGGGATCCCTAGACTAGAAATGAGTCTAATATGAGATATAGAATCATGAGTTTAATAATAGATTTATATTGAATTATGTTTTCAGATTTTGATACATATTACTGATATCTGTTTCATGATTTATATTGATTATATGATTGCATGTATCGTTGAGTTATACTGGGATGTATTCCTCACCAAAGTTATCCGGCTGTTGTCGTGTTTGTATGTGTGCATGACAATAGGTGGGACAGGATCAGAGTCGAGGAGATGAAGAGAGATCGTGATTAGAGTGGAGACTACGGACTTGGATTTTAGATAGGGTTTAAACACTTGATATGTAGTCGTTAAACCTTAGTTTTAAATGACTGTATATGGTACAAGACTTGTACTTTGTTTTCGATGTATCTATTCGAATGAATTCCATTACGTTCCGCATTTGACAATTGTATTTTAAAAAAAAATTAGACCCTGTTTATTATAATTGATTTAATTATTCCCACAGACGATTAAGAAATGAATCAGCGTCCGGTCCCCACATGGCACATCTTTAGTTGAGACGGAGTGCAATTGAGCCTCTTCAGTCGGTTGAGAGCCTGCCTGTTCAATCATAGCTTCGGATTGAATTGGATTTTCAAAAATTGGCTCTTTCGGTCGGTTCTTCAAAAAATTCGGCTTGAACAGCTGGTTCTTCATTCATGACTACATCTTCAACTGATCTTGAAGTTTCCAGCTGAATATCAGAGGTTACAGATTTGATTACCTCAACGAGATTGGAAAATGATAACTCAGCTTTAGATTAAGGCGTTGGATCAGCAGATAATGTAGTTTGAGAAATTGTTGTGGGAGGTTCAGTTGCTTGTTGAGTAGCTTCAGCAAATGTATCCTTAGATGGCTCTTGAACTTACTGTTCAGCAGGCTCATCATCAGATGATAAATCTTGGGAAGCCGATGGAATGATCAGTTCTTGATCCATTTCCCAGTTCTTGATTTCCATCTACAATGCGAGAAGATTTGAGTCCAGCTGATTGTGCATAGCTGTATCATTGAATGCAGTTGGACTTGTTAGATCAAAATTCAGTCGCTATTCAGCAACTATCTTTTGAACCTTCTTGGCTCTCAACTGATTGAAGAAATAATTTTTTCTTTCCAGAGCCTGAAAGATAGTAGAAGCTTTAACTACCCTCAGAACAACAGACTCCAGATTAATAAATTTCTGCAGTTAAGATTTCTTCTGAAGTTGTTTGGCGAAGACTTCTGTTCTAAACTTCACCCATTCATTGTAGGCCTCGAGATTATTCTCTACAAATTTTGCTAGATGAGATCAATATGCGTTTGGATCGCATTAGTTGGCCTGGGCTCTTCTTGCATCTTTCGTTTGCCCTTAGAATCAGTTAGGGCATGAGAAATGCTTAGCCTTGAGGTAGTTGCATCAATCTTCTCTCTGATCACTATTCCCTTAGGTCTAGCAGTAGGTAGGGAAGTGTATCAAGAAATAGTGATCAGTGGAGTTTTAACTCCAGCAAGCTTCTTTTTGTCACTAGATTCAGTGACCTTCTTGTTGGGTAGAATGGTAGATAGTGGCAACTGATCATCAGTTGAGGGTTCAGTTGGAAAAGCCTTGAGTGGAATAGCCTTGATAGGCTATTCAGCCCCTGACTGCATCAGTCGTTCAGTTGGGATCGTCCCAACTGTAGCAACAAGCTTGGTCTTCAAAGTCATGGTTTCTTGATGACCTTGGGAGAGGGGGACTTCTCCGAATTAGTTTCACTGACAATTAGTTTGAGATTGATTGTCTTCTTTTGAATAGTCTTCTTATTTTGAACTCATTTGGGAGCCTCCTCTGTTCCAATCTCCTTCTTGATTTTTAAGAACTGCTCAGGAGACAATTCCATTTTGGCTTTGGCATCTGGAAATTATTGGCATTGAAAATCTTTAAATTTTCCTCAGAATATTGAAGATAATATTCCTCCAGTTCATCTTACTTTAAGCCATGATTGCAGTCATAGCCTGAAACTTCTACAGAGTGAGGGAAGCAAATGACCCTGTATTTGTCAAGAGCCCCTTGGTTACAATATCAGCCAGTAGTTGTACATCTGGCTTCAATTCCTTCTTAGGATTATAAACTTTGATCTTCTGACCAACAGCGGATAGAGTAGTTTGCATCTCCTCAATATCGGATGCCTTTACTTCATAGAGGTTGACTAGCCCATTAGTAGGCAGTTGGAAAAGGTTGGAGAAGAACTCCTCATCAATGATCAACAACTGACCATTTACAGTAGCAACGATGGTGCCAGTAGCGGTGACATAACCATTGGCCAGAGTTCTTGAACTTCTTTGACATAAATTTCTTGGGAAGATAATCCAAGAAATTATTTCAATCCGGCTTGTTCCAGTTTCAGAAAGACATTCTTTACTCCTTAATCTTTTACAGCCAAGACCGAGTCGAAGTCGATTGTCATAGCATTCATGATGTGAGCTGGGATCTGTTTTGCCATTTGAATTAGTGAAATCTTCGAAAAAGAGTATGCTTTGAGTAGAATTTTGCTCTGAGTGCTTGAATGTGCGCGTAAAAGAAAAACTGAATTGGAGCGGGTATAGTACTAATGTAAGTGACTTCAAATTTTTGGACACATGTCAGTCCAGGAAAATTTGAATTAAAAACGTGTGTACGTGTGGTAAAAACGTGTGTAAATATTAAAGGATTACGTGGGTCCACGTTCCAAAATACTATTCATTGAAAGACAACAATTAATGCTTCGACAAACAGTCACATCATTTAATATAGAATATTATTCGATTTATCAGTTAACATGTAGAGGCCGTATTTCGTATTTGAAAATTTGCGGAATAATTTAAAATTTTCTCTTTAATTAAATAAAATGCCTCATTCATAAAATATACTGATAAAAAGATTCAATGTTTAAAGTAGCAGCGGAAGTAAATAATGTTTTCAAAATAACAACTTAAAATAATTCAACAAAATAAAACTGAGTTTGGAATAAAAATAGTAAGTGCTTAAAATGAGTTTATCGGGTTCCTACTACTGCCGACCCAAGATGGCTCACTGGTCCCCCCCTCGGCCCCGACCTCATCAGTACCTACAACAATCAAGTCTAGTGAGTCTAAAGAATCATCATGCATATATCATAGATAACAAGAAAATATATCATAAAATTTCATGCCATGTAAAGATTTCGTATCGTAAAGCGTAACGTGAAAATCATGTCATGAATAATTTTAAATACGTGCATAACTGAAAATCGTACGTAAAATGTTTGCTCAAAAGAGCCCTGTCATGAAATAGCATATCATAATTTTTTGTTGAGAATATGTTCTACGCAAGTGGCTCATAATATGTGGGGACCCGGACGCTAATCATGATCTTAATCATCATTGGGACTAATTAATCAATTATAATAAACAGGGTCTAAATTTTTTTTTTAAAAATAATGCGGAACGTAGTGACATAAAAACATATATACATCTCAGTATATAAAAGTACAAATCCTGTATCACATACATTTATTCAACTAAGGTTTAACAGCTAATATCAAGTGTCCAACCCTATCTCTAATCCAAGTCTGGAATCTCCACTCTAATCACGATCTCTTTTCATCTCCTCAACCCTGAACCTGTCCCACTTGTTTTATGTACACATACAGACAAGACAACAGCCGGATAACTCGGTGAGAATAAATCCCAGTATAAATCAACGAAACATGTAATCATATAAACAAATATACAACATGTAACAGGTAACAGCAATATGTATCAAAATCTGAAACATAATCAATCATAGACTGTCGACAATGCTCGTAACTCTACAATTCAGACTAGACTCAATCCTAATCTAGGGATCCCGATTTCTAGAAGTTGGCATTCAATATTGATCAATAGTAATAGAAGAATTTCCGATTCTATCAACATCGATATAGTATCAATCACCAGTAACAGAAGAAACTCCGGTTCTATCCACATCGATAGGATATCGATCATCAATAATAGAAGAAGTTATAATTCTATCCACATTGATACGCTACTGATCACCAGTAATAGAAGAAGCTACAGTTCTATCCACATCGATAGCAAATCCTCCAGTGACAGACTTTGGCACAATCGCCAATACACTATCTTATGACATCGTGCAATGTGCCCATGGCGATCCCGCCACTATCAGGCACTTCTGTCATAAGAATACTCTTCTAATACCTGCTATCTATAAATCAAGAGAACAAGTACATTAATCGAATCAATGCAATATCAATGCAATAAAGTAAAGTATGTGATTTAGGGAAACTCAAGTCTAAACCGACTCAAGTCGATCACCAAATACCACATTGACATATACCCTTCAGTCGTAGTTTCGGTCTGGAATTCAAACTCTGTCAATATTTCAATCTGTTAATTGCAATATCAATAATATCATATCAATATACCGTTCAAATCGATACCAATCTGATCAATAATTCAAAATCAACGGTATAACCGCACAATCCCGATATCTCAGTCAATATAACATCACCAGATAATAATTCCTTCAACTAATAATCAATACCAATACAATCTGATACCATATCTCAGTCAATTAACTTCAGAAAATCATAACAATTCTATAATCAGTCCGTTTCTATATCTGACTTCGATTTTATGATGTCTAACATGTCCAGAACATCATATATGAATTCCATTCATTTCTGACAACATCATAATTTCAAATCATATCAAAACGTAGCAAAACTTACGTCCAGTTGTAGCCTACGTCGATAGGAACACATTACTGAAGTCGGATTCAAAATCAGACGGATGGATTTTTGCAAAATCTAATCTAAAATCAAGAATGCGAAGTTGGCCTCGATTTCTCCTTTCTTCTTCTGATTTCTCCTTTACCTTCGTATATATATATATATACATACACATGCATGTTTCCTAAAACGTGGCTCATGCCTTTGTGCTGCACGTCTCGCGCATATGCGCGACATTTTTCCGCGCATATGCGCGAAACCTAATGTCTCGGCGTGTCAATCTCACGGTAGCTCGCGCATATGAGCGCCCTTACTCGGTGCATATGCGCGAGGCTAATATTCAGTTTTGCCAACTCTCGGGTTGTCTCGTGCATATGCGCGGATACACGTCGTGCATATGCGCGAGGCACTCTGGACATGACATGCACAGCTCGCGCATATGCGCGCACACCCACCGCGCATATGCGCGAGTCCCTCTGTCCATTTCGCGCATGTGCGCATCTCATGTCGCGCATGTGAGCGAGAGGTACTGTCCTCGCACATCATTCGTTTCACGCCGACTCAAATCGTGTCCCGATTAATCCTTTCATAATCACATAAAATTATAAATAAATCATCGTTAATTACAGTGATTAATTCTCGGGCATTACATTTCTCCCCCCTAAGATATGATTTCGTCCCCGAAATCACAGGCATTCCATCATATCAATAAGAAGGTATGTAATAAAACTGAGCCGAAATTTACATCAGTGAAATAATGCTGGAAATTCTTGTCTCATATCTGATTCATTCTCCCAAGTGGCTCCTTCGATGCCATGACGAGTCCATTGAACTTTCACAAGAGGAATCGTCTTTGTTCTGAGTTGTTTCTCCTTACGATCAATGATCCGGATCGTTTTCTCAACATAACTCAATGTCTCATCTAGCTCGGTCTCGTCGGGTTGAATAATATGTGAATCATTAGGAAGATACTTCCGCAGTATTGATACATGAAAGACATCATGTATTCCAGATAATGAAGGCGGCAATGCTAGTCGATAGGCACGATCTCCTATCTTATCAAGAATCTTAGAAGGACCGACGTATCGTGGAGACAACTTCCCTTTCTTCCCAAATCGGACAACACCCTTGAAAGGAGAAATCTTCAGGAACACTCGGTCTCATGCCGCAAATACCAACGGTCGTCGTCGAAGGTTGGCATATTTGGCTTGTTTGTCCTGGGCTGCCTTCATTTTCTTCTGAATCAATTTTACTTTTTCACTCATATCTCTGATCATGTCAGGTCCAGTCTCCGGAACTTCAGAGATATCATCCCAATATAATGGGCATCTACATTTCTTTCCGTACAACGCTTCGAATGGTGCCATCTCAATACTCGTTTGATAGCTATTGTTGTACGAAAACTCGCAAAGAGGCAATGCATCTTGCCAATTAGTGCTAAAATCCAGCACTACAGCTCTCAACATATCTTCCAATGTCTGAATCGTCCGTTCTGACAGTCCGTCAGTCTGTGGATGGTATGCGGTACTCAGATGTAACTTCGTACCTAGAGCTTGCTGCAGACTCTGCCAGAAGTGCGAAGTAAACCGAGGATCACGGTCGGAGACAATTGACTTTGGCACTCCGTGCAATCTAACCACTTCCTTGACATAGATATCGGCCATCTGATCATATCGATACGTCATTTTGTATGGAATAAAGCATGCTGATTTGGTCAATCGATCAATCACGACCCAAATCGCATCGTAATCTCGGGAGGAACGGGGAAACTGTGTCACAAAATCCATGGAAATGTGATCCCATTTCCATTCAAGAATAGACAAACTCTGTAACAGTCCTCCAGGTTTCTTTCTTTCAGCTTTCACCTGTTGGCAACTTAGACCTTGGGCTACAAATGTAGCAATATCAGCTTTCATTTGTTTCCACCAGTATTGAGTTTTCAAATCATTATACATTTTCGTGCCACCAGGATGAATGCTAAAACAACTGTTGTGCGCTTCTATCAGTATTCGCTGTCTTAATTCCGAAATATTCGGCACAACAAGACGATTATTCACATACAAAATACCATTTTGAACCTGATATTCCGATCAATGTCCAGCTTTAACCATAGGAATCGACTTCTGTATATTCTGATCAGCTTTCTGAGCTGCTTTAATTCTCAAAATCAGCTCTGGTTCAGCTTGAATAGTATATAATCTCATAGGTCTCCGATCTGTCTCAAATAATAATCCAGACAAACAGCAGTGTTCAATCAAATTTGAAACACCCATAGTAGATAAGGATCAAGAACATACCTTTCGACTTAGTGCATCAGCTGCTGCATTGAATTTTCCTGGGTAGTATTTGATTTCAGAATCAAAATCTTTCACTAAATCAAGCCATCTTCGCTGTCATATTCAACTCTGATTGTGAAAACAGATATTTCAAGCTTTTATGATCAGAATAGATTTCGAATTTCTCACCGTAGAGGTAATGTCGCCATATCTTCAAAGCAAAGACTATGGCTGCCAATTCAAGATCATGAATTGGGTAACGAGATTCATGGGGCTTCAGTTGTCTCGAGGCATAAGCGATAACATGTCCTCGCTGCATCAACACACATCCCAATCCTCGGTGAGATTCATCACAATAAACAACAAATCCACCAGTGCCTGAAGGAATCGTCAGCACAGGAGCACTGGTCAATCTTTTCTTCAATTCGAGAAAACTGGTCTCACATTCCTCAGACCAAACAAATGGAGCATTCTTCTGAGTCAACTGTGTAATCGGTTTGGCAATACTCGAAAAATCTTTAAAGAATCGGCGATAATATCCTGCCAAACCCATAAAACTGCGTATCTCTTGTACAGATGTCGGTCTCGGCCACGAAATCACTGCCTAAACCTTACTGGGATCAACTGATATCTCGTCTCCGGATATAATTTGACCCGGAAATACTACCTGTTTCAACCAGAACTCGCATTTCGACAATTTAGCATACAGTTTCTCCGCCCTCAAAATTCTCAAAACAATCCTCAGATGATCAGCATGCTCAATCATATTCTTTGAATAAATCAATATATCATCAATGAAGATAATCACGAAATCATCGAGATATTTCTGAAAGACTCGATTCATCAATCCCATAAATACTGCCGGTGCATTCGTCAAACCAAATGGCATGACAATAAACTAATAATGTCCGTACCTGGTTCTGAATGCTGTCTTTGAGATATCAGAATCCTTGACTCTCAATTGATGGTATCCAGATCTCAGATCGATCTTGGAATATACAGATGAACCCTGCAACTGATCAAACAAATCATCGATACGAGGCAATGGATATTTTATTCTTTACCGTTGCCTTGTTCAGTTGCCGGTAGTCGATACAAAGTCTCATCGACCCGTCTTTCTTCCTCACGAACAGTACTGGAGCACCCCAAGGAGATACACTCGGTCTGATATACCACTTGGCCGGTAAATCCTCCAATTGTTCTTTGAACTCTTTTAACTCGATCGGTGCCATTCGATATGGAGCCCTCGAAATCGGAACTGTACCTGGCATCAATTCAATACTGAAATCGATCTCTCGTATCGGAGGCAATCCAGGAATCTCATCTGGAAAGACATCAACAAACTCACACACCACTGGCAAATCCGCCAGTGATGGACTCGATTTCAGTAAATCAACTGAATAAACCAAAAATCCATCCGCTCCTTTCTGCAACAATCGAGTCATATTCATAACAGATATCAAAGGAATTCTGGTACGAGAACCCTTACCATAAAATTTCCACTCCTCAGCCATCTCAGGTCTGAATCGAACAATCTTGTGGAAACAATCGACTGTAGCCCTGTACTTGGTCAACGTATCAATACCGATAATACAATCAAAATCAGATATCCCAAGCACAATACAGTCCAATTCAATCTCATGCCCATCATACTGCAGTATACTAGATTTAACAGATTTCACTGACATCAAATCTGTCCCTAACAGAGAAGAAACAGACACTACTGCAGACAATGACTCAACCGGCAAAGAATGCATCAAGGCAAATCTCTCAGATATAAATGTATGGGATGCACCAGTATCAATCAATACATATGCAGGATAATCAGAAATAAAACAGTTACCTGCCACGACATCATCAGGTGCATCCTGTGCCTGCTCCTCAGTCAAAGCGAATAGTCGGGCCTGCTGTCTAGGAGGCTGGCTCGCTGTCTGTCCTGGCCTCTGCTGTGACTGAGTAGATGGTGCTGGCTGAAAGAAATGAACGGCAGAAGATCGTCTTCCTGTCTGAGCCACTGATCCAAATGACTCAGCGGCCTGGGATCCCTGGGCACCTCGCTGTGGACACATTCGGGTAAAGTGTCCACGCTGTTTAAAAATGCGGCAGTTGCCAAATACTCCTCGGCACTTCTCTGTGGAATGCTTCCCTCCACAAGTACTACAGTATGGTCCTGTATAACTCTGGCCCTGACCAGTCTGTCTAGAGCCACTCGAACTGGATGAGCTACTTCCAGCTTTTTTGAATTTCTTTTCCTTAGCTTTCAGGAAGTCTTTCTTCCCACTACCACTGCCGCTCTCAAATCGAGGAGCTGGTGGAGGCATCTGTGATCTCGGTGCTGAAGGCACAAAAGAAGCCTCTTTCTGTCTCATCAGACCGGCTTCAGCTCCCTTGGCTCGGTTCAAGGCATCAGTAAAGTTGTTTGGCCTCCCGGTATTCACCAAGGTAAAGATTTCAGGATTTAGGCCATTTATGAACTGGTCCGCAACAGCCTCATCATGTTCAGCTACGTGGGGAGCAAATCGGAGCAGTGTAGAGAACTTAGCCACATATTCCTCAATGTTTAACTGGCCCTGTCTCAAATTTGCAAACTCGACTCCCTTGTCCTTCCTATACGATACTGGAAAGAACCTTTGATAAAATTCAGCCTTAAACACATTCCAGGTAATGGCCGTACCTCGTTGTTCCAATGCTCGTTTCGTCGTGATCCACCAGTTTTTGGCAACGTCATGCAACTGGTTTCCGATCAGTTTCACCCTCTTCTCATCAGTATACTTCAAAGATTCGAACATCATTTCAATATCGTCCAACCAACTCTCACATTCCACGGAATTCTTCGTACCATTCAAAGTCGGTGGATGGAATGACTGAAACCTTTTCAACAATTTCTCCATGGGAGTAGCTGTCACATCCATGGGAGGATTTGAAGTACTACCCTGTTCAGGTACTCTTCTCGGAGGCATATCTGATAATCAAAGAGGTTAGTAATTCCAACTACCACATATTAGTTTCAATCTTCCTCGGATCATCTTACAGCTGATCCATTCCAAATAATACACAATACCATATCAAAATCAGATATTCAGGCAAACATTTATTAAAAGAGGAATTCATGCTAGCAATCAAAAGCAGGAAAAAAAACCTCAATCTACCCCGCTCACTAGCTCCTATCTCAATCTCAAGGATCTATCGCTCTGATACCACCTGTTGTGGGGACTCGGACGATAATCATGTTCTTAATCATCATTGAGACTAATTAATCAATTATAATAAACAGAGTCTAATTTTTTTTTAAAAATAATGCGGAACGTAGTGACATAAAAACAGATATACATCTCAGTATATAAAAGTACAAATCATGTACCACATACATTTATTCAACTAAGGTTTAACAGCTAATATCAAGTGTCCAACCCTATCTCTAATCCAAGTCCGGAATCTCCACTCTAATCATGATCTCTCTTCAACTCCTCAACCATGAACCTGTCCCACCTGTTGTCTTGTACACATACAGACAAGACAACAGCCGGATAACTCCGGTGAGAATAAATCCCAGTATAAATCAACGAAACATGTAATCATATAAACAAATATACAGCATGTAACAGGTAACGACTATATGTATCAAAATCTGAAACATAATCAATAATAGACTGTAGACAATGCTCGTAACTCTACAATTCAGACTAGACTCAATCCTAGTCTAGGGATCCCGATTTCTAAAAGTTGGCATTCCATATCGATCAACAGTAATAGAAGAATTTCCGATTCTATCCACATCGATATAGTATCGATCACCAGTAATAGAAGGAGCTCTGATTCTATCCACATCGGCATAGTATCGATCAATAGTAATAGAAGAAACTCCGGTTCTATCTACATCGATAGGATATCGATCATCAGTAATAGAAGAAGTTATAATTCCCACATCGATACGCTACCGATCACCAGTAATAGAAGAAGCTACAGTTCTATCCACATCGATAGCCAATCCTCCAGTGACAGACTTTGGCACAATCGCCAATACACTATCTTATGATATCGTGCAATGTGCCCGTGGCGATCCCGCCACTATCAGGCACTTCTGTCATAAGACTACTTTTCTAATACCTGCTATCTATAAATCAAGAGAACAAGTACATCAATCGAATCAATGCAATATCAATCCAATAAAGTAAAGTATGTGATTTAGGGAAACTCAAGTCTAAACCGACTCAAGTCGATCTCCCAATACCACATTGACTTATACCTTTCGTTCGTAGTTTCGGTCTGTAATTCAACCTCTGTCAATCTTTCAATCTGGTAATGGCAATATCAATAATATCATATCAATATACCGTTCAATCGATACCAATCTGATCAATAATTCAAAATCAATGGTATAACCGCACAATCCCGATATCTCGGTCAATATAACATCACCAGATAATAATTTCTTCAACTAATAATCGATACCAATACAATCTGATACCATATCTCAGTCAATTAACTTCAGAAAATCATAACAATTCTATAATCAGTCCGTTTCAAAATCCGACTCTGATTCTATGATGTCTAACATGTCCAGAACATCATATATGAATTCCATTCAATTCTGACAACATCATAATTTCAAATCATATTAAAACGTAGCAAAACTTATGTCCAGTTGTAGCTCGCGCATATGCGCGCCCTTAATCGGCGCATATGCGCGAGGTTATTATCCAGTTTTGCCAACTCTCGGGTTGTCTCGCGCATATGCGTGGATACACGTCGCGCATATGCGCGAGGCCCTCTGGACATGACATGCACAGCTCGCGCATATGCGCGCAGACCCACCGCGCATATGCGCGAGTCCCTCTGTCTATTTTGCGCATGGGCGCATCTCATGTCGCGCATGTGTGCGAGAGGTACTGTCCTCGCACGTCATTCGTTTGACGCCGACTCAAATCGTGTCCTGATTAATCCTTTCATAATCACATAAAATTATAAATAAATAATCGTTAATTACAGTGATTAATTTTTGGGCATTACATAACATGAACTGAATCGTCTGATCAGACTAAACCACAGTATACTGGGCGGTAGAGATCATCACAGCCCTTGGACTGAATATCCGTACCCATACATGAACATGAACCGGTTAGTAGCCACCAGATAAAGTAATAATCCCATAAGCTGAGTTCCCATGAGTGTGAAGTTGCCACAAGACATATCGCATAAATCTCAAAAATAAACTTTTATAATTTATGCACGTAATATAATTATTATCCTGTTTTATTTTACCAATGGATTTGGATTGTTACCAGGCTTGTTGCGACCTAATTTTAACATGAAAATATACAAATGATTTTTCTTTGAGAATAACTTAGTCATTAAACCCAAAAACGGGGCCAACTAGACCGCCAACTAAATTTCTAACCATGACTCCGTACCAACCCGAACCAACATCGAACCCTCATTTAGTCATGATTAAAATACACCTAAAACGATGAAATAAAGCTCATAAAATTGTACAAGTCGAAATTTGGTGAATGGAGGCCAAAATCAAGAAACGCTCTTTCGAGAGTCACTTTGGCACATTGCACCGTAAATCCTCGTACGACCTCTAAACTTAACCAAATCACGAACGGCCAAAAACATGACCTTCCTAACTAAATGAGGTACTGTCTTGTCCAAGACCATAGGCTAAAATCCAACCAAGAACTCGAAACACACCTCTGAACCGAAGGCAAAGTTGATGTCCAGAAAATTATAGCAGCAGCTGTTGCGCTTCCTTGCGTTGTTTGCAAGGCTAATGGCCATTGGGGCTTGAACCACCAACCAGAGCCTCTTACCAACATCCTACGTTATGGTTTGAACCATGGCTAAGGGCCCTAGGCCAATCAGAATTCCAGCCAACACCTACGACAATACAAGCTTCACCCGAGAACATACACATGGCACGCGTGTGGGTGTTGCTTGTTTTGTTGTAAAATGAAGGATCCAATGGCTATGAGGTTAACCATGGTCAATTCTAGACATGCTAAGGTGTTGCATGAGTCATGTCTAAGGGCTAGAAGCCAACCACAACCCACTTGACACAATAAATTCGAAACTCAACCCACACAACCAAAACCAAAAAATGAATACCGATGGGGCGCTGTTCTTGTTTTATTTCTAAAACCGAAGGGAACGTGAACCAAGCCATGAAAGGTCATATTGGTCACGTCCTAGAAATTCTAAGGCAGGGTCCTAACCATGGCTACAGTCCCTAGGACAGCCAAGATCTGAACTCTCACCTTAGTGCATAAACCATGCAATTCGAGACACAAAAATGCCATGATGGGGAGTTGCTGTCAAAACTTGTTTTGCTGGGGGGAATGGCATGCAACCAGTGGACTAATCCCTTCCTAACACACCCTATAGCATGACCATAAGCAGCCTTGAAGCCCTGGAATGAGCCAACCCCTGAAATCAGAAGAAACAATACCAAACGTGAAGCATGAAGGGAACCAAAAATCTGTGCAGAATTTTTTTGTTCTTGTTGCTGTAAAATTTCGGTTTTTCCTTCTTAATCATGCAAATGAAATTTTTTAAAATAATTATATGACTTGATTGGAGAGCAAAAGAAAATATAAACATGCCTTGGATTTGTTTGAAGCGAAAATAAATGAATACGACGACGCGGCGCAGTGGAGACGGAGTTACTTTTCTTGCTAGTTTTCTCTCTTGTTTTTCCTCTACCCTCTCACGATTTTTCCTCTCTGAAAATGCTCTGAAATTTCGAGAATGGGGAGGGAGAAAATGTCTAGGAAATGAATGGGAAGGTTGAAAAATATATGGGAGATTAAATGGCAAGATCAAATCTTTTCTATCCTAGAGTTTGAGGGATAAGGAAATGGTTTGAAATGATTTGATTTAAAAATGAGGTTTGCCGATTTTTATCATTCAACTAAGGTAGAAAAATTGCTTAATTATTAATTATTGATGATTAAAAGGTGAGGGATTATCTACTAAGAAAAGGGATAAGGAAAGGAATCAAAGTTTGTGAGTTGTCAAATTTAATTGAAATCTTTTAATGAGGTGACCGAAATCTTGCTTGATAAAATGGGTAGGAAAATTGCTTAATTAATAATTATTGAGGATTTAAAGTTGAAGGAATTATTCTACCATGAAAGGATAAGGAAAGATATCAAAAATGGAGAGTGGACAATTCAAAGTTTATATTTTAAGGGGGTGGCCGAATTTTATATGATAATGGGAGGGAAAAATTGCTTAATAATGTATTTTAAATCTTTAGAGTTTTATCTACCTATTAAATATTTTAGTGAATTAATAAATTAATTATTGAACCTAAAAGAATTTATTTACTACTTATCTCAAATTACTTAAATAAATTCTTTAAACATTCTTTTACATTAAATTAACTTATGTTTTATTTTAAATAAATTCTAGGAATGTTTACTTAATATTAAATTTTATCTTCATACTCCAACTTCAGTCCGGCCTCACTTATTTAAGTGAAAAGATAGTAACTAAACTACTGCGATTTAAAATAAATAATCAAGACTAAATAACTTTAAAATGCCTAAAAATAAAGAAATCGTTTTTAATTTAAATATTAGAAATTATGCATGGCTTATACGTAGTCTGATTTACGGGTTCTGCATAACATATAGGAGAAGATCAGTTAGATCAGCAGCTGAATGACCAGTTGAGAACTTAGTCAAATTCAGTTGAAGACCAACTGACTATTGTCTTCTCAGTTAACTTTTCAAATCGACATTCCTCCTTAATAAATTCATATAATTTAGAGAAAGGGTATGAAAATTTCAGTCTTTGTTAGTCAAAAGACGGTTCAATTGACTTGAGACCCTTCATCTTCTTCAATATTAAATGAGACCTATCTATAAGAAAGATGAAAACAATGTTAGATAACAACATTTCAATATGTCGAGTGTGTCTGGCTTGTCTAGTGAGTCTGGTTCGATCATTTCATATGCCTGCAACAACAATCATCACATATTGACACAAAGAGCACGAGAACTAGAAGACGTGAAGAAAGACATTGAAGAATATGTTTGGTTGAAGGTGATGTCTTCTTGGAATAATGTCCACGATCTTCAGTCTATTCAAAGAAACGGTTCGGTTCCCACTGCTCAACAAAGAGCTTTAGTAAGAAAATACTTCAGGCGTTTTAACGTCCGTCACGTTTCTCCGCTTGTTACTGATATAGTTCTGTGGCATGTGATGCTGTGGAAAGAATGGAATCAACTTGAGAGGGTCTCTGCTTTTGAATTTTTCAGAGAACTGCATAGCCAAGAACTTGTAATTGGGTTAAATGATTGGCAAGAAGCTGTAAGTAGACAGCTACATAATGTTGTATTGTTACGATTTCATGCTTAGTAAAATATTGATTTGTATCATTGTTGTCTTTTTACTTACTACAAAAGCTTCACTTTTAATCAGTTGATAAGTAATGAACGAACTGAATACATTAACTGATAAACTGACATCAGTTGACAGACATTGAACTGAATATCAAGACTGACACATCAATTGACAGACAGTTAATGAACTGAATAAAATGATTGATAGGTGACTAACTGACATCATTTGATAAACAAATAAATGATGAACTGAATGAACAAAATTGAAAAAACAGCAATAAAACTGAGATAATTAATATAAATCAATTAAACCAAATATATTGCGAAAGTGAGAAAACTGTGTCTCTGGTAATGGTTTGGTGAAGATGTCAGCAGATTGTTGTTTAGTTGACATATATTCCAGTATGATAGCTTTCTTCAGAGCATGATCTCTGATGAAGTGATGCCTTGCATCAATGGCTTGGTCTTTGAGTGAAGAACTGGATTATAAGTTATTGCAATCGTGCTCGTATTGTCACAAAATATGGGAGACTCTTTAGCATCAACTCCATAATATTTCAGTTGTTGCTGAATCCAGAGCAGTTGGGCACACCAGCTTCCATCAGCAAGGTATTCTGCTTCAGTTGTGGAAGTAGCTATGGATGTTTGCTTTTTGTTGAACCAAGAGATCAGTCTGTCTCCAAGAAACTGACAAGATCCACTGATGCTTTTTTGATCTAGTTTACATCTTGCATAATCTGCATCTGAATATCCAACTAAAATGAAAGAAGAGTCTTTAGCGTACAATAATACAACATTTTTAGTGTCTTTTAAATATTTTAAAATTCTTTTGGCAACTGAAAAATGCGATTGCTTAGGATTTGCTTGAAATCTAGCACACATCCAAACAACAAAGACAATATCAGGACGACTAGCAGTTAGGTACAATAATGAACCTATTAAACCTCTGTATTATGTCGTCTCAACTGATATTCCCCCTTGATTCTTGTCCAGTTTGACTGATGAAATCATGGGAGTGCTTGCAGCTGAGCATGTTTCCATGCCAAATTTCTTGAGCAATTCCTTCGTGTATTTGGTCTGATTGTAAAAATACCAGTATCCAGTTGCTTCACTTGTAGTCCGAGAAATAATGTCAGTTCACCCATCATGCTCATCTCAAATTTGTCCTGCATTAACTTGGCAAACTTCTCACACAATTTGGGGTTAGTTGACTCAAACATAATATCATCAATATAAATTTGCACAAGTAAAATATGATCATTCTTAGAAATTTTGAACAAGATCTTGTCAACTGATCCAACAATAAAATCATGATCAGTTAAGAATTTTGAAAGTGTCTCATACCATGCTCTTTGAGCTTGTTTAAGACCATATAAAGCTTTGTTCAAATGGTAGACATGATCAGGAAAAGGGTGATTGATAAAACTTGGAGGTTGTTCAACATAAACTTCTTCTTGCAACTGACCATTCAAAAATGCACTTTTTACATCCATTTGGTAGACCTTAAAGTTCTTGAATGATGCACAGGCAAGGGACATTCTGATAGCTTCCAGTCTTGCAACTGGTGCATACGTTTCATCATAGTCAATTCCTTCTTCCTCCCTATATCCTTGTGCTACCAATCTTGCTTTGTTGCGTGCAACTGAACCATCTTCGTTCAGTTATTTCTGAATACCCATTTTGTACCTAAAATGGTTTTAAAAACTGGTCTTGGAACTAAGTCCCAGACATTGTTATGGGTAAACTGATTTAGCTCCTCTTGCATTGAATTTATCCAGTTAGGATCAGCAAGGGCCTCATTAGTTTTCTTTGGTTCCAGTTTTGAAACAAAAGCAGGATGAATGAACAAATTAAGCATTTGATTTCTTGTTCTTACCGGATCAGATGAATTACCTATCACCAATTCTAGAGGATGTGATTTCTTCCATCTGAGTTCAGTGTTTGCTGCTTCCATATCATCAACTGCTTTTGTTGGCAACTGAATGTTTTCAGTTTCAGTTAGAGCTGTATCAGTTGATAACTGAATATAATCTATTTGTTCCACCAACTGATTTTCAGGAGTTGGTTCCTGTTCAACTATTTGATCTAGTATCTCTGGTTCAGGTGTTTGAAGGATATTTTTGTTGATATAATTTTCTTCTTCATTATCATTCTCCAAACTGATCTCTGTAAATCGATCAACTAGCTCAACTGGATCAGTTGGCTTATCAGTTAGTACAGTTTCATAAAAAACAACATGGATAGATTCTTCAACATTTAAAGAGCTTTTATTAAAGATTCTATATGCTTTGCTAACTGAAGAATATCCAAGAAATATTCCTTCTGCGGATTTAGCATCAAAGGCTTTTAAATTGTTTTTACCATTATCAAGAATAAAACATATGCAGCCAAATATTTGAAGTAGGAAACTACAATTTTTCCTTCCATGCCAGATCTCATAAGGTGTTTTCACATGATTCTTATTAATCATTGTTCTGTTCTGAGTGTAACATGCAGTGTTACTGCTTCAGCCCAAAACCTTTGAGAAATACCAGAATCAGCAAGCATTGTTCTACCAACTTCTTTAAGGGTCTGATTTCCTCTCTCAGCTACACTATTTTGCTTAGGTGTTCTAGCTGTTGAGAGCTCATGCTTGATTCCAGTATTCTCTAAAAAGTTGAAAGATTTTGATGGATGAATTCAGTCCCTCTGTCAGACCTTATTCGATCAATCCCTACTAATTTTTCATTTAAAAGTCTTTTAAAGAGCTTAATCAGTTGTGTAGCGGTTTGGTCTTTTAAAGAGATTAATCAGTTGTCTTTTTGAAAAATCTATTTTGGGCAAACTAGTTACAAGATCATGGTTATTTAGATAAGCAATAGATTTAAAGTTTAAGTGGTTCAATATCTTATGCCACAACCAGTTTTTAGAAAATTTGGAAGCAATGAAACAAACTGGTACATAAGGTTGTTCAGTCCAACTGACTTTCTAAGTATTACCACATCGATTTCCATTTAGGATGACCTCATAAGTTGAGTCTCTAACTGAACACGTGTGTCTGTCAAACTGAACTGAGAAATTATTGTTGCAAAACTGACTGATGTTTATCAAGTTATACTTCAAATTCTCAACTAGCAAAACATCTTTAATTGTAAAGTTACCATGGATAAGTTTACCCTTACCCAAAGTTTTACCTTTGGAGTTGTCTCCAAAACTGATGTTTGGTCCAGTATATTTGATCAGTTGAGATAGCAAATTTGCATCTCCTGTCATATGTCGTGAACAACCACTATCTAGATACCAAGTTGATTCCTTGCTTGTTCCTGTTACCTGCAATCACACACAGTATATAATTTTGGTACTCATATTCATTTGGGTCCTAAACTGATTAGTCCTTTAGGAACCCAGACTTGAACTAGTCTAACTGATTTCCCAGTTACAATGTTCCAAATGGTTTTTCTCGAATTTTTGGCAATATGTGTGTGATGTGAGGATGAGACAGTATGATTTATATCCTTTTTCAACTGGTTATTCTTTTGATATCGTTTCTGAACTGGCTTACAGTTGTAGTAATTGTAATAGCAATTCCTTGAGTACTGATTTTTGTGACTGAATCGTTTAGGTGACCAGTTTCTTGTATCAGTTGAACTCTCAGAGCTATATCCAATACCATGTTGTTTGCCTTTGTTCTTACTTTCAATCAATTGAACATGTGGTTTACTATGTTCTGAAAATTCTTTTTAATGTATTTTACTTTGTTTTCATACAACCTTGGTTTTGTATCACATGCATAATTTTCATCATGATTGTTAAAACCTAAACCAGTTTTATCATCAATTGATTTTTGAGAATTCTGCATTTCAGTCAATGCAACTGAAGACTTGTTCCAAGCTTGTATCAGTTCAGTATGTTTTGAAATATCTGTTTTTAATTGACATATCAAAGCTTGATTTTCGATCATTTCAGCTTTTTGCTGTGCAATCTCTCTTTTTAGACTCAACAGTTCAACTGAGTCATCATTTTCTGTCTTGTTTTCATTGGGAACAGTTTGCTCAGTTTTAACCTTCTCAAATGATCGAGCAAGTTTGTGATACTCATTTACCATGTCATGCAATGTGGTAATGAGTTCCTCACGAGTGAAATCAGTAGAGATAAAATAAAATACCTGTTCACTTGCTGATTCCAATTCAGCATCATCTGCGATTAGGCACTTGACTTCCTCTTCATCTTCACTTGAACTGCTTGGGCTTTCTAGTTTTGACTCATCACTGTCAGTTTCGGCCCACTTAGATTTGCTTTCTTAAGCCAAAAGCACTTTGTTCTTTCTCTTTGTGCTCATAGGGATTCTTTCCTTATCAGTTAATACTCGAAATGTCCTTCTTTGGCTTAGGATAGTCTGCTATGAAATGATCAAATTTGCCTCAGTTGTAGCAGACATATGATTCTTCTTTGGATAGGTTCTTCTGATATTGCTTCTGGAAGTTCCTTGATTCCTTCTCATGAACCTTCCAAATTTCTTGACAAACAATGACATAACATCATTGATCAGTTGATCAGCATATTTGTCATCTGAACCAGTTGGTTCCAGTCTAACAGCAGTTAAAGCAGTTGTGGAAGTTGGTGCAGAAGGCTCTCCTTCTCTGGTTTGTAGTTCAAACTCGTAAGCCTTTAGATCAGCAAACAAGTCATGAAGTTCGATCTTAGTAAGATCCTTTGAATCTCTCATTGCCATAGTCTTGACATCCCATTCTTTGGGAAGACCTCTGATCACCTTCAGTGCAACGTCTTTGTTTGAATACCCCTTTCCAAGTGCATTCAGCTCATTGACAATACCACTGATCCTTTCATCATAATCATGCATGGATTCACCAGCTTTCATCTTGATGTTATCAAACTTTTGAACATAAACTGATAGCTTGTTTTCTTTTGTTTGCTCATTTTCTTCACACATCTGGATCAATTTTTCCCATATTTCTTTGCTAGTTTTGCACATCTTGATTTTATCGAAAGTGACTTTATCCAGCATTTTGTATAAGATATCCTTAGCCATATTGTCTAGATTGGCTTTCTTTTTGTCCTCAGTTGTCCATTCTTCTCTATGATTTTCTACGCGATGAGGTGCCCCACCAGTAAAGGCAACTGCTGTATTTGCTTTTAGAATCTTCATAGGGTCCATCAGTGATGACATACCACATGTCGCCATATTGTGCAGTTAAATGAGCCTGCATTCTGATTTCCAGTCGTCAAAATCTTCTCTGGAAAACAATGGTAATTTGTTGAATGAAGACATGTTGATCAGTTAGTGAAAAATATTATTCTGAGACAAGATTCAACAGCTCTGATACCACTTGCTAGGATTGGTTGATTGGTTGAAAGGTGTTTAGAAGCGGGGGTTTGAATAAACACTCACGAATTTGTAATATCCAATCTTGGTGAACGGTACGTTTTAAGATTACTTGTGTTTATTGACTACTTGGTTAAGTTTAAGTATAGTTTTGATGTTAAGAATTTGCGATCTATGATTTATAGTGTTGTTGTTTATAGATGATGTGTAGTTATTGTATCGTCGTTACGATTAAATTCATGATAAATTGTATGTTGAGCCAATTGGTATGAGGCCAATTGGAGTGGTTAGATAAGACATAGAGGTGTAACTTTCATGTTGAGAGTGTTACCAAATATGAGGAGAAGCGTCATTGCGATTCGATTTTATTTGCAAAGTGTGTTGTTGGCTTCAGAGGACACTGCACCCGCGCTACAAAAGATAACGCACCTGCGGTCATAGGACAGTAGGGACACTGCACCCGCGCTAGAAAAGACACCGCACCCGCGGTGGTTTGATAGAAGCGATACCGCACCCGCGGTGGTTTGACAGAAGCGATACCGCACCCGCTGTCGAATACGCAGCGCACCCGCAATCGTTTCTTTCGTATTTTTGGTTGTGGTACAGTATGCGAAGCGCACCCACGGTCCAAGGGCTAGCGCACCTGCGGTCGATGAACAGTAAAGTCGTGTTTTGATGTTTTAAGTGATTAAATACAAGAGTTTGCCCTCATTTTCCTCATTCTCCTCCATCTTCTCAATTCTTCAGCTCAAGGGAAAGCTAGGTTTCTTATTTCCTTCTTTTATTCCTGTGATTCAAGCTTCTTGTTGGGTTATTGAAGTGAGAGCAAGATTATTTTGGGTTTAAGGAGCTAAGGTAAGCTTGTGGTTTTAGTTATTTTTGGATTATGATGTTGGGAAAAATTATGGAATGTTTGATTGTGTTGGTTTTATGGGTTTTATGGTATGGTTATCTGATTATTAAGTTGTTGATGGTTCAATACATAGTTTATTGTTGTAGGATTTGTACCAAGAGATTAGAATCAAGCTTTCCATTGGTTGTAAGTGGAATTTATTCCTTGTGCTCACATGAAGTATATGTATTGTATTTCAATGGTTTTAAAATGATATTCCCTTACATTTGGTTCATGTTATGTATGAATACACTTTGTTGTATATTAGAGTCTTTTATATGTCTCATTTATATACAAGGGAATGCAAGAGAAAAAAAGTATTCAAAGTGTTTGTTTTAATGTCCAAGAGAGAGTTCAAATGATTTATTGGATTGATAAATAGATAGTCAGAGATTGCATGCAATTAGTTGATCAACGATCATAGGCATATATCCCGAAAGAGTAATCGATTTATATCGATGGGATATATGTACATAGACAGAGATACTATTTAGATATCAATCCACAAGAGAAAAGAGAAATAACATCTTATGATTTTATTATACTATGTTATTCTATGTTTCAAGAGTGAGATGGTATTTAATGATTTCAAAGTCATGTTTTACAGAATATGATATATATGTAGGTTGCTATGTAAGAGTTCCACTTGCTGAGTTTTATACTCATTCCAGTTATTCATGTGATGCAGTTAAGACTGACGAGCCGGGACGTTGATTGGAGCCGAAGTCATATATACAAGAGATGGAAGGAAGAAGATATTTTGTTAAAATTTTGGCATGATCAAAAGTGATATTTAGTATTTTGATATATCACTTTATTGGTCATGTATATACTTTTTATTACATATTTAAAATGTATTTATGTCAAGAAAATTTTAAATCCTTCTTTCGTTTAAGAAATATTTTTAAATTTCCGCTGCTATTTTTTAAAATCAGTCAAGGGCGTTACAGTTAGTGGTATCGGAGCAATGTTCTTCGGACCAATACATATGACTTCATCTACTTTGAATAGTCCGGGTATGTCTTCTCGTATATCTATTTATTGTTATCGATTGATATATATTATGTGAGCATATTGTAGGACTTAATGCCTACTAAGAGAGAGGCTTCAGAGGGTGAGGATAGCTCCTCATCAAGAGTTGTCGACGAGTTCGGAAAATTACAGAAAAATCAAGCCAAGGTTCATATTGAACAGATTCAACAGTTGCTCCGTTTGCAAGGTTCAGGTCAGGGTAGAGGTCAAGGAAGAGACCAAGTGGTTCAAGCAGTTGGGACTGATGGATTATTTACTGCTTTTAAGAGGATGGATCCGCCTGAGTTTGCAGGAAGCACTGATCCATTGGTGGCTGTAGAGTGGATTAAAGCACTTGAGGTGATATTTGATCATCTCAAGTATGAATTCAAGGACAGAGTTGGTTGTGCAGTATTCATGCTAGTCAAAGCAGCACATATTTGGTGAAATGCTACCAAGGTAGGTGTTGATGTTCCGGCATTAAAGTGGCAAGATTTCATGGTTTTTTTCTACGACAAGTATTTCCCGGATGCACTTCGAGCTCAGAAGGTGACTGAGTTTTCGGAGCTTCGACAGGGAAGTATGAGTGTTGACGAGTACATCTTGAAGTTGAGGAAGGCTGTCTGTTTGCCCCATATATTGCCTCAAATGACAAAGACAAGTGTGCTCATTTTATTAGAGGACCTCGAGCAGAGATCAGGAGGGACATCAATATGTATAAGGAGGTGACATTTAAAGAGATTGTGTCTAAAGCATTGTTAGCCGAGCAAGATGAGAAGGATATTGCTAGAGAGAGACAGGCGAGGCAGCAGGCTATTGCTCAAAGAGGTCAATGTTCGAGCCAAAGAGGAAAAGGCAGTTACAAGGGGAAAGGCAAGATAGAGCCGAGTTCTAAAGCACCGACAGTCCTATTTGATCCAGAGAAGCCGTTGTGTCCCAAGTGCAGTAAGCCTCACAAGGGTGAGTGCAGGTTTGGTACTCATACGTGCTACCGATGTGGTACTGCAGGCCATATAGCCAAGGACTGTCCGAGAGGATCGAGTAAAGAGAAGGTGCAAGGTCATCTTCACCATGACAAAGGAAGGTATAAACCCTGATTCTTCTGTGATCTCTAGCACTATCTTAATTTCAGACAGAGTAGCTACGACATTGATTGATACAGGTGCTACTCATTCTTTTATGTCTGAACTATTTTTGAGATATTTTGGTTTAGTTCCTCTGTTCTTCCCCTCCAGTATAATGTTGTATTGCCTTCTGGAGATGTATTATGCCCGACGTCTATTATGTATGCGTGTATTGTTCAAATGGATGAGCGAGTGGTTTATGCCGATTTGATTGTTATTCCGATGGTTGAGTTTGATATTATACTTGGCATGGATTGGCTATCAACTTACCATGCAGTGATTGATTGTGTTGCCAGGACGGTGAAATTTGCAGATGATGGAAATAAAGAAGGTTTGCTCGCCAGTACAGGTACTTCGCTGGTCCTTCCTTTTATTTTTTGTCTTGAGGCTAAGAAGTTGTTGTTTACAGGTTGTGATAGGTTTTTGGCTTCGATTGTTGATACGGATAGAATTGTGAAGTTGAATATTGATGATATTGGTGTTGTGAGAGATTTCCCTGATGTATTTGAAGATGATGTGCTGAGTTTACCGCCGGACAGAGATGTAGAGTTTGTGATCGATCTAGTTCCGGGGACGGTTCCTATTTCCAAAGCTCCGTACAGAATGGCCCCGATAGAGATGAAAGAATTGAAGACGCAGTTGCAAGATCTATTAGATAAAGGTTTTATACGGCCGGGTTCTTCACCTTGGGGAGCTCCGGTTCTTTTTGTTAAAAAGAAAGATGGGTCCTTGCGGCTGTGTATTGATTATAGAGAAATCAACAAGATGACGATCAAGAATAAATATCCGTTGCCATGGATAGACAACCTTTTTGACCAACTGCAGGGGGCTGCAATGTTTTTGAAGATTGATCTGCGTTCTGACAATTACCAGTTGAAAGTCAGGGAGTCTGATATCCCTAAGACGGCGTTTCGAACCAGGTATGGTCATTATGAATTTCTTGTTATGAAGATTGGTTTGACTAATGCCCCTTCAATCTTTATGGATTTTATGAACTAGGTGTTCAAGCCGTATTTTGATAGCTTTGTCATTGTTTTCATCGATGATATTTTAATCTATTCCAAGACCAAAGAGATTCATGCAAAGCACCTCAGAGTTGTTCTTCAGTTGTTGAGAGAGAAAAGGCTGTATGCTAAATTTAATAAATGTCAGTTCTGGTTGGAGCAGATTTCTTTCTTAGGCCATATTGTCTCGAAGGATGGTTTAGCTATTGATTCAGTAAAAATCGAGGCGATAAAGAAATGGCCTATACCTACTACTTTATCAGAGGTACGCAGTTTTCTTGGTTTGGTGGGTTATTATCGTCTTTTTATTTCAGACTTTTCCAAAATTGCCCTGCCGTTAACCAATCTGACGAGGAAGACTGTGAAGTTTGAGTGTTCCAATGAATGCCAAAGGGGATTCCAGGAGTTGAAAGATAGGTTTACTACATCTCCGGTACTTGCACTACCTAGTAGTACAGAAGATTTTATTGCTTATACAGATGCGTTGAAGAAGGGCCTTGGTGCAGTGCTGATGCAATGTGGAAAGGTTATAGCTTATGCTTCTCTTCAATTGAAAGACTACGAGAAAAATTATCCTACGCATGATCTACAACTGGCAGCTGTGGTATTCGCCCTGAAAATCTGGAGACAGTATTTATATGGCGAAAAGTGTGAAATTTTCTTGGACCACAAGAGTTTAAGGTATTTGTTTTCTCAGAAAGAACTCAATATGCGACAGAGACGGTGGTTAGAGCTTGTCAAAGATTATGATGTGATGATTAGTTACCACCCTGGGAAGGCGAATGTTGTAGACGATGCATTGAGTCGTAAGTCAAGTTCTTCTTTGAGTTCTATGATTTAGAAGCCGTTGTTGTTAGACTTGCAATGAGAAGAGATAGCTTTGGTGGTACCAGGAACCATCGCTCGCATTTCAGCGTTGATCATTCAGGCTACATTGATGGAAATGATCCATAGAGAGTAGGCCAATGATACACAGTTGATAGAGATGAGAGCCAGAGCAGAAGAGAGAGATAATTCAGAGTTTGGGATGAATAGAGATGGTTTGATGACATTCAGAGGCCGTATATGCATTCCTACTGGTGATGATATTCGGCGAGACATTCTGACAGAGGCACATACCGCACGATACTCGATATATCCAGGTAGTACCAAGATGTATCAGGATCTTCGAAGACTCTATTGGTGGCCAGATATGAAGAAGGATATTGCCATGTTTATTTCTCAGTGTCTAACTTGTCAGCAGGTGAAAATCGAACACCAGAAACCTACTCATATTTTTAGTAGTTTGCTCAATCAGTTTACTGGGCACAATTTGTTCTTGTACCTCTGTTGCTTTGACAAAGTTAATGTATTTTCCTTTGTCTATTTTTGGCTTTGGTTGAGTATCATTTGGATACACTTCTCCTTGAGTATTGAACCCTAAACCAGTTTGATCATAAACTGATTTTTGTGAATTCTGCATCTCACTTAGTGCAGTTGATGACTTGTTCCAAGACTGAATGAGCTCAGTCTGTTTTGAGTTTTCAAGCATCAACTTCTAGATTAGTGACTGATTTTTATTTCTCTCTGCTTTTAACTCAGCAATCTCTCTTTTTAGACTCAACCCATCAACTGATTCATCAATTTTGGTTTTATTGTCTGTGGGATCAGTTTGCTTTGCTTTAAATTTTTCAAATGATGATGCAAGCTTTTGATACTCATTTACCATGTCATGTAGTGTTAGAATGAGTTCTTCTCGTATAAAATCAGTTGAACTGAAATCAAATACCTGTTGGCTATATGACTCTTCTTCTGCATCATTAGCCATCAAACACTTGACTTCCTCATCATCACTGGAGCTGCATGAGCTTTCTGGTTCCGACTCTTCACTGTCAGTTTCTGCCCATTTAGATTTGTTTTCTTCAGCTAAGATTACTTCATGTTTCTTTCTGAAGACTTTCTTATCTACCTTGGGTCTTCTTTTGTGTTCATATGATTTCTTTCTTCTATCAGTTGAGCCTTGACTGTCCTTCTTGGGTTTTGGACAATCAGCAATAAAGTGACCTGATTTGCCATAGTTATAGCAGGCATTTGGTTCATCTTTGGAATTGTTCCTTTGGTATGGCTTCTGGAAGTTCCCTTGATTCTTTCTCATGAACCTTCCAAAATTTTTGATGAACAATGACATAGCATCATTACTCAACTGATCGGAAGATTTTTCGACTGAACTGATTGGTTCAGTTCTGACAGCAGCTAGAGCAGTTGTGGCTGCAGAGGTAGATGGATCTTCTTCTCTGGTCTGCAGCTAAAATTCTTAGGCCTTTAGATCAGCAAACAGATCATGAAGTTCGATTTGGTTAAGATCTTTGGACTCCCTCATTGCCATGGTCTTGACATCCCATTCCTTGGGAAGACCTCTCAATACTTTTAGTGCAATTTCTTTATTGGTATACACTTTTCCAAGTACATTTAACTCATTGATGATACTGCTCACTCTTTCATCATACTCGTGCATTGATTCTCCTGCTTTTATTTTGATGTTATTAAACTTTTGAACATCAACAGAAAGTTTATTTTCTTTGGTTTGATCATTTCCTTCACACAGCTGGATCAGTTTTTCCCAAATTTCTTTGGCTGTTTTACACATCTTTATTTTGCTGAAAGTTACTTTTTCCAGCGTTTTGTACAGAATGTCTTTAGCCACATTTTCAAGATTCGCTTTTCTTTTGTCTTCAGTTGTACATTCATCTCTGGGCTTTTCTATTCTTTGTGGTGCCCCTTCTGTTATGGAAACTGCTGTATTTGCTTTTAGAATCTTCATGGGTCTATCAGTTATGACATACCACATGTCATCATCTTGTGCAGCTAAATGAGCCTGCATTCTGATTTTCCAATCATCAAATTCTTCTCTGGAGAACATAGGAATTTTTTTGAATGAAGTCATGCTAGCAAGTTTATAGATCAAAAGTATTCAAGAACAAGATTCACCCGCTCTGATACCACTTGATAGGATCGATTAACGTATCAAGAGTGTATAGAAGGGGGGTTGAATAAACGCTCACAATTAAAACTGATCTTTTCGAATTTTGAGTTCAGTTTGGTGACAAACTGATTTTCGGAATCTTGTTGGTCAATGTCAATCAGTTAAACTGAATCAGTTGCAGAAAGTAACTGACTGAAAGAAAGAATACAAAAATAAAAATACGCAAGGGTTGTTTCTGGATGTTCGGAGATTTCAATTACTCCTACGTCACCCCTTCTATCTCAAGGATAGGATATTCACTAAAAGACTTTGATCAAATACAAGAATTGTACTGACCCACTTCAGTTTGTACTTAACACTGCCAAAAACTGAAATTCGTAGTTTAACAGAATGTTCTCGGTGCGTAACTGATCTTAGCACTATCGAATTTCAACGATTATTACAACTTGCTAATGAGCTCAAATTCTTGACTGCTACGAATAAATCAAGCAAGAGTGAGCTAAGATTTTGATAGAGTGACAGCAAGCTTTTGAATCGTGTTGACTGTTTTTCTTCAGCTGTTCTTCTGTCATATTTATAAGCTTCTTTTCTCCAACGGTAACTTGAGATGAATTTGAATCTTTGTATCCGTTGATTTCTTCTTAATTATTCCTTGGACATTGTTTGCTTCATTTATTGTGATGCGGCGTTGCAATCTTCTATGTCTCTTGACGGTTGATTGTTCTTTCCCGAGACATGTTCAGTTTAAGGGTGCTTAGCATACGGTTGAATATATCAATTGATCAGTTTCCAACTGATCAGTCAGTTGATTTCAGTTATTAAGTCCAGTTGTTGAATTTACTTGCGTGTATCAGTTGGATGATCAGTTGTTCCAAGCTGTATTGATTGAAGTGCGTCGTTCCACATTCAGTTGCAGTCTTTTATGTCTCTTTGTCGGTTGACTTGTTTCATTTACTGATGAGGAGAACAACTGAATTTTCAGTTGCATGGATTCAGCTGCTGAGTTCAGTTTACTCGATCAGTTGGTTCGTATTTTCGGTTGATTCATATTTTGTCAAATTCCAGAATTTAGTTTCCAACAGTTTTCATCTTCATCAGAAAGAAGAAAAGAGAAAGAACGAGAAAGGGTTAGAAAAATTGTGTGAAAAATCCTTATGCCTTTACATTTCGATCCGTCCGTCTGATTTTCAATCCGACTTCAGTACCGTGTTCCTATCGACGAGAGCTTCAACTGGATGTAAGTTTTATTACATTTTGATATGTTTTGAAATTATGATATTGAAGGAATCAGATATGATTGATATATGGTGTTTCTGATATGTTAAACATCGTACAATCGAAACCGGACTAAAGAATAGAAATGTTATGATTTTCTGAATTGAATTGATTGAGATGCGATATCAGATTTGTGTTGTTATTGATTTTGAGTTGTGAATTGATATCTGTTGATTTGTATTGCTGGGTATATTGAGATTGTGCAGTTATGCAGTTGAAACAGAATTTGATTTAGTTCTGATTATATCCAGTATTGATTGAGTGGGGTATTGATATTGTATTCCACACTATTGTTATTGCCAGACCGAGTATTGACAGGCTTTGAATCCTAGACTTCGACAGAGTCAGATTTACAGAAAGAAAGGTATAAATCAATGTTGATATGTGATTGTACAAATCGAGTCTGATTTGACCTGAGTTTCCCAAAATCACATACTGAATTGCCATTGCCTTGATATGTGGCAATGTGTGATATTGATAGCGTATTCTATTGATTTATAGCAAAGCATGAGATAGAGTCTTGGGCAGATATGCGTAGTCTTTGGCAGAACCGCCAAGTCACTGGACTTTTGGGTATATATCGATGTGCTTAGGAGTAGATCGACTCCTATTGCAGATATTCGATATAGATAGTCAAATTCTGGGAATAAGGACGTACCACCATCTGGCTGGGGAAAATTGGTGGGAGAATGTTGCGTTCTTGTTCAACCGAGATCCCTAGATTAGAAATGAGTTGAGTCTGAAGTGACGAGTCCAGAGTTTTATTTATTGCTTGATATCGATACATGTCTTTCAAATTTGATACATGTTATTGATATGTGTTTCATTCTTTTATATATGCTTTTATATGAATGCATGTTTACATTGTATACTGAGATGTAATTCTCAACGGAGTTTCCGGCTGTTGTCTTGTTTGTATGTGTACCTGACAACAGGTGGGGCAGGATCAGGATCAGGAGGATGATGAGAGATTCAGAAATAGCGTGGAGATCCGAACTTAGAGTAGATTGTTTTTCAGTACTTGATATAGTGAATGAAATTTAGTCGAAATAAATAAATGTTGTACAAGACTTGTACCTTTATATTGATATGTATATCAGATTGAGTACATTATGTTTCCGCACTTGTATTTCAAAAAAAAAAAATTATGTCTCACATTTATTAATTGTTATTTTGATTCTTAATAATGATTAAGAAGACGAATTAGGTTCGGGTCCCGACACCCCTTGCACCGAAATAAGGAAAACTTGAGCTGCAACCACAACCCGTGAGGTATCATGCCAAAACCGAAAAATATAAACATGAATAAGAAAGGACCAAGCAATTTATACACACCACAGAACAAAACACATATATGACGTAAATGATGCGAGAATGGAGATACCTAGCATGCCTGGTAAATAATTCGCAAGATAACCGAAGAACGAGCATCGAGAATTAAGCCGAAGAATTTTCTTCCTTGCAACAAAATGATCACCGAAGCTTGGATGTGATTGGGGAAGGGGGAAGGTGTCAGCTAGTGTAGGGATAATTAGGTTTAATGGGTGATTAGGTGATATATAAATACTTAATTAATAAATAATCGGCTTTATTCATCATTTAAAGGTTTTAAAAAGGTTTTAAGCCTAATAGACTTAAAACTAGGCCCATTAAGTCCAATAATATTCCCGGAAAATATTTCGTGTTGGAAAGTTTTTGAAAAATATTTGCCGAAACCTCGAAAAGTCTCTCGATTCGATAAAATTTACGTACCATTAAATTATGTTCTGGCAGATAAAAATACTCAACAAGGCCCATTTCTTGAAAAATACTTTTAAAACACCTTAAAATAATTAATAAAAATTAATCATGTAGTTAAAAATAATTTTACTGAGAATTCCCCGGTCTCCGTTATTTGCTCGAGCGCGAAATGCATCCAGAAATCCTAATGCATGAACTTTTAAATATCATGAAATAAATCTCTATCATGCAATAATTATGCATAAAATGCATAAAAATAATTAAACACAAATTAATGAAATAAACATGCATTTAATGCTTTAAAACAATTTAATAAAATACCTAAGAAATTTAATAACTTGCATGCATGTGGTTCACGTGGACTTTCAAATTTTTCGGGACGTTACAATATTTTTATTAAATAATTATTTTTAATTATTTTATATGGTGTAATTAAGTTAGATTTTTAAAGTTGGACCTTGGTAAGGTATTTTTACTTGTCGAATCATATTTTAAACCGATAAGAAAATTTTAGCAAGTTGGGAGACTTTTTGAGGGTTCGAGCAATATTTTCAAAAATTTATCTAAACGAAATATTTTTGGGAGTGTTATTGGGCTTAATGGGGTTTTATTTTATTACTTAATGGGTCCAAAATCTTTTTAATCCTTTTATTTTTAATTAAGAGACCATTAGCACCTTATATCATGACCTAAACACCACAATTAAACCCTAAACATAGCATAACTTATTTGGCCGCCCATCCCTCATTTCTCAAGCAATTTATTCAAAATTTCCAGCAGCTCCCACCTTCGAAAATCCTCCCTAGTTTGCAAAGAAATCCTTCCGTCCCTCTGGTACAATTTCTACGCATTGATATCAAGGTTTTTGAGCGTAATAACGCAATTATTTCACAAACGATGTTGCTGCTGAAGGGAGGGGCGGCCGTGGGTTTAGATTAGGTTTATGGTTTGCAAAAGATTTGTTTAAATAAAAAAGGTGTAAATGTGCCCTTAATTGAAATAATGGGGATTAAAATGGTTTTAGGCCCATTATACAATAAAATAAAGCCGTCAAGCCCAAAATTATTCCCGAATAATGTTTTGTTTAGATACGTTTTTGAGAATATTGCCCGAGCCCTCAAAAGTTCTTCGACTTGCTAGAATTTGCGTACCGGTTAAAATATGACCCAGTGAGTCAAAATACCCAACCAAGGTCTATTTTCAAAACTCACACTTATTTACACCATATATTATATAATTAAAAGTAATTATTTAATCAAAATTTTTTCCTGATTATCTCCGGTCTTCATTCCCAGTTCAAGCGCGATGAACATGCATTAAATATAATTAAACACATATTTTAGCAAAAAGCTCTAGATTGCATACAGTCAAGTTATGTAGTTCGAATTTCCTAGATCTTACAATTCTCCCCTGTTGGAAACTTAATTCCGGTGTTTGACAAAAGATAAACCAACTGAACTAAGCAACTGAATCCAGCTAACTGATCGACGCAACTGAAATATAACTGCAAGCTGCTCTTTCAGCTGAACATCTCTTCAGTCATTCTCGTCAACTGACTCTTTACCAGCTGATCCCTCAGCTGTACACGTCTTCAGTTGAAAACGATAACCGACAAATAGTACAACTACCTGCAACTAGTAGTGGAACGCTGCATTTCAGAATGAGCAGTGTACGACTGTCAGAGAATATCGACGTGGAAATCAACGGTTAGAATATTCAAATATCCTTTAATGTTAGCGTTGAGAGATAAGCCTATAAATAATCGAAGATAGCAGCCGAAGAAACAACGACTGATTTCAGCTATTACATTCTACTTGCTATTATGCTGCTAAAATATCTACTCACATTCAGAAGCAAAAATCTCATGTTTACTGGTTATATCAGTAGCATTCAAGGCTCAATTCTCGAGCTTAAATAGCACTGTGTAATCTTTGATAAGTTTTTCTAAGTGGTGCTAAGATCAGTTACCATCTGTAAAAGTGTTATATACTAAGAGTTTCAGTTGTGGCAAAGTGATAAGTCCAAACTGAAGTGGATCAGTACAGTATCTTGTATTTGATCAAAGTCTTTTAGTGGATATCCTATCTTCGTGATAGAAGGGGTGACGTAGGAGTTATTCAAGTCTCCGAACATCCAGAAACAAATTGTGTTATCTTTACTTCAGTCGTTACTTTCAGTTAGATACTCTATCTTTCAGTCAGTTTATTTTTCGCAACAATTTCATTCAGTCTAACTGATTGTCATTGACCGACGTGATACCTAATATCAGTTTGTAACAAAACTGAACTCAAATTATCGAAGAATATTTAAATTTGAGGAGCGTTTATTCTACCCCCCTTCTACACACTCTTTATTCGTTTAACCGATCCTTTCAAGTGGTATCAGAGCGGTTGTATCTCGTCTCAGAATATCTATACTCAAATTGTTCATTATGTCTTCATTCAACAAGATTCCTATGTTCTCTAGAGAAGACTTAGATGATTGGAAGATCAGGATGCAGGCTCACCTAGCTGCACAAGATGATGATATGTGGTACGTTATAACTGACGGACCCATGAAGATTTTGAAAGCCAACACAGCTGTTGCCATTACTGATGGGGCACCTCATCGTATAGAAAAGCCCAGAGAAGAATGGACCACAGAGGATAAAAGAAAAGCCAACTTGGATAATGTGGCAAATGACATACTATACAAGACGTTGGATAAAGTAACTTTCAGCAAAATCAAAATGTGCAAGACAGCCAAAGAGATTTGAGAGAAGCTGATCCAGCTTTGCGAAGGGAACGAACAAACCAAAGAAAACACATGTTCAGAAGTTTGACAAAATCAAAATGAGAGTTGGTGAAACTTTGCATGATTATGATGAAAGAACCAGCTGCATCATCAATGAATTATATGCACTTGGAAAAGTGTATACAAACAAAGAAGTTGCATTGAAGATAATCAGAGGTCTTCCCAAGGATTGGGATGTGAAGACCATGGCAATGAGAGAATCCAAGGATCTGAACAAAGTTGAGCTTCATGATCTATTTGCTGATTTGAAAGCCTACGAGTTTGAGCTGCAAACTCGAGAAGGAGAATCTTCTACTCCAGCAGCCACGACTGCCTTAGCTGCTGTTAGAACAGAAAAAACTGGTTCAGTTGAAAAAGCTGCTGATCAACTAAGCAATGATGCCATGTCATTGTTCATCAAAAAGTTTGGAAGATTTATGAGGAAAAATCAAGGAAACTTTCAAAATAAATATCAAAGAAGCAATTCCAAGGAAGAATCAAACGCTTGCTACAACTGTGGCAAACCAGGTCACTTCATTGCTGACTATACCAAAACAAAGAAAGACAGTCAAGGCTCAACTGAAAGAAGAAAGAAACCATATGAGCACAAAAAGAGATCCAAAGATGATAAGATGTTCTCCAGGAAGAAGCATGAAGTGCTCTTGTCAGAAGAGAGCAAATCAAAGTGGGCAGACACTGACAGCGAGGAGTCAGAACCAGAAACTTCATGCAGTTCTAGTGACAATGAAGAGGAAGTGAAATTTCTGATGGCTGGTGACACAGAACTGGAGTCCAGCAGTCAACAGGTATTTGACTTTAGCTCAACTGATTTTACAAGAGAAGAACTTATTTCAACATTGCATGACATGGTCAGTGAGTATCATAAGCTTGCCTTATGATTTGAAAAGGCCAGAGCAAAGCAAAATGATCCTATTGACAATAAGACTAAAATTGATGAATCAGTTGACATGTTGAGTCTGAAAAAGGAGATTGCTGAATTCAATACTGAAAGAAGCAAGGATCAGTTAATGATTCAAAAGTTAATGCTTGAAAATTCAAAGCAAACTGAGCTTATTCAGGCTTGGAACAAATCATCTGCTGCATTGACTGATATACAGAAGTCACAGAAATCAGTTACTGATAAAACTGGTTTAGGGTTCAGTAACCAAGATGAAATGTCTCCCAAAGATACTCGATCAAAACTGAATATGGATAAAGGGAAATACATTCACTTTGTCAAATCTGTTATGGTACAAGAACAAGCTGAGCCAAGTAAACTGGTTGAACAGTCAACTGTAAGTATGAACAAGGGCAAAGGATGTGGTATTTTTTATAGCCCAAAAGTTGTGACTGACTCACGAAGTCAGCCACTAAAAATTTTCAGCAAAAATTACTCAAATGGCTACTCAAATTACTATTACAGGAAGCCAGCTCAAAAAAGATACTGGCTGGACAATCAGTTGAAAAAGGGCAAATCACATGTTGTATCTTCAGCACACCATACACCAAACACACACAGATCGGGAAAAACCATCTGGAATATAGCAACTGGACGGTCAGTTATACTGATCCAAGTCTGGATTCCTAAAGGACTAATCAACTTTGGACCCAAATAAAAAATGGTACCAGAATCTTATCTTGTGTGTGATTGCAAGTAACAGGTACAAGCATTGAATCTATACGGTACTTGGATAGTGGATGTTCACGTCACATGACAGGAGATTCAGACTTATTATCTCAACTGATTAAGTACACTGGACCAAACATCAGTTTTGGAGATAATTCTAAAGGTAAAACTGTGGGTAAGGGTAAGCTTATCCATGGTAACTTCACCATTAATGACGTTTTATTAGTTGAGAATCTCAAGCATAATCTGATCAGCATCAGTCAATTATGCGATAATAGATTCTCAGTTCAGTTTGACAAACATTCTTGTTCAGTCAAAAACTCAACTGAAGAGATCATTCTAACTGGCAAAAGGTGTGGAAACACTTACAAAGTCAACTGGAATGATCAACCTTATGCACCAGTATGTTTTATTGCTTCAAAATCCTCTAAAAACTGGTTGTGGCATAAGAGATTAAACCACCTGAACTTCAAGTCTATTGCATATTTTAGTAACCACGATCTTGTTACTGGATTGCCCAAAATAGATTTTACCAAAAATAAAATTTGCTCAGCATGTCAGTTTGGTAAACAAATCAAATCTTCTTTTAAGAACAAGGGTCGTAAATCTTCTTCCCGATGCTTAGAGCTGTTACATATGGATCTATTTGGTCCAATACCAGTCATGAACTTAGGGGGAATGAAATACACCTTGGTGGTTGTAGATGAATTTTCAAGAATCACTTGGGTTATATTTCTCAAGTCCAAAGACCAAACTGCTGCTCAACTGATTAAGCATTTCAAAGGATTATTAAATGAAAAATCAGTTGGAATTGACAGAATCAGATCCGATCGAGGAACTGAATTTATCAATCAGATTCTTTCAAATTATTTAGAGAATACCGGAATCAAGCATGAGCTCTCAGCAGCTAGAACTCCTCAGCAAAATGGTGTAGCTGAAAGGAGAAATCGGACCCTCAAAGAGGCTGCTAAAACAATGCTTGCTGATTCTAGTATCTCTCAAAGGTTTTGGGCAGAGGCAGTGAACACTGCGTTATACACTCAAAACAGATCAATGATTAATAAGAATCATATGAAAACATCTTATGAGATCTTGCATGGAAGAAAAAGTGTGGTTTCATATTTTAAAATATTCGGCTGCAGATGTTTTTTATTTGTCAATGATAAAACTCATTTAAAAGCTTTTGATGCTAAATCTGTAGAAAGAATATTTCTTGGTTATTCTTCAGTGAGTAAAGCTTATAGAGTCTTCAACAAAAATACTTTAAATGTTGAGGAATCAATCCATGTTTTTGATGAAACTGTACTAACTGATAAGCCAACTGATCAAGTTGAGCTAGCTGATAGATTTACAGATATAAGCTTGGATGATGATGATGATGATGAAAAAGACATCCATATTAATCAAAGCAATCTCCAAACACCTGAACCAGAAGTGTGAGATCAACCAGCTGAACCAGAAGCTGTTCCTAACGATCAGTTGATAGAGCAACCAAATGACATTTAGTTACCAATTGAAACTGAAAACATTTAGTTGCCCACAGAAGCAGTTGCTGATTTAGAAGCAATAAACGCTGAACTCAGATGGAAGAAATCACATCTTCAAGAGTTGGTAATAGGTAATCTATCTGATCCAGTAAGAACAAGAAATCAGATGCTCAATCTATTCATTCATTCAGATTTTGTATCACAACTAGAACCCAACAAAACTGATGAAGCTCTTGCTGATCCAAACTGGATAAATGCAATGCAAGAGGAGCTAAATCAGTTTATCCATAACAATGTCTGGAACTTAGTTCCAAGACCAATTTCAAAAACTGTTATATGTACAAAATGGGTGTACAGGAACAAACTGAACGAAGATGGTTTAGTTGTGCACAACAAAGCAAGGCTAGTAGCACAAAGATATAGGCAAGAAGAAGGAATTGATTACGATGAGACATATGCACCAGTTGCAAGACTGGAGGCAATCAGAATATTCCTTGCCAATGCTTCATTCAAAAACTTCAAAGTCTATCACATGGATGTAAAGAGTGCATTTCTGAATGGCCAGTTGCAGGAAGAAGTCTACGTTGAACAACCTCAAAGTTTTATTAATCATCACCTTCCTGATCATGTCTACCATTTGAACAAAGCCTTATATGGTCTTAAGCAAGCTCCAAGAGCTTGGTATGAAACCCTTTCAAAATTTCTAACTGATCACGATTTTTCTGTTGGATCAGTTGATTAGACATTGTTCAAATTATCCAAGAATGATCATACTCTACTCGTTCAAATTTATGTTGATGACATTATTTTTGGGTCAACTAACCCCAAATTATGCGAGAAATTTGCTAAGTTAATGCAGGAGAAATTTGAAATTAGCAAGATGGGTGAACTGACATTCTTTCTTGGATTACAAGTGAAGCAACTGGAGTCGGGTACTTTCATTAGTCAAACTAAATACACGAAGGAATTACTGAAGAAGTTTGGCATGGAATCGTGTTCAGCTGCAAGTACTCCCATGAGCTCATCAGTAAAACTGGACACTGATCAAGGGGGAATATCAGTTGAGACGACACTTTACAGAGGTTTAATAGGTTCATTATTGTATCTAACTGCTAGTTAGTCCTGATATTGTATTTGATGTATGTATGTGTGCTAGATTTCAAGCAAATCCTATGTAATCACAATTTACAGCTGCCAAGCATATTTTGAAATATCTTAAGGGCACACAAAATGTTGGGTTATGGTATTCTAAAGATTCATCTTTCAATTCAGTTGGATATTCAGATGCAGACTATGCAGGATGTAAGCTTGATCGTAAAAGTACTAGTGGATCATGTCAGTTTCTAGGGGACAGACTAATCTCCTGGTTCAGCAAGAAAAAAACATCCATAGCAACTTCCACAACTGAAGCAGAATATGTTGCTGCTGGAAGCTGCTGTGCTCAACTGCTCTGGATTCAGCAACAACTGAGAGATTATGGAATTGATGCTAAAGAATCGCCTATATTTTGTGATAATACAAGTACGATTGCTATCACCTACAATCCAGTTCTTCACTCCATGACCAAGCATATAGATGTCAGGCATCACTTCATCAGAGATCATGCCTTGAAGAAGAACATCAGACTTGAATACGTCTCAACTGAGCAGCAAGCAGCTGATATCTTCACCGAACCACTGGCTGAGACTAAGTTTTCTCAGTTTCTCAATATACTTGGATTAATTGATTTATCCTAATCAGTTCTTGTTGCTGTCTTGGTTGTTAATTATTCTGTAAGTTTTATTGTCTTTTACTAATCATTCAGTTAGTTATTTATTTATATGACTCTCAACTGATGTCGGTTAATCTTCTATCAGTTCATTGTATTCAGTACTTGTGCTTATGATTTACTTATCAACTGATGAAATCAAGTAATGTAGGAAAATAACAAGACAGAGATAAACTGATAACATCATTTTATTCATTTGAAGAAATTGTTGCGAATTACATCATACAATTCTTCCTGAACAAAAGACCTCCACTTGGCCATCCATTGATTTAAATCTCCAGTACAAGTCTTATGAAAGCTGTCAGACTGAGAGATGAGCTCCAGGATCCTCCTCTCCTTGTAGAGCATCAGCTCTTAAATATTGTCTGGTTTGAAAATATTCACAGCATGGGCAACGTGCAAGCATTCCCGATATTTCTCCAGTTTTTCAAGCAAAATGGGAGTGGTTGCCATCTCATTCTCCTAAAGAAACTGAAGTTCTGGGAGATTCTCCCAGTAGCGAAGAATTTGATGGAAAACATCATCTTCCATCTCAACCTTTCTCTTCTCCAGAGCTGCTTTCATGAAATCCTCAGCCATGTCCGGAGATTTTGAACTGCTTGCACCTGCCATTTTCTTTACTGAATATAATTTGCTAATATATTTGCGACTAACAGAGCTGCTCTTATTTATAGAACAGGACAAAGAAGATGAAAGGACTATTTCATTATGACAGACGTTTACACTACTAAGCATCAGGATTTTTTTTAATTAATCTTGTTTATTTTCTCGAAATTTTCTTTTATGCATCTATTCAGGGGGAATATTGGTTTTAAGAGGTTAACTGAGAAGACAATTGTTAGTCAAACTCTCAACTGAGGACACAGTCTCACAACTGATCGTTCAGATGAGTTTTTCACTAATCTTCTCATATAAGTTAACTAATTAACCATTTTATATTCCAAATCAAGTGACGTGGCTGTCTTTCAAGCATTAAATGCTCTCCTTCAGCAAATCATTAGTGGAAACGTGGACACATTTTGAACCGTTTAAAGTACACACGCTTACAGCACACGTACACACGTTGTAATTCAAAATTTCTATGGACTGACACGTGTCCAGAATTTGAATAGTCACGTACATATGTACCATTCCTCGCTCCATTTCAGTTTTTTTTATTATTACGCTTATCTTCAAATTCTTGAGAGCAAAAACAAATTTCATCCTTCTATTTTTATGAAATCACTCAGTTCCAAATGTCGAATCAAACTCCCGCTTATATGCTGAATGCAATGGCTATCAACTTCGGATCAATTTTATCTTTCGGTGACGCTGATGTCAAGAACGTATTTCAAAAAATCAAAACTGCTGAGTTAAGGACATTCTTGGGACAATCATCACAAGAGATGTACCCCAAAGAACTTCAGGAATTCTTCTCTAGCGGTATGGTCAATTCTGATGGAAACATCGCTTCTACTATCAATGGTCAGTTGCTGACCATCTCTGAAGATTCCTTTGGAGAAATCTTTTCTTTACCATCTGATGGACTGGCACACCTCTCTGATGTTAAAGCATCTGACGTTGAAGAAATGCAAACCTCACTTTCTGCTGATGGACGGAAAATCAAAGTTTCCGATCCAAAGAAGGAGCTGAAGCAAGAGGTTCAGTTACTTGCTGATATAATCGCCAAAGGGATTTTGGCGAAAGCTGGATCTTTGGCTGCACTTACGTTGGAAAAATTTCAAGCCATTTCTATCATTATGGCTGAACGTAAACTCAACTGGAAGCATCTTATATTCAATATTTTAAAGAATATGTTTCTATCATCCAAACACTCCAAAGGCTTTGCAGTGCAACTGAGCTATCTGCTGAAAGTGAAGGGGTTAGTGGCAGATGATTCAGAAAAATCATCCAAATTCAAAGTTTTCAATGCGAAGAATACTATGCCACTCAAGACCAAATTGGACATTTCCCCTGCTTAGTTTGTAAAGATAAAACAAGAGATTGGGACTCAACAGGCGGCTCCTAAATCAGTGAAAAAGGCCAAGACATTGGCTCAACTGAAGTCAGCAAAAAGGAAATTAGTTGTGGGTGAATCTGATTCAGAGAAAACTCCTTCCCCAAAGATAGCCAAGAAATCGAGAACCCAGAGGATTAAGCCAACAACTACAGAGGAATCTATTCCTATTGACAAGCAAATATCTTCAGATGCTCAGCAGCCAATGGAAGCAGTTCCTCTGAAGATCATCCCACCAGAAAAATTAGCTGGTGCAAAGAGAGAATCAGTTAGGATCAAAGCTCCTCTGATTAATATTATTCGTCCTACTGTTCTGGCACCTGCCCGAACTAAAGGCATCAGTATTATAGAACGAGTGGATACTACTCGAACTGGTCTGGAAATTCCACATATCCTCAGTTCTGATAAAGGCAAGAGAAAATTGATTGAAGAGCCCAGGCCATCCAATGCCATTCAAACACACATTGACCTTGTTTGGGATAAGGTTAATAATTTTGCAGCATCAAAAAACTTCAACTCTATGATGCTTGGACAGCCTATCGTCCTCATATGTTTGCCAAGCAACTGAGAAAGAAATCTCAGCTGAACAAGTTCATCAAACTGGAAGCTTTTGTCCTCAAGATGGTCAAAGCTGCCACAATTTTTCAAGCTCTGGAGAGAAAAACATATTTGTTTGATCATATGAGAGTGAAGAAGTTAGCACAAATTGTTGACAAACTGAACGCTAACTACATTCCAACAAATCCTATTGCTTATGCTGATCATGCGGTGATTACTCAGCTAGACACCGATCTGATTGGCTTGCTATCTTAGATAAAGTTTTGGGAAATGGATCAAGAGTTAGTCCTTCATCAAGGAGATCCAGACGATGATGAAGAGGAAATAGTTGAAGAACCTTCCTCTCAGCAGAAAGAGTCATCCTCAGAACAGGCTATTATTCCAACTGAAGAGCCAGTTCAGGTTATGCCTCAATCACCTACTGGTGAACATCAAATGTACACTAAAGCAGAATTATCTTACGCAAACATTGATGAAATCATCCAAGCAGTGGTGCAAGAATCCAAATTGAGTGAACCTATTTCTGATCCAGTTGATCACCCCGTTGATCAAATCCATCCAGAGGTTCCTATCTCTTTAGAAGCACTAGTTCAGCCAGAACTATCTGCTGAACAAGCTGTTCCAACTGTTGTGCCTATTGATTCCCAAGATCATCCTCTAGAGGCACAAGTTTTGGCTTCATCAGACTCTATTATTCTTCAAGGCAGCTCATCTGCTGATCAGAATCCTCCTTCTCCACCTCTAGTTCCAGAAGAAGTTGCTGCAACAATCACTTCAGTTCAGAATGTTGCTGAAACAGTAGCAACTGACCAAGAGTTGGTTATATTTGATCAAACCACAAGAGGACCAGAAACCTCTCATCAATCTCCTCAATATTCATCAGATTTTGATCTTGTTCTTGAAAAAATTCAAAATATGCAAGATAGTATGAATCAGATGCTCTCAGCCATCTCAAAGATTCAGAATACGCAACTGTCTCACACCTTAAAGTTGGAAGACTCTCAACAGTTCAACTACGAAAAGATGAAGGCTATCCAAACTGCTGTTAACTCTCTCTCATTTGCAGTTGAAGAAATCAAGAAGAACAAGGGGATAGCGTTGAGTCTCACTGCCACTCAAAATTCTATTAACAAACGAGTTGACAGTATCAAGACACTCGTCTCCAGAAAGATAGATTTGCTACAAGTCTCAATGACCTCTGTTGTCGAAAACATTTCCACTTCTGTCCGGGTTCTATCTACTGACGTTCGAAAATTATCTATCAAGGTGGAGCTGTTTGACAAAAAGGGGGAAGAGCTCAAAGAGATTTTAGAACAGTAGAAGAAATCTCAATAAGCAGCAGTCTTTCTTGTATTTGTGAAGACTATGAGTTCAGTTGTTCTATTTCTTATTTTACCTACTATGAGTTCAGTTATTCGATTTTCTTTTACTCTAGTTTTCTCAAAACACCATAAAGGGAGAAATTGTTGGAAACTTAATTCCGGTGTTTGACAAAAGATAATCCAACGGAATTAAGCAACTGAATCCAGCTAACTGATCGACGCAACTGAAATATAACTGCAAGCTGCTCTTTCAGCTGAACATCTCTTCAGTCATTCTCGTCAACTGACTCTTTACCAGCTGATCCCTCAGCTGTACACGTCGTCAGTTGAAAACGACAACTGAAAAATAGTACAACTACCTGCAACTGGTAGTGGAATGCCGCATTTCAGAATGAGCAGTGTACGACTGTCAGAGAATATCGACGTGGAAATCAATGGTTAGAATATTTAAATATCTTTTAATGTTACCGTTGAGAGAGAAGCCTATAAATAATCTAAGATAGCAGCCGAAGAAACAACGACTGATTTCAGCTATTACATTCTACTTGTTGTTACGCTGCTAAAATATCTACTCACATTCAGAAGCAAAAAGCTCACGTTTACTGGTTATATCAGTAGCATTCAAGGCTACATTCTCAAGCTTAAATAGCACTGTGTAATCTTTAATAAGTTTTTCTAAGTGGTGCTAAGATCAGTTACAATCTGTAAAAGTGTTATATACTAAGAGTTTCAGTTGTGGCAAAGTGATAAGTCCAAACTGAAGTGGGTCAGTACAGTATCTTGTATTTGATCAAAGTCTTTTAGTGGATATCCTATCTTCCTAATAGAAGGGGTGACTAAGGAGTTATTCAAGTCTCCGAACATCCAGAAACAAATGGTGTTATCTTTAGTTCAGCCGTTACTTTTCAGTTAGATATTCTATCTTTCAGTCAGTTTATTTTCCGCAATTGTTTTATTAATTTTAACTGATTGTCATTGACCGACGTGATACCTAGTATCAGTTTGTAACAAAACTGAACTCATATTATCGCAAAATATTTAAATTTGAGGAGTGTTTATTCAACCCCCCTTCTAAACACTCTTTATTCGTTTAACCGATCCTTTCATCCCCTTTAGACAGAATTTTGTACTCGAAATTTAAGACATACCGAATAACTCCGGGTAGCGACTCCTCATCTTGGTCTCAGTCTCCCAAGTATCCTCCTCCTCGGAATGATTCAATCACTTGACTTGGATCATGTGGATCACCTTGTTCCGGAGCTTCCTCTCCTGTCTATCCAATATCTGAGTGTGTCTCTCCTCTAAAGACAGGTTCAATGTCAACTGTAGTGGCTCATAATTTAGTACATGCTAAGGGTTTGACATATACTTTCGCAGCATCAAGACATGGAACACATTTTGGACTCCCGCTAGATTTGGCGATAATGAAACTCTGTATGCAAGTGTCCCAACTCTCTCTAGGATCTTAAACGGTCATATGAATCTAGGGCGGCGCTTGCCTTTCTTTCCAAATCTCATCACACCCTTAATCGGTGCGATTTTCAAAAATACATGATCCCTTAATGCGAATTCAAGATCCATGCGCCTCTGATCTGCATAACTCTTCTGTCGACTCTGAGTGGTCTTTATCATGTCTCGGATCTTGACCACTAACTCCACTGTCTAGCTGAAAATATATGGCCCCAACTCTGCCATCTCTCCTACCTCTTCCCAATAACTGGTGACCTACACTTCCTCTCGTACAATGCCTCATATGGAGCCATACCAATAGATGCCTGATAACTGTTGTTGTACATGAACTCCACGAGAGGTAGCTTCAGGTCTCAGCTGCCCTGGAAGTCGACCATGCAAGCTCTGAGTAGCTCCTCCAATATCTGAATTACCTTCTCTGAATGACCGTTGGTCTGAGGATGGAAAGCAGTACTGAATAGAAGCTTAGTACCGAATGCCTGATGTAGACTCTTCCAGAATACAGACGTGAACCTTGGATCCTTGTCTAAAATGATGGACATGGGAATCTTATGCAGTCTGACTATCTCTCTAATATACAACTTCTTGTACAGAGTCATGGTGAAAGTCTTTCTAATCGGTAGAAAGTGTGCTGATTTAGTGAGTCGATCAACTATAACTGTAATGCCCAGGATTTGCTGTGTTGTTAATCTGAAATGATTTGTTGATTAATTGATGTGATTAGAGATAGTACGGATTAGACCGGGATAGGCGGAAAAAAGATTTGAATTATGTGTGAGGATGGAGCCTTGCACATATACGCGTCCATGTCGGGCGCATATGCGCTGAATGGGCAGAGAACCTCGCGCAGATGCGCGACATGTATCCGCGCATGTGCGCGAGGGTACCCGAGAGTTGTGAAAAATGAACGAGGGCCTCGTGCATATGCGCCGAATGAGGGCGCGTATATGCGCGAGCTGCCGTGTAGACATGCGCCGAGACATATTGTCTCGTGCATATGCGCCAAGGATGGTCGCGCATATGCGCGAGACGTGCAGTGCATACATGAACCCACTTGCACTGATATATATATATATATATATATATATATATATATATATATATATATATATATATATATATATATATATATATATAGGTTGAATCTTATTCTTCAGACATTACAAAAAGCGAAGGAACGAAGGAATTGAGGGAAAGCTTCAAGTTCTGAGTTTAGAAATTGATTTACGAGAAATCCGCCTGTTCAATTTTCAATCCGACTTCAGTACCGTGATTCTATCGTTGACAGCTACTACAGGCAGTAAGTTTTATTGATTTCTGATATCATTTGAAATTATGGTATTATCAGACTTGAATAGGATTCGTATATGATGTTCTTGGCATGTTAGACATCGTAGAATCGTAGTCAGATTGAGAAATGAATTGATTATGAAATTTTTATGACTTTTTCAGAAAATATCGATTGATATTGGATAGATTTGGATTATGGATTGATTACAGATTGTATTGGATATTGGCTATGGATTGTAATTAATATCTGTTGAGATTGTGTTGACGGGAATATCGAAATTATACCGTTATGCCATTGATATGAGTTGAATCCAGATTGCTCAGAGTGGTATTGATTTGAGTAGTATATTGATATGATATTATTGATATTGTCATTGCCAGATTGAGGATTGACAGACTTTGAATTCCAGACAGGAATGACATCAGAATTGCAATAAAAGAAAGGTATAAGTCAATGTTGTATTGGGAGATCGACTTGAGTAGGGTATACTTGAGTTTCCCTAAATCACATACTTATTATTATTTTGTTCATTGATTTGATTTGATATGCTTGTTCTATTGATTTATAGGAAGCATGTATTAGATGACTATTAAACGAGTGATCTTGTGACCTAAGTGCCGATAGTGATGGAATCGTCATTGGCACATTGCACATTATCACAAGATAGTGAATTGGCGATAGAGCCATAGTCTGTGACGGATAGGTCAAGACACGGGATGTTTGGTTATATCGATTGAATAGAATTGAAGTTTCTTCTATTATGAATTCGATATATGAATACCAACATCTGGAAACCGGGATCCCTAGACTAGGATTGAGTCTAGTCTGAGACGTGGAGTCACGAGTCTGATTGACAGTTTTATATTGATTATGTTTTCAGATTTGATACATATTACTGATATTTGTTACATGTTTTTACATTGTTTATATGATTGCATGTTTCATTGATTTATACTGAGATTTTATTCTCACCGGAGTTATCCGGCTGTTGTCGTGTTTGTATGTGTGCATGACAATAGGTGGGATAGGTTCGGGGTCAAGGAGATGAAGAGAGATCGTGATTAAAGTGGAGACTACGGACTTTGATTTGAGATAGGGTTTGGAACACTTGATATGTAGTTGTTAAACTTTAGTTCGAATGATTGTATATAGTACCAGACTTGTACTTTTAATACTGATATGTAGATTTGCATGTATTCCATTATGTTCCGCAATTTTTTTAAAAAAAATTTAGACACTGTTTAGTATTATTGATTAAATTGTCCCAATGATGATTAAGAACATGATTAGCATCCGGGTCCCCACAATAACCCAAATGGCATTATATTCTTCAGCGGTCCTCGGTAGCCCTGTCACAAAGTCCATGGTAATGTTATCCCATTTCCACTCGGGAATAGGGAGTGGTCTCAGCTTTCTTTCAAGCTTTTGATGCTCTGCCTTGACCTACTGACATGTCAAACACTCGTAGATGAAACAAAGAATATCTCGTTTCATGCCCGGCTACCAATAAAGAGTCTATAGATCCTTATACATCTTTGTACTCCCCGGGTGGATGGAGTACAGTGTGTTATGGGCCTCACTCATGATCTCTGTTATCAGGGAATCACTGCTAGGAACCCGTAGTCGATAACGATATCTGTCTATGTCGTCCCCAAATGTATACAACATCAGTCCCTTAGACTCATCCCTCTATCTCAACTTCTTTAACTTCTCGTCATAAGTTTGCCCTGCTCGGATCCTTTCCCTCAGTGTTGATTGTACTGTCAGGGTAGAAAGACATGGGCACTGAGTGATCATTGCAGTCTTTCTGCTCAAGGCATCCAAAACTACATTAGGCGTACCTGGATGGTAGCTAATGCACAGTCATAATCCTTCACTAGTTCCAGCCACCTCCGATGTCTCATGTTCAGCTCTTTCTGTGTGAAGAAGTACTTCAGGCTCTTGTGATCAGTGAAAATCCTGCACTTATCCTCATACAGATAGTGCCTCCATAACTTCAAGGAAAAAAACACTGCTGCTAGCTCGAGGTCGTGAGTGCGATAATTCTTCTCAAGTACCTTCATCTGTCTGGATGAATATGCTATAAACCTGTCATGCTGCATCAGAACCGCGCCCAAATCAAGCTTCGAAGAATCTGTATAAAGCACAAACTCTCCTTGCATTGATGGCATAGCTAGAATTATTGCTCAAGTTAATGCCTGCTTCAGCATGTCAAAAATATCCTGGCACTCTGTTCCTAGATAAATTTGGCGTTCTTCTTCGTCAAGGCGGTCATAGGCACCGCAATAGAAGAAAAGCCTTGAATGAACTTCCGGTAGCACCCAGCCAAACCACAGAAACTACAGATCTCTGTCATGCTCTTAGGCGCTGGCTAATCTCTGACTGCCTCGACCTTACTGGGATAAACCTCTACTCCATCATGGGATATGATGTGGTCCAAGAATGCCACTCTCTCTAGCCAGAACTCTCATTTACTGAACTTTGCAAACAACTGTCTGTCCTGTAGGGTCTGCAGTACGATTCTCAGATGCTGACTATGCTCATCTCTGCTCTTCGAATAGATCAGGATGTCGTCTATGAAAACTACGATGAACTGATCTAAATAAGGCTGGAACACGTGATTCATGAGAACCATGAAGATCGCTAGCTCGTTGGTCAATCCGAAGGACATCACCATAAACTCATAGTGCCCATAACACGTCCTGAATGCCGTCTTATGCATGTCAAACTCTCTCACATTCAGCTGGTGGCATCCTAATCAAAGATCTATCTTCGAGAATACTGATGATCCCTGAAGTTGATCAAAAAAATATCTTCAATTCTAGGCAGAGGATTCTTATTCTTAACTCTGACCCGGTTTAGCTACCTATAGCCAATGCAAATCTGCATCTTGTCGTCTTTCTTCTTAACAAGCAGTACCAGTGCACCATATGGAGAGAAGTTTGTGAGAATGAAACCCTTATCTTGAAAATCATGTATCTGATCCTTCAACTCTTTCATATCTGCCGGTCCTAGACGATAGGGTGCCTTAGAGATCTGCAATGTACCTGGCATCAGATCGATAGAAAAGTCCACCTCTATGTCTGGTGGGATGCCTGAAATGTCATCTGGGAAAACACTGGGAAAATCCCTGACCACCTTAATGTCCTCTAGTCTCTGACTGACAAGCTCGGTCACTGTCACAATAATCGCCAAAAATGCTTGGCAGCCTCTCCTCAAGAGCTTTCTTGCATAGATTCAAGAAATGATGTGCGACATCTACTGTGTCTGGCTGCCACAAAGATAAATGGCTTCTCACTGGCCGTTCAGACAGATATTTACCTATGTTGAAAATCTATAGCAGCTCCGTTGGAAGAAAGCAAGTCCATACCAAGAATAATATCGAACTTCGGCAACGGTAGCACAATCACGTCTGCCTACACTGTATTTTTCTCTAACCGAAGCTCCAATCTCTTCACTATCTGTGAGGTAAACATCTGATCTTCGGACTGAATCAAAACTCTGAATCCCAAATCCATAGCCTCTGGCATGATTCCTAGTCTCTTGACAAAAGACTCGGATATAAATGAATGTGTTGCTCCAGAATCAAGCAATGCATACGTGGCTACACCTGAAATATATATCCTTCCTGTGACAAAACTAATCAAATATGTTCGTGTTGAGACTTAAGGAAATTTCTATCAATAATAATCCCAAAATCCTCGAAAAATATGCGATTTAATTCTAGTGTTAAATCAAAATTTCGAAAACAGTCCATTTAAACCTTAAAATTCTTGCAAAATATTACCTTAGCCTAAAATTTTTCGAAAAAGCGATAGCAACCCCTATATTTGGATTTTTTGCAAGTAGGTCCTGAAATTTCGGTTATTGCATTTAGGATCTTTAAAGCTATTAATTACCACAATTTAACCCTTAAGTACATCTATTAGAGCATGCAGCCTAAATTATTCTTGTTTTTCAAATCCCCAAAAATAAATCCCACTACCAAACTTAATAATCCATGCAATCGAGGCGGTAAATAAAAATATTAAACGTAAAGTTTACCGGTGACCAGTGTAGAGTTTGACTTCGCCTCCGCCTCCTCTGCGTGCATCATATAGGTCCTGACAGTAGTGGGACTCTTAATCCTAGGACAATCAGCTGCCTTGTGGCCCTCTTCTTTGCATATAAATCATTTGAAAGTCCCCCACATAAACTTGCCAAAGTGGAACCAATTGCACTGCTTACATGGTTGCCTCTCCTCCAGCTCAGGGGCCCCTGGTGCCTATGGTGGCCTCTACTGTCCGGGTCTCTGAAACTGTCCTTTGGGCTTCTGCTGCCTCTGATGCCTCGGTGGCCAAGTGAACTGCCTCTTCTGTGGCTTTGAACTAGACTGGGGCTCATGCCTATTCCGCAACATCGCGTCGATATCCCGGAGGGCCTTTTCTACCTGAAAAGCACAAGCGGCGGCCTCATCTTAACCCATCGGTCTCATCAGCATAACATCCCGGCACAAAGTAGGTCTGAGGCCATCCATGAAGTGTATCAGCTTTTGAGTGGCATCCCTCGCAATAAGGGGTACCAAGTGATAGCCCCTGTCAAACTTCTGGATAAAATCTGCCAAAGACAAGTCCCTCTGTCGGAGACTCATATACTCCCTCATTAGGTGTTCCCTAACCTCTGCTGGAAAGTACTTGCCGTAGAAACCTCATTGAAATGATCCCATGTGAGGGTAGCCAAGTTCACCCCGTGCGTTGCTCCCTCCCACCAAAGGGATGCATTGTCTCTCAGCATATATGTGGGGCATCTGACCCGATATCTGTCTCTCATGTTAGATAGTGAAAGTGCAGCTCTAGAGATCGGATCTAACTCTCTGCTAAAAACGGATCAGTAGTACCCCGGATTTCCTTCGGGTTGAGCCGTCGGAACTGCTCATATATGTTCGTCTGGGGCGTCGGACCCTGCTGTGCCTGCTCCATCAGTCAAGCAATACCCTCAAGGACTCGAGTAGCTGCATCTCCTGGCGACGGTGGTTGTGTAAGGACTCTACCGCCTCCAGTATTACCCTACTGACGATCAGTGCTGGGAGCTCGTCTGGGAGGCATGATATGTGAATACAATCCAAATTCTAAACGTAACACATCATGCAATTTAATCTAGTTTTCGAAACATTTAATCCTTAAATCATGTAAACAACTAATCATGTACGGTAATCGCTGAAAAACATGCATCATGTAAACATGCAGATGATAACATTAAAATATTCAAACTTACAGACTTGAGGCTTGAAGACTGATCTGTTGAAGCTGGCGGTGGCACAATCCTATACAGGACCATTGCTCTAACACCAACTGAAACGTCTACTGCATAAAATACTACTAGAATTTTTTTTAAAAAAACTAATCACGAAATATTCACTAATATGCATGCATGCGATAACCGCTGAAATTTACACATTTTAAAATAAAAGTATTCAACTACCAGCAAAAACACTGTAGTTACAAATGTGACAAAACGTCAAACCCTAGACTGTCTAGAAAAGTGAAACATGCAAAAATCCTGTCAACCATCAACATATAAAAATGAAAGAATATGAAAATATCCATGATCTCTCCTATCTCATAAACACGATGTGCAGAAGAATATAGACCTCGGGTTAGCGTGCGCACATCCAGCCCCGCCTACTAGTCTTTGGTGAATCCAGTCTCCTTAACAATATGCTCACCTGCATCATTCACACCTAGTGAGTTTAAAAACTTGGCACACCATAATCATTATAACAAGTACATATACATAACATGCAACTGTGCAAATTACTGTAATCAACATACATTTCATGATCTGAAAAAAAAAATATAACGTAAACTCATCGTAACAAAGCAAAACGTGTCAAAACATGTCTAAACATATCATCATATACGTGTTAATTTTCTTTATTTGAATTCCGTTCATTAGTTGTGACTTTCCTATTAGCTCTATTTGATTGATCCATCTACGTATAACTGTGGTACACGATGGCGAGGACATCAACGACAGTATTACCCATCCACTAAGCTTGAATTTACATGTCATCGTATTCGTATTCATGTTCATATTAGTCACAACCAACTCACATCCTTCAAAACATGTCAATATATTCATCACTTATAAAAATCATGCATATACGTAAATTTCCTTAAAATCAGGCATGAAACATATTTTTCATATTTACATAAAAGTCATGTTCGTGATAACATAACATTTAAAACATGTCAATTTGTGTTCACGGTGATGCCAAGACTCCTAACTCGACCCAGGTGAAAAATGACCATTTTGCCCCTGGAAACCCGAACCGGGTGAAAAATGATCATTTTGCCCCTGGAAACCCTAATTGACCATTTTACCCCTGGACCTCAAAATTTTGAACCGAATCCAACCAAACTACTTAAAACGCCTTAACACATATTTATAATCGTTTCTTAGACGTAAAATCGAGTCCCTTTTATAACATGTGATTCGTTTTAAAACTTGGACGAGGGTTCCGGTTTTAACGTGAATCAACCCGAAACTCAAACAATTTTTTTCTAACTTAAACCATGACTTAATGACACCTAACAAGCCATCGGTAACCCCTAGCGAGCTGCTGGAGTTCTTGCAAGTACAAAACTTCGAACCTACTCGGCTAATAGGTACTAACCCCTCGGCCCAAGCCCGAAACCATCAAGGCCGAACCATAGCTAGTCACCCTAGGACCATGACCTTCCACTTAAGACTCCCACTGTACTAGCCCTAACCACACCGACAACCCCAAGCACGCACAAGACTCGATCTTGCCAAGGAGTGCCATGCCTAGCCTTGCTCCCTTCTCCACACCTCTACCCTCATGACCAGCTGCTCACGGCCCCATCCCAGCCCTGTCATGTACCCATTAGGGTCTGGTCCGAGTCTGGAATCAGGCCATACATAGTCGCACCGACCATTCCTCCCAACCTAGCCAATGAAACCATAGGCTTTAAAAAATAAACCAATCGTCCCTCACCACGCCGACCAAGACTCAACTACATCACCCTGCCACCTTCACTATCAAATTATTCATCCCTTTAACACCTGACCATAGCAGCCCCTTACACACAAAAAAAAATCAAAAAAACGTGAGTTACATGCGAAATAGTAGACATATTTCATGACAAACCTTCCTAAAATGATGCAACGTAATATATCTATGTATCCCTCATGAAAACACACACACAAAAACAATAAATAGTGTGAACGATGAGAAAAAATAAGATTCATGGCGTGCCTTTGCGTTTAAACGCTCGAAAACTTAGAAATCTACGCGTAGGACGAGCACAGAAGAGATGAGAAGGGATTTCTATGCAAAACCAAGGGAGAACTCGAAGGTGGCTGTTGTATTATTTTGAAAATTCTGTTGGTGCTGAAGGGGAGGGGCAGACGTGGTTTAGATTAGGTTTAGGGTTTGCAAAAGATGGTTTAAATCATAAAAAGGTGTAAATGGGCCCTTAATTTAAATAAAGGGATTAAAATGGTTTTAGGACAATTATACTGTAATGCAATGGCCGAAACCATGCCTAAAATTTCCAAAAAAAATTGAATCATTTATTCTTTAAAATCATCTCATTGTCGAATAAAATAACTACAGTTAAAATTATGAAAGAACAACCCACCTAAACATTTACCATTTAGAGAATAAAACAACAAGCATATTAAAATCTGTCAAAACTCTCAACAAAATAACAACGTCAACCATTTAAAAATATGCTTCACGTTTTCCCATAAAATCATATATTTGTTGTAAAATACAAGGTCCTCGGGTTCGCGTGCGCACAGCCAACTCCACCTACTCATTCATCGGCACCTCCAGCCTCCTCATCAACATGCTCACCTGCATCATTCACACCTAGTGAGTCTAAAGACTCAACACACCTGTAATGTTAATAGCAAATGTAACGCCCTTGACTGATTCCATAAAATAACAGCGGAATTTTAAAAAAATATTATTCTTAAAGGAAAGAAGGATTTTAAAATTCTCTTGGCATAGATACATTTTCACTAAATATATATATAATCAAAAGTATATACATGATCAAATAAGTGTTGTATCAAAATACAAAATATCATTTTGACCATCTCCAAAATGCTAACAAAATATCTTTCTTCCTTCCATCTCTTGTACATATAACTTCGGCTCCAATCAATGTCTCGGCTCGTCACTCTTATCTGCATCACATGAAATGACTGGAATGAGTATAAAACTGAGCAAGTGGAACTCTTACATAGCAATCTACATATATCATACTCTGTAAAACATTACTTTGAAATCATTAAATACCATCTAACTCTTGAAACATAGAATAGCATAGTATAACATAACCATAACGATGATATTTCTCTTTTCTCTTGTGGATTGATATCTAAATAGTATCTCTGTCTCTGTACCTATATCCCATTGATAAAAATCGATTACTCTGTCGGGATATAAGCCTATGGTCGTTGATCAACTAATTGCATGCAATCTCTGACTATCTATTTATCAATCCAATAAATCATTTGAACTCTGTCTTGGGCATTAAAACAAACACTTTGAATACTCTTCTCTTTTGGATTCTCTTTTATATAATTGAGGCATATAAAAGCCTCTAATATACAACAAAATATATCCATACATAACATGAATCAAATGGAAGGGAATAGCATAGTAAAACCATTGAAATACAATACATATACTTTCATGTGAGCACAAGAAATGAATTCCACTTACTACCAATAGAAGGCTTGATTCTATTCTCTTGGTAGAAATCCTACAACAATAAACCATGAATTAAACCATCAACAACTCAATAATCCAACAACCATACCATAAAACTCATAAAACCAACACAATCATACATTCCATAATTTTCCCCCAACACCTAAATCCAAAGAAATAACTAAACCATAAGATTACCTTAGCTCCTTAAAACCAAAATGATCTTGCTCTCACTTCAATAACCCAAGAAGAAGCTTGAATCAAAGGAATAAAAGAAGGAAATAAGAACCCTAGCTTCCCCTTGAGCTGAAGAATCGAGAAGTATGGAGGAGAATGAGGCAAAATGAGGCAAACTCTTGTCTTATATAACTTAAACTCCACAACATGACTTTACTCTTCACGCACCGCTGGTGCGCTACTCTACTTACCGCGAGTGCGCTAGGCAGTCTATACCATTTCCAAAAATCCGAAAACGATGACCGCGGTGCGCTGCTCAATGGACCGTGGGTGCGGCGACGGTTCTGCCCAAATACCACAGGTGCGGTCTCTTTCATGGCGCGGGTGCAGTCTCCTCTATAGCCAACAATAAACTTTGCAACTAAAATCGAATCGCAACGTCGCTTCTCCTCATATTTTGGCAACACTCTCAACAAGAAAGTTGCACCTCTATGTCTTATCTGACCACTCCAGTTAGCCTCATACCAATTGGCTCAACATACAAATTATCATGAATTTAATCGTAACGACGCTACAATATAACTACACATTATCTATAATCAACAATACTATAAACCATAAATCACAACTCTTAACATCAAAACTATACTTAAACATGACCAAGGAGTCAATAAATATATTAAATCTTAAACCGTACCGTTCACCAAGCTTGGATATTACAGCAAATACATTTATATAACATGAAACAGTGAAAAGTACTGTACTCAACATACATTTCAGGATCTTTAAAAGCGTAAACATAAACATATCGTAAAAGCATACGTGTCAAAACAATTCATCATATAATGATATACTTATACATTTTCTTTAATTGAATTCAGTTCATTAGTTGTAACTTTTGTATCAGCTCTATTTCGATGGATCCATCAACGTATAACCACGGTACCGAGCGGAGGGGAAATCAGCGATACTCTCATCAGTCAATTGAGCCTTGGCATATCATATCATCATATAATGTTAATGGAAATACAATCGTAGAGCTCCCTCTGGGGTCTTCTCCCATAAACGGGCTCCCTCTAAGGCCTTTTTCCTCACGATATCTCCAATCATATTCATCGTACACATATAGCCAGTCACAACTAAATCCAATCCTTCAAAAACATCATCATTTGCATCACTTGTCAAAATCATGCATACACGTAATTTTTCCTTAAAATCAAGCATGCAACGTATTTTCATAAATACGTAAAAAGGCGTGTACTAGGTAACATAAAAATTTAAAAACATGTCAAATTGTGCTCAGGGCATTGCCAGGACAAAAATCTCGACTCGGGTGCAAAATGATCATTTTGCCCCTGGAAACCCAAAATGACCATTTTACCCATGTACCTCTAAATTTCGACCCGGATCTTACCAAACTACTTAAAACATGCCAAAACATGATTACACGTATTTGTTAGACGAAAACTCAAGACCGTTTCAAAACTTAATCGACGCATTTAAAAACTTGGACTGGGGTCCGGTATCAACCCGAAACTTAACCAAAATTTTTCCAACTTAAACCGTGACTTAAACTAGATGACCAGACTATAGACAACCCATTACAGACCACTTATGACCCACAAAACAAGCCCAAAGGTTGCTGGAAATATCCAGTGTATGCACACAAATTTCACAGCTCTAGCGATTTTACGATAAAATTCATATCTCTCTCATTTCTTATCAGAAAATTACGAATTTGATATCGAATCGAAAATAAAAAAGAGGGATACATATCATATGTAGAAAAAATTTCCAGAAAACTAACCTATAAGTCGTAGAATTCAAAATAACCGAGGGTTACGGGTTTTAGTGACACAAAAATTTCACAGCTTGCGTGACTTAACGATAAAAATCATATCTCCCTTGTTTCTAATCAGAAAATTACGAATTTTCTCGAAGATAACACAGTGCTACAAATCGTATGCGGAACACATTTCCAGAAAAACAACCTAAAAGTCGCAGAATGCAAAATAACATAGGGTGACAGGCTTTGGTGACACTGAAATTTCACAGCTTGTACGGCTTTCGATAAAAATCATATCTCCCTCGTTTCTTATCAGAAAATTACAAATTTTATATAAAATCAAAGATAACATAGAGTGCTAAAAATCTTATGTTAAATACATTTCCATAAAACTAACTTATAAGTCACATATTTCGAAACAACAGAGGATGACAGGTTTTGAGACACAGAAATTTCACCTGAAGACTCAAGATATCGATCGGCCCTCTCCTAAAACCCACAAACTTCGACTCCAACCTTATGTCCCCCTCTTACTCGACGCATACAGCCCTTAGAACATAAAATTTGGTAGCCCCCTCGCACAAACTCTAGAACATGTGAAAATGAAACAAAAGGGTGCATTTTCATATCAAATCCTTGCATAAAACAAAAACTCAAGATTTATAAATAATTTCTCATTAATCTACATATATTTCAGCATATAAATGGTGTGAATGATGAGAAAAAGAGATAAAAGGCATGCCTTAATGTGTAGATGCTCAAATACTCAAAGAAACGCGCGTCGGGGAGGAGTTTTTCTTGAAAAATTAATGGAGGAAAATTGCTGCTGGTATTCTCACAAGGATGGCTGCTGAATGGTGGGGAGGAGCGGCTGTTGTGAGCTAATGATGTTTAAGTTTATTTTAAATGTAGTTTAGGTTAATTAAAAATGCACTAATGTGCCTCTAATTATAATTAAATGGTTTAAAAAGGTTTTTGAGCCCATTATTCTTTAAAAAAACCCATCAAGCCCAAAAACATTCTCGAAAAATATTTTGTTTTGGTACGTTTTAGAAAATATTGCTCGAGCCCGCAAAAAGTCCTCCGAATCGTTGAAATTTGCGTACTAGCTAAAAATATGACCCAGTGGGTAAAAATGTTGAACCAAGACCCATTTTCAAAAATCATACTTAAAAACACCTCATATTAATCCATTAAAATTAATCTTTCAATAAAAACATTTTTCCTGAATATCCCCGGTCTCCATTCCTCATTTGAGTGCGAAATGCAGCTTAAAATCCTAATGCATGAAACTTTAAATAAACCATTAATTAAAACACAAATTATCGAAATAAACATGCATTTAATCCTTTAACGGAATTTAATCAAATACCAAAGAAATTTAATAACTTGAATGCACATAGTTCACATGGACGTTCAAATTTTTGGGACATTACATATACAATAAAATAAACTCGTCAGCCTAAAAACACTCCTGAAAAATATTTCGTTTAGTTACGTTTTTGAAAATATCGCCTGATCCATCAAAAGTTTTCCAACGCGCTGAAATTTGCGTACCGGTTAAAATATGAACCGATGAATCAAAATACCCATCCAAGTCTCATTTTCCAAACTCACTCTTAATAATTAACACCGTATATTAAATAATTAAAAGTAATTATTTAATAAAAACACTTTTCCCGATTATCCCCGGTCTCCGTTCCTTGTTCGAGTGCGAAATGCAACTTAAAGCCCTAATGCATGAAACTTTAAATAAACATGAACTAAATCATGCAATGAACATGCATTAAATATAATTAAACACATATTTTAGTAAAACCCTAAATTGCATGCAGTCAGGTTATGTAGTTCAAATTTCCTAGACATTACACCCCTAGTCTTTCTACCTGACAGTGCAGTTGATATTGAGGGATAGGATTCGGGCAGGGAAGATTTCTGACGAGCAGTTACAGAAATGGAGACAGAGGGATGAGTCTAAAGGCCTGAGGTTTTATAAAGTTGAGGACGGCATAGTCAGATATCGTAACCGACTGTGGGTTCTTAGCAGTGATTCCTTGAGAGCAGATATCATGAGAGAGGCCCACAGCACCCCGTAATCCATTCATCCATGGAGCACAAAGATGTATAAGGATCTAAAGACCCTTTATTGGTGGTCGGGCATCAAGCGAGACATCTTGGGTTTCGTGTCCGACTGTTTGACGTGTCAGCAGGTTAAGGCCGAACATCAGAGAGCTGCAGGAAAGCTGAGACCACTCCCTATTCCCGAGTTGAAGTGGGGACTACCGAGGACAGCTGGAGGATATAATGCATTTGGGTGATAGTTGATCGGCTCACTAAGTCAGCACAGTTTCTACTGATCAAGAAGATTTTCACCATGACTCAGTACATAGAGTTGTATATCAGAGAGATAGTCAAAATTCATGGGACTCTAGTGTCCATCGTGTCAGACAGGGATCCGAGGTTCACGCCTGCATTCTGGAAGAGTCTAGATAAGGCATTGGGTACTAAACTGCTATTCAGTACTGCCTTCCATCCTCAGACCGACGGTCAGTTAGAGGGGCTGATTCAGATATTGAAGGACCTACTCAAGCTATTAGGCATCCATCGGTATGGCCCCGTATGAGGCATTATACGAGAGGAAGTGTAGGTCGCCAGTTTATTGGAAAGAGGTAGGGGAAATAACAGAGTTGGGACCATATATTGTCAGTCAGACTGCAGAGTTATTGGTCAAGATCCGGGACAAGATGAAGACCGCTCAGAGCAGACAGAAGAGTTATGCAGATAAGCGACGCAGGGATCTAGATTTTGCAGTCGACGATCATGTTTTTGTGAAGGTCGCACCGATGAAGGGTGTGAAGAGATTCGGAAATAAGTGCAAACTCAGTCCTAGATTCATAGAACCATTCGAGATACTCGAGAGACTTGGGATACTAGCTTACACAATTGTGTTACCGCCGAATCTGGCGTGATTTCATAATGTGTTCCATGTCTCGATGCTGTGGAAGTACATGTCGAACCCTTCACTTGTGCTTAATTATAAGCCACTGCAGCTGACGCCGAACCTGTCTTTCGAGGAAAGACCCACTCAAATATTGGATAGACAGGAGAGGAGGATCCGGAACAAGGTGATCCAGATGGTCAAGGTCAAGTAGCCGAATCAAGTAGCCAAGATGAGGAGTCGCTACTCGGATTTATTTTTTACGTTTTAGAATACGAGGGAGAAATTATTTTTAAGGGGGGAGAATTGTAAGGTCCAGAAAAATTCGAACTACGTGACCTGACTGTATGCAATCTAGGGTTTTACTAAAATATGTGTTAAATTTTTTTAAAGCATTAAATGCATGATTATTGCATGGATGTTGTTTATTTCTTTTGTTTATTAAAGTTTCATTAGGACTTTCAGTAGTTTTTTCGCGCTCGAACGAGGAAGGGAGACGGAGGATAATTAAGGAAGAATATTTTTATTAAATAAATTTTTTAATTATTTAAAATGGTCTAATTAAGTGAGATTTTCGAAGTTGGGCCTTGGTAAGGTATTTTTACTCGCCGAGTCTTAATTTAAACCGGTATTAAAATTTTAGCAAGTTAGGGGACTGTGGATGTTTCGGGTAATATTTCTAAAAATTACCTAAACGAAATATTTTTCGGGACTGTTATTGGGCTTAATGGGGTTATTTTATTGCTTAATGGGCCAAAATCCTTTTAATCCATTTATTTTCAATTAAGGGCCCATTATCACCTTATATCATGACTTAAACACCACAATTAAACCTTAAACCTAGCATAACCTATTCGGGCACCCCTCCCTCATTTCTCCAGCAGCTTATTCAAAATTTCCAGCAGCTCCCACCTTCGAAAATCCTCCCTAGTTTGCAAAGAAATCCCTCCCCGTCCCTCCAGTGCAAGTTTTACGCATTGGCATCAAGGTTTTCGAGAGTTATTAGGCATCCTATATCTTGTTTCTTTACATCATTCACATCAATATACGTTTTTTGTATGTTTTTTCATGAGAAATATTTGATCTATCATGTGGTGTAAGTTTTATGCGATTTTTGTCATGAAATATGCACGTCCTTTGCATGTGTTGGAACTTTTCAAGTTCGCAATCTTGATTTTGATGTTAAAAAAATTTTTATTTTGTGTTACTAATAATCTACCTTAAGGTATAGAAGCTAGGATCAGTTACGAGCTGTTTACATCACAAACTGAAGATCCAACTGATCGCACAAACTAAACCAGTCTAGCTGTTATGTCAATTAAGCAGTTCAGTCGATTGACCAGTTGATAGGTGATTCAACAGGAGAACCTTAGAAGCCAGTCCAGTCGATGGTGTTCAACTGATGAAGAAGCCCAGCTGATCAGTTCCACTGAACGAAAGTGAAATCAGTCCAACTGACGAGTCAACTGATTTCACTAGCCCAACTGAAGATCGGTTCAGCTGACTAGTTTAGAGCGTCAGTTAAGAATCTCTCAGTTGTAGATGAAGACAAACTCATAGAGTCGATTCCACCTATACACAAAGGTACAAAGTATCTGTCCAGTTAATGGACAATGATGGACATTGAATCAGAGCATTAAAGACAAATGTTTCAGAAGGGCGTCGAAAGGTCGAGACACAGAGCCCAAGAACTGAATTCAAGATGCAAATGTAAGGACTGTGTATCGTATTATCGTAAATCTTATGTTGATTATTGATAATTCATGAAATTGTCATGTCATTACGTATATGATGTATAATATGACAATGAAAGTGAGAAAATAGGTGGTGAGGATGAAATATTGTATTAGAAAATGAGTTGTGCTTGAAAAATATACTGAACCGCGACAGAAATGAAAGGGGATCGGTTACGGTGACCGGAAGCGCAACGGAAGTTTAAAAATTCGATTTTTCATACAAAAATTTCGGCCACCACTACATTTTGTTCAATAAATACAATAAACCACAAAAATGACATACATAGTGTGTTTTAAAGAAATATACCTATCAATCTCAAGAGATTGATTATGGCTCCAACTTTGTTGTCAAACAACAAAGCTCTTGAAAGGTAGAAACTATCTTCAAGCTTTCCAATGAGCACTACTTGCTCAACTATTAAGCCCACCACCAACTAGGTAGATCCCCTCATATTTTGCACTAGAAAAATATGAGGATTTTTCAAAGAGAAGTGTTTTTGATCTCCAACAATTGAAGAACAAAAGAGAGAAAAATGGAGGAGAGAAAATCCCTTGAAGTTTCGGCCATTGCATGTGAATGAGGGGAGGGAGACTAGCCTTGGACATGCAAAAAGTAGTGACCAAAAGTAGCATGCCATGCCTTGATATTTGAAAAAGTTGTCTCCAACCCTTCACCTCCCATGCATGATATATTATATGGTTTTTATCAAAATAAAAACCATGGACTAAATTATCTCAAACATATTTGAGACTAATTAAACATTACTTGAATTTACCCAAGTCCCACTAGTTAAATAATTAATTTAAATTGAGCTCTACAAGACTCAATATAATTTAATTAATTCAACACTTGAATTAATTTAATTATTTGGACTCTACTAGGTCCACTAGTGTTTAATTAATTCAACACTTGAATTAATTTAATTTAGTCCATAATAATGTTTATGAAAATCACAATTTTCAAATACATTATTCACTTGGTCAAATTTTAATTTAGGAACACTTCCATAAATTAAAATTTACATTTCTCTCATAGAAGTCATACTTCTATTTTTCTTTACACTTATAAACTCATTTATAAGTCGTTCAACACATTGAACTAGTTTCTCCTTTTATAGAAGTCATACTTCTAATTTTTCCTTACGCTTATAAACTCCTTTATAAGCCGTTCAACACATTGAACTATTTTTACTTCTCAACGGGATCTAGAAAGCTAGTACTTGTGTGGCCCTCAATGGTTCATTGATACAACTAGCCGTGGGTTCACATCTCCATGTGATTCGGACTAAACATGTCCTTATATGAGCATACCCCAATTGCTCCATTCTTACTTATCAACACCTTGATAACAAGAACGTCAGAACTCAAGTCTGATAGTACCCAACCAATCATGTTAAACGCCTAGCAGCATCGCTTACATGATTCCCTAGGTATCAAATGATAGTGCCTGCAAGAACCATTCAATTATGGTTAGCGTACAGTACGGTCCCTTCAACTCATATATCCCGACCGATTCGACAACCATTGGTTTATCGAGAGTTGTCAATGAATCGATACTATGTGTCATGTCGTAGTTGCATCGATGGTGTAATCTATGAAACCCCTTTCATAATTACCACCATACTCTGGCCAGAGATTTCAACCTACATACACATGATAACACATAGGATATCCATACCCGAAGGTAAGCGGTGAATCCCCGACTACAATGCATCGACTCCTATGTGTTTCGACAGAACACCCAACCTTGCCACCTGATGACCCCATGAGAGTCGGTAAACAATTCAAAGTGTAATTTTAGCACATAGAGTCTCAATGTTGTCCCGGGTCATAAGGACTAATGGTGTACAACCATAAACCAGGACTTTTCCACTCGATAAGTGAGAACCACTTGGAAAGTCCTTTTATGGAGGGTTGTTCAGTGCACTCTACAAGGAGCACCTATCTGCATGTTCGGACATCACACTGTCCCCTACCAATGAAACATGGTACTCACATCGCAGATACTAGTCTCGAACTCGAGCGGCCTATATCCTTCTTAGTGGCGGCTGAATCGACTAGGAACCGTTTAGAATATACAGTATTACAAATATGAGTTTCATGATACTCATCATATGAGCATCTCATATTCTTTCTACTATTTGTATATTCAAGGGCTTTATCTATGCAATTAGCGTGGGTATACAGATAAAGATGTGCCATAATAATAATTTCAAATATTATTAAAATAAAGATTGCTTATACATAGAGTTTCATTGTGAACACTCGGCCAACACTTGGCTCGACGGGCACCTACTCTAACAAGAAATGTGACACATGTAGCAGTTTTGGCATAATCATCTGAGTATTAGTCCACATAGTATGAGAAAAATTCCATTAGAAAGCTAAAACATAGTACTAAAACTTTCATGTCTTGACTTTTGTCCACATTCATTTGTAAATACGGGCAAAATCATCCCGAAGTGTATCGTGTGCGTTGCAGTTCCTGCACTGACACATTTTGGGAAAATGAGCATAACTCTACATCTGATATCCAAATGGAGTGCGGTAAGTGGCAAATGAAAGCCAATACATAGAGCTACAACTTTCATTCTGACCACATTTTCATTTGTGGAACCTAAACTAGAGTTTCGGACAGAACAGGACGCGCACCTGTGCATGCCGCGTGCGTGGGCAGAACGAGCCACACATATGAGCGAGTTCCGGCCGCGTGTATGTGCCCACACCTCTGCTGCACACGTTTTAAGGAAGATCAGCATGAAGTTTGCTGCAATTTCCTTGGAGCCTTTGAGAGTTGAGAGAGAGAAACGAGAGAATTCAAATTCTATCGTACGAATCTACCTCGAAACGTTATCCAAACGCGAAACAAATTATATATTCGGAATCCTCGCGTCGAGAGCTTCCTTTTGAGATAAGATTCTTTTGGTTTCAGCAACTCTAAATATTAAATTGCTGGAATAGCATGTATTTGAAGTTGATTTCAATATATGCGATAGAATAACAGACAAGAAACTCGTATTCGAGGTCGGAATTGAATTATTATGTGATTTCAATTTGATATGAAATTTCAAAGTTTCAAAAGATATTTGAAACTTATATTGTTAATTTTGAATGATGTTATTGATTGAAATGAATATGTTATTCATGTAGATTGATTATTATATTGATATCTTCAAGCTACATCGATTGGAAACGAAGACTTGAGGTGTTGCGACCGGGCAACATACGACAGGTATCTGTATTATATGATATATGTTGGATTGATTTGATTGATGGGAATGAGAATATATGTCTTATTTATTGATTTGATGTGGCATACATGACATACACGTTGAGCTATGATCCTTGGATACCTTGATATGATTGGATTTGATTCTGGGTTTGTTAACACGATGCTATGTTTTGCATTATGTGGCCCTTAAAACATAGTCATTAGTGGACCCAATGATTGATTGAGATTTGGGATTTGATGACGCTTTGTCAACACTATCATGCGTGTATCCCTGATTGAGGCCGGTGTTCCAGATCGAGCGTTGATTTGATAGCGATTCGATTGATTCTGACATGTGCTCAGTGGATGGGCATTTGACCTGATACCTCCATGACATACATGCATTGCATATCATATATCATTGCGTGTTTTAACCTGCTTGGGGAGAGCAGTACTAGGATGGGTCACCCTTAGGAAGTCCTCGTGTTGCGGCCCTTTTCGTGTTTTTCTATTTTTGATTCCTTTCTTACAGAAGATCTTCGACTCCGATCATCTCAAGTTCGATCGGGACCGGACAAGACATGTGAAATTTACGTCGCTCGAGCCGCGTCGGATTTGGACAAAATTGTATGCTAATTTGATTGTAAACGGGCCAACGAACGAGACTCATGACTCCGCCATGAGCTGGCGTGATTTTAGCCGAATTCCTTATGTAAGGCCCTCTAATTTAATATTTTCAACTTTTGGTAAGTTTCCGTTTCCCGAGACATCGGCCTAGGAAGGTCGAAATTCGATTCTGCTTACATTTTCTCTTATCTCAAGCATAGTAATAGTTTTAACTATGGTAATTAATTCTTCTTCTTGTTGTTTTCTTTTACCTATTTCCTGAAAACATTGAACTATTTTTGTTGTTGTGAGCCGGTTAATCTCGAAAGAGCATGCATATTGATCCAGAGACGGTTTACTCAGTCAAAACAATTATTTCGAATGTTTTAGTCATAATTTACGTAAACGGTTGCAACACAAGGACTTCCCCAGAAGTTCACCCATCATAGTGCTGCCTTTCCGCAAGCACGCCTAACCCCGGTGTTTTGATATGGCGCGAGCAGTGCCGCGTGTTGTCCCTCGCCGCCCGGCCCACACATACTCGAGGGATATAAGAATAAACAGCCCTACAAATGTCGGTGCGGTCATACCAGCACTAATGCATCGGATCCCATCGGAACTAAGAAGTTAAGTGTGCTTTGGGGAAAGCAGTACTAAGATGGGTCACCCCATGGGAAGTCCTCGTGTTGCACTTCTTTTCATGTTTTTCTATTTTTGATTCCTTTCTTACAGAAGTTATTCGACTCCGATCATGTCAATCTCGATCGAGACCGGACAAGACATGTGAAATTTACGTCGCTCGGGCCGCGTCGGATTTGGACAAAATTGTATGGTAATTTGATTGTAAACAGACCAACGAACGAGACTCATGACTCCGTCATGAGCTAGCGTGATTTTAGCCGAATTATTTCTCTAAGGCTTTTCTAATTTGAGATTTTCAACATTTGGTAAGTTTCCGTTTCCCGAGAGATCGACCTAGGAAGGTCGAAATTCAATTCTGATTGCATTTTCTCTTATCTCAAACGTAGTAATAGTTTTAACTACGTTAATTAATTCTTCTTCTTCTTGTTTTTTTTTACCTATTTCCTGAAAAAATTGAACTATTTTTGTTGTTTTGAGCCGGTTAATCTCGAAAAGGCATGCATATTGATCCACAGACGGTTTAATCAGTAAAAAACAGTTATTTCGAATGTTTTAGTCATAGTTTACGTAAACAGTCGCGACACGAGGACTTCCCCGGAGGGTCACCCATCCTAGTGCTGCCTTCGCGCAAGCACGTCTAACCCCGGGGTTTTGATAGGGCGAGAGCAGTACCACGTGTTGTTGTCCCTCGCCGCCCGACACACATGCACTCGAGAGATACAAGAATCAACAGCCCACCAAATGTTGGGTACTATCATACTAGCACTCATGCACCGGATCCCATCAGAACTCCGAAGTTAAGCGTGCTTGGGCGAGAGCAGTACTAGGATTGGGGACCCTCTGGGAAGTCCTCGTGTTGCACCCCTTTTCTTGTTTTTCTATTTTTGATTCCTTGCATACAGAAGAGATTCGACAACGATCTTGTCAATCTCGATCGGGACCGAACAAGACATGTGAAATTTACGAAACTCGAGCCGCGTTGGATTTGGACAAAATTGTATGCTAATTCTATTATAAACAGGCCAATGAACGAGACTCATGAATCTGCCATGAGTTTGCGTGATTTTAGCCGAAATCCTTCTCTAAGGCCCTCTAATTTGAGATTTTAACTTTTGGTAAGTTTTCGTTTAACGAGAAATCGGCCTAGGAAGGTCGAAATTCGATTCTGGTTACATTTTCTCTTATCTCAGGCGTAGTAATAGTTTTAATTACGCTAATTAATTCTTCTTCTTCTTGTTGTTTTTTTTTTTTACCGATTTTCTGAAAACATTGAACTATTTTTGTTCTTGTCAGCCGGTTAATCTCGAAAGGGCATCAATATTGATCCAGAGATGGTTTACTCAGTAAAAACAATTAGTTCGAATGTTTAGTCATAATTTACGCAAACGGTCGGGAGACGAGGACTTCCCCGGAAGGTCACCCATCCTAGTGCTGCCTTCGTGCAAGCACGCCTAACCCCGGGGTTTTGATGAGGCGAGAGCAGTGCCGTGTGTTGTCTCGCATCCCGACCCACGCGTACTAGAGGGAAATAAGAATAAATAGCCCAACAAATGTTGGGTAAGATCATACCAGCATTAATGCACCGGATCCCAAAAGAACTCCGAAGTTAAGCGTGCTTGGGGGAGAGCAGTACTAGGATGGGTCACCCTCTGGGAAGTCCTCGTGTTGCACCGCTTTTCGTGTTTTTCTATTTTTGATTCTTTTTTTACAGAAGATCTTCGACTCCGATAATCTCGATCTCGTTCGGGATCGGACAAGACATGTGAAATTTACGTCGCTCGAGCCACGTCAGATTTGGATAAAATTGTATGCTAATTTGATTATAAACAGGCCAACGAACGAGACTCTTGTCTCCGCCAAGAGCTGGCATGATTTTAGCCGAATTCCTTCTCTAATGCCCTCTAATTTGAGATTTTCAACTTTTGGTAAGTTTCCGTTTAACAAGAAATCAGCCTAGGAAGGTCGAAATTCGATTATGGTTACATTTTCTCTTATCTCAGGCGTAGTAATAGTTTTAACTACGCAAATTAATTCTTCTTCTTATTGTTTTTTTTTACCTATTTCCTGAAAACATTGAACTATTTTTGTTGTTTTGAGCCGGTTAATCTCGAAAAAGCATGCATATAGATCCAGAGACGGTTTACTAATTAAAAAAATTATTTAGAATGTTTTAGTCATAATTTACGTAAACTGTCGCGAGACGAGGACTTCCTCGGAAGATCACCCATCCTGGTGTTGCCTTCGCGCAAGCACACCTAACCCTGGGTTTTGATAGGGCTAGAACAGTGCCGCGTGTTGTCCCTCGCCGCCTGGCCCACACGTACTCCAGGGATATAAGAATAAAAAGCCCACCAAATGTTGGGTGCGATCATACCAGCACTAATGCACCGGATCCCATCAGAATTCCGAAGTTGAGCGTACTTGGGGGAGAGCAGTACTAGGATGGGTCACCCCCTTGGAAGTCCTCGTGTTGCATCCCTTTTCGTGTTTTTCTAATTTTGATTCCTTGTTTACAGAAGAGAATCGACTGCGATCATCTCAATTTTGATTTGGACCAAAAAAGACATGTGAAAAGTACGTCGCATGGGCCGGGTCGGATTTGGACAAAATTGTATGCTAATTTGATTGTAAACGGGCTAACAAACAACACACATGACTCCACCATGATCTGGCGTGATTTTAGCCAAATTCCTTCTATAAGGCCCTCTAATTTGAGATTTTCAACTTTTGGCAAGTTTCCGTTTCCCGAGAGATCGGCCTAGGAAGGTCGAAATTCGATTCTGGTTACATTTTCTCTTATTTCAAGCGTAGTAATAGTTTAAAATACGCTAATTAATTTTTCTTCTTGTTGTTTTTTTTTTTACTTATTTAATGAAAACATTGAACTATTTTTGTTGTTGTGAGCCGGTTAATCTCGAAAGGGCATGCATATTGATCCAGAGACGGTTTACTCATTAAAAACAATTATTTCGAATGTTTTAGTCATAATTTACGTAAACGGTCGCGAGACGAGGACTTCCCCGTCAGGTCACATGTCTTAGTGCTACCTTCGCGCAAGCCCGCCCAACCCTGGGGTTTTGATCGGGCGAGAGCAGTGCCGCGTTTTGTTCCTCGCCGCCCAGTCCACACGTACTCGAGAGATATAAGAATAAACAACCCACAAAATGTTGAGTGCTATCATACCAGCACTAATGCACCGGATCCCATCAGAACTCCGAAGTTAAGCGTGCTTGGGGTAGAGCAGTACTAGGATGGGTCACCCCTTGGAAGTCCTCGTGTTGCACCCCTTTTCCTATTTTTCTATTTTTGATTCCTTTCTTGTAGAAGATCTTCGACTCCGATCATCTCAATTTCGATCGGGACTAGACAAGACATGTGAAATTTACGTCGCATGGGCCGCGTCAGATTTGGACAAAATTGTATGCTAATTTATTGTAAACGGGCCAACGAACAAGACTCCTGACTCCACCATGAGCTGGTGTGATTTTAGCCGAATTCCTTCTCTAAGGTTCTCTAATTTGAGATTTTCAACTTTTGGTAAGTTTCCGTTTCCCGAGAGATCGGCCTAGGAAGGTCGAAATTCGATTCTGGTTACATTTTCTCTTATCTCAAGCGTAGTAATAGTTTAAAATACCTAATTAATTCTTCTTCTCGTTGTTTTTTTTTTTTACTTATTTCCTGAAAACATTGAACTATTTTTGTTGTTGTGAGCCGGTTAATCTCGAAAGGGCATGCATATTGATCCAGAGACGGTTTACTCATTAAAAACAATTATTTCGAATGTTTTAGTCGTAATTTACGTAAACGGTCGTGAGAAAAGGACTTCCCCGGAAGGTCATCCATCCTAGTGTTGCGTTCGCGCAAGCACGCCTAACCCCGGGGTTCTTATGGGGCGAGAGCAGTGCCGCGTTTTGTCCCTCGCCGCCCAGCCCTCACGTACTCGAGGGATAGAAGAATAAACAGCCGAAAAAATAATGGGTGCGATCATACCAGCACTAATGCACCGGATCCCATCAGTACTCAGAAGTTAAGCGTGCTTGGGGGAGAGCAGTACTAGGATGTGTGACCCCCTAAGAAGTCCTCGTGTTGCAATCCTTTTCGTATTTTTCTATTTTTGATTCCTTTCTTACAGAACATCTTTGACTCAGATCATCTCAATCTCGATTGGGACAGGACATGACATGTGAAATTTACGTCGCTCGGGCCGCGTCGGATTTAGACAAAATTGAATGTTAATTTGATCGTAAACAGGCCAACGAATGAGACTCATGAGTCCTCAATGAGCTGGCGTGATTTTAGCCGAATTCCTTCTCTAAGGCTCTCTAATTTGAGATTTTCAACTTTTGGTAAGTTTTTGTTTAACGAGACATCGGCCTAGGAAGGTCAAAATTCGATTCCAGTTACATTTTCACTTATCTCACACGTAGTAATAGTTTTAACTACGCTTATTAATTCTTCTTCTTGTTGTTTTTTTTTTTACATATTTCCTGATAACATTGAACTATTTTTGTTGTTGTGAGCCGGTTCATCGCGAAAGGGCATATTGATCCAGAGACGGTTTACTCATTAAAAACAATTATTTCGAATGTTTTAGTCATAATTTACATAAATGGTCACGACACGAGAACTTCCCCGGAAGATCACCCATCTTAGTGCTGCTTTCGCGCAAGCACGCCTAACCCCAGGGTTTTGATAGGGCAAGAGCAGTGCCGCGTGTTGTCCATCTCCGCCCGGCCAACACGTACTCGAGGGATATAAGAATAAACAGCCCACCAAATGTTGGTGGGATAATACCTGCACTAATGCAGCGTGCTTGGGAGAGAGCAGTACTAGAATGGGTGACCCACTGGGAAGTCCCCGTGTTGCACCCTTTTTCGTGTTTTTCTGTTTTTGATTACTTTCTTACAGAAGATCTTCGACTCCGATCATCTCAATCTCGATCGGGACCGGAAAAGACATGTGAAATTTACGTCGCTCGAGCCGCGTTGGATTTAGACAAAATTGTATGCTAATTTTATTGTAAATGGGCCAACGAACGACACTCATGAGTCCGCCATGAGCTGGCGTGATTTTAGCCAAATTCCTTCTCTAAGGACTTCTAATTTCAGATTTTCAAATTTTGGTAAGTTTCCGTTTAACGAGACATCGGCCTAGGAAGGTCGAAATTCGATTCTGGTTACATTTTCTCTTATCTCAGGCGTAGTAATAGTTTTAACTACGCTAATTAATTATTCTTCTTGTTTTTTTTTACCTATTTCTTGAAAAAATTGTACTATTTTTATTGTTGTGAGCAGTTTAATCTCGAAAGGACATGCATATTGATCAAGAGACATTTTACTCATTAAAAACAATTATTTCAAATATTTTAGTCATAATTTACGTAAACGGTCGCGACACGAGTACTTCCCCGGAAGGTCACTCATCCTAGTGTTGCCTTCACGCAACCACGCCTAACCCCGGGGTTCTGATGGGGGAGAGCTGTGCCGTGTGTAGTCCCTCGCCGCCCGGCCTACACGTACTCGAGGGATATATGAATAAACGGCCCACCAAATGTTGGGTGCGATCATACCATCACTAATGCACCAGATCCCATAAAAACTATAAAGTTAAGCGTGCTTGGGGGAGAGCAGTACTATGATGGGTGACCCCCTAGAAGTCCTCGTGTTGCACTCCTTTTCGTGTTTTTCTATTTTTGATTCATTTCTTACAGAAGATCTTCGACTCCGATAATCTCAATCGGGACCGGACAAGACATGTGAAATTTATGTCGCTCGGGCCGCGTCGGATTTGGACAAAATCGTATGCTAATTTGATTGTAAACGGGCCAACGAATGAGACTCATGACTTCGCCATGATCTGGCATGATTTTAGCTGAATTCTTTATCTAAGACCCTCTAATTTCCGTATTTCAACTTTTGGCAAGTTTCCGTTTCCTGAGACATCGGCCTAGGAAGGTCGAAATTCGATTTTGGTTACAATTTCTCTTATCTCAGGCGTAGTAATAGTTATAACTTCGCTAATTTCTTCTTCTTCTTGTAGTTGTTATTTTTTTTGACCTATTTCTTGAAAACATAGAACAATTTTTGTTGGTGTGAGCCTGTTCATCGCGAAAGGGAATGCAGGTTGATCCAGAGACGGTTTAATCATTAAAAACAATTATTTCGAATGTTTCAGTCATAATTTACATAGACGGTCGTGACACGAGGACTTCGTCGGGATGTCACCGATCATAGTGCTGCCTTCGTGCAAGCACGCCTAACCCCGGGGTTCTGATGGGGCGAGAGCAGTGCCGTGTGTTGTCCCTTGTCGCCCGGCCCACACGTACTCGAGTGATATAAGAATAAACAGCCCACAAAATGTTGGGTGCGATCATACCAGCACTAAGGCACCGGATCCCATCAGAACACCGAAGTTAAGTATGCTTGGGCGAGGGCAGTAATAGGATAGGGGAGAGCAGTACAAGGATGGGTGACCCCCTAGGAAGTCCCCGTGTTGCACCCCTTCTCTTGATTTTCTATTTTTTATTCCTTTCTTACAGAAGATATTCGACTCCGATCATCTCAATCTCGATCGGTACCGGACAAGAAATGTGAAATTTACATCGCTCGGGCCGCGTCGGATTTGGAAAAAAATGTATGCTAATTTTATTGTAAACGGGCCAAGACTCATGACTCCGCCAAGAGCTGGCGTGATTTTTGCTGAATTCCTTCTCTAAGGCCCTCTAATTTGAGATATTAAACTTTAGGTAAGTTTCCGTTTAACGAGACATCGACCTAAGAAGTTCGAAATTCGATTATGATTGCATTTTCTCTTATCTCGGACGTAGTAATAGTTTTTTAACGAGACATCGTCCTAAGAAGTTCGAAATTTGATTATGATTGCATTTTCTCTTATCTCAGGCGTAGTAATAGTTTTAACTACGCTAATTAATTCTTCTTCTTCTTGTTTTATTTTACCTATTTCTTGAAAACATTGAACTATTTTTGTTGTTGTGAGCCGGTTAATCTCGAAAGGGCATGCATATTGATCCATAGACGGTTTACTCATTAAAAACAATTATTTCGAATGTTTTAGTCATAATTTACGTAAACGGACACGACACGAGTACTTCCCCGAGAGGTCACCCATATTACCGCTGCGTTTGCGCAAGCACGCCTAACCACGGGGTTCTGATGGGGTGAGAGCAGTGCCGCGTGTTGTCCTTTGCCGACCGGCCCACACGTACTCGATGGATAGAAAATTAAACAGCCCACTCAATGTTGGGTGCCATCATACCAGCACTAATGCACCGGATCTCATCAGAATTCCAAAGTTAAGCGTGCTTGGGCGAGATCAGTACTAGCAGGGGTGACCCCCTGGGAAGTCCTCGTGTTGCACCCCCATGGGCGAGATCTTCGACAACGGTCATGTCAATCTCGATCGGACCGGACAAGACATGTGAAATTTACGTCGCTCAGGCCACGTCGGATTTGGACAAAATTGTATGCTAATTTTATTGTAAACTTGCCAACGAACAAGACAATTGACTCCGCGATGAGCTGGTGTGATTTTAGCCGAATTCCTTCTCTAAAGACCTCTAATTTGAGATTTCCAACTTTTGGTAAGTTTCCGTTTAACGAAACATCGGCCTAGGAAGGTCGAAATTCGATTCTGGTTACATTTTCTCTTATCTCAGGCGTAGTAATAATTTTAACTTTGCTAGTTTCTTCTTCTTCTTCTTGTTGTTTTTTTTTTACCTATTTCCTGAAAACATTGAACAATTTTTGTTGTTGTGAGCCGGTTCATCGCAAAATGGCATGCAGATTGATCCAGAGACGGTTTAATCATTAAAAACAATTATTTCGAATGTTTCTGTCATAATTTACGTAGACGGTCGTGACACGATCATTTCGCCGGGATGTCACTGATCATAGTGCTGCCTTCGCGCAAGCATGTTAGAGTAGGTGCACGTCGAGCCAAGTGTTGGCCGAGTGTTCACAATGAAACTCTATGTATAAACGATCTTTATTTTAATAATATTTGAATTTGTTGTTTTGGCACTTCTTTATCTGTATACCCATTCTAGTTGCATAGATAAAGGCCTTGAATATACAAATAGTAGAAAGAATATGAGATGCTCATATGATGAGTATCGTGAAACTCATATTTGTAATAATGTATATTCTAAACGGTTCCTAGTCGATTCAGCCGCCACTAAGAAGAATATAGACCGCTAGAGCTCGAGACTAGTATCTGCGATGTGAGTACCATGTTTCATTGGTAGGGGACATTGTGATGTCCGAGCATGCAGATATGTGCTCCTGGTAGAGTGCACTGAACAACCCTCTATAAAGGACTTTCCAAGTGGTTCTCACTTATCGAGTTGAAACGTCCTAGTTTATGGTTGTACACCATTAGTCCTTATGACCCGGGACAACATTGAGACTCTATGTGCTAGACTTACACTTTGACTTGTTTACCGACTCTCATGGGGTCATCAGGTGGCAAGGTTGGGTGTTCTGTCGAAACACATAGGAGTCGATGCATTGTAGTCGGGGATTCACCGCTTACCTTCGGGTATGGATATCCTATGTGTTCTCATGTATGTGTAGGTTGAAATATCTGATCAGAGTATGGTGGTAATTATGAAAGGGGTTTCATAGATTACACCATCGATGCAACTACGACATGACACATAGTATCGATTCATTGACAACTCTCGATAAACCAATGGTTGTCGAATCGGTCGGGATATATGAGTTGAAGGGACCGTACTGTACGCTAACCATAATTGAATGGTTCTTGCAGGCACTATCATGTGATGCCTAGGGAATCATGTAAGCGATGCTGCTAGGCATTAAACATGATTGGTTGGGTACTATCAGACTTGAGTTCTGACGTTCTTATTATCTAGGAGTTGATAAGTAAGAATGGAGCAATTGGGGTATGCTCGAATAAGGACATGTTTAGTCCGAATCACATGGAGATGTGAACCCACGGCTAGTTGTATCAATGAACCATTGAGGGCCACACATGTACTAGCTTTCTAAATCCCGATGAGAAGTAAAATAGTTCAATGTGTTGAACGACTTAAAAATGAGTTTATAGGCGTAAGAAAAAAAATAGAAGTATGACTTCTATGAGAGAAATATAAATTTTAATTAATGGAAGTGTTCCTAAATTAAAATTTGGCCAAGTGAATAATGTATTTTAAAATTGTGATTTTCATAAACATTATTATGGACTAAATTAAATTAATTCAAGTGTTGAATTAATTAAACACTAGTGGACCTTGTAGAATCCAAATAATTAAATTAATTCAAAGTGTTGAATTAATTAAATAATATTGGGTCTTGTAGAGCTCAATTTAAATAAATTATTTAACTAGTGGACTTGAGTAAATTCAAGTAATGTTTAATTAGTCTCAAATATGTTTGAGATAATTAAATTTAGTCCAAGATTTTTAATTTGTTAAAAACCATATAATATGCATGCATGGGAGGTGAAGGGTTGGAGACAACTTTTTCAAATATCAAAGCTTGGCATGCTAAAATGGTTTTTAGCTTTTTACACTACCAAGACTAGTCTTCCAACCTCACACTCCACTCCTCTTGGCCGAAATCTCAACCATTTTTCTCTCCAAGTTTTCTTTTCATTTTGTTGTTCAAATTGTTGGAGAAACAAAATCTTCTCATTGAAAAATCTTCTTGTTTTTCTAGTGCAAAACAAGAAGAGATTTACCTAGCAAGTGGTGGGCCTAATTTTGAAGGAGGAGGAAGCTTGTAGACTTGTCATCCATTCAAGAGCTTTGTTGTTTAACAACAAAGTTGGTGCCATTCATCAACCTCAAGAGGTTGATAGGTAAAACTATTTCTAACACCCTATGTATGAAATATTTGGTGTTTCATGTATTTTGCTACACAACAATGAGGGGGCCGGAATTTTAAAGAAAAATTGTACTTCCGTTGCGCTTTCGGTCTCCCTAAATCGTTCCCCTTTCAAGTGGTATCAAGAGCTATGGTTACCATTTTGTGTAGCATAATACATAATATTATATTGAGATCGTTTTCTAACCGCTTGAAATATTTTTTGCAACCAAAATCAAGGCCATATTTGGGGCAAATTTTGGCAGCATGTTGCTGCCCATTTCAGGCACCTCGGGCTGCCTGAGGGGCTGCCCGAAACGGGCAGCAAGGGCAGCCCCTTGGGCTGCCCGAAACCCCCCCCCCCCCCCCCCTTTTTAAAATTAAAAAAAAAAATTGTTGCCGGAATCCGGTGACGGAGCTCCGGCGACGGCGATGACGACTAGGGTTTCCAAAAGTTTTTTGGATTATCAAAGTGTCATGGGCCTTGAGTTGTTGGGCCATTGGATGCCTAACATATTTGTGAATTTTAAATGGGCCAAAATTTTTTTGGTGGAAAATAAGTTTTCGGGCCCTTAAGTTTAAAATTACAAAAGTTGCAAATTGTTCTCATAAAATAAATAATTGAAGTTGAACTTTAATTATTTATAGTAAATTGTGATTTACAAGAAATTCGGTTATAAATAAATTAATTGGAAAGTAGACAAAGGTGTTTGTATACTTTGTTAATTTAGTTTATAATCGTGGCGGTTAGTGATTGGTTCAAGATATATAATATTGGATCAATTAATTATTGTGATAATTAATTGATGGTGTATGATATGTGATATTATGCATGAAGGATGATCAAAAGCCCAAGCCCAATTTGCTAGGTGTGTGCTAGGATATTTTGTGTTGAATGATTGTAATAATTATCAATTTATAAAGTGGGCTTGATTTATGGCCCGTTCCCACCCCCATGAGATGTATCCCTATTTGCCATGGATATTTATTTGTAAATATTAGTATAATGGATGATCAAGATTGGAAGATGGTGGCCATGATGATTATGAAGATCGAAGACATGTTAATATTGGAAGCTAATGTAATAGTTGCATTGCATCCCGTGCATTTACCCTAGGATTGGACCTAGGCCCGTGTTTAGCTCACACGGGTCATTATTATTGGGGCGATTGATCATCCTTGTTTGTTTACTGTTTATAATATATGCATGATATGTTATAAATAATGAGTATGTGCGTTATTATTATGATAATAACAAAGTTGCATGAATCCGGCAAACATACGATCAAACATGGCGAGCTTTTAAAATAAAATTAATGATGAGACCTTTCAAAATTAAAAAACCCTCATTTTGAATAAGACTCAAAATTAATATCAAGTCCGAAAAGGGGAATTATAAATTTGTTTATAATTTCCTTGTCTTCCATCGACAATGGGTGCATGATGAACGCTACCCGTACTCGGGGCTCGGCTCATATTATTGGGGGAGCTTTGTGTAATGCCCGAGAAATTGATTATCGTAATCTGATAGGATTATTGATTATGAATTGATATAATTAAAAACGGGCTATTACGAGACCATATTTGACCAAGCATATGAATTATGATATTTTTGGGCAGAACTGTTGGCGCCCGAGCGGTAAGTAATGACCGCCCGAGCGCCAATGCTCAACAAGAAACGTGCTCGGACAGAAAGTATGGCGCCCGAGCGGTAGAATATTACCGCTCGAGCGCCAGTGGATAACAAGAAAATGTTACGGGCAGAAGGAGTGGCGCCCGGGCGGTAGTTTTTGACCGCCCGAGCGCCAATGGGTCAATTCGAAACTCTTGGACAGAGAGTGCCGCGGAGCGTCGGCTGAAATGAGCGAAATTCTGGAGAAGCCACGTACGAATTACATGCAATATATATATATATAAAGCTCCTTCATAATTTCCTCAGATTCTGAAGGAGGAAGTCGAGAAAAGCTTTGAAGAAGCATCGTGAAAATCCTTACGCCTTTTATGAACGATCCGTCCGTCTGATTTTGAATCCAACTTCGGTACCGAGTTCCTATCAACGCAGACTACAACTGGACGTAAGTTTTATTACGTTTTGACATGTTTGGAAATTATGATGTTGTTAGAATTGAATACACGTCATATATGTTGTTCTTGACATGTTAGACAACGTAGAATCGAAGTCAGATTGAGAAACGGATATCATATGGAATTGTTATGAATTTCAGAATGAAATTGAATAGAATTGATATCAGATTTGTATGGTGGTTGATTGTAAATGATTGGAATTGATATAGACTGATATAGTATTATCAGTATCGCCAGATTGTACTGTTGTACTATCAGAATTTGTTAAAACAGAGATGTTGTGATTTGATTAGATTATTGATACAGAATATATTGATATTGTCATTGCCAGATTGAACAATGACAGACTTTGAATCGAGACTTCGATTGTATTAGAGTGACAGCAAGAAAGGTATAAATAAATGTTGATTCGGGATTGCACAACTCGAGTTAGGTTTGACTTGAGTTTCCCTAAATCACATACTTTATTTTATTGCATTGATATTTGCAGATTATCAGATTGATATGTTAATGTATTGACTTAGAACAGAGTCAGAGTCCGAGTCTAGGGCAGACAGCCTAGCTAGGGCAGAACCGCCGAGTCTTTCTCAGAACCGATAAGACTCTAGACTTACGGTGTATCGAAGAGCTTCAGATGTAGATCGACGTCTATCTCAGACACATTCCATACAGCATACCAAAGTCTAAATTAGATTGGGATCCCTAGATTTGAGATAAGATAAGATTAGATCACGAGTCATTGATTCATGTAGTCAGATTAGATACATGCTTCGATGTTTGTTTATACTTTTATATATGTTTTATATGATTGCATGTAGTACATTGTTTATACTGGGATATTTATATCTCACCGGAGTTATCCGGCTGTTGTCTTGTTTGTATGTGTGCATGACAACAGGTGGGACAGGTACAGGGTCACAGAGATGAGGACAGATCGAGATTAGAGTGGTGATTCCGGACTTGGACTAGAGATAGGGTTTAAACACTTGATTGTAGTTGTTGAACCTGAGCATGTATGATTGTATATTTTATCAGAGTGATACTTTTATACTGATATGTATAGTAGTTTGATTCCATTACCTTCCGCATTTAAAAAAAAATTAGACCCTGTTTATTATAATTGATTTAGTCCCAATGACGATTAAGAACATGATTAGCGTCCGGGTCCCCACACTTTGGGTGCCGGAAAGCTGTGACATCCATTGACATGGTGATGTGAACTACGTGGAACTCCCATGATTTCGCCTCATATTATTGAGGGAACTCATGGCGACCGTCCATTAAGGTTCAATATCGATGGGTTAGGCTTGACACGTAAAGATGAACGACGTCATATTATTGGGTCCTAATCAAACGTGAGACAAAAGTTTACGTAGAGGGTTGCATGGCGATGCAATTGGAAACTACCTTTTAGGAATTATGATTGGCTGATATTATTCGGGATCATAATTCGCTAATTGGACCTTACGTACCTACTGAGGAAAGGAGTTTCCCGTTTTCACTAGAGGATAGTTAAAATGTCAAAACAGTGGGAGCGAAAATTTATAAAGTTAAAGTCCAAACTTTATATCTTATTAAATATTTTAAAATAGTCATTAACATTTATCTGTTTTACTTTTCAATAAAAAATTTGACAATGTCTTCAATTCGCAATCCGCTTTCTGCCATTCTCGAAAAACACGTTCTAACCGGACCTAACTATAACACTTGGCTAAGAAATCTGAAAATCGTCTTGAACTCGGAGAAAATTGCATATACACTGACTGAGTCGCCCCCTACTGAGGCTCCGACTAGCTGCACTCCTGAGGAATTGCAGACCTACAAGGATTGGTGTGACCATGACTTGAAGGCTAGGTGTTATATGCAGGCTTCTATGAATGATGAGCTGCAGAGGCGTTTTGAGGATGCAAAGAATGCTGCTGACATTCATATGCACCTCAAGGAGCTCTTTGGTGAGCAGACTCGGCCTATTAGGCATGCCACAGTCAAGGAGCTCATCACTTTACGCTTGCGAGATGGGGCCTCGGTCCATGAGCATGGCCTAAAGTTGATTGGGCTCGTGGACAAGCTCGTTGGCATGGATTTGATCTTGCCTTCGGAGTTGACCACCGACGTGTTGCTGTTGTCACTTCCTAGCTCGTTTGATCCTTTTGTGGTGAATTTCAATATGAACAAGATGGAGCCGACCCTTGAGGAGTGGGTGAACATGCTTGTGACTTTTGAGTCCACTATCAAGAAAGAGAAGCCGGTTCTTTTTGTGGGCTCTTCATCTGGAACGAAGACCGGTCCACCTGGGAAAGGAAAGAAGCGTTCTTTCCAACGTCCCAAGAAGTGCGTGCCCTTGAAGAGGCAGACTCCGATTCCCGCTGTGGCAGCCGCACCAGTTAAGGCTGACAAGACTGTTGACGTCTGTCATCACTGCAAGAAGCCTGGACATTGGAGGCTTAATTGCAGGGAATATCTGGCCCAAAAGAGTTCTGGAAACGGTATGTTCTATATTGAAGTAAACATTTCAATTAAATCTACTTCTTGGGTATTGGATACCGGCTGTGGCTCACATCTCTGTAATGATTTGCAGGTGATGGGAAGAAGTAGGAGGCTCAGGGAAGGTGAGACCTTCTTGAGGATGGGCAATGGGGCAAGAGTTGCTGCCAAAGCTGTTGGAGATGTTTCTTTAATTTTGAACAATGATTTTAAGTTGTTGTTAAGAGATGTTTTGTTTGTACCAGACTTGGTGAAAAACATTATTTCCATTTCTATATTAGGCAAAGATAGATTTTCTTGTTTATTTAGCAAAGGTGTTTGCAACATTTACAAGAATGAATGTTTAGTTGGTACCGGAGAACTTGAAAACGATCTCTATAACTTAAAATTGAAAGATATTCCACTAAACAATGTCCAAGCGATAACAACAACAAACAAGAGCAAACAAGATACTCTTAATATGGCACAATTATGGCATGCTCGATTAGGACATATTTCCCTAAGAAGGATGAACAAGTTAGTGGGAGTAGGCACGTTTGATATGTCTGATATTAATGCTCTCACGACTTGTGAATCCTGTCTAAAAGGGAAGATGACCAAGATTCCCTTTAAGGGCCATGTGGAGCGAGCCAAAGGGTTATTGGATTTGATCCATACCGATGTGTGCGGTCCGCTTAGCATCACCACTAAGCATGGACATGCATACTTCATCACCTTTACCGATGACTTTTTGAGGTATGGGTATGTGTATTTGATGAAATACAAGTCTGAAGCCTTTGAAAGGTTCAAAGAATTCAGAAGTGAAGTAGAGAAGCAATTGGGACGAAGCATCAAGACACTTCGATCGGATCGAGGTGGTGAGTACTTGAGTGCCGAGTTCCAAGAGTATCATAGGGAGAATGGGATTCTCTCGCAGTGGACTCCGCCCGCTACACCGCAGTTGAATGGTGTTTCGGAGCGTCGTAACCGAACTTTGATGGACATGGTTCGGTCTATGATGGGGTTCACGGAGTTGCCGCCATCCTTTTGGGGATATGCGCTTGAGACAGCGGCAATGTTGTTGAACAATGTCTATACAAAGGCAGTTGACAAGACACCATATGAGATATGGATGGGTAAGCCACCCAAATATTCTTATCTTAGAATATGGGGGTGCCCTGCTTATGTGAAGCAGGTAGTGGGAGATAAATTGGATAGTCGATCCATTTTATGTTACTTTGTGGGATATCCAAAGAATTCGGTTGGATACTACTTCTATCATCCCTAAGAAACAAAGGTGTTTGTTTCTAGGAATGAAACCTTTTTAGAAAATGAATTTCTACTAGATAGAAAAGGCGAGATGATAGAACTCAAAGAGGTTCGAGAAACACCCACAATTGTAGAACCCACACCCGAAGAGCCAAGGGAGGATATACAAGCTCCTAGAAGATCCGAGAGAGTCTCGAGACCACCTATGAGGTATGGTCTGCTTCTTGAAGAGGGCCATGATGAGCCTAACCATGGATGTGATCCAAGGACCTTCAAGGAAGCGTTATCTGATGCCGATTCATCCAAATGGCTTGAGGCTATGGAATCTGAGATGAATTCCATGCATTCGAACCAAGTGTGGAATCTCGTGGATCCACCTGAGGGAATTGTTCCCATAGGGTGTAAATGGATTTACAAGAGGAAACTTGGGGCGGAAGGGAAGGTATTGACCTTCAAGGTACGATTGGTGGCAAAAGGATATACTCAGAGACAAGGAGTTGACTTTGAGGAAACCTTTTCCCCAGTCGCAATGTTCAAGTACATAAGGATTTTGCTAGCTATAGCTGCATGGTATGACTATGAGATATGGCAGATGGATGTTAAGACAACCTTTCTTAATGGGGATATTAAGGAAGAGATTTACATGTCTCAACCCGAAGGGTTTACATCTATCGGAAGTGAGCATATGGTATGCAAACTTCAAAGATCTATTTATGGTCTAAAGCAGGCATCTAGGAGTTGGAACCTCAGATTCAATAGTACAATCAAAGAGTTTGGTTTTACTAAGAATCCTGAGGAACTCTGTGTGTATAAGAAGGTCAGTGGGAGTGCTGTGACATTCCTGGTGTTGTATGTTGATGACATTCTACTCATTGGGAATGATGTAGGAATGTTGCAATCAACTAAGATATGGTTAGCTAGTAAGTTCTCGATGCAGGACTTGGGTGAAGCATCTTTTGTATTGGGAATACAGATCTATAGAGATAGATCAAAGAGATTGCTTGGTCTCACCCAGTCCACATACATTGATACCATCGTGAAGCGGTTCTCGATGGATGAGTCCAAGAGAGGACATCTACCAATGTGTCATGGCGTATCCCTATCCAAGTCTATGTCTCCCAAGACTGATGCAGAGATAGCGGCGATGACCAGCATTCCTTATGCATTTGCGATTGGTAGCATCATGTATGGGATGATATCTACACGTCCTGACGTGATTTTTGCACTAAGTGTAGTGAGTAGATATCAATCCAACCCTGTTCTTCCACACTGGAAAGCTGTGAAAGACATCCTCAAGTATTTGAGAAGAACCAATAAATTGTTCTTGGTCTATGGGGGTGGAGAACTGAAATTGGAAGGCTATACCAACTCTAGCTTCCAAAGCGATATTGATGACTCGAAGTCAACATCTGGATTCATATTCATGCTCAATGGTGCTGCTGTCTCTTGGAAGAGTTCCAAGCAAGACAGTACTGCGGATTCCACCACTGAGGTGGAATATATTGATGCATCAGCTGCAGCAAAGTTGGCAGTTTGGATAAGGAATTTCGTCCAAGAGTTGGGCGTCATTCCTAATGGAGTTGCTCCTGTCCCGGTGTTTTGTGACAACACGGGAGCCATTGCTCAAGCAAAGGAGCCGAGGTCTCATCAGAAGTCCAAACACGTATTGAGAAAGTACCACATCCTCAGAGAGATCGTGGAAAGAGGGGATGTCACGATTGACAAAGTCGGCTCCGCAGATAATGTTGCTGATCCGCTAACTAAGCCTTTACCTGGACCATTATTCGAGAAGCATCGCGAATCGATGGGTTTAAAGCATATGGGTAGTTGGCTCTAGTGCAAGTGGGAGATTGTTAGAGTAGGTGCACGTCGAGCCAAGTGTTGGCCGAGTGTTCACAATGAAACTCTATGTATAAACGATCTTTATTTTAATAATATTTGAATTTATTGTTTTGGCACTTCTTTATCTGTATACCCATGCTAGTTGCATAGATAAAGGCCTTGAATATACAAATAGTAGAAAGAATATGAGATGCTCATATGATGAGTATCGTGAAACTCATATTTTTAATACTGTAAATTCTAAACGGTTCCTAGTCGATTCAGCCGCCACTAAGAAGGATATAGGCCGCTAGAGCTCGAGACTAGTATCTGCGATGTGAGTACCATGTTTAATTGGTAGGGGACATTGTGATGTCCGAGCATGCAGATAGGTGCTCCTGGTAGAGTGCACTGAACAACCCTCTATAAAGGACTTTCCAAGTGGTTCTCACTTATCGAGTTGAAACGTCCTAGTTTATGGTTGTACACCATTAGTCCTTATGACCCGGGACAACATTGAGACTCTATGTGCTAGACTTACACTTTGACTTGTTTACCGACTCTCATGGGGTCATCAGGTGGCAAGGTTGGGTGTTCTGTCGAAACACATAGGAGTTGATGCATTGTAGTCGGGGATTCACCGCTTACCTTCGGGTATGGATATCCTATGTGTTCTCATGTATGTGTAGGTTGAAATCTCTGATCAGAATATGGTGGTAATTATGAAAGGGGTTTCATAGATTACACCATCGATGCAACTACGACATGACACATAGTATCGATTCATTGACAACTCTCGATAAACCAATGGTTGTCGAATCGGTCGGGATATATGAGTTGAAGGGACCGTACTGTACGCTAACCATAATTGAATGGTTCTTGCAGGCACTATCATGTGATACCTAGGGAATCATGTAAGCGATGCTGCTAGGCGTTTAACATGATTGGTTGGGTACTATCAGTCTTGAGTTTTGACGTTCTTATTATCAAGGAGTTGATAAGTAAGAATGGAGCAATTGGGGTATTCTCGAATAAGTACATGTTTAGTCCGAATCACATGGAGATGTGAACCCACGGCTAGTTGTATCAATGAACCATTGAGGGCCACACAAGTACTAGCTTTCCAAATCCCGATGAGAAGTAAAATAGTTCAATGTGTTGAACGGCTTATAAATTAGTTTATAGGCGTAAGAAAAAAAAATAGAAGTATGACTTCTACGAGAGAAATATAAATTTTAATTTATGGAAGTATTCCTAAATTAAAATTTGGCCAAGTGAATAATGTATTTTAAAATTGTGATTTTCATAAACATTATTATGGACTAAATTAAATTAATTCAAGTGTTGAATTAATTAAACACTAGTGGACCTTGTAGAATCCAAATAATTAAGTTAATTCAAAGTGTTGAATTAATTAAATAATATTGGGTCTTGTAGAGCTCAATTTAAATAAATTATTTAACTAGTGGACTTGAGTAAATTCAAGTAATGTTTAATTAGTCTCAAATATGTTTGAGATAATTAAATTTAGTCCAAGGTTTTTAATTTGTTAAAAACCATATAATATGCATGCATGGGAGGTGAAGAGTTGGAGACAACTTTTTCAAATATCAAAGCTTGGCATGCTAAAAGGGTTTTTAGCTTTTCACACTACCAAGACTAGTCTTCCAACCTCACACTCCACTCCTCTTGGCCGAAATCTCAACCATTTTTCTCTCCAAGTTTCCTTTTCATTTTGTTCTTCAAATTGTTAGAGAAACAAAATCTTCTCATTGAAAAATCTTCTTGTTTTTCTAGTGCAAAACAAGAAGGGATTTACCTAGCAAGTGGTGGGCCTAATTTTGAAGGAGGAGGAAGCTTGTAGACTTGTCGTCCATTCAAGAGTTTTGTTGTTTAACAACAAAGTTGGTGCCATTCATCAACCTCAAGAGGCTGATAGGTAAAACTATTTCTAACACCCTATGTATGACATATTTGGTGTTTCATGTATTTTGCTACACAACAATGAGGGGGCCGAAATTTAAAAAAAAAATTGTACTTCTGTTGCGCTTTCGGTCTCCCTAAATTGTTCCCCTTTCAAAGCACGCCTAACCACGGGGTTCTGATGGGGCGAGAGCAGTGCCGCGTGTTGTCCCTCACCGCCCGGCCCACACGTACTCCAGGGCTATAAGAATAAACAGCCCACTCAATGTTGGGTGCGATCATACCAGCACTAACGCACCGGATCTCACAAGAACTATGAAGTCAAGCATGCTTGAGTGAGAGCAGTACTAGGATGGTGACCCCCTGGGAAGTCCTCGTGTTGCACCCCTTTTTGTGTTTTTCTATTTTTGATTCCTTTCTTATAGAAGATCTTCAACAATGATCCTGTAAATCTCGATCGGGATCAGACAAGACATGTGAAATTTACTTCGCTCGGGCTGCGTCAGATCTAGACAAAATTGTATGCTAATTTGATTGTAAACGGACCAACGAACGAGACTCATGACTCCGCCATGAGCTGGCATGATTTTAGCCAAATTCCTTCTCTAAGGACCTGTAATTTGAGATTTTCAACTTTTGGTAAGTTTCCGTTTCCCGACACATCGACCTATGAAGGTCGAAATTTGATTCTGGTTTTATTTTCTCTTATCTCAGGCGTAGTAATAGTTTTAACTTCCCTAGTTTCTTCTTCTTCTTGTGGTTGTTTTTTTTACGTATTTCCTGAAAACTTTGAACAATTTTTGTTGTTGTGAACCGGTTCATCGCGAAATGGCATGCATATTGATCCAGAGACTGTTTAATCATTAAAAACAATTATTTGGAATGTTTTAGTCATAATTTACGTAAAAGGTCGCGACACGAGAACTTCCCCGGAAGGTCACCCATCCTAGTGCTGCCTTCGCGCAAGCACGCCTGACCCGAGGTTCTGATGGGGCGAGAGTAGTGTCGCGTGTTGTCCCTCGTCGCTCGGCCCACACGTACCCGGGGGATATAAGAATAAACAGCATACTCAATGTTGGGTGCGATCATACCAGTATTAATGCACCGGATCCCATCAGAACTCAGAAGTTAAGCGTGCCTGGGGAGAGCAGCACCAGGATGGGTGACCCCTTTGGAAGTCCTAGTGTTGCACCCTTTTTCGTGTTTTTCTATTTTTGATTCATTTCTTACAGATGATCTTCGACTCCGATCATCTCAATCTTGATCAGGACCGGACAAGACATGTTAAATTTACGTCGCTTGGGCCGCGTCGGATTTGGACAAATTTGTATGCTAATTTGATTGTAAACAAGCCAACGAACGAGACTCATGACTCCGCCATGAGCTAACGTGATTTTAGCCGAATCCCTTCTTTAAGGACCTCTAATTTGATATTTTCAACTTTTGGTAAGTTTCCGTTTCCCGAGACATTGGCCTAGGAAGGTCGAAATTCGATTCTGCTTACATTTTCACTTATCTCAGGCGTAGTTTTAGTTTTAACTACGCTAATGAATTCTTCTTGTTGTTGTTTTTTTTTACCTATTTCCTTAAACCATTGAACTATTTTTGTTGTTGTGAGCCGGTTAATCTCGAAAGGGCATGCAAATTGACCCAGATACGGATTACTCATTACAAACAATTATTTCGAATGTTTTAGTCATAATTTATGTAGACGGTCCCGACACGAGGACTTCCTTTGGAGGTCACCCATCCTAGTGCTGCCTTCACGCAAGCACGCCTTACCCCGGTGTTCTAATGGGGCGAGAGCAGTGCCGTGTGTTGTCCCTCGCCACCCAGCCCACACGTACTCGAGGGATATAAGAATAAACATCCCACCAAATGTTGGGTGCGATCATACCAGCACTAATGCACCTACTCCCATCAGAACTTCAAAGTTAGGAGTGCTTGAGGGAGATCAGTACTAGGATGGGCGAGTGCAGTACTAGGATGGGTGACCCCCTGGGAAGTCCTCGTGTTTCACCACTTTTCGTGTTTTTCTATTTTTTATTCCTCGCTTATAGAAGATCAACGACAACGATCATATCAATCTCGATCGGGACCAGACAAGACATGTGAAATTAACGTCGCTCGGGCCGCGTCGGTTTGGACAAAATTGTATGCTAATTTGATTCTAAACGGGACAACATACGAGACTCATGACTCCGCCAGGAGCTGGCGTTATTTTAGCCGAATTCCTTATCTAAGACCCTCTAGTTTCCGATTTTCAGCTATTCGTAAGTTTCTGTTTCCCGAGACATCGGCCTAGGAAGGTCGAAATTCGATTCTGGTTACATTTTCTCTTATCTCAGGCGTAGTAATAATTTTAACTTTGCTAATTTATTTTTCTTCTTGTTGTTTTTTTTTTTTTTTGACCTATTTTTTGAAAACATTGAACTATTTTTGTAGTTGTGAGCCGGTTCAACGCGAAAGGGCATGCAGATTGATCGAGAGACGGTTTACTCATTTAAAATAATTATTTCGAATGTTCTAGTCCTAATTTACGTAAACGATCGCGACACGAGTACTTCCCCAGGAGGTCACCCAACCTAGGGCTGCCTTCGCGCAAGCACGTCTAACCCTGGGGTTCTGATGGGGTGAGAGCAGTGCCGCGTGTTGTCGCACGCTCTCCAGCCCACACGTACTCGAGGGATATAAGAATAAAAAGCCCACTCAATGTTTGGTGCGATCATACCAGAACTAATGCAACGGCTCCCATCAGAACTCCGGAGTGGAGCGTGCTTGGGCGAGAGCATTACTAGGATGGGTGACCCCGTGGGAAGTCTTCGTGTTTTTCTATTTTTGATTCCTTGCTTACAGAAGATCTTCAGCAACGATCATGTCAATCTCGATCGGGACCGGACAAGACATGTGAAATTTACATCGCTCGGGCCCTCTGGGAACTCCTCGTGTTGCCCTACTTTCCGTGTTTTTCCATTTTTGATTCCTTGCTTACAGAAGAACTTTGACAACAATCATGTCAATCTCGGTCAGGACCGGACAAAACATGTGAAATTTACGTCGCCCAGGCCGTGTAGGATTTGTAAAAAATTGTAAGGTAATTTGATTTTAAATGGGCCAACGAACGAGACTCATGACTCCTCCTTGAGCTGACATGATTGTAGTTGAATTCTTTCTCTAAGACCCTCTAATTTGCGATTTTAAACTTTCGGTAAGTTTCCCTTTCGCTAGACATCGGCCTAGGAAGGTCGAAATTCGATTCTTGTTACATTTTCTCTTATCTCAGGCATAGTAATAGTTGTAACTTCGCTAATTTCTTCTTCTTGTTGTTGTTTTTTTTTTACCTATTTCTTGAAAACATTGAACTATTTTTGTTGTTGTGAGTCAATTAATTGCGCAAGGGCATGCAGATTGATCCAGAGACGGTTTACTCCTTAAAAACAATTATTTCGAATGTTTTAGTCATAATATACGTAAACGGTCGCGACACGAGGGCTTCCCCAGGAGGTCATCCATCCTAGTGATGCCTTCGCTTAAGCACGCGTAACCCCGAGGTTCTGATGAGGCGAGAGCAGTGCCGCGTGCCCCCTGGGAAGTCCTCGTGTTGACCGCCGCTTTTCGTGTTTTTCTATTTTTGATTACTTGCTTATAAAAGATCTTCGACAACGATCATGTCAATCTTGATCAGGACCGGACAAGACATGTGAAATTTACGTCAATCAGGCCACGTCGGATTTGGACAAAATTGTATGCTAATTTGATTGTAAATAAGTCAACAAACGAAGCTCATGACTCTGCTAAGAGCTGGCATGATTTTAGTCGAATTCCTCTTCTAAGACCCTCTAATTTGTGATTTTCATCTTTTGGTAAGTTTTCGTTTCCCGAAATATCGGCCTAGAAAGGTCGAAATTCGATCCTGGTTACATTTTCTCTTATCTCAGGCGTAGTAAGAGTTTTAACTTCGCTAATTTCTTCTTTTTCTTGTTTTTTTTTTTTGCCTATTTCCTGAAAACTTTGAACTATTTTTGTTGTTCTGAGCAGGTGTCGCGACACGTGGGCTTCCCCGAGAGGTCACCCATCCTATTGCTGCCTTCGTGCAAACACGCCTAACCCCGGGGTTCTGGTCGCAACACGACGGCTTCACCGGGAGGTCACCCATCCTAGTGCTCCCTTCCCGTAAGCACGTGTAACCTCGGGGTTGTGATGGGGCGAGAGCAGTGCCGCGTGCCCCCTGGAAGTCCTCGTGTTGCGTGCCGCTTTTCGTGTTTTTCTATTTTTGATTCCTCTTTTATAGAAGATCTTCGACAACGATCATGTAAATCTCGATCGGGACCGGACAAGACATGTTAAATTTACGTTGCTCGGGCCGCGTCGGATTTGGACAAAATTGTATGCTAATTGATTGTAAATGGGCCAACGAACGAGACTCATGACTCCGCCTTGAGCTACGTGGTTTTATCCGAATTCCTTGTCTAAGACCCTATAATTGCGATTTTAAACTTTTGGTAAGTTTCCCTTTCCCTAGACATCGGTCTAGGAAGGTCGAAATTCGATTTTTGTTACATTTTCTCTTATCTCAGGCGTAGTAATAGTTGTAACTTCTCTAATTTCTTCTTCTTGTTGTTGTTTTTTTTACCTATTTCTTGAAAACATTGAACTATTTTTGTTGTTGTGAGCCGATTAATTGAGAAAGGGCATGCAGATTGATCCAGAGACGGTTTACTCATTAAAAACAATTATTTCGAATGTTTTAGTCATAATCTACGTAAACGGTCGCAACACGAGGGCTTCTCCAGGAGGTCACCCATCCTAGTGCTGCCTTCACGTAAGCGCGCGTAACCCCGAGTTTCTGATGGGGCGAGAGCAGTGCCGCCTGCCCCCTGGGAAGTCATCGTGTTGCGAGCCGCTTTTCGTGTTTTTCTATTTTTGATTACTTGCTTATAGAAGATCTTCCACAATGATCATATCAATCTCGATCGGGACCGGACAAGACATGTGAAATTTACATCAGTCAGGTCGCGTCGGATTTGGACAAAATTGTATGCAAATTTGATTGTAAATGGGTCAACGAACGAAGCTCATGACTCTGCCATGAGCTGGCCATGAGCTGGCATGATTTTAGCCGAATTCCATCTTTAAGACTCTCTAATTTGCGATTTTCATCTCTTGGTAAGTTTCTGTTTCCCAAGGCATCGGCCTAGAAAGGTCGAAATTCGATCCTGGTTACATTTTATCTTATCTCAGGCGTAGTAATAATTTTAACTTCGCTAATTTCTTCTTTTTCTTGTTTTTATTTTTTGCCTATTTCCTGAAAACTTTGAACTATTTTTGTTGTTCTGAGCAGGTTCATCTCGAAAGGGCATGCAGATTGATCCAGAGACATTTTACTCATTTAAAAAAATTATTTCGAATTTTTTAGTCATAATTTACGTAAACGGTCGCGACACGTGGGCTTCCCCGAGAGGTCACCCATCCTATTGCTGCCTTCGTGCAAACACGCCTAACCCCGGGGTTCTGATGGAGCAAGAGCAGTGCCGCGTGTTGTCTCTCGCCGCCCAGCCCACACGTGCTCGAGGGATATAAGAATAAACAGCCCACTCAGTGTGGGGTGCGAATATACAAGCACTAACGCACCGCATCCCATCAGAACTCCGAAGTTAAGCGTGCTTGGGCAAGAGCAGTACTAAGATGGGTGACCCCCTGGGAAGTCCTCCTGTTGCGCCCCATTTCGTGTTTTTCTATTTTTGATGATTGATTACTTGCTTACAGAAGATCATGTCAATCTCGATCGGGATCCGACAAGGCATATGAAATTTACGTCGGTCGGGCCGCGTTGGATTTGGACAAATTGTATGCTAATTTGATTGTAAACGGATCAACGAACGAGAATCATGACTCCGCCATGAGCTGGCGTGACTTTAGCCGAATTCCTTATCTATGTCCCTTTAATTTGCCATTTTCAGCTTTGGGTAAGTTTCTGTGTCCGGATACATCGGCCTAGGAAGGTCGAAATTCGATTCTGGTTACATTTTATGTTATCACAGGCGTAGTAATAGTTTTAACTTCGCTAATTTCTTCTTGTTGTTGTTATTGTTTTTTTTTACCTATTTCCTGAAAACATAAAAATATTTTTGTTGTTGTGAACCGGTTCAACGCGAAAGGGCATGCAGATTGATGCAGAGAAGGTTTACTCATTAAAAAAAATTATTTCGAATGTTTTAGTCATAATTTACGTAAACGGTCGCGACACGGTGCAGGACAAACACCTTGATACAAGGTAAAAATACCACCAGTTTATTTTCATGATACGAGAGTTGACATTTTTCTAGGAAATAATTTCATACAAATCTTCAAATCCTATACTCAAGAAAATGAGACTAGACGATTAGTGTTCACAACACCCTGTGATCATAAAATTATATTCCAGCGATTATGGGAGGCATTTTATAGAAAATTGTCCATTCAATTTTGCAGCAAGCGTAGTGATGAAGGAAAACTTCTGAACCAAAAAATAAAAGCTTTTAGACGGCTTGGAGAAACAATGCTCCAGCTAAGAGTAGATAAAGAGCTCCAACCTGAAGAAATAGAATACCTTAAGATAGCTCTACATTAGAATGAGGTAGAGTTGGAATCTAATGTATCATTGGAAGATGTCAAGAAAAGGATCAAAGAAAATTAAAATGAAGATCCCTTGGCATTGTGGGACAAAAATCAAATCAAAGATTGCCATAAAATTTAGGAAGACAAAGAGAATGAATTTGTCTGTTGCAAGCCTATCCCAATGAATATAATTGATCAAAGGGATATGCAGAATACAATGAAGGAACATCTGGACCTTGGTTTGATTAAATCAGGAATTTTACCATACAGCAGCCCATGATTCCTGGTAAGAAATCATGGTGAAATAAAAAGGAACAAACACAGATTAGTTATTAATTATCAATAAATTAATAAGATTTTAGACTTTGATGTGTATTTTATACCTAGCAGAGAACATCTAATCAGTTGCATACGCAATACAAAGATATTCTCTAAATTCGATTGTAAGTCTGGGTTTTACCAAATTTGGATGCAGGAATACAGCAAGAATTTCACAGCTTTCTCTACATCACAAAGACACTATATTTGGGAAGTATTACCAATGGGATAGCTAATTCACCCCAGATATTTCAAAGGAAAATAGATAATCTATTTAAAGATTATTTTAAGTTTATGTTTGTTTATATTGACGATATGTTAATTGCATCTAAAAATATGGAGGAACATATTAAACATTAAGATATTTTCTCTGATGTTTGTAAACAAGAAGGACTGGTTCTATCATAAAAAAAACGAAAGCAGTCATTGCCACAAGGAAGATCGAATTTATAAGAATATAAATCGATGAGTCAGGAACAATTTTGCAAGATCATATAGTAGAAAAGGTGAAAAATTTTCCGAACCAATTAAAAGAAAAAAACAGTTTCAAATTTTTTTAGGAATTGTTAATTTTGCTGGGATGTTTATTAGAAACCTAGCAAAACACACGAAAGTGTTCAGTCCATGGCATGGTGTTTGGCAGTCTACAATGGCATGGTGTTTGGCTAACCAGTCCATCCTGAGAATGATGTCGAACTCAATGATATTGAGTTGAATCAATTCTACATCAAATATCTGTTTACTGATGCCGATTTCGCATTTCCGATATACCTTATTTGTTTCAATTGTTTTACTTGTCGGTGTTGCAACTCTTAGCAGTTCACTAAGAGTTTCATGCTCAAGTTTTAGCTTCTTAGCAAATCTTCTAGATACAAATGAATGTGTGGTACCACAATCAAACAAAGCATAAGCAGGCATTTTATTGAGTAAACAGTACATGTCACTACCTCATTGGTATTATCCGCTTCTTCCTGGGTTATGGCATATACCTGAGCGTTAGTCTTGTTTTTGTTTGATTTGCTGGGTCCAATCCCTTTTTCTTTGTTCTCAGGACAATCTTTAATCCGATGGCCCACCCTTACACATTTGAAACAAGCACTCGTCTTCCTATAACATTCCCCAATGTGATTCTGTCGACAAGTAGCGCACCACTTCCCTTCCTTATTGCTAGCATTGTTAAAGGTTCCTTTTTGGGGGGTCACTGGAATAGTTTGGCCTTTTGAATTTGGGGCCATTCTTAGCAGACTGACTGACCAAAGGTCTCTTGTTCTTGTTTTCTTCTTCTCGGCCTTTGATATCAGTTTCCGCGCTCATTGCCGCGCCCATTAAATCTGCAAAATAGTTTGGCATGAAAACAACCAAAGCTGATTGAATCCGGCTGTTCAGCCCTTTTTTTAAACGGTGCATTTTCAAGGACTCATCTGACATGATAGTTGGACCATAGGTTCCCAAATCATTGAACCTTGAGGTGTACTCCATTACCATAATGTCTGATGTTTGTTTAAAGTTTTCAAACTCTCTCAACTTTTGAAAACAAAATTCTGCTGGGTAATATTGCTTCAAAAATTCTCGTCGGAAGATTTGCCATGATATCTGCTCAACCTCGGCCAATGATGGCGATACTGTCTCCCACCACTTTCGTGCCCGATCCTCCTAAAACGGTGTCACCACTTCCACTTTAAGCTCTTCAGGTATTTCCAACAAATGAAGTTGGGTTTCAACATTCTTAAGCCAGGCTGACTTCTGGATCAGGATTCCCATCAAATGTTGGGACTCAATTCCTTCGGAGAGATTCATAGTGATACTTGATGCCACGAGGTTGTGGTTCTGGCACTGGCTGGATGGCGTTGGCAGTTGGGTTCACAATTCCTTGCAGTGTGGCGGCTACAATAGTAGCTATTACCATGATGTCTTCTCGATTGAGATTCACCCTCGGTGGTGATGGTGGATATTTGTTTTTGTTTCGATTGAATCCGCAGGGGTTACAGTTGTTTTTGGGTGGTCTGCCTGCCATTTCCTATAAACATATATTTTATTAATTTTTTTGAAACATTACATAATCAAAGAAATATTTTCATTAATTTTTGAAATGCATACAGTCAGTCTTCTAATATAAAATTATTAGCCTAATTGGCCTCAATACAGTTGATGCTTATCCTAGGAATCATGCTACTCGTCTATCACTTCGCCATCCCCTACAGCTTCATCATTTTCTTCTTCCATAGGGTTCTCTTCTTGGTTTTCTTCGAGTTCGTCCATGAGCTCTTCCATATTGATCATATCCTTCTGTAGTTTATCAATGTGGTTTCGCAACAGTGTGTTGTGTTCATCGAGGTAATTCACTTGGTCTTGAATCTCTTGTATTGTCGATTGGTTTTCCACCTCATTGAGTTCATGCTCTTCTATCTTTACTTAGAATTGGTAAATATCCTTGTTAAGCTTGCTTTCTCGATCATTTGCTGCCAAAAACCTTCCTTGAATTGCTTTCAACTTTTCTTTTGTTATATCAAGTTGACGTTCCGATTCTAGGTGATAATCAGCATAACTTCTAACGTCATTACGTAGTCTTTCTCTGATTTTAAACAAGTTCGAAGCATAGACTTGTGAGTTCTACAAAATCCGTCTGTCTGATTTTAAATCTGACTGCGGTATCGAATTCTTATAAAAGTAGGCTACGACTTGACGTAAGTTTTGCTACGTTTGAATATGATTTGAAAATATGGTATTATCAGAATCTGATATGGTTCTTATATGATGTTCTTGGCATGTTAGACATCGTATAATCGGAACTGGATTGAGGAACAGATACCATATGAAATTGTTATGGTTTTTAGAGTTGAGTTGAATGAGAATTGATATCAGAATTGAGTTGTTATTGATTATGAGATGTTGGAATTAATATCTGACTGATATGATTGTGCTGGATATATTGAGATTATGCTGTTATGTTGTTGAAACAGAATTTGGTTGAATTCTGTTTATATCCAGTATTGATTTGAACGGGTATTGATAGTATACTCCTTGATATTGTTATTGTCAGATTGAGTATTAACAGATTTGAGTTCGAGACTTCGACAGAATCAAATTATCAGAAAGAAAAGTATAAATTAATGTTGAGTTGGGATTGCACAACTCGAGGAAGGTTTGACTCGAGTTTCCCTAAATCACATACTTAGTTTATTACATTGATTCTTGTGATTGATGAGATTGATGATTGTAGTCTATTGATTTATAGCCACTGCATGTAATGACTGCTGATTCGCTAATCATTGATTGAGTTGCTTAGATACTGACTGTATGTATTGATTACTGAGTCGTTAAGTCGTAGGCTGATTCGCTGTCACCGGCTGATTCGTCGGGTTATTGACTGATTCGTCTTATTATAGGCTGATTCGCCTAGTCACCGGCTGATTCATCTGGTGATTGATTGATTCGTCTAAACTTAAGCTGATTCGCTTAATTACAGGCTGAGTTGTCTGATTATACCGGCTGATTCGTCAGGTTATTGACTGAGTCGTCAATTCTGCGGCTGATTCGCCCAGACACTGGAGATATTAATTATATCGATGTCGTTTAGGAATTGATTCATTCCTATCGACTGAGATTCGATATAATTACCTATATCCAGACATCGGGATCCCTAGGTTAGAGTTGAGTCGTGTCTGACACGACGCGTCAGTGGAGTCGAGTCTGAGACGACGTGTCGGTTGAGTTGAATCTGATATGACATGTTGATTTACATTGTTTATACCATTCATGATTATTGAATGTTTGCTATGGATTTATGATTCTGATTGGAGACATGTTATGAATAATTCTTATATGCTTTCGTATATGCTTTTATATGACTGCATGTTTACATTGTTTATACTGGGATATTTATATCTCACCGGAGTTATCCGGCTGTTGTCTTGTTTTGTATGTGTGCATGACAACAGGTGGGGCTGGATCAGGGTCAAGAAGAGGATGAGAGAAGATTAGATAACATGGAGATCCGGGCTTCGGAGCAACATAGGATTCAGCACTGATATGTAGTTGAACCTAGTTGGATTCTTGTAGATAACGCAAGATTTGTATGTTCATGTTTAATATGTAATTTGAGTAAATTACATTACGTTTCCGCTTTGTATTTGAAAAAAAATTTAGACCCTGTTTTATAATTGATTAATTAGTCCCAAACATGATTAAGAACTTGATTAGCGTCCGGATCCCCACATAAAGTACTGAAAATCAATCTACTCTAAGTCCGGATCTCCATGCTATTTCTGAATCTCTCATCCTCTTCCTGATCCTGACCCTGCGCCACCTGTTTTCAGGTACACATACAAACAAGACAACAGCCGGAAACTCCGATGAGAATTATATCTCAGTATAAACAATGTAAACATGCATTCATAAAAAGCATATATAAAAGCATGAAACACATATCAATAGCATGTATCAAATCTGAAAGGCCTGTATCGATATAAAGTAATAAATAAAACTCTGGACTCGTCACTTCAGACTCGACTCATTTCTAATCTAGGGATCCCGGTTGAATAAGAACTCAACGTTCTCCCACCTACTTTCCTCAACTAGATGGTGGTACGTTCTTATTCCCAGACTTTGGCTATCTATATCGAATAACTGCAATAGAAGTCGATATACTCCTAAGCACATCGATATATATACAAAATTCGAGTGACTTGGCGGTTCTGCCAAATACTAGGCATATCTGCCCAAGACTCTAACTCATGCTTTCCTATAATTCAATAGAATAAGCATATCAATATCACACATTGCAACATATCAAGGCAATGACAATTCAGTATGTGATTTTGGGAAACTCAAGTTAAATCAAACTCGAGTTGTGCAATCCCAATTCAACATTGATTTATACCTTTCGTTCTGTCGATCTCCTGAAATCGAAGTCTCGATTCAAAGTCTGCCAATGCTCAATCTGGCAATGACAATAGCGAGGAATACAATATCAATACCCTACTTAATCAATACTGGATATAATCACAACAAATCAAATCCTGTTTCAACGGCATAATCTCAATATACCCAGCAATACCATATCAGTCAGAGATTAATATCTATTTCCCATAATCAATAACAACACAATCAGATATCGAATCTCAATCAAATCCATTCTGAAAATCATAACAATTTCATACGATAGTCGTTCTTTAATCCAGTTTCAATTATACGATGTTTAACATATCAGAAACACCATATATAAATCATATCCGATTCTGGTAATACCATAATTTCAAATCATATCAAAACTTAAGAAAACTTACGTCCATGTGAAGCCTGCGTCGATAGGAACACAGTACTGAAGTTGGATCGAAAATCTGACGGACGGATCTTTCACAAACTTCAAATTTCTAAAATAAAAGGCGTAAGGATTTTCTACAACTTGTCTCGTTCCTTTTCTCGATTCTTTCTTTCTTTCATTCTGAGAAGAGAAGGATATATATATATATATATATATATTGCATGTCTAAGGCCAAGTGGCCACTTCTTCACGCAGCACGTCTCGCGCATATGCGCGACCCTCCTCGGTGCATATGCGCGAGACTTACTGGTCTCGGAAATTTTCTTCTCGGCAGCTCGTGCATATGCACGCCCTCCTTCCGCGCATATGCGCGAGGTTCTCTGGAATTGTACTTGACTTCCCATATGAGTGCGTGCATATTCGCGAGGTCTTCTGCCCATTTCACGCATGTGCGCGCATCATGTCGCGCACATGCGTGAGGGGTACTGTCCTCACACCTCATATCTCACAAGCAAACTCAATTCAAGTCTCGGAACGATCCTTCATAATCATATCAATTCATAAATCAATAATCGCAGAATAACAGATATAAAATCTCTGGCATTACATCTTCTCTAGCCTGATGAAGGTCCTCCATCATGCATACGTTATTTCTGTCTAGTTGATAATTATCCCTCTCGAGTTTGTCATTTTTATCCTTCAATATTATGATTTCTGCTTCCTTTCTTGGAGCTGTTTTTGGAGTCAATTATAACGCTTTGAGGATCTATGATTGTTTCCTATAAAGATTAAAAGAAAATAATTTTTTTTGACAGGTTTATAAAATTCTCATAAATTTTGCTATGTAAAGGCGATAATTTAAGGATAATAATAAAGTCTTTATTTAGAAATAAGTCATTACACTTAATAATTTTCAAATCATAATTTTTATTACAATCATAATATCGAAATAGTCTAGTTTATCATGTCTCAATCGTCATTTTCGCTGTCGTCGTTGACCACTTCCATCGGTGCTTCCTTTTCCTCTTCCACATTCTCTACCACCAGATGCAAATAATTATTCTGGTCTTAAAGCCTATCCATGGCGCTATGAATCTTCGCTATGTATCGTTCTTGCTTGTTTTTGAACCCTTCTTGATGCTGACGAGCCCAAGTAGCACGGTCTCTCTCTGTCTCCACTCTCTCTTGCAAGTCCCTGTTCAGTGTAGCTAGGCACTCGATATGGGCTGACTTAGTAGGTATCTGAAGAAGTTGGCTCTCAGCCAAGTCCAGATGATGAGTGAGTTGCTGCACGTCCGTCTCAAGTATGTTTCTGACCTCGATAAGTACTTGTTTCTCTAGTTTCTCTCTAGCAAGTTGCACCTTCAAAGTCACAATTTCCATAGCTTGATTATCTAGCGTGAGCCGGCAAATATGAAGGACCGCTTGAGCACGAGTATGTGGAGCAGCCATTCCCTAGAATAAATCTAGGTGAAATATCATAACAGTAACAAAGGATAGAAGGCAAAAAATTTGAATGGGCACACAGTTGTGGTGGAATTTTTGATACTAAGAATTTTTCAGAATGAATGGAAGATATGGAATTCGAATTTCTCAAAGAAGATTATGGAAGGATGGAAGTTTTGTTTCAACTACGAACGCACTAGGCTTTTGCAAAAATTTGACTTCGTAAAATTTTGTCTGTCAAAATCCCAGCGGTAGAAAACTCAAAGATATAGAAGTTTCATGTTTTGAGTTTTGGAAAATTTGATTGTTTGACTGGTCCGAAGGGACATACCGATGTTAAAATATTAAATAGTATATATTATATTAATATAATATTATTTAAAAATTTTAAAAAATTAAAAAGTTAAGTCGGGGGAATTCAATTCATAAATGAAGTGTTATGAATTGAATTCCTATATACATACAGAAGGTTTAGAACAGAGGAGCCAAATCAATCTGACTCTTCGTGCATCTGTATAATCCAATGAATCAAACAACATTTCAATATCATCAAGCCAGCTCTCACAGTTAACTGACGTCTCAGTTCCTTTCAGAGTCGGCGGTTTAAACGACTGAAATCTCTTCAGTAGTGTTTCCATCGGGGTTGCTGTGACATCCATCAGATTATCAGAGGTACTACCCTGTTCTGGGATTCTTCGATAAAACTGACAAATCTGTCTCAGTCCTCCTCTGATCAACTTACCTCTGCTCAAGAATCGGTTCAAATTCCTTCTCAAACAATACATATTTTCAATCAAATCAGATAATCAGGTAAACATGTATTAAAGCATTAAAACATGCTAGCATAAAAAAGCAAGGAAGAAAACTCAATCTACTCCGCTCACTAGCTTCTATCTCAGTCTAAAGAACCTACTGCTCTAATACCACCTGTTGTGGGGACCCAGACGCTAATTCATTTCTTAATCATCTTTGGGAATAAATGGATCAATTAAATAGATTGGGTCTAATTTTTTTTTCTTTTTAAAATACAAGTGCGGAACATATCATAATCAATCTGATATAAACATCAAAAGTAAAAGTACAAGTCTTCTACAAAATACATTCAATTCAAACTAAGGTTCAACAACTACAAATGTAGTGCTGAAACAAACTCTACTTCTGGGTCCGGATCTCCACGCTGATTTTGATTGTTCATCCTCTTTTTGACCTTGATCATGTCCCACCTGTTGTCATGCACACATACAAACACAACAACAGCCGGATAACTCCGGTGAGAATATAATTCCCAGTATAAACAACGTATACATGCAATTATATAAACATATATAAAAGCGTATAACAATTATCAATAACTTGTATCAAGTCTGAAACTATGAACGATATAAACCTGTAAATCACACTCATATCTATGAATTGACTCTGATCTAGTCTAGTCTAGGGATCCCGGTTCATGGATTTTGGTATATTATATTAAATCTCTGCAATAGAAGTCGATCTACTTCTAAGCAATATTGATATAACCAAACATCCAATGTCTAGGCACCTCTGTCCAAGACTTGGCACCTCTGCCAATGACTCGTTCTCAATATCTATCTTCTTTTCTCTGCTAAATCAATAGAATAAGCATATACATTCAAGTAAATCAAAGGTATTAAAACAATAACAAACAAGTATGTGGTTTTGGGAAACTCAAGTCGAATATAACTCGAGTCGTATCTCCCGGTTAACATTGATTTATACCTTTCTTTTGTTGGGGATTGGCTATGTTCTGTCTTTGAATCTTCAATATAAATTTGGAATGACATATTCAAGGAATACAATATCAACATATACCCCAATCAATACCAAATATAATCAGAACTCAATCTAATTCTGTTTCGACGACATAACATCACAATCTCGATACACCGGCGATATAAATAACAGACCGCCAATCTCAACAACTCATAATCAATCAATAAACACAATCTGATACCAAATCTGTTTAATCTCAATCAAATCAAATCTGAAAAATTATAATAATATCATACGGTATCCGTTCTTCAATCCGGTTTCGATTATACGATGTCTAATAACTCAAGAACACCATATATTAATCATATCATGATTCCTTCAATACATAAATGCCGAACCATAACAAAACATAAGAAAACTTGCGTCCTTGTGAAGCCTTTGTCGAGAGGAATACGGTACTACACTAGGATTGAAATTTGAATGGACGGATCTTGCACAAATCAAATTCTAAGATAGGAGAAAACTTGAAACCTCTCTGAAGCTTTCCTCGGTTTTCCTTGCTACTGAATCTGATGGAATGAATGTATTATACATATATATCATGTATGGTGGAGAAATGTGGCTCATTCTTTGGGGCAGCACATCTCGCGCATATGCGCGACCTCCCTCGGCGCATATGAGCGAGACCTGCTGGTCTCTACGCCTCACACTTCAAGTACTCGCGCATATGCGCGAGGTCCTCTTCCATGCTCGCGCATATGCGCGCCCTGTCTCCGAGCATATGCACGAGGTTCCATGTTTGTCTCGCGCATAAGCGCGTCTCTTCTCGCGCATATGCGCGAGGTGTTCTGCCCTCGCACATATCAATATCACATGCCAACTCAACTCATGCCTCGGAATGGTCCTTTTAATCGCAACAATTCTTGAATCAATAATCTTAGATTAACAAAGTAAAAATCTCGGGCATTACAAATAATAACGAGGTATTATATAATTTTAATACTTAATAGTGATTAAATGAAGATTGTTTTGTTTTGAGTATATGAATTTCTAATTTGAACATTTTATTTTTTTACTGTTGAATTGGTCGTTTATCAGAAGAATGACATATAAGTGAAGACGATTATTGATTCATACGACAACAAAATATGGCGATGTGTTTGTCCTTTTATATGCTTTGACATTGTGGAGATGCACCGTCCTAATCGGGTGATGCAAGAATTTAGAAGGCGGAAATCAATTCCAGGGTATGTCGTCGACAATGATGATATGCATAATATCACAAGAATAGGACATCGAAACACCGATTGGAGGGAGTATCATAGAAATTCAATTGAGTTGTGGAATAATAGGTTGAGATATGTTGCTAAAGGTGTGCGACACGGGCGATCGATCCAGACTGACGAATATTACTTCTAATGGTATAATCGAATAACTATGCGCACCATATCACCTGCTATTTCTGTCGTTGGTTTTCAACCATATCCGTACAATATGATATGTTGGACAATTAATGTTCAGCAAAATTTCAGTACGCCTTCTCCATTTTCACATCAGTCGTCATTCGGGTGGGAAGGTGACATGGTTGCGCAATCAACTGGGTTTGTAGGAAGCTATACTATTATTCCGTCAACATGGTTACAAATGTTCTGTAGAATTTCTCCAGTACAGGCCGCGCTCGAGCGGTAAAAAAGTACCGCTCGAACGCGGCCCTTGCTGGAGAAGTTTGTTTTTTAATTTAGGCTGTGCTCGGGCGGTAATTTTTCACAAATCAATCACGGTTGCAATGGGAAAAAAAATCAAAAATGAAAATAATTTCGCGCTCAAGAAATACAATTTTACAGCTCAGGATCACACATTTACCATTTTTTTTCAAAAAAAAAAAATTTTACAAATAAAAAGGAGGTAAAGAAATTATTACTCAGTTTACATATCAAGCGTTAGTACAATTTAACAAAATAGTTCATCAATGTTGTCTATGTCTAGAAACCGCTGTGTCCATCTCATTTCTCAGTCTAGTTGTTTTGTCTCTACCGACTCTTCTTCTTTAACATCTAACCAGATTGTGGTGCAAGTCGAAAGTTGGAGGATCCCAGTATCACTCATCTGCAAGAGGTTGAAATCTGCCCTCCTACATTGCTAAGTACTCAAATATGTTGTACCAGGGCTGCACAAGTGTCGTGGGATCCAGTGAGTGCCACTTAGCGGTGCAAATAGAATGGGAACATGGGATGCCAAAAATCGTCCATTTACCACATGAACAATCACTCGTTGATAACTTAACGACCTGCATATGTTGGCCACGACTTGGCCTTCCTACAGTTGCAACCGACGCAGTTTGCTCACGTACATCGTATTTGGCAACACGATGTTCACTAGATTTTCTCGCTCGTTTCTCATAATTCTGACATGCATAATCTGACCAAAACTGATTTTCTTGAACCATACGACCACCTCTAGTCACACGTTCAATAAAATATTGTACGCAACTCAGAAGTGTCAGGTGTACTATGGCAAATATTGGAAGTCTACGAGCTCCCTTCAACACACTGTTTAAACACTCCGACATATTATTTGTCATCACCCCACGACGTCAACCACCGTCATGAGCCAAGCTCCACTTTTCTTTCGCAATTCCATCCAAATATCGGTGTGCCAAAATGTTATTTTGTTTGATAGCCTCCATTATTGCTTCAAACTTACAAATTTGATTCTGTGTGCCTGCAGCCCAGCATAAATGTTTCAAATGCACGTCTTTGAATTTAGCGTTAAAGTTTGAACACACATGTCTCAAACAAAAATGATGCACACCGTAAGGAGGTTGAAAATATGGTAGATCTTCAGTCGCTCGAACGATTCCCTTATGCCTATCAGAAATAAGACACACATCATTTTCATCACGAACAACATGTCTTCCTAGGTTCTCCAAGAACCATTTCCAAGAATCAGTTGTCTCTTCATCCACAATAGCAAATGCTAGCGGTAGAAACTTATTGTTCGCATCCAGACTGACACATCAACATTTTGTACTTGTATTTGGTATACAAGTGTGTACCATCGACACTAATTATTTTCCGACAGTGGCGAAACCCATCAACACACGGCCTGAATGCCCAAAAAACTTAGTTCAGTGTCTTACTCATTTCAGTGTTGGCTCTGAGATGCTTTTACTCCACAGATGTTCCCTTATTATATTTGCAGAACGCACATATATATTTTGGAAGTAATTGAACGGAGCTCTCCCATGTACCATAAGCAATTTCCACAGCACATTTCAAACTGCGCCATGCCTTCTTGTACGAGATTTGATATCCATATTTATCTTTCACATTTTCGATGATATACTTAATCTCGTAAGAAGGATCACAACGAACAACTCCCAATAGCGTATCTGCCACTATATCACTGTTCAAATTCTTATGGTCTATACCAATAGAGGTAGATATACATGTGTGAGGCCCGCCATATTTTGTTACTTTCCAATAACCGGTCTTGGCCTTCAAAGAAGTGCGAAGTCCCCATCGACAAATGACCGTAGAAGAATTATTTTTACAAAGTAACTTCCAAAAACTGCGTGTGCTTTCCACGACACGGTACTCACGCCTGACAACTCTGACTTAATAATCCTTCACAGATTCAATAAGATCATTCATATCTTTAAATAACATATTAATGCATAATTCACCTCTATCCGGATTGTAATAGCTTGATTGCACTCCAGAAGGTACATCGACAGAATCAGGAGGCTCTTCCCCATATGGTACGTTATGCCTCTATAATGTGTCACGAGGTGGTTGTCGAGATGATGTCCCCACATTAAGATTTGTAAAAGTATTCACTTAATCATCAACATTCAATTCTTCTTCAGACTCGCTATATGACAAATCGGGTTCAGAATCAGTCCTCCAAATATCATCATTATTGGCCTAATCTGAACAACGAGTACTCGTATCTAATGTTGTATTCGGCCAATATGGAGCATTATTTTGTTCGGACGAGACATTGATATATTGATCCCAAGACCCACTTACATCATCGAAACTCATATCACCGAGTCCTTTAGTAACCTGTTAAACATAAGATTCTACATTCTAGAAACCACCATTTGTAGATGTACCAGGTTGATTATTGAAACCTGAATCAGATGGATGTCGAACGTAGGATTCAGGATCATATCCAGCAGCATGCTCAATTGAATTTGCTTCCATGTATAAATGTGACATATGTATATTGTCACATTGCATTATAAACTGTAGAGCATCATCATCAACGAGATTAACTTGAATTTCATGCCAAGATGATATCTCCATGAATGAATATTTTTTTGTCGACTTCAGAGAAAAATTAGTTGGATCGATTCCTAACATTTTATGCATAACTTCAACCAACTCCAACAAATTAATAGACCATAATACTCGTAACGGTCTAACAAATGGAATGCTATATTCAACCAATCCATTATCGATAACCACATGACCACCAAAATATAAGAATATATCGATGTTAGACATTTTGTCAATGAAAATCTGAGAGAAAAATGAGTAGGAAATTGATAACTCATTCGTCGAATTTATGATCTATATATTGAAGCCGATTTTCATTGCCATAATTGAACTTAACGTTAACGTGAAATTCTGAAAAGGAATGGACAATGGACCAAAAAAAGTTACTTCTGAAAAGGAATGGATAGGACGAAGAAAACGAATGGATAAAAAAAACTGAAAAAAGATATACAGAGTCCGTGCTTTGTAAGCACGGATCCGGACGTCCACGCTTAAGCACAGACGCTCCTCCACGTCTGCACGGTCCGTGCTTCGTAAGTAGGGATTGCTGTAAAATTGCAAATATTTTTTTAATTATTTTTGAAATAAATTTTAAATTTTAAATTATTTTTTAAAAAAACCCGCTGAGGCCAAGGCTCAATGGACATGTAATGTTGTCGCTGATGTCTCGCCGTCAGGTATTATGGTTATATGTAGATGGATCCATCGAATAAAGCTGATATGATATAGCTGATACGAAAGTCATAACTAATGAACTGCATTCAATTAAGAAAATATATACGTATATTATGATATGATGAGACATGTTTTGACACGTAATGCAATGTTACCACACGTTAACGTTTATGCTTTTAAAATCGTGAAATGTACGTTGATTACAATACTTTTCACTGTTGCATGTTATGCATATGTATTTGATATAACGTTACAGGTGTGTTGAGTTTTTAGACTCACTAGGTGTAAATGATGCAGGTGAGCTTTTCGGTGAGGAGACTAGAGGTGATGATGACTGAACGGGCGGAGTTGGTGCCGGACATTAACCTGAGGACCTTGTATTCTTCCGCAAGAATATGATTTTATGGGAACACATTTAAACAGATTTTTAAGTGGTTGATGATTTTATTTTGTTGATGGTTTGGACAGATTTTGATATATTTGATGTTTTATATTTTCAAATTGTAAATTGTTTAGGTTGGTTGCTCTTTTCATAATCTTAACTATATTTATTTTATTCAGATGTGCGATGATTTCACAAAATGCATGTTTCGAATGTTATGAATTTATGTAGGCATAATTTCGGCCATTTCATTTTTCGAAAAAATGTTCAGTAAAATTTTAAAATGAGCAGACGTTATAACGACTTTTAGAAGTATAAAAATGTATAGTATGTGATTTTAGGTATTGATGGAAATGTATGATTGGTTATGAAAATTGATTTTGGGTTTAATAAGATTAATATTATTGAACTTTATGTTACGGAAAACATATAAAATATAATTAGGAACGCCAAAAACTTATGGGTAATTGTTGAATTTTCGTAATTTATGACCAATTGGATAATTTTCGAGGAAATTAGGAATTAATTTTGCAATTTGTTAAGAAATTCGTGGATTGATTTAGCAATAAGTGAGAACTGAATGGTTTAAATGATAGGAATTTTCGATGATTTCGGCTTGAAAGGATAATTAGAACCTTGAAATATTTGAGTTATAATGTTATAAGAGATGGTAATCAAGGGTATTGTAGGATGATCCAATATTAGGCTTGCAAAAATTTAAATGTTAGTGGAATAATGCTATGACAAATTAAAGATTTAGAGTGATGAAAAATTAAGGCAAAGTTGATCAATTAGGTAAGTTATATGATTAGAAATTAAGTTAACATATTTTTGAGAACTTAAGTTTGATGTATCATAAGTTTTAGTCATGATCTTAACAGTTAAAATTATACCTTTGTTAGGGATATTTTTGTTTTAAAAAAAGTTTGGTATGATATATGGTTAGATTACTTGAGTGACGTATGTAAGAAGTGAGATAGACACCATATCTTGGGGAAATTAAAAATGTTTGTTCTTAAAACTCTAGTAATATCATGATTTTGGAAGTAAATATATATTGTATACTCATGAATATTTAGATGTTATGCATTATATGGAATAAATGCACTTGAGGAATTTTTGAAAGTCATTAAGAAACTTGAGAATAAGCGGATATGTGTGTTGGAATTATGTTATCTAAGACTACGTAGGTTGGGTAAGTTTGAATTTCAAGTTTATGAGATAGGCGTAAATATGAAAATTTTGGGTGAAATAAAAAAAAGCAATTAGTTGTGTTGCACATAGGTTCCCAATGAACAATATTAAGATATTTTTATCAAGTAAAAAATCTAAAATCTTGATATGTGGATTCTAGAATTCTACGGATTTTAAGTGAAGTTGAATTATTAGAGTTATTCTAATGCTAACATGGGATATCTTATTAAGATTTATATGCTAGTATTAATTAAGCATTAATGAAAAGTTTTTACGCATAAACATCCCACAATGCATAATATGACAAGATCGATGCAGAAATAACAGGTTATACGAGCCTTTTGATATTTGAAAATACCGTAACGACGACACCGACGCGGGAAAGAAGCGAGGTTGATCCGGGACGACTTGCGGCTCAACTTTCTTGAAATAAAACTCATCGAAAAGTGCTGAAATTCTATGATGGGAGGGACGGCTGCTGAGTTTCACAAGAACCCTAGGTTTTCACTCTCTCAAAATAAATAAAAATCCGAATAGTCATAGTGTGTGTGTGTGTTAGGGGAATTCTAGTGTGTGTAAAAACATGTAATGTGTGTGAGTGTATAAAACGTGTGTGTGTTTTTTTAATTAGGAGAACTTATAGCTAAATTAACTAATTAAAATACTAATTAAAGGTTAACACACACTAATTTAATCAAACTCCTCATTTAAAATAATTACTCACTAATTTTAAAAGTTCTAAACTCTTAAATTACTAAATACTTAAATAAGGCTTTAAAATGATAAAACTAAATAAATTATTTAAAATGCCGCATCCTTAACTTAAAATAAAATACCACACTTTAAATTGCTAAAAATCGTCACCGGTTTTTTCCTTGTTCCGGCCTCGAAAAATCGCCTGAAACATGAAGCTCGAAAAATATTTTAACGTGCATCACATAAACATGAATAATTTAAAATAATGTATTTTCATAAATCATTAACTGCCAAAAATCAATTTAAAATTAATGAAATGGTTAAATAATTAAATAAATGCATGGGTTATACGTGTACTGACTTTGGGAACTACAGTTCCTCCCCCATTTATAAAAATTTCATCCTCGAAATTAAGTCTTATCGAATAACTCCGGGTAGTGAAACCTCATATCTGCTTCTGCTTCCCAAGTGGATTCCTCCACTGACTGATTTAGCCACCGGACTTTGACCAACTTGGTCACTTTGTTTCGTAGTCTCCGCTCCTGTCTGTCTAGGATTTGGACAAGTCTTTCCTCATAAGACAGGTCTGGAGTCAACTGCAACGGCTCATAGCTCAACCGATGCGAAGGATTAGCTAGATACTTTCTCAGCATCGAGACGTGGAACACATTGTGTACCCCGGCCAGATTCGACGGAAGAGCAGCATGATAAGCTAGTGTCCCAACTCTGTCAAGGATCTCAAACGGTCCAATAAACCTTGGACTGAGCTTGCCTCTCTTCCCAAATCTCATAACACCTTTCATAGGTGCTATCTTGACAAAAACGTGGTCGTCTACGGCAAACTCGAGATCTCTCCTTCTCTTATCATCATAGCTCTTTTGGAGACTCTGGGAGGTCTTCATTCTGTCTCGAATCTTGACCACCACATCTGCAGTCTGCTGAACTATCTCCGGACAAAGTTCTGCTCTTTCACCGACTTCATCCCAATGCATCGGCGATCTGCACTTCCTTCCATACAACGCCTCGTAGGGAGCCATACCTATAGATGATTGGAAACTGTTGTCGTAGGTAAAATTCACTAGAGGTAAATTTGATTCCCAAGTCCACTAGAAATCGATCATACATGATCGCAATAAGTCCTCCAAAATTTGGATCACTCGCTCAGACTGGCCATCTGTCTGCGGGTGAAAAGCTGTACTGAAAAGTAATTTCGACCCCATGACTGCGTGTAAGCTCTTCCAAAAGGACGATGTAAAACTCTGTTCCCCGTCGAACACAATACAAACTAGGATTCCATGCAATCGAACTATCTCCTTGATATAGAGCTCTGCATACTGCATCACGGAGAAAGTCATCTTAACTGGCAAGAAGTGTGCCGACTTCGTGAGTCAATCCACTATAAACCAAATAGAATCGGATCCCTTGACTGACCTTGGCAAACCAACCACAAGGTCCATTGTAACATTCTCCCATTTCCACTCTAAGATGGGGAGTGGCATAACCAATCCTGCTGGCCTCTGATACTCTGCTTTCACCTGCTGACAATTGAGGCATTCAGACACAACTCTGTGGATGTCCCTCTTCATTCCTGGCCACCAATACAAAATCTGTAGGTCCTTGTACATCTTGGTACCTCCGGGGTGGATAGAATACGGAGATGCGTGTGCCTCTGTCAGAATATCCTCTCTGATCGAATCAACACTAGGCACCCACATTCTACCTCTGTATCTCACAATACCATCTGAAATTGTGTAGAGTACACTACCCTTGGCTTCATCCTTCAACCTCCACTTCTGCAACTGCTCGTCTGAAGGCTGGCCCGCACGAATACGGTCTAGCAAAGAAGATTGGACTGTCAAATTAGACATCCTTGGAGCTCTTCCCTTGCGATAAACTTCTAAATCAAACCTCTGAATCTCAGACTGAAGAGGTTTCTGCACTAAAAACTGTGCTACAACTGCGAATTTCCTGCTCCAGGCGTCTGCGAGAACATTAGCCTTTTCCGGATGATAGCTAATCTCGCAGTCGTAATCTTTCACCAACTCTAACCACCGTCTCTATCTCATGTTCAGATCCTTCTGCGTGAAGAAATAATTGAGACTCTTGTGCTCGGTAAATATCTGACATTTCTTGCCGTACAAGTAATGTCTCCAAATCTTCAAAGCGAAGACGGCGGCTAATTCTAAGTCATGCATCAGGTAATTCTTTTCATGCACCTTCAACTGCCTGGAAGCATAAGCTATAACCCGACCCTGCTGCATCACCACTGCGCCTAACCCGAGCTTAGATGCATCGGTGTATAGCATAAAATCACCTTGCTCTGTCGGCATTGCTAACACTGGTGCTGAAATAAGATCTTGCTTCAAAGTATCAAATCTCTTCTGACACTCGCCACTCCACACGAACTTAGCATTCTTCTTGGTCAGTGAAGTGAGTGGCACAGCTATGGACGAGAATCCCTGAATAAACTTACGGTAGTAACCGACTAAACCCAGAAAACTGCGGATCTCAGATGCATTCTTAGGCTCAACCCAATCTCTAACCGCTGCCACCTTGGCTGGATCCACTTCAATCCCACTGCTAGATATAATATGACCCAGAAACGCTACCTTCTCCAACCAAAACTCGCACTTACCAAACTTCATAAATAACTTGCAACTCTGCAAGGTCTGCAAAAATGTCTTCAAGTGCTGCCTGTGCTCCTCATGACTCTTCGAGTAAATAAGAATGTCGTCAATAAATACTATGACGAATTGGTCTAAGTAGGGCTTGAATACTCGATTCATCAAGTCCATGAAAATAGCTGGAGCGTTCGTCAGTCCGAATGGCATCACTAAGAACTCGTAATGCCCATATCTGCTTCTGAAGGCTGTCTTGTGCATATCTGTACCTTTCACCTTCAGCGGGTGATACCCTGATCGAAGATCTATCTTAGAGAACAGTGTGGCTCCCTGCAGCTGATCAAACAAGTCTTCGATCCTAGGAAGAGGGTACTTGTTAATCGATGCACAGTCTCATACTCCCATCCTTCTTCTTTACAAAAAGTACTGGTGTGCCCCACGGTGAGAAACTAGGGCGAATGAATTCCTTGTCTAGAAGCTCCTGAATCTGTTGTTTTAGCTCTAACATCTCAGCTGGAGCTGATCAGTACGGTGCCTTAGAGATTGGCACAGTTCCTGGCATAAGATCAATTGCAAACTCCACCTCTCTCTCTGGTGAAAGACCCATGACGTCATCAGGAAAAACGTCTGGGAAGTCTCTGACTACTGGCACATCTGATACGGATGGAGTGTGTAATGCTCGGAAAATTAATCCCAGTAATCGGTAATTATTGAATTATAATTTGATATGATTATGAAAGGATTCATCGGGACACGAAATACACGTATGTGTGAAAAGTGTGTGTATGTGCAAAGGAGACAGCACGCACATGCGCGGACAATGCGCGCACATGCGCGCATTAAACAGAAGGGTTCGCGCATATGCGCGAGTGATTGCGCGCATATGCGCGAAGGGGACAGTAGCCCCCCTAAATTTCGATTGGACCTCGCGCATATGCGCCGATAGCGTGCGCGCATATGCGCGAGGCGAGGTGCCAGTCACGCGCCGAGACAGAATGTCTCGCGCATATGCGCCGAGGAAGTCGCGCATATGCGCGAGACGTGTTTGGCTGAGAGTTCGCCATTTGCCCTTGTGCATGCGGGAGTTGTATATATATATATATATATAAACATGCAAACATTTCTTCAGAAACGGAAAAGGGAAATTGAGAGGAAATTTTGGAATTCGATTTCAATTTCAATCGTGTGATCAATCGGTCCGTCCGAATTGTAATCCGACTTCGGTAGTGAGTTCCTATCGACGTAGGCTACACTTTGACATAAGTTTTGCTACGTTTTGACATGCTTTGAATTTATGCTATTGTCAGAATTGAATAGGATTCAGATATGATGTTCTTGATATGTTAGACATCATAGAATCGAAGTCAGATTAAGAAATAGACTGATTATGGAATTGTTATGATTTTCTGATTATAATCAGTTAATACCGGACAGATTTGGATTATGGATTGACTATAGAATGTATTGGATATGGGTTATAGATTGTAACTATTATCTGGTGAATTGGTATAGACGGGGATATTGGAATTGTACCGTTATACTGTTGATTTTGAATTAATTCCAGATTGATCAGATTATTATGGAATTGAATGGTATATTGACATGAGATTATTGATATTGTCAGTACCAGACAGATTGTGAGTTCAGGACTTCGACTGAGCCAGAAACCGACGAAAGAAAGGTATAAGTCAATGTGGTATTGGGAGATGGACTTGAGTCGGTTTAGACTTGGGTTTCCCTAAATCACATACTTTATTTTATTGCATGGATATTTGCATTACATTGATTAATGTACTTGTTCTCTTGTATTTAGATGACAGGTATTAGACAAGTTATCTTGTGACAGAAGTGCCGGATAGTGGTGGTATCGCCACGGCACATTGCACTATGTCTCAAGATAGGATGCTAGTGATAGAGCTACAGTCCTTGACGGTTAGGTCAAGACACTGGATGTTTGGTTATATCGAGTAATGGAATCTATTACGGAATTCGATATAGGAACACCATATTTGGTTATATCGAGTAAAGGGTATTGGAATTCTTCTATTACGGAATTCGATATAGGAATACCAGGGCACTGGTTATATCGAGTAATAGATATTATGGTTCCATCCTTTACGGAATTCGATATAGGATTACCACATATGGAAACCGGGATCCCTAGACTAGGATTGAGTCTAGTCTGAATTATGATTGATGTCGATAGTTTGATTTGATATTGTTTATGTTTCAGATTTTGATACGTATTCATGTTACCTGATTACATGCTTTATATGATTTATATGATTGCATGTTTCATTGATTTATACTGGGGATTATATTCTCACCGGTATATCCGGCTGTTGTCTTGTCTGTATGTGTACTTGACAACAGGTGGGACAGGTCCAGGGTCGAGGAGATGAAGAGCTAAATCGTGATTAGAGTGGTGGCACCGGACTTGGACTAGATATAGGGTTAAACACTTAACTTTAGTTTTAAACCCTAGTTTGCATAAATGTTGAAATACAGGATTTGTATTTTATATACTGATATGTATATATGTTGTATATCACTACGTTCCGCAGTTTAAAAAAAAAAAATTTAGACCCTGTTTTATTATTGATTAATTGGTCCCAATGATGATTAAGAACTTGATTAGCGTCCGGGTCCCCACAACAGGTGGTATCAGAGCGATAGATCCTTGAGATTGAGATAGGAGATAGTGAGCGGGGTAGAATGTGTTTTCTTTCCTGCTTTTGATTGCTAGCATGATTCCTGTTTTAATACATGTTACCTGACTTATCTGCTATTGATATGGTATTGTGTATTATTGGAATGGATCAGCTGTAAGATGATCCAGGGAGGCTTGAAATAGGATTATTGTTGGAACTGCTAACCCTTTTGGTTATCAGATATGCCTTCGAGGAGAATGCCAGAACAGGGGAGTACCTCGAATCCTCCCATGGATGTGACACCTACAGCAATGGAGAAATTGCTAAAACGGTTTCAGTCATTTCATCCACCGACTTTGAAAGGAACGGAGAACTCCGTGGAATGTGAAAGTTGGTTGGACGATATTGAATCACTGTTTGACTCTTTGGAGTATACTGAGGAAAAGAGGGCGAAACTGATAATACACCAGTTGCATGACGTTGCTAAACACTGGTGGATCACGAATAGAAGGGCATTGGAACAGAGAGGTATGGCCATTACCTGGAATGTGTTTAAGACTGAATTCTATCTACGGTTCTTTCCAGTTTCTTATAGGAAGGACAAGGGAGCCGAGTTTGCGAACCTGAAACAAGGCCAGTTGAACATTGAGGATTATGTGGCTAAGTTTTCTACTCTGCTCCGATTTGCCCCTCATGTGGCAGGAAGTGATGAGGCCGTAGCAGACCAGTTCATAAATGGCCTAAATCCTGAAATTTTTACTCTGGTGAATACTGGGAGGCCCAACAACTTCACCGATGCCCTAAACAGAGCCAAGGGAGCTGAGGCAGGCCTGATGAGGCAGAGAGAGGCTTCGTTTGTGCTTCCAGCACCGGGACAACAACCACCTCCTCGATTTGAAGGTGGCAGCAGCGGTAGTACCGGGAAGAAGGATTTCTTGAAGGCTAGAGGAAAGCAATTCAAGAAATCAGGGACTACCTCGTCCAGTTCGAGTGGCTCTAGACAGACCGGTCAGAGCCAGAGCTATGCAGGACCATACTGTGGTACTTGTGGAGGGAGACATTCCACAGATCAGTGCCGAGGAGTAGTTGGCAGCTGTCGTATCTGTAAACAGCAGGGACACTTTGCCCGAGTGTGTCCCCAGAGGAGTGCCCAGGGATCACAGGCTGCTGAGTCGTCGGATCAGCGGCTCAGACAGGGAGACGATCTTCTGCCATTCATTCCTTTCAGCCAGCACCGTCTACTCTGTCACAGCAGAGGCCAGGAGGGGGCCAGATCGCGAGCCAGCCTCTGAGACAGCAGGCCAGAGTTTTTGCTTTGACCGAGGAGCAGGCACAAGATGCACCTGATGATGTAGTTGCAGATAACTGTTTTATTTCTGGTTATCCTGCTTATGTACTGATTGATACTGCTGCATCACATACTTTTATGTCTGAGCGATTTGCTTTAATGCATTCATTGCCTGTTGAGTCCTTAGCTACTGTAGTATCTGTCACGTCTCCGTTAGGAACAGGTTTGATATCGGTGAAATCTGTGAAATCGTGTATACTGCAGTACGATGGGCATACGATTGAGTTAGACTGTATTGTGCTTGGTTTATCTGAGTTTGATTGTATTGTCGGTATCGACATGTTGACCAAGTACCGGGCTACAGTCGATTGTTTCCACAAGATAGTTCGATTCAGACCTGAGATGGCTAAGGAGTGGAAATTTTATGGTAAGGGTTCTAGGCCTAGAATTCCTTTGATATCTGCAATAAATATGACTCGATTATTGCAGAAGGGAGCGGATGGATTCCTGGTATATTCAGTTGACTTACTGAAAACGAGCCCAACATTGGCGGATTTGCCAGTGGTGTGCGAGTTTACTGATGTCTTTCCAGACGAGATTCCTGGATTGCCTCCGATTCGAGAGATAGACTTCAGCATTGAATTGATGCCACGAACCGTTCCTATTTCGAGAGCTCCTTACAGGATGGCACCGATCGAATTGAAAGAATTGAAAGAACAGTTGGAGGATTTACTGGCCAAGGGATATATCAGACCGAGTGTATCTCCTTGGGGTGCTCCAGTACTGTTTGTGAGGAAGAAAGATGGGTCGATGAGACTTTGTATCGACTACCGGCAACTGAACAAGGCAACGGTAAAGAATAAATATCCATTGCCTCGTATTGATGATCTGTTTGATCAGTTGCAAGGTTCATCTGTGTATTCCAAGATCGACTTGAGATCTGGATACCATCAACTGAGAGTCAGGGATTCTGATATCTCAATGACAGCATTCAGAACCAGGTATGGACATTATGAATTTATTGTCATGCCATTTGGTTTGACGAATGCCCCGGCGGTATTTATGGGATTGATGAACCGCGTCTTTCAGAAATACTTGGATGATTTTGTTATCATATTCATTGATGATATATTGATTTATTCGAAGAATATGATTGAGCATGCTAATCATCTGAGGATGGTGTTGAGAATTTTGAGGGCAGAGAAACTGTATGCTAAATTGTCAAAATGCGAGTTTTGGCTGAAACAGGTTGTGTTTTCGGGTCACATTATATCGGGAAACGGTATATCAGTTGATCCCAGTAAGGTTGAAGCAGTGATTTCTTGGCCGAGACCTACATCTGTGCCGGAAATCCGCAGTTTTATGGGTTTGGCAGGATATTATCGTCGATTCATTAAAGATTTTTCAAGTATTGCCAAACCAATTACGCAGTTGACTCAGAAGAATGCTCCGTTTAATTGGTCTGAAGACTGTGAGACCAGTTTTATTGAACTGAAAAAGAGACTGACCAGTGCGCCTGTGTTGACGATTCCTTCAGGCATTGGTGGATTTGTCGTTTATTGTGATGCATCTCACCGAGGATTGGGTTGTGTTTTAATGCAGTGGGGGCATGTGATTGCTTATGCCTCAAGACAGCTGAAACCCCATGAAACTCGTTACCCAATTCATGATCTTGAATTGGCAGCCATAGTCTTTGCATTGAAGATATGGCGACATTACCTGTACGGTGAGAAATTCGAAATATATTCTGATCATAAAAGCTTGAAATATCTGTTTTCGCAATCAGAGCTGAATATGAGACAGCGGAGATGGCTGGATTTACTGAAAGACTTTGACTGTGAAATCAAATATTATCCAGGGAAATCCAATGCAGCAGCAGATGCGCTGAGTCGAAAAGTATGTGCACTATCCTTATCGACGATTGGTGTATCGAATTTGATTGAAGACTGCTGTTTGTCTGGATTAATATTTGAGACAAATCGTCAGCCTCTGAGATTGCGTGCTGTTCGGGCTGAACCAGAGCTGCTTTTGGAAATTAAAACAGCTCAGAAAGTTGATCAGAATGTACAGAATTCGATTGCGATGGTCAGAGCTGGACATCGATCGGAATATCAGGTTCGTGATAATGTCTTGTATGTGAATAATCGTATTGTTGTGCCAAATGTTTCAGAATTGAGACAGCGAATACTGACAGAAGCGCACAACAGTCGTTTTAGCATTCATCCTGGTGGTAGGAAAATGTATAATGATTTAAAGACACAGTATTAGTGGAAACAAATGAAATCTGATGTGACTGAATTTGTAGCCAAGTGTCTGAATTGCCAACAGGTGAAGGCTGAAAGAAAGAAACCAGGAGGATTATTACAGAGTTTGTCCATTCTTGAATGGAAATGGGATCACATTTCCATGGATTTTGTGACACAGTTACCGAGATCCTCCCGAGGTTGTGATGCGATTTGGGTCGTGATTGATCGATTGACCAAATCTGCATGTTTTATTCCATACAAGATGACGTACCGATATGATCATATGGCTGAGATTTATGTCAAGGAAGTGGTAAGATTGCACGGAGTGCCGAAGTCGATTGTTTCAGACCGTGACCCTCGGTTTACATCGCACTTCTGGCAGAGTCTGCAGCAAGCTCTTGGTACGAAGTTACATCTTAGTACCGCATATCATCCACAGACTGATGGACAGTCAGAGCGTACGATTCAGACATCGGAAGATATGCTGAGATCTGTAGTACTTGATTTTAGCACTGGTTGGCAGGATGCATTGCCACTTTGTGAATTTTCGTACAACAATAGCTATCAAACGAGTATTGAGATGGCACCATTTGAAGCGTTGTACGGAAAGAAATGTCGATCCCCTCTTTACTGGGATGATATCTCTGAAGTTCCTGAGACTGGACCGGATATGATCAGAGATATGACTGAGAAAGTAAAGCTGATTCAGAAGAAAATGAAGGCAGCTCAGGACAGACAAGCCAAATATGCCAACCTCAGAAGACGACCGTTGGTATTTGAGGCTGGAGACCGAGTGTTCCTGAAAATTTCACCTTTCAGAGGAGTTGTCAGATTTGGCAAGAAAGGGAAGTTGTCTCCACGATACGTCGGTCCATATGAAATTCTAGAAAAGATAGGAGATCGTGCCTATCGACTAGCATTGCCGCCTTCATTATCTGGAATACATGATGTTTTTCATGTATCGATGCTGCGGAAATATCTCCCTGATGATTCACACGTGATTCAACCAGACGAGGCAGAACTTGATGAAAATCTGAGTTATATTGAAAAGCCGATCCGGATTATCGATCGTAAAGAAAAACAACTCAGAACAAAGATGATTCCTTTGGTGAAAGTTCAATGGACTCGTCATGGCACTGAAGAAGCTACATAGGAGACTGAATCTGATATGAGACAGGAATTCCCAGCATTATTTCACTGATGTAAATATGTACTAGTTTGTGATTACATTCCTTCTTAATGATATGATTTGATTGCCTGTGATTTCGAGGACGAAATCGTATCTTAGAGGGGGAGAAATATAATGCTCGGAAAATTAATCCCAGTAATCGGTAATTATTGAATTATAATTTGATATGATTATGAAAGGATTCATCGGGACACGAAATACACGTATGTGTGAAAAGTGTGTGTATGTGCAAAGGAGACAGCACGCACATGCGCGGACAATGCGCGCACATGCGCGCATTAAACAGAAGGGTTCGCGCATATGCGCGAGTGATTGCGCGCATATGCGCGAAGGGGACAGTAGCCCCCCTAAATTTCGATTGGACCTCGCGCATATGCGCCGATAGCGTGCGCGCATATGCGCGAGGCGAGGTGCCAGTCACGCGCCGAGACAGAATGTCTCGCGCATATGCGCCGAGGAAGTCGCGCATATGCGCGAAACGTGTTTGGCTGAGAGTTCGCCATTTGCCCTTGTGCATGCGGGAGTTGTATATATATATATATATATAAACATGCAAACATTTCTTCAGAAACGGAAAAGGGAAATTGAGAGGAAATTTTGGAATTCGATTTCAATTTCAATCGTGTGATCAATCCGTCCGTCCGAATTGTAATCCGACTTCGGTAGTGAGTTCCTATCGACGTAGGCTACACTTTGACGTAAGTTTTGCTACGTTTTGACATGCTTTGAATTTATGCTATTGTCAGAATTGAATAGGATTCAGATATGATGTTCTTGATATGTTAGACATCATAGAATCGAAGTCAGATTAAGAAATAGACTGATTATGGAATTGTTATGATTTTCTGATTATAATCAGTTAATACCGGACAGATTTGGATTATGGATTGATTATAGAAAGTATTGGATATGGGTTATAGATTGTAACTATTATCTGGTGAATTGGTATAGACGGGGATATTGGAATTGTACCGTTATACTGTTGATTTTGAATTAATTCCAGATTGATCAGATTATTATGGAATTGAATGGTATATTGACATGAGATTATTGATATTGTCAGTACCAGACAGATTGTGAGTTCAGGACTTCGACTGAGCCAGAAACCGACGAAAGAAAGGTATAAGTCAATGTGGTATTGGGAGATGGACTTGAGTCGGTTTAGACTTGGGTTTTCCTAAATCACATACTTTATTTTATTGCATGGATATTTGCATTACATTGATTAATGTACTTGTTCTCTTGTATTTAGATGACAGGTATTAGACAAGTTATTTGTGACAGAAGTGCCGGATAGTGGTGGTATCGCCACGGCACATTGCACTATGTCTCAAGATAGGATGCTAGTGATAGAGCTACAGTCCTTGACGGTTAGGTCAGGACACTGGATGTTTGGTTATATCGAGTAATGGAATCTATTACGGAATTCGAAATAGGAACACCATATTTGGTTATATCGAGTAAAGGGTATTGGAATTCTTCTATTACGGAATTCGATATAGGAATACCAGGGCACTGGTTATATCGAGTAATAGATATTATGGTTCCATCCTTAACGGAATTCGTTATAGTAATACCACATCTGGAAACCGGGATCCCTAGACTAGGATTGAGTCTAGTCTGAATTATGATTGATGTCGACAGTTTGATTTGATATTGTTTATGTTTCAGATTTTGATACGTATTCATGTTACCTGATTACATGCTTTATATGATTTATATGATTGCATGTTTCATTGATTTATACTGGGGATTATATTCTCACCGGTATATCCGGCTGTTGTCTTGTCTGTATGTGTACTTGACAACAGGTGGGACAGGTCCAGGGTCAAGGAGATGAAGAGCTAAATCGTGATTAGAGTGGTGGCACCGGACTTGGACTAGATATAGGGTTAAACACTTGACTTTAGTTTTAAACCCTAGTTTGCATAAATGTTGAAATACAGGATTTGTATTTTATATACTGATATGTATATATGTTGTATATCACTACGTTCCGCAGTTTAAAAAAAAAAAATTTAGACCCTGTTTTATTATTGATTAATTGGTCCCAATGATGATTAAGAACTTGATTAGCGTCCGGGTCCCCACAGAGTGGGTACGCCAGGTCTTGAAATGATGCTGGCCAAGAAAGCTTGACACCTTTTGGAAATGATTCTCCGCGCCTGCATGCAAGAAATCATGCGAGAAAAACTCCTCCATCTAGCTGGCTCGAAGAGAAACTGCTCCGTACCCAAAGGTCTTATTCACACTGATCTCTTGTGGAAGTCACTAAGGACTCTGTTCTTTGTTAGCCAGTCCAGTCCAAAAATAATGTCGAATTTTGGCATCGGCAAGACGATGAAGTCGGCATACATTATGTGGCCGTGCAATTCTAGATCGATGTCCCTGACCACACTAGTAGCTGATAATTCTTCCCCGGATTGGACTGTTACTGAATAATTCAAGTCGAGTCCAATAGTCTTGATATCCAAGTGACTAGCAAATGTTTCCGAAATAAAAGAATGGGTGGCGCCTGAATCTATCAAGGCCTGAGTGGCTAATTTTTTAATGAAAATATTTTCTGAGAGACGTTAGCACAACAAAAACTTATATCCCAAAATTCTAACATTAACCTCCAACATAGCAGAAAATTACTATCCCAAATCACTCAAAATATTACTAGCACCTTAATAATCCCAAATAAAATTCAAAACATGCAAGGCAACAATAATTCTGAGCTTAGGTAGAAAATTGTACCAGTCATTAATGTCATGTCTAGATTCGTCTCTTGTGCGTGTATGGCGAACACTCTGCCCTAAGTTTGCTGCTTCCACTGTGGCACTCTTTTAGCATGTGGTCAATAACTGCACATTTAAACATTTGCCTGACCCATATAGGCACTGCCCCGGATGCTGGCGGTTGCACTTAGGGCATACCGGGAAAACAACTGGCCTCTGTGGCGCCCCTTGCTGCTGAATTGGACCTTTTCCCTTTGGCGTTCCCTTATATGGCTTCTTCCCTGGCGGCCCCTGAAACGGCCTCTTAAACTGAGGTCGTTGTTGCTGTTGCTGCACTGGAGCCTGATAGGGCCTCTTGCTCTGCCTGTCTGCCTCAATATCTCTCTGATCCTGTTCTGCTGCCAAAGCTCTTGACACGGCAATCGTGTAGGTAGTAGGACCAGCAACTCGGACGTCATGGCATTAGACCGGCCATAACCCATCCATAAAATGCCTCAACTTGCTCTGGGCATCATTAGCTATCAGGGGTATGAAATGACACCACCTCTCAAACTTACTCACAAAGTCTGTCACGCTGCTGTCTCCCTGCCGCAACGTCATAAACTCCCTGGTTAGGTGAGAGCATACTTCCTCAGTGAAGTACTTGGAGTAAAAGACCTCCTTGAAACAATTCCAAGGCAACACCTGCAAGTTGACTGCCACTGATGCGCTCTCCCACCACAGTCCTGCGTCCCCTGTCAGAAGGAACGTGGCACACCTGACCCTATCTGCATCGGTCAGTTCCATAAAGTCAAAAATTACCTCGATGGACTTAATTCATCCCTCAGCTATCATCGGGTCAGTGGTGCCCGAAAACTCCTTTGGGTTCATCCTTCTGAACCTCTCATATACTACCTCTGGCCTGGGCCTCGTCCCAGCGTCCACTGCAGCCTGGTTCCCCGCAAACTGTGCGAAGAACTGAGTCATTCCTGCAAGCATCTGTGCCTGCATATCTGTTGGTGGAGGTGGAGAAGCGTCTCTTCTCTCCTCTCGAGGCTCTCCGTCCTCATCCCTTGCTTTAAGGTCGATCACACGTCTAGGAGGCATAGTGTTCCAATAATTTACCCAACCCTTAAACCCAACATGCATGAACATGATATAGACAACATAAGATGCACGTACTTGAACTTTAAAATATGTATATGCTGAAATCAGAACTTAATGCTTACTACATAACATAAATTTGAAACCTTAAAACTTACATACTTGAGGTGTGACTTCGTGAGCTTCTTGCGACTGGCAGTAGGCATAACCATTTACAAGAACACGGCTCTGATACCAACTGTAACGTACCGTACTTTTTACTACTAAAATTTGCGGAAGAATTAAAAATTTTCTTAAATAAAAACGTGAGCATTCAAAATTCGATAAAATAAACTGTACGTCTCAACAAAGATCTAAAAATAGAGTTTGACAAAAGTATTTGAACATTTTCATAAAGACTTAATGTGAGGCCCGGGGCCGAAGAGGGTGGGGGGTGATCGCCGGTGCCATCAGTTGCACGGACAATGAGCGGCTCCTGGCAGGCTTCTAGGTGGAGGGAACATGAATGAACCGACCCACACGGGAATGAGAGGGATTCCGAGACTGTTCAATGTAATGGACTGTACAGTTGAAGAGGGCTTAAAAGATTTGATTGGTACTACTCATATCACGAACGTGCATCTTCTTTTCGGTAGCTCATCACATAAGAACTCCAAAATTAAACGTGCTTGACTTGGGGCAATTTTGGGATGGGTGACCTCCTGGGAAGTTTCCTAGGGTGCGTGTGAGTGAGGACATAAGCACGCTGGAAAGACTCGTCTTGATACAGTGAGAACAGTCGTCGAATCTGGGACGTTACATTTTAAGCCCAATATTGATTCATCCCGTAATAACCTTAATTATCAATCCTTACAACATTATAATCCCAATAATTCAATGTTCTAAATATCTCTTCAAGCCTAAATCATAAAATTCCTATCACTTAAACTATTCAATTTCATTTATTGCTAAACCAGTCCCAAATTTCGTAACCATTGCAAGATAAATTCCTAATTTCCTCGAAAATTATCCAATTGGCCCTAAATTTCGTAAATTTCACAATTACCCATAAGTTCTTGGCGTTTTCAATTCCATTTTATAGGTTTTCCGTAACATAAAGTTCAGTCATCTTAAGCTTATTAATCCACGATCAATTCTCATAACCAATCTTACGTTTACATCAATACCTAAAATATCAAATTATACATTTTCATACTTCTAAAGATCGTCACAGTCTTTGAATCATTATTCCTTATATGGAATCCTCAAAATTCATCTCAACTAGTAACCACGAATCATCGGTATTTTATTAGAAAATCTACATGCTCCAAAAGCATTTCTAATCTTCGAGATTAACTTATGAACCATAAGTAGAACATAAGTACTACTAACCAAAAATATATTTAATCATTTTCAACCTCTCCTAATGCCCAATATTCGAATATTTAGACATGTCCAATTCCAAACGTAACCAACATGCAATCAAATCTACTTTTCAAAACATATACTCTTTAATTAAAAAAAAATAGCTAGACATGTAACTGAAAATCGTAGAAAACATGTATCGCGTAAAAATGCAGGTGATAGCATTAAATCATTTAAAATCATGTAAACTTCGAGACTTGAGGCTTACAGACTGAGCTGCATAAATTGGCAGTGGCACAATCCTGCACAGGACCCTTGCTCTGATACCAATTGTAACGCCCCAGATTCGACGACTGTCCCCACTGTACCAAGAAGAGTCTTTTCAACGTGCTTACGTCCTCACTCACACGCACCCTAGAAAACTTTTCAGGGGTTCAATCATCCCAAAATTGCCCCAAGACAAGCACTCTTAACTATGTTGTTCTAATGTGATGAGCTAACGAAAAGAAGATGCACCTTCTTGATATAAATACTACATATCAAATCTTTTAATCCCTCCTCAACTACACAGTCTCATACCTGAACAGTTTTGAAATCACTCGCCTTCCGGTGTAAGATCGGTTCTTTCATGTTCCCCCGCCTTGAATCCTGCCAGAAGCCGCTCATTGTCCATGCAACCTCATGGCACCGGCGATCACCCCCCGCCCTTTTTGGCCCCGGGCCTCACATGCCCACCAGCTTCCGCTTGGTTCGTCCCCGAACCACACCGTACTAGTAGAGGTTGGCTCTGATACCAACTGAAATGTCTGCTCATTTTAAAATTCTATTGAACATTTTTTTTTTTCTAAAAATGCAATGGCCGAAAGCATGCCTACATAAATCCATAAAATCAAAACATACATTTTGTGAAATCATCCCACAACTGAATAAAATAACTATAGTTAAAATTATGAAAAGAGCAACCAACCTAAAAAATTTACCGTTTAAAAATATAAAACGTCATGCATATAAAAATCTTTCAAAACCCTCAACGAAATTAAATCATCAACCACTTAAAAAGTTTTTTAAACATGTTACCATAAAATCATATTCTTGCGGAAGAATACAAGGTCTTCGGGTTAACGTGTGCCACAAGCTCCGCCCGTTCAGTCATCATCACCTCCAGTCTCCTCATCGTAAAGCTCACCTGAATCATTCACACCTAGTGGGTCTAAAGACTCAACAAACCTGTAACGTTATATAAAATAAATATATATAACATGTAACAGTGAAAGGTACTATAATCAACATATATACATGATCTTAAAAGCATAAACGTAAATGTGTCGTAACATAGCATAATGTGTCAAAACATGTCTCATCATATCATCATATACGTACACATTTTCTTAATTGAATTCAGTTCATTAGTTGTGACTTTCGTATCAGCTATAGGGTATTAGCTCTATTGTATCAACATACTCGATGGATCCATCTACAAATAACCGCGTACCCGGTGGCGTGGACATCAGCGACAGCATTACCCGTCCATTGAGCCTTGGCCTCAGCTCATAGTATCTCATATAATCATATTAGTCACAACCAACTCTCATCATTCAAAAATGTGTCATCATATTCATCACTTATAAAACATGCATATACGTAAATTTTTCCTTAAAATCAAGCATGCAACGTATTTTTTGTAATTTCATAAAAATCATGTTCGTGATACATAAACATTTAAAAACATGTTAAATTGTGATCGGGGTGCTGCCAGGACAAAAATCTCGACTCGAGTGCAAAATGAATATTTTGCCTCTAGAAACTCGAAATGACTGTTTTACCCTTCGACCTCTAAATTTTGATCATAAGCCAACTAACTCCTCAAAAACACCTCGAAACATCATTATAATCATTTCATAAATGTAACCTCGAGCCCGTCCCATAAATTTTTCAATTCTTCTTAAACTTGGACCGAGGTCTCGTTTAACATGCGACTTGATCTAATCCTTAACCATAGTTCGATGATTCTTAATTGTACTACATACAACCCAACTTATACCTCCCATAATCTTGGAACACCCGGCCTAGCTTACTGGAATAGCCAACCCGAGGAAGAATCGTTGAAATCGAAAAAACTCAAGCATTGGACAAGCGCCTAGGCGCTAGTTGTTCAGCACTGCGGATCTGCCAAAGCCGTGCCTTAAGCGCTGTGGCGCTGGCTAGCCCCGTCGAACCAAAATCCCAAAAATGCTGCAGATCCAACTCGACTCTATTTTCACCTGACCCAACTAGGATTGAACCAACTCATCCTATACCACAACCAGACCTTCCACGCTTAGCCCTAACCATGATCCTTGAAACCACGCTCTAGAATACTCGAGACACAACTCGATCTACCCTTCGCGTGCACCACTCAACCCATGCGCTCACCGCCCTCGACCAACCATGTTTCAATTTCCTCTCAGCCCTAGAATCCATCGATCTGCACGTATACAGCCCCTAACACGCTATATCTAGCAGCCCCCTTGCACAAAACGCAGCAAAACGTGAGTTACATGCATGAATGAACATATTTCGTGACAAAACGATGCATAAACGTTGTTATAGGGTGGATCTACGAATTTTACATGCAATTACATATAAATCAACTTATATAGCTTGAATGATGAGAAAAAGAATGATACAAAGCGTGCCTTGACGTTTAGATGATTGAAAACTCGATGATCTACGCGAGTGACGTGAACCGAAGAGGCGGGGAAGAAGTTTTCTTAAAAATACGAGGGCCTGTGACTAGCTGCTGAAAAGAGGAGAGGAGATGCTAATTTTTTTACGTAAGAATCGCAGATGAAAATTGAAGTGGGCTGCCAATCATTAAAAAAAAGTTTAGGGTTTAGTTTAGATGGTAATTAAGTTACTAATGGGCCCTAATTAAAAGTTTAAATGGACTAAAAGGGTTTTAAGCCCGTTAATCTTTAAAACAAACCCATCAATCTCAAACACACTGTCCAAAAATTTTTCGTTTAGGTACGTTTTTGAAAATATTGTTCGAGCTCTCAAAAAGTCCTCTGATTCGCTGAAATTTGCGTACCGGTTTAAAATATAGCCCGGCGAGTAAAAATACCTAACCAAGGTCCATTTTTTAAATTCTCATTTAAATACACCTTAAATTAAATAATTAAAATTAATTATTCAACAAAAATAATTTTCCTGATTATCCCCCGATTTTCGTTATTCATTCGAGCGCGAAATACAACTTAATACCCTAATGTATGAAAATTTAAATACCCAATAAATTAAAACCCATATTTATGCAATAAACATGAATTTAATAAATTAAGACTATTTCATCAAAATACATAAAGAATTTGGTAACTTTCATGCATATGGTTCACGTGGAACTTTAAATTTTCGGGACGTTACAATCTATCCCTCTTAAATTGAATTTCGTCCACAAAATTCGCTTATCCTAGATAATCAAAATTAAGATTCTTAATTCTAGTAACTCAATAATCCACGCTTCCGCTGCACTACTCACATAAAATAAGTGTTAAGCAATCCTTAAGTCTCCTCAATCTTAATTGAATTGCCAATCAAAATTCTTATTTGCGAAATCCCAACTTTAAAAGTCCTATAACGACTTTGTTATATTCTACTATGACATCGAATTTGACATTTCTCGTAATTCCTCGTACTAGAAAAGAATTTTTGTTGTATTGCGCAACAAGGATGTTCAAATGTGGTGAAACTTCAGCTTGAAATATTAAGAGACCGCTTGATATATATGAATCAAATCCATAATTTCTTGACCAATAATACATACATCATGTTTGTCCAAATTACACCAATATTGCTAATAATATTAGCAATATCTTAGGAAATACATAGATAATAACACACAAATAAAAATCTAACACGTTAAAAACATTAGCAAAATCAAAGCACACCGAACTATTTTCTCATCGTATTCAACTAGGAACCTTCACATTTGTCCAGAGCCGAGAGGTTGCACTTGGCCGGAAGAATCAGTACAAGATCCGGATCAATCCCTAGAGAAGGCAGCATAAATGAATTCCTATACGAACATAGACACTTGAAATCGGCCCCCGACACAGCATCACAACATTCCGGCGATGGTACCACCGGGTTAGGGGGCGTTACGGATGGCCTACACGCATTCATTCCCTCCTCAGTCACGTTACACAGACCAGCAACCCTTGCCCCACTGCTTAGAACCACTGAAGTTATAGCGAATAGCACCACCATTTTTCTATACATAACACACTCCATCTTGTGATAATAATTAGATAAATATGTTCTATGTTCGATGATTTATGTGTTTAGGGTATATGTAGGGGGAATAAAGTGTTCGAATGGAGACCCGTGATTCAGAATTTTGGAAGGTTTTGGGTCACGGGTGCAAAATGCTCGGCCCTTTGAATGGAAGTGATTCATACGACTTACGAGTGTGAGTTGATATATTAATTATATATGTGAATCTTATCTATGTACGCAAGATTCGTGGCCTGAAAGTGTCTGAATTTGTTGTGAAGTGATCTCAATCATTCAGTTGATGAGGTAATTTTTTTTTTTATTATTGTTTCTTGAAGCATGGATATATTGGAATCAAACATATATCCACTACTTTTAACTTAAAATCTTACTAATTTTGTGACACTTCTGACCGGTTTTAATAAAATAACAGCGGAATTTAAAATTTTTTCTCGAAGAAAAGAAGGATTTAAAAATACATTTCCATATATAATCAAAAGTATATACATGATCAATCAAATGATACAACCAAAATACAAAATATCATTTCTATGATCATGTCCAAAATGCTATCAAAATATCTTCTTCCTCCTTCCATCTTAGTATGCATATGACCTCGGCTCCAATCAACGTCCCGGCTCGCCACTCTTATCTGCATCACATTAAATAACTGAAATGAGTATATAACTCAGCAAGTGGAACTCTTACATAGCAATGGATACATATCATACTCTGAAAATCATAACTTTGAAAGCATTAAATACCATCAACTCTGAAATATAAATATCATAGCATAATATAAAAAAAAAAGATGGTATTTCTCTTTTCTCTATTGGATTGATATCTATATAGTATCTCTGTCTCTGTACCTATATCCCATCGATATAAATCGATAACTCTGAGGGATATAAGCCTATGGTTGTTGATCAACTAATTACATGCAATCTCTGACTATGTATCTATCAATCCAATAAATCAATTTGAATTCTCTCTTTGGCATTACATCAAACACTTTGAAGACTCTTTTTTCTTGTATTCCCTTTTTCACAATTGAGACATAAAATGCCTCCATAATATACAACAAAGTGTATCAATACATAACATGAATCAAATGAAGGGAATAGCACATTAAAACCATTGAAACACCATACATATAATATCATGTGAGCACAAGGAATGAAATTTCACTTACAACCAATAGAAACATTGATTCTATACTCTTGGTTGAATACCTACAACAATAAACCATATATTGTACCATCAACATCTCAATAATCATAAACCCATATCAATTAATCCATAAAACCAACACCATCAACAAACCCAATACTTCCCCCAACACCAAAACCAAGAAATAATCAAAGCCACAAGCTTACCTTAGCTTCTAGAACCAACAAGAACCTTGTTCTCACCACAAATAACCAACAACAAGCTTGAATCAAAGATAGGAAATGAAAAGAATGGAACCCTAGCTCTCCCTTGAAGAGAAGAATCGAGAAGAGTGAATAAAAAATGAGAGAAATGAGCCAACTCTTCCATTTAAATCACTTAATCTCGAAAACACGCTTCTACTGTTCATCGACCGCAGGTGCGCTGCCTCTCCGACTGCGGGTGCGCTATGCTCTCGGCAACTCATCCAAAAATCCCAAAATGACGACCGCGGGTGCGCTCTGGTCTCTGCCCGAACACCGCTGGTGCGCTACAGCTTGCACCGCGGGTGCGCTGAGGCTACTGGACAACATCAAAAAAATCTGAAAACGTCGAACGCAGGTGCGGTGCCTTCTCTACCGCGGGTGCGGTCTGGTCTCGACAAAAACACCGCGGGTGCGGTGGCTTACCGACCACGGGTGCACTGACACCTGGAGCCAACAACAAACTCTATGCAACAAAAATTGAATCGCAATGCCTCTTCTCCTCATAATTCGGCTACAAACTCAACCAGAAAATTGCACATCTATAACTTATCTAACCACCCCAATTGGCCTCATACCAATCAACTCAACATACAAATTACCATGAATTAAATCGTAACGACGCTACAACACCACTACACAACAACTAATAACAACAATACTATAAACCATAAATCAAGATCCTTAACATCCAAACCATACTAAACTCAACCAAATAGTCAATAATCATATAAAATCTTACACCGTACCATTTACCAGGCTTAGCTATTACGATCTGCCCTCCTTAAAGGAATTTCGTCCTCGAAATTGACGTCACTGCGCAAACAACTCAGGATACTTCTCTTTCATTTCATCATCTGGTTCCCACGTGGCTTCTTCAATCAAATGATTCCTCCAAAGAACTTTAACAATTCCGATTTCTTTGTTTCTCAACACTTTAACTTTGCGATCCAGAATCTGGACTGGAATCTCTTGGTACGTCAAATTCGGCGTCAAATCCAATGGCTCGTGGCGAAGAACATGGGAAGGATTCGCAATATACTTCCTGAGCATGGAGACATGAAAAACATTATGAACTCTGTCAAGATCTGGCGGTAGGGCTAACCTGTAAGCTCGATCACCAACACTATCCAAGATCTCAAATGGGCCAATGAATCTCGGACTCAACTTTCCCTTTTTGCCAAACCGCATCACACCCTTAAGAGGTGCAATCTTCAAAAAAACATGGTCTCCACCCTCAAACTGCAATGGCCTACGTCTGACATCAACATAACTCTTCTATCTCGACTGTGCTGTCTTCATCCTCTCTCAAATAACAGCAACAACATTAGCTGTCTGTTGGACCAACTCTGGACCCAAAATCTTCCTCTCGCCAATTTCATCCCAATACAAGGGCGATCTACACTTCCTGCCATAAAGTGCTTCATACGGTGCCATGCCAATCGTCGCCTGGTAGCTATTATTGTACGTGAACTCAACAAGAGGTAATTTGAAATCCCAGCTACCTGGATAATCGATAGTACAAGCTCTGAGCATATCCTCTATAATCTGAATAACTCTCTCTGGTTGACCGTCGCTCTGGGGATGATATGCTGTACTGAATGCCAACCGTGAACCCGTAGCTCTGTGCAAACTCTGAAGTAAATCTAGGGTCACGATCAGATACGATCGACAGAGTAACACCATGAAGTCTTACAATCTCTGCTATGTACTCTTCGGCATACTGGTTCATGGAATACGTCGTCTTGACTTGAAGAAAATGCGCTGACTTGGTCAACCGATCAACAATAACCCAAATAGAGTTAAAAAATTTCTGCGTTCTGGGAAGACCAGTCACGAAGTCCATCGTAATATGCTCCCATTTCCATTGAGGATTCGGCAATGATAGCAATGTCCCAGCAGGTCTCTGGTGCTTGATCTTCACCTGCTGACAAGTTAGGCACTGAGAAATAAACATGGCAATATCTTTCTTCATACCTGGCCACCAATAGAGTCTACGAAGATCCTGATACATCTTGGTGCTGCCTGGATATATCGAGTATGGCGCGGTATGTGGCTCTGTCAAGACGTCTCGTCGAATATCATCACCAGTAGGAACACAAATACGGCCTCTGAATGTCATCAAACCATCTCCATTCAACCCAAACTCTGAATTACCTCTCTCCTCTGCTCTGGCTCTCAATTCTAACAACTGAACATCATCAACCTGCTCTCTACGGATTCTGTCGGTCAAAGTAGCTCGAATGACCAACGCTGAAAAGCGAGCAAAGGTTCCCGGAACCACCAAAGCTATCTCCTCTCGCTGCAAATCTAACAACAATGGCTTCTGGATCATCGAACTCAAAGAAGAACTCGACTTACGGCTCAATGTATCTGCTACAACATTCGCTTTCCCTGGGTGATAACTAATCGTCACATCATAATCTTTGACAAGTTCTAACCACTGTCTCTGACGCATATTGATAGGACTCGTTTTTACGTGTTTTTAGTGTTGGTTTTGAGTCGCATTCATGCATCATATTAGTTTGTTTTAGTTCAATTTTACAGTTTTTTTAGCATTATTTAGCATGTGATTGATCTCGTGTATTTTGTGGTTATTTTGTAGGAATTGAACCAAAAAGTGGGAGAAAATTTGTCAAAATATCGAAGAGGATTCGCTAGGGCGGTCACTTTGACCGCCCCAGCGAGCATTTTGGTCTGGCCGAGGATTTTATGCGCAAGTGTCTCGCTAGGGCGGTCAAAAGTGATCGCCCCAGCAAAACCAGGGATATGCTCGAGGAAGTTTATGCGAGGACCTCTCGCTAGGACGGCCAAAATATACCGCCCTAGCAAGAAGCGAGATTCTGGAAGATTTGTTTCCAACTTTTTATGGACTCTATCCTACACCTAAACCTAATATACGAGATCAGCGACCTTTTTTTGGGGAGATATAATATTTTTCATCACTTTTCTTGGGGGAGAGGCTAGAAAAAGGAGATTTCGAAGACCTCGAGATTTTCACGCGTCGTGGCCGTCATCCATCGTCATCTTTAGTATTTTCATTATTCAGTATTTTATTTCTTACATTGATTGTTGGTTTTTATCATGAATTTCAGCAGCTAAACTTTAGATTTGTTGGGATTTGAGGGGATCCTACCCCGTACTCGGTGTTTAACATTATTTCTCGACGTTTTTATTAGTGATTTGTTTATGCTATTTGTGGGGACCCGGGCTCTAATTCTTTTCTTTGGGATTACATGGATCTATTAGAAAATGTGGGTCAAATTTTCGCTTTTTAACATTAAATCAAATGTTATTACTAAGCATAATCTTTCTTTATTAATTTACAACATACACAATGTACAATGTAATAAACAAGATTTGTTCTACAACAACTTTTCAAACTAGTGTTTAATACATAATACCAAAGTACAAGTAGTCCAAGTCTAAATACAGCTACTAGTCATCTGCCATGCCCGTGATCACCACGCTATGTCCATCTCTCATCTCTGTCTCGACCCAGATCCTGCCCCACCTGTTGTTATGCACACATACAGACATAACAACAACCGGAAACTCCGGTGAGAACAAATCCCAGTATAAACATGTATACATGCATATAATCAATCACAAACATGAAACATGCTATTATGAATGACATTCATATAAACATGAAATGCGAATCAAATCATGTCTAGACTTGACTCGACTATAACTCTAGGGATCCCGGTGTGAATAAGACGATATATCACCTACCCTCCCAATCGGGGTGACGGTACGTCTTATTCCTACACTTCGGCCTGATCTGTATCCACGTCTACAATAGGATAACGATCTTCCCCTAAGCTGTGATATCACCGAACATCTAGAAGTTTGAGTGTTCTGTCAAGACTCCCTATATTAAATGCAATGAATAACAATCTGTAAACAAAGCATAATCATCTCAAAAGATTTGAATACAAGTCTATAAACAAATCACAATCATATTACAATATAATCAATAAATCTAGTATGTGATTTTGGTTGGGAAACTCAAATGTGATCTCATTTGAGTTGTATCTCCCCAAACAAAACATGCATTATACCTTTCGTTGCTAAACCTTTATCGATGTCGAGGTCTCGATGTCAAAGTGCGGTATGATGAATCTGAAATGGCAATGTAGAGATGCCTTCTATCAATATACAACTCAAAGCAACTCATATACAATTCACATTCAATCTCAGTAACCATCGACGGCATAACGGCGTAGTTTCTTGATATCGATATCTCAACAACAACCTTATTAAGTGCTATCAATTCATACTCTTATCAGAACATACATATATATCCTGAAATCTATATAATTCCCACATAATACCTGCTGGAAATCGAAACCTATTCATACGACATTCGAAACTCAATCCGATTGAAATTCTACAATGCTCAATATGTCAAGAACATATATCAACAAGCATAATACAGTTTCCTCAATATCAATATCTCAAATCATGTAGAAACTGAGTGAAACTTACATCCCCTTGTAGCCCTAGAAGCAAGGAACAAGATTCTCTATTCGGAATAAAAATCGGATGGCTAAATCTTAAGAAATCCTACCCCAAACTCTTGAAGAAATTTGAGGAATTCTTGGAGGAAGCTCGGTTCTCAGCTGCTGGAATGAGAAAATGGCTGAGTCATGCAACAAATATATATATATGCCATGTGTCACAACAAGAAAAGATGGTGGATTTCTCGCATGCAGCACCGCGGGTGCGCTCATGTCCAGACCGCGGGTGCGCTCATGCTTCGGCATGGTTTTTATTTTCCAACATTGACGACCGCGGGTGCGGTCTCCTCAGCACCGCGGGTGCGGTCTTGTCACCGCGAGTGCGGTCGTTCTACACCGCGGGTGTGGTGATGCTACGAATAAAATTTGCCAACTTACTGTCCATGCACCGCGGGTGCGGTATGGCTTCGGCTTTTCTTGCTAAAATCCCTAATTGCATGACCGCGGGTGCACTCCTGTTTTGGGCGCGGGTGCGGTCTTGCAATCTTCTAATTTCTCATGTCTTTTCTCCTTTCCTTGCACATCATGCATTCTCATTTCTTCCGAGTCTTATATTAATGAATACTAATAAATCTCGGACCTTACATTTCTCTCCCTCTAAGAAGTGATTTCGCCCTTGAAATCGTAGGCAATTATCAAACATACATGACAAGTAATATAATCAATACTGAAAATTTACTTACCTCATGTAAATAATTCGGGATGTTTCTGTCATATATCTGCTTCTGTTTCCCGAGTTGCTTCTTCGATGCCATGACGACTCCATTGGACTTTCACTAGCGGAATAGTCTTTGTCCTGAGCTTCTTTTCTTTCCGATCAAGAATTTGTATCGGTTGCTCAACATAGCTCAAGGTCTGATCAAGTTCGGCTTCGTCAGGTTGAATGACATGGGAAATATCTGGCATATATCTTCGTAACATCGACACATGAAAAACATCATGTATTCCGTATAACGAAAGAGGAAGAGCAAGTCGATAGGCTCGATCACCAATCTTCTCTAAGATCTCGTAAGGACCGACGTATCTAGGAGACAGCTTTCCACGCTTGCCAAATCTGACAACGCCTCTGAATGGAGAAATCTTCAAAAATACTCTGTCTCCTTGCTCGAATATCAACGGTCTACGTCTGGTATTGGCGTATTTGGCTTGCCTATCCTGTGCCGTTTTCATTCTGTTCTGAATAATCTTCACCTTCTCAGTCATGTCACGTATCATATCAGGCCCAAGTTCTGGAACTTCTGAGACGTCATCCCAGTACAACGGAGATCTGAACTTCTTGCCATATAAAGCTTCAAACGGTGCCATCTCAATCCTCGTCTGATAGCTATTATTATAAAAGAATTCACAAAGAGGTAGAGAATCTTGCCAATTAGTGCCAAATTCCAGAACTACGGCTCTCAACATATCCTCTAAAGTCTGGATAGTCCGCTCTGACTGTCTGTCTGTCTGAGGATGATAAGCATTACTCAGGTGTAATGTCGTACCTAAAGCCTGCTGTAAACTGTGCCAGAAGTTTGAAGTGAATCGTGGATCACGATCTGATACGATAGACTTCGGCACACCATGTAATCTGACTACCTCTCGGACATATATCTCCACCATCTGATCATGCCGATACGTCATTCTGTACGGAATAAAACAAGCTGATTTGGTCAATCTGTCAGTAATGACCCAAATCGCATCATAGCCTCTAGATGATCGAGGTAACTTCGTCACGAAATCCATGGAAATTTTATCCCATTTCCATTCTGGAATGGCTAAACTCTGAAGTAACCCTCCGGGCTTCTTCCTCTCGGCTTTCACCTGTTGGCAGTTCAGACATTTAGACACAAATTCTGCAATATCTGACTTCATTTGTTTCCACCAGAATCGTGTCTTCAAGTCGTTGTACATCTTACGGCCACCAGGATGAATGCTAAACCGACTACAATGTGCTCCTGATAGAATCTGATGTTTCAAGTCTGAAACATCTGGCACGACAAGACGGTTATTCACATACAACACATGATCACGTACCTGGTATTCTGACAAATGCCCTGATCTAACCATCTGAATCGATCTCTGCACATTCTGATCCCTTCTTTGTGCTTCTTTAATCTTCCAAATCAAATCAGGTTCAACACGAATAGTAGCAAGTCGTATTGGCCTACTATCTGTATCAAATTCTAATCTAGATAGACAGCAATTCTCAACTAACTTTGTAACACCTATCGTCGATAAGGATAGGGAACAAACCTTTCGGCTCAAGGCGTCCGCTGCTGCATTTGACTTCCCTGGATAGTATTTGATCTCGCAGTCAAAATCTTTCAGTAGGTCAAGCCATCTACACTGCCGCATATTCAGTTCTGATTGAGAAAATAGGTACTTCAGGCTTTTGTGATCGGAGTAAATCTCAAATTTCTCGCCGTAGAGATAGTGACGCCAGATCTTTAATGCAAATACGATATCTGCCAATTCAAGATCATGAATGGGGTATCGGACTTCATGTGGCTTCAATTGTCTCGAGGCGTATTCGACCACATGACCTCGCTGCATAAGAACACATCCCAACCCTCGGTGAGAGGCATCACAATATACAACGAAATCACCCGTACCTGAAGGTATCGTCAGTACTGGAGCACTGGTCAGCTTCTTCTTCAATTCCATAAAGCTAGACTCACAATCCTCGGACCATACAAATGGCGCATTCTTTTGTGTCAACTGGGTAATTGGCCTCGCAATAATGGAAAAATCTTTGATGAATCTTCTATAGTATCCTGCCAGACCCATGAAACTGCGTAGCTCTGGCACAGAAGTCGGTCTCGGCCAACTGATCACAGCTTCAACTTTACTCGGAACCACAGAAATACCATCTCCAGATATGATATGACCCAAGAAGACAACCTGTCTCAACCAAAACTCGCATTTGGACAGTTTGGCATATAATCTTTCATTTCTCAGTGTTTGCAATACAATTCTCAAATGATTGGCATGCTCATTCAGATTCTTTGAGTATACCAAAATATCATCAATAAACACAATCACAAACTCATCCAAGTACTTCTGAAAAATGCGGTTCATCAAACTCATAAATACTGCTGGAGCATTTGTTAAACCAAAAGGCATGACAATAAATTCGTAATGTCCATACCTGGTTCGAAATGCTTTTTTTGGTATGTCTACATCTCGAACTCTGAGTTGATGATATCCGGATCGCAAATCGATCTTAGAATAAATCGACGATCCCTGCAATTGATCAAATAAATCGTCGATACGCGGCAATGGATATTTGTTCTTCACTGTCGCTTTGTTCAATTACCGATAGTCTATACACAATCGCATCGATCCATCTTTCTTTCGCACAAAGAGCACTGGTGCGCCCCAAGGAGATACACTAGGTTGGATATATCCCTTGGCTAGAAGATCTTCCAATTGTGCCTTCAGTTCTTTCAGTTCAACAAGCGCCATCCTATACGGAACTCGAGATATAGGAACAGTACCTGGCATAAGATATATGCTAAAATATACCTCTCGAACTGGTGGTAACCCGGGGATTTCATCTTGGAACACATCTGCAAATTCTCGTACTATTGACAAGTCTGCCAATGCCGGACTCGATTTCTGTACATCTACAGCATACACAAGGAACCCATCTGCTCCTTTCTGCAACAACTTATTCATAGTCAAAGCCGAAATCAAGGGAATCCGAGATCTGGAGCCCTTACCGTAGAATTTCCACTCTTCTGTCATTTCTGGTCTGAATCTGACAATCTTGTGGAAACAATCCACGGTGGCTCTGTACTTTGTTAACATGTCAATCCCAACAATGCAATCAAAATAAGCTAGCCCAAGTACTATGCAATCTAGATCAATTTCATGACCCTCAAACTGTAAAATGCAATGTCTAACCGTAGTTACAGATATCAAACCACTTCCCAACGGAGAATTAATAGACACTACATCCAACAAAGATTCAACAGGCAAGGAATGCAGTAACGCGAATCGTTCTGAGATGAATGTATGCGATGCACCTGTATCTATCAATATATAAGCAGGATAACCGCAAAGATAACAGTTACCTGCAATGACATCGTCTGGTGCATCTTGTGCTTGCTCTTCCGTCAATGCAAATACTTGAGCCTGTTGTCGAGGAGGTTGAATCACAGTCTGGCTACCTCTGGCTCTGGCTGCGTCTGTGTTGGTGGCGGCTGAAAGGAGTGAACCGATGAAGCTTGCCTCTCAGGCTGAGTCACTGATGCAGATGACCCTGCACCCTGAAATCTCGGTACACCACTCCTCTGAGGACAGACTTTGGAAAAATGTCCTTGTTGCCTACATATGTTGCATCTCCCTGTCACTCCCTGGAATTGTTCAGTCGCATGTCTACCCCCACAAGAATTGCAGTAAACTCCTGTATACCTTGCACTCTGATCAAAACCACTCTGTCTCGATCCATTGGAGCTCGACGAACTGCTCCCGGGTCAATTAAACTGCTTTCCTTTCACTTTCAACTGATCTTTCCGCCCGCTGCTACTACCGCCACTATCGAATCTAGGGGGAGGTTGCACTGGAGGTTGTGGCGGTCTCGGACTCGGGGCAACATACGGAACACTCTGTCGTCTAAGCAATCCTGCTTCTGCTCCTTTGGCACGGTTCAATGCATCGGCGAAATTGTTGGGTCTCCCAGTATTTACCAAGGTAAAGATATCGGGGTTTAAGCCGTTTATAAACTGATCTGCTACGGCCTCATCACTACTTGACACATGAGGTGCAAAGCGAAGCAAGGAAGAAAATTTAGCGACGTACTCTTCAATGTTCAATTGCCCTTGCCTCAGGTTTGCAAATTCAGCGCCTTTATCTTTACGGTAGGATACAGGAAAGAATCGCTGATAAAACTCTGTCTTGAACACTTTCCATGTAATCTCCGTGCCACGCTGCTCGAATGCTCTTTTGATGTTCAACCACCAATTCTTAGCTACGTCTTGCAATTGATGGCCAATGAGTTTCACTCTTTTCTCATCACTGTATTCTAGAGACTCGAATAACATCTCAATATCCTCCAACCAGCTTTCGCATTCGATTGCGTTTTCTGTACCTTTTAAGGTAGGTTGTCTGAAGGACTGGAATCGGTTTAACAGAGTCTCCATGGGTGTAGCAGTAACATCCATTGGATCCCCGGATGTGCTACCTTGTTCTGGTGTTGTGGGTCGCACAGGTACGGCTGCTCTTCTAGGAGGCATGTATCTGATATTCAAACAAGTTAGTGTACAAGCTATACAAACTGTCTCAGCCCTCCTCTGATCATTTACCTCTGATCCAGAATCGGTTCTGATTCAGTCAATTACATGCCATAATCACATCAGATAACACACAACATGTAATAAGAAAAACAATAAAGCATGCTATCACATCATAAAGCAAGGAAGATGACTCGATCTACCCCGCTCATTCTATCTTATCTTACTCTAAAGGACCTATGGCTCTGATACCACCTGTTGTGGGGACCCGGGCTATAATTCTTTTCTTTGGGATTACATGGATCTATTAGAAAATGTGGGTCAAATTTTCGCTTTTTAACATTAAATCAAATGTTATTACTAAGCATAATCTTTCTTTATTAATTTACAACATACACAATGTACAATGTAATAAACAAGATTTGTTCTACAACATCTTTAAAAACTAGTGTTTAATACATAATACCAAAGTACAAGTAGTCCAAGTCTAAATACAGCTACTAGTCATCTGCCATGCCCGTGATCACCACGCTATGTCCATCTCTCATCTCTGTCTTGACCCAGATCCTGCCCCACATGTTGTTATGCACACATACAGACATAAAAACAGCCGGAAACTCCGGTGAGAACAAATCCCAGTATAAACATGTATACATGCATATAATCAATCACAAACATGAAACATGCTATTATGAATGACATTCATATAAACATGCAATGCGAATCAAATCATGTCTAGACTTGACTCGACTATAACTCTAGGGATCCCGGTGTGAATAAGACGATATATCACCTACCCTCCCAATCGGGGTGACGGTACGTCTTATTCCTACACTTCGGCCTGATCTGTATCCACATCTACAATAGGAGAACGATCTTCCCCTAAGCTGTGATATCACCGAACATCTAGAAGTTTGACTGTTCTGTCAAGACTCCCTATCTTAAATGCAATGAATAACAATGTGTAAACAAAGCATAATCATCTCAAAAGATTTGAATACAAGTCTATAAACAAATCACAATCATATTACAATATAATCAATAAATCTAGTATGTGATTTTGGTTGGGAAACTCAAATGTGATCTCATTTGAGTTGTATCTCCCCAAACAAAACATGCATTATACCTTTCGTTGCTAAACCTTTATTGATGTCGAGGTCTCGATGTCAAAGTGCGGTATGATGAATCTGAAATGGCAATGTAGAGATGCCTTCTATCAATATACAACTCAAAGCAACTCATATACAATTCACATTCAATCTCAGTAACCATCGACGGCATAACGGCGTAGTTTCTTGATATCGATATCTCAACAACAACCTTATTAAGTGCTATCAATTCATACTCGTATCGGAACATACATATATATCCTGAAATCTGTATAATTCCCATATAATACATGCTGGAAATCGAAACCTATTCATTCGACATCCGAAACTCAATCCGATTGAAATTCTACAATGCTCAATATGTCAAGAACATATATCAACAAGCATAATACAGTTTCCTCAATATCAATATCTCAAATCATGTAGAAACTGAGTGAAACTTACATCCCCTTGTAGCCCTTGAAGCAAGGAACAAGATTCTCTATTCGGAATAAAAATCGGATGGCTAAATCTTAAGAAATCTTACCCCAAACTCTTGAAGAAATTTGAGGAATTCTTGGAGGAAGCTCGGTTCTCAGCTGCTGTAATGAGAAAATGGCTGAGTCATGCACCAAATATATATATATATATATATATATATATATTTATATATATATATATATGCCATGTGTCACAACAAGAAAAGATGGTGGATTTCTCGCATGCAGCACCGCAGGTGCACTCATGTCCAGACCGCGGGTGCGCTCATGCTTCGGCATGGTTTTTATTTTCCAACATTGACGACCGCGGGTGCGGTCTCCTCAGCACCGCGGGTGCGGTCTTGTCACCGCGAGTGCGGTCGTTCTACACCGTGGGTGCGGTGATGCTACGAATAAAATTTGCCAACTTACTGTCCATGCACCACGGGTGCGGTCTGGATTGCACCGCGGGTGCGGTATGGCTTCGGCTTTTCTTGCTAAAATCCCTAATTGCATGACCGCGGGTGCACTCCTGTTTTGGGCGCGGGTGCGGTCTTGCAATCTTCTAATTTCTCATGTCTTTTCTCCTTTCCTTGCACGTCATGCATTCTCATATCTTCCGAGTCTTATATTAATGAATACTAATAAATCTCGGACCTTACACTATTGTTCTTTCTTGTTTCAATCGAAGCCTAACTAACTTCCTTTGATTATTTCATGTTGTTGATGATTTCGCTAGAACAATTAACAATAGGATCAAATAGTATAAACCACGGATTTACAATTTTAGTAGATATACGGAATTGGGTACGTGTCAATAGTGATAGTTTACCCGGATGAAAGCTAGTGGATTCCATAGAATGTAATGCAATCTTGAACTGTTAAATAATTGAGGACACTTGAGTACTGCATGTTTATGATTAGTATTAATATAGCTCGACAGAGTATATTAATTAGTCTAGGGAATTCCGTCGAATGCACGAGTAAAAGTCGAGTGTAATTATTTAAACACGAGTGGTAGGTGAACTGCTAATTCCCAACAAATTCATTTCTCAATTGATTTAATCCAAATTAATCATTGCTTTCTTGAATACATTTTCTTTGCATTTTAATTATTTTAGTTGTTTAATTTACGTTAGTTTAATCATCAACTCATTTTATCGTTGCTAAAGAAATTTTACTTGAAAATAAAAAAATAGTGTAACGCAGTCCTTGTGGAACGATATTCGTATTCACTTACGTTTATTATAACTTGACTATCGTGTACTTGCGATATTTAAATCGAGCTTTCATTTATAAAATAAATTTTGGGACTATTCACTGTGCAAGTTTGCTCGATCAAGTTTTTGGCGCCGTTGCCGGGGACTGTTGATTCACAATTTTTTATTTTTCATTTAAATTCTCTAGTATTATTTATTTTATTGTTATTTGATACTCTCATTGTGTTGCAGATTTTTCTTGTGGTGCATGCGAAGATCACTCGAGTTTAAGCTTGAGCCTTTTGACCCCGAGATTGAACGCACATCTAGACGTCGACTACAACAGCAAAGAGCAAAGGAAAGAATGGAAGACGATCAACACAGAGAGGAGCCAAGGCGTATACCGATGATGGATTATGCACAGCCGTCTCTTGATGGAGCACGTCCAAGCATCGTAAGACCAGTCATCTGAGCTAATCAGTTTGAGATCAAGCCAGCTATCATTCAGATGATTCAGAACACTGTCCAATTTGGGGGAAGTGCACTTGATGACCCTAATTCCCATATAGCTGACTTTCTTGAAATTTGTGATACTTTTAAGTTTAATGGCGTGTCTGATGATGCTGTTCGTTTGCGTTTATTTCCATTTTCACTGAGAGATAAAGCTAAGTCGTGGTTAAACTGTTTGCCTGTAGGGTCTATTACTACATGGGAGGTTATGGCAAAGGCATTCCTGATCAAGTACTTTCCTTCGTCGAAAACTATGCAGCTTAGAGCCGACATTACTACTTTTGCTCAATATGAGCAAGAGTCACTTTACGAGGCATGGGAGCTCTACAAGGACTTGTTGAGGAGATGTCCACACCATGAGCTGCCTCTTGGGTTAGTTGTTCAAACTTTCTACTACGGTCTGCTTACTCCTAACCGTACTATGATAGATGCTGCTGCCTGTGGTAACTTACTGAGAAAAACGGCTGAGGAAGGATATGAGTTATTGGAGGAGATGGCTGCTAGTAGCTATCATCCTCAGTCTGATAGGCAGAGACGAGGTGCTGGAGTTAATCAAGTTAATGATTTGTCGGCGGTTTCAGCACAGTTAGAGGCTTTGAATAGAAAGATTGATGGGATGAGCATGAGTGGGTAGGCTATGCGTCTGCAAGAAATTTTCTGTGATAAGTGTGGGGGTGAGCATGACGTGCAGGATTGCCAAGATGGCAATCCATTCTATGTGCATGAGGGAGCACCGGTAAAACAAGTGGGATTCCAGAACCGTCCTAGAAATGACCCTTATTCGAACACATATAATCCGGGATGGAGGAATCACCCAAAATTTTCATGGGGAGGTCAAAACAACCAAAATTGCCAACAAAGAGGTCCACCATATGGGATGCACCAAGGATTCAAGCCAGAACCGCCTCGGGAGGAGAAGTCCAATTTAGAGCAAATGATGACTAAATTTATTTCTGCAACAGAGACGAGATTTCAGAACCAAGATGCATCCATAAAGGGGTTAGAGAATCAAATTGGACAATTGGCTAAGTTGATTGCTAATAGGGAGCAAGGAGCTTTGCCAAGCAACACGGAAACTAACCCAAGAGAACATGTGAAGGCTGAGAAATTGCGTAGTGGAAAAGAACTCGAGTCTAATGAGGAAAAGACCAAGCATAGTGAGGATGAGGTGGAAAATCGAGGAGGTAAGTCTTCAAAATCTAGATCTACACCTATTGCACAGAATAAAATTTTTATCCCTCGACCTTTTCCTGCAGCAATGAAGAAAGCTAAATTAAATGAACAATTTGGTAAATTTCTTTAGATATTTAAAAAATTGCATATTAACATTCCTTTTGCTGATGCTTTATTGAATATGCCAAGTTATGCAAAATTCTTGAAAGATATCTTAGCAAATAAGCGGAAGCTAGAAGATCATATGACGGTGAATTTGACTGAAAATTGCTCCGCTTTAGGTCAAAACAAAATGCCTCCTAAGCAAAAAGATCCAGGGAGTTTCTCTATACCTTGCATTATTGGTGACATTAATTTTCATAAAGCTCTATGTGATCTTGGTGCGAGTATTAATCTGATGCCTTTTTCTGTGTTTAGGAGACTGGGATTAGGTGAACCCAAGCCAACTAGGATGTCGTTGCAGCTGGCTGACAGATCTGTCAAGTATCCACGTGGGATTATCGAAGATGTTTTGGTGAAAGTGGATAAGTTTATTTTTCCTGCAGATTTTGTGGTACTTGACATGGAGGAAGATTTAGAGATGCCTTTAATCCTAGGGAGACCATTTCTGGCTACAGGGAAAGCACTGATTGATGTTGAAGAGGGGAAACTGAGACTGATTGTTGGAGAAGAAGAAATTATTTTTGATGTCTTCAATACTCTCAAGCACACAATGCACAATGATAGTTGTTTTCGTATTGATGTCTTGGATTCTCTCGTTTGTGATTTTATGTAGGATGGATTGAAAGAACCATTGGAGGCCACTCTCACTTCTGAAAAGCCGGAGGACGAGCTAGACGAGGAAAATATGGAGATGGTAGCTCACTTGAATGCCATTCCACCTTGGAGAAAGCAAGTGAGGCTTAGACTAGAGGAATTGGGTGACAGAGATTTAATGCCTCAAAAGTCAAGCCTAGAGGAGCCACCTACTTTGGAGCTCAAACCACTACCTCCACATCTCAAGTACGTATATTTAGGAGAAAATACTAAATTGCCTGTTATTATCTCCTCTTCTTTGACAGATGATATGGAGAGTAAGCTCTTGGGAGTCCTTAAGGAGCATAAAGGAGCATTCGCTTGGAAGGTTTCGGACATAAAAGGGATAAGTCCTTCGATCTGCATGCACAAAATTCTGATGGAAGATAAATACTCACCTCTAGCACAACCACAAAGGAGACTCAATCCAAAGATGCAAGAGGTAGTAAAAGCTGAAACAATTAAACTTCTGGATGCAGGTATTATCTATCCTATCTCTGATAGTGCGTGGGTAAGTCCTGTACAATGTGTGCCTAAAAAGGGTGGGATTACTGTTATTACTAATGAAAAAAATGAGTTGATTCCCGCTAGAACTGTTATGGGTTGGCGTGTGTGCATAGATTATAGGAAATTGAATGATGCAACCCGTAAAGATCACTTTCCCTTGCCATTTATCGATCAAATGATTGAACGATTAGCAGGTCATGAATTTTAATGCTTTTTAGATGGATATTCGGGATACAATCAAATCACAATTGCACCTGAGGACCAAGAGAAAACTACTTTCACTTGCCCTTATGGTACTTTTGCGTTTAGGCGTATGCCCTTTGGTTTATGCAATGCACCTGCAACATTTCAAAGATGCATGACCGCTATCTTTCATGACATGATTGAAAATTTCCTTGAAATTTTTATGGATGATTTCTCTATTTTTGGCTCCTCATTTAATGAATGTTTAGAGAATTTGAACTTGGTGTTAATTAGATGTGAAGAGAGCAATTTGGTGTTAAATTGGGAGAAGTGTCATTTTATGGTTCAAGAGGGGATTGTGTTAGGACACAAGGTATCAGAGAATGGGATTGAGGTCGACAAGGCAAGGTGGAAGTAATCAAAAACCTACCACCACCTTCATCAATAAAAGGAGTTAGAAGTTTCCTAGGGCATGCTGGTTTTTATAGGAGTTTTATTAAAGATTTTTCTAAAATTGCCAAACCTTTATCCTCTTTGTTGATGAAAGATGTTGAATTTAATTTTGATTATACTTGTCTGCATGCAGTCGAGATACTCAAGGAAAGCTTTGTGACATCACCTGTTCTGACTGTCCCTGATTGGGAGTTACCGTTTGAGGTGATGTGCGATGCTAGTGATACAGCTGTTGGTGTGGTGCTGGGTCAAAGGAAGAACAAGGTATTTCATACCATCTACTATGCAAGTAAGACTTTAAATTATGCTCAATTGAATTACGCTACTACTGAAAAGGAATTACTTGCTATAGTATTTGCTTTCGACAAATTTCATTCATACCTTGTTCTGTCGAAAGTAACTGTGTATTGTTGTGTGTTTTCACTACCGCAAATATACGGTGTCAAGTTTTAGTACTGTATGAGTACAGATATCGATCCCACGAGGAGTAATTATTCAAAGTTTGTATATTAATTACCATAATTGACATAGCTCAACTTTATTTAGACAAATCGAATGGTTGGTTTGTAATCAATTCAAATAAAATAGCAATTACTGTAATTCTAGCACGCAGTATAGAATTCACTGAAGAAATAAATCTAGAGATATGATTTCGTCTGGCTTCCCCTATGCTAAATCGGCATTAACTAACATGTTATTAAATTGCATCGCATTTATAACCAAGAACTCGCAATGTTTCTACTCCCTCTGTCGAGTGACAAATAGAACTGTATTACCTATTACCGATTTTGATATGTCTATTCAAAATATAGCAACACGTAATAAATGCAACCAAGGTTCTCTTATGGATTCGTCAGAGTTATACGTCTTTTGCACGTTATAAATATCTAACGATGTGATTTCTCCTGTCCTAATTTCAATCCCCTCTTTCGAGTGTTAGATTTTAATTATTCAATCAATCGAATTATGGCCAGTAATCCAAAATCATTAATCACAAGAAATCACAAATAAACACGACGAATTAATTAGATGAAAAGTTAAAAAGTCAATAACATAGGTTCAACCAAGACTACATCAATCTCTAGAACATAGAATTAGTTCATACTCGTAATTAAATCAATACAAAACCTGTTTGTAATCATTAAAAACGTAAAAGTAAGAAACCGAATTAAGAACGTGTTGGCGAGAGATGGAAGTGCGTCTCCGTGTCCGGATTCAGCGTCTTCTATCTCCGTTCTTCGCGTCCCGTGCTCCGTGCGCTCTCACTTTTTCTCCTTTCTCTCGAGTGGTATGACGGCTGTGCAATAATATTTCGGAACCCTTTTAAGATCCACGCCGAACCCTTTTTATTTCTGAATCTCGCGTCGCGCGCTTACGTGCGGCACAAACTCGCGCATATGTGCGGGTGCTTCGGGTGCTGATCTTCTTCTTGCGCGCCATAAGCGGCGCATATGCGCGTCGCTCTCGGGTTGTCATCTGTTCTTTCTCGTGCACATGCGCGCCTTGAGTGGCGCATATGCGCTCAACTCTCTGTATGGGTCGCGCATATGCGCGGATTTTGGGGCGCATATGCGCCGTTCTCTCTGCCAGTTGTGCACATGTGCGCGGGAATATGTCGCGCATGTGCGCGGATCTTTCAGCATTCCACCCTTCGGAGTATTGCTCACACTTCTTCTCCTAGGCGCCATTTTAGCTCGTTTTCACACACATGTTGTATCCACACCTAGATTCCTACAATCGCACCAGAAATAACAAAAAACGCGTAATTCCGCCCGAAAAGACTAACAATCTATATGAAATATAGGACTAATATAATTGCATAAAATGCGCTTATCAAATCCCCCCAAACTTAAACTTTTGCTAGTCCCGAGCAAAAATAAAACTAAAAATAAATAAAACATTAACTAGACTAAACTAAACTAAACGAACAAGAATTGTGGAATAAAAGAATAACCTCTAGCCTCAGAGATTACAGTTTCCATGATTTTGAATCGAACACATGCCAAATTACTCAAGTTCACGTGCGTGTGTGTTCTGCTATTCTCGTTTACCCACTCCAAATGCCAAGATAAGTTCATAGCTGTTCATCTCATAAAGTTCTGGACTCCTCGACACACATGTAATTAGCAAAATCATTGAAGCACACATTTACCTTCATAAATCAACAGGACTTGTAGGGTAACATTTGGCTAAACAAAGTGGTATTGTGAAGACAACAATTAACCAAACAAAATCCAATATCATGAGATGCGCACATGTAAACAATCACATCTTGTGTCTATCAACGGTATTTTTCAAGTGTCCATAGGCTTAACCTTGAAAACTCTTCTCCACTAGTATATTGGGTACGTGTGACTCGGTTAATAGGTCTTTTAAGCTTATAACGTTAGGCTATGGCTAATGGCTTCAAATGAAGGTAGGGAGTCAAAAGTGAGAGAAAACAAACAAATTCATTTTTCAACACGCGTCTCCTTCCTTTTGTTTCACTTCCACTTGTCTTGCCACAACAGTTTCATCATTTTGCCCTCTTTTTTGTTTTACATCACATGTCATACTCTTTTCCTCTTTATTCAACTTCTCCTTTTTTTTTAATAAACATTTCTTTCTTTCTTTTCACCTTTTCATGATATTCTTATATGCACACAAGGGAGAAGAACTTTTGTAGTGATACACATGTTCGTTTTCTCTCAGTTTTCGGTAGGCATTAGTGTATGTGCTCAAAAGTTGGTAGTTGACGTAGGAGTTTAGAATTGATACGAATGGGGGCTGTTGTGTGCCTTGGCACACTCCATTCGATTTTCATTAAGCTCAAACATGGGACACTAGGGCATAATATGATGTTATGGGTAGGCTTGAAAGGCTCAAACGTTCCAAAAATCGCCTAAATCAACCCTAAGTCACACAATACCCGTATCTCGCCTCGAAGAGTGCCAAGCCAAGTTCTAGACTACTTTCAATTAACCAATCAACAAACATAGACAGATCATGTTTTCGGGTATTCAAACAGAACAAATCACATCCCATTCTCATTTAGGCTCAAAGGGTTAACAATCGACAAATTATTCAAGGAAAAACAGGCCCAACATAAATCAAAGACTGCCTGAATCATTTTGGTGTTAGTGAACATGCAACTCAACAACAAGTAATCAACATGCAGGTTTTGGAGTCCATTCATTCATTTCAAATCACAACCACATGAACACTCTCTCGACATCGTGTGTATCAACAATCATAGCAATCGTGAGTCAATGTGTAAACAGTTAAGTAAAGATTGCATGCGTTCGGATTCGTAATCAAGGAATAGCATGAATTTCGGGTCAACTCTCATCATTGTTTGGTTATCACCTAAATTCCACAACTCTAAAAAAAAACAATTCACGACTACGAAAATAAAAATAACGACTGAATTAAATTTTTTATTTTTTATTTTTAAATTAAATAAACATAAAAAAAAATAACAAAGCAAATAACATCAAAGTTAAAAACTAAAGCAAATAATCTACTCAGATTATCAGATAAAATCAACCCCCCAAACTTAAAATATGCATTGTCCTCAATGTATAAACAAGAAATAAACGAGACAAGCATACCTCACAGGACGAGCGTCAGTGCTCGCCGTCATCATCATCAACGTCCTCATCCATGTGCTGGGGTGGGGCCTGCGGAGGAGGTCCTGGATACTGTGGTGGTGGTGGTGGATAATGTGGTGGCCAAACAGGTGTCTGGGGAAACATGGGATCATCTGGACCTAAAGGTGGGAACCGCTGAGCAAGAACGGACGTGAAGTCCATCATATACCCCATGGCATAGTCCGTGCGGTACTGAAGCGAATCCAGCACCTGGCGCTGCTCAACTAGTAATATCCTCTGCTCCTGCATCTCAATCTCTAATCGCCTCAATCTGTCTCCCCTGCGCTCTCTGGCTGCTGCCGGTGGTGGTAGTGGTTGAAGCGGTGCCTGTGGCAGGTCCTCGTCATCTGAATCAACAGGAGGCATGTAGGGAGCAACAATGGAAGCCTTCGGCTTAAGTACTTGCTCATCAGGCGACCAAGAGACGCCGGCCTGTCTGCAGAGTTCGGTAACAATGTGGGGGCATGGCAGGGCGACCGTGGTTAATCCAATGCCGGCTCTCATGATCGAGCCATATATTAGTCTTCCCAAGTTCACAAATTTGCCCATCAAAATCGCAAAGACAAGCGCAACTTTGTCTTTGGTTACGTCGTGGTAATGTGAGGATGGGAGAACTCGAGCCAACACGAATGACGTCCACGCACTTGCATTAGGAGTCATCTCGGATTTCTTCAGTGAGATTGGACCACTCGCGCTCATCTTCCATATGGCGCCTGCCTGACACACAGTCCGGATTACCTCTGAATAATCGACCCCATCGTCTAAGAATGCACTGTACTCGTCCTCTTCAAGGCTCGGCATCTGATATATCGTATTTATCGTCTGAGAATCAAACGATACCAATTTTCCTCTCACATGTACCTTTGAGTCATCATGCCGTATCCGCAGATTGGCATAGAACTCTCTGACGACAGAAATCACAGCGTCAAAAGGTGGTTGAGCAAATTCAACCCACTGTCTTCTTTCCAATTCTCGCTCAATAAAACCACGTAATGTCGATAAATTAAATCCCCTCTCTGGGATAATCGACCGAGTCATCGAATTCTCATATACCTGTTGTGCTTCTTCATTCCAAAATCGGTGTGAATCATAACTTGCGGAAGATGATGCGCCTTTCTTTGATTTTTTCTTCGGTGCCATCTCAATTCAATAATCAAAATATCACAATCAACACCAAATTCAACCCACAATAGACCAAAATCGAAGACAATCGGACTTCCCAAACTTGAACAATAAAATTTCACTAACCACTAATCCAACAAGCAATGCACGTACACCCCACTCATAAAATACTTCAATTTAGAGCATCCACTACACAATCTCACCAATTTCCCATATAGATTTACACCAATTTCAAGTTTTGAGTCAAAAATCTGAATAAATCCTTGAGTTCAAAAAAAATACCAAAAGTTGGAGTGTGGTTGGAGTTTCACGGCGGCGATTGACGGCGGCAGCAGCTTTTGAAGGAGGCGGCGGCGGCGTTTCTAGGAGGCGGCGGCGGTGATGAGGGTTTCTGAAAAGGGGAGTGATGTTCGGCTGTGAAATCGCGATGTCCTCTTTTTTTTTTTTAAATACTGCGCGAAAGCTACTGGCCGGCATGCTGGAAGTTAGGGCATATGCGCGCCCAGATTGGCGCATATGCACGACCTTTCTGGAAATATGGCGCAGATGCGCGCCCGGAGTGGCGCATATGCGCCAAAGCTACTGGAAATTTCGCGCATGTGCGCGCTCGGAATGGCGCATATGCGCTGAGCCCTCGGCCAATTATGCGCATGTGCGCGGAAATTCGTTGACATGTGCGCGTGGCAAACTGTCCTTCGCATTTTTTTTTAAATAAAATACCTACAAAAGAATAACAAAATGCAAATTAATACTTGAATCGAGAAATTTAAAATTAATAAGCGAAGGAATCGAAATAAAAATTAAATAAATTGAATGCAAAAATAAATAAATGTGGGTTGCCTCCCACACAGCGCTTGGTTTAACGTCATCAGCCTGACTTGCTTTAGTCTACTTTGGTTCTCCCAGTGGGATGTTGTCCATGTGTCTCACTTCATTTTCAAAGTAATGCTTGACCCTCTGACCATTGACTTTGAATGTCTCACCATTTTTGCATTTTAGCTCAATTTCCCCATGTGGGTACACTGCTTCCACTGTGAACGGTCCAGACCATCGTGATTTTAACTTACCAGGAAACAGCCTCAGTCGAGAATTGAATTGTAACACCTGTTGCCCCAGTTCGAAAAGTCGTCGAAGAATCTGCTTGTCATGCCATCTCTTGGTATTTTCCTTGTATATCTTGGCATTTTCGTATGCATCATTCCTAAACTCCTCCATCTCATTCAGCTGCAGCAGTCGTTGTTCGCCCGATGCTCCCTTATCAAAATTTAGCTTTTTCACAGCCCAATATGCTTTGTGCTCCAGTTCCACAGGGAGATGACAAGCTTTTCCAAAGACCAACCTATAAGGAGACATTCCGATAGGTATCTTGTATGCAGTCCTGTACGCCCATAATGCATCATCTAGCTTGATCGCCCAATCCTTCCGGTTTGTCTTCACTGTCTTTTCTAAGAATTGTTTGATCTCCCGGTTGGATATCTCTGCTTGCCCATTGGCTTGCGGGTGGTATGCCAGTGTCACCCTGTGCTTCACATCATATTTGGCCAATAGTGAGTTAAAAATTTTGTTACAGAAATGCGTACCTTCATCACTGATAATGGCTCTAGGCGTTCTGAATCTTGTGAAGATGTTCCATTGGACAAACTTAACAACAACTCGAGCATCATTAGTACTGGTGGCGATTGCTTCCACCCATTTTGACACATAATCGACAGCAAGTAAAATGTAAGATTGACCAAAAGAAGATGGGAAAGGACTCATAAAGTCAATACCCCAGACATCAAAGAGTTCCACTTCCAAAATATTTGTTAGTGGTAATTCATGTCGTCTAGAAATATTGCCAACTCTTTGGCATTTATCACATGACTTGACTAAAGTATAACTGTCTTTAAATAAATTAGGCCCATAGAAACCTGACGACTGTAATACCTTAGCTGCTATTCTAGATGCTCCAAAGTGTCCACCGTAGGGTGAGGAATGACACTGCTCTAGAATCATACCCGCCTCTTCCTCTGCTACACATCGTCTGATTATCTGATCAGCGCATCTCTTGAACAAGAACGGATCGTCCCACAGATAAAACTTGGCATCATGAAGAAATTTCTTCTTTTGATGATAAGTTAAATCTGAAGGTAATTCTCCTGCAGCAAGGAAATTAGCTATATCTGCAAACCACGGATGTGTAACACTTACCTTGAAAAGTTGTTCATCTGGGAACGACTCGTTGATAGCTCCACCCTCAGTTCTTTCTTCCACCTCTAGTCGTGACAGGTGATCAGCCACCTGGTTCACACAACCTTTCTTGTCTTTGACCTCAAAGTCAAATTCTTGAAGTAGGAGTATCCATCGTATCAACCTGGGCTTTGCATCCTTTTTGGCAAACAAGTAACGAAGAGCTGCATGGTCAGTAAAAACCGTTACCTTTGTGCCAATGAGATATGTTCTAAATTTGTCGAATGCAAACACCACTGTTAGCATCTATTTCTCAGTAGTGGTGTAATTCTGTTGGGCTGCGTTAAGTGTACGACTAGCATAGTAGATAGTCTTGAACATCTTGTCTCGCCTTTGTCCCAATACTGCTCCTACAGCATAGTCGCTCGCATCGTACATGAGCTCAAAGGGCTCCTTCCAGTCAGGCACTATCATGATAGGTTCGGAAGTCAGAGCTGTCTTGATCTTGTTAAACGCCTGCAAACAATCATCGTCAAAAATAAATGTAGAATCTTTCTCTAACAGATTACATAAAGGTCTAGTAATTTTAGAGAAATCTTTAATAAAACGACGATAGAACCCAGCATGTCCCAAGAAACTTCTGATCCCTTTCACATTCTTTGGTGGTGGGAGATTTTCAATTGCCACAACTTTGGCTCTGTCCACTTCCATTCCTCTCGCTGAAATTTTGTGCCCAAGCACAATACCTTCTTGCACCATGAAGTGACATTTCTCCCAATTCAACACTAGATTCTTCTCCTGACATCTCTGCAAAACAAGGGTCAAATTCTGCAAACAGTGATCAAAGGATGAACCAAAGACAATTATATCATCCATGAAAACCTCCATTATCTCCTCAACCATGTCAGAAAATATAGCCATCATACACCTCTGAAACGTAGCAGGTGCATTGCAAAGTCCAAATGGCATTCTCCTAAAGGCAAATGTACCGTAGGGACAAGTGAAGGTAGTCTTGTCTTGATCCTCCGGTGCTATAACAATCTGATTGTAACCTGAATAACCATCTAGAAAGCAATAATAATGATAACCACCTACTCTATCAAGAATTTGGTCAATAAAGGGAAGAGGGAAGTGATCTTTCCTAGTAGCATCATTCAATTTTCTGTAGTCTATACACACTCGCCAACCAGTCACTGGACGAGTTGAAATCAATTCGTTATTCTCATTTTTTACTACAGTTATTCCCCCTTTCTTGGGCACTACTTGTACTGGTGAAACCCATGAACTATCAGATATAGCATAAATAACACCAGCATTTAACAATTTTAATACCTCAGATCTCACAACCTCCTTCATGGCTGGATTAAGCCTCCTCTGATGATCAACATAGGGTGAATAGGACTCCTGCATCAATATTTTATGCATGCAAACAGTGGGGCTAATCCCCTTTATATCAGCAATTGTCCATCCCAACGCAGATTTAAATTCTCGCAACACCCTCAACAACTTATCCTTTTCATCACTAGTAAGAGCAGAAGATATAATTACCGGATGTGATGACCCCTCGTCAAGGAAAGCATAGCACAAGTGACTCGGTAAATCCTTCAATACAGGAGATGCTTTTGGTACCTCTTTACTTGCATCCTCAAGTAACTCATCAAGTTGGGTATCACTCTTTTCCTTAGGTAGTGTATTGAGAGCAAGTAACTCCTCTTGTACATCCCAATCATCTTCATCCAGTGTAGAAGCTGATTCCAACAAGCATCTCTCCAAAGAGTCCTTTGTCATCCTACCTGCACCAACATGAGATACACATGAATCAATTATATCAATGCTATTACAAGTACTTACCTCATTTGGTCCCTTGATGGTGTTGTAGATGTTGAACACGACTTCATCTTCACCTACTCTCAAAGTGAGATCGCCCTTGTGCACATCAATCAAGGCTTTTCCGGTAGCTAGGAATGGCCTTCCAAAGATAAGTGGCGTCTCCTGATCTTCTTCCATATCTAAGATGACAAAATCAGCAGGAAATATGAATTTGTCTACCTTTACCAGTACATCCTCTACTATCCCTCGTGGATAGGTAAGTGATCTGTCCGCCAGCTGCAAAGTGATAGTGCTAGGTTTCACCTCGCCAAGCTCCAAAGTCCTGTAAATAGAAAAAGACATTAAATTTATACTAGCACCTAAATCGCATAAAGCTCTATTTACTCTAGAACCACCAATAACACAAGGAATAGTAAAACTCCCTGGATCTTTGAGTTTCTGGGGTAGTTTCCTTTGGAGTATTGCACTGCACTCTTCAGTCAGCTTTACGGTCTCAAATTCTTGAAGTTTTCTCTTTTTGGACATCACATCCTTGATGAACTTAGCATAATTGGGCATTTGCTCCAATGCATCGGCAAATGGGATGTTGATGTGTATTTTCTTGAAAATTTCCAGAAATTTCGCAAACTGATCATCTAACCCCTTCTTCTTGAACCTCTGTGGATATGGAAGATTTACCTTCGGTAAAGGCTGCTGTTTAAGTACTTTCTCAGGCTCCTCTTCTCTAACACTTGCACTCTTCTCCTCATCTTCCTCAACTGTGATCTCTACACTTTCTTCAGTAGACTCTGGGATCCCAATTTCTTTGCCACTCCTCAGTGTGACAGCTTTGCACTGTTCCCTAGGATTCACCTCGGTATTACTGGGAAACTGTCCTCGATTCTGATCCTTTAAAGCATTGGCTAGTTGCCCAATCTGTGTTTCCAAGGATTTCATCGTGGCACCCATATTACCCATGTGTGTCTCCATGTTATCAAGACGAGACTCAGTTCTCGCCATTCTCTTCCCAGACTCAGTCACAAATGTGCCAACTAGATCTTCAAAAGATGGCTTTCCTTCCCCTTTCTGTGTATTGAACCCCGGTGGAGGATTCAACACGTTCTTGTTGTTCGCATAAGAGAAATTCTCGTGATTCCTCAAACTTGGATGATAAGTATTAAGGGGAGGATTACCTCTATAGCCTCCAAAGCCACGGTTGTTGATGTACTGAGCTTCCTCCATAACTGGCTCTTCCTCAGCAGTCACCAATGCTACCTCAGACGTAGATTGGCCTGGCTTGTTCATCGCTACAATCTGTGCGGTCAATGCCGAAACTTGTGCAGTAAGTGATGTGATCGGGTCTACAGCATACACTCCAGCAGGTTTCTCTGATCCAGATCTTTCACTCGGCCACTGATCACTGTTTATGGTCATCTGTTCAAGCAATTCATAGGCCTCATCAGGTGTTTTAGAAAAAACAGTACCTCCAGCAGCAGCATCCACATTCCCTCTAGTCGGCCCATCCAAACCATTGTAAAATAGCTCGATTTGTACCCAATCTGCATATCCATGATTCGGACACTTCCTGAGTAACTCTTTGTATCGCTCCCACGCCTCATATAATACCTCAAATTCTCTCTGCCTAAAGTTGGTGATATCTATTTTCAGCTGAGCAGATTTAGCAGGAGGAAAATATTTTGACAAGAACTTCGTAACCAAATCCGCCCAAGTAGTAACACTTCCCAGCGGTAGAGATTGGAGCCAACTCCTTGCGTGATCCCTAAGAGAAAACGGAAACAGGCGCAATCGAATAAGTTCGTCAGAAACACCATTCATTTTTACCGTATCCGTGATCTCCAGAAAAGTTCTGAGGTGAAGATGGGGATCTGCGGTGGCTGCTCCTCCAAATTGGTTCTGTTGAACCATGTTGATGAGTGCGGGCTTTAGCTCGAAATTATTAGCAGCAATAGTTCCACGAGCTATTCCAGAGTAGTGGGCGTTGATGATAGGGCGGAAATGTTCTCGGATTGGCACCTCTCTAGGGAGCTCATTCTGGTTGTCTCTGTTTTCAGCCATTGCTTTAATTTCGTCTCTCCTTGCTTTCCTTAATCTCCTGGCAGTTCTTTCGATCTCCGGATCAAAAATTAGCAAGTCGGGATTTTGATATTTTCGCATGCACTGCAAAACAAAAAGACTATAGATTAACAAAATAAAGAAAACAAAATAAAATGAAGTCTAAATTAAGATCAATACTACTTAGTAATTATATCAATATGCAATTAAATAGTTTACTCCCCGGCAACGGCGCAAAAAACTTGTTGCGTGTTTTCACTACCGCAAGTATACGGTGTCAAGTTTTAGTACTGTATGAGTACAGATATCGATCCCACGAGGAGTAATTATTCAAAGTTTGTATATTAATTACCATAATTGACATAGCTCAACTTTATTTAGACAAATCGAATGGTTGGTTTGTAATAAATTCAAATAAAATAGCAATTACTGTAATTCTAGCACGCAGTATAGAATTCACTGAAGAAATAAATCTAGAGATATGATTTCGTCTGGCTTCCCCTATGCTAAATCGGCATTAACTAACATGTTATTAAATTGCATCGCATTTATAACCAAGAACTCGCAATGTTTCTACTCCCTCTGTCGAGTGATAAATAGAACTGTATTACCTATTACCGATTTTAATATGTCTATTCAAAATATAGCAACACGTAATAAATGCAACCAAGGTTCTCTTATGGATTCGTCAGAGTTATACATCTTTTACACGTTATAAATATCTAACGATGTGATTTCTCCTGTCCTAATTTCAATCCCCTCTTTCGAGTGTTAGATTTTAATTATTCAATCAATCGAATTATGGCCAGTAATCCAAAATCATTAATCACAAGAAATCACAAATAAACACGACGAATTAATTAGATGAAAAGTTAAAAATTCAATAACATAGGTTCAACCAAGACTACATCAATCTCTAGAACATAGAATTAGTTCATACTCGTAATTAAATCAATACAAAACCTGTTTGTAATCATTAAAAACGTAAAAGTAAGAAACCGAATTAAGAACGTGTTGGCGAGAGATGGAAGTGCGTCTCCGTGTCCGGATTCAGCGTCTTCTATCTCCGTTCTTCGCGTCCCGTGCTCCGTGCGCTCTCACTTTTTCTCCTTTCTTTTGAGTGGTATGACGGCTGTGCAATAATATTTCGGAACCCTTTTAAGATCCACGCCGAACCCTTTTTATTTCTGAATCTCGCGTCGCGCGCATAAGCGCGGCACAAACTCGCGCATATGCGCGTGTGCTTCGGGTGCTGATCTTCTTCTTGCGCGCATATGCGCGCCATAAGCGGCGCATATGCGCGTCGCTCTCGGGTTGTCATCTGTTCTTTCTTGCTCACATGCGCGCCTTGAGTGGCGCATATGCGCTGAACTCTCTGTATGGGTCGCGCATATGCGCGGATTTTGGGGCGCATATGCGCCGTTCTCCCTGCTAGTTGTGCGTATGTGCGCGGGAATATGTCGCGCATGTGCGCGGATCTTTCAGCATTCCACCTTTCGGAGTATTGCTCACACTTCTTCTCCTAGGCGCCATTTTAGCTCGTTTTCACGCACATGTTGTATCCGCACCTAGATTCCTGCAATCACACCAGAAATAACAAAAAAAGCGTAATTCCGCCCGAAAAAACTAACAATCTATATGAAATATAGGACTAATATAAGTGCATAAAATGCACTTATCATGTATACAGATCATTCTGCCCTAAAGTACTTGCTTGCTAAGAAAGATGCGAAACCTAGGTTAATTAGGTGGATTTTATTATTGCAAGAATTTGATCTCGAGATTCGAGATAAAAAGGGTGTGGAAAATGTAGTTGCTGATCATCTGTCTAGGCTTGACAATGTTAGAATTAAGGGCATTAACGATGATATAGATGACTGGTTTCCCGATGAACAATTGCTTGAGGTAAATGCGTACCCTTGGTATGCCGATTTTGCAAATTTTCTTGTCACTGGCACACCTCCACCTAATTTATTGTTTCACCAAAGAAAGAAATTCTTTTCAGACGTGAAATATTATTTTTGGGAGGAACCGTTTTTGTTTAAGATTTGTGCAGATTCCATGATAAGAAGATGTATGGCGGAGGAGGAAACCAATCAAATTCTGAACCATTGTCATGACCGTGAGGTAGGTGGTCACTTTGGACCCATACGGACGGCATCTAAGGTACTTGAATGTGGCTTCTATTGGCCAACTCTTTTTAAGGATGCTCGTTTGTATGTTCTCAATTGTGATAGATGCCAACGCACAGATAATATTTCCAACCGTCATGAGATGCCTTTAAATAACATTGTTGAGTGTGAAATATTTGATGTGTGGGGGATTGATTTTATGGGTCCTTTTCCTGCGTCTTTTGCAAAGAAATTTATTTTGGTGGCAGTGGAGTATGTATCTAAATGGGTGGAGGCAGAGGCTTGTGCCACTAATGATGCACAAGTGGTGTTAAAATTTTTGAAGAAACATATTTTTAATCGATTTGGTGCACCACGTGCAATCATAAGTGATGGTGGCACCCATTTTTGTAACAAAATTTTTGATAAACTGTTTGGGAAAATATGGTGTCATCCACAAGGTTTCCACTCCATACCATCCCGAAAGTAGTGGACAAGTTGAAGTATCCAATCGAGAAATTAAGAGGATTCTAGAGAAGACGCTTAATGTGAATAGAAAGGACTGGTCCATTCGGTTAGATGATGCTTTGTGGGCTTATCGTACTGCTTTTAAAACACCTATAGGCACTACACCATATAGGTTGCTTTTTGGTAAAACATGTCATCTACCAGTAGAATTAGAACATAGAGCATATTGGGCGACAAAGCACTAAACTTTGATTTTTCTCTTGCAGGGGAAAAACGATTGCTGCAGTTGAATCAGTTAGATGAGTTTCGAGGAAAAGCTTATGATCTTGCACTATCTTACAAGGAACGCACCAAACGAGCTGTGACGTCCCGAAAATTGAGTTCCACATGAACCACGTTCGTGCAAGTTATTAAATTTCTCATGTATTTTATTAAATGGTTTTAATGCATGTTAATTTCATTAATTTGCGTTTTAATTCATGATCTATGAATTTGCATTATGTTAAATTATTATATGATGCACGTTAAAACGTTTTCCTCGAGCTTTATATTTCAGGCGATTATTCGAGGCGGGATCGAGGGAAAGAGACCGACGACAAATTTAGGCGATTTTAAAATGTGGTATTTTATCTTAAGTTGAGGTTGGGGTATTTTAACTAATTTATTAGGTTGGTAGCATTTTTAAAGCCTAATCTTGTATTTTGTGAATTAAGAGTTTAAAATTTTTAAAGTTAGCATTCTTGGTGTTCTATTGTTCTAATTAGAGAATTTTATAAAATTAGTGGGGATGCATGTTAATTAGGAATTTTGTTAAAATTAATGGAATTTTTGTATTTTAATTAGTGGCTAATTGTCATTAAGCATAATTTATTCCCTAGATATTAGAAACACACGCACACACACAATTTCACACACACACTCACGTAAAAACACACTACACACACATACACATTTTATTTTCAGAATTTAAAAGAGAGAAACCTAGGGTTCCATAGCATTCAGCAGCCGTCCCTGTAGTGACCCGTTCCAGAATCACCTACTAATCAAGATTTAAGCATGCAATTAACTTAATTAATTACAATCAGAGATAATGGCGCAAAAGGTCAACAAACGATAGATATACAACCCAATCGAAGTCCAGAATAATTCAAACAACAATAAATGGTACAACTGTCTCGAAACAAAGCAGTACTGATAACTAAAACAAATGGCTACTCAACGTCCTCCTCCTCCTCCTGAGCCATCCAACCTGAGACCTGCCCCGTGGAAGTGGGGTGTCCAAGATAAAGAAAAACGAGGACGTGAGCGATAAGAACGCCCAGTACAAAAGCATGAGTATACAAGCCTATATGAAATGCACATGCTATGATATGATACCAGGGTAGTCAATAAACAGGAGTCACAAAAGATCTCAAAATGCTCAGTCTAGAGGCGCCAAGTGGATAGTGCCGCGCGGTACTCCTCTGGGTCACTGCATCCACTACAAGATCAGACGTGGACCTAAAATGTCCCGGATCACCGAAGCCCTCCGGACACGTCGGCCACTGTGTACTCTCGGTGTCCATGCGTCCACAAGACAGGGCTGAGCGGCCCCATAAGATATAGCTTATCTCGAAAGAGATACAGCTCAACAATAAAGGCTATCTCGAAAGAGATACGGCTCAAGATGAAATGCAACATGCAGCAATAAGTGTGACATAATAGCATGCATCATATGACATATATCAATGCAGCAAATAATCATGCAACACATATAAGAATGTATACTCAACCAGGATATCTCGGATAGTACTTTCGTACCTCTAGTAAAGCAATCCTAGTCCACAGGAAATCCTATCAATCGGGTCTAGTCCGTCGTCAGCCCTGACGATACTGAGCTTCCGACTGCCCTTCTCGGACCGTCGGCTATGCCCGGCTGCTCTGTCCGGGCTGTTCTGTCCTTCCCGGGTTGCTCTTCCCTTTCTGGCTGTTCTTCCCTTCCCGGGCTGCTCTTCCCTTCCCGGGCTGCTCTTCCCTTCCTGGGCTGCTCTTCCCTTCCCGGGCTGATCTTCCCTTTCTGGGCTGATATTCCCTTCCCGGGCTGCTCTTCCCTTCCCGGCTGATCTTCCCTTCCCGGGCTGCTCTTCCCTTCCAGGGCTGCTCTAGAGAGCTAAAACTTGCATTTAAACACACAGTACCCCCTCCACAATGAGAAATCCCATGGCCTATTTATAGACCTCAGCTCGAAACTTACCTGCATGAACGTGTCAACCAAATCCCATGCATCCGGACATCTGTCGCTAGGCAGCATGCACAAAGACACCTCACCTTACATGCATGAACGTGTCCAACAATTACCATGCACTTGACACCTGCCCGGCAGGCGTGTCAACCAAATACTAAAACTCAATCGACACCTCGGCTACACCTCGGCTTACTCACACGAACTCTAAAGCCAAATTACACATGATTTACTTAATTAAAGATACTTAATCATGTTTATTTAAATAAATAGGATTCGGGCTACTACATTCTCCCCCACTTAAAAAGATTTCGTCCTCGAAATCAGACTAGAAGAAGAACGAAACGAAATCACAGCATCGATAAACAGCTCAAATACTGTTGAATACAACCGATGTTTGGTTTACAACGGAAAAAACACACATACATCCATAGTACAACTACAGTACAACTCAAAAGAGCTCTGGATGCTCTGAACGCATACGGCTCTCTAACTCCCAAGTGGCTTCTTCAGTGCCTCTGTGCTGCAACTGAATTAAGACAAGAGGAATGATCTTATTCCGCAACACCTTGTCTTTTCGATCGAGAATCCGAACTGGTCGTTCCACGTAAGACAAATCCGAATCAAGTTGAACTTCAGAGGGATGTAAGATGTGAGACTCATCTGCTACATATCGTCTCAACAAAGATACGTGGAACACATCATGAATACTTGATAGGTACGGCGGCAATGCAAGTCTGTAAGCCAAATCTCCCACGCTTTCCAATATCTCAAAGGGACCAATAAATCTTGGAGATAGCTTACCCTTGAGACCAAATCTCAAAATCCTGCGAAAAGGCGAAACTCGGAGAAACACTTTCTCACCTGGCTGAAATTGAAGAGGTCGACGCTTGGTGTTCGCATAACTAGCCTGTCGATTCTCAGCAGTCTTAATCCGCTTCTTTATTACTGCAACCTTATCAATAGCTTGCTGGACTAACTCTGGTCCCTCAACATGTCGTTCCCCAACTTCGTCCTAGAATAATGGAGTACGACAACGTCGCCCATACAACGCCTCAAATGGTGCCATACCAATACTACGATGATAGCTGTTGTTGTACGCGAACTCAATCAAAGGCAAATGATCCTACCAAGCGGTTCCGAAATCCATAACACAAGCTCGCAAAATATCCTCAAGTGTACGGATAGTCCTCTCTGTCTGACCGTCGGTCTCTGGATGATAAGCCGTACTCAAACTTAGTGAAGTACCCAATGCTGACTGGAAACTACCCCAAAATCGTGAGGTAAAACGAGGATCTCTGTCACTAACAATACTGACTGGCACTCCATGCAAACGTAAAATCTCTTGATTATACAATCGAGCCATACGATCGAAAGTGAAATCACGGTTATATGGCAGAAAATGAGCAGACTTGGTGAGTCGATCCACCACTACCCAAATAGCATCACTGTTCCTCGAAGACAATGGCAAGTGAGTAATGAAGTCCATCGCGATATGCTCCCACTTCCATTCAGGAATAGGTAAGTTCAACAATAATCCTCCCGGTCGACGGTGCTCTGCCTTAACCTGCTGACAAACTAGACACTTGGAGACAAACTGATAAATGCTGCGCTTCATCCCTTTCCACCAAAATCGTGTCCTCAAATCTTTATACATCTTGTTGCTTCCCGGATGAACACTCAACTTGCTTCGATGAGCCTGAGACAAGATCTCTTCCCTCAAAGTATCATCCTCTGGTACTACAACCCGATTAGACAAACACAGAAGACCATTAGATTGATAATGGAAATTGCTATCTCCACCAACCAACCGAGCTAATCTCTGAGTCTTGAGATCAGACATCTGAGCATTTCGAATCCGAGTGAACAAAGTTGGCTCAGATAAAATGGTAGCAACACGAATGCTCTCCATACCTTTCCGATGTTTGAATTTAAACCCCAACGAACAACAATCCTGGACAGCACTAGACATAGCATTGGTCTGAAGTGCAGAGGCTCTCACCTTGTGACTAAGAGCATCGGCTGTGAGATTCGCAGAACCTGGATGGTACTTGATCACACAGTCATAATCCTTTAGTAGATCCATCCAACGACGTTGTCTCATGTTCAGCTCAGCCTGAGTGAACAAATACTTAAGACTCTTATGGTCAGTAAAGATTTCAAACTGAACACCGTACAAATAATGACGCCAGATCTTTAGCGCAAACACAATAGCAGCTAATTCTAGATCATGAATAGGGTACTTCTCCTCGTGAGATTTTAACTGTCTGGAAGCATAAGCGATCACATGACCATTCTGCGTCAACACACACCCTTAGCCTTGAAAGGAGGCATCGGTCTAAACACTGAAACCATCAGATCCTGACAGTAACGCCAAAACAGGTGCAGAAGTCAGAAGTCGACAAAGCTCTCTGAAACTATCTTCGCACTCAGATGACCACTCAAATGGAACATCCTTCCGAGTAAGCTGCGTCAATGGTCTAGCTACCTGAGAGAAATTCACGATGAAGCGACGATAATACCCTGCCAGACCTAGAAAACTACGGATCTCGGCCACTGTCGTCGGACGTGACCAATTCAGCACTGCCTCAATCTTGCTAGGATCCACAGAAACTCCTTCCTTGGAAATCACATGACCAAGGAATACTACACGATTAATCCAGAACTCGCACTTACTCAGCTTAGCATACAATTGCTTCTCGCGAAGAATCTGCAACACAATCCTCAAGTGATGGGTATGCTCTTCCACACTGTGAGAATAAATCAAGATATCGTCGATGAAAACCACAACAAACTGATCTAGAAAATCCCGAAAGACTCGGTTCATCAGATCCATGAACAACGCTGGCGCATTTGTCAATCCGAATGGCATAACTAGAAACTCGTAATGCCCATATCAAGTACGAAATGTAGTCTTGGAAATATCATCATCCCTGACTCTCATCTGATGATAACCCGATCGCAAGTCAATCTTGGAGTAAACAGAGGTACCCTGAAGCTGATCGAACAAGTCATCAATACGAGGTAATGGATACTTGTTTTTGATCGTCACACGATTCAGCTGGCGATAATCAATACACAATCGCATCGATCCATCCTTTTTCTTGACAAACAAGACTGGAGCTCCCCAAGGTGAAACACTCGGGCGAATATAACCTTTATCAAGAAGATCCTGCAATTGCTGCTTCAATTCCCTCATCTCTGACGGAGCCAGACGATAGGGGGCACGAGAAATCGGTGTAGTCCCTGGCATTAATTCGATGCCAAATTCCACATCTCTAATCGGAGGAAAACCAGGAATCTCATCTGGGAAAACATTAGGAAACTCACAAACCACTGAAATATCATCTGTATCAACACTACTTGTGGATGAATCAATCGCATAGATGAGGTAGCCTTCCCCGCCCGACTCTAAAGCACGACAGGCTTTCAGAGCAGATACCACTGGCATCGGAGGTCGCGCTCCCTCACCATAGAAAAACCAACTAGAGCTCTTAGTCGTACGAAACTGAACAAGCTTCTGGTAACAATCCACAGTAGCTCGGTAGGTAGTCAATAGGTCTATACCCACAATACAATCAAAATCTTCCATCTCTAGGATCATAAGATTCGCAGTCAACTCGTTGCCCTCAAAATCTAAAGGACAACCCATCACTAGACGCTTTGCTAACACCGAATGACCCATCGGAGTAAAAACGGAAAGAATGACGTCTAGAGAAACATACGGTAACTTATGACGCTTAACAAATCGTGCAGAAATGAATGAAGGTGATGCTCCGGTATCAATAAGAACAAAAGCAGGAATACCGCATAAACAAAAAGTACCTGCTATGACTCTCCCTGTCTCATCTGCAGCCTGATCCTGGTTCAGCGCATATACCTGACCTTGGGCACGAGGTCGAAGATTTGAACCGCCCACTGCCTGACCTTGTGTCCTCTGCTGAACAGTCGTCTGAGATCCGGAACCAGATCCTGCTCCACCTTGCAACTGAGGACAATTCTTCTTAAGATGACCCATCTCTCCGCACTGAAAACAAGCTCCCGCGGCTGATCGGCACTGCTCCGATGGATGGTTCTTCCCACAATGCACACAAGAAACCTTCTTCTTACCAAAGCGAAAAACACCGCTAGACCGAGATCCAGATCCAGAAGAAGAAGAACCTGACTTCTTGAAAGACTGAGATCGAGGACTCAAAGTATTCGGAGGTCTAGAAGAAAGAATAGACCTACCACGCTGGAGACTGATCTCTGCCTGGCGACACCGGTTCACTAACCCATCATAAGAAGTAGGATTATCGCAGACAGTGACTCGATCAAAGATCTCCTGGTTAAGACCCTGAAGGAAATGGTCATACTTGGCCTCAGGACTGCCACTAATATGAGGAGCAAAGGGTAACAACTCGAAGAACTTTTGTTGATATGCATCAACAGACATACTCCCTTGCTTAAGATTCAGAAGTTCAATCGTCTTTGCCTGGCGAAGGGCTGGAGGAAAATATAGCTGCATGAAAGCTGCACGGAATTCGGCCCAAGTCACCCTACCCTGAGCCTGGACTATCGGCGCAGAAGTCGATCGCCACCACTTGCGCGCACGGCCCTCGAGAAGAAAACCAAGGGTCTCCATCTGCTGCTCTTCAGTGCATTGGAATGCACGGAAACAACTCTCCATGCGCTCTAACCAATCCTCAGCAACATCGGGAGTCTCACCACCGATTAAAGGCTTAGGCCCCATCTGAATGAAACGGTGCATCTCAAAACGCCTAGGCCCATCACGACGATGACGATGTTCACGATGACGCCTACGATAGTCCTGGTCACCCCAACGACCTACACTCCCCTGACTACTCTCATCACCAAGGTGGTCAGCCATCGCTACAAGATAGAATGGGGAAACATGGTAAAATGGTCAACGGAAATCCCAAAACAGAATCTATATCCCAAAATCATAAGCATGCTCTGATACCATAAATGTAGTGACCCGTTCCAGAATCACCTACTAATCAAGATTTAAGCATGCAATTAACTTAATTAATTACAATCAGAGATAATAGCGGAAAAGGTCAACAAACGATAGATATACAACCCAATCGAAGTCCAGAATAATTCAAACAACAATAAATGGTACAACTGTCTCGAAACAAAGCAGTACTGAAAACTAAAACAAATGGCTACTCAACGTCCTCCTCCTCCTCCTGAGCCATCCAACCTGAGACCTGCCCCGTGGAAGTGGGGTGTCCAAGATAAAGAAAAACGAGGACGTGAGCGATAAGAACGCCCAGTACAAAAGCATGAGTATACAAGCCTATATGAAATGCACATGCTATGATATGATACCAGGGTAGTCAATAAACAGGAGTCACAAAAGATCTCAAAATGCTCAGTCTAGAGGCGCCAAGTGGATAGTGCCGCGCGGTACTCCTCTGGGTCACTGCATCCACTACAAGATCAGACGTGGACCTAAAATGTCCCGGATCACCGAAGCCCTCCGGACCCGTCGGCCACTGTGTACTCTCGGTGTCCATGCGTCCACAAGACAGGGCTGAGCGGCCCCACAAGATATAGCTTATCTCGAAAGAGATACAGCTCAACAATAAAGGCTATCTCGAAAGAGATACGGCTCAAGATGAAATGCAACATGCAGCAATAAGCGTAACATAATAGCATGCATCATATGACATATATCAGTGCAGCAAATAATCATGCAACACATATAAGAATGTATACTCAACCAGGATATCTCGGATAGTACTTTCGTACCTCTAGTAAAGCAATCCTAGTCCACAGGAAATCCTATCAATCGGGTCTAGTCCGTCGTCAGCCCTGACGATACTGAGCTCCCGACTGCCCTTCTCGGACCGTCGGCTATGCCCGGCTGCTCTGTCCGGGCTGTTCTGTCCTTCCCGGGTTGCTCTTCCCTTTCTGGCTGTTCTTCCCTTCCCGGGCTGCTCTTCCCTTCCCGGGCTGCTCTTCCCTTTCTGGGCTGATCTTCCCTTCCCGGGCTGCTCTTCCCTTCCCGGGCTGCTCTTCCCTTCCTGGCTGATCTTCCCTTCCCGGGCTGCTCTTCCCTTTCTGGGCTGCTCTTCCCTTCCCGACTGCTCTTCCCTTCCAGGGCTGCTCTAGAGAGCTAAAACTTGCATTTAAACACACAGTACCCCCTCCACAATGAGAAATCCCATGGCCTATTTATAGACCTCAGCTCGAAACTTACCTGCATGAACGTGTCAACCAAATCCCATGCATCCGGACATCTGTCGCTAGGCAGCATGCACAAAGACACCTCACCTTACATGCATGAACGTGTCCAACAATTACCATGCACTTGACACCTGCCCGGCAGGCGTGTCAACCAAATACTAAAACTCAATCGACACCTCGGCTACACCTCGGTTTCGCCGTTTCGGTAAACTTTATCATCAAAAGGCAAATATATTCTGTTCTTTCTTCATCGATCTTGTCATATTACGAGTTGTGTTATTTTTATGCGTGTAAATTCATGTGTGACGTTCGTCGTTTGAGCGGAAAATGGTTTGGATGCGTTTTGAAATACTTTTAGATCTGAAATCTCGTAATTTACTGTTCCGTTGAAAACTGCGATTTTTCTGTCGGGATCTTGAGAAAACTTTCAACTAGAAAATTGTATAACTTTTTGATGCCTTCGATTTGATATAAAATTTGAGATTTTTGGATGAAAATTGAGTGAGTTATGACGTTTTTTGTGAGACTGCTCAAGCTGCAACTTTTATGTAAAATGTGTTCTTGAAGTTATTTGTTGCAGGCTTCGTTGGACATCGCCGGGCTTGTGCTACTGCATTTATATATGTTAAGATATGTATTTAGGTGTTATTTGGTGGTTCGTTCGGGTCAGGTTTGGCTTGGGATGTAATAGAAGTCGTAGGAAGCGAAACGATGCCTAATTTCGAGTTATTGTTGTGTTGGAATTAATTGTTGATGCTTAGGGATGTTTGGGGCGTTTTTATGGGTTTGAATCAATGTAATAACATCCTAGGATGAATCTAGAGGTGTTGGTTCATGGTTCTTAGGCTTGGATTGAATGGGTGAAAGGTTAAGTTAGTGAATTTTCGTGAGTTTGCAATTTCAGAGGGTACCCGGACCCCGGCACGGAGTCCGTGTCCTCTTTCCTTCAAAAATACGAATTTCCAGAACCTACCCGGACCCGTACACGGACCCCTACACGGGGTCCGTGTACGCCCTTTTAAAAAAAAATTAAAAAAAAAAACAAATTTTTTTTTTTTGGATTTGCTTCGGGGTTTAATATCATGGTTTAGCACCTTGTGAAAATTTATTTATTTAAAATATAGGATTTTTTTTGTGGTTTTATGCCATGGTTTAGTACGATGATTATGCGAGGTCAAGTCCTGAGCGAACTAGAATGTCATAAGCTACTTATTCACTTTGGTGGTGAGCTCGAGTACCTACGTCTAAGACATGCAAGTTAATTATTTAAAAATTCATGTTAGTATGTGCAGCAACGGCCCCAGTCGAAGTCCAACGAATCCCTCAACGTCAAGTAAGTAAGTATGATGACGTGCAAAGAAAATATTTTAAGTTTTGGAGGTATGTTAAATGTCTTGTGACCAAAGTATGTTTAGGATTGGAAAGCGTTAAATTATGAACGGGGACCAATCCGTCCGTTAAATTATGAACGGGTTAGATCGAGGTTGGAAAGCGTTAAATTATGAACGGGGACCAACCAGCCCGTTAAATTATGAACGGAGATCTCATGTATGTGGCAGTGGATACGTCCCTGTCGGCCCAGTACTGTGGTTTGTCTGATCAGGCATTTATTATGTATGGGTCACTTGCTTTGAAACATCCTCTACGCAAAATGATGAAGTTATGTATGTTCAAGTATGCAGTATGTTTATGAAAGTTTATGTTGATGGCACGTCAAGTTATGTACGTACGTATGTTCAAGTTTATTATGCAAGTTCAAGTTTCAAGCTATGTATGTCCTATTTTAAAGTTGCAAGTGATTTTATTATGTACTACTCGTTACTACCAGTTTATACGTGTTGAGTCTTTAGACTCACTAGACTTGATCGATGCAGGTCAGTATGTTGATGAGGAGACAGGAGGTGGTGACCAAGGGGCAGGCTTGGACTGAGCGGGAGGCTAAACCCGAGGACCGCCATATTTAAGTTTTATGCAAAAGTTAAATTACTCTGATTTCATATTTTGATGGAAATACTTTGAGCAAACCTTTTGTGAGCAAATTTTTATTTTAGTTATTTTGAACAACCATGTCTTATGGGGGACTTGGTTGAGATATTTTATGGCAGACATTGAAAGTATTTTTACATTCAAGAAAATTTTTAATTTTTCCGCAAATTTTAAGTATGAAAAGTACGGTTCGTTACAGTTGGTATCAGAGCGGTGTTCTTGTAAAGGGTTATGCCTACTGCCAGTCGCAAGAAGCTTACGAAGTCACACCTCAAGTCTGTAAGTTTTAAGGTTTTAAATTATTTCATGTATTAAGCATTCAAGTCATGATTTCAGCAAGTGCATGTTTTAATGCAATCACCTGTATGTTTACATGACGTACGTTTTAGAGTACATGTTTATCTGTCGTTATGAATTGAGATTGGATCTCCAAAAATTTTTTATGCATGTTACGACATGAAATGAGAAATTATTTAATTTTCTTGCATGCTGGCGTGGTCGACTTGGACATGATTAAGAATTTAGCTTTTTGGCGTTACGAAGTGTTGATAGCGATTTGAGTATATTGATTTTTGGTTATTAAGCACTGATGTTCTACTCTTTGAGTCATAAGTTAGTCATGAAAATTCCGAATGCTTTTGGGAAGTAAAAAAAAAAAAAATTATTACTGATGATTCGTGGTTACTAGATGAGTTAAGTTTTGAAAACTTCGTATAAGGATTAATGATTCGAAATCTGTGACGACCTTTAGAAGTATAACGTAAAAAAAAGAGTATAATTTGGGATTTTAAGTATTGATGGAAATATAAGATTAGTTACAAGGATTGAATTGCATAAATTGAGAATTTTAAAGACCTAATAGTAATAACCAGTAATTGAGGACTTAAGTCCAAAAAAAAAAATTCGAATGGACTATTTTCGAATTTATCGAAGTTTGGGATTAAACTCTGAGTTTTGAGGATTTTAAGGTTTAATGAGGCAAAAATCGAAAATTTTATTGGGGACCGGAAATGCAAATTTCGTGTGGTTGTAGGGCCAAAATGGTAATTCTCGAGAACTTTAAGGGCCAAATTACAAATTTCGAAATTTTTGAGGATTAAGTTCGAACTTTTGAGGAACACTTGAGTAAGATCAACAGCTTTTCGAGGTTATGGAATTGATTTTGGGTTTAATAAGCTTTAAATTATTGAACTTTATGTTACGAGAAATCTATAAGATGGAATTAGGAACGCCAAGGACTTATGGGTAATTGTGGGATTTTCAAAATTATGGACAAGGTTGAGTAATTATCAAGGAAATTAGGAATTGATTTTGTAATTGTTAAGAAATTGGGGAAACTAGTTTAGCGACAAGTGAGAATCGAATGGTTTAAATGATAGGAATTTTCAGGGATTTAGGCTAGAAGGATATTTAGAACCTTTATATATCTGGGTTATAATGTTATAAAGAATGGTAATCAAGGACATTGTTGGATGAATCAATCTTAGGCTTGAAAGGTTAAACGTTTGTGAAATAATGCTGTGGCAAATTAGGAATTCAGAGTGATGAAGATTTAAGGTAAAGTTGATCGGTTAGCTAAGTTATAAGACTAGACATTGAATTAGAAAATTTTTGGGAAATTAATTTTGATGTGTCGTAAGTTTCAATCCTGATCTTAACAGTTAGGACTATACCTTTGCTAGAATTTAAGTTTTCTAGAAAGTTGGGTATGTTTGATGGTTAGGTTATTCGATATGCGCATGTAAGAATTGAGGTAGACATCTTGTCTTGAGAAAATTTTGTGAGTTATTAAGAAACTCGGGAATAAATGAATATGTCTGTTGGAACTATGTTATCCAAAACTATTTGGGTTGAGTAAGGTTGAATTTCAAATTTATGGGATGTTTGTTCATACGAAATTTTTGGGTGAAATAAAAACAAAAGGGAATTAGTGGTGTTCAACATAAGTTATCAATGAAGAAATATTAAGATTTTTTTTTTTATTTGAGTAAGAAATCTAAAAGCTTGATATGAGGATTCTAGAATTCTATGGGTTATAAGTGGAGTTGATATATTAGAGTTAGTCCATCATTAACAAAGGAAACTTATTAAGTTTTATACACTAGAATTAATTGAGTATTGAGGATACGTCTAAGTGGAACATTCGTACCAATGAGGAAGGTCCAAGTGTCTTAGGCCTCGACTATACTGTAATCGTGAAGAAAATAGTTTAAGCTGGTGATTGATGCTAGAAAGTTTTTATTATTTAAGGAGATGATCTATATTATATATTTTGAGTTTTATGGATTAATGTTACTCGAAATTTAAGTTTGGCAACAATTTTATAGTTGGGATGTACTCGTAAATAGCTAAGTTACGTACGTTGGTATCGTAAGATAAAGAATCGATTCAAGAGTTGTAGGCCAATATTATTATGAGGTAAGATAATGTTTAACTTTTGAGTATATTGCCGAGGATAGAAGTTGATCAGTAACCTTTGGTGTTAAGAGTCCTTAAGTTGAACTGTGTAAATGCTAATGTAATAGGTCATTGAAAATTACGGGTCTAGTATAAGGAAGGTAAGATATGATAAGTTTGAACCTCCATTTATAATATTGGGATTGGTGAGAAAAGTCAGAATTCGAGGTCGTAGTAAAATAAACTAAGTTACCAAAAGTCGTTTTAAGTTGTGATTCGCAAACGAGGTTTTTGGTAGGCAATTTAGTTAGGATTGAAGAGACGTAATGACAACATAAGACTTAATTTTATTCAGAGTAGCGCAGCGGTAGCGTGGATCGTTGGGATACTAGAATTAATAATCTAACTTTTGGATTATCGAGGATAAGCGAATTTCGAGGACGAAATTCAAATTAAGGGGGATAGATTGTGACGTCCCGAAAATTGAGTTCCACATGAACCACGTTCGTGCAAGTTATTAAATTTCTCATGTATTTTATTAAATGGTTTTAATGCATGTTTATTTCATTAATTTGCGTTTTAATTCATGATCTATGAATTTGCATTATGTTAAATTATTATATGATGCACGTTAAAACGTTTTCCTCGAGCTTTATATTTCAGGCGATTATTCGAGGCGGGATCGAGGGAAAGAGACCGACGACGAATTTAGGCGATTTTAAAATGTGGTATTTTATCTTAAGTTGAGGTTGGGGTATTTTAACTAATTTATTAGGTTGGTAGCATTTTTAAAACCTAATCTTGTATTTTGTGAATTAAGAGTTTAAAATTTTTAAAGTTAGCATTCTTGGTGTTCTATTGTTCTAATTAGAGAATTTTATAAAATTAGTGGGGATGCATGTTAATTAGGAATTTTGTTAAAATTAATGGAAGGTTGGTATTTTAATTAGTGGCTAATTGTCATTAAGCATAATTTATTCCCTAGATATTAGAAACACACGCACACACACAATTTCACACACACACTCACGTAAAAACACACTACACACACATACACACTTTATTTTCAGAATTTAAAAGAGAGAAACCTAGGGTTCCATAGCATTCAGCAGCCGTCCCCTTCTCTTCGAGTCTCCCAGCAATTTTCGTGAGTTTTATTGCAAGAATTTAGTGCCACGTTCGTCCCAGATCAAGCCTCGCTCCGTTCCCGCATCGGTATCGTCGTTTCGGTAAAGTTTATCATCAAAAGGCACGTATATTCTGTTATTTCTGCATTGATCTTGTCATATTACGCGTTGTGTTATTTTTATGCGTGTAAATTCATGTGTGACGTTCGTCGTTTGAGAGGAAAATGGTTTGGATGCGTTTTGAAATACTTTTAGATCTGAAATCTCGTAACTTACTGTTCCGTTGAAAACTGCGATTTTTATGTCGGGAGTTTGAGAAAACTTTCAACTAGAAAATTGTATAACTTTTCGATGCCTTCGATTTGATATAAAATTCAAGATTTTTGGATGAAAATTGAGTGAGTTATGACGTTTTTCGTGGGACTGCTCAAGCTGCGACTTTTATGTAAAATGTGTTCTTGAAGTTATTTGTTGCAGGCTTCGTTGGACATCGCCGGGCTTGTGTTACTTGATTTATATATGTTAAGATATGTATTTAGATGTTATTTGGTGGTTCGTTCGGGTCGGGTTTGGCTTGGGATATAATAGAAGTCGTAGGAAGCGAAACGATGCCTAATTTCGATTTATTGTTGTGTTGGAATTAATTGTTGATGCTTAGGGACGTTTGGGGCATTTTTATGGGTTTGAATCAATGTAATAACATCCTAGGATGAGTGTAGAGGTGTTGGTTCATGGTCCTTAGGCTTGGATTGAATTGGTGAAAGGTTAAGTTAGTGAATTTTCGTGAATTTACAAGTCCTGAGGGTACCCGGACCTCTTCCCGGACCCCGGCACGGAGTCCGTGTCCTCTTTCCTTAATAAATACGAATTTCCAGAGCCTACCCGGACCCATACACGGACCCCTACACGGGGTCCGTGTACACCCTTTTAAAAAAAATTAAAAAAAAAGTTTTTTTTTTTTTTTTTGAGGATTTGCTTCGGGGTTTTATACCATGGTTTAGCACCTTGGTGAAAATTTATTTATGTAAAATATAGGATTTGTTTTGTGGTTTTATGCCATGGTTTAGTACGATAATTATGCGAGGTCAAGTCCTGAGCGAACTAGAATGTCATAAGCTACTTATTCACTTTGGTGGTGAGCTCGCGTACCTACGTCTAAGACATGCAAGTTAAGTATTTAAAAATTCATGTTAGTATGCGCAGCAACGGCCCCAGTCGAAGTCCAACGAATCCCTCAATGTCAAGTAAGTAAGTATGATGACGTGCAAAGAAAATATTTTAAGTTTTGGAGGTATGCTAAATGTCTTGTGACCAAAGTATGTTTAGGATTAGAAAGCGTTAAATTATGAACGGGGACCAATCCGCCCGTTAAATTATGAACGGGTTAGATCGAGGTTGGAAAGCGTTAAATTATGAACGGGGACCAACCAGCCCGTTAAATTATGAACGGGGATCTCATGTATGTGGCAGTGGATACGTCCCTGTCGGACCAGTACTGTGGTTTGTCTGATCAGGCATTTATTATGTATGGGTCACTTGCTTTGAAACATCCTCTACGCAAAATGATGAAGTTATGTATGTTCAAGTATGCAGTATGTTTATGAAAGTTTATGTTGATGGCACGTCTAGTTATGTACGTACGTATGTTCAAGTTTATTATGCAAGTTCAAGTTTCAAGCTATGTATGTCCTATTTTAAAGTTGCATGTGATTTTATTATGTACTACTCGTTACTACCAGTTTATACGTGTTGAGTCTTTAGACTCAATAGACTTGATCGATGCAGGTGAGTATGTTGATGAGGAGACAGGAGGTGGTGACCAAGGTGCAAGCTTGGACTGAGCGGGAGGCTAAACCCGAGGACCGCCATGTTTAAGTTTTATGCAAAAGTTAAATTACTCTGATTTCATATTTTGATGGAAATACTTTGAGCAAACCTTTTGTGAGCAAATTTTTATTTTAGTTATTTTGAACAACCATGTCTTATGGGGAACTTGGTTGAGATATTTTATGGCAGACATTGAAAGTATTTTACATTCAAGAAAATTTTTAATTTTTCCGTAAATTTTAAGTATGAAAAGAACAGTTCGTTACACGAGCCCATGATAAACACATTATAAGAAGGGAATTCAAAGTGGGTGAAGCGGTGTTGTTATACAATTCTCGCTTTCGACTCTTTCCGGGCAAGCTAAAGTCAAGGTGGACAGGACCATTCACTATAGCCAAGGTGTTCCCATCGGGTGCAGTGGTGTTGCATGATGGCAAGGAAGGGACATTTACTTTGAACGCTCAAAATTTGAAGCACTATATCGGTGGCACAATTGAGCCACAAATTGGAGTCACTCGGCTCCATGACAGTCATTGAGGACATGGGTGAAAAGTCGAGCTCTAGACTATAAATTGAGAACTACTTCTACTCCTTATATTGATCTTAATTATATTTTCTTTATTTATTAATCGCATCATTTGCATTTAGGTAGTTGCATGGCATTGCATTCATTTTTAGACGAGAATGTCTCGCTAGGGCGGTCAAAACTGACCGCCCCAGCGGGCACTCCCATTGTTCAATAACATAGTCGCCGAAAACTTCTCGCTATGACCGCCCCCGCGAGCGATACGATTTTTTAAAAGGTTTTAAGTCGAGGACCTCTCGCTAGGGCGGTCAAAATATACCGCCCTAGCGAGTCGCGCAGACATAGTCGCCGAAAACTTCTCGCTAGGGCGGTCATAATTGACCGCCCCCGCGAGCGATACGATTTTTTTAAAAGGTTTTAAGTCGAGGACCTCTCGCTAGGGCGGTCAAAATATACCGCCCTAGCGAGTCGCGCAGATTAAAAAAGTCTTCCTCTTCTCTTTTCTTCTCCACTTCGAACCCTACCCCTCCACCTCCAATTTTCGGCGCCTCCTTCCATCTTTTGTGCTCAAGACTTATTATTTGGTGATTTTTCAGGGCAAAGACTCAATCTTGGTCTATACACTCCACCAGGAAGCATTTAGGCTACAATATTTTCTTCTCCGATGGTCTTTCAAGCAACTCCGGTCATCTTCCACAGATTCCGGTGAGCATCTCCGGCGACCCTCAAGAATTTTCCGGCGTTTTGATACTTTGTGCACTCCAGTCTCGACATGGCACCCAAAAGATCTATGGTAACTCATGGTGCTTCTAGTTCTCGGTCCACTCCATCTATGTTTGTGAATGAAAAAGCTAGGGAGAGATTTGAACATGCTAGACTACATAGGAAACCAATCCCTGAGCGTGGATTTAGCTCGTCTATTATCGATCAGTTTTCGGAGTCCCAAGTAGAAAGAAGAGGGTGGAATATCTTTGTAGCACAACCGAATGTAGCAGTGGTTCCGGTTGTGCGTGAATTTTATGCCAATGCTCCGGAGGGGAATGAGTATAAGGAATTTGTGAGGGGACATCTAGTCTCGTATGATTCCAAGACGATCAATGAAATTTTGGGTTTACCGTCGGTGGACGATTCGGTGTTTCAGGCGTGGGTGCTTAACCCGGATTATGATTTGATCATTCGCACAATCTGTTATTCGGGCACCACGTGGAAACAACCGGGGACTTATACGATTTTTCTTGAAAAATTTTTGAAAGTGGAGGAGGCATTGTGGTATGCATTCTTGTCTAAGAGATTGATGCCGGTCGGCCATACGAGTGATGTGCAGCGTGGGCGGGCGGTTGTTCTTTATGCCATCTGTACTGGTATGGCGATTGATGTGGGCAAGCTCATTTTCGGACAGCTTAACATGTGTATTAATAGCAGCAATTTGGCTTTTTACTTCCCGACGATAGTGACTGAGCTGTGTGCCCGAGCGGGGGTGATATTCGCTGTTGATGATGAGTGGTTACCGCCGATGAGAGCCATTGATGAGGCTCTTTATAAATCCAAGAGGGAGAAAAGACAGGCTGAGCTGCCCGAGGAGGTATTTTTCGAGTATGGGAGAGCAGCTCAACCACCTCCGACCTTAGGACATGCACCACCACCTCCGCAGCCACGCCGCCGTGCCATGCGAGATCGCGTCGACGAATTGGGCGCTTGGGCCAATTATCAGACTCAGTACCAGGCCGTTAATCACATTCAGAACATCGAATACTTGGTGCAGGGGATCTCAACTCATTTGGGCATCGACACTTCCGGACGGCCACCTACACCCGCATACCCGCCACCGTTCCATTTTCAGTACAATTTTCCTATGCCCCCAGCAGCTGAAGAGGGAGTTCCACCGCCAGAGAATGAGGAGGAGGATGATTTCTGATCAGGGGAGTTTACTGTTTCCCCTTTCTTTTTATTTTGCATATTCTGTCTTTGCATTTACATTCATGAGTTTTTATGTTTTTAGTGTTTGTTTCGTTTTGTGCAATGAGGGCATTGCACAATTCTAGTATGAGGGGGTAGATTGTTATGTTTGCTTGCATTTCTTTTGTTTGGTGGAGTTTATATTACTTTGGTGGTGTCAAGTTTCAGTTATGGGAGTTTATTTGGTGTTTTGAGTTGGTTGTTTTTAGTCCGTTATAGTATTGCATGTTTGGTGTCGTTTATGGTGAGAAGACATAGTTTATGAGCCAATGATGATGTTGAATTGATAGTATACAAAAGTATTGATTGGGTCACTTCATGAATGGTACTCTTGATTGTTAAAGCATGAATTTTGGTACAAAGTTTGAACGTTTTGAGCACATATGTGTGGGGACTAGAATTTTTTAGGAATAATGGTGAAATTTGAAGGTTGTGTGTGGTTAACTTGAAAGGCATCATTTATGAGTTGATTTAGCATGTAAACCCATGAAAATAAGTCACTAATTGGGACCTTGAATGAGAACATTTGATTTGCCTTGAACTTTACATATACCCCCTTTTCAATGCACTGAATTAAAATATCATACCCCTAACCAGCTGTAATCCAAAGTTATATATTCTTAGCCTAGGGAGTACATGTGTGAAAATTGTGTATCTTAAAAAAAAGGAGATGTAAGGTGATGGGGAGCCGAAATATAAGGAATGAAATTCTATTCCTAGGCTAAAAGTTGGAGATGTAAGGAGACGAGGAAAGTCAAACGAAAAGTCTTGACGATTGCACAATGAAAATGATCGGTGTACTCCCAACTTTTAGCCACTTGAGCTTATTTTCCTTCTTTTCGACACCCTTATCTGCACTTAAGAATTGAATAAATTTCAATTTATGGTTAGTGATAAATGGACACGGGGGTGCATGCTAGTGAGACTTGTATTGAAGTGTTAATTGAGTGACTCGCATGATTTGATGATTGATCTATTTGAAGTACGAATGACTAGACCCATCATGACACACACACACGTTCAAATTAGTGTCAAGATTTATGTGTAGATGAGAATGAGTATTCGTTTGTGATTTGACTTGATTATGATTTGTATGTGGGAAAGTTCACTGAGGCATGAACATAAAAGTTGTTAACTCACCATTGACATTTACTTGTGTTGGTTATTTCTTGTTTGAGTATTTTGTGTTTGTTGTGTTTGTTTAGAATCTCGTGTTTTAACCTATTTTGCTCGAGGGCGAGCAAAAGGTTAGTATGAGGGGGTTGATAGGACTCGTTTTTACGTGTTTTTAGTGTTGGTTTTGAGTCGCATTCATGCATCATATTAGTTTGTTTTAGTTTAATTTTGCAGTTTTTTTAGCATTATTTAGCATGTGATTGATCTCGTGTATTTTGTGGTTATTTTGTAGGAATTGAACCAAAAAGTGGGAGAAAATTTGTCAAAATATCGAAGAGGATTCGCTAGAGCGGTCAAAAGTGACCGACCCAGCGAGCATTTTAGTCTGGCCGAGGATTTTATGCGCATGTGTCTCGCTAGGGCGGTCAAAAGTGACCGCCCCAGCGAAACCAGGGATATGCTCGAGGAAGTTTATGCGAGGACCTCTCGCCAGGGCGGCCAAAATATACCGCCCTAGCGAGAAACGAGATTCTGGAAGATTTGTTTCCAACTTTTTATGGACTCTATCCTACACCTAAACCTAATATACGAGATCAGCGACCTTTTTTTGGGGAGATATCATATTTTTCATCACTTTTCTTGGGGGAGAGACTAGAAAACGGAGATTTCGAAGACCTCGAGATTTCCACGCGTCGTGGCCGTCATCCATCGTCATATTTAGTATTTTCATTATTCAGTATTTTATTTCTTACATTGATTGTTGGTTTTTATCATGAATTTCAGCAGTTAAACTTTAGATTTGTTGGGATTTGAGGGGATCCTACCCCGTACTCGGTATTTAACATTATGCTATTGTTCTTTCTTGTTTCAATCGAAGCCTAGCTAACTTCCTTTGATTATTTCATGTTGTTGATGATTTCGCTAGAACAATTAACAATAGGATCAAATAGTATAAACTACGGATTTAAAATTTTAGTAGATATACGGAATTGGGTACGTGTCGATAGTGATAGTTTACCCGGATGAAAGCTAGTGGATTTCATAGAATGTAATGCAATCTTGAACTGTTAAATAATTGAGGACACTTGAGTACTGCATGTTTATGATTAGTATTAATATAGCTCGACGGAGTATATTAATTAGTCTAGGGAATTCCGTCGAATGCACGAGTAAAAGTCGAGTGTAATTATTTAAGCACGAGTGGTGGGTGAACTGATAATTCCCAACAAATTCATTTCTCAATTGATTTAATCCAAATTAATCATTGCTTTCTTGAATACGTTTTCTTTGCATTTTAATTATTTTAGTTGTTTAATTTACATTAGTTTAATCATCAACTTATTTTATTGTTGCTAAAGAAATTTTACTTGAAAATAAAAAAATAGTGTAACGCAGTCCTTGTGGAACGATACTCGTATTCACTTACGTTTATTATAACTTGACTATCGTGCACTTGCGATATTTAAATCGAGCTTTCATTTATAAAATAAATTTTGGGACTATTCACTGTGCAAGTTTTGCTCGATCACATATTGAGTTCTTTCTGGGAAAGCAAATACTTCAAACTCTTGTGGTCCGTGATAATTTCACACTTTTCGCCAGATAAGTAATGTCTCCAGATTTTCAGGGCAAATACCACAGCTGCTAGTTCCAGATCATGTGTAGGATAATTCTTCTCATAATCTTTCAACTGGCGAGAAGGATAAGCTATAACTTTCTCACGTTGCATCAGCACTGCACCAAGACCTTTCTTCGACGCATCGGTATAAACAACAAATTCCTCTGAACCACTGGGCAATGCAAGTACAGGAGCTGTCGTCAATCTATCTTTCAACTCTTGAAATCCACTCTGGCAATCATTGGACCACTCAAACTTCACAGTCTTCCTCGTCAGATTGGTTAACGGCAAGGCAATCTTAGAAAAGTCTGCAATGAAACGACGATAATAACCCGCCAAACTAAGAAAACTACATACCTCTGATACTGTGGTAGGAATAGGCCACTTCTGAATCGCCTCAATTTTCACTGGATCAACAGCTATACCATCCTTCGAGACAACATGGCCTAGGAACGAAATCTGATCCAACCAGAAATCACATTTCTTCAGTTTAGCATACAACCTCTTCTCTCTTAACAACTGAAGAACAACTCTGAGGTGCTCTGAATGAAGCTCTCTGGTCTTGGAATAAATCAATATGTCATCGATGAAAACAATGACAAAGCAATCCAAATACGGCTTGAACACTCGGTTCATCAGATCCATGAAGACTGAAGGAGCATTAGTCAGACCGAATGATATCACAAGAAATTCGTAATGACCGTACCTGGTCCGAAACGTCGTCTTAGGGATATCAGACTCCCTAACATTCAACTGATAATAGCCAGATCGCAGATCGATCTTCGAAAACATGGTAGATCCCTCCAGTTGGTCAAAAAGATCATCTATCCATGGTAACGGATATTTATTCTTGATAGTCACTTTGTTGATCTCTCTGTAATCAGTGCAAAGCCGCAAAGACCAATCTTTCTTCTTGAAAAAAAGAACCGGAGCTCCCCAAGGTGAAGAAATCGGTCGAATAAAACCTTTATCCAATAATTCCTGCAACTCCGTCTTTAACTCTTTCATCTCTGAAGGGGCCATTCTATACGGAGCCTTAGAAATAGGAACCATACTCGGAACTAGATCAGTAACAAACTCCACATCTCTGTCCGGCGGCAAACCCGGCACATCATCCTCAAATACATCAGGGAACTCTCTCACAACATCAATATCATCAATATTCAACTTAACCATTCTATCCACATCCACAATCGAAGCCAAAAACCCATCACAACATCTAAACAACAACTTCTTAGCCTCAGGACACGAAATAAAAGGAAAGACCAGCGAAGTACCTGCACTGACGAGCATACCTTCCCTATTGCCATCATCTGCAAATTTCACCGTCTTAGCAACGCAATCAATCACTGGACGATAGGTTGATAGCCAATCCATGCCAAGTATAATATTAAACGCAACCATTGGAATAAAAATCAAATCGGCAAAAACCACTCGCTCATCAATTTGAACAGAGCACGCATACACAATAGATGTCGAGCACAACACATCCCCATAAAGCAATACAACATTAAACTGGAGGGGAAGAACAGAAGGAACTATACCCAAAGATCTCAAAAATAGTTCAGACGTGAAAGAATGAGTAGAACATGTATCAATCAATGTCGTAGCTACTCTGCCTGAAATTAAAATAGTGCTAGAGATCATAGAAGAATCATGGTTTATACCTTCCTTCGTCATGGTGAAGATGCGACCCTGCACCTTCTCTTTACTCGCTCTTTGTAGGACCGAGTGCTTACCGCTTTACCAAAAGCTATAGCTAGTGTAATGGTGCAACTCAAATCTTTTAAACCGCACAGCAGCATAAGCACCATGGTTCGATCGCTCTACCAAGCAAGGACAATTATTGCACCCAACAATCTCCCTCCCAATAATTGCACTCCTTGCAATCAATGGGAATCGAACCCATGACCTTGGCTCTGATACCACTTGTTAGGATCGATTAGGGGGGTAATCGTTGAGCTACAATAGCTCGGTTCTTGAAATATTGAACACCGATGAATTAAATCGAGTTTGGTTAAAAACCAAGCGGAAGATACTCGAAATAATCCTTCGTAGAAACCGATTAAATCTTTTATAAACCATTTAAGATATATGCAAGTTGAATGAGTAAAAAGATTTTCGGTTGAAGCATTTTATCAAACACTTGGTATGCAATATTTTGATATTTGAAGAAGACATAAAATGCTTCAACAATGCATCTTTAAAACTATGGAAATGATAAATAAATGCAATAAACAAATAGACACGAATTTGTTTATGGATGTTCGGAGATTTCAAACACTCCTACGTCACCCCTTCTTCCCCTTGGGAAGGATCCACTAGAAGACTTTGATTTATACAACACCTTGTACAAACCCATTCAGCTAGGACTTACCCACTGCCTAAACTGAACTCCTAGCACTAACGATTGTAGGCAGCACCTCACAATCAGCATATTGTTTAATGTCTCATATGCAAAGACTACATACACAAGTTTTACGTCTTTGTGCAAGACTCACTCAACTAATATTTGAACTTCAACTCTCTTGTATATGTGTGAGTGATTGTGTGTGAGGAATTTATCATTTACAGTGTATATCTCAATTGTATCCTCACACAAGGGCTTGTGCTCTCAACTAGCTAATTTCTTCATGCTAACTGCCCATGCTTTGAATCCAATTCCAAAGGTCTTGTTTGATCTTCAAGATGTTGTATTTCTAGGCTCCAACACTGATATATACGTTATACACAAGAATATGACCGTTGGAAAGTTTCTGTACTGTTTCCGAGATTGCAACGGTCAAATTCAGCTTGCTGGGCATTTTCCCGACTGGTCAACTCTGGTCAACTGGTCAACTCCACTGGTCATTCAGTCGGACTGGTTCAGTTGGTCTGGTTCAGTTGGACTGGTTCAGCTGGTCTTCAGCTGGTTCAGTTTCAGCTGGTGTGCTGAAATAACCGAGCTGAGATATACGACCAAAATACGGCAGCTACGCAAACACAACTGATTGCTGTTTTCGTGTGATCAGTTCGGTAATTGAGCGATCAGTTAGACCATGATAACGTCCGATTTTGCCCAACTGACGTGAAATACGATTTGTTCCAAATTGAGTTTTCTAATGAGTCCAGTTGGCGGATTGTCATTTGGATAATCCAGTTGAGAGATATCATCAAAATACCGAAGCTCGCCAGAAATTCAGTTTGTGAAAAATTCAGTTTCAGCTAGCTTCTTGTGTTTGCAACTTCACACTTGAGTAAATATGTTAGAAACACAATAACAAGTTTTGTTAACATCAAAATCAAGATTGCGAACTTGAAAAGTTCCAACACACTTCTTGGACAGTCTTTGGCAATATGGCCTGCAGTGCTACATCGGTAACAAGTATGAGTACCAAATCTGCACTCTCTCCGATGATGTCTACTGCACTTGGGACACAATGGCTTCTCAGGATCAAATGGAACTGCCGGTGGTTTAGGACTCGGAGCTAACTTTCCTTTCCCCTTGAAATTGCCTTTTCCTCTTTGGTTTGATCCTTGACCCCTTTGAGCAATGGCCTGCTGCATCGCCTGTCTCTCTCTGGCAATGTCTTTTTCATCTTGCTCGACCAACAAGTCCTTAGCCACAATCTCTTTGAATGTCACCGCCTTCGACATATTGATGTCCCTTCTGATCTCTGCTCTAAGGCATTTAATGAAATGAGCACCCTTGTCTTTGTTATTGGAGGCAATGTACGGGGCAAATAGACAGCCCTCCTCGAACTTCAGAATATACTCGTCAACATTCATACCTCCCTGTCGAAGCTCCAAAAACTCAGTCACCTTCCGAGCTCGAAGTGCATCTAGGAAGTACTTGTCATAGAAAAGATCAGTAAAATCTTGCCACTTCATTGCCGGTACATCAACACCTACCTTGGTAGCATTCCACCAAATGCGTGAAGCTTTGACTAAATGAACACTGCACGACTGATTCTGTTCTTGTCTTCATAGTTAAGATGATCGAAAATCGCCTCAAGAGCTTTGATCCACTCTACGGCCACCAAAAGATCAGTGCTTCCTGCAAATTCCGGTGGATCCATCCTCTTGAAAGCAGTAAAGATTCCATCATTACCAACTGCTTGTGCCACTTGACCTCTCCCTTGTCCTCTACCTTGGCATGTACCTTGCAGCCGAATCAGTTGCTGAATTTGCTCACTATGGACCTTGGCTTGCTCTTTCAATAACTTGCCGAACTCGTTGACAACTCTCGAGGAAGAACTATCCTCACCCTCTGAAGTCTTTCTCTTAGGAGGCATACTCCTACAATTTGCTCACATAATACATATCAACCAATAACAATGAATAGATGTAGAAGAAGACATACCCGGACAGTTGCAAGTAGACGAAGTCATATGCATTGGTCCGAAGAACGGTGCTCTGATACCACTAAATGTGACACCTCTGACCGGTTTTAATAAAATAACAGCAGAATTTAAAATTTTTTCTCGAAGGGAAGAAGGATTTAAAAATACATTTCCATATATAATCAAAAGTATATATCTGATCAATCAAATGATACAACCAAAATACAAAATATCATTTTTGTGATCATGTCCAAAATGCTATCAAAATATCTTCATCCTCCTTCCATCTTAGTATGCATATGACCTCGGCTCCAATCAACGTCCCGGCTCGCCACTCTTATCTGCATCACATGAAATAATTGAAAAGAGTATATAACTCCTCAAGTGGAACTCTTACATAGCAATGGACACATATCATACTCTGAAAATCATAACTTTGAAAACATTAAATACCATCAACTCTGAATATAAATATCTTAGCATAATATAACAATAAGATAGTATTTCTCTTTTCTCTGTTGGATTGATATCTATATAGTATCTCTGTCTCTGTACCTATATCCCATCGATATAAATCGATAACTCTGAGGGATATAAGCCTATGGTCGTTGATCAACTAACTCTATGCAACAAAAATTGAATCGCAACGCCGCTTCTCCTCATAATTCGGCTACACACTCAACAAGAAAGTTGCACATCTATAACTTATCTAACCACCCCAATTGGCCTCATACCAATCAACTCAACATTCAAATTACCATGAATTAAATCGTAACGACGCTACAATACCACTACACAACAACTAATAACAACAATGCTATAAACCATAAATCAAGATCCTTAACATCCAAACCATACTAAACTCGACAAAATAGTCAATAATCATATGAAATCTTAGACCGTACCGTTCACCAGGCTTGGCTAATACAAATTTTTTTTAATTTATTTAAAGTTCACAAAATTTGAAATTCACGATAAAAAAAAACTTAACATTTCCATAATCTAAATATTAATTTAACATTTAAAATCTCAAGTGTACAAATATCTTTAACTCGTTAATTACCAAAAATAATACGTTGACCTTTAATAAGATCAACTAACATCAAAATAAAGCATGAAAATCTTTAATAAATCATTATCAAAATCATTGTTTCAAAACTTCAATAATCAAGCTAATGCGGAAAATAAATGTACCTCGTGAGTGTACTGCCAGCCTCGATCCACTCAAAGTCAGTGCCTCCTCAACCTCATCCTCATCTGCAAAACATTCAAACCTATTGAGTTTAATGACTCAGCACGTTCTAATCATGAGTAGCAAAAAATATATATGCAAGCACATACATTAAAATCATAGTTTTATTCAAAATAAGCTAGCATTAATTTGTAAGCATAACTTAATCATAAATCGTCAAATCATAAAGCTTTTCAAAATTTATCGTTTTGGGTGAAGTTTGATCCTTGAAAGTGACTAGTTGTATCCTCTGGTTGACTGATCAGTCTTAGCTCACCATTGCGCATGAGGACGAGTAATAGGCACCGACATAAAATGGAAATACGATTGTTAGGCTCTTTCTGGGACCTTCTCCCTCACGATATTCCCAAAAACCATATATCATACTTTTTATGTCACACTCAATTCACATTCTTCAAACTATATTTCCTTTTTTTTAATCATAAAATATAATGTCATTTCCACATTTGAAAAATAGAATTTTAATAGTAAAAATTGTACAGCTTTATCATAAATTATAAAATCCCATATTTTCATCATAAACATTTTAAAATATCATTTAGCATGCGTTGTGAATCTTCGGGACACTGTTAGACCTTTCGTACTAACTGGGACGTAAAATGACCATTTTACCCTTAGACTATAAAACTCTCGATTCTGACTTTTTTTTACTCGAGATTATCCCAAATAATTATTTAAGCTTGATAAACATAAAAATTGTACATTAATTAAATGTTTTATAATATAAATATATAGTTTTTGTTTTATTAAATGTTTAAATATTATATGTTTTATAATAAATTGTATAAAATATAAGTTGTTGTGTAATTACAAGTTTTTACTATTTTTTACAGGTTCGATAAAACAAGAATAAACTTGGCGTTGCAAATGGGATTAAGATGATTCTTGGACCTGTAGAAAATTGATGTTAATATCTACAATATTGGTGGCAAGCATGAGATAAAAATCCTCTCACAATTGGGATCAAATTAAGCAACAAATAAAGTTACCAAAAGAGTGACTGTTTTACCATGCTCTAGTATTTTGACCATATCTTTCAAATTACTTGGTCAAATGGTTTGAAAAAAATACCACAACTAGACAACTCAATTATCCACATGTTTCTTTTTATGTGAAGAAGCAAATTCGGAGAAGAAGATTTTCAAAAGTGATGTGTAATATAATATAATATCTTGGAACACCAATGAAGACTTATGTATAAAAAAATAATATTTTATTTGTGGTTGTCTCCCCAAATTTGGCTATAAATAGGGGTGCATTGTAATGTATTGAGATATCCCTCATTCTATGAACAAATCTTTGAGTTCATATGTAATGCCCGAGATTTAATTACTGTAATCAGACGTTGATTAATTGGTAGACTTGAGGTTGTAGGAGCTCATGTGGAAAAGCCGGGCGTCGGTTGAAGAAAAACAAGATTTTGTACAGAACTCGTGGCCCCCGAGCGGTAGAAAGAGACCGCCCGAGCGCCAATGCACCTTAAGTTTGGATTTCAGGCAGAACGTTTGGCGCCCGAGCGGTAGAATATTACAGCCCGAGCGCCAATGTGTGATAAGCCAAGCATTCGGGCAGAAAGTGCCGCGCCCGGGCGGTACTTTCTTACCGCCCGAGCGAGTACCGCCCGGGCGCGAGACATGCGAAATAAGAACTTGAAATTTGGCTCGTTGCATGTTACGTGTATGTACATATATATATATATATATACACATATTTCAATTCTCAGAAAGAGGGAAACGAAAGGAAATCGAGAAAAGGGCCGAGGAAAGTGTTGAAAATCCTTGCGCCTTTTGCGAGAAATCCGTCCGTCTGATTTTGAATCTGACTTCGGTACTGTGTTTCTATCGGTGTAGGCTACAACTGGACATTGAGTATTGACAGGCTTTGAGTTCGAGACTTGGACATAGTCAGAGTATTAGAAAGAAAGGTATAAATTAATGTTGAGTTGGGATTGCACAACTCGAGTGAGGTTTGACTCGAGTTTCCCTAAATCACATACTTAGTTTATTACATTGATATTTGTAATTGATGAGATTGATGTTTGTAAGATATTGATTCACAGCCACTGTATATATTGATTACTGAGTCGTTTAGTCATGGGCTGATTCGCCTGGTCACCGGCTGATTCGTCTGGTTATTGGCTGATTCGTCTAATTATTGACTGATTCGTCTAAACTTTAGCTGATTCGCTTAATTGCAGGCTGATTCGTCTGGTTATTGGCTGATTCGCCTAATTATTGACTGATTCGTCAATTCTGCAGCTGATTCGCCCAGACACTGGATAAACGAATTATATCGATGCCGTTTAGGGATTGATTCATTCCTATCGACTGAGATTCGGTATAATTATTATTATTCAGACACCGGGATCCCTAGAATAGAATTGAGTCGAGTCTGAGACGACGCGTCAATTGAGATGAGTCGGAGACGACGCGTCGGTTGAGTTGAGTCTGATATGACATGTTGATTCACAGTTTTATGTCATTCATGTTTGTTGAATTGCTACATGTTAATGATAACTGATATATGCTTTTGTATATGTTTTTATATAATCGCATGTTTATATTGTTTATACTGGGATTTATTCTCACCAGAGTTATCCGGCTGTTGTCTTGTTTTGTATGTGTGCATGACAACAGGTGGGGCTGGATCAGGGTCAAGAAGAGGATGAGAGAAGACTAGATAGCGTGGATATCCGGGCTTTGAGGCAACATAGGATTCAGCACTGATATGTAGTTGAACCTAGTTAAATTCTGTAGATAACACAAGATTGTATGTTTATGTTTAATATGTAATTTGAAGCGAATTACATTACGTTTCCGCTTTGCATTTTAAAAAAAAATTTAGACCCATTTTATTATAAATGATTAATTAGTCCCAATGATGATTAAGAACATGATTAGCGTCCGGGTCCCCACAACAGGTGGTATCAGAGCGATAGATCCTTTAGATTGAGATAGAAGAGGCTAGTGAGCGGGGTAGATATAGTTTTCTTTCCTTACCTGTGATTGCTAGCATGTTGTACTGCTTTATATAATACATGTTACTTGATTTATCTGATTTGATTTTGTAATATGTATTATTGGGAACGAATCTGAATCGATTCTCGATCAGCAGTAAGATGATCAGAGGAAGGACTGACTTGAATTAGGTTTATTGGATTGGGTTACTAATCCATTTGAATTATCAGATATGCCTCCGAGAAGAGTACCTGAACAGGGTAGTACATCAAATCCTCCAATGGATGTAACACCGACTCCAATGGAAACCTTGCTAAAAGATTGCAGTCATTCAAACCACCCACTCTGAAGGGTACTGAGACATCAGTCGAGTGTGAGAGTTGGTTAGGTAACATTGAGATGATGTTTGATTCACTGGAGTACAGTGCTGAGCGCCGAATTAAATTGATTGGGCACTAGTTGCTTGATGTTGCAAAAAGCTGGTGGATTACGATGAAGAGGGCTTTGGAGCAACGAGGTACGATTATTACTTGGGATGTATTTAAAACTGAGTTTTATCAAAGATTTTTTCCAGTGTCGTACAAGAAAGACAAGGGGGCGGAGTTGGCCAATTTGAGACAGGGTCAGCTGAACATTGAGGAATATGTGACCAAGTTCTCTACCTTGTTGAAGTTTGCTCCACATTTGTCTGAAAATGACGAAGCCGTTGCTGATCAGTTCATCAATGGCTTGAATCCCGATATTTTTACATTGGTGAACACAGGGTGACCGAATAATTTTGCTGATGCCATGAATAGAGCAAAGGGCGCTGAAGCGGGCCTGATAAGGCAGAGAGGAGCTGAATTTGTTCCTCCAGTGTCGAGACCCCCGCAACCACCTCCCCGATTCAAGAGTGGCAGTAGCAGTGGTGGAGGAAAGATTTTCTGAAGGCTAGAGGAAAGCAGTTTAAGAAGTCTGGCGGCAGTTCTTCTAGCTCCAGTGGTTCTCAGCAGAGTTATACCGGCGTTTACTGCGGAAATTGTGGAGGGAGACATTCCACGGAGCAATGCCAAGGAGTACTTGGTAGTTGCCACCTCTGCAAACAACAGGGACATTTTGTCAGAGTATGTCCACAGAGGGGTTCCCAAAGATTCTAGGGAGCCGAACCATCTGGACCAACGGCACAGTGGAGTAGACGATCAGCTGCCGTTCCTTCATTTCAGCAAGCACCATCTCAGTCACAGCAGAGGCCAGGAGGAAGCCAGACAGTTGGCCAGCCTCTTAGACAGCAGGCCAGAGTATTTGCTTTGACCGAGGAGCAGGCTCAGGAAGCACCAGATGATGATGTTGCAGGTAACTGATTTGTTTGATTATCCTGCATATGTATTGAGGGATACCGGTGCTTCACATACTTTTATTTCTAAAAGAATTGCATTGATGCATGCATTATCTGTTGAGTCCCTATTTACTGTAGTAGTTGTTTCTTTCCTTTGGAAAAAGATCTTGTATCAGCGATTTCTGTTAGATCTTGTATACTACAGTAGGATGAGAATGAGATCGAGTTAGATCACGTGGTAGCTTGTATTGTGCTAGTGTTCATTGATTTTGGGACTGCATTACTAATATTGATATGTTGATCAAGTACAGAGCTACCATAGATTAGTTCCAGAAGATGGTGAGAATCAGACCTAAGATGACCAAGAGATGAATATTGTACGATAAGGATTCTTGATTGTGAATTCTTTTGATATTCGTACTACCTATGACTCGATTATTACAGAAAGGAGCAGAGTGACTCCTTATGTATTCAGTTGATTTACTGAAGTTATGTCTATCATTGGCTGATTTACCAATGATAAGAAAGTTATTCATGTTTTCCCCAGATAAGACTTCCGATTTGATTCCAATCAGAGAGATTGATTTTAGCCTTGAACTGATATTAGCAATTGTTGAAATTTTGAATCCTGATTGAGACAGATTGCATTCAGGATGGGTTATATCTGAAGATGATATATTCGTTGATTTTAACAGAATTAAACCGTAATTAGTTGGCCGAGGTGGATATCAGTGTCAGATATTTGCGGTTTTATGAGTTTAACAGATCAGTATCGATGAGTGATGTTTTGAATCTGATTGAATCTTGCTGTTGTTCTGAATCCGTTTGTGAATCAGGTAAGTAATACTGTATTATATGTTGATAACTGATTTGTTTGTGCCCGATATTTCGAATGTGAAATGACATAGATTGTCAGAAATGGTGCAATACTTGATTCAGTCAGCATCCTGATAGCAGAAACTGTTTTGATAGAAACAAATAAGATTAGATATGGCAGAGTTGGGATTGAAATGTCTGAACTCCAGACAGATAAAGATAGAAAGAAAGAAATCAATAGATGGGTTATATAACTTGTCGGTTCCTGAATGGAAATGAGATTACATTTCCAGGGATATCGTGATGAAGTTACTACATTCCTCTCGGAATTAGTATTGATTGATTTAGGAATGACAGACTGACCTAGTCTGCGAGTGTTAAGCCATACATGAAGATGTACAAATATGACATATTACGGAGATTCCATCAGAAAAGTAATGAGATTACACAGAGTGTTGAGAGTTGATTATATTAGACCGTGATTTTGGTTGATTTTGCACGTTTGACAGAATGTATAGTAAGAGTTGGATACTAGATTATATCTGAATACTGAATAGTATTCACTACTTGACGGACAGTCAGAGTAGATTATCCAGATTTTGGAGAATATGCTGGAAGCTGTAATGCTTGATTTTAACACTGAATGGCAGGATTCATTGCCATTTTGTGAGTTTTCGTACAACAACAACTATCAATCGAGTATTGAGATAACTTCTTTCGAAGCGCTCTCTTTATTGAAATGATATCTCTGAAGTTCTTGAGATTGGATCTAAAATGATCAGAGATATGACTGAAAAGATGAAGCTAATTCAGAAGAAAATGAAAACAGCTCATAATAAATAGACTGAATATGCCAATGTCGGACGATGACTGTTGGTATTTGAGACCAAAGATCGAATATATCTTTGATTGAGATAAACAGACTTAATAACACCTGATGATGTTGAGCTGTTACGAACTGTTAATTGGGTATATACAGATGTTGTATAGCCAGTATTGTGAGATTGATTCTATCAACAGTTATTCAAGTGGTATTATGAGATCATACTTCTTGAAGTAGTATTCCAGATTAAAATTAGAACTCTGTGACAGACCGATGACTCAGAACAAAGACTATTCCATTTGTAAAAGTTCAGTGGATTCATCATGACATTGAAGAAACTACTTGGGAAACTGAGTCAGATATGAGACAGAGATTCCCAGAATTAATTCATTGATATGAATTATTTGATTTATCTTCTTCTGATATACCTTCTGATTGATATGATTGATTGCTTGTGATTTCGGGGACGAAATAATATCTAAGGTGGGGAGAAATGTAATGCCTGAGATTTAATTACTGTAATCAGACGTTGATTAATTGGTAGACTTGAGGTTGTAGGAGCTCATGTGGAAAAGCCGGGCGTCGGTTGAAGAAAAACAAGATTTTGTACAGAACTCGTGGCCCCCGAGCGGTAGAAAGAGACCGCCCGAGCGCCAATGCAACTTAAGTTTGGATTTCAGGCAGAACGTTTGGCGCCCGAGCGGTAGAATATTACCGCCCGAGCGCGAGACATGCGAAACAAGAACTTGACATTTGGCTCGTTGCATGTTACGTGTATGTATGTATATATATATATATATATATATATATATATATATATATATATATACACATATTTCAATTCTCAGAAAGAGGGAAACGAAAGGAAATCGAGAAAAGGGCCGAGGAAAGTGTTGAAAATCCTTACGCCTTTTGCGAGAAATCCGTCCGTCTGATTTTGAATCTGACTTCGGTACTGTGTTCCTATCGGTGTAGGCTACAACTGGACATTGAGTATTGACAGGCTTTGAGTTCGAGACTTCGACAGAGTCAGAGTATCAGAAAGAAAGGTATAAATTAATGTGGAGTTGGGATTGCACAACTCGAGTGAGGTTTGACTCGAGTTTCCCTAAATCACATACTTAGTTTATTACATTGATATTTGTAATTGATGAGATTAATGTTTGTAAGCTATTGATTCATAGCCACTGTATGTATTGATTACTGAGTCATTTAGTCATGGGCTGATTCGCCTGGTCACCGGCTGATTCGTCTGGTTATTGGCTGATTCGTCTAATTATTGACTGATTCGTCTAAATTTTAGCTGATTCGCTTAATTGCAGGCTGATTCGTCTGGTTATTGGCTGATTCGCCTAATTATTGACTGATTCGTCAATTCTGCGGCTGATTCGCCCAGACACTGGATATACGAATTATATCGATGCTGTTTAGGGATTGATTCATTCCTATCGACTGAGATTCGGTATAATTATTATTATTCAGACACCGGGATCCCTAGAATAGAATTGAGTCGAGTCTGAGACGACGCGTCAATTGAGTTGAGTCGGAGACGACGCATCGGTTGAGTTGAGTCTGATATGACATGTTGATTCACAGTTTTATGTCATTCATGTTTGTTGAATTGCTACATGTTATTGATAACTGATATATGCTTTTGTATATGTTTTTATATAATCGCATGTTTACATGGTTTATACTGGGATTTATTCTCACAGGAATTATCCGGCTGTTGCCTTGTTTTGTATGTGTGCATGACAACAGGTGGGGCTGGATCAGGGTCAAGAAGAGGATGAGAGAAGACTAGATAGCGTGGAGATCCGGGCTTTGAAGCAACATAGGATTCAGCACTGATATGTAGTTGAACCTAGTTAAATTCTGTAGATAACACATGATTGTATGTTTATGTTTAATATGTAATTTGAAGCGAATTACATTACGTTTCCGCTTTGCATTTTAAAAAAAAAATTAGACCCTGTTTATTATAAATGATTAATTAGTCCCAATGATGATTAAGAACATGATTAGCGTCCGAGTCCCCATATCATAATATTTCTCTCTATATTTTTTCTTTATTTCTTCATTTAAATACAATTATCATATTAATTTCATATTCAAAGTTTTACACTTTGAATAATTAATAGCTAACTTCCTAAAGTTGAGATGATAAGGTGAAACTCTTGGCATGATAATAATGTTATGAAAAGGTAAGAATCTATGTTTTATATCATTTAATCATTATTTATTGTTTTTGTTATATTTATTTCTTTAAGCATTTTTACTTATAAGTGGGATTTATAGTTGCTATATGTTAAACTAAATTCTTGGAACCATTTAAATGTTAGTTTGGTATTACCAACCATTTAAAGTGGATGCCTTGATTTATTATACATAAATATATTATAATAATAAATTCTTGGAACAATTTAAATGTTAGTTTGGTTTTACCAACCATTTGACTTGGATTCCTTGATTTATTATATATGAATATATCATAGTATTAATTTATTGGTACCATTTAAATGTTTTTTTGGTTTTACCAGCCATTTAAAGTGGGAACCTTGATTTAGTGTTTACAAATATATATAGCACAATAAATACTTGACCACATTTATAAGTTTTGATATATATTATATACTTATAAGATAATAATATATGACATAATATAAATATGATTATTTAATATATTGGAAACATTTTATTAAGTGGATTTCAATATTATTCGTTAATGTTAACTTTATTAAAATACCAAGAGTGGATCCTTTAATCTCAACTACTTAAATTAAAATTTGAACAATTAAATTTACCCATTAAAGTTTCAAACAATTAAAATTAAAAAGAAACAAAAACAAAAACAAAACAAAAAGACATTGTAGTGGACTTGTAATTACTTTAGCTTCCCTGTGGATACGATATCGGACTCACCGAATTATATTACTTGTGGACAACCTGCTCTTGGGAGTGCAACAATCAAAGTCGCAACAAGTTTTTGGCGCCGTTGCCGGGGAAGTATAATTTAATTTCAAGTCTATTTAATTTTGTTTATAGTTTATTTTTCTTTATTATTGCTTTTGTGTGTTTTTATTCTTTTTCTTTTGCATTTGCATGAGCATTTGGTCACGTACACTTAGTGGTCGACTCATTCGAAATAACCCTTTATTTTTACAAAACATGGCGGAAGAACCCATCCAAGAAAATGAAGATAAAATTCAATCTCAACATGATCATGATAGACGAAAAACACTTAGAGATCACATGAATCCTACACGTACTAGTGCACCTTCATGTCTACTTTTTCCCCTGATGTATCTCATTTCAATTTTAAGCCTGGTATTATCCAACTTTTACCCAATTTTCATGGCTAAGATTCTGAAAATCCATACATGCATTTAAGAGAATTTGAAGAAGTGTGCAACACATATAATGATCTAAATTGTAGCATGAACACCATTCGGCTTAAGCTTTTTCCTTTTTCTTTAAAAGATAAAGCTAAAACTTGGCTACAAAATCTTAGATCGGGATCCATTCGAACTTGGGATGAATTGCAACAACAATTTTCGAAAAAGTTTTTTCCATCTCATAAAACAAATTCTTTCAAAAGGCAAATCATCATTTTCACTCAAAAACAAGGAGAAACTTTTTATCAGTGTTGGGAAAGATACAAAGATTTGCTTAATCTTTGTCCACATCATGGTTTTGAAATTTGGAGAGTTGTTTCTCAATTTCATGAAGGCTTAACACCTAAAGATAGGCAAATGGTGGAATTTATGTGTAATGGAACATTTGAAGATAAAGATCCAAACGAGGCAATTGAGTATCTCGATTCATTAGCTGAAAATGCTCAAAATTGGGACATTATAGGTACAATCGAACCATCAAACAAGATTCAATCTCCTACATCTGGTGGAGGTATGTACACTCTGAAAGATGAACATTATTTTCAAGCTAGATTTACCTCTTTGGCAAGAAAAGTTGAGGCACTTGAATTGAAAAAGAATGGTCAATTAAAATCTGTTCAAGAAAGTGCGTGTCACATATGTGATACAAGTGATCATTTTACAAAAGATTGTCCCACTTTGCCCTCTTTTAAGAAATGTCTCCATGAACAAGCCAATGTTTTGAACAATTTCAAAAGGCCAAATTTTGAACCATTTTCTCAAAATTACAATCCAGGTTAGCGAAATCATCCAAATTTTAGTTGGAGGAATGATAATGCTGCACAATTTTCACAACCACATTTCCAAAATCAACAAAATTTTCAAAATTATGCACCTTATGTTCCTCTACCTAAAAGAAATTTGGAAGATACATTGAATTCTTTCATTGCAAAGAAGGAATCTATCAATACTCAAATTGCTCAAACCATGACAGATTTGAAAGATACTCTTGCTAAATTTGCATCTGCACTTAATGTCCATGAAAAAGGTAAATTTCCTGCACAACCACAGCTTGATCCCAAGGATCATCATTCACAAACTGGAACTTCTGGAACTCAACCGATGGATCAGGTAAAATCTGTTATTACCCTTCGAATTGGTAAGGTTGTGGAAAAATCCATTCTTGAACCTTGTGAAGATGATGATAAATCAACTCCAAAGGGTAAGGAAGTGGAACCCATAATTTGCGAAGAGGAGGATCAACAGACAGTGTCACCACCATTCCCTCATGCATTGAAAAATACAAAAAAAATCAAATTTGAATTATGATATATATGATATTTTTAAACAAGTAAAAGTTAATATTCCTTTATTAGATGCAATAAAACAGGTACCATCATATGCCGAATTTTTGAAAGACTTGTGCACTGTGAAAAGAAAATTGAATGTGAAAAAGAAAGCATTTTTAGCCGAACAAATAAGTGCAATCATTCAAAATAATAATACTTTAAAATACAAAGACCCTGGTTGTCCTACTATTTCATGTATTATTGGAGAAGGAAAGATTAAAAAAGACTTGCTTGATCTTGGAGCTAGTGTGAGTTTACTTTCATATCCAGTTTATCAAGAACTCAATCTAGGCGAGTTAAAATCTACTTCAGTAACTCTTTTACTTGCCGATAGATCTGTTAAAGTTCCAAGAGGTATGGTAGAAGACGTAATGGTCCAAGTTGATAACTTTGTATATCCTGTTGATTTCATAGTTTTAGATACACAACCTATCGAAGCTTGTAATGCAATTCCTGTAATTCTTGGTCGTCCATTTTTAGCAACTTCTAATGCTCTTATAAATTGCAGGAATGGAATAATGAAGTTGTCATTTGGTAACATGACCTCGGAGCTCAATGTTTTTAATCTTTGTAAGCAACCACATGACAAAAGAGATGAAAGTGAAGATGAAAATCTTATTGAAACTCTTGTGGAAGAAAACATTCAAGAAGGGAGTACTCGTAATCAATTAGATATTTGTTCAATTGAAAATGTTAAAGAAAATATTGAAATTGATCTTGATGATTTTATCTGGTATTACTCGTTACCAGGATCAGAGAAAGAATTTGATGCAAAATATGAGAACAAAGATGAACCACCCATATTGGAGTTAAAACCCTTGCCGGAAAAATTGAAGTATGCATTTCTTTGAGAAGATGAAACATATCTGGTGGTAATTTCTTCCAAAATAGAAATTGATCAAGAAGGTAAATTAGTTGATATGCTTAAAAGACATAAAAATACAATTGGTTGGACACTAAAAGATCTCAAGCGCATTAATCCACTAATTTGCACTCACAAATTTCACTTAGAAGAAAATGCAAAAACATCTCAATAACCACAAAGGAGATTAAATCCACACATGAAAGATGTTGTGAAAACTGAAGTTCTCAAACTACTTGATGTTGGGATTATCTACCCTATTTCTGATAGTAAATGGGTAAGCCCAACACAAGTAGTTCCAAAAAAATCTGGCATCACAGTGATAAAAAATAAAAAAGGTGAATTGTTAACTAGTCGAGTCCCATCTAGTTGGCGGATGTGTATTGATTATAGAAAATTAAATGACGCCACTAGAAAAGATCATTTTCCATTACCATTTTTGGATCAAATTTTAGAAAGAATAGCAGGTCATCCATACTACTGTTTTCTTGATGGATATTCAGGTTATTATCAAATTCTCATTGCACTCGAAGATCAAGATAAAACTACATTTACATGTTCTTTTGGAACATTTGCATTTAGAAGGATGTCATTTGGATTATGCAATGCCCCAGCAACATTTCAAAGATGTATGCTAAGCATTTTTTGCGACATGGTTGAAAATTGTTTGGAAATTTTCATGGATGATTTAACTGTCTTTGGGAATACATTTGATAATTGTCTTGAAAATTTGGACAAAGTTTTAAAAAGATGCGAGGAAAAAGGTCTTATTTTAAATTGGGAAAAATGTCATTACATAATTACTTCTGGAATTGTTCTGGGACATGTCGTGTTATCTCATAGAATTGAAGTTGATAAAGCAAAAGTTGATGTCATTGCCAATTTACCCTCTACAAAAACCATTAAAGAAATTCGTTCATTTTTGGGGCATGCTAGATTTTATAGGAGGTTTATAAAAGACTTTATTCAATCTCTAAACCCATTTGTAACCTCTTAACAAAAGACACTGCATTTGAGTAGACTCAAGAATGTCAAAATGCTTTTGATAAAATCATTCGACATTTAACATCAGCTCTTATCATGCAACCTCCTAATTGGTCTTTACCATTTGAAATCATGTGTGATGCGAGTGATTATGTAGTAGGTGCAGTATTGGGTCAAAGAAGAAACGGTAAGCCTTATGTGATATATTATGCAAGTAGAACTTTAAACAATGCTCAAATGAATTACTCCACAACTGAAAAAGAACTACTTCCTGTAATATTTGCATTAGATAAATTTCGTTCTTATTTGATTGGATCAACGACTATTGTGTTTACTGATCATTTTGCTATTAGATATTTGTTGACCAAACATGATGCAAAGCCACGACTGATACGATGGATTTTGTTGCTCCAAGAATTTGACATTGTGATCAAAGATAAAAAAGGAACCGAGAATGTCGTAGCCGATCATTTATCGAGACTAGTAACAGGATCATCTTGTAAAATGAAACCAATTAACGATAATTTTCCTGATGAACATCTATTTTCAGTTACTGCTACACCTTGGTTTGCTAATATAGTAAATTTTCTTGTGACAGGAAAAATGCCATCGCAATGGAGTTCCCAAGATAAGAGAAATTTTTTGAATGAGGTAAAAAAAATTTATTGGGATGATTCATATCTGTTCCAGTACTGTCCAGATCAAATTTTTCGACGTTGCATACCCGACAATGAGGTAAGTAGTGTCATTAAATTTTGTCATTCAGAAGCATGCGGAGGACATTTTTCTTCAAAGGAAACGGCTGCAAAAATTTTGCAGTGTGGATTTTATTGGCCCACTTTGTTTAAAGACACCCACGAAATCTGCAAGATCTGTGAAAATTGTCAAAAATTGGGTGCAATTTCAAAAAGAAACATGATGCCTTTGAATCCTATCATTGAAATTGAAATCTTTGACTGTTGGGGAATTGATTTTATGGGACCTTTTCCACCGTCGTTTGGATACTTGTATATTTTAGTTGCAGTTGATTATGTTTCCAAATGGATAGAGGCAATTCCATGTCGAACAAATGATCATAAAATCGTCATCAAATTTTTGAAAGAAAATATTTTTAGTAGATTCAGAATTCCTCGAGCTATGATAAGTGATGGGGGAACTCACTTTGTTAATAAACCATTTGCTTCATTAATGAAAAAATATGGTATTACTCACAAAGTAACTACTCCTTATCATCCTCAAACAAATGGACAAGTTGAATTAGCTAATAGGGAGATAAAGCAAATTTTGGAAAAAAATGTTAACTCAAATAGAAAAGATTGGTCTCTGCGACTTAATGATGTACTTTGGGCATATCGAACAGCTTTTAAAACATCATTGAATATGTCTCCCTAAAGGTTGGTTTACGGAAAACATTGTCATTTGCCTGTGAGATTGGAACATAAAGCTTATTAGACGATCAAAACTTTTAATTCAAGCATGGATGATTGCAACAAATTGCGCAAATTGCAACTTAATGAACTTGATGAACTCAGAAATGACGCGTATGAGAATTCAAGGATTTATAAAGCAAAAATCAAATCATTTCATGATAAAACAATTCTTAGAAAATCTTTTTAGATTGGTAAAAAAGTTTTGCTTTATAATTCTCGACTTCACATATTCCCAGGAAAATTACGATCAAGATGGACAGGCCCATATGTTGTAAAGCATGTGTATCCTTATGGAGCTGTGGATATTGAAAATCCTAAAAATGGTGATGTTTTTAAAGTGAATGGACAAAGGCTTAAACCATTTTTGGAAAATGAAATCTTTCAAGAAGAGTTTATTTCCCTTTCCGATCCTTAAATTCTTGTGTACATTTAATTTTGTTTGTTTTTATTTCAGGTTTTCTTAACCTTTTTAATTTCTCGGTTAAATGGCGGATAACGGTAGTCGGTTAAATCAGTTTCCCACAATTGCTGATACAAAAATAAATAAAAAAATCATTTCTTTTCTTTTCAAAATGGATGAAATTCTCTCAAAAATTTGTAAATATTTTCCCTCTGTTTCTGAAAATGTTCTAAGAAAAATTTATGCAGGAAGGTGTGAAAGATTGAGATTGCTAAAGCAAAAAGGAATTCCAGAAGATATTTGTCTTGTAATAGAAGCTAAGGTCCGATTAGGAGGAGAAGTTCCACAATCATTGCTCATTCGGTATTTGCCTGGATTAGGAAAAAGCACTTATGCGAAAAAACGAATGGCCAAAAGTTTAAGGGTTTGTCATAAGTGTGCAAGATGAACTTGTGACAAACGATGCAGATCTTTGGGATGTGTTTCTAATAACAGAGAAGATAAAATTGGTTTCATTAAGAATGGTCTGAGCAAGGAGTCTTTAGATAACATCTTATTGACTCTTGAGACGCATTCTAGTGGACATGTGCATATTGAACTTCTCCGTTTATGGAAACAATTCCAAGATGAGCGTCATAGACTTGGGAATCAGACTAAAAAAGACCTTGTTTGCCAATTTATAAGAAAATTGGATGGGAAGCATATCCTCGACTCATAGAAGGCGTTAAGCCGTTTCTGGACGTAAAACCAGAGGAAAATTAATTTCATTTCAGAAAATTCTCGACGGATGCTCATCTGTGCTTCAACTGCCGATCAATTAATTGATGATTTAGAATATTTTGTTCATAAGCCTGATCCGATGATAACAAAGATCAATTGGTCGCAATCAAGCAGTAAGAAAAGGAAGTTGGATCATTGATTCAAAAGTCGTGGATTGGTTTGTGTTTGTTTCAGTTTGTTATCTTCAATAAAATTCCAGGTGATATCTCTTTCATTATGTACTCTTTATTAATAGTTATTTTGACATTAGGGACAATGTCATATTCTGATTGAGGGGAGAACAAACTTATAAAAAAAAATTTAAATTTTTTTTTATAAATAAAAATAAAAAAATATATATTATTTTAAAATAAAATCATGTTTATTGTTTGTATCTTAGTAATTTTGCAAAATGTCATACATTACATGTTTGAAATATTTAAATTAGAAAATGCATTAATCTATTTAAGAATGTTTAAATTTTTATTTGAAAAAAAAAAGTCAATTTTAATATTCTGATCAATATAAAAATATGATTTATGAAATTTTTTTGAGTGATTAACCATTGTGATAAAATCAGGTATTAAAGTATATGGCTCAAGATATACCTTATAAGAGTGCCTAAAATTTTAAACTCACACATATTTTGTGAGTGAGTGGAGAGGACTGAGAAAACAGCTTTTAAGCCTTTATTGATCATATAAGAGACTATCTATTGTTTAGATCTTGAGTTCTTATTTTGAAAAAAAAATTATATTTCCTGAAAGAAAAAAAAAGAGAAAAATACAAAAAGAAAGATATTGAAGATCTATGTAATTTTTAAGTTATATGCTATGACCCATATATTTCTCATAAAAAAAAAAGAAAGAGAGAAATTTATTGTACAAATTAAATAAATATGTGGTCAAGAAACATAAACTTAGTCTTATTCCACGATGTTATGAAAAGAAAAAAAAATATATCAGGAAAAAATATATAATAAGAACAACTAGATTTCGAATCAATGGATTTTCTATCTTTTGATTAGTTTGGCTCGTTTGTCTGTCTGCATTCTGTAAACCATTTTTCTGAGCATTTATCTGTATTCCAACTCCATGAGAGAAATCGTTGCCATAAATTGAAACATTTATTAACCTGTGAGGATATGGAGTTGAGACTCTTAATAGAAATTTCTGAAGGCCGTGTACATTTAACTACCTGAAATAAGCTTTGAATTGATCATCTCAAATTATTTCATAAATTATAATTATGATGATCTTGATATAACTTTGACAGTTTTCAAATTTAATTTAAACACTTAAATAGTTTTGATTACATTTCTATTTATATTAATCAATATGTTTTGTATTGCTATTAACGCTTTAATTGCTAGGGACTAGCAATAAGCTGGTTGGGAGGTGTGATAAAGATAAAAATTGTACATTAATTAAATGTTTTATAATATAAATATATAGTTTTTGTTTTATTAAATGTTTAAATATTATATGTTTTATAATAAATTGTATAAAATATAAGTTGTGTAATTACAAGTTTTTACTATTTTTTACAGGTTCGATAAAACAAGAATAAACTTGACGTTGCAAATGGGATTAAGATTATTCTTGGACCTGTAGAAAATTGATGTTAATATCTACAATATTGGTGGCAAGCATAAGATAAAAATCCTCTCACAATTGGGATCAAATTAAGCAACAAATAAAGTTACCAAAGGAGTGGCAGTTTTACCATGCTCTAGTATTTTGATCATATCTCTCAAATTACTTGGTTAAATGGTTTGAAAAAAATACCACAACTACACAACTCAATTATCCACATGTTTCTTTTTATATGAAGAAGCAAATTCGGAGAAGAAGATTTTCAAAAGTGATGTGTAATATAATATAATATCTTGGAACACCAATGAAGACTTATGTGTAAAAAAATAATATTTTATTTGTGGTTGTCTCCCCAAATTTGGCTATAAATAGGGGTGCATTGTAATGTATTGAGATATCCCTCATTCTATGAACAAACCTTTGAGTTCATAATATTTCTTTCTATATTTTTTCTTTATTTCTTCATTTAAATACAATTAGCATGTTAATTTCATATTCAAAGTTTTACGCTTTGAATAATGAATAGCTAACTTCCTAAAGTTGAGATGATAAGGTGAAACTCTTGGCATGATAATAAGGTTATTAAAAGGTAAGAATCTATGTTTTATATTATTTAATCATTATTTATTGTTTATGTTATATTTTTTCTTTAAGCATTTTTATACCCTACTTATAAGTGGGAGTTTTGATTTATTGTTGCTATATGTTACACTAAATTTTTGGAGCCATTTAGATGTTAGTTTGGTATTACCAACCATTTAAAGTTGATGCCTTGATTTATTATACATAAATATATTATAATATTAAATTCTTGGAACCATTTAAATGTTAGTTTGGTTTTACCAACTATTTAACTTGGATTCCTTGATTTATTATATATGAATATATCATAGTATTAATTTATTGGTACCATTTAAATGTTTGTTTGATTTTACCAACCATTTAAAGTGGGAACCTTGATTTATTGTTTACAAATATATATAGCACAATAAATACTTGACCACATTTATAAGTTTTGGTATATATTATATACTTATAAGATAATAATATATAACATAATATAAATATGATTATTTAATATATTGGAACCATTTTATTAAGTGGATTTCAATATTGTTCGTTAATGTTAACTTTATTAAAATACCAAGAGTGGATCCTTTAATCTCAACTACTTAAATTAAAATTTGAATAATTAAAATTTACCCATTAAAGATTCAAACAATTAAAATTAAAAAGAAACAAAAAAAAAAGACATTGTAGTGGACTTGTAATTACCTTAGCTTCCCTGTGGATACGATATCGGACTCACCGAATTATACTACTTGTGGACAACCTGCTCTTGGGAGTGCAACAATCAAAGTCGCAAAAAAGCTTAAATTTGACTTGTAATATTTTTATTTAACGTAAACTAAAGCCTTTTGATTTAATTCCTTTTTAACTAAACCGTAAAGTCTTTTAATCCCAACTTTAATATTTTCATCCAAAACTTTCAACATAAATTTTTTATACATAAAAGACCCTCGTGAACCATGAATCGACCCCCGTAGACCATGGTTCGAACCATTATTCTTCCCTAACCACATGATCGAGCCCTAGTATCCAATCATGTCACGTTATTTCCAAAACTCCGAGCCATGTTCGACCACCTGAGACCAGAACCTTACCAACACCCCATGGACCATAGCTGAACCAACCTCGACCAGCACACCCAGCTCCAGCATAAGCAAAAGCCCAGGCGCAAGACTCTTAGCCGTCCCTTGCCTCCTTGCGCGATGAGGAGTCATGGCCATGCTAGGACTCCTCTTGACTCTAGACATCGACTCCATGCACACCTAGCCATACCTCGACCACCCTCTAGACCTGATGGACCATCCTAGCCAGCACCAACCGAGACACACTCCTCCCACGAAGATACATCAGCCGCGCACATGCATGGGAAGAATCATTGTGCATGTGAACTCTTCTCCCTTGCTGCTGCCCTGTCCAGCCCCTCAAGGACTCCTCCTAGCCTCTCAACCAAGCCAGGAACGGGCCTTACCCAAGCCCCATGCGCTACCTCCCCTTAACCGAGCCCTAGGACCCATGGAAGGCTCACAAACCCTAGGTTCATCTAGCTAACCCAAACGTAGTTCCCTTGATAACTATCCAGCCCTCGTTTCCACCTTAAACTGCCCTTTCCATCCTTTAAACATCATATGTTGGCAGCCTAACCCTTGTAAATCATAACGTTTTTCAAACAAGCGTAATATCGTCAAAACATTGAAAATATTAGTTCTACCGTTAAACGAATCATGCATAAGTTATTTTCTTGCAACAATAAAAAAAACAAGCATAATATGGTTTGAATGATGTGTCAAATGTTCTTAGAAATTGCAATGCTCCGAAAATTCGAAGGTCCACGCGAACCACATGCATACAAGTTATTAAATTCCTTGTGTATTTCAATCAATTGTTTAATTACGTAAATTAATTATGATGTGCATATTTACATATTTAAAATATATTTTTCTATATGGTTGCATTAACATGTATTTTTAGGGTTATTCGAGTTGCAATCGAGGAACGGAGACCGAGGGCTGAAAATGGAAAATAATTTTATTAAATAATCGTTTGAAATTATTTAAAATATGATTGGCTTTTTCTTATTTTTGAAAATAAGATGGTTTTTGAGATGATTTTATACGACGATACGTAATTTTTATCGACGTTAGACTTTCAACAAAAATACGAACGTATTGGTAACCTGCCTAATAAATTCACAAATTTAATTAAACTAAATATTTTAATTAAACGCTAATGGGCTAAATGGACCTAATTAACATTGTTAATGGGCCTAAGCTAGCAATTAGAGTTTGGATTTTATTATTAAAGTACAATAAACCTAGCCCAACCCATTATGGTACATGCCCCACACCCCTTAAGCATTCAAAACTCCTTTCTCTCACAAACCCACACACACACTAGGAAAAGCAAGGGAAAAGCATCGAAAACTTGCAAGGTATTTAACCAACGTCCCCTCGTTGTCGTTCTTCAAATCGTCAATGACACAAAAGCACGCCATACTCTTTCCTTTACTCATCTATCACACCCTAGTATTTGTATGATATGAATTGCATGGAAACACAAGATGCACTTTTACTATTTTCGTTTGTATGCAAACATGAATTTTAATGCTTAGGTTTTGATCCAAATACATGATTTATATGTTCTTAAGGGGGTGCCATGATTAGGGGTTGATCTGCATCGTTTGTCAAAAGTCCATTTCGCACACTTATGACAAACCTCTAAACTTTTGGCCCTGCGTTTTTTCGCATAAGTGCTTTTTCCTAATCCAGACAAATACCGAATGAGCAATGATTATGGAACTTCTCCTCCTAATCGGACCTTAGCTTCTATTACAAGACGAATATCTTCTGGAATTCCTTTTTGCATTAGCAATCTCAATCTTTCACACCTTCCTGCATAAATTTTTCTTAGAACATTTTCAGAAACAGAGGGTAAATCACACCTTCCTGCATAAATTTTTCTTAGAACATTTTCAGAAACAGAGGGAAAATATTTACAAATTTTTGAGAGAATTTCATCCATTTTGAAAAGAAAAGAAAAGATTTTTTTTTTAAATTTTTTGTATCAGCAATTATGGGAAACTGATTAACCGACTATGAGAGTCACGGAGTACCGTTATCCGCCATTTAACCGGGAAATAAAAAGATTAAAGAAACTATTTTTAGGATTTTCAATATCCACAGTTCCATAAGGATATACATGCTTTACAACATATGGGCCGGTCCATCTTGGTCGTAATTTTCCACATTGTCAGGTATGCAACGTCGAAAAATTTGATCTGGACAATACTTGAACAGATACGGATCATCCCAATAAAAGTTTTTTACCTAATTCAAAAATTTTCTTTTATCTTGGGAACTCTATTGCGGTGGCATTTTTCCTGTCACAAGAAAATTTACTATGTTAGCAAACCAAGGTGTAGTAGTAACTGAAAATAGATGTTCATCAGAAAAATTATCGTTAATTGGTGTCATTTCACAAGATGATCATGTTACTAGTCTCGATAAATGATCGGCTACGACATTCTCGGTTCCTTTTTTATCTTTGATCACAATGTCAAATTCTTGGAGCAACAAAATCCATCGTATCAGTCGTGGCTTTGCATCCTGTTTGGTCAACAAATATCTAATAGCAGAATGATCAGTAAACACAATAGTTGTTGATCCAATCAAATAAGAACGAAATTTATCTAATGCAAATATTACATCAAGTAGTACTTTTTCAGTTGTGGAGTAATTCATTTGAGCATTGTTTAAAGTTCTATTTGCATAATATCACATAAGGCTTACCGTTTCTTCTTTGACCCAGTACTGCACCGACTGCATAATCACTCGCATCGCACATGATTTCAAATGGTAAAGACCAATCAGGAGGTTGCATGATAGGAGCTGATGTTAAATGTCGAATAATTTTATCAAAAGAATTTTGACATTCTTGAGTCCACTCAAATGCAGTGTCTTTTGTTAAGAGGTTATAAATGAGTTTAGAGATTAAACTAAAGTCCTTTATAAACCTCCTATAAAATCCAGCATATCCCAAAAATGAGCGAATTTCTTTAATGGTTTTTGGAGGGGGTAAATTGGCAATAACATCAAATTTTGCTTTATCAACTTCAATTCCATGAGATGACACGACATGTCCCAAAACTATTCCAGAAGTAATCATGTAATGACATTTTTCCTAATTTAAAATAAGACCTTTTAACTCGCATCTTTTTAAAACTTTTTCCAAATTTTCAAGACAATTATCATATGTATTCCCAAAGAGAGTTAAATCATCCATGAAAATTTCCAAACAATTTTCAACCATGTCGCAAAAAATGCTTAGCATACATCTTTTAAATGTTGCTGGGGCATTGCATAATCCAAATGACATCCTTCTAAATGAAAATGTTCCAAAAGGACATGTGAATGTAGTTTTTTCTTGATCTTTGAGTGCAATGAGAATTTGATAATAACCTGAATATCCATCAAGAAAACAGTAGTATGGATGACCTGCTACTCTTTCTAAAATTTGATCCAAAAATGGTAATGGAAAATGATCTTTTCTAGTGGCGTCATTTAATTTTCTATAATCAATACACATCCGCAAACTAGATGGGACTCGACTTGTTAACAGTTCACCTTTTTCATTTTTTATCACTGTGATGCCAGATTTTTTTGGAACTACTTGTGTTGGGCTTACCCATTTACTATCAGAAATAGGGTAGATAATCCCAACATCAAGTAGTTTGAGAACTTCAGTTTTCACAACATCTTTCATGTGTGGATTTAATCTCCTTTGTGGTTGTTGAGATGTTTTTGCATTTTCTTCTAAGTGAAATTTGTGAGTGCAAATTAGTGGATTAATGCGCTTGAGATCTTTTAGTGTCCAACCAATTGCATTTTTATGTATTTTAAGCATATCAACTAATTTACCTTCTTGATTACTTGATAGTTTGGAAGAAATTACCACCGGATATGTTTCATCTTCTCCGAGAAATGCATACTTCAATTCTTCTGGCAAGGGTTTTAATTCCAATATGGGTGGTTCGTCTTTGTTCTCATATTTTGCCTCAAATTCTTTTTCTGATCCTGGTAACGGGTGATACATAATAAAATCATCAAGATCAATTTCAATATTTTCTTTAACAGTATCGATTGAACAAATATCTAATTGGTCACGAGTATTCCCTTCTTGAATGTTTTCTTCCACAAGAGTTTCAATAAGATTTTCATCTTCACTTTCATCTCCTTTGTCATGTGGTTGCTTACAAAGATTAAACACATTAAGCTCCAAGGTCATGTTACCAAATGACAACTTCATTATTCCATTCCTGCAATTTATAAGAGCATTAGAAGTTGCTAAAAATGGACGACCTAAAATTACAGGAATTGCATTACAAGCTTCAATAGGTTGTGTATCTAAAACTATGAAATCGAAAGGATATAAAAAGTTATCAACTTGGACCAACACGTCTTCTACCATACCTCTTGGCACTTTAACAGATATATCAACAAGTAAAAGTGTTACCAAAGTAGGCTTTAACTCGCCTAGATTGAGTTCTTGATAAACTGAATATGGAAGTAAATTCACACTAACTCCAAGGTCAAGCAATGCTTTTTTAATTTTTCGTTCTCCAATAATACAAGAAATAGTAGGACAACCTGGGTCTTTGTATTTCAAAGTATTATTATTTTGAATGATTGCACTTACTTGTTCGGCTAAAAATGCTTTCTTTTTCACATTCAATTTTCTTTTCACAGTGCACAAGTCTTTCAAAAATTTGGCATATGATGGTACCTGTTTTATTGCATCTAATAAAGAAATATTAACTTTTACTTGTTTAAAAAAATCATATATATCAAAATTCAAATTTGATTTTTTTGTATTTTTCAATGCATGAGGGAATGGTGGTGGCACTGTCTGTTGAACCTCCTCTTCGCAAGTTATGGGTTCCACTTCCTTACCCTTTGAAGTTGATTTATCATCATCTTCACAAGGTTCAAGAATGGATTTTTCAACAACCTTACCACTTCTAAGGGTAATAACAGATTTTACCTGATCCATCGGTTGAGTTCCAGAAGTTCCAGTTTGTGAATGATGATCCTTGGGATAAGGCAGAGGTTGTGAAGGAAATTTACCTTTTTCATGAACATTAAGTGCAGATGCAAATTTAGCAAGAGTATCTTTCAAATCTGTCATGGTTTGAGCAGTTTGAGTATTGATAAACTCTTGCTTTGCAATGAAAGAATTCAATAAATCTTCCAAATTCCTTTTAGGTGGAGGAACATAAGGTGCATAATTTTGAAAATTTTGTAGATTTTGAAAATGTGATTGCAGAAATTGTGCAGCATTATCATTTCTCCAACTAAAATTTGGATGATTTCGCCAACCTAGATTGTAATTTTGAGAAAATGGTTCAAAATTTGGCCTTTTGAAATTGTTCAAAACATTGGCTTGTTCATGGAGACATTCTTTAAAAGAGGGCAAAGTGGGACAATCTTTTGTAAAATGATCACTTGTATCACAGATGTGACACACAATTTCTTGAACAGATTTTAATTGACCATTCTTTTTCAATTCAAGTGCCTCAACTTTTCTTGCCAAAGAGGTAAATCTAGCTTGAAGATCATGTTCATCTTTGAGAGTGTACATACCTCCACCAGATCTAGGAGATTGAATCTTGTTTGATGGTTTGATTGTACCTATAGTGTCCCAATTTTGAGCATTTTCAGCTAATGAATCGAGATACTCAATTGCCTCGTTTGGATCTTTATCTTCAAATGTTCCATTACACATAAATTCAACCATTTGCCTATCTTTAGGTGTTAAGCCTTCATAAAATTGAGAAGCAACCCTCCAAATTTCAAAACCATGATGTGGACAAAGATTAAGCAATTCTTTGTATCTATCCCAACACTGATAAAAAGTTTCTCCTTGTTTTTGAGTGAAAGTGATGATTTGCCTTTTGAAAGAATTTGTTCTATGCGATGGAACAAACTTTTTCAAAAATTGTTGTTGCAATTCATCCCAAGTTCGAATGGATCCCGATCTAAGATTTTGTAGCCAAGTTTTAGCTTTATCTTTTAAAGAAAAAGGAAAAAGCTTAAGTCGAATGGTGTTCATGCTACAATTTAGATCATTATATGTGTTGCACACTTCTTCAAATTCTCGTAAATGCATGTATGGATTTTCAGAATCTAAGCCATGAAAGTTGGGTAAAAGTTGGATAATACCAGGCTTAAAATTGAAATGAGATGCATCAGGGGGGAAAAACTAGACATAAAGGTGCACTAGTACGTGTAGGATTCATGTGATCTCTAAGTGTTCTTCGTCTATCATGATCATGTTGAGATTGAATTTCATCTTCATTTTCTTGGATGGGTTCTTCCGCCATGTTTTATAAAAATAAATGGTTATTTCGAATGAGTCGACCACTAAGTGTACGTGACCAGATGCTCATGCAAATGCAAATACAAAAGAATAAAAACACACAAAAGCAATAAAAATTCAAATAAAGAAAAATAAACTATAAAGGAAATTAAATAGACTTGAAATTAAATTATACTTCCCCGGCAACGGCGCCAAAAACTTGTTGCGACTCTGATTGTTGCACTCCCAAGAGCAGGTTGTCCACAAGTAGTATAATTCGGTGAGTCCGAAATCGTATCCACATGGAAGCTAAGGTAATTACAAGTCCACTACAATGTCTTTTTGTTTTATTTTGTTTTTTTTTTCTATTTAATTTTAATTGTTTGAATCTTTAATGGGTAAATTTTAATTGTTTCAAATTTTAATTTAAGTAGTTGAGATTAAAGGATCCACTCTTGGTATTTTAATAAAGTTAACATTAACGAACAATATTGAAATCCACTTAATAAAATGGCTCCAATATATTAAATAATCATATTTATATTGTGATATATATTATTATCTCATAAGTATATAATATATATCAAAACTTATAAATGTGGTCAAGTATTTATTGTGCTATATATATTTGTAAACACTAAATCAAGGTTCCCACTTTAAATGGTTGGTAAAACCAAACTAACATTTAAATAGTACTAATAAATTAATATTATGATATATTTATATATAGTAAATCAAGGTTCCCACTTTAAATGGTTGGTAAAACCAAACTAACATTTAAATGGTACCAAGAAATTAATATTATAATATATTCATATATAATAAATCAAGGCATCCACTTTAAATGGTTGGTAATACCAAACTAACATTTAAATGGTTCCAAGAATTTAATGTAACATATAGCAACAATAAATCAAAACTCCCACTTATAAGTAGGGTATAAAAATACTTAAAGAAATAAATATAACATAAACAATAAATAATGATTAAATAATATAAAACATAGATTCTTACCCTTTAGTAACCTTATTATCATGCCAAGAGTGCCACCTTTTCATCTCAACTTTAGGAAGTTAGCTATTCATTATTCAAAGTGTAAAACTTTGAATATGAAATTATCATGCTAATTATATTTAAATGAAGAAATAAAGGAAAAATATAGAGAGAAATATTATGAACTCAAAGGTTTGTTCATAGAATGAGGGATATCTCAATACATTACAATGCACCCCTATTTATAGCCATATTTGGGGAGACAACCACAAATAAAATATTATTTTTTTACACATAATCTTCATTGGTGTTCCAAGATATTATATTATATTACACATCACTTTTAAAAATCTTCTTCTCCGAATTTGCTTCTTCACATAAAAAGAAACATGTGGATAATTGAGTTGTCTAGTTGTGGTATTTTTTTCAAACCATTTGACCAAGTAATTTTAGAGATATGGTCAAAATATTAGAGCATGGTAAAACTGCCACTCCTTTGGTAACTTTATTTGTTGCTTAATTTGATCCCAATTGTGAGAGGATTTTTATCTCATGCTTGTCATCAATATTGTAGATATTATCATCAACTTTCTACAGGTCCAAGAATCATCTTAGTCCCATTTGCAACGCCAAGGTTATTCTTCTTTTATCGAACCTGTAAAAATAGTAAAAACTTATAATTACACAACAACTTCTATTTTATACAATTTATTATAAAACATATAATATTTAAACATTTAATAAAAAAAAAACTATATATTTATATTATAAAAAATTTAATTAATGTACAATTTTTATGTTTATCACGTAAAAATAGGAATAGTTTGGAGTCCAAGCGTTAAAACGCAAAGGTATAATTTCTAAACACTCTATAGATGTTTTTAAACACACGACGCCCAAGATCAAAATTTTTAAACTTCCGCTGTGTCTTGGGTGCGAGAATACGATGTCCCAACAAGATTGTGGGAAGAGGAGAGTCGAAAGAGTCTCCTCTACAGATAATGTTGTTGATCCACTTACAAAGCCCTTGGCAGGACCAATGTTTGAAAAGCATCGCGAAGCAATTGGATTATTGTTTATGGGTAGTTGGCTATATGGGAAGTGGGATATTGTTATAGTAGATGCCCTGCAAGCCAACGGTTGGCTAGAGAATTTATTGATTCAAATGAAAAAAACAATCTTTATTTTAATATAATTTAATTTTTCATGGTTTCGTTTTGCCTTATCTGTATATTCATGCAATCAGCATAGATAAAGTCCTTGATTATACTTTAATACAAACGAATTGTAATTCGATGTAGAAACTCATTTGTAAACACTGTATAATCTAAATTCGTTACTAGTCGATTTAGCTGCCTAAAACATGGATAGAGGTAACTTGAGCTCGAGACCAACATCTGTGATGTTGTGTACCGCATTTCTTGGTAAGGGCATAGAGATGTCCAAACATGTAGATGTGTAGTCATATGATGATTATACTGAACTACCCTCCATCGGACTTTCCAAGTGGTTATCATTCATCGAGAGGATAAGTCCTTGGTTATGATTGTACACCATTAGTCCTTACGAGTCAGGACAATTACTGAGGATATATATGCTAGGGCTGTGCTTTGACCAGTTTACCGACTCCAGGAGAGTCATCAGGTGGCGAGATTGGGTACACTTGCGACACATGTAGGAGCCAGTGTATTGTAGTCGTGGATTCACCGCTCACCTATGGGTGTGGATATCCTATGTGATCTTATGAAATAATAGTGCGAGAAATCTCTGGCGAGAGTACGAGATGTACGTTGGAGAAAGAGTTCTTCAATAGTACATGCGATGCTACTATTTATATGTATCACGTAGTTATCGAATTATTATGCAACCCTCGATGAACCAATGGTTGCAGATTTGATCGGGATATATGAGATGAAGGGACCGTACTGTACGTTAATCATAATCGACTGGTTCTTGCAGGCACTATCATTGACACCTAGGGAATTATGGGGCGATGCTACTAGACGCTCTTACCATAGTTCGATGCATTTTAATGAGAAATATAATTTCTGACATTCTCATGATCAATTGTTGATGCATAGAATTGGGCAAATTAGGGTAAGTCCGAATAAATGATTATGTCCTGAATCACAAGGAGTTGTGAACCCACGACTAGCTGTATCCCTGAACCATTGAGGGTCACACAAGCACTGGATCATTTGTTTCCGTTGATAGAATAAATTCAAGGAGTTGAATTTATGATAATTAAATTTTGAGAAAATAAATTCAAGGAGTTGAATTTATGAGATAGTAAATTCAATAAGTTAAATTTATGAAATTTGGAGAGAATAAATTCAAGGAGTTGAATTTATAAAATTTGAGGATTTAATTTATTAAACTCAAAAGTTAAGTTTATTAAATATTAGGTTTTGGAGGTGATAAATTCAAGGATTTGAATTTATAATTTAAATATTAAATTCAAATGTTGAATTTATAAGGGATTTAAATTAAATGTAATGGGTATATTTATAATGGGCTTGTAGAAGTACAAGACCAATATACATATTATTAAAGTTCTTAATTGGACTTTAAAAGATTAATTAATTAATTAAACTAGTTGAACTAGAGTAATTAATTGATTAAACCTATTAAGTATTTAATTTAATTAATGGACCATAAGCTTATATGTGTGTTAGGCTTAGTGTTAAATACAATTCATTCTCAATTTTTTGAAAAACCCTAATGTAATATCCAAGCTTGGTGAACGGTACGATTTAAGATTTAATATATTTATTTACTCCTTGGTTAAGTTTAAGTATAGATTTGTTGTTAAGAGTTGCGATTTATGGTTTATAGTATTGTTGATTATAGAGGATGTGTAGTTATGTTGTAGCGTCGTTGCGGTTTAATTCATGGTAATTTGTGTGTTGAGTTTATTGGTATGAGGCCAATGAGAATGGTTAGATAAGATATAGAGTTGCAACTTTCTTGTTGAGAGTGTTGTCAAATTATGAGGAGAAGCGACGTTGCGATTCGATTTTTAGTTTCTAAGTAGGCGACACCGCACCCGCGGTAGGAAAGACACCGCACCCGCGGTGGTTGGGCAGAAGAGATACCGCACCCGCGTTCCATTGAGCAGCGCACCTGCGGTCGATGCTTTCGAATTTTTGGTTGTTGTTCAGTACGCGTAGCGCACCCGCAGTAAGAACTATAGCGCACCCGCGGTCGTGAACAGTAAAGTCTTGTTTTCGAGATTTAAGTGATATAATAGAAGAGTTGCCCTCATTTCTCTAATTCTTTTCCTCACTTCTCGATTTTCAGCTTAAGGGAGAGCTAGGGTTCTCATATTCCTTCTTTCATTTCTTTGATTCAAGCTCTTAGTGGGATTATTGAAGGGAGAACAAGATCATTTTGTGCTTAAGAAGCTAAGGCAAGCTTATGGTTTAGTTATTCTTTGGATTTTGGTGTTGGGGAGAAATCATGGAATGTTAGATTGTGTTGGTTTTATGGGTTTTATGGTATGGGTTTGTGATTATTAAGTTATTGATGGTTCAATACATGGTTTATTGTTGTAGGAATTCTACTAAGAGTTTAGATTCAAGCTTTCTATTGGTAGTAAGTGGAATTCATTCCTTGTGCTCACATGAATTATATGTATTGTATTTCAATGGTTTTAACATGCTATTCCCTTCCATTTGATTCATGATATATATTGATACACTTTGTTGTATATTAGAGGCTTTTATATGTCTCAAATGTATGAAAGGAAATGCAAGAGAAAAGAGTCCTCAAAGTGTTTGTTTTAATGTCAAAGAGAGAATTCAAATGATTTATTTGATTGATAAAGAGATAGTAAGAGATTGCATGCAATTAGTTGATCAACGAACATAAGCTTATATCCGAACAGAGTATCGATTTATATCGATGGGATATAGGAACAGAGACAGAGATACTATTTAGATATCAATCCAACAGAGAAAAGAGAAATACCATCATTATTGTTATGTTATACTATGTTATTCACGTTTCAAGAGTTAAATGGTATTTAATGATTTCAAAGCTATGTTTTACAGAGTATGATATGTACAGATTGTTATGTAAGAGTTTCACTTGCTGAGTTTTATACTCATTTCAGTTATTTCATGTGATGCAGATAAGAGTGACGGGCCAGGACGTTGATTGGAGCCGAGGTCATATGCATAGAAGATGGAAGGAAGAAAAGGCTATTTTGTTAGTATTTTTGGACATGATCAAAATGATATTTTGTATTTTGATGCAACATTTATTTGATCATGTATATACTTTTGAATGTATATATTGAAAATGTGTTTATGTCAAGAAATTTTAAATTCTTCCTCCCTTCAAATAAATTTTAGAAAAATTCCGCTGTCATTTTATGAAATCAGTTAGAGGTGTTACACCTAACTCCACTCTTTTTGTGTTTTTCGAAAATTGCTCTCCTTTTTCTCTCAAAAATTTTGGCCTCCATCAAAGAAAATTTGATTTATGCCGCATCTCGATTTTTAATCTCCAACGATAAATCATTCTATACTTTCTAGTGCAAGTTAAAAGAGGAACAAGTAATCCAGTCGTGGACCAGATTAGGAGATTGAAGAAAAAGATTGGAAGAACGTACGTGAAATTTACCACAAGAGCTACGTTCGCTTATACCGACGTAATTGGAAACAAGTGAAAATTGTTCACCAAAGGTAAAAGTTTTAAACATCCTACGTATGTTTAATTTATAAAATCATACGAGTGTTCAAACAAATATTTTTATTGTAAAAATAAAAATAAAATTTTAAAATTTTCGCTGCGTTTTGGGCACGAGAAAACTGAGATCCAACGTAGACAACCATCAAACATCACCACAAGCGTGGGACAAGTTTGTTGTTTCTACCATATGAAAACAAATATTTCGCCTCAAATAAGGATGCTGACAGGAACAGAAACTCGAACTAGATCCAGATCTGAGCTTATTCAACCAAATAACATATGTTCTTTTTTCAGTGTCAATATGTGCCATATGTCACTACTTCTCTTTGATTCTGTACTTTTATTCGGGATTACCTCATTTTGGGAATTTTTTAGTTCATCAATGAAACAATATCTGTACGAGAGAATATTGCACAACTAGTTAGGCTCAAAATCTATTTTTTTCTGTGTTAAGTTAAGATACATATGGATGTTCAATACGTGCTTGCTTACTCCAAAACTTATAGCTTTCCATTCTTATCTTTCACCAAGTAAAAACCATAACATTCACAGCCTTGAAAGTGAAATCACAGTCAGTTGAATACTCGTACATTTGAACTGTGTACGCATATATGAAAGAATTACACAAAACTTTTAACACTTCATCCCTCCATAAGAAAGGTATGTATATACATGACTCGTAATCTAAAATTTATACTGCAAAAATAGATCAATTGAATAATCATTCTTATTTCCATATGTATAACAAATTTAACAAAGTAACAAACTCGGGCAAATCTATCACCTGATTCCTCATACCGGATATCATGTGTATCATCTCATCTCCTCTGTCTCCTTGACCGATAAAGATTTCTATATTCCCCATAGTTCCTCCCACGAAGTTAAATTGTGCTGATCGTATCAGGTACAGAAAACAAGCCAGCTAATCTCTGCCACGGCACCATGAATGCAATCACAAACAAGCGCTCTAGAACGAAGAACTATTATTGCTAAACCAGATCTTCTGAAGGCCCGTGAACAAATAAGAATGATAATCCATAACATGATTGAGCAATTGTGCATCACCCTGCCTCTTATACAAAATCTATAAGGCTGCCCTGACAACATTTCCCTGATCAAGCTGAGTCTTGGGTAAAATCTGATAACAAACCCATCCAACAGCTCCTCGGTTAGTAATCAAACAGAAAATGAATCAAGCAAATATTTGATCGAATGGCATTGCAGTGAATAATTGAAATGAAAGAATTCAGCAACTTAAATATGAGCATACATCCTACATTAGCAAGTAACTACTTCGCGCTCTGGGTAAATGTCATTCGATTCAGAGAGAGATCTCACAGTTTAACTTTAATTAAGTTCAAAATTATTCACGTCCAATCAACGGCCTCAGAACCATAGCATGGATCAAATATTAAATGAAAAGGAAACACCTTTTCATATACTCTGAGCAAAACCAAATTTTCTTAGATTGTCCATAAAGTGTAGCACTTTTAATTGAAGGTATAGAAACGACCACAATAGGCAAAAGATTTAACTTTTTAGCAACTTATATATAATTCATAAAGTAGGCTATTACATGATTGAACCCACGACAATTTTCGGTTTCCAGCTCAAGTATCATGTATCCTTAACAATTGCAAGCATAAAAGGACCCACTACACTGCAAACGATCATTTTCTACCTCAAAATTTACTTCATGACCAAAAACACCAGAATAAAAAACAAAAAAAATCAGGAAAATGTAACATAAACAGAGCAAAAAAGAAAATCAAGAACACTAACATTAAATCATGATAAAATATTATGTTATTGATCAACCTTGGAAACAGTCTGCAGAATATTCCTTTCGTTTTGAAGATCAAAGCTTGGAACTGCCGAACATTCCTTCGGAGTTTCAAACAAAGATAAGGAAAATTTTTTTGAAACAACACCAACATCAAAATAAATCAACCCTGAGCTAGGAATATCGACCCGGATTTCAATCACTGGAAACCACAAGAACAAATCTTGGGCAGTCATCCCAGATAGCCCATCGATCTGTCCGTAGCTCAAAACGCCCGAAACATTCATTTCGTAGTGCAATTCATTCTCGAACTTGGCATTGCAAGCTTGATCCAAGCAAACTTGGAATTTCCCGGACTTATCAAAGCTGAAATTGCTCACCCCTTTGGGGAATAACCCCATGGGCAGCCCATAAAGATTAAGAATATCGTAAATGGATGAATCCTCTGACATCTTATTGCAGGTTGCCATACATAGAAACGAGGAGATGAAGAAGAGAGCGGATAGCGGGACGGTAAAATGGCGTAAAGGGATCATTTTGGCTGGTTTCTTGATGATTATAACGTGGAAATTTCCGCAGATTTAGGGTTGGTAATGGAGAAAATGGGCAGTGGGATGGAGAAGAAGAAGATGGAGATGGTGCCAGCAATAGTACAGAGGGTTATTTGCAGAATATGATCAATAATTGGAGGTTTGCTTGGGTTCCTCCATGGAATATTGACTCGCTGTGATTGGTGTAATAGACCGCATCAATCGTGATGGCGTAATACCAATATCCAGATAAAAATCTACATTAAAATTTTATTTTAAATTTGTCATTCTGAAATTTGTTTATTTATCTTGTAATTACGAATTTTTTTATGTTAATTTTTACAGTCAATTATTTATTCAAAAAAAAAAAAACCCAATTTGAGCATATTTATGTTAAAAGTAAAAATTTACGGTACAAAAGTAAAAATCTCAAACTCATATAAATATATCAAACTACACTTATAAAATTTTATCTCTACTCAATTGTGATTTTTTTTCACAAATTGAGATACTTAATTACAGAATTTCTTTGGAAATAATCCAAAAATAAATTCATCATTACATACATAATCACACACTAATTTTCAATATTTACAACTCTTATTTTCAACATTCAAATATATCAACTATTATTTTTCCACAATTTCAATGTTCTTGACTTTATATCATAATCGTCTGATAATTAAATGATTAAAAGTTACATTTTTTTTTCCTTTTAATTTAAATAAATTTATACATTTTCTATTCATTACATTATTATTTTGTGTCATATATAACTAATCCACCATGCCAATTGACCATGTGTAACGCTAGGATTATCTATAGTACGTCGTTGCTTTTCGGGACATAATACAAGATATTGTCTGTTGAACCGTCACAAGTAAATTTGTTCGAGTATCATTTTTTGTATTTAATACGTAGTGGAAGTTTTAAATTTTTTTTTTTGTTTTCACGTTCAAAACTGGAACGACTCTAATTTTAAATTCATTTAATTTATTCTAGTTTTAGTTTTATTTCTAGACCATGCATAATTAATTCATTATAAATAAACTAGCATATATAATCAAATAAATGAATTTAATATTATCCAAAACCATTTATGCGGAATAAGTAAATAAAGCAAATAAAGTCTAAAATTCAACTCAATAAATATTAGCATCCTATCAGTCGGTAATAAAAGCAATAATCCGTAAAGTCATCAAAATCTTTAACATATGCGGAATTTTTAGATCTTTGGGTATGCAGTGCGCCTCTTGGATTACGCGATAGTCTGCATCTCAGGACTCAACATCATCATTACATACAACCATTCAACATAATGAGTCTAATGACTCAGCATGCTCAAACTTAATATAGCAAGTACGTAATATACAATCACATGCATAAAAATTACTCTTACTAAAAATAGAATTTTCAAGTAAACATGAAACCTTCAAAAATATGCAACTTTTGAAATCATGCGTAGATATGAACATTTTTCATTTAAATTATCATTTTTAGGTGAAGCCCGATTCTCGAAAGTGACAACATTCATTCGATTGATCAATCTATAAACCATAGTACAAGGCCACCGGGTTCAATGTCCATTTATTCGACGATCCCACCGACTATCATAAAAATAAATTCGTCGTTCACTTTTTCAACGGATCCATTACATTGAGATTTCTGCCCCTGTTTTTGACGGTTCATTCCCTTTGTCATTGCAGGTTCACCGTTTCCGTTTTCAAGAGATCCCTTACTAATTTTATGTCACGATAAATTCACATTCCACAAAAATATTTTCCTTTACTTTAATAATTTATAAAACATTCATAACTTTCCATACACATTAAAATTTCCAAAAAGGGCTCATACTATTCGTATACGTCGAGATTGCTAAAAATAACATATACGTGCAAATACGTTAAAACTTATAAAAATAGCATATATCATGCATATACTATAAAACTTCTAAAACAACAATTTACATGACGTGGAATTTGTTAGAGTAGGTGCCCGTCGAGCCAAGTGTTGGCCGAGTGTTCACAATGAAACTCTATCTATAAGCAATCTTTATTTTAGTAATATTTGATATTATTATTTTGGCACATCTTTATCTGTATACCCATGCTAGTTGCATAGATAAAGCCCTTGAATATACAAATGGTAGAAAGAATATGAGATGCTCATATGATGAGTATCATGAAACTCATACTTGGAATACTGTATATTCTAAACGGTTCCTAGTCGATTCAGCCGCCACTAAGAAGGATATAGGCCGCTTGAGTTAGAGACTAGTATCTGCGATGTGAGTACCATGTTTCATTCGTAGGGGACATTGTGATGTCCGAGCATGCAGATAGGTGCTCTTGGTAGAGTGCACTGAACAACCCTCCATTAAAGGACTTTCCAAGTGGTTCTCACTTATCGAGTGGAAACGTCCTAGTTTATGGTTGTACACCATTAGTCCTTATGACCCGGGACAACATTGAGACTCTATGTGCTAGAATTACACTTTGACTTGTTTACCGACTCTCATGGGGTCATCAGGTGGCAAGGTTGGGTGTTCTGTCGAAACACATAGGAGTCGATGCATTGTAGTCGGGGATTCACCGCTTACCTTTGGGTATGGATATCCTATGTGTTATCATGTGTATGTAGGTTGAAAACTCTGGCCAGAGTATGGTGGTAATTATGAAAGGGGTTTCATAGATTACACCATCGATGCAACTACGACATGACACATAGTATCGATTCACTGAAAACTCTCGATATACCAATGATTGTCGAATCGGTCGGGATATACGAGTTGAAGGGACCGTACTGTACGCTAACCATAATTGAATGGTTCTTGCAGGCACTATCATTTGATACCTAGGGAATCATGTAAGCGATGCTGCTAGGCGTTTAACATGATTGGTTGGGTACTATCAGACTTGAGTTCTGACGTTCTTGTTATCAAGGTGTTGATAAGTAAGAATGGAGCAATTGGGGTATGCTCATATAAGGACATGTTTAGTCCGAATCACATGGAGATGTGAACCCACGGCTAGTTGTATCAATGAACCATTGAGGGCCACACAAGTACTAGCTTTCTAGATCCCGTTGAGAAGTAAAAATAGTTCAATGTATTGAACGGCTTATAAAGGAGTTTATAAGCGTAAGGAAAATTAGAAGTATGACTTCTATAAAGGAGAAAATAGTTCAATGTGTTGAACGACTTATAAATGAGTTTATAAGTATAAAGAAAAATAGAAGTATGACTTCTATGAGAGAAATGTAAATTTTGATTTATGGAAGTGTTCCTAAATTAAAATTGGCCAAGTGAATAATGTAATTGAAAATTGTGATTTTCATAAACATTATTATGGACTAAATTAAATTAATTCAACTGTTGAATTAATTAAACACTAGTGGGCCTGGTAGAGTCCAAATAATTAAATTAATTCAAGTGTTGAATTAATTAAATAATATTGAGTCTTGTAAAGCTCAATTAAATTAATTATTTAACTAGTGGGACTTGGGTAAATTCAAGTAATGTTTAATTAGTCTCAAATATGTTTGAGATAATTAAAATTTAGTCCATGGTTTTTATTTTGATAAAAACCATATAATATACATGCATGGGAGGTGAAAGGTTGGGAGACTACTTTTTGAGTTTTCAAGGCATGACATGCAACTTTTTGGAACAACTTTTCCCACAACCAAGTCTAGTCTTCCTTCTCTCCTCCCACACTCTCCATGGCCGAAATTCATCACTTTTCTCTCCAAGTTTTTCTCTCAATTTTCTTCTTCAATTGTTGAGGAAAGAAATCACTTCTCTTTGAAAAATCTTCTTATTTTTCTAGTGCAAAATAAGAAGGGTTCTAGCTAGTTAGTGGTGGGCTTGATTGGAAGAAAGGAGTCCAAAAGAAAGGTGAAGCTTGTAGATTGTCTACCTTCAAGAGCTAAGGTGTTTACACCTTAGTTGGAGCCACAATCAATCTTTGAGATTGATAGGTAAATTTTTAAAACACCCTATGTATGACATTTTGGTGTTTAAATGTATTTGCTACACAAAAAGGATGGTGGCCGAAATTTTTTCTTAAAAATTAGATTTTTTTAACTTCCGTTGCGCTTCCGGTCACCGTAACCGATCCCCTTTCAAGTGGTATCCGAGCTATGGTTACGATTTTGTGTAGCAACTACAAGATATTATATTGAGATTGATTTCTAACCGCATGAGACCGAAAATTTGCAACGAAACTCAAGGCTTGTTGGGGCGTTTTTCGGGCAGCATGTTGCTGCCAGTTTCGGGCAGCTTGGTCTGCCCGAAACGGGCAGCAAGGGCAGCCCAAGGGGCTGCCCGAACAGCCCCTTACTTTTAATTAAAAAAAAAAATTTTTTTGTCGCCGGAATCCGGCGACGGAGCTCCGGCGACGGCGATGACGGCTAGGGTTTCCAAAAGTGTTTTGGAATATCAAAGTGTCATGGGCCTTGAGTTGTTGGGCCATTGGATGGCCAACACATTTGTGATTTTAAATGGGCCAAAATATTTTTAGTGAAAAATGAGTTTTTGGGCCCTTAAGTTTAAAATTACGAAAGTTGCAAATATTTTCTCATGAAATAAATAATTTAAGTTGGACTTTAATTATTTATAGTAAATGGTGATTAAAAGAAATTCGGTTATAAATAAATTAATTGGAAAGTAGACAAAGGTGTTTGTATACTTTGTTAATTTAGTTTATAATCGTTGCGGTTAGTGATCGGATCAAGATATATAATATTGGATCAATTAATTATTGTGATAATTAATTGATGGTGTATGATATGTGATATTATGCATGAAGGATGATCAAAAGCTCAAGCCCAATTTGCTAGGTGTATGCTAGGATATTTTGTGTTGAATGATTGTAATAATTATCAATTTATAAAGTGGGCTTGGTTTATGGCCCGTTCCCACCCCATGAGATGTATCCCTATTTGCCATGGATATTTATTTGTAAATATTAGTATAGTGGATGATCAAGATTGGAAGATGGTGGCCATGATGATTATGAAGATCGAAGACATGTAAATATTGGAAGCTAATGTAATAGTTGCATTTGCATCCCGTGCATTTACCCTAGGATTGGACCTAGGCCCGTGTTTAGCTCACACGGTCCATTAGTATTGGGGCGATTGATCATCCTTGTTTGTTTACTGTTTATAATATATGCATGATATGTTATAAATAATGAGTATGTGCGTTATTATTATGATAATAACAAAGTTGCATGAATCCGGCAAACATACGATCAAACATGACGAGCTTTTAAAAAAATAAAAATTAATGATGAGACCTTTCAAAACTAAAAACCCTCATTTTGAATAAGATTCAAAAATTAATATCAAGCCCGAAAAGGGGAATTATAAAATTGGTTATAATTTCCTTGTCTTCCATCGACAATGGGTGCATGATGAACGCTACCCGTACTCGGGGCTCGGCTCATATTATTGGGGGGGCCTTGGGTGCCGGAAAGCTGTGACATCCATTGACATGGTGATGTGAACTACGTGGAACTCCCATGACTTCGGCTCAGATAATTGGGGGAACTCATGGCGACCGTCCATTAAGGTTCAACATCGATGGGTAAGGCTTGACACGTAAAGATGAACGACGTCTATAATGGGTCCTAATCAAACGTGAGACAAAATTTTACGTTAAGGGTTGCATTGTGATGCAATTGAGAAACTACCTTTTAGGAATTGTGATTGGCTGTATAATCGGGATCATAATTCGCTAATTGGACCTTACGTACCTACTGAGGAAAGGAGTTTCCCGTTTTCACTAGAGGGTAGTGAAAGATGTCAAAACAGTGGGAGCAAATATTTATGAAGTAAAAGTCCAAACTTCATATCTTACTAAATATTTTAAAATAGTCATCAACATTTATCTGTTTTTACTTTTCAGTACAAATTGACAATGTCTTCGATTCGCAATCCGATATCTGCAATATTCGACAAACACATGTTAACCAGACCTAATTACCTCACTTGGCTAAGAAACCTAAAAATAGTCTTGAATTCGGAAAGGGTAGCATATACACTGACTGAGTCGCCCCCTGTTGAGGCTCCGACTGACTGCAATCCTGAGGAATTGCAGGCTTACAAGGAATGGTGTGACCATGACTTGATAGCCAGGTGTTATATGCTGACTTCTATGAATGATGAGCTGCAGAGGCGTTTTGAGGGTGCAAAGAATGCTGCTGACATTCATTTGCACCTCAAGGAGCTTTTTGGTGAGCAGACTCGGCCTCTTAGGCATGCTACCGTCAAGGAGCTGATCACTTTGCGCATGCGAGATGGGGCCTCGGTCCATGAGCATGGCCTAAAGGTGATCGGGCTCGTGGACAAGCTCGTTGGCATGGATCTGATCTTGCCTTCGGAATTGACCACCGACGTGTTGATGTTATCGCTGCCTAGCTCATTTGATCCTTTTGTGGTGAACTTCAACATGAACAAGATGGAACCGACCCTTGAGGAGTGGGTAAACATGCTTGTTACGTTTGAATCCACCATCAAGAAAGAGAAGTTGGTTCTTTATGTGGGTTCTTCATCTGGTACGAAGATTGATCCACATGGGAATGGAAAGAAGCGTTCTTTCCAACGTCCTAAGAAGAACGTGCCCTTGTTGAGGCAATCTCCGAATCCCGTTGTGGCAGCCACACCAGTTAGGGCTGACAAGACTAGTGATGTTTGTCATCACTGCAAGATGCCTGGACATTGGAGGCGAAATTACAAAGAATATCTGGCCCAGAAGAGTTCTGGAAACGGTATGTTTTAAATTGAAGTAAACATTTCAAATAACTCTACTTCTTGGGTATTAGATACTGGTTATGACTCACATCTCTATAATGAGTTATAGGTGATGGGAAGAAGTAGAATGCTTAAGGAAGGTGTGACCTTCTAGAGGATGGCTATGGAGCAAGAGTTGCTGCCAAGACCTTAAGAAATGTTTACTTATTGTTGAACAATGATTTTAAGTTAATTTTAAGAGATGTTTTGTTTGTACCTTTTTGGTGAAAACATTATTTCCATTTCTATTGTGATAAAGATGGATATTCTTGTTTATTTAGCAAAGGTGTTTGCAACATTTACAAGAATGAATGTTTGATTGGTACTTGAGAACTTGAAAACGATCTCTATAACTTAAAATTGAAAGATATTCAATTAAATGTCCATTCAAAGGCACACACCATATGAGATATGGATGGGTAAGCCTCCCAAATATTCTTATCTTAGAATATGGGAGCCCTGCTTATGTGAAGCAGGTAGTGGGAGATAAATTGGATAGTTGATCCATTTTATGTTACTTTGTGGGATATCCAAGGATTTTAGTTGGATATCACTTCTATCATCCCCAAGAAACAAAGGTGTTTGTTTCTAGGAATGCAACCTTTTTGGAAAAGGAATTTTCTATTGGATAGAAAAAGGGAGATGATAGAACTCGAAGAGGTTCGAGAAACACCAACAATTATAGAACCCACACCCGAAGAGCCAAGAGAGGAGATACAGGCTCCTAGAAGATCCGAGAGAGTCTCGAGACCACCTATGAGATATGGTCTGCTTCTTGAAGAGGGCCATGATGAGCCTAACCATGGATTTGATCCAAGGACCTTCAAGGAAGCGTTATCTGATGCCGATTCATCCAAATGGCTTGAAGCTATGGAATCTGAGATGAATTCCATGCATTCGAACCAAGTGTAGGGATCTTATATATCCACCTGAGGGAAAGGTTCCCATAGGGACTTGGGACGGATGGGAAGGTATTGACCTTCAAGGTGCGGTTGGTGGCAAAAATGATGTACTCAAAGACAAAGAGTTGACTTTGAGGAAACCTTTTCCCAGTCGCAATGTTCAAGACCATAAGGATTTTGCTAGCCATAGCTGCATGGTATGACTATGAGATATGTCAGATGGATGTCAAGACAGACTTTCTTAATGGGGATTTTAAGAAAGTTATTTACATGTCTAAACCTGGAGGGTTTACATCTATCGGAAGTGAGCATATGGTATGCAAACTTCAGAGATCTATTTATGATCTAAAGCAGGCATCTAGGAGTTGGAACCTCAGATTCGATAATACAATCAAATAGTTTGATTTACTAAGAATCCTGAGGAACCCTATATGTATAAGAGGGTCAGTGGGAGTGTTGCGACATTCCTGGTGTTGTATGTTGATGACATTCTACTCATTGAGAATGATGTAGGAATGTTGCAATCAACTAATATATATGGTTAGCGAGTAAGTTCTCGATGCACGACTTGGGTGAAGCATCTTTTGTATTGTGAATACAGATCTATTGAGATAGATCGAGAAGATTGCTTGGTCTCACCCAGTCCACATACATTGATACCATCGTGAAGCCGTTCTCGATGGATGAGTCCAAGGGAGGACATCTACCAATGTGTCATGGCGTGTCCCTATCCAAGTCTGTCTCCCAAGACTGATGCAGAGATAGTGGCGATGACTCGCATTCCGTATGCTTCGGCTATTGGTAGCATCATGTATGGGATGATATCTACACGTCTTGACGTGGCTTTCGCACTAAGTGTAGTGAGTAGATATCAATCGAACCCTGGTCCTCCACACTGGAAAGCTGTGAAAGACATCCTCAAGTAGTTGAGAAGGACCAATAAATTGTTCTTGGTCTATGGGGTGGAGAACTAAAATTGGAAGGCTATACCGACTCTAGCTTCCAAAGCGATATCGATGACTCGAAGTCAACCTCTGGTTTTGTATTCATGCTCTATGGTGCTGCTGTCTCTTGGAAGAGTTCCAAGCGAGACAATACTACGGATTCCAGCACATAGGCCGAATACATTGCTGCATCAGATGCAGCAAGGGAGGCTGTTTGGATAAGGAATTTCGTCCAAGAGTTGGGCGTCATTCCTAATGGAGTTGCTCCTGTCCCGGTGTTGTGTGACAACACGGGAGCTATAGCTCAAGCAAAGGAGCCTAGGTCTCATCAGAAATCCAAACTAGTATTGAGAAAGTACCACATCCTCGGAGAGATTGTGGAAAGAGGAGAAGTGTCTTTTGACAAAGTCGGCTCCGCCGATAATGTTGTTGATCCACTAGCTAAGCCTTTACCTGGACCATTATTCGTCAAGCATCGCGAATCAATGGGTTTAAAGCATATGGGTAGTTGGCTCTTGTGCAAGTGGGAGATTGTTAGAGTAGGTGCCCGTCGAGCCAAGTGTTGACCGAGTGTTCACAATGAAACTCTATCTATAAGCAATCTTTATTTTAGTAATATTTGATATTATTATTTTGGCACATCTTTATCTGTATACCCATGCTAGTTGCATAGATAAAGCCCTTGAATATACAAATGATAGAAAGAATATGAGTATCATGAAACTCATATTTGGAATACTGTATATTCTAAACGGTTCCTAGTCGATTCAGCCGCCACTAAGAAGGATATAGGCCGCTCGAGTTAGAGACTAGTATCTGCGATGTGATTACCATGTTTCATTGGTAGGGGACATTGTGATGTCCGAGCATGCAGATAGGTGCTCCTGGTAGAGTGCACTGAACAACCCTCCATTAAAGGACTTTCCAAGTGGTTCTCACTTATCGAGTGGAAACGTCCTAGTTTATGGTTGTACACCATTAGTCCTTATGACCCGGGACAACATTGAGACTCTATGTGCTAGAATTACACTTTGACTTGTTTACCGACTCTCATGGGGTCATCAGGTGGCAAGGTTGGGTGTTCTGTCGAAACACATAGGAGTCGATGCATTGTAGTCGGGGATTCACCGCTTACCTTTGGGTATGGATATCCTATGTGTTATCATGTGTATGTAGGTTGAAAACTCTGGCCAGAGTATGGTGGTAATTATGAAAGGGGTTTCATAGATTACACCATCGATGCAACTACGACATGACACATAGTATCGATTCACTGACAACTCTCTATATACCAATGGTTGTCGAATCGGTCGGGATATAAGAGTTGAAGGGACCGTACTGTACGCTAACCATAATTGAATAGTTCTTGCAGGCAATATCATTTGATACCTAGGGAATCATGTAAGCGATGCTGCTAGGCGTTTAACATGATTGGTTGGGTACTATCAGACTTGAGTTCTGACGTTCTTGTTATCAAGGTGTTGATAAGTAAGAATGGAGCAATTGGGGTATGCTCATATAAGGACATGTTTAGTCCGAATCACATGGAGATGTGAACCCACGGCTAGTTGTATCAATGAACCATTGAGGGCCACACAAGTACTAGCTTTCTAGATCCCGTTGAGAAGTAAAAATAGTTCAATGTGTTGAACGGCTTATAAAGGAGTTTATAAGCGTAAGGAAAATTAGAAGTATGACTTCTATAAAGGAGAAAATAGTTCAATGTGTTGAACGACTTATAAATGAGTTTATAAGTGTAAAGAAAAATAGAAGTATGACTTCTATGAGAGAAATGTAAATTTTGATTTATGGAAGTGTTCCTAAATTAAAATTGGCCAAGTGAATAATGTAATTGAAAATTGTGATTTTCATAAACATTATTATGGACTAAATTAAATTAATTCAAGTGTTGAATTAATTAAACACTAGTGGGCCTGGTAGAGTCCAAATAATTAAATTAATTCAAGTGTTGAATTAATTAAATAATATTGAGTCTTGTAGAGCTCAATTAAATTAATTATTTAACTAGTGGGACTTGGGTAAATTAAGTAATGTTTAATTAGTCTCAAATATGTTTGAGATAATTAAAATTTAGTCCATGTTTTTTATTTTGATAAAAACCATATAATATACATGCATGGGAGGTGAAAGGTTGGGAGACTACTTTTTGAGTTTTCAAGGCATGGCATGCAACTTTTTGGAACAACTTTTCCCACAACCAAGTCTAGTCTTCCTTCTCTCCTCCCACACTCTCCATGGCCGAAATTCATCACTTTTCTCTCCAAGTTTTTCTCTCAATTTTCTTCTTCAATTGTTGAGGAAAGAAATTACTTCTCTTTGAAAAATCTTCTTATTTTTCTAGTGCAAAATAAGAAGGGTTCTAGCTATTTAGTGGTGGGCTTGATTGGAAGAAAGGAGTCCAAAAGAAAGGTGAAGCTTGTAGATTGTCTACCTTCAAGAGCTAAGGTGTTTACACCTTAGTTGGAGCCACAATCAATCTTTGAGATTGATAGGTAAATTTCTAAAACACCCTATGTATGACATTTTGGTGTTTAAATGTATTTGCTACACAAAAAGGATGGTGGCCGAAATTTTTTCTTAAAAATTAGATTTTTTTAACTTCCGTTGCGCTTCCGGTCACCGTAACCGATCCCCTTTCAGAATTGTCTTAAGAAGTTGCAAACCGCCCTCGATTTTTCTCGAACCGACAGCACACGATTCGATGTTATATGTACCGTGACGACCCCGGAGCTTGATTTAACAAAAACAACTCAGTTTAAAAACTTTGAAAGCACCAAAAATATCCAGTAGCTTGCTGGAAATTCATTCATAGGACCTATGTTTCAAAAACGACTCAGTTAACTTATCGGATGACTCATTTACCACCATTTTCGCGTTTTCGGTTAAACAAATGACAAACTACCCTTCCGACTCCAACCAACCCGAGTCCAAACCTTCAATAACATCTCAAGACTCAATATAAGCTGATGGAAGTTCCCAAGCACAGTCCAAAACCGAAACATGGATTAAAATTTTAACCTAGGCTCAATTCGCCATTTTTTTGACACGTTCAGGCAATTTACGATTGCAAACGGACCAAGGCTCGAAAAGACCCCGAACCAGGCCCTAGAACCCTTCCTTAGACCGTAAAAAAGACCCTGACCAGTTCCTTTTGGACACAGACTAGACTCACCTAGCACTAAACTCCACGCACCAGTAGTGCCCCAAACATCTTCCTTGCACGCAGCAAGGGTTCTCATGTTCTAGTGGATGTGGGAGCCTTTGGCAAGCTCTTGGTTAAAACTAGACCCTCACCAGGAACCTAAGGCATGACCCTAGCCCTTGGTTCAGCCCTTTACACGCCCACTTAGCCCATAGGAACCCCACGCACCAAAACAGCCCCTACGCGGCATCTTATGCACTCTCGGCCTCAGCTTTTCTCCAGCCCATCCAATTTTTATCCGACCCCAATCAAGAAGTACCTAGGACCGTAAACCAACCCTGACCATGGCTAAGACCCCATGAAGCCCCCATGACCGAGGGATCCCTAAACCACACCCTTCTCACCTCTCGGCCTACACTCCTTTGGGGTGCATGGCTGAACAGCCCCTTGCAGCTCTTGTTTTATCTTTGTCCCTTCAATTTTCTTCTTAAAGATCTAGACCAACCATTGAATCCATCAGTTTGCATCCATCCCTCAACAATTCTCAAAACGTTAGCAAGATCTCGATGGAAACAAGATATACACATGCATGATATTAAAAACAATCAGTTTTGTAAACTTTTCACACAATATTAGACTCTTGCAATAATATGGATTTAATGGGGTGTAAAGAAGGGTTTGAGACATGCCTTGTTCCTTTATTCTTATGATATACGACCGACGACACGACAAGAGACGAACGGGATGCAAAGCTTTTTCCCTTCCCTTCCCTTCCCTTCCCTTCCCTTCCTTCCTCTAGAGTTCGGCCCCCTAGAGTCCTAGTGTGTGTGAGTTGTGTGTGTTAAAAGTGAAAGTAGCGTGAGTTTATGGTGTAGGGGTGGGTAGGTTTTATTTAATTAAGTTATTAGGTTGCTAAGCGGGCTTTAGTTGTAGTTAAGTGCCTTAATTATTTTAATTAAATTCTTACTAATCTAGGTCCATTAAGGAATTAATTAAACCCATAATTAGTCCCCTAAAAGTTCCAACAATATTTAAAAATATTTGGTGCTACTTGTTTCTATCATCGTAAACCCCAAACTTTTTATTTTCTAGCAAAAGATTGCTATCGATTAAGTTTTTCCCTTACTATAAATAAATTTTCCGCTTTCCAAATTTTGATTACTAAATCCCAAGTTTCTAAAAATAGAAACCTTATCAAAATCGTCCCCGGTTCTCTCTCCTTTTGCCGTACATCATATATTAGACTGTACAAAGTTTATATTCATAACATTAGGTTAAATAACCATTAAATAATGCCAATACTAAACATGTTTCTAGACCACTAATTTAAATACATTTCAAATAAATTTTCATGCATCCATGTGGTTAGTGTGTTTGGGGGCGTTACAATTCCTCCCCCTCAAAAGAATTTCGTCCTCGAAATCAGTACTTACCGAAAAGATCAGGGTAGCGAATCCTCATGTCGGTCTCGGCCTCCGAAGTAACTTCCTTCTCTGAAGGATTCAACCTCTTGACCTTGACCATCTTTATCATTTTTTGGCGCAGTCTATTCTCTTTCCTGCCTAATTTTTGCGTCGGTTTCTCTTCATAGGTCAAATTTGGAGTTAGCAGCAGTGGCTCATAATTCAGTACAGGTGATGAATTTGACATGTGGTTGTGGATCATAGAAATGTGAAAGAAACTGTGAACTTCTGCTAGATTATGCAGTATAGCCACCTTGTATGTCAATGCTCCCACCCTTTCCAAGATCTCAAATGGTCCAATAAACCTCGGACTGAAATTGCCCTTCTTCCCAAATCTCATAACTCCATTCATGGGAGATATCTTGACAAATACTTGATCACGAACGAAAAACTCGAGATCTCTCCTCCTCTTGTCCGCATAGCTCTTTTATCTTCTCTGTGCCGTCTTCATCCTATCTCGGATCTCTGAACAATATCCGTTTCAATCTCGACTCTCTCTCTCCGACCTCGTCCCAATGAATCGGTGACCTACACTTCCTTCCATGTAGAACCTCATAGGGAACCATACCTATAGATGATTGAAAGCAATTGTTATAGGTAAACTACACTAGCGGGAGCTTCGGCTCCCAACTACCTTGGAATTCGATCACACAAGCTCGAAGTAAGTCCTCAAGAATTTTGATCACTCTCTTTGATTGGCCGTTAGTTTGTAGATGGAAGGCCGAACTAAACAACAGCTTGGTCCCCATGCCGGAATAAAGAATCTTTCAGAACGATGAAGTAAAGCGCGGATCTCTGTCGGATATTGTAGAAACAAGAATTCCATGCAGCCTTACTATCTCTCGAATATACAGCTCGGCATACTGTGACATGGAGTATGTCGTCTTTACTGGTAGGAAGTGCACTGATTTAGTCAGACGATCACTCAAATAGCATTGTAGCCCTTCATTGTTTTCGGCAAACTAATCACGAAGTCCATCGTAATATTCTCCCACTTCGACTCGACAATAGGGAGTGGCCTTATCAACCCTACTGTTCTCTGATGTTCTGCCTTCACCTGCTGACAAGTGAGGCATTTCGATACAAATTTCCGAATATCTCTCTTCATGCCCAGCCACCAATAGAGTAACTGTAGGTCTTTGTGTAAGGTCCAAAATTAAGACGACGTAACCGAACAGCATGCAAATCTAGGGAATATGAAAATAAATAATTAATTGATTTAATTGCTAAATTAATTGTGTGTCATGCATGATTTTATGCTAAATATGATTTAATTATCATTCTACATAAAACTATATTTTTAAGGATTATTCAAGTTGCGATCGAAGAACGGAGACCAATGGCTGAAAAACGTAAAATGTTTTTTTTCAATAATTGTTTTAAATTAGTTAAAATATGATTGTGGGTTTTTCTTATTTTTGAAAATAAGGGGTTTTGAGGTGATTTTATACACTTGGACGTAAAATTTATCGGTGTTGATTTTTCAACAAAAATATGAACTTTTTAGCAATCCGGCTATTTAATTTACAAACTATTTTTACCAAAACTATTTTAATATTCTAATTAAATCCTAATTAAGACTAATGGGCCTAAATTGTTGGCTTAATAGGCCTAAAGCCTTGTTATGTTTAATTAGTATATAATATAATTAAAACCCTCACCAAACCCCACAATTCTTCACGTCTCCAAGTCTGAAATTCCTCACCTCAAGTCACGAACACACACACACACAAATTCTTAAGGCAAATTTTGGTGGTAGCTTAAGAAAAAAAAAAGTTCAAAGCCAAGGTCTTGTCGTCGTTCTTCGTCATCGTCAACTGTTTTTCATGCGTAAATTACACAAAGGCATGCCTATTCTTTGCTTCAAAACATCATCACACCATAGTATTTGTTTATGCATGATTTTTTTGGGAAAAACATAGCACACAAGATAAATTTTCGTAACTATATGCTTATGGGTTCTAAATTAGTGTTTTTAATTTCCAAATTCATGTTTTATATGTGTTAAATGGGCTACCATGATCAGGACATGATTAGAAAATGTTTTAAATGAATATAGAGTCCTAGAAACACACAAAAACGTGGGAAACCATGAAACACGAAAGCTGGAACCATACTTGGCATGTTGTGTCTTGTTGGTTCACGGTTTTAGGAGTACAAGGCCTGGGCTTGGTTCCAGGGGTTAGCCAAGGTCACGTGGGAGTCAAGGGAAGTGTCCTAGCCATGCTAGGACTCGAGCTAAGGGATGGGAGGAGTCCTTGACAGCAAGGACTCCTACCCGAGAGAAGCTAAGGAGGGGCACGCAAGTTTTGTGTTTTGTGCAGGCTTGTGGGCTCGGTCCAGGGGGCCTGGGCTGGGTCAATTCAAGTCCTGAGGGTCTTAATTCAGGGCACAACGGGTTGGTTCAGTGGTTGGGTTCGTTAGTAGGGTCCTAGAAGTTAGAACAAAAGTTCTTGTCCTTATGCAATTCTCGGCCAGTGTCGGTAAAAGAAGTATGGTTCGGTTTTGGGGGCTAGGGGTGGTTTCCGTGAGTTCCTAAGTTCCAGTAGGGTACTTAAGGGTGTTGGTCAGGGTATGGTTCATTTTGGTTCGGGGGTGACTAGATAAAATCAAGAGATGACTCGGGGTCGAAGTTTATGTGTCATATTAGGTTTCCTAAACTTAAAAATTTGAAAAACGGCTCACGGGGGTTGAGTCGTGGTTCATGGGGAATAAAATAATATAAAATTACTAAATTTATAATTTAGGAATTTTATATTAAAGTTTGGGATTTTTCGGAATTAAAACGCTTTCAAAAACGTCCAATTACGAATTAATTAAAAAACTTAGTTTTAAAGCTAAATAAAATTATGAAAATTTTAATTTAGGCTTAAATAATTATTTGGAAATGTTAGAGTCAAGAAAATCAAGAAAAATTCAAAAACGTAAAATGTCACGTGCAGGGGTAAAATGGTCTTTTTACACCGGAAAATTAGTAAACGTCATGGCAGTGCCCTATTTGCTGTTTTATATGCTAATATGATTTTTTCATATGTTTATGAATTTTTATATGTTGGAATATGATTTTTAAATGTTCATGAATTATTAAGGGTTAAATTGGACATTTAAAATATATGTTACATGCTTGGTTTCAAAATTAAAATGATATTATATGCATGTTTTTATTAAGTGATGGAAATATGACATGTTGAAGGACGTGAAGGGATTGTGACTACAACATGTTGGAAATATCGTGAGGGTTATGGTCACAGTGGGAGCCCCACGATCGTGTTTCCTTGGATACGGATATGAATACGAATACAAATATGAATATGTTAATACGTAGGCCAGGGCCCAGTTGACCGGTGAGAGTGTTGCTGGTGTTCCCCACTGCCTAGTACTGTGGTTTTCTTTAGATGGATTCATAGCCCAATACGATCAAGAATACGAGTCATAATCACGATCTGAATTCAACAAACACGAACATGAACATGAATATGAATATGAATATGAATATGGACACGAATATGGATATGAATATGAATATGTTTATGTGATATGTTATGTTTTGAAAATGTTTAAGTTTAAAGTTTATGCATTATTAAGAAAATGATATTTTAAGTACAAGTATTTTTCACTGTTATATGTTAACTGTATTACGTATTACTTGTTATCAAGGATATGACGTGTTGAGTCTTTAGACTCACTAGGTGTGTTTGATGCAGGTGATATAAATAACTATGATATTGGAGGTCTTGGTGAGTGACTTGCTGGACTGTCGGTGCACATAACCTGAGGACCAGCGCTTCTATTTTCGCATTTAGGTTTATGATTTTAAGTTAAAGATTTTTACGACATTTTATTTATGCGTTTTGAGAGATTTTGAGAGGTTTAGTATGGGCTACATGTTGAAAACTAAGTTTCGGCGTTTGACAAATTGCAAACCAACTGATTATGCAAATAAATGAATACGAGAAAACTGAACTACACAACTGAATGTGTACCAAGTAAATATTATCCACGTCATCAGTTGAAGCAGAAATATAACTGACTGATCAGTTGGGAATTGATCAGTTGAAACATTCAGTTATGAGTTTTCCAGCAAAGTATCTTTCAGTTGATCCCTCAATTGTACACGTCATCAGCTGAAAACGACAACCGACAAATAGTATAGCAGACTGCAACTAGTAGTGAGCGTCGCATTTCAAAGTTTGCAGTGTACGAGTGTCAGAGAATATCGACGTGGCAATCAATGGATATAAAGTTTCAAATGATATTTAATATTACCGTTGAGAGGGAAGCCTATAAATAGGTGAAGAGAGCAACTCAGAATACAACACACGAACTACTATTCTATTCAAGCTTGCTGTTACTCTGCTAAAATCACGACTCGCATTCAGATATCAAATCTCAATCTTATCAGATTTATCAGTAGCAATCAAGGCTACCTTTACGAGCTTGTTAGAACCTTGAAATATTTGTTAGATTTATATTCAAGTTGTGTTATATTCAGTCGCACTATAAAAGCTTTTGTGAACTAAGAGTTTCAGTTTGGCAGTGTTAAGTCCAAACTGAAGTGGGTCAGTACAATGTGTATATTTTATCAAAGTCTTTTAGTGAAAATCCTATCTTCGTGATAGAAGGGGTGACGTAGGAGTTATTTTATTCTCCAAACATCCAGAAACATATCTTGTGTTTTTATTTTCAGTTACTTTCAGTTATTCTATCTTTCAGTCAGTTTACTTCCGCAACTGTTTTTCAGTTAAACTGATTGTTATCGACTGACGAGATACCGAGTGTCAGCTTGTCACTAAACTGAACCCATTATTTGAAAATAATACATAATCAGTGATTGTTTATTCAACCTCCCCTTCTAGACACTTATCACTTACTAACCGATCCTTTCAAGTGGTATCAGAGCGGTTGTATCTTGTCTAAAGAATATTTCTACTAGAACTACTCATCATGTCTTCCTTCAACAAGATCCCAATGTTTTCCAGAGAGGACTTCGATGATTGGAAAATCAGGATGCAGTCTCACTTAGCTACACAAGACGATGATATGTGGTACGTCATCACTGACGGACCAATGAAGATTCTGAAAGCCAATAGAGCAGTTGCAATCACAGATGGGGCACCTCATAGAATCGAAAAGCCCAGTGATGAGTGGACTGCTGAGGACAAAAGAAAAGCAAATCTGGACAATGTAGCAAAGGACATACTATACAAAACGCTGGACAAAGTAACGTTCAGTAAAATCAAGATGTGTAAGACAGCTAAAGATATTTGGGAAAATCTGATCCAGCTTTGTGAAGGGAATGAACAAACCAAAGAGAATAAACATTCTATAGTTGTTCAGAAGTTTGACAATATCCAAACGAGAACTGGAGAAACGATGCATGAATATGAAGAAGTTGCATTAAAAGTGATCAGAGGTCTTCCCAAGGAGTGGGACGTAAAGACAATGAAAATGAGGGAATCCAAGGATCTAAACAAGGTTGAGCTTCATGACCTATTTGCTTATGTGAAGGCCTATGATTTTGAGCTGCAAACTCGAGAAGGAGAACCCTCTACTCCAACAGTCACAACTGCCTTAGCTCCTGTAAGAACAGAACCAACTGGTTCAGTCGAGAAGGTTGCTGATCAACTAAGCAATGATGCCATGTCATTGTTCATCAAAAAATTTGGAAGATTTATGAGGAAAAATCAAGGGAACTTCTAGAAGTATTATTATAGAAACAATTCTAAAGAGGAATCAAATGCTTGCTACAACTATGGCAAACCCGGTCACTTTATTGCTGACTGTCCCAAACCTAATAAGGACAGTCAAGGCTCGACTGAAAGAAAGAAGAAGTCATATGAGCACAAGAGGAGACCCAAGGATGATAAGAAGTCTTTCAGGAAAAAGAATGAGGTACTCTTAGCTGAAGAGAGTAAATCAAAATGGGCATAAACTGACAGCGAAGAGTCAGAGCCAAAAACCTCATGCAGTTCCAGTGATGGTGAAGAAGAAGTGAAGTGCCTAATGGCTGGTGATACAGAAGTGGAGTCAAGCAGTAAACATGTATTTGACTTTAGCTCAATTGATTTCACTAGAGAAGAACTCATTTCAACTCTTCATGACATGGTTAGTGAGTACTATAAGCTTGCCTTATCTTTTGAAAAGGCTAGAGCAAAGCAAAATGATCTCATAGACAATAAAACTAAAACTGATGTATCAGTTGATGTGTTGAGTCTAAAAGAGGAAATTGCTGAGCTCAATGCTGAAAGAAGCAGGAATCAATCAATGATTCAGAAGTTAATACTTAAAAATTCAAAGCAAACTGAGCTTATTCAGGCTTGAAACAAATCATCTGCTGCATTAACTAATATACAGAACTCAAAGAAATCAGTTACTGATAAAACTGGTTTAGGGTTCAGTAACCAAGATGAAATGCCTTCCAATGATACTCGACCAAAACTGAATATGGATAAAGGGAAATACATTTACTTTGTCAAATCAGTTGTGGAACAAGAACAAACTGAGCCAAGTAAACTGGTCGAACGGCCTACTGAAAATACGAACAAGGCTAAAAGATATGGTATTGGTTATAGCCCAAAAGTTTTAACTGACTCACACAGTCAGTCTTCAAAAATATTCAGCAGGAATTATTCAAATTGCTGCTCCAATTACTATAACAACAAGACGGTTTAGAAAAGATATCGGTCGAACAATCAGTTGAACAGAGCCAAATCACATGTTGTCTCATCTGCACACTACGCACCAAGCACACACAAATCGAGAAAGACCATCTGGAATACAGCAACTGGACAGTCAGTTAGACTTATCCAAATCTGGATTCCTAAAGGACTATTGTAATATCCCAAGTTTTTATTGTGCTATGATCAATGATTTCATGTGTTATGGTTAAGGGATATTCATAAATTGATATGGTCAAGTTTTGGGAGATGGTTTTATGCTTGATTTTAGAAGGAGTTTGGTTGTTATAATTCATAAGAAATGAGTGGTATAAGTAAAGGTTTGATATAAAGTCGAGAAGAGATGGTTTTAGGTGATAGGACGGAGGAATAGAGCTAGGGTGCAGGCGGCAGCGCTTTCGGGCAGGCAGCACCGCACCTGCGCTGCCCTGCCGAGGCAGCGCCGTACCTGCGCTGCCCGCGCTGCCTCGGCCGAAGCAGTGCCGCACCCGCGCTGCCCAGTCGAGCGTGTGCGCTGCCCTGCGGAAATTGACGAAATTGCTTCTCCAAAACACGATCTTAAGGTTGGGAATAAATTTATATTGGATTGTTTTGAGATCTATCTTCATTTCTTCCCTTCTCCTTCTCCCTCATACGTTTCCCTTCTCATTTTCTTCCCCAAAGTTCATTCCTCCAAATCTTCATCCAAGTTCAATAATTTTTGAGGAATTCTTAGCGTCTCCTAGTCTAGGTGCACGCTACAAGGTAAGAGCTTATTTATTCTTTGGTTTTGCAAGAAATTGTTGGGTTGAAGGGTTGTGTTGACTTGATGGATCTATGTATATATGGTGTTAATTCATAGTTTTTATGGTGTTTATTGTTGTAGGGATTCTTTTGAGGTCATCTTTGCAACCAAGTATTGATTGGGTTGTAAGTAGAGGCTATTCCTTGTGCTCACATGATATATATGTATCCAAGCAATTTTTATTGATGTCTAGCTTCTTTCATGGATATGTCTTTGCCATATTTGTTGTTATATATATATTGATCCAAGAATTTTATTGATATCATTGATAAAGAAGCTAGCAAGCTATTGTGCTTATCAAGTGTTTGTTCAATTGTCCCAATGAATTTCATATGCTTCAATCCAAGGAATGATAGTAATTCATGCATGTCATTGGCCAATCACATGAAGAGTATCTCTCACAGTCTGGTATATATTTTCATATATCACAGAGATACTATATAGGTTATCTCTCACTGTCCGATATATATATTTATATATATATTAACAGAGATAACATTCACAGGTCACAGATTACAAATTACAGACTATCATTTCCTTTCATGGTTATCTCTCACAGTCCGATATATATTTATATATATCAACAGAGATAACATTAACAGATTACAGATCATCGAGCTATTGTTTCATTTCCTTTAATTCATGTTATGATATACCATCTATATTGATTATTTCATTATTGTTCATTGAAGATGGTATTGTTTAATGTTTATTGCCATTGCGATGTTTCAAGCCAAGCCATATAAATATTTATTTGTTATGTAAAGTTCTCTACTTACTGAGTTTTATCCCATTTCAGTTAATGTCATGTATATATAGTTTAATTATTTTTATTTTAAAGATAAATGCTTCCGCTGATGTCAGATTATATTTGGATTTAAATTGTGTTAAGTGGGGTGTTTCAATTGGTATCAGAGTAAAGTTCTTTGGACCATATATGACTTCTTCTGCCTAGGACAATCTGGTATGTTTTCGATCCTGCATCTATTGATTTTAACATTGACACTTGATTCTATTTCATTGCCATTGATGTATTCTTTCATCCTATCCATGTTAACGTGAGCATATGTATAGGAAATGCCTCCCAAGCGTAAGAATGTTGAAGGGGATGATAGTACCCCTCCCACAGACAAGACTACCCGGGTAGTTGATGAATTCATTAAGTTATTGCAAGAGCAAGCTAAGGTTCATGGTGAACAGATTCAACAGTTATTGGCTATGCAAACGACGATCCAAGGTCAAGTTCAAGAAAGAGTTCAAGGCACGACAAACAAATCTGAAAATGGTGCTTATGATCGTTTCAGGCAGATGAACCCTCCTGATTTTATTGGTGGTCCTGATCCATTAGTAGCTCTAGAATGGGTCAAAGCTTTGGAAGCCATCTTCGACTATTTGAAATTCACTGATCAGGAGAAGGTTGATTGTGCTGTGTTTATGTTGGTCAAGGCTGCTCGTATTTGGTGGGAAGCCACCAAAGTGACTGTTAATGTTAAAGAACTGAAGTGGAACGAGTTTAGAGATTTATTTCATACCAAATATTTTTCAAAGGAAATTAAGGCCAAGAAGGTGAAAGAATTTCTTGAGTTAAGACAGGCTTCTTTGTCTGTTGCTGAGTACATACTGAAATTTGAAGAAGGTTGTGTATTTGTTCCGTTTATTGCCGAGAATGACAAGGACAAAGGTGAACACTTTATTCGTGGGTTGAAGCCCGAAATTATAAGGGATGTGCATATGTCCAAGGTGGTGACATATCAAGAAATTGTGGAAAGAGCCTTACTTGCTGAACATGATGAGCAAGAGATAGAGAAGGAAAGGCAGTTGAGGAGACAAGTTTTTCAAGCAAGAGGTCAGCGTTCAAGTGTAAATGTTCGAGGATGTTTTAAAGGCAAAGGCAAGATGGAGCAGCGTAGTAGGCTTCCTTTCCCTCCTACAGATAGTGAACGACCATTGTGTTCCAAGTGTGGAAAGCCACACAAAGGAGAATGTTTAATCGGAAGCGGTCGTTGCTATAGATGTAAGGAAATGGGACACACAGTATATAATTGTCCTCTTTCGGTTGGAAAAGGAAAAGTTCAAGGCAGAATCTTTACGATGACAAAAAAAGGGTGCAAATCCTGATGCTTCAGTCATATCAGGTAATATTTTCATTTTGGGCAATGAAGCACTTACCTTAATTGATACTGGTGCAACACATTCTTTTATATCTGAGGAGTTTATGCATACTATATCTGTTGAACCTAATGAGGTGCCTGTTGAATTTAATATTGTGTTGCCTTCTGGAGAAGAAATTTAGACAAATAGTATATTTAAGGCTTGTCCTGTGTTGATGGGATCAAGATTGTTGTATGCAGATTTAATTGTAATTCCAATGGTTGCATTTGATGTGATATTGGGTATGGATTGGTTGTCTTCCTATCGTGTTGTGATTAACTGTGTTAGCAAGACAGTAAAATTTTTAGCAGGATATTATCGAAGATTTATAGAGAACTTCTCAAAGATAGCATTGCCATTGACGAGTTTAACTCGTAAGTCAGTCAAGTTTGAGTGGACTATAGCATGTCAACAAGCATTTCAAGAGTTGAAAGATAAGTTGACTTCTGCCCCTGTGTTAGTACTTCCTTGTGGTACTGAAGATTTTGTTGTCTATTCAGATGCTTCAAAATTGGGGTTAGGTGCTGTATTGATGCAGCATGGGAAAGTGATAGCTTATGCTTCTCGTCAGTTGAAGGACTATGAGAAAAATTATCCTACTCATGATTTGGAGTTAGCAGCTGTGGTGTTTGCATTAAAGATTTGGCGACACTATCTTTATGGCGAGAAATGTGAAATTTTTACGGATCACAAAAGTTTGAGTTATTTGTTTTCACAGAAAGAATTGAATATGCGGCAGCGGAGATGGTTAGAACTTGTCAAGGATTATGATTGCACCATTAGCTATCATCCTGGTAAAGCTAATGTGGTTGCAGATGCTTTGAGTCGCAAGTCAAGTTCAGAACTGAATGCTATGATTTCTAAACCTTTGTTGCTTGATTTACAAAGGAATGAGATAAATTTGGTATCTTCAGGGACAATGGCTCGATTATCTACATTAGTTCTCCGCTCAACTTTGTTTGATCGAATTTTGAAGGAACAACAGTCCGATGTTCGGTTATTGGAGTTAAAAAGGAATAATGAATTAACAGGAGTTTCTGAATTTGGATTGAATCGTGATGGTTTGATGACCTTTCGAGGTAAAATATGTGTTCCTATAGGTGATAAAATTCGAAGAGATGTACTCATAGAAGCTCATATGGAGCCATACTCTGTACATCCTGGTGGTACTAAGATGTACCAAGATCTTCGACGTCTTTATTGGTGGCCAGGTATGAAGAAAGATATTACAGTATTTGTTTCTGAATTTCTAACCTGTCAGCAGGTTAAGATTGAACCCCAAAGACCGGCGGGATTATTGCAATCTTTGCCTATACCGCAATGGAAATGGGAACACATCACAATGGATTTTGTGGTTGGATTACCAAGGACTCAGAAAGGTTTCAATTCTATTTGGGTGATTGTAGATCGATTGACCAAGCCATCGCATTTTCTCCCTGTCAAGACAACATATTCTATGAATCAATATGCCGAGGTATATATTCAAGAAATTGTGAGACTTCATGGTATACCAGTATCTATAGTGTCAGATCGTGATCCAAGGTTTACATCAGAGTTTTGGAAAAGTTTACATCGAGCTTTGGGCACGAAGTTAGCCTTTAGCACCGCCTACCATCCTCAAAGCGACGGGCAATCAGAAAGGGTTATTCAAATTCTTGACGATATGTTAAGAGCTTGCACAATTGATTTCCTTGGGAGTTGGGATTCCAAGTTGCCATTGGTTGAATTCACGTATAATAATAGTTATCAGTCTTCCATTGGCATAGCACCTTATGAAGCCTTATATGGAAGAAAGTGTAGATTTTCTTTGTATTGGGAAGAGGTAGGTGAAAGAAAGATGTTGGGCCCTGAGTTGGTTCAACAAACAGCAGAAGTTGTGGCGTTAATTCAAGAAAGAATGAAGACAGCTCAGTCTAGACAGAAAAGTTATGCCGATGTGAGAAGACGGCCTTTGGCATTCGAGGTTGGTGATCATGTTTTTATCAAGATAGCTCCTCTCAAAGGAGTTATGAGATTTGGCAAGAAAGGTAAGTTAAGTCCTCGATACATTGGACCATTTGAAATTCTAGATAAGATTGGAGACCGAGCCTATCGTCTTGCATTGCCACCGGACTTGGACCGAGTTCATAATGTATTTCATGTATCTATGCTTCGTAAGTATCTTGCTAATCCATCTCATGTTCTTCGGTACGAGTCATTGGAGCTTTTGCCTAACCTAAGTTATGAGGAAACGCCGGTTCAAATTCTTGATCGTAAGGTTAAGGTGTTAAGGAACAAAGAAATTGGGCTTGTCAAAGTTCTATGGAGAAATCAAGTGATTGAAGAGGCCACGTGGGAACCGGAAGAGGAGATGAAGCAACGTTATCCTAATCTATTCGACAGTATGTAATTTCGGGGACGAAATTTTTGTAAGGAGGGGAGATTGTAATATCCCAAGTTTTTATTGTGCTATGATCAGTGATTTAGTGTGTTATGGTTAAGGGATATTCATAAATTGATATGGTCAAGTTTTGGGAGATGGTTTTATGCTTGATTTTAGAAGGAGTTTGGTTGTTATAATTCATAAGAAATGAATGGTATAAGTAAAGGTTTGATATAAAGTCGAGAAGAGATGGTTTTAGGTGATAGGACGGGGGAATAGAGCTAGGGTGCAGGCGGCAGCGCTGTCGGGCAGGCGCTGTCCTACCGAGGCAGCGCCGCACCGGCACTGCCATAGGCAGCGCGGGTGCGCTACTCGTGCAGGGCAGCGCCTATAGCAGCGCGGGTGAGGCGCTGCTTCGGCCGAGGCAGCGCCGCACCCGCGCTGCCCAGTTGAGTGCGGGTGCGCTGCCCTGTGGAAATTGACGAAATTGCTTCTCCAAAACACGATTTTAAGGTTTGGAATGAATTTATATTGCATTGTTTTGAGATCTATCTTCATTTCTTCCCTTCTCCTTCTCCCTCATACGTTTCCCTTCTCATTTTCTTCCCCAAAGTTCTTTCCTCCAAATCTTCATCCATGTTCAAGAATTTTTGAGGAATTCTTAGCATCTCCTAGTCTAGGTGCAAGCTACAAGGTAAGAGCTTATTTATTTTTTGGTTTGTAAGAAATTGTTGGGTTGAAGGGTTGCGTTGGCTTGATGGATCTATGTATATATGGTGTTAATTCATAGTTTTTATGGTGTTTATTGTTGTAGGGATTCTTTTGAGGTCATCTTTGCAACCAAGTATTGATTGGGTTGTAAGTAGAGGCTATTCCTTGTGCTCACATGATATATTTGTATCCAAGCCATTTTTATTGATGTCTAGCTTCTTTCATGGATATGTTATTGCCATATTTGTTGTTATATATATATATTGATCCAAGAATTTTATTGATATCATTGATAAAGAAGCTAGCAAGCTATTGTGATTATCAAGTGTTTGTTCAATTGTCCCAATGAATTTCATATGCTTCAATCCAAGGAATGATAGTAATTAATGCATGTCATTGGCCAATCACATGAAGAGTATCTCTCACAGTTTGGTATATATTTTCATATATCACAGAGATACTATACAGGTTATCTCTCACAGTCCGATATATATATTTATATATATTAACAGAGATAACATTCACAGGTCACAGATTACAAATTACAGACTATCATTTCCTTTCATGGTTATCTCTCACAGTCCGATATATATTTATATATATCAACAGAGATAACATTCACAGATTACAGATCATCGAGCTATTGTTTCATTTCCTTTAATTCATGTTATGATATACCATCTATATTGATTCTTTCATTATTGTTCATTGAAGATAGTATTGTTTAATGTTTATTGCCATTGTGATGTACCATCTATATTGATTCTTTCATTATTGTTCATTGAAGATGGTATTGTTTAATGTTTATTGCCATTGTGATGTTTCAAGCCAAGCCATATAAATATGTATTTGTTATGTAAAGTTCTCTACTTACTGAGTTTTATCTCATTTCAGTTAATGTCATGTGATGCAGGTAATAAAAAGATTTGAAGCAGATTGTCCAAGGAGGAGAAGTCATATAGCTATTGTAATGGAAAAGTTTTATTTGATTATGTTAATGATTTTATTGAGGTGTGTTGAACATTTAAAGTTTTAAATATATCATGTATTTTATTATATGTAATATTCGTATTTGAATTAGATGTTTGAGATTATGTATTGTATGTATTTTAAGTACATGTTTGCAATGTATATATAGTTTAATTATTTTTATTTTAAAGATAAATACTTCTGCTGATGTCAGATTATATTTGGATTTAAAATGTGTTAAGTGGGGTGTTTCAAATAAATTTTGGACCCAAATAGAAAAGGGTACCAATATTATATTTTGTGTGTGATTGCAGGTGACAGGTACACGCAAGGAATCAATCTGGTACTTGGATAGTGGATGCTCATGACACATGACAGGGGATGAAAATTTGTTATCTCAACTGATCAAGTACACTGGACCAAACATCAGTTTCGGAGATAATTCAAAAGGTAAAACTGTAGGTAAGGATAAGCTTATCCATGGCAACTTTATCATTAATGATGTTTTATTATTTAAGAATCTTAAGTATAATATGATTAGCATTAATCAGTTATGTGATAATGGATTCTCAGTTCAGTTCGACAAACATTCTTGTTCAGTCAGAGATGCAACTGATGAGGTCATACTAACTGGCAAACAGTGTCGAAACACTTACAAAGTCAATTGGAATGATCAACCTTATGCACCAGTATGTTTTATTGCTTCAAAATCTTCTAAAAACTGGTTGTGGCATAAGAGATTAAACCACCTGAACTTTAAATCTATTGTATATCTGAGTAATCACGATCTTGTCACTGGTTTGCTCAAAATGGATTTTTACCAAAGATAAAATTTGCTCAGCATGTCATTTTGGTAAACAAGTTAAATCTTTTTTTAAAAACAAGGGTCCTAAATCTTCTTCCGGATGCTTAGAGCTGTTACATATGGATCTATTTGGTCTAATACCAGTAATGAGCTTAGGGGGAATGAAATACACTTTTGTGGTTGTAGGTGATTTTTCAAGATTTACTTGGGTTATATTTGTCCTAACGTCGTATATGAGAGTCGAGATCACCTACGGAAAAACAAAAGTAGGCTACAAGAAGGCGGCTCTTGTTGTAGGTTCGCAGCTACGGGGGAGTAAATAAGCCCTGAAATATAAAGCGGGTAACTGATTGTATACATTACCTTGGTTTCCCAGGTACCAAAAAAAGGACCGCCTGAACCGATGGAGTCCTGTCTTTATTGGGCCGAAATATTAAGATGGTCAATATAAGCCTTATTATCCTCATCAATTCCTTTCCTTATATATATCCTTCTCAAATCCAAAGACCAAACTGCTGCTTAACTGATCAAAATTTTCAAAAGAATATTAAACGAGAAATCATTTGGAATTGATAGTATCAGATCCGATCGAGCAACTGAATTCAATAATCAAAATCTTTCAAATTTTTTTAAAAATGTTGGAATTAGGCATGAGCTCTCAGCAGCTAGAACTCCTCAGCAAAATGGTGTAGCTGAGAGGAGAAATCGAACGCTTAAAGAAGCTGCTAGAACAATGCTGTGTTGATTCTGGCATTTCTCAAAGGATTTGGGCAGAGGTAGTAAACACTGCGTGTTATACTCAGAACAGATCAATGATTAATAAAAATCATTCGAAAACATTTTATGAGATCTGGCATGGACGAAAAAGTGTTGTGTCCTACTTCAAAATATTTGGCTGCAGATGTTTTATTCTTGACAATGGCAAAAATCATTTAAAAGCCTTTGATGCTAAATCTGTAGAGGGAATATTTTTGGGATATTCGTCAGTTTGCAAAGCCTATAGAGTCTTTAACAAGAGCACAATAAATGTTGAAGAGTCTATACATGTTGTTTTTGATGAAACTGTTCTAACTGATAAGCCAACAGATCCAGTTGAGCTAATTGATCGATTTAAAGATATCAGTTTGGAGGATGATAATGAAGAAGAAAATCATATCAATCGAAACATCTTTCAAACACCTGAACCTGAAATTGTGGATCAATAGGTTGAACATGAAATAGTTCCTGAAAATCAGTTGGAAGAGCAAAGAAATGATATTAAGTTACCAACTGAAATAGCTCCAATTGAAACTGAAGATGTTCAGTCACCTACTGAAGAAATTGCTGATACAGAAGCAACAAATGCTGAACTCAGATGGAAGAAATCACATCCTGCAGAATTAGTGATAGGTAATCCATCTGACCCGGTAAGAACAAAGAATCAAATGCTCAATCTATTTATTCATTCAGCTTTTGTATTGCAATTCGAACCGAAGAAAACTGATGAAGCTCTTGCTGATCCAAAATGGACAAATGCAATGCAAGAGGAGCTGAATCACTTTACCCATAACAATGTCTGGAACCTAGTTCCAAGACCAATTTCAAAAAATGTTATATGTACAAAATGGGTGTACAGGAATAAACTGAACGAAGATGGTTCAGTTGTGCGCAACAAGGCGAGACTGGTAGCACAAGGATATAGGCAAGAAGAAGGAATTGATTATGATGAAACATATGCACAAGTTGCAAGACTGGAAGCTATCAGAATATTCCTTGCCTACGCATCATTCAAAATTTCAAAGTCTACCAGATGGATGTAAAGAGTTCTTTCTTGAATGGCCAGTTGCAATAGGAAGTCTACGTTGAACAACCTCTAGGTTTTGTCAATCATCATTTTCCTGATCATGTCTACCATTTGAACAAAGCCTTATATGGTCTTAAACAAGCTCCAAGAGCTTGGTATGAAACTCTTTCAAAATTTCTAACTGATCACGATTTTTCTGTTGGACCTATTGATAAGACATTGTTCAAAATTTCAAAGAATGATAACATCTTACTCGTTCAAATTTATGTTGATGACATCATATTTGGGTCAACTAACCCCAAATTATGCGATAAATTTGCTAAGTTGATGCAAGAGAAATTTGAAATGAGCATGATGGGTGAATTGACATTCTTTCTTGCACTGCAAGTGAAGCAACTAGAGACAGACACTTTGATTAGTCAAACTAAATACATAAAGGAGTTGCTGAAGAAATTTGGCATGGAATCGTGTTCAGCTGCAAGTACTCCCATGAGCTCATCAGTAAAACTGGACACTGATCAAGGGGAAATATCCGTTGAGGCGACATTTTACAGAGGTTTAATAGGTTCATTATTGTACCTAACTGCTAGTCGTCCTGATATTGTATTTGCTGTCTGTATGTTTGCTAGATTTCAGGCAAACCCTAAGCAATCACATTTTTCAGCTGCCAAGCGTATTTTAAAATATCTTAAGGGCACACAAAATGTTGGGTTATGGTATTCTAAAGACTCGTCTTTCAATTTAGTTGGATATTCAGATGCAGATTATGCAGGATGTAAGCTTGATCGTAAAAGTACAAGTGGATCATGTCAGTTTCTAGGAGACAGACTGATATCTTGGTTCAGCAAGAAGCAAACATCCATAAAAACTTCCACAACTAAAGCAGAATACCTTGCTGCTAGAAGCTGCTGTGCACAACTGCTCTGGGTTCTGCAACAACTGAGAGATTATGGAGTTGACGCTAAAGAATCGCCCATATTTTGTGATAATACAAGCTCAATTGCTATTACCTACAATCCATTTCTTCACTCGAGAACCAAGCACATAGATGTCATGCATCACTTCATCAAAAATCATGCCTTGAAGAAGGACATACGACTGGAATATGTCTCAACTGAGCAGCAAGCAGCTGATATCTTCACCAAACCATTGCCCGAGACTAAGTTTTCTCACTTTCGCAATATACTTGGATTAATTAATTAACCTAATCAGTTTTGCTGTTTTTATATCAGTTGTTAATCAATTTGTGTCATCCGTCAGTTCTATTGTCATTTACTGTTCTTTCAGCTCGTATTTCATTCATTTGAATTTCAACTGATGTCAGTTAATGATTTGTTAGTTAATCATTTGTCAGTTATTATGTTAAGTTTATAAATTACTTTTCAATGGATGAGATTAACTATTTCAGGAAAATAAAAGGAAAAGAAAACTAAAATAACATTTTATTCATTTGAAGAAATTGCTGTGAATTACATCATACAACTCTTCCTGAACAAAAGACCTCCACTTTTTCAACCAACGGTTTAAATCACCAGTGGAAGTCTTCAGGAAGCTATCGAAGTCAGCTATATGCTCCAAGATCCTCCTTTCCTTGTAGAGCATCAGCTGGTAGTCATTTTCGTCGTCGAAGATGTCCCTGTGTTAGCACAATGCAAGCGTTACCGATATTTCTCCAACAGTGCCAACATTCTGGGAGTGGTAGCCATCCCACACTCCTGGAGAAACTGGAGTCCTTGCAACTCCTCCCAGATGCGAAGGATTTTATGGAAGACTTCATCTTCCATCTCAGCTTTTCTTTTTTCCACAGCTGAGCTCATGAAGTCTTCTGCCATATCTGGAATCTTTGAGCTACCTGCACATGCCATTTTAGCTGCTGAATATTTCTTGCTGATATGTTTAAGACTAACTGAGCTACTCTTATTTATAGCACATGGACGAGGAAGATGAAAGGACAAAGTCATTACAACAGACGATTAACCTTCTAAGTATAAGATTTTATTTAATTCATCTTGCTTAAATTTCTCGTAATCTTTATATGCATTTATTAAGGGGGAATATTGGTTTAAAATGTTAAATGAGAAGACAGCCCTTAGTAAATTCTCAACTGAAAAGACACAGTTTCACAACTGATCGTTCAGATGATTATTTTACTAATCTTCTCATATAAATTAACAAATTAACCATTCTTACTCCAAATTTAGTGACGTGACTGATTATCAAGCATTATGTAACGTTCTCGATTTGACGACTGTCCTCACTGTACCAAGACGTGTCTTTCCAGCGTGCTTATGTCCCCACTCACACGCACCCTAGGAAACTTCCTAGGAGGTCACCCATCCCAAAATTACCCCAAGTCAAGCACGCTTAACTTTAGAGTTTTTATGTGATGAGCTACCGAAAATAAGATGCACCTTCGGGATATGAGTAGTACCAATCAAATATTTTAAGCCATCTTCAACTGTATAGTCCATTACATTGAACAGTCTCGGAATCCCTCTCCTTCCGGTGTAAGAACGGTTCATTCATGCTCCCTCCACCTGGAAGCCTGCCAGGAGCCGCTCATTGTCCGTGCCACCTTATGGCACCGGCGATCACCCCCGGCCCTCTTCGGCCCTGGGACTCACATGCCCACCAACTTCCGCTTGGTTCGTCCCCAAACCACACCGTACTCGGAGAGGTCGGCTCTGATACCACTTGTAACGCCACAGATTTGACGACTGTCCTCACTATATCAAGACGAGTCTTTCCAGCGTGCTTATTGATAAACATAAAAATTGTACATTAATTAAATGCTTTATAATATAAATATATAATTTTTGTTTTATTAAATGTTTAAATATTATATGTTTTATAATAAATTGTATAAAATATAAGTTGTTATGTAATTACAAGTTTTTACTATTTTTTACAGGTTCGATAAAACAAGAATAAACTTGGCGTTGCAAATGGGATTAAGATGATTCTTGGACATGTAGAAAGTTGATGTTAATATCTACAATATTGGTAACAAGCATGAGATAAAAATCTTCTCACAACTGGGATCAAATTAAGCAACAAATAAAGTTACCAAAGGAGTGACAGTTTTACCATGCTCTAGTATTTTGACCATATCTCTCAAATTACTTGGTCAAATGGTTTGAAATAAAAACCACAACTAGACAACTCAATTATCCACATGTTTCTTTTTATGTGAAGAAGCAAATTCGGAGAAGAAGATTTTCAAAAGTGATGTGTAATATAATATAATATCTTGGAACACCAATGAAGACTTTTGTGTAAAAAAATAATATTTTATTTGTGGTTGTCTCCCCAAATTTGGCTATAAATAGGGGTGCATTGTAATGTATTGAGATATCCCTCATTCTATGAACAAACCTTTGAGTTCATAATATTTCTCTCTATATTTTCCTTTATTTCCTCATTTAAATATAATTAGCATGATAATTTCATATTCAAGGTTTTACACTTTGAATAATAAATAGCTAACTTCCTAAAGTTGAGATGAAAAGGTGAAACTCTTGGCATGATAATAAGGTTACTAAAAGGTAAGAATCTATGTTTTATATTATTTAATCATTATTTATTGTTTATGTTATATTTATTTCTTTAAGCATTTTTATACCCTACTTATAAGTGGGAGTTTTGATTTATTGTTGCTATATGTTACACTAAATTCTTGGATCTATTTAAATGTTAGTTTGGTATTACCAACCATTTAAAGTGGATGCCTTGATTTATTATATATGAATATATTATAATATTAATTTCTTGGTACCATTTAAATGTTAGTTTGGTTTTACCAACCATTTAAAGTGGGAACCTTGATTTACTATATATAAATATATCATAATATTAATTTCTTGGTATCATTTAAATGTTAGTTTGGTTTTACCAACCATTTAAAGTGGGAACCTTGATTAATTGTTTACAAATATATATAGCACAATAAATACTTGAACACATTTATAAGTTTTAGTATATATTATATACTTATAAGATAATAATATATAACATAATATAAATATGATTATTTAATATATTGTAACCATTTTATTAAGTGGATTTCAATATTGTTCGTTAATGTGAACTTTATTAAAATACCAAGAGTGGATCCTTTAATCTCAACTACTTAAATTAAAATTTGAACAATTAAAAATTACCATTTAAAGATTCAAACAACTAAAAAAAATAAATAAAAAGACATTGTAGTGGACTTGTAATTCCTTAGCTTCCTCGTGGATACGATATTCGAACTCATCGAATTATACTACTTGTGGACAACCTGCTCTTGGAAGTGCAACAATCAAAGTCGCAACACTTATGTCCTCACTCACACGCACCCTAGAAAACTTCCCAGGGGAGTCACCCATCCCAAAATTTTCCCAAGTGAAGAACGCTTAACTTTGGAGTTCTTATGTTATGAGCTACCGAAAAGATGATGCACCTTCCTGATATGAGTAGTATCAATCAAATCTTTTAAGCCCTCTTAACTGTACAGTCCATTACATTGAACAGTCTCGGAATTCCTCTCATTCCCGTGTGGGTCGTTCATTCATGTTCCCTCCACCTAGAAGCCTGCCAGGAGCCGCTCATTGTCCGTGCAACTGATGGCACTGGCTTTCACCCACCGCCCTCTTCGGCCCCGGGCCTCACACATTAGATGCTATCTTTCAACAAATGACAGGTTGACACGTGGACCCTTTTTAATCCATGTATTTTTAACACTATTTCAACACACGTACACACATCTTTTATTCAAAATTTTCTGGATTGACACGTGTCCAATAACTCGAACAGTCACGTACATTAGTACTTTACCCGCTCCATTTCAGTTCTTCTTCCTTACGCTTACATAAAATTTTTAGAGCAAAAGCAAATTCAAGATTTATTTTTCGCAGGAAATCATTCAGTTCAAATGGCCAATCAAATTCCCGCACACATGTTGAATGCTATGGCTATGAACTTTGGATGAGTTATATCAGTTGGAGAAGCTGATGTCAAAAACGTATTTTCGGAGCTCGAATCAACTGGGCTAAGGACATTTTTGGGGCAACCTTCACAAGAGATTTACCCGAAGGAAATTCAAGACTTCTACTCCAATGGAAAGATCAATTCTGATGGAAGCATCATTTCTACTGTCAATGGTAAGTTGTTTACCATCTCTGAAGATTCTTTTGGAGAAATGTTCTTGTTGCCTTCTGATGGATTGGCACATCTTGCTGAGGTCAAAGCATCTGATGTTGAAGAGTTGCAAACCCTCCTCTCTGCTGATGGACGAAAAATCAAAGTTTCTGATCCAAAGAAGGAGCTGAAGCGTGAAGTTCAGTTGTTGGCCGACATTGTAGCCAAGGGGCTATTGGAGAAGGCAGGATCTTTCGCTGCCCTTACCTTGGAGAAATTACAAGCCATCTCTGTTATCATGGTTGGACGAAGACTTAACTGGAAGCGCCAGATCTTCAATATTTTGAAGAATATGTTCTAGTCCACCAAGCAGTCCAAGGGATTTGCTGTTCAGCTGAGCTATTTGCTGAAAGTCAAAGGGTTGGTGGCTGATGATTCTGAAAGATCATCAAAATTAAAAGTTTTCAATGCCAAAAATATTCAGCAACCAAAGTCCAAACTGGATGTAGTGACCCGTTCCAGAATCACCTACTAATCAAGAACTAAGCATGCAACTTAACTTAATTAATAACAATCAGAGATAATAGCGGAAAAGGTCAACAAATGATAGTTATACAACCCCATCGAAAATCCATAACAACTCAGAATGAAAAGAAAGTATACGGTACAACCATATCGAAACAAAGAGTACTGAATAAATAACTCCACCGGCTACTCAACGTCCTCCTCCTCCTCCTGAGCCATCCAACCTGAGGCCTGCCCCGTGGGAATGGGGTGTCCAAGATAAACAAAACCGAGGACGTGAGCGATAAGAACGTCCAGTACAAAAGCATGAGTATACAAGCCTATATGAAATGCACATGCTATGATATGATACCAGGGTAGTCAAGAAACAGGAGTAACAAAGGATCTCAAAATGCTCAGTCTAGAGGCGCCAAGTGGATAGTGCCGCGCGGTACTCCTCTGGGTCACTGCATCCACTACAAGAACAGACGTGGACCTAAAATGTCCCGGATCACCGAAGCCCTCCCGACCCGTCGGCCACTGTGTACTCTCGGTGTCCATGCGTCCACAAGATAGGGCTGAGCGGCCCCACAAGATATAGCTTATCTCGAAAGAGATACAGCTCAACAGTAAAGGCTATCTCGAAGGAGATACGGCTCAACATGAAATGCAACATGCAGTAATAAACGTGACATAATAGCATGCATCATATGACATATATCAATGCACCACATAATCATGCAACACATATAAGAATGTATACTCGACCAGGATATCTCGGATAGTACTTTCGTACCTCAAACCAGCAGATCCTAACAATCAGTCCTAGACTCACGCCTGCGTCCGCAGTCAGCCCACTGGTGCCGCTAGCTCCAAACTAGAGCACAGCTCCGCTACAACACTAGTATCTCCCCGCTAGTGCCCGAACCTCGGAAAAAGACTAGAACGTGTCAGAAACGACTGAAATGCTCTGGAACACTCTGAAATGGCGAGTCACAAATGAAGCCTCGCGCCTCTATTTATAGCCAATGTTCGGACGCTCCGAACCACTTCGTACGGTCCGATCCGGTACACTTCGGACGGTCCGAACCCTGATCGGACGATCCGAACCTTGCATGACTTCCACGAGTACAGCCACCTGTCTCGGACGGTCCGAACCCACTTCGGATGATCCGAACTCTTCCACGTGTCCAGAACCCTTCCACGTGTCCAGCCACCTGTCTCGGACGATCCGAACCACCTTCGGACGCTCCGAACCCTCTTCGGACGATCCGAACCCGGTTCGGTCCTTCCGATCCTACCGAAAATAATTAATCCAATAATTAACTCAAATTAGGAGTCGGGATACTACATTCTCCCCCCCTTAAAAAGATTTCGTCCTGGAAATCAGGTTTATAGGATGAACAAAGCGGAATAACAACATCGTTATAATATCTCAATTGTTGTTGAACACAACTGATCTTTCGATTACAACTGCAAACACAAACATATACAAAGCATAACTCAAAAGAGCTCTGGATGCTCCGAACGCATACGACTCTCTAGCTCCCAAGTGGCTTCTTCAGTGCCTCTGCGCTGCCACTGAACTAAGACAAGAGGAATGATCTTATTCCGCAATACCTTGTCTTTGCGATCGAGAATCCGCACTGGTCGTTCCACGTAGGACAAATCTGAATTTAGTTGAACTTCAGAGGGATGCAAAATGTGAGACTCATCTGCTACATATCGTCTCAACAAAGATACGTGGAACACATCATGAATCCCAGACAGATACGGAGGTAATGCTAACCTGTAAGCCAAATCTCCCACACATTCCAGAATCTCAAAAGGACCAATAAATCTCGGAGATAGCTTACCCTTGAGACCAAATCTCAAAATCCTGCGAAAAGGCGAAACTCGGAGAAACACTTTCTCACCTGGCTGAAAATAAAGAGGTCGCCGCTTGGTGTTCGCATAACTAGCCTGTCGATCCTGAGCGATCTTAATCCGTTTCTTGATTACTGCAACCTTATCAATAGCCTGCTGGACTAACTCCGGTCCCTCAACATGTCGTTCCCCAACTTCGTCCCAGAATAATGGAGTACGACAACGTCGCCCATACAACGCCTCAAATGGTGCCATACCAATACTACGATGATAGCTGTTGTTGTACGCGAACTCAATCAAAGGCAAATGATCCTGCCAAACGGGTCCGAAATCCATAACACAAGCTCGCAACATATCCTCAAGTGTACGGATAGTCCTCTCTGTTTGACCGTCGGTCTCTGGATGATAAGCCGTACTCAAACTTAGTGAAGTACCCAATGCCGACTGGAAACTACCCCAAAATCGTGAGGTAAAACGAGGATCTCTGTCACTAACAATACTGACTGGCACCCCATGCAAACGTACAATCTCTTGAATGTACAATCGAGCCATACGATCGAAAGTGAAATCACGGTTATATGGCAGAAAATGAGCAGACTTGGTGAGTCGATCCACCACTACCCAAATAGCATCACTATTCCTCGAAGACAATGGTAAGTGAGTAATGAAGTCCATCGCAATATGCTCCCACTTCCATTCAGGAATAGGTAAGTTCAGCAATAATCCTCCCGGTCGACGGTGCTCTGCCTTAACCTGCTGACAAACAAGACACTTGGAAACAAACTGATAAACACTGCGCTTCATCCCTTTCCACCAAAATCGTGTCCTCAAATCTTTATACATCTTGTTGCTTCCCAGATGGACAATCAACTTGCTTCGATGAGCCTGAGCCAAGATCTCTTCCCTTAAAGTATCATCCTCTGGTACCACAACTCGATTAGACAAACACAGAAGACCATTAGACTGATAATGGAAATTGCTATCTCCACCAACCAATCGGGCTAATCTCTGAGTCTTGAGATCAGACATCTGTGCTTCTCGAATCCGAGCGAACAAAGCTGGCTCAGATAAAATGGTAGCAACACGAATGCTCTCCATACCTTTCCGATGTTTGAAATTAAATCCCAATGAACAACAATCCTGGATAGTACTAATCATAGCACTGGTCTGAAGTGCAGAGATTCTCACCTTGCGACTAAGAGCATCGGCTGTGAGATTCGCAGAACCTGGATGGTATTTGATCTCGCAGTCATAATCTTTAAGTAGATCCATCCAACGACGTTGTCTCATGTTCAACTCAGCCTGAGTGAACAGATACTTCAGACTCTTATGATCAGTAAAAATTTCAAACTTAACCCCGTACAAGTAATGACGCCAGATTTTTAGCGCAAACACAATAGCAGCTAGTTCTAGATCATGAATAGGATACTTTTCCTCGTGAGGTTTCAACTGCCTGGATGCGTAAGCGATCACATGATCATTCTGAGTCAACACACACCCTAAGCCTTGAAAAGAGGCATCGGTGTAAACACTGAAACCATCAGATCCTGACGGTAACGCCAAAACAGGTGCAGAAGTCAGAAGTCGACGAAGCTCTCTGAAACTATCTTCGCACTCAGATGACCACTCAAATGGAACATCCTTCCGAGTAAGTTGCGTCAAGGTTCTAGCTACCTGAGAGAAATTCACGATGAAGCGACGATAATACCCTGTCAGACCTAGAAAACTACGGATCTCAGCCACCGTCGTAGGACGTGACCAATTCAGCACTGCCTCAATCTTGCTAGGATCCACAGAAATTCCTTCCTTGGAAATCACATGACCAAGGAATACTACACGATCAATCCAGAACTCGCACTTACTCAGCTTAGCATACAATTGCTTCTCGCGAAGAATCTGCAACACAATCCTCAAGTGCTGGATATGCTCTTCCACACTGTGAGAATAAATCAAGATATCATCGATGAAAACCACAACAAACTGATCTAGAAAATCCCGAAAGACTCGGTTCATCAGATCCATGAACACCGCTGGCGCATTCGTCAATCCAAATGGCTTAACTAGAAACTCGTAATGCCCATATCGAGTACGAAATGCAGTCTTGGAAATATCATCATCTCTAACTCTCATCTGATGATAACCCGATCGCAAGTCAATCTTGGAGTAAACAGAGGTACCCTGAAGCTGATCGAACAAATCATCGATACGAGGTAATGGATACTTGTTTTTGATCGTCACACGATTCAGCTGGCGATAATCAATGCACAGTCGCATAGATCCATCTTTCTTCTTGACAAACAAGACTGGAGCTCCCCAAGGTGAAACACTCGGGCGAATATAACCTTTATCAAGAAGATCCTGTAATTGCTGCTTCAATTCTCTCATCTCTGATGGAGCAAGACGATAGGGGGCACGAGAAATCGGTGCAGTCCCTGGCATTAACTCAATGCCAAATTCCACCTCTCTAACCGGAGGAAAACCAGGAATCTCATCTGGGAAAACATCAGGAAATTCACAAACCACTGGAATATCATCTATACCAACACTACCTGTGGAGGAATCAATTGCATAGATGAGGTAGCCTTCCCCGCCCGCCTCTAAAGCACGACAGGCTTTCAGAGCAGATACCACTGGCATCGGAGGTCGCGCTCCCTCTCCATAGAAAAACCAACTAGAGCTCTCAGTCGTACGAAACTGAACAAGCTTCTGGTAACAATCCACGGTAGCTCGGTAGGTAGTCAATAGGTCTATACCTAGAATACAATCAAAATCTTCCATCTCCAAGATCATAAGATTCGCAATCAATTCGTTACCCTCAAAATCTAAGGGACAACCCATCACTAGACGCTTTGCTAACACCGAATGACCCATCGGGGTAGAAACGGAAAGAATGACGTCTAGAGAAACATATGGTAACTTATGACGCTTAACAAATCGTGCAGAAATGAATGAATGCGATGCTCCGGTATCAATAAGAACAATAGCAGGAATACCGCATAAACGAAAAGTACCTGCTATGACCCTCTCTGTCTCATCTGCAGCCTGATCCTGGTTCAGCGCAAAAACCTGACCTTGGGCACGAGGTCGAAGATTTGAACTACCCACTGCCTGACCCTGCCTCCTCTGCTGTACAGTCGTCTGAGATCCGGAACCAGATCCTGCTCCACCTCGCAACTGAGGGCAATTCTTCTTGAGATGACCCATCTCTCCGCATTGAAAACAAGCTCCCGCGGCTGATCGGCATTGCTCCGATGGATGGTTCTTCCCACAATGCACACAAGAAACCTTCTTCTTACCAAAGCGGAAAACACCGCTAGACCGTGATCCAGATCCAGAAGAAGAAGAACCAGATTTCTTGAAAGACTGAGATCGAGGGCTCAAAGTACTCGGAGGTCTAGAAGAAAGAATAGCCCTACCACGCTGGAGACTGATCTCTGCCTGGCGACACCGGTTCACTAACCCATCATAAGAAGTAGGATTATCACAGACAGTGACTCGATCAAAAATCTCCTGGTTAAGACCCTGGAGGAAATGGTCATACTTGGCCTCAGACTGCCACTGATATGAGGGGCAAAGGGTAACAACTCGAAGAACTTCTGCTGATATTCATCAACAGACATACTCCCCTGCTTAAGGTTCAGGAGCTCAATCGTCTTTGCCTGGCGAAGGGCTGGAGGAAAATACAGCTGCATGAAAGCTGCACGGAAATCGGCCCAGGTCACCTTACCCTGAGACTGGACTATCGGCGCAGAAGTCGATCGCCACCACTTGCGCGCACGGCCCTCGAGAAGAAAACTAAGGGTCTCCATCTTCTGCTCCTCGGTGCACTGGAATGCTCGGAAACAACTCTCCATGCGCTCTAACCAATCCTCAGCATCATCGGGAGTCTCCCCGCCAACTAAAGGCTTAGGCCCCATCTGAATGAAACGGTGCAAATCAAAACGCCTAGGGCCATCCCGACGATGACGATGTTCACGATGACGCCTACGATCGTCCTGGTCACCCCAACGACCTACACTTCCCTGACTACTCTCATCACCAAAGTGGTCAGCCATCGCTACAAGATAGAATGGGGAAAAAGGTCAAATGGTCAACGAAAATCCCAAAACAGAAATCTATATCCCAAATTCGTAAGCATGCTCTGATACCATAAATGTAGTGACCCGTTCCAGAATCACCTACTAATCAAGAACTAAGCATGCAACTTAACTTAATTAATAACAATCAGAGATAATAGCGGAAAAGGTCAACAAATGATAGTTATACAACCCCATCGAAAATCCATAACAACTCAGAATGAAAAGAAAGTATACGGTACAACCATATCGAAACAAAGAGTACTGAATAAATAACTCCACCGGCTACTCAACGTCCTCCTCCTCCTCCTGAGCCATCCAACCTGAGGCCTGCCCCGTGGGAATGGGGTGTCCAAGATAAACAAAACCGAGGACGTGAGCGATAAGAACGCCCAGTACAAAAGCATGAGTATACAAGCCTATATGAAATGCACATGCTATGATATGATACCAGGGTAGTCAAGAAACAGGAGTAACAAAGGATCTCAAAATGCTCAGTCTAGAGGCGCCAAGTGGATAGTGCCGCGCGGTACTCCTCTGGGTCACTGCATCCACTACAAGAATAGACGTGGACCTAAAATGTCCCGGATCACCGAAGCCCTCCCGACCCGTCGGCCACTGTGTACTCTCGGTGTCCATGCGTCCACAAGATAGGGCTGAGCGGCCCCACAAGATATAGCTTATCTCGAAAGAGATACAGCTCAATAGTAAAGGCTATCTCGAAGGAGATACGGCTCAACATGAAATGCAACATGCAGTAATAAACGTGACATAATAGCATGCATCATATGACATATATCAATGCACCACATAATCATGCAACACATATAAGAATGTATACTCGACCAGGATATCTCGGATAGTACTTTCGTACCTCAAACCAGCAGATCCTAACAATCAGTCCTAGACTCACGCCTGCGTCCGCAGTCAGCCCACTGGTGCCGCTAGCTCCAAACTAGAGCACAGCTCCGCTACAACACTAGTATCTCCCCGCTAGTGCCCGAACCTCGGAAAAAGACTAGAACCTGTCAGAAACGACTGAAATGCTCTGGAACACTCTGAAATGGCGAGTCACAAATGAAGCCTCGCGCCTCTATTTATAGCCAATGTTCGGACGCTCCGAACCACTTCGTACGGTCCGATCCGGTACACTTCGGACGGTCCGAACCCTGATCGGACGATCCGAACCTTGCATGACTTCCACGAGTACAGCCACCTGTCTCGGACGGTCCGAACCCACTTCGGATGATCCGAACTCTTCCACGTGTCCAGAACCCTTCCACGTGTCCAGCCACCTGTCTCGGACGATCCGAACCACCTTCGGACGCTCCGAACCCTCTTCGGACGATCCGAACCCGGTTCGGTCCTTCCGATCCTACCGAAAATAATTAATCCAATAATTAACTCAAATTAGGAGTCGGGATACTACACTGGACATGTCTCCTAATCAGTTTGTTAAGATCAAGAAGGAGATTGGGACTCAGCAGGCTGCTCCCAAGTCACTTAAAAAGGCCAAGACTCTGGCACAACTGAAGACTACCAAGAGAAAACTGATCGTCAGTGGATCAGATTCAGAGGACACACCTTATCAGTTGATTACAAAGAAACAAAGGACGCAGAAGACAAAGCCAGTGGCTAAGTTGGCATATATCCCAGCTGAGAGACTGAAGCCAACAGATGCTCAACAGCTTATTCAGGCTATTCCTTTGAAATCTATCCCAGCTGATAAGAAGAAGGAATCGGTAAAAGTTGCAGCTCCTTTGATCCAAATCAATCGACCTTCGATCCTTGCTCCTGCTCGACCCAAGGGAATCATCATTCAGGAACGAGTTGACACTACTCACTCTGGACTGAACCTTCAACATATTCTTACTGATGAGAAAGGAAAAGGCAAGTTGATTGAAGAGCCAAGGCCATCCAATGCAATTCAGACTCATATTGACCTTATATGGGAATAGCTAAATGCTTTTGCTGAATAAAAACTGAAAGTTTTTGAAGCTTGGACGAGATTCAGAATGCAAACATTTGCCAAACTGCTGAAAAAAAAAGTCAAAGCTGAATACATTCATCAACCTGGAGGCAGCTGTTCTCAGAATGCTACAATAGTTCAGGCTTTGGGGAGAAAGAACTATTTCTTTGATCAAATCAGAGCCAAGAATTTGGGCCAACTGATTGAGAAATTGAAAAGCAACTACATTCCCACTAGTCCAACTTCTTACAATGATCGAGCTGTGCTCACGCAAATGGACAATTATCTTATTGCCCTGCAATCACAGATAAAATTTTGGGAGATGGATCATGAACTAATAAATCATGAAGGCACTTCAGAAGATGAATCTGCTTCTTAGCACAGAGAGCCACCCCCTATACAAGCTGCTGCTACAACTGAAGAGCCAGTCCAGGATGTGCCTCAATCTACTGCTGTTGATTATCAAATATATTCAGAAGCTGACTTGACACTCGAAAATGTTGATGAAATCATTCAGTCAGTAGTACAAGAATCTCAAACAGATTGACCTATTTCTGAATCAGTTGATCACTCAACTCATCAAGCAGCTCAAGAGACTCCTATATTAATTAAAGAGCCCGCTGAGCATGTTGTCTCTGCTGAACCTGATGATCAAAATGATGTGCCAGCTCAGTCACCAGATCGAGAAATTGCTGACATTGTGGAGGCTCAGTTGCTCATTATTGAAAATTGACCAACTGACGAGCCAGCACAAGTCTCAGCTGATTATCAAACAGAAGCACCAGTTCATATTCAGCAAGATAATTCATCTGCTGCTCAGGATCAATCTTCACCTCCTCAAGTTCAAGAAGAAGTCACTGAAACAGTTGTTCCAGAACATACAATTGCTTAAACGATCGTATCTGACAGGACCTTGGTGGTCTTTGATCAAGATTCAAAGGAACATGAACATGGAAAGTCTGGACAGTCACCTCCTCATTTATGCGGAATAAGTAAATAAATCAAATAAAGTCTAAAATTCAACTCAATAAATTCTGGCATCCTATTAGTCGGTAATAAAAGCAATAATCCATAAAGTCATCAAAATCTTTAACATATGCGAAATTTCTAGATCTTTGGGTATGCAGTGTGCCTCTTGGATTACGCGATAGTCTGCACCTCAGGACTCAACATCATCATTACCTACAACCATTCAACCTAATGAGTCTAATGACTCAGCATGCTCAAACCTAATATAGCAAGTACGTAATATACAATCACATGCATAAAAATTACTCTTACTAAAAATAGATTTTTCAAGTAACCATGAAACCTTCAAAAATATGCGACTTTTGAAATCATTCATAGATATGAACATTTTTCATTTAAATTATCATTTTTAGGTGAAGCCCGATTCTCGAAAGTGACAACATTCATTCGATTGATCAATCTATAAACCATAGTACAAGGCCGCCGGGTTCAACCTCCATTTATTCGACGATCCCACCGACTATCATAAAAATAAATTCATCGTTCACTTTTTCAACGGATCCATTACATTGAGATTTCTGCCCCTGTTTTCGACGGTTCATTCCCTTTGTCATTGCAGGTTCACCGTTCCCGTTTTCAAGAGATCCCTTACTAATTTTATGTCACGATCAATTCACATTCCTAAAAAATATTTTCCTTTACTTTAATAATTTATAAAACATTCATAACTTTCGATACACATTAAAATTTCAAAAAATGGCTCATATCATTCGTATACGTCGAGATTGCTAAAATAACATATACGTGCAAATATGTTAAAACTTATAAAAATAGCATATATCATGCATATACTATAAAACTTCTAAAACAACAATTTACGTGACGTGGAATTATCTTACGAAGTTGCAAACTGCCCTCGATTTTTCTCGAACCGACAGCAAACGATTCGACGCTATATGTACCTTGACGACCCCAGAGCTTGATTTAACAAAAACAACTCAGTTTAAAAACTTTGAAAACACCAAAAATATCCAGTAGCTTGCTGGAAATTCATTCATAGGACCTATGTTTCAAAAACGACTCAGTTAACTTATCGGATGACTCATTTACCACCATTTTCGCGTTTTCGGTTAAACAAATGACCAAACTACCCTTCAGACTCGAACCAACCCAAGTCCAAACCTTCAATAACATCTCAAGACTCAATATAAGCTGATGGAAGTTCCCAAGCCCACTCCAAAACCGAAACATGGATTAAAATTTTAACCTAGAATCCATTCGCCCTTTTTGACACGTTCAGGCAATTTACGATTGCAAACAGACCAAGGCTTGAAAAGACCCCGAACCAGGCCCTAGAGCCCTTCTTTAGACCGTAAAAAAGACCCTGACCAGTTCTTTTTGGACACAAACCAGACACACCAAGCTCTAAACTCCACGCACCAGTAGTGCCTCAAACATCTTCCTTGCACGCAGCAAGGGTTCTCATGTTCTAGTGGATGTGGGAGCCTTTGGCAAGCTTTTGGTTAAAAATAGACCCTCACCACGAACCTAAGGCATGACCCTAGCCCTTGGTTCAGCCCTTTACACGCCCCCTTAGCCCATAGGAACCCCACGCACCAAAACAGCCCCTACACGGCATCTTATGCACTCTCGGCCTCAGCTTTGCTCCAACCCATCCAATTTTTATCCGACCCCAATCAAGAAGTACCTAGGACCGTAAACCAACTCTCCAGACCATGCCTAAGACCACATGAAGCTCCCATGACCGAGGGATCCCTAAACCACACCCTTCTCACCTCTCGGCCTACACTCCTTTGGGGTGCAGGGCTGAACAGCCCCTTGAAGCTCTTGTTTTATCTTTGTCCCTTCAATTTTCTTCTTAAAGATCTAGACCAACCATTGAATCCATCAGTTTGCATCCATCCATCAACAATTCTCAAAACGTTAGCAAGATCTCGATGGAAACAAGATATACACATGCATGATATTAAAAACAATCACTTTTGTAAACTTTTCACACAATATTAGACTCTTGCAATAATATGGATTTAATGGGGTGTAAAGAAGGGTTTGAGACATGCCTTGTTCCTTTATTCTTACGATATACGAGCGACGACACGACGAGAGACGAACGGGACGCAAAGCTTTTTCCCTTCCCTTCCTTCCTCTAGAGTTCGGCCCCCTAGAGTCCTAGTATGTGTGAGTTGTGTGTGTTAAAAGTGAAAGTGGCGTGAGTTTATGGTGTAGGGGTGGGTAGGTTTTATTTAATTAAGTTATTAGGTTGCTAAGTGGGCTTTAGTTGTAGTTAAGGGCCTTAATTATTTTAATTAAATTCTTACTAATCTAGGTCCATTAAGGAATTAATTAAACCCATAATTAGTCCCCTAAAAGTTCCAACAATATTTAAAAATATTTGGTGCTACTTGTTTCTATCATCGTAAATTTCAAACTTTTTATTTTCTAGCAAAACATTGCTACCGATTAAGTTTTTCCCTTACTATAAATAAATTTTCCGCGTTCCAAATTTTGATTACTAAATCCCAAGTTTCTAAAAATAGAAACCTTATCAAATCGTCCTCGGTTCTCTCTCCTTTTGCCGTACATCATGTATTCGACTGTACAAAGTTTACATTCATAACATTAGGTTAAATAACCATTAAATAATGCCAATACTAAACATGTTTCTAGACCACTAATTTAAATACATTTCAAATAAATTTTCATGCATGCATTTGGTTAGTGTATTTGGGGGCGTTACAATTCCTCCCCCTCAAAAGAATTTCGTCCTCAAAATCAGTACTTACCGAAAAGATCAGGGTAGCGACTCCTCATGTCGGTCTCGGCCTCCGAAGTAACTTCCTTCTCTGAAGGATTCAGCCTCTTGACCTTGACCATCTTTATCACTTTATAGCGCAGTCTCTTCTCTTTCCTGCCTAATTTTTGCGTCGGTTTATCTTCATAGGTCAAATTTGGAGTTAGCAGCAGTGGCTCATAATTCAGTACACGTGATGAATTTGACATGTGGAGCAAAGAAATGTGAAAGAAATTGTGAACTTCTGCTAGATTAGGCGGTATAGCCACCTTGTATGTCAATGCTCCCACCCTTTCCAAGATCTCAAATGGTCCAATAAACCTCGGACTGAAATTGCCCTTCTTCCCAAATCGCATAACTCCATTCATCGGAGATATCTTGACAAATACTTGATCACCAACGAAAAACTTGAGATCTCTCCTCCTCTTGTCCGCATAGCTCTTTTATCTTCTCTGTGCCGTCTTCATCCTATCTCGGATCTCTGAACAATATACGTTTAAATCTCGACTCTCTCTCTCCGACCTCGTCCCAATGAATAGGTGACCTACACTTCCTTCCATGTAGAACCTCATAGGGAACCATACCTATAGATGATTGAAAGCAATTGTTATAGGTAAACTACACTAGCGGGAGCTTCGGCTCCCAACTACCTTGGAATTCGATCACACAAGCTCGAAGTAAGTCCTCAAGAATTTTGATCACTCTCTTTGATTGGCCGTTAGTTTGCAGATGGAAGGCCGAACTAAACAACAGCTTGGTCCCCATGCCGGAATAAAGAATCTTTCAGAACGATGAAGTAAAGCGCGGATCTCTGTCGGATATTATAGAAACATGAATTCCATGCAGCCTTACTATCTCTCGAATATACAGCTCGGCATATTGTGACATGGAGTATGTCGTCTTTACTGGTAGGAAGTGCACTGATTTAGTCAGACGATCACTCAAATAGCATTGTAGCCCTTCATTGTTTTCGGCAAACTAATCACGAAGTCCATCGTAATATTCTCCCACTTCGACTCGACAATAGGGAGTGGCCTTATCAACCCTACTGTTCTCTGATGTTCTGCCTTCACCTGCTGACAAGTGAGGCATTTCGATACAAAGTTCCGAATATCTCTCTTCATGCCCAGCCACCAATAGAGTAACTGTAGGTCTTTGTGTAAGGTCCAAAATTAAGACGACGTAACCGAACAACATGAAAATAAATAATTAATTGATTTAATTGCTAAATTAATTGTGTGTCATGCATGATTTTATGCTAAATATGATTTAATTATCATTCTACATAAAACTATATTTTTAAGGATTATTCAAGTTGCGATCGAAGAACGGAGACCAAAGGCTGAAATACGAGTGTGGGTTTTTTTTTATTTTTGAAAATAAGTGGTTTTGAGGTGATTTTATACGCCTGGACGTAAACTTTATCGGTGTTGGTTTTTCAACAAAAATATGAACATTTTAGCAATCCGGCTATTTCAATTACAAACTATTTTTACCAAAACTATTTTAATATTCTAATTAAATCCTAATTAAGACTAATGGGCCTATATTGTTGGCTTAATAGGCCTAAAGCCTTGTTATGTTTAATTAATATATAATATAATTAAAACCCTCACCAAACCCCACAATTATTCACGCCTCCAAGTCTGAAATTCCTCACCTCAAGTCACGAACACACACACACAAAAATTCTTAAGGCAAATTTTGGTGGTAGCATAAGAAAAAAAAAAGTTCAAAGCCAAGGTCTTGTCGACGTTCTTCGTCATCGTCAACGGTTTTTCGTGCGTAAATTACACAAAGGCATGCATATTCTTTCCTTCAAAACATCATCACACCATAGTATTTATTTATGCATGATTGTTTTTGGAAAAACATAGCACACAAGATAAATTTTCGTAACTATATGCTCATGGGTTCTAAATTAGTGTTTTTAATTTCCAAATTCATGTTTTATATGTGTTAAATGGGAAATGATTAGACAATGTTTTACATGAATATAGAGTCCTAGAAACACTCAAAAACGTGGGAAACCATGAAACACGAAAGCTGGAACCATACTTGGCATGTTGTGTCCTGTTGGTTCACGGTTTTAGGAGTACAAGGCCTGGGCTTGGTTCCAGGGGTTAGCCAAGGTCACGTGGGAGTCAAGGGAAGTGTCCTAGCCATGCTAGGACTCGAGCTAAGGGGATGGGAGGAGTCCTTGACAGCAAGGACTCCTACCAGAGAGAAGCTAAGGAGGGGCACACAAGTTCTGTGTTTTGTGCAGGCTTGTGGGCTCGGTCCAGAGGGCCTGGGCTGGGTCAAGTCAAGTCCCGAGGGTCTTAATTCAGGGCACAACAGGTTGGTTCAGTGGTTGGGTTCGTTGGTAAGGTCCTGGAAGTTAGAACAAAAGTCCTTGTCCTTATGCAATTCTCGGCCAGTGTCGGTAAAAGAAGTATGGCTCGGTTTTGGGGGCTAGGGGTGGTTTCCGTGAGTTCCTAAGTTCCAGTAGGGTACTTAAGGGTGTTGGTCAGGGTATGGTTCATTTTGGTTTGGGGGTGACTAGATAAAATCAAGAGATGACTCGGGGTCGAAGTTTATGTGTTAAGGTTTCCTAAACTTAAAAATTTGAAAAACGGCTCACGGGGGTTGAGTAGTGGTTCATGTGGAATAAAATAATATAAAAATACTGAATTTAGAATTTAGGAATATTATATTAAAGTTTGGGATTTTTCGGAATTAAAACGCGTTCAAAAACGTCCAATTACGAATTAATTAAAAAACTTAGTTTTTAAGCTAAATAAAATTATGAAAATTTTAATTTAGGCTTAAATAATTATTTGAGACATGTTAGAGTCAAGAAAATCAAGAAAACGTCAAAAACGTAAAATGTCACGTGCATGGGTAGAACGGTCTTTTTACACCGGAAAATTAGTAAACGCCATGGCAGTGCCCTATTTGCTATTTTATATGCTAATATGATTCTTTCATATGTTTATGAATTTTTATAAGTTGGAATATGATTTTTAAATGTTCATGAATTATTAAGGGTTAAATTGGACATTTAAAAGATATGTTGCATGCTTGGTTTCAAAATTAAAATGATATTATATGCATGTTTTTATTAAGTGATGGAAATATGATATATTGAAGGACGTGAAGGGATTGTGACTCAGATGTTGGAAATATCATGAGGATTATGGTCCCAGCGGGAGCCGGACGATCGTGTTTCCTTGGATACGGATACGAATAAGAATATGTTAATACGTAGGCCAGGGCCCAGTTGACCAGTGAGAGTGTTGCTGGTGTTTCCCACTGCCTAGTACTGTGGTTTTCTTTAGATGGATCCATAGCCCAATACGATCAAGAATACGAGTCCTAATCACGATCTGAATTCAACAAACACGAACATGAACATGAATATGAATATGAATATGGACACGAATATGGATATGAATATGAATATGTTTATGTGATATGTTATGTTTTTGAAAATGTTTAAGTTTAAAGTTTATACCAGGTAAATATTATCCACGTCATCAGTTGAAGCATAAATATAACTGACTGATCAGTTGGGAACTGATCAGTTGAAACATTCAGTTATGAGTTTTCCAGTAAAGTATCTTTCAGATGATCCCTCAAATGTACACGTCATCAGTTAAAAACGACAACCGACAAATAGTACAACAGACTGCAACTAGTAGTGAGCGCCGCATTTCAGAGTTTGCAGTGTACGAGTGTCAGAGAATATCAACGTGACAATCAATGGATATAAAGTTTCAAATGATATTTAATATTACCGTTAAGAGGGAAGCCTATAAATAGGTGAAGAGAGCAGCTAAGAATACAACACACGAACTACTATTTTATTCAAGTTTGCTGTTACTCTGCTAAAATCACGACTCGCATTCAGATGTCAAATCTCAATATGTCAAATCTCAATCTTATCAGATTTATCAGTAGCAATCAAGGCTACCTTTACGAGCTTGTTAGAACCTTGAATTATTTGTTCGATTTATATTCAGTTTGTGTTATATTCAGTCGCACTGTATAAGCTTTTGTGAACTAAGAGTTTCATTTTGGCAGTGTTAAGTCCAAACTGAAGTGGGTCAGTACAACGTGTGTATTTGTTCAAAGTCTTTTAGTGAAAATCCTATCTTCGTGATAGAAGGGGTGACGTAGGAGTTATTCTATTCTCCGAACATCCAGAAACATATCGTGTGTTTTTCTTTTCAGTTACTTTCAGTTATTCTATCTTTTAGTCAGTTTATTTCCGCAACTGTTTTTCAGTTAAACTGATTGTTATCGACTGACGAGATACCGAGTGTCAGTTTGTCACTAAAATGAACCCATTATTTGAAAAGAATACATAATCAGTGAGTGTTTATTCAACCTCCCCTTCTAAACAATTATCACATACTAACCGATCCTTTCAAGTGGTATCAGAGAGGTTGTATCTTGTCTAAAGAATATTTCTACTAAAACTACTCATCATGTCTTCCTTCAACAAGATCCCAATGTTTTCCAGAGAGGACTTCGATGATTGGAAAATCAGGATGCTGGCTCACTTAGCTGCAAAAGACGACGATATGTGGTACGTAATCACTGACGAACCAATGAAGATTCTGAAAGCCAATACAGCAGTTGCAATCACAGATGGGGCACCTCATAGAATTGAAAAGCCCAGTGATGAGTAGACTGCTGAGGACAAAAGAAAAGCAAATCTGGACAATGTAGCAAAGGACATACTGTACAAAACGTTGGACAAAGTAACGTTCAGTAAAATCAAGATGTGTAAGACAGCTAAAGATAATTTGGGAAAATCTGATCCAGCTTTGTGAAGGGAATGAACAAACCGAAGAGAATAAACTTTCTATTGCTGTTCAGAAGTTTGACAATATCAAAACGAGAGCTGGAGAAACGATGCATGAATATGTAGACGTTTCATTAAAAGTGATCAGAGGTCTTCCCAAGTAGTGGGACGTAAAGACCATGGCAATGTGGGAATCCAAGGATCTAAACAAGGTTGAGCTTCATGACCTATTTGCTTATCTGAAGGCCTATGAGTTTGAGGTGCAAACTCGAGAAGGAGAACCCTCTACTCCAACAGTCACAACTGCCTTAGCTCCTGTAAGAACAGAACCAACTGGTTCAGTCGAGAAGGTTGCTGATCAACTAAGCAATGATGCCATGTCATTGTTCATCAAAAAATTTAGAAGATTTATGAGAAAAAATCAAGGGAACTTCTAGAAGCATTATTTGAGAAACAATTCTAAAGAGGAATTAAATTCTTGCTACAACTGTGGCAAACCCGGTCACTTCATTGCTGACTGTCCCAAACCTAATAAGGACAGTCAAGGCTCGACTGAAAGAAAGAAGAAGTCATATGAGCATAAGAGGAGACCCAAGGATGATAAGAAGTCTTTCAGGAAGAAGTATGAGGTACTCTTAGCTGAAGAGAGTAAATCAAAATGGGCATAAACTCACAGCGAAGAGTCTGAGCCAGAAACCTCATACAGTTCTAGTGATGGTGAAGAAGAAGTGAAGTGCCTAATGGCTGGTGATACAGAAGTGGATTCAAGCAGTCAATATGTATTTGACTTTAGCTCAACTGATTTCACTAGAGAAGAACTCATTTCAACTCTTCATGACATGGTTAGTGAGTACTATAAGCTTGCCTTATCTTTTGAAAAAGCTAGAGCAAAGCAAAATGATCTCATAGACAATAAAACTAAAACTGATGTATTAGTTGATGTGTTGAGTCTAAAAGAGGAAATTGCTGAGCTCAATGCTGAAAGAAGCAGGAATCAATCAATGATTCAGAAGTTAATGCTTAAAAATTCAAAGCAAACTAAGCTTATTCAGGCTTGAAACAAATCATCTGCTGCATTAAATGATATACAGAACTCAAAGAAATCAATTACTGGTAAAACTGGTTTAGGATTCAGTAACCAAGATGAAATGCCTTCCAATGATACTCGACCAAAACTGAATATGGATAAAGGGAAATACATTTACTTTGTAAAATCAGTTGTGGAACAAGAACAAACTGAGCCAAGTAAACTGGTTGAACGGCCTGCTGAAAGTATGAACAATGCTAAAAGATATGATATCGGTTATAGCCCAAAAGTTTTAACCGACTCACGCAGTAAGTCTTCAAAAATATTCAGCAGGAATTATTCAAATGGCTACTCCAATTACTATAACAACAAGACAGTTCAGAAAAGATATCGGCCGAACAATCAGTTGAACAGACCCAAATCAAATGTTGTCTCATCTGCACACTACGCACCAAGCACACACAAATCGAGAAAGACCATCTGGAATACATCAACTGGACAGTCAGTTAGACTGATCCAAGTCTGGATTCCTAAAGGACTAATAAATTTTAGACCCAAATAGAAAAGGGTACCAATATTATATTTTGTGTGTGATTGCAGGTAACAGGTACAAGCAAGGAATCAATCTCGTACTTGGATAGTGGATGCTCACGACACATGATAGGAGATGAAAATTTTTTATCTCAATTGATCAAGTACACTGGACCAAACATCAGTTTCGGAGATATCCAAAGGTAAAACTGTGGGTAAGGGTAAGCTTATCCATGGCAACTTTATCATTAATGATGTTTTATTAGTTAAGAATCTTAAGTATAATCTGATTAGCATTAGTCAGTTATGTGATAATGGATTCTTAGTTCAGTTCGACAAATATTCTTGTTCAGTCAGAGATGCAACTGATGAGGTCATACTAACTGGCAAACAGTATGGAAACACTTACAAAGTCGGTTGGAATGATCAACCTTATGCACCAGTATGTTTTATTGCTTCAAAATTTTCTAAAAACTGGTTGTGGCATAAGAGATTAAACCACCTGAACTTTAAATCTATTGCATATCTGAGTAATCACGATCTTGTAACTGGTTTGCCCAAAATGGATTTTTACCAAAGATAAAATTTGCTCAGCATGTCAGTTTGGTAAACAAGTTAAATCATCTTTTAAAACAAGGTTCGTAAATCTTCTTCCCGATGCTTAGAGCTGTTACATATGGATCTATTTGGTCCAATACCAGTCATGAGTTTAGGGGGAATGAAATACACCTTTGTGGTTGTAGATGATTTTTCAAGATTTACTTGGGTTATATTTGTCCTAACGTAGTATATGAGAGTCGAGATCACCTACGGAAAAACGAAAGTAGGCTACAAGAAGGCGGCTCTTGTTGTAGGTTCGCAGCTACGGGGGAGTAAATAAGCCCTGAAATATAAAGCGGGTAACTGATTGTATCCATTACCTTGGTTTCCCAGGTACCAGAAAAAAGACCGCCTGAAACGATGGAGTCCTGTCTTTATTGGGCCGAAATATTAAGCTAGTCAATATAAGCCTTATTATCCACATCAATTCTTTTCCTTATATATATCCTTCTCAAATCCAAAGACCAAACTGCTGCTTAACTGATCAAGTTTTTCAAAAGAATATTAAACAAGAAATCATTTGGAATTGATAGTATAAGATCCGATCCAGGAACTGAATTCAACAATCAAATTCTTTCAAAATTTTTAAAAAATGTTGGAATTAGGCATGAGCTCAAAATAGCTATAACTCCTCAGCAAAATGGTGTAGCTGAGAGGAGAAATCGAACGCTTAAAGAAGCAGCTAGAACAATGCTTGCTGATTCTGGCATTTCTCAAAGGATTTGGGCAGAGGCAGTAAACATTGTGTGTTATACTCAGAACAGATTAATGATTAATAAAAATCATTTGAAAATACCTTATGAGATCTGGCATGGACGAAAAAGTGTTGTTTCCTACTTCAAAATATTTGGCTGCAGATGTTTTATTCTTGACAATGGCAAAAATCATTTAAAAGCATTTGATGCTAAATCTGTAGAGGGAATATTTTTGGGATATTCGTCAGTTTGCAAAGCCTATAGAGTCTTTAACAAGAGCACAATAAATGTTGAAGAGTCTATACATGTTGTTTTTGATGAAACTGTTCTAACTGATAAGCCAACAGATCCAGTTGAGCTAATTGATCGATTTAAAGATATCAGTTTGGAGGATGATAATGAAGAAGAAAATCATATCAATCGAAACATCTTTCAAACACCTGAACCTGAAATTGTGGATCAATAGGTTGAACATGAAATAGTTCCTGAAAATCAGTTGGAAGAGCAAAGAAATGATATTCAGTTACCAACTGAAACTGCTCCAACTGAAACTGAAGATGTTCAGTCACCTACTGAAGAAATTGCTGATACAGAAGCAACAAATGCTGAACTCAGATAGAAGAAATCCTCCAGAATTGGTGATAGGTAATTCATCTGACTCGGTAAGAACAAAGAATCAAATGCTCAATCTATTTATTCATTCAGCTTTTGTATTGCAATTGGAACCGAAGAAAACTGATGAAACTCTTGCCGATCCAAACTGGACAAATGCAATGCAAGAGGAGCTGAATCAGTTTACCCATAACAGTGTCTGGAACCTAGTTCCAACACCAATTTCAAAAACTGTTATAGGTACAAAATGGGTGTACAGGAATAAACTGAACGAAGATGGTTCAGTTGTGCGCAACAAGGCGAGATTGGTAGCACAAGGATATAGGCAAGAAGAAGGAATTGATTATGATGAAACATATGCACAAGTTGCAAGACTGGAAGCTATCAGAATATTCCTTGCCTACGCATCATTAAAAATTTCAAAGTCTACCAGATGGATGTAAAGAGTTCTTTCTTGAATGGCCAGTTGCAAGAGGAAGTCTACGTAGAACAACCTCCAGGTTTTGTCAATCATCATTTTCCTGATCATGTCTACCTTTTGAACAAAGCCTTATATGCTCTTAAACAAGCTCCAAGAGCTTGGTATGAAACTCTTTCAAAATTTCTAACTGATCAAGATTTTTCTGTTGGATCAGTTGATAAGACATTGTTCAAATTTTTAAAGAATGATAACATTTTACTCGTTCAAATTTATGTTGATGATATCATATTTGGGTCAACTAACCCCAAATAATGCAGAAATTTGATAAGTTGATGCAAGAGAAATTTGAAATGAGCATGATGAGTGAATTGACATTCTTTCTTGGACTGCAAGTGAAGCAACTGGAGACAGGCACTTTGATTAGTCAAACTAAATACACGAAGGAGTTGCTGAAGAAATTTGGCATGGAATCGTGTTCAGCTGCAAGTACTCCCATGAGCTCATCAGTAAAACTGGATACTGATCAAGGGGGAATATCAGTTGAGGCGACACTTTACAGAAGTTTAATAGGTTCATTATTGTTCTTAACCACTAGTCGTCCTGATATTGTATTTGCTGTCTGTATGTGTGCTAGATTTCAGGTAAACCCTAAGCAATCACATTTTTCAGCTGTCAAGCGTATTTTAAAATATCTTGAGGGCGCACAAAATGTTGGGTTATGGTATTGTAAAGACTCATCTTTCAATTTAGTTGGATATTCAGATGCAGATTATGCAGGATGTAAGCTTTATTGTAAAAGTACAAGTGGATCATGTCAGTTTCTAGGAGACAGACTGATATCTTGGTTCAGCAAGAAGCAAAAATCCATAGCAACTTCCATAAGTGAAGCAGAATACCTTGCTGCTGGAAGTTGCTGTGCACAACTGCTCTGGGTTCAGCAACAACTGAGAGATTATGGAGTTGACGCAAAAGAATCGCCCATATTCTGTGATAATACAAGCACAATTGCTATTACCTACAATCCATTTCTTCACTCGAGGACCAAGCACATAGAGGTCATGCATCACTTCATCAGAGATCATGGCTTGAAGAAGGACATATGGCTGGAATATGTCTCAACTGAGCAGCAAGCAGCTGATATCTTCACCAAACCATTGCCCAAGACTAATTTTTCTCACTTTCGCAATATACTTGGATTAATTGATTTAACCTAATTAGTTTTGCTGTTTTTATATCAGTTGTTAATCAATTTGTGTCATCCGTCAGTTCTATTGTCATTTACTGTTCTTTCAGCTCGTATTTCATTCATTTGAATTTCAACTGATGTCAGTTAATGATTTTTCAGTTAATCATTTGTCAGTTATTATGTTCAGTTTATAAATTACTTCTCAACATATGAGATTAACTATTGCAAGAAAATAAAAGGCAAAGATAAACCAAAATAACATTTTATTCATTTGAAGAAATTGGTGTGAATTACATCTTACAACTATTCCTGAACAAAAGACCTCCACTTGTTCAACCAACGGTTTACAGGAAGCTATCGGAGTCAGTTATACGCTCCAAGATCCTCCTTTCCTTGTAGAGCATCAGCTGGTAGACATTGTCGTCGTCGAAGATTTCCTTGTGTTAGCACAATGCAAGAGTTCCCAATATTTCTCCAACTGTGCCGACATTCTGGGAGTGGTAGCCATCCCACACTTTTGGAGAAACTGGATTCCTTGCAACTCCTCCCAGAAGCAAAGGATTTTATGGAAGACTTCATCTTCCATCTCAACTTTTCTTTTTTCCACAGCTGAGCTCATGAAGTCTTCTGCCATATCTGGAACCTTTGAGCTACCTGCACCTGCCATTTTAGCTGCTGAATATTTCTTGCTGATATGTTTAAGACTAACTGAGCTACTCTTATTTATAGCACAGGGACGAGGAAGATGAAAGGACAAAGTCATTAGAACAGACGATTAACCTTCTAAGCATAAAATTTTATTTAATTCGTCTTGCTTAAATTTCTCGTAATCTTTATATGCATTTATTAAGGGGGAATATTGGTTTAAAATGTTAAATGAGAAGACATCACTTAGTAAATTCTCAACTGAAAAGACACAGTTTCACAACTGATCGTTCAGCTGATTATTTTACTAATCTTCTCACATAAGTTAAAAAATTAACCATTCTTATTCCAAATTTAGTGACGTGACTGATTATCAAGCATTATGTAACGTCCCAGATTTGACGATTCTCCTCACTGTACAAAGACGAGTCTTTCCAGCGTGCTTATGTCCTCACTCACACGCACCCTAGGAAACTTCCCAGGTGGTCACCCATCCCAAAATTGCCCCAAGTCAAGCACGCTTAACTTTAGAGTTCTTATGTGATGAGCTACCGAAAAGAAGATGCACCTTCGTGATATGAGTAGTACAAATCAAAATCTTTTAAGCCTCTTCAACTGTACCGTCCATTACATTGAACAGTCTCGGAATTCCTCTCCTTCCGGTGTAAGAACGGTTCATTCATGTTCCTTCCACCTAGAAGCCTGCCAGGAGCCACTCATTGTCCGTGCCACCTCATGGCATCGGCGATCACCCCCCGCCCTCTTCGGCCCCGGGCCACACATGCCCACCAGCTTCCGCTTGGTTCGTCCCCGAACCACACCGTACTCGGAGAGGTCGGCTTGATACCACTTGTAACGCCCCAGATTTGACGACTGTCCTCACTGTATCAAGACGAGTCTTTCCAGCGTGCTTATGTCCTCACTCATACGCACCCTAGAAAACTTCCCAGGGTGTCATCCATCCCGAAATTTCCCCAAGTCAAGCACGCTTAACTTTGGAGTTCTTATGTGATGAGCTACCGAAAAGATGATGCACCTTCTTGATATGAGTAGTACCAATCAAATCTTTTATGCCTTCTTCAACTGTACAGTCCATTACATTGAACAGTCTCGGAATCCCTCTCATTCCCGTGTGGGTCGGTTCATTCATGTTCCCTCCACCTAGAAGTCTGCCAGGAGCCGCTCATTGTCCGTGAAACTGATGGCACCGGCGATCACCCCCCGCCCTCTTCGGCCCCGGGCCTCACACATTAAATGCTATCTTTCAACAAATGACAAGTTGAAACGTGGACCCTTTTTAATCCATGTATTTTTAACACGATTTCAACACATGTACACACGTCTTTTATTCAGAATTTCCTGGATTGACACGTGTCCCATAATTCGAACAGTCACGTACATTAGTACTTTACCCGCTCCATTTCAGTTATTCTTCCTTACGCTTACATAAAATTCTTAGAGCAAAAGCAAATTCAAGCTTTATTTTTCGCAGGAAATCATTCAGTTCAAATGGCTAATCAAATTCCCCCACACTTGTTGAATGCTATGGCTGTGAACTTTGGATGAGTTCTATCAGTTGGAGAAGCCGATGTCAAAAACGTATTTTCGGAGCTCGAATCAGCTGGGCTAAGGACATTTTTTAGGCAATCTTCACAAGATATTTACCCGAAGGAAATTCAAGACTTCTACTCCAATGGAAAGATCAATTCTGATGGAAGCATCATTTCTACTGTCAATGGTCAGTTGTTGACCATCTCTGAAGATTCTTTTGGAGAAATGTTCTTGTTGCCTTCTGATGGATTGGCACATCTTGCTGAGGTCAAAGCATCTTATGTTGAAGAGATGCAAACCCTCCTCTCTGCTGATGGACGGAAAATCAAGGTTTCCAATACAAAGAAGGAGCTGAAGCGTGAAGTTCAGTTGCTGTCCGACATTGTAGCCGAGGGGCTATTGGAGAAGGCAGGATCTTTCGCTGGACTTACCTTGGAGAAATTTCAACCCATCTCTGTTATCATGGCTGGAAGAAGACTTAACTGGAAGCGCCTGATCTTCAATATTTTGAAAAATATGTTCTAGTCCACCAAGCAGTTCAAGGGATTTGCTATTCAGCTGAGCTATTTGCTGAAAGTCAAAGGGTTGGTGGCTGATGATTCTGAAAGATCATCAAAATTCAAAGTTTTCAAGGCCAAAAATATTCAGCAACCAAAGACCAAACTGGACATGTCTCCTAATCAGTTTGTTAAGATCAAGAAGGAGATTGGGACTCAGCAGGATGCTCCCAAGTCAGTTAAAAAGGCCAAAACTCTGGCACAACTGAAGACTACCAAGAGAAAACTTATTGTCAGTGGATCAGATTCAAAGGAAAAACCTTATCAGTTGATTACTAAGAAACAAAGGACGCAGAGACAAAGCCAGTGGCTAAGTTGGCATATATCCCAGCTGAGAGATGAAGCCATCAGATGCTCAACAGCCTATTCAGGCTATTCCTTTGAAATCTATCACAGCTGATAAGAAGAAGGAATCGGTAAAAGTTGCAGCTCCTTTGATCCAAATCAATCGACCTTCGATCCTTGCTCCTGCTCAACCCAAGGGAATCATCATTCAGGAACGAGTGGACACTACTCACTCTGGACTGAGCATTCCACATATTCTTACCGATGAGAAAGGAAAAGGCAAGTTGATTGAAGAGCCAAGGCCATCCAATGCAATTCAGACTCATACTGACCTTATATGGGAAAATGTAAATGCATTTGCTGAATCAAAACTGTTTTTGAAGCTTGGACGAGATTCAGAATGCACACATTTGCCAAACTGCTGAAAAATAAGTCAAAGCTGAATAAATTCATCAAGCTGGAGGCAACTGTTCTCAGAATGCTACAATAGTTCAGGCTTTGGGGAGAAAGAACTATTTCTTTGATCAAATCAGAGCCAAGAAGTTGGGCCAACTGATTGAGAAATTTAAAAGAAACTACATTCCCACTAGTCCAACCACTTACAATGATCGAGCTGTGCTCACGCAGCTAGAAAATTATCTTATTGCTCTGCAATCACGGATAAAATTTTGGGAGATGGATGAAGAACTAATAAATCATGAAGGCACTTCAGAAGATGAATCTGCTTCTTAGCACAGAGAGCCATCCCCTATACAAGCTGCTGCTACAACTGAAGAGCCAGTCCAGGATGTGCCTCAATCTACTGCTGTTGATCATCAAATATATTCAGAAGCCGACTTGACACTCGAAAATGTTGATGAAATCATTCAGTCAGTAGTACAAGAATCTCAAACAGATGAACCTATTTCTGAATCAGTTGATCACTCAACTGATCAAGCAGCTCAAAAGACTCCTATCTTAATTAAAGAGCCCGTTGAGCATGTTGTCTCTGCTGAACCTGATGATCAAACTGATGTGCCAGCTCAGTCACCAGATCGAGAAATTACTGACATTGTGGAGGCTCAGTTGCTCATTATTGAAAATTGACCAACTGACAAGCCAGCACAAGTCTCCGCTGATTATCAAATAGAAGCACCAGTCATATTCAGCAAGATAATTCATCTGCTGCTCAGGATCAATCATCAACTCCTCAAGTTCAAGAAGAAGTCACTGAAACAGTTTTTCCAGAACAGACTATTGCTGAAACGATCGTATCTGACAGGACCTTAGTGGTATTTGATCAAGATTCAAAGGAACATGAACCTTGAACGTCTGGACACTCACCTCCTCATTCATCCACAGATTTTGACTTAGTTCTTGAAGAAATTCAGGATCTTCAGCATCCACAGATTTTGACTTAGTTCTTGAAGAAATTCAGGATCTTCAGCATACTCAACATGAATCAGATGATTACTTCCATCAACAAGATTCAGCATACTCAACTGGCTCACACTCTGAAGCTAGAACATTCTGAAGTATTCAACTCAGAGAAATTGAAGGCAATTCAAGCTGCTGTAACCTCTCTCTTTCTCTCTCTTACAGTAGATGCAATTCAAAAGAAGAGTGGTTTAGCAAAGAGTCTCGTTGCAACTCAAGATTCTATTAGCAAATGATTTGAAGGTCTGGAGACTTCTGTATCAAGAAAAATAGACTTGTTGCAAACCACAATGCTTTCTGCTGTCTCCAACATATCCACCATTGTCAACATCCTATAAACTGATGTTAGAATATTATCTATTAAAATGTATACATTTGACAAAAAGGGGGAAGAGATTAAAGAGATTCTAGAACAACAAAAGAAGTCTTCTAGTTGAAGAGCAGTCAGTTTTGAGTAGCAATTATTCTTGTATTTTTGAAGTCTATCTTTTCATCTCAACTGATCAAATCCTTATGTTATCTACAATGAGTTCAGTTGTTCAGTTATTATTGACTTAGTTTTTTCAAACACCATAAAGAGAGAAATTGTTGAAAACTAAGTTTCGGCATTTGACAAATTGCGAACCAACTGATTATGCAAATTACTCAATATGAGAAAACTGAACTACACAACTGAATGCGTACCAGCTAAATTTTATCCACGCCATCAGTTGAAGCAGAAATATAACTGACTGATCAGTTGGGAACTGATCATTTGAAACAATAAGTTATGAGTTTTCCAGCAAATTATCTTTCAGTTGATCCCTCAGCTGTACACGTCATCAGTTGAAAACGACAACGGACAAATAGTACAACAGACTGCAACTAGTAGCGGAACGCCGAATTTCAGAGTTTTCAGTGCACGAGTGTCAGATAATATCGACGTGGCAATCAACGGATATAAAGTTTCAAATGATATTTAATATTACCGTTGAGATGGAAGCCTATAAATAGGTGAAAAGAGCAGCTGAGAATACAACACACGAACTACTATTCTATTCAAGCTTGCTGTTACTCTGCTAAAATCACAACTCGCATTCAGATATCAAAGCTCACTCTTATCAGATTTATCAGTAGCAATCAAGGCTACCTTTACGAGCTTCTTAGCACCTTGAAATCTTTGTTAGATTTATATTCAATTTGTGTTATATTCAGTCGCACTGTAACAAAAGCTTTTGTGAACTAAGAGTTTTAGTTTGGCAGTGTTAAGTCCAAACTGAAGTGGGTCAGTACAACGTGTGTATTTGATCAAAGTCTTTTAGCGAAAATCCCATCTTCGTGATATAAGGGGTTACATAGGAGTTATTATATTCTACAAACATCCAGAAACATATCGTGTGTTTTTCCTTTCAGTTACTTTCAGTTATTCTATCTTTCAGTCAGTTTACTTCCGCAAATATTTTTCAGTTAAACTGATTTTTATCGACTGACGAGATACCGAGTGTCAGTTTGTCACTAAACTGAACCCATTATTCGAAAAGAATACATAATTAGTGAGTATTTATTCAACCCCCCCTTCTAAACACTTATCACCTACTAATCGATCCTTTCACTACACATTTCAACATTTATTGCTTTTTAGGGTTGGTAAACGATTTACGATTTCTGGTTTGACGTTTTTCTTTGGATTTTCAAGTACTAGTTGGATGATTTATTTTAAAAATGGTGCAGAAGTATTTTATGTATATGTATATGTATAGGCCGAAAATGTGAGATTTTTTTTTTCAGTACTTTTTAAGAAAACGAATAAGCAGACGTTTCAGCTGGTATCAGAGCCACCTTTCTTAGTACGGTGTGTTTCGGGGATGAACCAAGCGGCAGCTGGTAGGCATGTGAGGCTCAAGGCCGAAGAATGCGGGGAGTGATCGACGGTGCGATGAGGTTGCACTGACAATGAACGGCTCCTGGCAGGCTTCTAGGTGGATGGAACATGAATGAACCGATCTCTCACCGGAATGAGAGGGATTCCAAGACTGTTCAATGTATGGATTGTACAATTGAAGAAGGCTTTAAAGATTTGATATGTACTACTCATATCAAGAAGGTGTGTCTTCATTTCGGTAGCTCATCACATAAGAACTCCAAAGTTAAGCGTGTTTGACTTGGGGTAATTTTGGGATGGGTGACCGCATGGGAAGTTTCTCAGGGTGCTTGTGAATGAAGACATAAGCACGCTGGAAAGACCTGTCTTGATACAGTGAGGACAGTCGTCGAATCTGGGGCATTTCAGTTGGTATCAGAGCAAATGTCCTGTAAAGGGTTGTGCCACCATCAACGCCAGAAAGATCAGTCGTCAAGCCTCAATTTGTAAGTTTTACATGCTTTATATGATTTAATATGTTGTTACCTGCATTATGACATGAATAATATGTTTACGTAATATGTTTACCAGCTTTTTGAATATTTATGTTGTACATCATTAAATTGCTAAATGAGTTAGGATATGTCACATGATTAGATAACTTAGATTTAAATGCATGTTGGTGTTAGAGTTGGTGCCCGTAGAGCCAAGTGTTGGCCGAGAGTTCACAATGAAACTTTATGTATAAACTATCTTTATTTTAATAATATTTGAAATTATTATTTTGACACATCTTTATTTGTATACCCATGCTAGTTGCATAGATAAAGCCCTTGAATATACAAATAGTAGAAAGAATATGAGATGATCATATGATGAGTATCATGAAACTCATATTTGGAATACTGTATATTCTAAACAGTTCCTAGTCGATTCAGCCGCCACTAAGAAGGATATAGGCCGCTCGAGTTCGAGACTAGTATATGTGATGTGAGTACCATGTTTCATTGGTAGGAGACATTGTGATGTCCGATCATGCAGATAGGTGCTCCTGGTAGAGTGCACTGAACAACCCTCCATAAAGGACTTTCTAAGTGGTTCTCACTTATAGAGTGGAAACGTCCTAGTTTACGGTTGTACACAATTAGTCCTTATGACCCGGGACAACATTGAGACTCTATATGCTAGCATTACACTTTTACTTGTTTACCGACTCTCAAGGGGTCATCAGGTGGCAAGGTTGGGTGTTTTGTCGAAACATATAGGAGTCGATGCATTGTAGTCGGGGATTCACCGCTTACCTTCGGGTATGGATATCCAATGTGTATGTAGTATGAAATCTATGATCAGAGTATGGTTGTAATTATGAAAGGGGTTTCATTGATTACATCATCGATGCAACTACAACATGACACATAGTATCGATTCATTGACAACTCTCGATACACCAATGGTTGTCGAATCGGTCGGGATATATGAGTTGAAGGGACCGTACTGTACGCTAACCATAATTGAATGGTTCTACAGGCACTATCATTTGATACCTAGGGAATCATGTAAGCGATGCTGCTAGGCGTTTAACATGATTGTTTGGGTACTATCAGACTTGAGTTTTGACGTTCTTGTTATCAAGAAGTTGATAAGTAAGAATGGAGCAATTGGGGTATGCTTGTATAAGGTCATGTTTAGTCAGAATCACATGGAGATGTGAACCCACGGCTAGTTGTATCAATGAACCATTGAGGGTCACACAAGTGCTAACTTTCTAGATCCCGTTGAGAAGTAAAATAGTTCAATGTGTTGAACGGATTATAAAGGAGTTTATAAGTGTAAATAAAAATAGAAGTACGACTTCTATAAGGAGAATGCAACTTTTAATTTGAGGAAGTGTTCCTAAATTAAAAGTTGGCCAAACGAGTAATGTATTTGAAAATTTTGATTTTCATATACATTATTATGGACTAAATTAAATTAATTCAAGTGTTGAATTAATTAAACACTAGTGGACCTAGTAGAGTCCAAATAATTAAATTAATTCAAGTGTTGGATTAATTAAACAACATTGGGCCTTGTAGAGCCCAATTAGAAATAATTATTAAACTAGTGGGCTTGAGTAAATCAAGTAATGTTTAATTGGGCTCAAATATGTTTGAGACATTTAAATTAAAGTCCATGGGCCTTGTAAATTGTTACAAGCCCACGTAAAAAGCATGCTAGGAAGGTAAAGGGTTGGAGACAACTTTTGAGTTAATTGCATGCCATGCACATGCATCTTTTTGCTTCAACTTTTTGCACAACCAAGAAAAACTCTCCCTCCTCTCTCCTACACATAGCATGGACGAAATTTTACTCTATTTTTTCTCTCCATTTTTGCTTCTTCCATTTTTTATGAAAGCACACACTTCTCAAAAGAAAAATGCTCTAATTTTTCTAGTGCAAAATTAGAGTGGATCTACCTTGTTAGTGGTGGACCTAATTTGAAAAAAGGAGTCCAAAAGAAAGGTGAAGCTTGTAGATTTTCATCTTTGAAGAGCTTAGTTGTTTATCAACTAAGTTGGAGCCATTACATCAATCTTTTAAGATTGATATGTATATTTTCTAAACACCCTATGAATGTCATATTGTGTTTTGTATTTGCTACACACTATAGTTGAGGTGTTCGTTTTTCTTGCTAAAAATTAAATTTTAAAACTTCCATTGCGCAACCGGCACCTTAATTGATCCCCTTTCCAATGGTATCATGAGCTAAGGATACTATTTTGTGTAATATATACAGGATATTATATTGTGGTCAATTTCTAACCGCATGAGACAAATTTTCGCATCAAATCGTGGCCGGTTTCGGGGACGACTTTGGGCAGCAAGTTGCTGCCCTTTTCGGGCACCTCGGGCTGCACGAGGGGCTGCCCATTTCGGTCAGCAAAGGCAGCCCTGCCCGAACCCCCTATGTTTTAATTAAAAAAAAATTTGTGCTTGTTGGCCGGAATCCGGCGACGGAGCTCCGACGACATCGATGACGACTAGGGTTTCCAAAATTGTTTTGGATTATCAAAGTGTCATGGCCCTTGATGTTGTTGGGCCATTAGATGGCTATCATATTTGTGAAATTTAAATGGGCCAAAATATTTTTGGTGAAAAATGATTTTTTGGGCCCCTAAGTTTAAATTTACAAAAGTTGCAAATATTTTCTCATGAAATGAATAATTGAAGTTGGACTTTAATTATTTATAGTAAATGGTGATTTACAAGAAATTCGGTTATAAATAAATTAATTAGAAAGTAGACAAAGGTGTTTGTATACTTTGTTAATTTAGTTTATAATCGTGGCAGTTAGTGATTGGATCAAGATATATAATATTGGATCAATTAATTATTGTGATAATTAATTGATGGTATATGATATGTGATATGATGCATGAAGGATGATCAAAAGCCCAAGCCCAATTTGCTAGGTGTATGCTAGGATATTTTGTGTTGAATGATTGTAATAATTATCAAATTTAAAGTGCGCTTGGTTTATGGCCCGTTCCCACCCCATGAGATGTATCCCTATTTGCCATGGATATTTATTTGTAAATATTAGAATAGTGGAAGATCAAGATTGGAAGATGGTGGCGTTGATGATTATGAAGATCGAACGCATGTAAATATTGGAAGCTTATGTAATAGTTGCATTTGCATCCCTTGCATTTCCCTAGGATTGGACCTAGGTCCGTGCTTAGCTCATACGGGCCATTAGTTTTGGGGCGATTGATCATCCTTGTTTTGTTTACTGTTTATAATATATGCATGATATGTTATAAATAATGAGTATGTGCGTTATTATTATGATAATAACAAAGTTGCATGAATCCGGCAAACATACGATCAAACATGACGAGCTTTTAAATAAAATTAATGAGGAGAGCTTTTAAAATTAAAAAACCCTCATTTTGAATAAGATTCAAAATTAATATCAAGCCTGAAAAAGGGATTATAAATTTGTTTGTAATTTCCATGTCTTCCATCGACAATGGGTGCATGATGAACGCTACCCGTGCTCGGGGCCCGGCTCATATTATTGGGGGGGCCCTGGGTGCCGGAAAGCTGTGACATCCATTGACATGGTGATGTGAACTACGTGGAACTCCCATGGTTTCGGCTCATATTATTGGGGGAACTCATGGCGACCGTCTATTAAGGTTCAACATCAATGGGTAAGGCTTGACACGTAAAGATGAACGACGTCATATTATTGGGTCCTAATCAAACGTGAGACAAAAGTTTACGTAGAGGGTTGCATGGAAATGCAATTGGAAACTACTTTTTAGGAATTGTGATTGGCTGATATTATTCGGGATCATAATTCGCTAATTGGACCTTACGTACCTACTGAGGAAAGGAGTTTCCCGTTTTCACTAGAGGGTAGTGAAAGATGTCAAAACAGTGGGAGTAAACATTTATAAAGTAAAAGTCCATACTTTATATCTTACTAAATATTTTAAAATAGTTATTAAAATTTATCTGTTTACTTTCAATACTTTTTGACAATGTCTTCGATTCACAATCCGCTATCTGTAATACTCGAAAAACACGTATTAACCAGGCCTAATTACCTCAATTGGCTAAGAAATTAAAAAATCGTCTTGAATTCGGAAAGGATAGCGTATACACTTACTGAGTCGCCCCCTGTTGGGCTCCGACTGACTGCACTCTTGATGAATTGCAGACTTACAAGGAATGGTGTGACCATGACTTGAAAATCCAAGTGTTATATGCAGGCTTCTATGAATGACGAGAAGTCGGTTCTTTATGTGGGCTCTTCATCTGGTACGAAGATTGGTCCACTTGGGAATGGAAAGAAGCGTTCTTTCCAACGTCCCAAGAAGAACGTGCCCTTGAAGAGGCTAGCTCTGAGTCCCATTGTGGCAGCCACACCAGCCAAGGCTGACAACACTGTTGATATTTGTCATCACTGCAAGAAGCCTGAACATTGGAGGCTTAACTGCAGAGAATATCTTGCCCAGAAAGGTTCTGGAAATGGTATGTTCTACATTGAAGTAAACATTTTAATTATTCTACTTCTTGGGTATTGGATACCGGTTGTGACTCACAGCTCTGTAATGAGTTACAGGTGATGGGAAGAAATAGAAGGCTTAGGGAAGGCGAGACCTTCTTGAGGATGGGCAAAGGAGCAAGAGTTGTTGCAAAGGCCATAGGAGATGTTTACTTGCTTTTGAACAAAGATTTTAAGTTAATTTTAAGAGATGTTTTGTTTGTACCTGAATTGGTGAAAAACATTGTTTCCATTTCTATGCTAGATACAGATGGATATTCTTGTTTATTTAGCAAAGGTGTTTGCAACATTACAAGAATGAATGTTTAATTGGTACTGGAGAACTGGAAAACGATCTTTACAACTTAAAATTGAAAGATATTCCACTGAACAATGTCCAAGCAATAACAACAACAAACAAGCGAAAACAAGATACTCTAAATTCGGCACAATTATGGCATGCTCGATTAGGACATATTTCCCTAAGAAGGATGAACAAGCTAGTGGGAGTAGGCGTGTTTGATATGTCTGATATCAATGCTCTCACGACTTGTGAATCATGTCTGAAAGGAAAGATGACCAAAATTCCCTTTAAGGGCCATGTGGAGCGAGCCAAAGGGTTATTGGATTTGATCCATACCGATGTGTGCGGTCCGCTTAGCATCACCACTAAGCATGGACGTGCCTACTTCATCACCTTTACCGATGACCTTTCGAGGTATGGGTATGTGTATTTGATGAAATACAAGTCTGAAGCCTTTGAAAGGTTCAAAGAATTCAGAAGTGAAGTAGAGAAACATTTGGGACGAAGCATCAAGACACTTCGATCAGATCGAGGTGGTAAGTACTTGAGTGCCGAGTTCCAAGAGTATCTTAGGGAGAATGAGATTCTCTCGTAGTGGACTCCGCCCGCTACACCACAGTTGAATGGTGTTTCGGAGCGTCGTAACCGGACTTTGATGGACATGGTTCGGTCTATGATGGGTTTATCGGAGTTGCCGCCATCCTTTTGGGGATATGCGCTTGAGACAGCGGCATTATTGTTGAACAATGTCCATTCAAAGGTAGTTGGTAAGACACCATATGAGATAAGGATGGGTAAGCCACCCAAATATTCTTATCTTAGAATATGGGGGTGCCCTGCTTATGTGAAGCAGGTAGTGGGAGATAAATTGGATAGTCGATCCAATTTATGTTACTTTGTGGGATATCCAAGGAATTCTGTTGGATATTACTTCTATCATCCCCAAGAAACAAAGGTATTTGTTTCTAGGAATGCAACTTTTTTTGGAAAAAGAATTTCTATTGGATAGAAAAGGCGAGATGATAGAACTCGAAGAGGTTCGAGAGATACCCACAGTTATAGAACCCACACACGAAGAGCCAAGAGAGGAGATACAATCTCCTAGAAGATCCGAGAGAGTCTCGAGACCACCTATGAGGTATGGTCTGCTTTTTGAAAAGGGCCATGATGAGCCTAACCATGGATGTGATCCAAGGACATTCAAGGAAGCATTATCTGATGCCTATTCATCCAAGTGTCTTGAAGCAATGGAATCTGAGATGAATTCCATAAATTCAAACCAAGTGTGGAATCTCGTGGATCCACCTGGGGGAATTGTTCCCACAGGGTATAAATGGATTTACAAGAGGAAATTTTGGGCGGATGGGAAGGTATTGACCTTCAAGGCGCTATTGGTAGCAAAAGGATATACTCAAAGACAAGGAGTTGACTTTGAGGAAACCTTTTCTCCAGTTGCAATGTTCAAGTCGATAAGGATATTGCTAGCCATAGCTGCATGGTATGAATATGAGATATGGCAGATGAATGTCAAGACAGCCTTTCTTAATGGGTATATTAAGGAAGAGATTTACATGTCTCAACCTGAAGGGTTTACATCTGTCGGAAGTGAGCATATGGTATGCAAACTTCAGAGATCTATTTATGGTCTAAAGCAGGCATCTAGAAGTTGGAACCTTAGATTCGACAGTACAATCAAAGAGTTTGGTTTTACTAAGAATCTTGAGGAACCCTGTGTGTATAAGAAGGTCAGTGGGAGTGCTGTGACATTCCTGGTGCTTTATGTTGATGACATTCTACTCATTGGGAATGATGTAGGAATGTTGCAATCAACTAAAATATGGTTAGCGAGAAAGTTCTCGATGCAGGACTTGGGAGAAGCATCTTTTGTATTGGCAATACAGATCTATAGAGAGAGATCAAAAAGATTGCTTGGTCTCACCCAGTCCACATACATTGATACCATCGTGAAGCGGTTCTCGATGGATGAGTCCAAGAGAGGACATCTATCAATGTGTCATGGCGTGTCCCTATCCAAGTCTATGTCTCCCAACACTGATGCAAAGATAGCGGCGATGACAAGCATTCCTTATGCATCTGCAATTTGTAGCATCATGTATGGGATGATATCTACACGTCCTGACATGGCGTTTGCACTAAGTGTGGTGAGTAGATATCAATCGAATCCTGGTCTTCCATGAAAAGCTGCGAAAGACATCCTCAAGTATTTGAGAAGGACCAGTAAGTTGTTCTTGGTCTATGGGGGTGGAGAACTGAAATTGGAAGGCTATACCCACTCTAGCTTCCAAAGCGATATCAAAGACTAGAAGTCAACCTCTAGGTTTGTATTCATGCTCAATGGTGCTTCTGTCTCTTGGAAGAGTTCCAAGCAAGACAGTACTGCGAATTCCACCACTGAGGCCGAATACATTGCTACATCAGATGCAGAAAAGGAGGCTATTTGGATAAAGAATTTCGTCCAAGGGTTGGGCGTCATTCCTAATGGAGTTGGTCCTGTCCCGGTGTTGTGTGACAACACGGTTGGTATAGCTCAAGAAAAGGAGCCAAGGTCTCATCAGAAGTCCAAACATGTATTGAGAAAGTACCACATCCTCCGAGAGATTGTGGAAAGAGGAGATGTCTCAATTGACAAAGTCGGCTCCGCAGATAATGTTGTTGATCCACTAACTAAGACTTTACCTGGACCATTATTTGAGAAGCATCGTGAATCGATGGGTTTGAAACATATGGGTAGTTGGCTCTAGTGCAAGTGGGAGATTGTTAGAGTTGGTGCATGTCGAGCCAAGTGTTGGCCGAGTGTTCACAATGAAACTCAATGTATAAACGATCTTTATTTTAATAATATTTGAAATTATTATTTTGGCACATCTTTATCTGTATACCCATGCTAGTTGAATAGATAAAGCCCATGAATATACAAATAGTAGAAAGAATATGAGATGCTCATATGATGAGTATCATGAAACTCATATTTGGAATACTATATATTCTAAACAGTTCCTAGTCGATTCAGCCGTCGTTAAGAAGGATATAGGCCGCTCGAGTTCGAGAATAGTATCTGCGATATGAGTACCATGTTTCATTGGTAGGGGACATTGTGATGTCCGATCATGCAGATAGGTGCTCCTGGTAGAGTGCATTGAACAACCCTCCATAAAGGACTTTCCAAGTGGTTCTCACTTATCGAGTGGAAACGTCCTAGTTTATGGTTGTACACCATTAGTCCTTATGACCCGGGACAACATTGAGACTCTATATGCTAGCATTATACTTTGACTTGTTTACTGACTCTCAAGGGGTTATCAGGTGGCAAGGTTGGGTGTTTTGTCGAAACATATAGGAGTCGATGCATTGTAGTCGGGGATTCACCACTTACCTTCGTGTATGGATATCCTATGTGTATGTAGTATGAAATCTCTGATCAGAGTATGGTGGTAATTATGAAAGGGGTTTCATTGATTACATCATCGATGCAACTACAACATGACATTCATTGACAACTCTCGATATACCAATGGTTGTCGAATCGGTCGGGATACATGAGTTGAAGGGACCGTACTGTATGCTAACCATAATTGAATGATTCTTGCAGGCACTATCATTTGATACCTAGGGTGTAACATCCCAAAAATCGAAAAGTTCACGTAAACCACATACATGCAAGTTATTTAATTTCTTTGGTATTTTATTTAATTCTTTTAAAGCATAAAATGCATGTTTATTTTATTAAATTGTGTTTTATTATTTTTACACATTTTATCATAATTCATGGATGATAGAATTTATTTTATTAAATTTTAAAGGTTCATGCATTAAAGATTTTTAAGTTGCACTTCACGCTCGAACGAGGAACGGAGACCGGAGAATTTTCAAGAAAAATATTTTGTGTTGAAATGATTTTGAAAATGATAACCGAACCATTAAAAAGTTACCTAATTCGCTAAAATTTGCGCACCGTTAAAAATTAAAATATTGCGGATAAAAATACCCAATAAATTCCTATTCTTGGAAAATACCTTTAAAATTTTAACATCCCAAAAATCAAAAGTTCACGTAAACCACATACATGCAAGTTATTTAATTTTTTTGGTATTTTATTTTATTCTTTTAAAGCATAAAATGCATGTTTATTTTATTAAACTGTGTTTAATTATTTTTACGCATTTTATCATAATTCATGGATGATAGAATTTATTTTATGAAATTTTAAAGGTTCATGCATTAAAGATTTTTAAGTTGCACTTCACGCTCGAACGAGGAACGGAGACCGGATAATTTTCAAGAAAAATATTTTTATTATATGATTAATTTTTATTAATTGATATAATATATTTTAAAAGTATTTTTTAAGAATAGGAATTTATTGGGTATTTTTATCTGCAATATTTTAATTTTTAACGGTGTGCAAATTTTAGCGAATCAGGTAACTTTTTAATGGTTCGGCTATCATTTTCAAAATCATTTCAACACGAAATATTTTTCGGGAGTGTGTTTGTATTTAATGGGCCTACTTTTAAGCTTGTTGGGCTTAATTATCTTTTTAAACATTTAATTATTAATTTATGGCCCATTAGGTATTTGTTTACTAGTTAATTAGCACCTAAACATTATTTAAACTAAACCTACCCTACACCAATAATGGAACCAGCCGACACCCACTTGTTCATCATTATTCTCCATCGGTTTCACCATTTTCTGCTGAAGGTTCCATCGGCCAAGATCATTTCTTGAAGAAAAAAATATCTCCGGCACTCGTTCTTCGATCCCCTCGCGTCTACACATCAAGGCACGCTACGTACTGTTTATGTATACTGTTTTGTGTTCATTTGTTCAAGGATTTTTTGATCCAAAGCATAGCATGAAGCTTTTCGGTTTTTACTTGTAATTGTGCATAAACCATGAAATTTTTATGTTCACTCACGATTTTATTGTGGTTGCTGCAAAGGGGGCTGTCAAGGGGCATTTCTGAAGGGTTTTATGGTTGAGGGTATGCTGTCAATAGGCTGGAAATGAGAGGTGCATGCTGTATGCTAGAAGTCGTGTAGATTAGGAAGTTTTGCTTCGGGTTTGAAGGAAATCGGGTGAACGGTTGGAGACGGCGATGCAAAGGCCGATCCAAGGTATAGATCAGACCATCATGGGTCTGAGTCATGGCTCAAGGAGGCTCAACCATCGTTGGAACCACCAACGTAGCCGATCGATCGAGAATCGGAGTGGACGCGGTAGTGAGTTCTCGGGTGTTAGAGCGTTTAGGTTGCTGCAGCGTGCATGGGACTGGTTGCGAGGGTTCAGTGGACTCTTTAGGATCTGGCCTAGGTCCCTGGTAGGTCGAGCCATGGCTGGTGCCGTCGGGTAGGCTACGGCGTGAGTTTGGAGATGAGGAAGGTAATAGGAGTAAAGATAAAGTAGGGCCGAGAATTTGGATAAATTCTGGAATTTTCAGCCGTGGATTTTGGGTCTGGAAATTATATGTTAGGGTCTTTTAACTGTTGTTAAGGTGCAATAAAAAGTTGGGAAATTTTTAGTTAAGTTTCGGTTCGATTCGGGTTAAAACCGGGACCCGAGTCCAAGTTTTAAAACAATTCGATTGAGTTATAAAATGAGCTCGAGTTTACATCTAGGAATGATTATAAATAAGTTTTGGGATGTTTTAAGGAGTTTGGTAAGTTTCGGATCAAAATAATGAGTTTTGGATTTATCCAGGATTTAATCGTCACACGAAACGTTAATTAAATGATTAATGGAAACGTCTAGATTTAAGCTTAATAAAAATATGGGAAAGTTATTATAAGCTTAAATAATTATTTGGGACGTGTTAGAGTCAATGGAATCAAGAAAATATCAAAGAAGTGAAATTTTACGTCTATGGGCAAAATGGAAATTTTTGGGTTTCTAGGGGCAAAACGGTTATTTTGCACCTGGGATGATATTTTGGTCCTGGCAGCACCCTGAGCACATTTCATCATGATTTAAATGTTTATGCATCACGTTCATGATTTTTATGTAATTACGATTAATACGTTGCATGCTTGGTTTAAAGGAAAAATTACGTATATGCATGATTTTATTAAGTGATGAATATGATGACACGTTTTGAAGGAAGTGATTTAGTTGTGACTAATACGATGACACGATGACATGATGATATGATTGGAGATATCGTGAGGGAAAAGGCCCCAGAGGGAGCCCGTTTACGGGAGATGGCCCCCGAGGGAGCCCGACGATCGTATTTCCATTGACATGATATGATGACATGATAGGCTCGGGCTCAGTTGACGGGTGAGAGTGTCGCTGATGTCCCCCTCCGCCGGGTACCGCGGTTACACGTAGATGGATCCATCGACTGACATGATGACACGATGATACGAAAGTCACAGCTAATGAACTGAATTCAATTAAAAAGAAAATGTATACGTATATGATGACCTGTTTTAATACGATATGACTTTAAATGACACGTTTACGTTTATGATGACATGAGATGACATAATTTAACACGTATATGCCGATACGATGATACATGCTATGATTATTGCCATGTTTTGAAATGACACTTTTACGTATACGATTTTTACTGCAGACACGAATGTTTTTAAGCTCATGAAAGATATGTTGAGTATGATATTTTTCACTGCTGTGTGCTACGTATATGTACTTGTTATTACTGGTACAGGTGTGTTGAGTCTTTAGACTCACTAGACGTGTGTGATGCAGGCGAATTGATGATGAGGAGACTGAGGTGCCGAACTCTGAGTAGGCAGACCTGGTGTGGTGACAGGACCCGAGGACCACATGTTTTCCGTATTATGATTTATGAGATTGAAAGGAGATAAACATTTTTACACGTCGATGATTTTAAAATTTTTATTCGTTTATGTATGATTTTGGATGATGATAGTTATTTTAAACTGCGCTATTTTTATTGTCAAATATTTATGATCATTTTTAAATGTTATTTCGAAAATGCGAGCTTTAATTTATAAAAAAAAAATTTCCAGTAGAATTTTAAAAACGAGTGAGACGTTACAGTTGGTATCAGAGCAAAGGTCCTGTATAGGCTTGTGCCACTGCCAGCTTCTGCTGCTCAATTTTCAAGCATCAAGTCTATAAGCTTTTATGATTTACATGTTTTAAATGATTTACTTTTATCAACTGCATGTTAACATGATTTACGCTTTATGATGATCTACGGTATATGTTTAACTGCTTTTATGATATAAGGATTTACTGTTTTCAAAACTAAGTTAAATTGCATGTTGTTTACGTTTGGAAGTGGACGTGTCTAAGAATTCGAATATTGGGCTTTAGGAGAAGTTGATAATGATTTGGTTATATTAATTTTAGGTTAGACGTACCGATGTTCTACTCTTTGGGGTAATAAGTTAATCTTGAAAATTATGAATGTTTTTTGGACTTGTAGAATTTCTAAGAAAGTACTGATGGTTCGTGGTTGCTAGTTGAATTAATTTTTGAGGATTCCATGTAAGGATTAATTATTCCAAAACTACAACAATCTTTGGAAGTATAAAACGTAGAATTTATTTAGGATGCATGCTCTACCTAGTGGAACCTAAGGACTGAATTGAATGGATTGAAAATTTTAAGGACCTAACTGTATTAACCAATAATTTGAGGAGCTAAGTGCAACAATAAAATTCTAAGGGACTATTTCGAATTTACCAAACTTTGGGATTAAATTTTTAGTTTTGAGAATTTTAAGGTTTAATGAGCCCAAGTCGAAAATTTTATGGAAAAAAATGCAAATTTCGACGAGTTATAGGGCCAAAATTGTAATCTTCGAGAATTTAAGGACCAAATTGCAAATTTTGAAATTTTGAGGATTAAATTCGAACTTTTGAGGAACACATGGGTAAATCAGTAATTTTCGAGGTTATGAGAATTGATCTTGGGTCTAATAATCTTAAGATTATTGAATTTATGTTACGAGAAATCCATAAAATGGAATTAGGAACGCCAAGAACTTATGGGTAATGGTGGAATTTTCGAAATTAAGGGCAAACTGAATAATGCTTGAGGAAATTAAGAGTTAATGTTACAATTTTAAGAAAGTTGGGGACTAGTCTAACAGTAAGTGGTAATCAAATAGTTTACTTGATAGGATTTTTCGATGATTTAAACTTGAAGTGATCATTAGAACCTTGAAGTATCTGGGTTATAATGTTATAAGGAATGGTAATCAAGAGCATTGTATGATAAATCAACATTGGGCTTGAAAATTTAACCTCTAGTGAATTAATGTTGCGGAAAATAAGAATTCAAGGTGATGACGATTTGAGGTAAAGTTGATCGGTTAGCTAAGTTAAAAGAGTAGACATTGAGTTAGCGAATTTTTGGGAACTTAAGTTTGATGTATCATAATTTTTAATCGTGATCTTAAGAGTTAAAATTTTTACTTTTTTGGAATTTATTTTTTTCTAGAAAGTTGGGTGTGATTGATGGTTATGATATTTGATAGACGCATGTAAGAATTGAGGTAGACACCTTGTCTTGAGGAATTTTGAAAGTCATTAAGAAACTCAGGGCTAAGTGGATATGTGTATTGGAATTATTTTATCCAAAGCTATTTGGATTAGGTAAGTTTGAATTTCAAATTTTTAAGATATTTGTTCATACGGAAATTTTGGGTGAAATAAAAGCAAAAAGGAAATTAGTTGTGTTCAACATAAGTTATCAATGAATGAATATTAAGATTTTTATCGAGTAAGAAATCTAAAAGCTTGAAATGGTGATTCTAGAACTCTATGGGTTATAAGTGAAGTTGATTTATTAAAGTTAATCTAATGCTATCATGGGATAACTTATTACGCTAATATTAAATTAAGAATTAGAGATACGTAAGAATGCGACATTCGTTTCAAGGAGGAAAGTCTAAGAGTCTTAGGCCTCAAATATATAGTAATTGGGAAGATAATAATTTAAGCATGAAACTGATGCGAGAAGGGTTTTACTAATTAGGTAGAAGATCATTATTGTATAATTGAGTTTTATGGATTAACGTTATTCGAGGTTTAAGATTTGCAACAATTTTACATCCCGGATGTCCATGTAAATAGTAAGTTAAGTAAGTTTGGTGTCGTAAGATAAAGATTCGATTCAACGAACTTAGGCTATTATTATTATGAAGTTGAGATAAGGTTTAACTTTTAAGTATATTACAAAGGATAAAATTCGATCAGTAATTTTTGGTGCTAAGGTTTCTCAAGTTGAACGACATAAATGCTAATATAATAAGTCAATGAATATCCTGGGTATAATATAAGAAAGTAAGACGCAATAAAAATTCAGATTGTCATTTCTAATATTGGGAAGTTTAAAAAAAGTTGAAATTTGATGTTAATGAAAAATGAAACTAGGTTACCATGGGTAGTTATAAGTTGAGTTTCTCAAACAAGGATTTAGAAGGTAGAGTTTATTAGAATTGAGGAGACGTAAAGACAACTTAACACATATTTTATCAGAGTATCTATAAGGGCCAAGATCTTGATTTTGTTAATATGAGATTTTGATTTATATTAATCTAAGATTATTGAGTTTGAACTGATGTGATTATAACCGGGCCATTACGAGACCCAAATCGGACCAAGCATATAACTTACATACCTTGGGGACAGAGAGTCTGGCGCCCGAGCGGTAGAAAGTAACCGCCCGAGCGCCAGTGTTCATCACAAATATGTCGCGGGCAGAAGAGTTGGCGCCCGGGCGGTAGTTTTTGACCGCCCGAGCGCCAAGGGTGCATTCGAAAGTGCTTGGGCAGAGAGGGCCGCGCCCGAGCGGTACATTATTACCGCTCGAGCGCCGGCTGAATTTTAAGAAAAAGTGACACGTTTCTGGTGCATGCAAGTTGGATATATATATATATATATACAACTCCGAAATCAGAAAGAAAAAGAAGAAATCGAAGCCACTTTTCCCAATTTGATTCTAGAATTCGATTTACGGGAATCCGTCCGCTAGATTTTGAATCTGACTGCAGTACTGTGTTCCTATCAACGCAGGCTACTACAGGACGTAAGTTGTAGTGACCCGTTCCAGAATCACCTACTAATCAGATCTTAAGCATGCAAAATTTAACATTTAAAACTGAATCAGGTAAACAGCGGAAAAACAGTAATACAACCCAATCGAATCAGTAAGTACAAAATACTTAAACAACCAGATCGAACTAAATTCCAAGAACAAATACCAACAACTACAAGTCAACCTCTGCCAGCTCCCTGTCGACTCCCTCCTGGACCGTCCAACCTGAGACCTGCCCCATCGAATAGGGTGTCCAAAACAGAGATAAACCGAGGACGTGAGCATAAAACGCTCAGCACCGAAAGCATGAGTATACAAGACTATGACATGCATGTATGCAAAATGTACTGGATACCAGGATCTGGGTATAACGAAATACTGCTCAGGTAAATGACGTCAAGGTATGTAGCACTCTGCGCCGTCGCACCAGGAGGTGGCTCCCATACCAAAATAAACCTGTGGATATACCGGTGACCTGACCACCGTCGGCCAACGGGGTCCAACCATCCACAACAAACGAGGGCTGAGCACCCTCTCAACAGGCTATCTCAAAGATAATCAGGCCCAACATGATTATGCAAATGCCGCATAATAAACCATGCATCATATGACAGATAATAATGCAACATACAAACATGCAACACATAGTAAAGTATACTCAATCCTGCTATCTCGGATAGTACTTTCGTACCTCAAACCAGTAGATCCTAGCAATCAGCCCTAGAATCAAGCCTACGTCCGTAGTCAGCCCACTGATGCCGCTAGCTCCCAACTAGAGCACAGCTCCGCTACAAAACCAGTAGCTCCCCGCTAGTGCCTGAACCTCGGGAAAAGACTAGAATCCCATCAGAAACGACTAAAACGCTCTGGAACACTCGGAATTGGCGAGTAAAAAGTGAAGCCTCGCGCCTCTATTTATAGACAACGATCGGTAGATCCGATCCACTTCGGAAGATCCGATCCGGTACACTTCGGACCTTCCGAACCCTGATCGGACGATCCGAACCCTGCATGTCTTCCACGTGTCCAGCCACCTGTCTCGGACGATCCGAACCCTGATCGGACGATCCGAACCCTGCATGTCTTCCACGTGTCCAGCCACCTGTCTCGGACGATCCGAACCCTGATCGGACGATCCGAACCCGGTTCGGTCCTTCCGATCCCACCGAAATATAATTAATCCAATAATTAACTCAAATTAGGCATCGGGATACTACATAAGTTTTATTACGTTTTGACATGTTTTGGAATTATGATGTTGTTAGAATTGAATACATGTCATATATGATGTTCTTGACATGTTAGACAGCGTAGAATTGAAGTCAGATTAAGAAACGGACTGAATATGGAATTGTTATGAATTTCAGAAGGAAATTGACTAGAATTGATATCAGATTTGTATAGTGGTTGATTGTAAATGTGTGGAATTGATATAGACTGATATAGTATTATCAGTATCGCAAGATTGTACTATCAGAATTTGATAAAACAGAGACGTTGTGATTTGATTAGAATATTGATACAGAATATTGATATTGTCATTGCCAGATTGAACAGTGACAGACTTTGAATCAAGACCTTGATTGTATCAGATCGACAGCAAAAAAGGTATAAATAAATGTTGATTCGAGATTGCACAACTCGAGTTAGGTTTGACTTGAGTTTCCCTAAATCACATACTTTATTTTATTGCATTGATATTTGCAGATTATCAGATTGATATGCTAATGTATTGACTTAGAACAGAGTCAGAGTCAGAGTCCGAGTCTAGGGCAGACAGCCTAGCTAGGGCAGAACCGCCGAGTCTTTCTCAGAACCGATAAGACTCTAGGCTTACGGTGTATCGAAGAGCCTTAGATGTAGATCGACGTCTATCTCAGACACTCGATACATCATACCAAAGTCTAAATTTGATTGGGATCCCTAGATTTGAGATAAGATAAGAATAGATCACGAGTCATTGATTCATGTAATCAGATTAGATACATGTTTTGATGTTTGTACTTACTTTTATATATGTTTTATATGATTGCATTTAATACATTGTTTATACTGGGATATTTATATCTCACCGGAGTTATCCGGCTGTTGTCTTGTTTGTATGTGTACATGACAACAGGTGGGACAGGTACAGGGTCACAGAGATGAGGACAGATCGAGATTAGAGTGGTGATTCCGGACTTGGACTAGAGATAGGGTTTAAACACTTGATAGTAGTTGTTGAACCTGAGCATATATGATTGTATATTTTATCAGATTTATACTTTTATACTGATATGTATAGGAGTTTGATTCCATTACCTTCCGCATTTTAAAAAAAAAAAATTTAGACCCTGATTATTTTAATTGATTAATTAGTCCCAATAACGATTAAGAACATGATTAGCGTCCGGGTCCCCACAACAGGTGGTATCAGAGCGATAGGTCCTTTAGATTGAGATAGAAGAGGCTAGTGAGCGGGGTAGATTGAGGTTTTCTTTCCTGCTTTTGAATGCTAGCATGTCTTACTGCTTTATTACATGTTACTTGGTTATCTGATTTGATATAGTAATATGTTTTATTGAGATTGGATCAGTACTGATTCTAGATCAGCAGTAAGATGATCAGAGGAGGATTGCAACAGAATTGTTGTACTTGTTACTAATCTAATTGATTATTAGATATGCCTCCGAGACGAGTACCAGAACAGGGAAGTACATCCAATCCTCCAATGGATGTAACACCGACTCCAATGGAAACCTTACTGAAGAGGTTTCAGTCTTTTCATCCGCCGACCTTGAAAGGCACAGAGAACGCTGTAGAGTGTGAGAGTTGGCTTGATGATATAGAGATGTTGTTCGAATCCTTGGAGTATACAGATGAGAAGAGGGTGAAATTGATTGGACACCAGTTACACGACGTTGCCAAGGACTGGTGGATTACGAGAAAGAGAGCCATGGAGCATAGAGGTACGATGATTACCTGGAATATATTTAGAACTGAATTTTATCAACGATTTTTCCCAGTGTCGTACCGAAAGGATAAGGGGGCGGAGTTTGCCAATCTAAAGCAAGGACAGATGAACAAAGAGGAGTACGTGTCCAAGTTCTCCTCCTTGCTGAAATTTGCTCCACATGTGGCTGACAGCGAAGAAGCTACTGCTGATCAGTTCATCAATGGCCTGAACCCCGATATTTTCACATTGGTGAACACAGGGCGACCGGATAATTGTACTGATGCCCTGAACAGAGCTAAGGGAGCAGAAGCCGGTCTGATGAGACAGAAAGGGGCTTCATTTGTGCCTCCAGCACCGAGACCACAGCAACCACCTCCCAGATTTGAGAGTGGCAGCAGTAGTGGAGGAAAGAAAGAATTTTTGAAAGCCAGGGGAAAGCAATTCAAGAAATCTGGCAGTAGTTCTTCCAGCTCCGGTGGTTCCAGATTGAGCCAGAGTTACACTGGAGTTTATTGCAAGACTTGCGGAGGAAGACATGCTACTGAGCAATGTCAGGGAGTGACTGGTAGTTGCAATTTCTGTAAACAGCCGGGACACTTTGCTAAAGTATGTCCCCAGAGAGGTTCCCAAAGATCGTAGGGGGCCGAGTCATCGGGATCAGCAGCACAGACTGAGAGACGATCAGCTGCTGTTCATACATTTCAGCCAGCGCCAGCTCAGTCACAGCAGAGGCCAGGAGGAAGCCAGATAGTTGGTCAGCCTCCTAGACAGCAGGCCAGAGTCTTCGCTTTGACAGAGGAGCAGGCCCAGGAAGCACCAGATGACGTTGTGGCAGGTAACTGTTCTTTATGTGATTACTCTGCTTACGTACTGATTGATACCGGTGCTTCACACACATTTATTTCTGAACGATTTGCATTGAGTCATGCATTGCCTGTAGAGTCTTTAGCTACTGTAGTGTCGGTATCTTCGCCTTTGGGGATAGGTTTGATATCTGTAAATTTTGTTAAGCGTTGTGTACTACAGTATGACGGGCATGAGATTGAGTTAGATTGCATCGTACTTGGATTGTCTGACTTTGACTGTATTATCGGTATTGATATGCTAACCAAGTACAGAGCGACAGTTGATTGTTTCCACAAGATAGTGAGATTCAGACCAGATATGGCTGAAGAGTGGAAATTTTACGGTAAGGGTTCTAGATCGAGAATTCCTTTAGTATTCGTACTATCTATGACTCGATTGTTACAGAAAGGAGCAGAAGGGTTCCTTGTATATTCAGTAGATTTACTGAAATCGAGTCCAGCATTGGCAGATCTGCCAGTGGTACGTGAGTTTGCTGACGTCTTCCCAGATGAGATTCCGGGATTACCTCCAGTTAGAGAGATAGATTTCAGCATTGAACTGATGCCAGGTACAGTACCGATTTCTAGAGCTCCGTACAGAATGGCACCATTTTAATTGAAAGAGTTAAAAGAACAGTTGGAGGATTTACTGGCCAAGGGATATATCACACCGAGTGTATCTCCTTGGGGTGCTCCAGTACTATTCGTAAGAAAGAAAGATGGTTCGATGAGACTCTGCATCGACTATCGGCAACTGAACAAGGCAACGATAAAGAATAAATATCCTTTACCTCGTATTGATGATTTGTTCGATCAGTTGCAGGGTTCTTCAGTATATTCCAAGATCGATTTGAGATCGGGATATCATCAGCTGAGAGTCAGAGATTCTAATATCTCAAAGACGTCATTCAGAACCAGGTATGGACACTATGAATTTATTTTCATGCCGTTTGGTCTGACGAATGCTCCAGCTGTGTTCATGGGATTGATGAACCGTATCTTCCAGAAATATCTCGATGATTTTGTGATTATTTCATCGATGATATTTTGATTTATTCAAAGAATATGAGTGAACATTCTAAGCATTTAAGAACTGTGTTGCGAATTCTAAGGGCTGAGAAGTTATATGCTAAACTGTCGAAATGTGAGTTTTGGCTAAGACAGGTAGTATTTCTGGGTCATATTATATCTGGAGATGGTATATCAGTTGATCCCAGTAAAGTGGAAGCCGTGATTTCTTGGCCAAGACCGACATCAGTACCTGAAATTCGCAGTTTCATGGGTTTAGCAGGATATTACCGTCGTTTCATTAAAGATTTCTCGATTATAGCTAAACCAATTACTCTGCTGACTCAGAAGAATGATCCATTTGTTTGGTCTGAAGAATGTGAGACCAGTTTTCTGGAGTTGAAGAAGAGACTGACCAGTGCCCCGGTGTTGACCATTCCGTCAGGTACTGGTGATTTTGTGGTTTATTGTGACGCTTCTCACAGAGGGTTGGGATGTGTGCTGATGCAACGAGGGCATGTTATCTCTTATGCGTCAAGACAACTTAAATCACATGAGACCCGTTATCCAATTCATGATCTTGAATTGGCAGCCATTGTCTTTGCATTAAAGATATGACGACACTATCTTTATGGTGAAAAGTTTGAAATATATTCTGATCATAAGAGTTTGAAATATCTGTTTTCACAATCTGAATTGAATATGAGGCAACGAAGATGGCTTGATTTGCTTAAAGATTTTGATTGTGAAATCAAATATTATCCAGGAAAGTCTAATGCAGCAGCTGATGCACTGAGTCGAAAGGTATGTTCTTTGTCCTTATCGACGATTGGTGTTTCAAATTTGATAGAAGACTGCTGTTTGTCTGGATTAGAATTTGAAACAGATTATAGACCGTTGAGACTTTATACGGTGCAAGTAGAACCAGAGATGATTATCAGAATTAAGGCAGCTCAGCGAAGTGATCAGAATGTACAGAAATCAGTATCGATGGTTAGAGCAGGACATCGATCAGAATATCAGGTACGTGACAACGTCTTATACGTGAATAATCGTCTAGTTGTGCCGAATATTTCAGAGTTGAGACGACAGATAATGTCAGAAGCGCACAACAGTCGATTCAGTATTCATCCTGGTGGCAGAAAGATGTATAACGATTTGAAAAGACAGTTCTGGTGGAAACAAATCAAGAATGATATTGCAGAATTTGTTTCCAAATGTCTGAATTGCCAACAGGTGAAAGCAGAAAGAAAGAAACCGGGAGGTTGTCTCCTGGCATATCAATAGAAACTGAATCTTTGTTTTGACGAAATTCAGGCTATTCAGACCAACCTCGTCGGAGTAATGACTTCTGATATCAAATCAGCCCAATTTTTGCACACTATGAGGTTCGACTCTATAAAGGACAATACCATAGAAAGACTGAAGCAAATCCAAAAGGATGTAACTTCACTATTTTTCCAAATGGAAGAACTTTGGAAAGACAGACTGTCAGCTGAAGCTCACTTCCAAACATAAGCTTTAGTTACAGACGTCTTGATTTTCGGGAAACCACCGTCTCCAAAAGCATGGATTTACTACAAGATATCCTGATGAATGCAGTTTTAAACCTCTCCTCAGATGTGATAATCTTATCCAAAAAGGTTGATGATTTTGACAAAAAGGGGAAGAACAAGAACAACGAAAAGATCAGCCAGAGCAATCTTCTAAGTTGATCAAGAAGAAATAGAAGACTATTTGGAAGATTTTTGCAGATTCTTTATTCTTTTATTATTTGTACGAATATGTACATTGAAAGAATTATTTTATCTACAATGAGTTTAGTTGATCAGTTTCAGTTCTTACTTTCTAAGTTTTGTCAAACACCTAAAAGGGGGAAATTGTTGGAAACTAAATTTTGGATATTTGACAAACATAGCCTCTAACTGATCTAAAATAATAATAGAAACTGATCTAAAAATGTGTAAACTATCGGTTGACAATAACTGAATATTAATAAGCAGATTTCGAAGGCAACTAAACCAGCAACTTAACTACGCAGGCAACTGACTGATCAGTTGGAACTGATCAGTTACTACAAACAGTCGTGAGCTTATCAACTTCATTCAATCAGCTGATCCCTCGGCTGTACACGTCATCAGTTAAGGAAAGAGACATTCAACCGACAAAAGCTGACTGCAACAAGTAGTGGGATCGCAACATTTTAGAAAAGCTGCATTTTACGACTGTCAGAAGAATGTTGACGTGGCATGCAACAAATAGAAAGGTTCAAATTGTATTTAATATTACCATTGGAGAGAAGCCTATAAATTGCATAAAAGAGCAAGTGAAGAACAACTTTTGAAACCCTAACGCTCTTGAAAACTTAAATCCTTGAACTCTGAACAACTATCTATTCAGTTACTCTTGCAACATAAAAGCTCACCCTTATTTTATATATTCATAACTTTCAGGCTATACTTCGAGCTTTCCACACAAACTGTAATACTCAATCTTGAAAAGATCAGTTGTGTTAGATTATTTCAGTTCTATTGAGTACTATAAACAATTTTGTAACTAAGAGTTTCGGTTTGGCATTGTTAAGTCCAAAACTGAAGTGTGTATGTAAAACTGTTTGTATCGATCAAAGTCTTTTAGTGGATTCCATATCCTTGAGATAGAAGGGGTTACGTATGAGTGTTTAAAATCTCTGAACATCCATAAAATCTTATGTCTTCTTATTTCAGTTATTATTCTATCTATCAGTTAGTTTATTTCCGCAGACTATTTGTTAACTAATTGATATTGAATTACAAGATTATCGAGTATCAGTTTATCACTAAACTGACTCATCAATCGAAAATGTTTTGAAAATTGTAAGTGTTTATTCAACCCCCTTCTATACACTTTTCCACCTTTAACCGATCATATCACGTAGTTTTTTCCAATAAAAAAATAACAGAACATAAACAAGTAAAAACCCTAACATCCAACAGTGAATTAAATCAGCGTACAAAAATACTAAAATCCCCTCAATCTCGTAAAATCATAAATTTGCGGAAACATGCTATCCCCAGGTCGTGTCGCCCCACCAGGCCTGCTGGCTCAGAGTTCGGCACCTCCAGTCCCCTCGATATCATGCTCACTTGCATCACACACGCCTAGTGAGTCTAAGGACTCAACACACCTATACCAGAAATACCAAGTACATATACCTAGCACACATCTGTGAAAATATCCTGTAATCAACATACCTTTCATGAACTTTAAAAGAGTAATGTAAACGTGTCGTATGAATTTCATGACAGGTCAAAACAGCTCATCAATAATCATCATTCATCGTTCATCATTCATCATTTCATTTAGTGAATTATGTTCATTAGTGGTGACTATCGTACATCATTCATCATTTACGATGGATCCATCATACATAGAACCGCGGTACCCGGCGGCTATCAGACATCAGTGACAGTGTTACCCATCGACTGTGCATAGGCCTCATCATCATCATTTACATATATGTCTTAAGCATTTACATATACTTCGATAGCCACAACTAATTCACATCCTTTAAATCATCATCATTTTCATCACTTACCAAAATCATGCACATGCGTACATTTTATTTAAAAACAAGCATGAAACGTATATTTCATAAATTCATAAAAATCGTGATCGTGATGCATACTTAAAACATGATAAATTGTGCTCAGGGCGCTGCCAGGACACCAATCTCGACTCGGGTGCAAAATGACCATTTCCCCTGGATCTTGAAACTTTCGAACATATCCTTGCACGGCTGCTAAAAAAATCCAACAAGTTACCAACCGTAACCCTAGTGCACTGAATTCACGTTTTAACCTTCCTAGACCGAACCTTCGAGGACCAGCCATGACTCGACCTCATCTAGCCTTCCTAGGACCCTACTGGACTCCCTTGAAACGAGCCTAGAGCCCCATGCAAGCCCTCAAACCTCGCACACTCCTAGACGCACAAGGAAGCACACCTCGGCCACTAGCCCTCACTCGACTCAAACGCTTAGACCACCCCTAGGACGCGACCAGCTGCTGTTGAGCCCTTCTTGGCCATGCCTCATCCCCCTCAAGGGCTGCACCGTGGTTTGGTTAGGCTCTTCTATGGCGGAAAATTTAAATGTCTGCGCGAACCACATGCATTCAAGCTATTAAATTATCTTGTATTTTATGTAATTATTTTAATTGCATTAATTAATTATGTGGTGCATATTGACATGTTTAAAATTTTTTTTATTCATGGTTGCATTAAAATGTATTTTTAAAGGATATTTGAGTTGTGATCGAGGAACAGAGACCGAGTGTTGAAAATTAGAAAATATATTTATTAAACAATTGTTTTTAATTATTTAAAAAATGAGTGATGATTTTTCATATTTTTGAAAATAAATAGTTTTTTTGGAGGTGATTTTATACGCCGAGACTGGATTATTATCAGTGTTGGATTTTCAACAAAAATACGAACGTTTTGGCAATCCGGCTAATAAATTCACAAACTTATTTAAGCAAAATTATTTTAAGTATTTTAATTAAACACTAATGGGCTAAATGGGCCTAATTAAGTTTTTTAATAGGCCTAAGCCTTATTAGTAGATTAATTGTATTTACTGTAGAATTTCACCCCATTAATCCCTACAACTACACGTCCCACTTCCCCCAACAAATCAAACTCTCCCCCACTCGATTTTATATGACACACACCAAATATTGAGAGAAAAGCATCAAAAGCATCAAGGAAAAATTCAGCCTAAGTGTCAACGTCGCCGTTCTTCGCATCGTCGCTTCGTTTTCGTGCGTAAAATACGCAAAAGCACGCCATAAATCTTTCTTTCCTCATCTATCACACCATATTATTGTTTTGAATTAATTTTGTACAAAAACATGATTCCTTATTGAATAAATTCGTTTTTATGCATTCTTATATGATTAAGATATGAATTTTTGTTCCAAAACTTAAAATATGATTGCATGAAGGGGTTGCCATCATAGGGACACCAAAGGGGAGGAGTTTAAGAGTTCTTAAGAGTACTTAGATCAAGGTTTTTTTAGAGTAGATGCCCTACAAGCCAAATGTTGGCTAGGGAATTTATTGACTCAAGTGTAATAAACAATCTTTATTTTAATATAATTTACTTTTTAATGGTTCATTATACTATAGCTGTATACCTAAGCAAACAACATAGATAAAGTCCTTGATTATGCTTTAATACAAATGAATCGTAATTCGATATTCAAACTCATTTGTAAAAACTGCATATTCTAAATTTGTTCCTAGTCGATTCAGCCGCCTAAAACATGGATAAAGGTCGTTTGAGGTCAATACTAGCATCTGTGATGTTGTGTACTACATTTCTTGGTAAGGGCATAGAGATGTCCAAACATACAGATGGGTAGTCATATGATGATTATACCGAACAACCCTCCCTCGAACTTTCCAAGTGGTTATCATTCATCAAGAGGATAAGTCTGTGGTTATGATTGTACACCATTAGTCCTTACGACCCGGGACAACACTGAGGCTCTATATGCTAGGGCTATGCTTTGACTCGTTTAGCGGCTCCAGGAGAGTCATCAGGTGGCGAGGTTGGGTAGAGTTGCGACACATATATGAGCCAGTGCATCGTAGTCGGGGATTCACCGCTCACCTACGGGTGTGCATATCCTATGTGATCTGATGTAATAATAGTGCATGGAATCTCTGGCCAGATTGTGAGATGTACGTTGGAGAAGGAGTTTTTCAATAGTACACGTGATGCCACTATTATTGTTATCACATAGTTATCGAATTAATATGCAACCCTCGATGAACCAATGGTTGCAGATTCGATCGGGATATATAAGATGAAGGGACTGTACTGTACATTAATCATAATCGACTAGTTCTTGCATGCACTATCAGTGATACCTATGGGATCATGGGGCGATGATACTAGACGCTCTTACCATTATCCAATGGGTGCAATCAGAAATGAGTTCTGACATTCTTGATCAAGGTGTTTATGAAAAGAATGGGGCTAACTAGGGTGAGCCCGAATAAAAGATTATGTCCTGAATCACAAAGAGTTGTGAACCCACAGCTAGCTGTATCCCTGAACCATTCAGGGTCACACAAGCAGTGGATCGAGGAATTGAATTTATATTATGATATATTAAAATTTGAACAATTAAAATTTACCCATTAAAGATTCAAACAATTAAAATAAAAAAAACAAAAATAAAACAAAAAGACATTGTAGTGGACTTGTAATTACCTTAGCTTCCCTGTGGATACGATATCGGACTCACCGAATTATACTACTTGTGGACAACCTGCTCTTGGGAGTTCAACAATCAAAGTGACAACAAGGAAATTGATATATGTTGAATTGTATCACTAGGAATATTGAGATTGTGAAGCTATGCTGTTGAAACAGAATTTGATTCAGTTCTAATTATATTTAGTATTGATCTGAGTTGTATATTGATACGATATCCTCGATATTGTCATTGCCAGATTGAGTATTCACAGGCATTGAATCCGAGACTTCGACAGAGTCAAATTAATAGAAAGAAAGGTATAAATCAATATTGATGCAGGATTGCACAACTCGAGTTCGATTTGACTGGAGTTTTTCAAAATCACATACTTTATTTTATTGCATTGATATCTGCAATTATGAAATTGATATGTGTGGTCTATTGAGTCATAGACAGAGTATGTATTGAGTCATAGGATGATTCGCCTAGTTATTGGCTGATGCGCCAACTCTTTGGCTGATTCGCCAAGACACTGGATGTTTGGTTTATATCGATGTCGCTTAGGAGTTGATTCATTCCTATCGCTGAGATTCAATATATGTAACAATGTTCAGGAACCGGGATCCCAGATTAGAGATGAGTCGAGTCTGAGATGACGAGTCATGAGTGATTTACAGTGTTACATCATTTCATGTTTTCAGATTTGATACATGTTATTTATATGTATTTCATGCTTTATATATGCTTTTATATGATTGCATGTTTACATTGTTTATACTGGGTTATGTTCTCACCGGAGTTATCCGGCTGTTGTCTTGTTCGTATGTGTGCATGACAACAGGTGGGGCAGGATCGGGATCAGGAAGAGGATGAGAGATTCAGGATTAGCAAGGAGATCCGGACTTAGAGTAGATTGGTTTTCAGTACTTGATATAGTGACTGAACTTTAGTTGAGATAAATAAATGTTGTACAAGACTTGTACCTTTATTTTGATATGCATATCATATCGAATACATTACGTTTCCACATTTGTATTTTTAAAAAAATTTATGTCCCACATTTCATAATTGTTATATTGACTCTTAATAATGATTAAGAAGACGAATTAGATGCGGGTCCCCACAGTCCTTCATCTGAAAAGCAAGCTGAACCATCAGTTCAACAACCACAGCCATCCCAGAAACCAATTGCTGAATCAACTGAAGCAACAACTGCTCTTTCCTCAAAGGATGCTCAACTGTCTCCTTCAGCTCCTCAATCTTCTATTGCAGATCTTTAGCTCTACAATGATGCTGAGTTATCATTGGCAAACATAGACGAAGCCATATAATCAGTCGCCACTGATATCGAGCTGAATATTCTAACTACATAAGCAGCTGAAGAACCAGAGTAACTGAACAACCAGCCTCAGAGGCTATTTTGCAAGTAAATGAATAACCAGTTCCGTCAGCTGCCATGACTGAACAAGCCATTCTACCTGAAACTGAAGTGGCTCAGTTGCACCAGGAACCAACTGAAGAAGTGCAAACTAAAGATCCAACTACAGTATCCGTTGATCCACCAACTGAAGACACAACTATAGTGTAAGCTGATAAACAAACTTACGAACCTTCCAGCTCACTTGCTGCTCAGATTCTAACTTCTCCTCTGAAACCCCAACAGGAAGCAATAACAGATGATGTTTCAGATATGGTTGCTATTGCGACTGAATCAAATGATAGTGCCTTGGTAATCTTTCATCAAGAAGACAAGGAGCAGGAACCTGAATCCTTTGCAGCTTTGTCTCCTAATATACCAATGGCCACTGAATTATGATCGAAGATATTCAGTCCAACCTTCACGATGTGATCTCCTCCATCTCTGAAATCAAATCAACTCAGCTGTTGCACACCTTAAAGATTGATTCTATAAAGGAAAAGACTCTCAAGAGTTTACAACAAGTCACAAAGGATATTACTTCATTATTTTTCCAAATAGATCAGTTCAAGAAGGACCAAGTGACGATTCAAGATCATTTCCAAGTTCAAGAAGTGTCCACAAACTTCATGGATTTCCTCCAGAATGTGGTCACAAAGAGAATGGATTTGTTGCAAGAACATATAGTTCACGCATTATCAAATGTCACTTCGAAAGTTCGTGCTCTATCCAGCAGGGTTTATAGGTTTGAGGAAAAGGGGAAGAAGAAAAAGAAGAAGATTAGCAGGCGCAATCCCAGAAGAGACCTAGTCAACTGACTGATCAAGGACCGGCTGATAAAAGAGCAAAGAAATAAAGAGATCCAGATCAGTTAGAAGACAGTCTCTATATTTTATTTTAGTTGAAGATTTTGGCAGATTTTGAAGAATTATTTTTAGTCAGCAGAAGATTCTTTTATTGTTTCATTCTTTGTATGAATCTGTACATTGAAAAAGTTGATTAATAAAAGATTATTTTATCCACAAAATGTTCAGCTTGATCAGTTCATATTTCTAAGTTTTTTCAAACATCAAAAATGAGGAAATTGTTGGAAAATTAATTTCGGAAGTTTGACAAACCAAGCGTATGAAGATTGAACTAATAGATCAAGAAGAATAAAAAGAATTGACGCCTAACTGAAGATTAGTGCGCAGATAAGGCAACTAAACTAAGCTAACTGAACTATGTAGTGAACTGGATGATCAGTTGAAAACTGACCAGTTTTCTACAATAAGTTGAGAGCTATCAGCTGTGTCAAACTGATGAGATAGTGTGACACGTCATTAGTTAAGGAATGTAACTATCAATCGACAATTGTACAAAGGAAGACTTCAAATGTAGTGGGAACCCCGCATTTCAGCAATACTACAGTGCACAATTTTCATAAGGATATTGACGTGGCAAAGAATGGATAGAAAGATTCGAACATATTCATTGTTACCGTTGGAAACAAAGCCTATAAATAGCCAAGAAGTGCAGCTGAGAGAAATAATGAAGAAAACTACCTAGTGGTCATTCTGCTGAAATCTCCTTACAAACTTTCTGTTCATATTCAAAATATTTCATAAGATCAAACTTAGCATATACATTCATAGCATTCAAGGCTATACATCGAGCTTACAAGCACAAACACTTACTGTTGTAATATTCCATCTTATAGAGATCAGTTGTGCTGAGTAGTTTCAGATTAGTTGTGAGCTGATAAACTGTATTGAAACTAAGAGTTTCAGTTTGGCATTGTTAAGTCCAAAACTAAAGGGAGTTTGTACATGTCTTGTATTGATCAAAGTCTTTTAGTCAATTTTATATCTTTTAGATAGAAGGGGTCACGTAGGAGTGATTAAAATCTCCGAACATCCATGTATCTTGTGTCCCTTAATTTAGGTTTTATTTTATCTGTCATTCAGTTTATTTCCGCACATTCATTAGTTAACTGATTGACATTGATTTAACAAGATTCCCGAGTTCAGTGACAAGCTCTTAAACATTGTTGACTTCAGCAAGCCTCTTATACTTTCTTGCAGTTGCTCTTTGCTTGGCAGTAGCAACTAATCCATCACGTTGAATCGTTTGGAGTTGATGTACTTTGGTCGAAGTAGACATCACCTTTGAAAAGACGATTTTCAAGAGACTGACTTAGTTTCTAAAAACGACGAAGTGTCAATGCAGGATGAGGAATGTTGGAACTGTTTGAAATATCAATCGGTGTTTAATTGTTATTATCAAATGACAATAATCTTATTTATATATAGACAGTTCTTAAAAAGATAGTAAGAAGACGAAGAGACAATAGTTATTCGAGTGGACTTAACTGATCCAGACTAAGTTCTTCTTCCCTTTCTTTTATATGCAATTATTGAGGGGGAATATCGAATATAAACGGTTAACTGAGAAGACAACAGTCAATTGGTTTTTAACTGAAATGATTCATCTTACAACTGATCACTCAGCTGCTGACCTAACTGATCTTTTCCAATAAGTTAATTGATAAATCGATAAATATTCCATAATAAGTGATGTGACTGATAATTACGAATTCAAGTAAAATTTTTTTAAAATGTGGCCCCACGTATCCCATTTAAATTCTACACATGTTTTAATCACACGTACACACGATTTCATTCAATTTATCTTGGACTGACACATGTCCAAAAATTTGAACAATCACATACAAACGTACTTATCCCCGCCTCATTTCAGTTTCCCTTCCTTTACGTGCATTTAAATCTCCAAAGCAAATCAATATTCTAAGCTTTTCTTCTCACAGAAAATAAATTCTTCAGAAATGGCAAACCAAGTTCCAGCACATATGTTGAACGCTGTGGCTGTTGACTTTGATTCAGTCCTATCTATTTAGGACGAGGCTAACAAGAGTGTGTTTATCAAAATAGAAGCTGCTGGACTGAAGACATTCCTGGGACTTTCTTCCCAAGAAATCTATCCTAAAGAGATTCAGGATCTCTATGCCAACAGTTTTATCTCTGCTGACGGCAACATCACTATCACTGTGACACCTCTGACCGGTTTTAATAAAATAGCAGCGGAATTTAAAATTTCTTGAAGGGAATAAGGATTCAAAATACATTTCAATATATAATCAAAAGTATCTACATAATCAATAAAATGATGCAACAAAATACAAAATATCATTTTTGTGATCATGTCCAAAATGCTAGCAAAATAGTCTTCTTCCTTCCTTCTCTTATGCAAATGACTCCTGCCCCAATCAACGTCTAGGCTCGTCGCTTTTATCTGCATCACATGAAATAACTGAAATGAGTATAAAACTCAGCAAGTGGAACTCTTACATAGCAATGGATACATAGCATACTCTGTAAAACATGAATTTGAAAACATTAAATACCATCAACTCTGAAACATAAATATCATAGCATGAATAACAATAACGATGGTATTTCTCTTTTCTCTGATGGATTGATATCTAGATAGTATCTCTGTCTCTGTACCTATATCCCATCGATATGAATCGATACTCTGTTGGGATATAAGTATATGGTCGTTGATCAACTAATTGCATGCAATCTCTGACTATGTATCTATCAATCCAATAAATCATTTTGAACTCTCTCTTTTGCATTAAATCAAACACTTTGAAGACTTTATTATTTTGTATTCCCTTTTACATAATTAAGACATAAAATGCCTCTAATATACAACAAAGTGTATAAATACATAGCATGAATCAAATAGAAGGGAATAACACGTTAAAACCATTGAAACACAATACATATATTATCATGTGAGCACAAAGAAATGAATTCCACTTACAACACTTGAAAACCTTGAATCTAATCCCTTGGTAGAAAACCTACAACAATAAACCATATGTTGCACCATCAACAACCCAATAATCACAAATCCATACTATAAAAACCATAAAACCAACACAATCACAAACCCATGATTTCTCCCCAACACCAAATCCAAAGAATAACTAAGCCATAAGCTACCTTAGCTCCTTGCACCCAAGAGAACCTTGTTCTCACTTCGAATATCCAACAATAGGCTTGAATCAAAGGCACAAAAGTAAGAAAATTGAGAACCCTAGGCCTCCCTTGCTGAAGAAATCGAGAAGTAGAGGAAAAACTGAGGCAAACTCTTGTATTTAAAACACTTGATCTCGAAAACACGCTTTTACTATTCATGCACCACGGGTGCGCTAACCCTTGGACCGCGGGTGCGCTACGCTGTCTGTACAACATCCAAAAATCCGAAAGTATCGACCGCAGGTGCGCTAAGATTCTTACCGTGGGTGCGGTTCCGCCTCTGCCAAACCACCGCGGGTGCGGTGTCTTACTGACCGCGGGTGCGGTCACCTCTGTAGCCAACAACCAACTTTGCATTAAAAAATCGAATCGCAACGTCGCTTCTCCTCATAATTTGGCAACACTCTCAAAAATAAAGTTGAACCTCTATAACTTATCTAACCACTACAATTGGTCTCATACCAATTGGCTCAACATACGAATTACCATGAATTAAATCGCAAGAACACAAAATAAATCCACATAACAAGTATAACCAACAATACTATAAACCATAAATCACAACTCTTAACATCAAACTATACTTAAACTTAACCATATAGTCAATAATCATACGAAATTTTAAACCGTACCGTTCACCAGGCTTGGCTATTACAATCTCCCCTCCTAAGAGGAATTCGGTCTCGAAATTGACGCCACTGCGCAAACAACTCAGGATACCTCTCTTTCATCTCATCCTCTGGTTCCCACGTGGCTTCTTCAATCAAATGATTCCTCCAAAGGACTTTAACAATGCCGATCTCTTTGTTTCTCAACACTTTAACTTTGCGATCCAGAATCTGAACTGGAAACTATTGGTAAGTCAAATTTGGCGTCAAATCCAATAGCTCGTGGCGAAGAACATGGGAAGGATTCGTAATATACTTCTTGAGCATGGAGACATGAAAACCATTATGAACTCTGTCAAGATCTGGCGGTAGGGCTAACCTGTAAGCTCGATCACCAAGTTTATCCAAGATCTCAAATGGGCCAATAAATCTTGGACTCAACTTTCCATTTTTGCCAAACCGTATCACACCCTTAAGAGGTTCTATTTTCAAGAACACACGATCGCCAACCTCAAACTGCAACGGCCTACGATGCACATCAGCATAACTCTTCTGTCTCGACTGTTCTGTCTTCATCCTCTCTTGAATAACAGCAACAACATCAGCTGTCTGTTGGACCAACTCTGGACCCAACATCTTCCTCTCACCAATCTCATCCCAATACAAGGGAGATCTACACTTCCTGCCATAAAGTGCTTCATACGGTGCCATGCCAATAGTCGCTTGGTAGCTATTATTGTACGTGAACTCAACAAGAGGCAATTTGGAATCCCAGCTACCAGTATAATCAATAGTACAAGCTCTAAGCAGATCCTCCAAAATCTGAATAACTCTCTCTGATTGACCGTCGCTCTGGGGTGATATGCTGTACTGAATGCTAACCGTGTACCCATAGCTCTGTGCAAACTCTTCCGAAACTCTGAAGTAAATCTAGGGTCACGATCAGACACAATCGACACAGGAACACCATGAAGTCTAACAATCTCTGCTATGTACTCTTCGGCACACTGGTTCATGGAATATGTCGTCTTGACTGGAAGAAAATGCGCTGACTTGGTCAACCGATCAACAATAACCCAAATAGAGTTAAAACCTTTCTGCGTTCTGGGAAGACCAGTCACGAAGACCATCGTAATATGCTCCCATTTCCATTGAGGAATAGGCAATGAGAGCAATGTCCCAGCAGTTTTCTGGTGCTCAATTTTCACCTGCTGACAAGTTAGGCACTGAGAAACAAACATGGCAATATCCTTCTTCATACCTGGCCACCAATAGAGTCTACGAAGATCCTGATATATCTAGGTGCTACCCGGATGTATCGAGTATGGCGCGGTATATGCCTATGTCAAGACGTCTCGCCGAATATCATCACTAGGAGGAATACATATACGGCCTCTAAATGGCACCAAACCATCTCTATTCATCCCAAACTCTGAATTACCTCTCTCCTCTGGTCTGGCTCTCATCTCTATCAACTGTACATCATTGACATGTTCTCTACGTACCATGTCCGTCAATGTAGCCCGAATGACCAACGCTGAAAAGCGAGCAATGGTTCCAGGAACCACCAAAGCTATCTCCTCTCGTTGCAAGTCTAACAACAACGGCTTCTCAATCATCGAACTCGAAGAAGAACTCGATTTATGGCTCAATGAATCTGCTACAACATTCGCATTCCCTGGGTGATAACTAATAGTCACATCATAGTCTTTGACAAGCTCTAACCACATTCTCTGTCGCATAAGAGTTCTTTCTGAGAAAACAAGTACTTTAAACTCTTGTGGTCCGTGAAAATTTCACACTTTTCGCCATATAAGTAATGTCTCTAGATTTTCAGGGCGAAAGCCACAGCTGCCGGTTCCAGATCATGCATAGGATAATTCTTCTCGTAGTCCTTCAACTGGCGAGAAGCATCAGCTATAACCTTTCCACATTGCAACAGCACTGCACCGAGGCCCTTCTTTGACGCATCAGTAAAAACAACAAAGTCCTCTGAATCACTGGGCAATGCAAGTACTGGAGCCGTCATCAACTTATCTTTCAGCTCTTGAAATCCACTTTGGCAATCATTGGACCACTCAAACTTCACAGTCTTTCTCGTCAGATTGGTTAACGGCAGGGCTGTAACGTCCCGAAAAATTTAAAAGGCCACGCGAACCACATGCATATAAATTATTAAATTCTTTGTATTTTGATTAATTTATTTTAATTGCTAATTAATTATGTGACATACATGTTTAATTGCTAATTATGATTTTATTTGTCATCATGCATAAAATGTAATTTTTAGGAATATTCAAGCAACGATCGAGGAACGGGGAAAGAGGGCTGAAAAATGTAAAATATTTTTATAATTATTTTTTCTTATTTAAAAGATGGTCGATGCTTTTTAGTATTTTTAAAAAATGAAGGGTTTTGAGCTGATTTTATACGCCGGGGCGTAAATTTTATCGGTGTTGGTTTTTCAACTAAAATACGAACTTTTTAGCAACTCGGCTAACAAATTCACAACTTTATTTTACCAAAATTATGAAAACATTTTATTCAAATCCTAAACAAGCACTAATGGGCCTAATTAGGGGGTTAATGGGCTTGAGCCTAATCAAAAGAGTAATTAGTATATAAAGTGATAATCAAGTCACCAACCCTATTCTACTTACCAAGGGCTCGGCCACCACAATTGGAAAACCTGAAAACTCCCCTCCCCTCTCATATAACCCTCGGCTGCACACACACACAGAGAATCCTTAAGGGGTCTCGTGAGTTTTTTTCAAAGGCACCAAGGAGATCAAGCCAAAGGTTTCGTCCCGTTCTTCGACGTCAACGATTTTTCGTGCGTTTTAATACGCAAAGGCACGCCATAAATCTCCTTTTCTCATCCATCATATCATATATTGTTTTAAATATTGTATGCTTGAAGAACACGAACTTATTTTCTGAATTTTCGAAATTGTGGCATGAACAAGAGGAAAACTCTTGATCCCATGTGTTAAAATCATGTTTTTATATTGTATAAGGGGCTGCCATGTCTTAGGAAGTTATGGGACAGGTTTTACATGAGTTTTAGAGTCATTAGAAGCACCAAATACACTACACAACTCAAGAAAGACAAAGCTGGAACCAACGTGAAATTATGTGGTGTGGGCCGAGAGGGTTGTTGCTGTCGTGGGGTTGAGTTCCTTGCATGGGGCTTGGGGGCTTGGACCAGGACCGAGTTAAGACCATGGGTGAGGCACGAGCAGGGTCCAAGCCATGCTAGGACGCGAGCTTAGATGGCTGGGAGGAGTCCTATCCATCGAGGACTCCTACCCAAGATAGGAATCGGTTGTGCGCAGGGTTCAGCTCTTGAGTAGGGCTGAGGGGCTCGGTCTGGGGTCTTCGGACTGGGCTAGGATGCGACCTTAGGGTCCTAAGAGAGTGCTTAAGGGTTGGGTCAGGGGCTGGAGTGGCTGGGATGGCCGTTGGCTCGAGAGATCTTGAAGGAAGCACTCGCGCGCAGCACTGCTTCTTCTTGCAGCGGGCTTGCAGCGTTTCAGGCGCGAGTCCAGGGGCTTGGGTTGGCCTGGGCAGGGGCTGTGCGTGGTCTGGGGAAGGTTAGGACGTGTGGGCTCGGTGGTGGTGCAGCTGGAAGAGTCCTAGGTTGGCTAGGAGTCCTTAGGGGATTAGGAGTCACACACACATGCACGGGCAGATTTTTGAGTCTAGTTCCAGCAAGTTTTGAGTGGGTTAGGTTCATGTTTTGGGGCTGGGCTTGCTCAGTAGGGTCCCTAGGTGAGTTGGCTAGGCTTTGGTTTGAAGTGGCTTGGGCATGGCTCGGGTAAAATAGGAGATGGCTCGGTGCATTCGGTATGGTGTCAAAAACGAAAAGTAAAAGGCTAAAAATGAAGTTATGGGTCCATGGGGGTGGCTAATGACGTGAAAGGGTAGAATAAATCATAAAAAGGTTATGGTAAAAATTTGGGATCAAAATAACGAGTTTTGGATTTATTCGGAATTTAATCGCCGCACGGAACGCTAATTAACGAGTTAACTGAAAAATCTAGTTTTATGCTTTAGATTGGTTAACGGCAGGGCAATCATGGAAAAATCTGAAATAAAATGACGATAATAACCCGCCAAACCAAGGAAACTGCGTACATCTGATACAATGGTAGGAATGGTCAACTTCTGTATCGCCTCGATTTTCACTGGATCAACAGCTATACCATCCTTCGAGACAACATGGCCTAAGAAAGAAATCTGCTCTAACCAGAACTCACATTTCTTCAACTTAGCATAAAACCTCTTCTCTCTCAACAACTGAAGAACAACTCTGAGGTGCTCTGCATGAAGCTCTCTGGTCTTGGAATAAATCAATATGTCATCGATAAAAACAACCACAAAGCTATCCAAATACGGCTTGAACACTCGGTTCATAAGATCCATGAAGACTGAAGGAGCATTAGTCAAACCGAAAGACATCACAAGGAATTCATAATGACCGTACCTGGTCCAGAACGCCGTCTTAGGGATATCAGACTCCATAACCTTCAACTGATAATAGCCAGATCGCAGATCCATCTTCGAAAACACGGTAGCCCCTGCAGTTGATCAAAAAGGTCGTCTATCCGTGGCAACGGCTATTTATTCTTGATAGTCACTTTGTTTATCTCTCTATAATCAATGCAAAGCCACAAAGACCCCTCTTTATTTTTGACAAAAAGAACCGGAGATCCCCAAGGCGAAGAACTCGGCCGAATAAAACCTTTATACAAAATATCCTGCAATTGCGTCTTCAACTCTTTCATCTCAGAAGGGGCCATTCTATATGGAGCCTAAGAAATAGGAACCGTCCTGGGGCCTAGATCAATCACAAACTCTACATCTCTATCTGGCGGTAAACCCGGAACATCATCCTCAAATACATCAGGGAACTCTCTCACAACATCAATATCATCAATATTCAACTTAACCATTCTATCCATATCCACAATTGAAGCCAAAAACCCATCACAACCTCTACACAACAACTTCTTAGCCTCAAGACACGAAATAAAAGGAAGGACCAGCGAAGTACCTGCACTGGCGAGCATACCTTCTCTATTGCCATCATCTGCAAATTTCACCGTCTTAGAAATGCAATCAATCACTGCACGATAGGTTGATAGCCAATCCATGCCAAATATAATATCAAACGCAACCATCGGAATAACAATCAAATCTGCATAAACCACTCGCTCATCAATTTGAACAGAGTACGCATACACAATAGATGTCGGGCACAACACATCTCCCAAAGGCAAAACAACATTAAACTGGAGTGGAAGAATAGAAGGAACTAAACCCGAAGATCTCAAAAATAGCTCAGACATAAAAGAATGAGTAGCACCTGTATCAATCAATGTCGTAGCTACTCTGCCTGAAATTAAAATAGTGCTAGAGATCACAGAAGAATCATGGTTTATACCTTCCTTCGTCATGGTTAAGATGTGACCCTGCACCTTCTCTTTACTCGATCCTCTTGGATAGTCTTTGGCAATATTGTCTGCAGTGCCACATCGGTAGCAAGTATGAGTACCAAATCTGCACTCTCCGCTATGATGCCTACTGCACTTGGGACACAACGGCTTCTCTGGATCAAATGGAACTGCCGGTGCTTTGGAACTCGGTTCCATCTTGCCTTTCCCCTTAAAACTGCCTTTTCCCTCTTTGGCTCGAACCCTGACCCTTAAAGAATAATCAAAATTGCCTCGTTCACAAAAATAATCAAAATTGCCTTTTCCATCTTGCCTTTCCCCTTAAAAAATAATCAAAATTGCCTCGTTCACAAAATCAACTGATAAATCAAGTTTAAATGTTCAAAATAGCAGCGGAAGAAATTATTACTCGCCAAAATAACAAGTTAAAATATCCAACAACTGATAAAATGTTTGAGCATAAAAAAAATGGCAAGTGCTGTAAATGAGGTCCTCGGGTTCCACTACTGTTGACCCAAGCGAGCTCACTCGTTCCCGCCCTCGGTCCCGACATCATCAGTACCTACAACAATCAAGTCTAGTGAGCCTAAAGACTCAGCATGCATATATCGTACATAACGAGTAAATAATATAGTAAAATTTTCATGGGATAAAAATATCATGTCATGAGGCATAACGTGAAAATAACTTGTCATGAGCAATTATAATACGTGCATACTGAACTAAAAATCATAGTGAAAATGTTTGCTCCTTGGAGCCCTATACTGAAATAACATATAATAATTTTCTGTTGAGATTATGGTCTACGCAAGTGGTCCCTGAACTGAACTGAACTGACCGGTAACTGGCGACCGGATTTTAATAATGTACGTCTGATCAGACTACTGCCACAGTATACTGGGTGAAACAACTGAACTGACCGGTAACTGGCGATCGGACCGGTAACTGGCGACCGGATTTAGTAATGCTCCCATGACCGGTAACTGGCAACCGGGTGAAGTAATAATCCCATGATAGTAAAGTGGCCACAAGCAATATCGCATAAATCTGAAAAATGAATATTTTGCACGTAATATAATTATCCAACATAATTAAATATGAACAATTTCGATCTTCTTGCATTAAAATCATGTACTTGCGATATTTAAAAATATCTTCGTTTGAAGAGTGAAAGAAGATATAAACATGCCTTGGTTTGTTTTGACAGAAAACAAACGAAATAACGACGCGGCGCGGCGGAGACGGAGTGCTCTTCACTTTCTCACATTTTCTCTCTTAATTCCTTTAAACCAAGCATGCACCATAATTATTATAATAGCGTAAAAAAAATCGTAATCATGATGCATGAACATTTAAAAATATCATGATTTGTGCTCAGGGCGCTGCCAGGACCAAAATCTCACCCCAGGTGCAAAATGACCATTTTGCCCCTGAAACTCAAAAATTTCCATTTTGCCCATAGACGTAAAATTTCATTTCTTTGACATTTTCTTAATTCCATTGACTCTAACATGTCCCAAATAATTATTTAAGCCTACATCAATTTTTTCATATTTTTATTTGGTTTCAATCGAGGATTTTTAAATTAATCTTTAACTATAACATATTAATCCGTTTTAATCCCGAATTAAACCAAACCTTAACATAAAATTCCCAATTTGAAAACTTAGACTTCTAATAATTATTTGAGCTTAAATATAATTTCTCATAATTTTATTAAGCTTAAATCTAGTCGTTTCAATTAATTCTTTAATTAACGTTTTATGCGGCGACTAAATCCCGAATAAATCCAAAACTCATTAATTTGATCCGAAACTTACCAAACTCCTAAAAATGTCCCAAAACATATTTAAAAGCATCTCTAGACATGAACTCGAGCCCATTTCATAACTTAACCGAGTTGTTTTAAAACTTAGATCGGGATCCCGGTTTTAATCCGAATTAAACCGAAACTTAACTAATTTTTTTTCCAACTTTTTACCATAACTTAAAAACCCATTCTAAACCATTTTCTACTTAAATTATTCCCTCTAAATCCATAATGTTTCGGCTACTCTCAATAAAACTCTCGGCCCCCCCTTGTGCTCTTATCTTACAACACATGTTTTCAACTCCATAAAGTTTCGGTCCACCTTCAGTCTTCATTTGTCTAGCTTTAAGGCTCACCCTTAAGACCTTAATGAACTCCTAAACTAAGCCTAAACAAAACATAAAGCTGCTGTGCAACTAAAAGCAGAAACGTTCGAGTCTCTCCAAGAACAACTACTCGAGCCCTCTTCAACTACACCCCTTCGATCTGCTCCTGGACCGAGACCAGCTGTTCCAGCCCTTAACCCACCTCTCCTAGACCTCGACTGGACCATCATGAACCAGCATAACCCGCGGCTGCTCCACCATGCAAACCGCAGCTACCCCACGATTGCGGTTCTCACAAAAACGCCAACCCGAAACCAACACCTACATCTCTCGATCGATCTCGCTTGGGCTGGTTCTAGCGTGCGCTGAACTCTTCCAAACCTTGTCTCAGACCCACCAGGGTCTGATCCGTGACTCGGAATGGTCCTGGCGTTGCTGGCCCAACCCCTATACAAGATCTCCCCTAAACCGAAACATACAAGGGACTGCACCTACGATTTACCGCAACCCTTCTCAAGCATCGATTCCAGCGCTATTTTCCTCAAACTGTGACATGCCTTAGCCCTCTAGCATCAGTAGACACAGGCCCCTTACACCAAGATCACAAACATGAGTTGGATGCAAAGCAAATGTAACTTTCATGCTCAACCGAAACAAACCCGTAAAAACGATGCATGAACTGTAAAACAACGTGAATGGCAAACATATCAGCATGTATTCTGGCGTAAATGATGCAGAAATAATGTACATGGCGTGCCTTAGATGTTATAGAAGCGAGGAGATCGAAGAACAAGCGCCGGTGACAATTTGTTTGAAGGAATTGCTATGGCCGAGATTTTCTTGAATTGAAAATGCTATGGCCGATGGTTGCTGAAGGGAGGCTATCTGCTGAATTAAAATAATGAGAGTGGGGAGAGTTGGAATAAAGAGGTGTCGGTTGGTGGGGAGGGTAAATGGGTATAGGGTAGCTTAATTTGTTATTAATCAACTAGTTAATGATCTTTAAATGATTTAATTAAAAAATTAAAAAAAAAATTAAGCCTAACAGGATTAAAAGTTGGCCCATTAAATGCAAACACACTCTCGAAAAATATTTCGTGTTGAAAACTTTTTGAAAATATTAGCCGAACTCTCAAAAAGTTCCCCGATTTTATAAAATTTATGCACCGTTAAAAATTTAAAATCTTGCGGGTAAAAATACCCAATAAATCTCAATTCTTGAAAAATACTTTTAAAACATCTTAAATTAATATTTAAAAATAAATCATGTAATTAAAATAATTTTCCTGAAAATTCTCCAGTCCGGTCCCCGTTCCTCGTTCGAGTGCGAAAAGAAACTTAAAAATCTTTAATACATGAACCTTTAAAATTTCATGAATTAAATCCTATCATGCAATAATAATGCATAAAAATAATTAAACACAATTTAATAAAATAAAATACATTTTATGCTTTAAAATAATTTAAATAAAATACCAAAGAATTTAATAATTTGCATGTATGTGGTTCGCGTGAAATTTTCGATTTTCGGGACGTTACAAATTCTGTCCTTATCTTCATAGTTGAGATGATCAAATATCACCTCAAGTGCTTTGATCCACTCTACAACCACCAATGGATCAGTGCTTCCTGCAAATTCCGGCGGATCCATCCTCTTGAAAGCAGTAAAGATCCCATCAGTTCCAACTGCTTGAGCCACTTGGCCTCTCCCTTGGCCTCTACCTTGACCTGAACCTTGCAAAAGTAGCAACTGTTGGATCTGCTCACTATGGACCTTGGCTTGCTCTTTCAGTAACTTTCCGAACTCGTCGACAACTCTCGATGAAGAACTATCCTCACCCTCTGAAGATTTCCTCTTAGGAGGCATAACTCCTACAATGTGCTCACCTAATACATATCAACCAATAACAATGAATAGATGTAGAAGAAGACATACCCGGATTGTTGAAAGTAGACGAAGTCATATGCATTGGTCCGAAGAACGGTGCTCTGATACCACTAAATGTCACACTTCTGACCGGTTTTAATAAAATAGCAGCGGAATTTAAAATTTTCTTGAAGGGAAGAAGGATTCAAATTACATTTCAATAGATAATCAAAAGTATCTACATGATCCATAAAATGATGCAACAAAATACAAAATATCATTTTTGTGATCATGTCCAAAATGCTAGCAAAATAGTCTTCTTCCTTCCTTTTATTATGCATATGACTCCGGCCCCAATCAACGTCCAGGCTTGTCGCTCTTATCTGCATCACATGAAATAACTGAAATGAGTATAAAACTTAGCAAGTGGAACTCTTACATAGCAATGGATACATAGCATACTCTGTAAAACATGACTTTGAAAACATTAAATACCATCAACTCTGAAACATAAATATCATAGCATGAATAACAATAACGATGGTATTTCTCTTTTCTCTGATGGATTGATATTTAGATAGTATCTCTGTCTCTGTACCTATATCCCATCGATATGAATCGATACTCTGTTGGGGTATAAGAATATGGTCATTGATCAACTAATTGAATGCAATCTCTGACTATGTATCTATCAATCCAGTAAATCATTTTGAACTCTCATTTTGGCATTAAATCAAACACTTTGAAGACTCTATTCTTTTGTATTCCCTTTTACATAATTGAGACATAAAATGCCTCTAATATATAAAAAAAGTGTATAAATACATAGCATGAATCAAATGGAAGGGAATAACATGTTAAAACCATTGAAACACAATACATATATTATCATGTGAGCACAAAGAAATGAATTCCACTTACAACACTTGAAAACCTTGAATCTAATCCCTTGGTAGAAAACCTACAACAATAAACCATATGTTGCACCATCAACAACCCAATAATCACAAATCCATACTATAAAAACCATAAAACCAACACAATCACAAACCAATTATTTCTCCCCAACACCAAATCAAAAGAATAATTAACCATAAGCTTACCTTAGCTCCTTGCACCCAAAAGAACCTTGTTCTCACTTCAAATATCCAACGATAGGCTAGAATCAAAGGCACAAAAGTAAGAAAATTGAGAACCATAGGCCTCCCTTGCTGAAAAAATCGAGAAGTAGAGGAAAGAAATGAGAGAAATGAGGCAAACTCTTGTATTTAAAACACTTAATCTCGAAAACACGCTTTTACTATTCATGCACCGCGGGTGCGCTAAGCCTTGGACCGCGGGTGCGCTACGCTGTCTGTACAACATCCAAAAATCCGAAAGTATCGACCGTAGGTGCGCTATGATTCTTACCGCGGGTGCGGTGCCGCCTCTGCCAAACCATCGCGGGTGCGGTCACCTCTGTAGCCAACAACCAACTTTGCTTCAAAAAGATCGAATCGCAACGCCGCTTCTCCTCATAATTTGGCAACACTCTCAACAATAAAGTTGAACCTCTATAACTTATCTAACCACCCCAATTGGCTTCATACCAATTGGCTCAACATACGAATTACCATGAATTAAATCGCAACAACACCACAATAAATCCACATAACAAGTATAACCAACAATACTATAAACCATAAATCATAACTCTTAACATCAATCTATACTTAAACTTAACCAAATAGTCAATAATCATACGAAATCTTAAACCGTACCGTTCACCAGGCTTGGCTATTACAACCACCATCAACAATCAGTTGTTGATGATCGACGAAGACTCCTTCAGCAACCTCTTACAGCTGCCAACTGATAGGCTAGCAAATATTTCCAAGGTAAAATCTTCTGATGTTGAGGATATGCAAACTCTATTGTCTGCTGATGGTCGGAAAATCAAGGTCTTCGATCACAAGAAAGAACTTAAGCCAAAAATCCAGTTACTGGCTGATATAGTGGCCAAAGGGCTTCTATGCTATCATGACTGGAAAAGACCGAACTAGAAAGATATCATCTTCAACCTTTTGAAGAATATGTGTCAGTCTTCGAAACAGTCGAAGGCATTTGTTGTGCAGCTCATCTATCTGCTTAAGAGCAAGGGCTTAGTGGGTGACTCATTTGAGAGGTCATCCAAATTCAAAATCTTGAATGCCAAGAGCGTTCAGCTATCGAAGCTCAAGCTGGACATCTCTCCTGAGCAGTTTGTCAAAGTGAAAATGGATATTGGGACGCAGGGGGCTCCCAAATCAGTTAAGAAAGCCAAATGACAATTCAGAAAAATGCAATCAAACGCAAACTGATTGTCAGTGAAACTGATTCTGAAAAGATTCCTTCTCCCAATATCTCCAAGAAGCCCAGAACTCATAAGACAAAACCAGCAATCGCTGTGGGCACAGTCCCAACTGAGAGGTTCATGCAATCAGGAGTTGAACAGCCGATCAAGGCTACTCCACTGAGAGAAATACCAATTGGATCTTCAACTGATGATCAGTTACCTCCAGCTGTTGCTCCTCTCAAAAAGAATATCTCCGAATCTGGTGATAAGAAGAAATCTATTGGAGTCAAAGCTCCAATCATCACTATCTCTGGCCCAATTTCTTTGTCATTTGCCAGGCCTAAAAGGATAGTGATAAGAGAACAATTTGATACAACAAAGTTAGTACTATGCATTTCTCATGTTCTGACTGATTCAAAGGGCAAAGAAAAGATGACAGAAGAGCAAAGGGCAAAGAAAAGATGACAGAAGAGCCCAGACCAACAAACAGTATTCAAACCCATATTGACCTCATCTGGAAAGAGGTCAATGAATTTTCTGAGACCAAGCTCAAAACTTATGATGAATGGGTAAAGTTTAGAACTATCGTGTTTGCCAGACAACTGCAAAATATATTAGTTATGAAGAAGTTTATTGCCCTAGAAACCCAGTCCAACTACATTTAATGACAAAGTGGTCTATGACCAGCTGGACACAGATCTTTTATCTCTGCAAATGGTGATTAAGCAGTGGGAGCTAGATCAAGAACTGATCATTCTAGCAGACTCCCAAGATCCTTCATCAGACGAGGAAGCTGAAAAATCTGTTCGACCGAATAAGCCATCCTAGTAACCAGTTACTGATCTTCTGAGCAAGTAACTGCTCCTTCTTCAAAGTATGTGCAACCATCAACTGCTACTCCTCATTCTTCAACGGCAGGACCTTGATGCTGAGCTGTCATTGGCAAACATTGATGAATTCATTAAATCAGTTGCCTCTGATATTCAACAGTCTACTACAGAAGAAGTTGAAGCATTTTTCGCAACTAAAGAGCCAGTTCAGTTGAGTGCCACAACTGAACAGATAGTTTTTACAAGAACTGAAGAGGCAGTTAAGTCATCCGCCATAACTGAACAAATTCTATCTGAAGAGGTGCCAGTTGTTTAGCCTACCCTAATTTTAGTTGCTCAACCAACTGAAGAATCAGTTGAGCAACCAGCTCAAGAAACAACTACTATTTTAGCTGATCAACCATCTGAAGAGCCGTCAGACTCTACTGTTGTTCCGAATTCTTCTTCTTCTCCACAGCCTCAACAGGAATCTATACCAGAGGATTCTTCAGAAATGGTTTAACTTGTTACTGAAGCAACCAACGGGGCCCTGATAATCTTCAATCAAGAGAACAGGGGGCAGGAAACAGAAGCCTCAAGAGCCATGTCTCCTGGCATATAAATAGAAACCGAATCTTTGTTTGAAGAAATTCAGGCTATTCAGACCAACCTCGTCGGAGTAATGACTTCTGATATCAAATCAGCCCAATTTTTGCACACTATGAGGTTCGACTCTATAAAGGACAATACCATAGAAAGACTGAAGCAAATCCAAAAGGATGTAACTTCACTATTTTTCCAAATGGAAGAACTTTGGAAAGACAGACTGTCAGCTGAAACTCACTTCCAAACATAAGCTTGAGTTACAGATGTCGTGATTTTCTAGAAACCACCGTCTCCAAAAGCATGGATGTACTATAAGATATCCTGATGAATGCAGATTTAAACCTCTCCTCAGATGTGAGAATCTTATCCAAAAAGGTTGATGAGTTTGACAAAAAGGGGAAGAACAAGAACAAGGAAAAGATCAGCTAGAGCAATCTTCTAAGTTGATCAAGAAGAAATAGAAGACTATTTGGAAGATTTTTGAAGATTCTTTATTCTTTTATTTTTTGTACGAATCTGTACATTGAAAGAATTATTTTATCTACAATGAGTTTAGTTGATCAGTTTCAGTTCTTACTTTCTAAGTTTTGTCGAACACCTAAAAGGGGGAAATTGTTGGAAACTAAATTTTGGATGACAAACATAGCCTCTAACTGATCTAGAATAATGATAGAAACTGATCTAAAAATTTGTAAACTATCGGTTGACAATAACTGAAGATTAATAAGCAGATTTCGAAGGCAACTAAACCAGCAACTGAACTACGCAGACAACTGACTGATCAGTTGGAACTGATCAGTTACTACAAACAGTCGTGAGCTTATCAACTTCATTCAATCATCTAATCCCTCAGCTGTACACGTCATCAGTTAAGGAAAGAGACATTCAACCGACAAAAGCTGACTGCAACATGTAGTGGGATCGCAGCATTTTAGAAAATCTGCATTGTACGACTGTCAGAAGAATGTTGACGTGGCATGCAACAGATAGAAAGGTTCAAATTGTATTTAATATTACCGTTGGAGGGAAGCCTATAAATAGCATAAAAGAGCAAGTGAAGAACAACTTTTGAAACCCTAACGCTCTTGAAAACTTAAATCCTTGAACTCTGAACAACTATCTATTCAGTTACTCTTGCAACATAAAAGCTCACGCTTATTGTATATATTCATAACTTTTAGGCTATACTTCGAGCTTTCCACACAAACTGTAATACTCAATCTTGAAGAGATCAGTTGTGTTAGATTATTTCAGTTCTATTGAGTACTATAAACAAGTTTGTAACTAAGAGTTTCGGTTTGGCATGGTTAAGTCCAAAACTGAAGTGGATATGTAAAACTGTTTGTATCGATCAAAGTCTTTTAGTAGATTCCATATCCTTGAGATAGAAGGAGTGACGTAGGAGTGTTTAAAATCTCTGAACATCCATAAAATCTTATGTCTTCTTATTTCAGTTATTATTCTATCTATCAGTTAGTTTATTTCCGCAGACTATTTGTTAACTAATTGATATTGACTTACAAGATTATCGAGTATCAGTTTATCACTATACTGACTCATCAATCGAAAAGGTTTTGAAAATTGTAAGTGTTTATTCAACCTCCCTTCTAAACATTTTTCCACCTTTAACCGATCATATCACATAGTTTTTTCCAATAAAAAAATAACAGAACGTAAACAAGTAAAAACCCTAACATCCAACAGTGAATTAAATCAGCGTACAAAAATACTAAAATCCCCTCAATCTCGTAAAATCATAAATGTGCGGAAACATGCTGTCCCCAGGTCGTGTCGCCCCACCAGGCCTGCCGGCTCAGAGTTCGGCACCTCCAGTCCCCTCGATATCATGCTCACCTGCATCACACACGCCTAGTGAGTCTAAGGACTCAACACACCTATACCAAAAATAGCAAGTACATATACATAGCACATATCAGTGAAATATCCTGTAATCAACATACCTTTCATGAACTTTGAAAGAGTAATGTAAACGTGTCGTATGAATTTCATGACTAGTCAAAACAGCTCATCAATAATCATCATTCATCATTTTCTTTAGTGAATTATGTTCATTAGTGGTGACTATCGTACATCATTCATCATTTACGATGGATCCATCATACATAGAACCGCAGTACCCGGCGGCTATCAGACATCAGTGTCAGTGTTACCCATCCACTGTGCATAGGCCTTATCATCAACATTTACATATATGTCTTAAGCATTTACATATACTTCGATAGCCACAACTAATTCACATCCTTTAAATCATCATCATTTTCATCACTTACCAAAATCATGCACATGCGTACATTTTCTTTAAAACCAAGCATGAAACGTATATTTCATAAATTCATAAAAATCGTGATCGTGATGCATAATTAAAACATGATAAATTGTGCTCAGGGCGCTGCCAGGACAAAAATCTCGACTCGGGTGCAAAATGACTATTTTGCCCCTGGAAACCTAAATGACCATTTTACCCCTGGACCTCTACATTTCGACCCGAAGCTTACCAAAATTCTTAAAACATCCCAAGACACGATATAAGTATTTCTTAGATGTAAACTCAAGCTCGTTTCAAAATTTAATCGATTCGTTTTAGGACCGAGGTCCCGGTTTTAAACCGAATCGACTCGAAACAAAAGCAAATATTTCCCAAATTTTTACCATACTTAATACACATCTAAAAGGCCCAAAAACCAACGAAATTAGATCTTGAAACTTTCGAACATATCCCTGCATGGCTGCTAGAAAAATCCAGCAAGTTACCAACCCTAACCCTAGTGCATTGAATTCACGTTTTAACCTTCCCAGACCGAACCTTCGAGGACCAGCCATGACTCGACCTCGTCTAGCCTTCCTAGGACCCTACTGGACTCACTTGAAACGATCCTACAGCCCCATGCACACTCCTAGACGCACAAGGAAGCACACCTCGGCCACTAGCCCTCACTCAACTCAAACGCTTAGACCACCCCTAGGACGCGACTAGCTGCTGTTGAGACCTTCTTGGCCATGCCTCAACACCCTCAAGGGCTGCACCGTGGTTTGGTTAGACTCATCTATAGCGGAAAATTTAAAGGTCTACGCGAACCACATGCATTCAAGCTTTTAAATTATCTTGTATTTTAAGTAATTATTTTAATTGCATTAATTAATTATGTTGTGCATATTGCAATGTTTAAAATTTTTTTTTATTCATGGTTGCATTAAAATGTATTTTTAAAGGATATTTGAGTTTCTATCGAGGAAAAGAGACCGAGTGTTGAAAAATAGAAAATATATTTATTAAACAATTGTTTTTAATTATTTAAAAAATGAGTGATGATTTTTCATATTTTTGAAAATAAAGAGTTTTTTTGGAGGTGATTTTATACGCCGAGACTGGATTTTTATCAGTGTTGGATTTTCAACAAAAATACGAACGTTTTGGCAATCCGGCTAATAAGTTCACAAACTTATTTAAGCAAAATTATTTTAAATACTTTAATTAAACACTAATGCCTAATTAAGCATTTATTGTACAATTTCACCCCATTAATCCCTACAACTACACGTCCCACTTCCCCCAACAAATCAAACTCTTCCCCCACTTGATTTTATATGACACACACCAAATATTGAGAGAAAAGCATCAAAAGCATCAAGGAAAAATTCAGCCTAGGTGTCAACGACGCCGTTCTTCGCATCGTCGCTTCGTTTTCATGCGTAAAATACGCAAAAGCACGCCATAAATCTTTCTTTCCTCATCTATCACACCATATTATTGTTTTGAATTAATTTTGTACAAAAACATGATTCCTTATTGAATAAATTCGTTTTTATGCATTCTTATATGATTAAGATATGAATTTTTGTTCCAAAACTTAAAATATGATTGCATGAAGGGGTTGCCATCATAGGGACACCAAAGGGGAGGAGTTTAAGAGTTCTTAAGAGTACTTAGATCAAGGTTTTTTTAGAGTAGATGCCCTACAAGCCAAATGTTGGCTAGGGAATTTATTGACTCAAGTGTAATAAACAATCTTTATTTTAATATAATTTACTATTTAATGGTTTCGTTATACTATAGATGTATACCTATGCAAACAGCATAGATAAAGTTCTTGATTATGCTTTAATACAAATGAATCGTAATTCGATATTCAAACACATTTGTAAACATTGCATATTCTAAATTCATTCCTAGTCGATTCAGCCGCCTAAAACATGGATAAAGTTCGTTTTAGGTCAAGACTAGCATATGTGATGTTGTGTACTACATTTCTTGGTAAGGGCATAGAGATGTCCAAACATACAGATAGGTAGTCATATGATGATTATAACGAACAACCCTCTCTCAGACTTTCCAAGTAGTTATCATTCATCAAGAGGATAAGTTTGTGGTTATGATTGTACACCATTAGTCCTTACGACCCGGGACAACTCTGAGGCTCTATATGCTAGGGCTATGCTTTGACTCGTTTAGCGGCTCCAGGAGAGTCATCAGGTGGCGAGGTTGGGTAGAGTTGCGACACATATAGGAGCCAGTGCATTGTAGTCGGAGATTCACCGCTCACCTACGGGTGTGCATATCCTATGTGATCTGATGTAATAATAGTGCATGGAATCTCTGGCCAGAGTGTGAGATGTACGTTGAAGAAGGAGTTTTTCAATAGTACACGCGATGCCACTATTATTGTTATCACATAGTTATCGAATTAATATGCAACCCTCGATGAACCAATGGTTGCAGATTCGATCGGGATATATAAGATGAAGGAACTATACTGTACGTTAATCATAATCAACTAGTTCTTGCAGGCACTATCAGTGATACCTAGGGGATCATGGGGCGATGCTACTAGACACTCTTACCATAATCCAATGGGTGCAATCAAGAATGCGTTATGACATTCTTGATCAAGGTGTTGATGAAAAGAATGGAGCTAACTAGGGTGAGCCCGAATAAAGGATTATGTCCTGAATCACAAAGAGTTGTGAACCCACGGCTAGCTGTATCCCTGAACCATCGAGGGTCACACAAGCAGTGGATCGAGGAGTTGAATTTATATTATGAGATATTAAATTCAAGGAGTTGAATTTATGATAATTAAATTTTGAGAAAATAAATTCAATATCAGATAGTAAATTCAAGAAGTTGAGTTTATGAAATTTGGAGATAATAAATTCAAGGAGTTGAATTTATAAAATTTGAGAATTTAATTTATTAAACTCAAAAGTTTAGTTTATTAAATATTTAATTTTGGAGGTTATAAGGAGTTGAATTTATAATTTAAATATTAAATAAAATATTGAATTTATAAGGGATTTAAATTAAATGTAATAGGTATAAGTATAATGGGCTTGTAGGAGTACAAGACCAACATACATATTATTAAAGTTCTTAATTAGACTTTAAAGATTAATTAATTAATTAAACTAGTTAGACTAGGATAATTAACTGATTAAGCCCATTAAGTGTTTAAATAAATTAATGGGCCCTAAGCTTATATATGTGTGTATTGCTTAGGGTTAGAAATAATTCATTCATAATTTTGAAAACCCTAGCCTCCATCTTTGATACTCTCGAAAATTCTCTCTCCAAGAAGCACAAAATTTCGGCCACCTTCTTTGCATAAAGAGATTGAGCCGCCTCTCGAATTTTCGATCTCAACGCAAAATTTCTTCTACTTTTCTAGTGCAAATTAGAAGAGGATCAAACCATCTAGTTGTGGACCTGATTAGAAGAAAGGAGTTTTTGAAGAAAGTTCGTAGGGATTTCATCAAAAGCTATATCTTCTAAATCTCGAATAGTTGGAGCCAAGTTAAAAATGTTTTACTAAAGGTATATTACTAAACATCCTATGTATGTTTATTAATTAAAACCATACGAGTGCTCAAATAAATATATTTTGGTTGTCAAAATAAAATAAAATTTTATACTTCCGTTGCTTTTGGGCACGTAGAAAACCGAGATCCAACAATGGTATCAGAGCCAAAGTTTTTTTTCTAAATCGTATGGTTTTGATATTGAATCATTTGTTTCGAACCACACAAGAATCAGAAAATTATAGCACCATGAAAAATTATTTTTTCCGGGAAAAAATTAATAAATAAATAAATTTAATCTACCCGGAACTGTTCCAGGCAGTTTGTGCGCGCACAGGGGCTGCCGCCACTACCCGAAAGGTTCGAGCAGCGGGCGGCAGTGCGGTCGAGTGATAAATTATTAGATATAAGTTTATTAATCAATTAATTAAATTTTTTAATTAAATTGATGTTAATATTTGATATTAAATGCATGAAGGATGATCGAGAGCCTTGACCAATGTGTTAGGTGTATGTTAGGATATTTTACTCATTCAATTGTTAATATTTGATCTTATTAAAGTGGGCATGTTTTATGGCCTGTTCCCACCCCCGTGAGATGTATCCCTTATGTGACATCGCTATTTAAATGTAATAATTAGAAATAGTAGGAGATCAAGACTGGAAGATGGTGGGTCCGATGAACGAGATGAAGACATGTAAAATATTGGAAGCTCTTGTAATAGTTGCATTTGCATCCCTACATTCACCTAGATTTTGGACCTGGATCTACGTCTGGCTCACATGGATCTAATAGTATTGGCGATCGATCATCCTTACTTATTGTTGAATGTCATATTATGATATATGCGATATACAGTAGTATGAATGTATGTATATTATTAGATAATATAGTTGCATAAATCCGGCAAACACAAACTCATGGCACACGATTTTTAAATTAAAATGATGAGACAATTTTAAAATTAAAATCCCTCGTTTTGAATATGATTCAAAATTTATATCAAACCGAAAAAGTAAAAATTAAAAAGTTTAATTTCCTTGCCTTCCATCAACCATGATTGCATGTTGATCGCTACCCGCGGACAGTGTCTGGCTCTGGGGAAGCCTGGACGCCGGAAAGCTGTGACTTCCACCAGACATATGATGTGAATTGACTGGAACTCCCATGACTTCGGCTTATATTATTGGCGGAAGTCATGGCGACCATCTACTACAATTCAACATTGATGGGTCGGTTTGAAACGTTTAAATAAACGGCGTCATATTATTGGGTCCTTATTAAACGTGAGGCAAAACACGCGGAGGTTGCATAGGGATGCAATTGGATTCTACCTTTTAGAAATTATAATTAGGCTGATATTATTCAGGATTATAATTGGCTAATTGGACTCTACGTGCCCACTAAGGAAATACGATTTTCTTTTTTCATCAGAGTGTGGTGGAAATGTCAAAATAGTGGGAGGAAGATCTATAAAATAAAAATCCATATTTTATATCTTAAAATTATTTTAAAATAATAAGCAACTATTATTCTGTTTCCATATCAGTATACTTTCGATTTCGTCATATAATCCAATTTTGTTATTAACAAGCTAACTAAATCTAATTTTCAAGATTGGTTGGGAAAATTGTTCTGAATTCTGAAAAAATGGCATACACACTAATGTCAGTCGTGTTGAACTGACAAAGCATGCAAGATGGTAGGACCATAGTATACAAGCTAATGTGTAACATGCTCGCTTTTATGTCAAATGAACTGTATGGAGAGTTTGAGGAAATTTTGAATGCTGCTGACATTCGAATGCACGCGCAAGAATTACATGATGCGTGAAACAATGTACACCACTTTCAAGGAGCTATGATATTAATCCACCTAACTCCACCTCAAAAGCTAGCTCATGAGAGGAGGATTCTAAATTCATATATATTTTGCCCAAGACAACTCTTGCTAACCGATGTGGGACACATCATTCCCGACCCGTTTAGACCGCACGTCCTCGTGCCAACTCCTTCGTTAACCCGCACTCCAGGGCACTCCCAGGCATTCCCGACCCCTTTAGACTGTATGTCCTCATGCCAACTCCTTCGTTAACCCGCACTCCAGGGCACTTCCAGGAATTCCCGACCCCTTTAGACTGTACGTCATTGTGCCAACTCCTTCGTTAACCCGCACTCCAGGGCACTTCCAGTAACATGCACCCACACGACCAGTCAAGAGTATAGCTCTGATACCATATGATATGAATCCACCTAACTCCACCTAAAAAGCTAGCTCATGAGAGGAGGATTGTGAATTCATATCATATTTTGCCCAAGACAACTCTTGCTAACCGATGTGGGACTCATCATCATGACTACATGCATGCAAGATAGGGCTTTGGCCCATGAGCGTGGTGTACATATGATTGGGCTTATTGAGAATGTGATGGGCCTGGAATATGTGATTCCAAACAAGTTACTTCATGACATCAATTTGTTGTCATTCTCTTTCTCATTTGACGGGTTTATGTTGAACTTCAATTTGAATAAGATTGATGATAGCCTTGAATAGCTATTCAACATGCTTATGACTTATGAAGTCATCATAACATAGGAAAATGTTGTTTCCTAGTTGGGCTTGTTATCAGGACCAAAAGTGGCCCTCAATGTAAGGGAAAGAAATATTCTGCCCCTCACAAGAAAAAACCCAATAAGAGGCAAATTGCAAATGACACTTAAAGGTTCCACAAATCCCGATAAATCGGAACAAATTTGTTTCACTGCAAGAAGAATGAACATAAGAAATTATATGGGCCAAAATGCTTTGGGATGATAATGAATGTCCAAAGTAAACAGTATTTCAACAACGAACAAAAGAAAATTAGATGATCCAAATCACGCACAAATGTGGCATGCTAGACGAGGTCGCATTTCCAAAAAAAAGACGCACAAGCTAGTGGGAGAAGACATGTTTGACTTTTCAGACATAAATTCTCTACATACTTTTGAGTCCTGTCTAAAAGAAAAAATGACCAAGACTTCATTCGATGGAAACATGGAACGTGAACATGGTCTACTGGATTTGATCCACACAGACGTTTGTGGCCCACTAATTGTTAGCACAAATTTTGGGCATTCTTACTTCATTACCTTTACTGATGACCATTCGAGGTATGGGTACGTTTATTTGATGAAACACAAATTTGAAGCATTTGAAAAATTCAAAGAATTCAGATCTAAAGTAGAAAATCAGCTAGAAAAAAGTATTAAGGCACTTCGATCTGATCGAGGTGGAGAATACTTAAGTGCTGAATTTTTTGGTTATCTAAAAGAGAATGGGATTCTCTCACAGTGGACTCCACCAGCAACACCACAATTGAATGGTGTTTCTGAACGTCGTTATCGAACTTTGATGGACATGGTTCGATCTATGAAAGGATTCACTGAATTGCCTACATCGTTTTGGGGCTTTGAGCTTGAAACTGCGGCAATGTTGTTGAATAATGTCCATACTAAAGCAGAAGATAAAACACCATATGAGATATGGATGGGAAAACCTCCCAAATATTCTTACGTGAGAATGTGGGGATGTCTTGCTTACGTGAAGCAGACAGTGGGAGACAAATTGGATAGCATATACACTTTGTGCTACTTTGTAGAATATCCAAAGAATTCTGTTGGATATTATTTCTATCATCCCAATGAAGCAAAAGTGTTTGTTTCAAGAAATGCCACCTTTTTGGAAAAGGAGTTTCTATTAGATAGAAAAGAGAAAATGATAGAACTTGAAGAAATTCAAGATACTCCCTCCACTATAGTAGTTGAACCTAATCCCCAAGAACCAGGAGTTGAAGTACAAGCTCCTAGAAGGTCTGATAGGATTATTAGACCACCTGCTAGATATACACTTCTTCATAACCAAAGCCATAATGATGATTAAACGTGGATAAAGGTCGCTTGAGCTCGAGACTAGCATCTGTGATGTTGTGTACTGTGTTTCTTGGTAAGGGCATAGAGATGTCCAATCATACAGATGGGTAGTCATATGATGATTATACCGAACAACCCTCCCTCGGACTTTCCAAGTGGTTATTATTCATCGAGAGGATAAGTCTGTGGTTATGATTGTACACCATTAGTCCTTAGGACTCAGGACAACACTGAGGCTCTATATGCTAGGGCTATACTTTGACTCATTTACCTGCTCCAAAAGAGTTATCAAGTGGCGAGATTGGGTAGAGTTGCGACACATATAAGAGCCAGTGCATTGTAGTCGGGGATTCACCGTTCACCTACGGGTGTGGATATCCTATGTGATCTGATGTAATAATAGTGCATGGAATCTATGTCTACAGTGTGAGATGTACGTTGGAGAAGGAATTCTCCAATAGTACACGCGATGCCACTATTATAGTTATCACATAGTTATCGAATAAATATGCAACCCTCGATGAACCAATGATTGCAGATTCGATCGGATATATGAGATGAAGGGACCATACTATACGTTAATCATAATCGACTGGTTTTTGCAGGCACAATCAGTGATATCTAGGGGATCATGAGGCGATGCTAGTAGACGCTATTACCATGATCCGATGGGTGCAATCAGAAATGAGTTCTGACATTCTTGATCAAGGTGTTGATGAAAAGAACTGGGCTAACTAGGGTAAGCTCGAATAAATGATTATGTCCTGAATCACAAAGAGTTGTGGACCCACCGCTAAACGAATCCCTGAACTATTGAGGGTCACACAAGCACTGGATCAGTTGTTCCCGTTGAGAGAATAAATTCAATGAGTTGAATTTATATTACGTTATAGTAAATTCAAGGAGTTGAATTTATGAGATAGTATCTTCAAGAAGTTGAATTTATGAAATTTGGAGATAATTAATTCAAGGAGTTGATTTTATAAATTTGAGAATTTAGTTTATTAAACTCAAAATTTGAGTTTATTAAATGTTAAATTTTGGAGGTAATAAATTCAAGGAGTTGAAATTATAATTTAAATATTAAATCAATTGTTGAATTTATAATGGATTTATTCTAAATGTAATGGATATATGTATAATGGGCTTGTAGGAGTACAAGACTAACATACATATTATTAAAGTTCTTAATTAGACTTTAAAAGATTAATTACCTGATTAAACTAGTTGGACTAGGATAATTAATTGATTAAGCACATTAAGTGTTTAATTAAATTAATGGGTCCTAAGCTTATATATATGTGTATTATGCTTAGGGTTAGAAATAATTCATTCATAATTTTGAGAACCCTAGCCTCCATCCTTGATACTCTCGAAAATTCCCTCTCCAAGAAGCACAAAATTTCGGCCACCTTCTTTGCATAAAGAGATTGAGGCGCCTCTCAAATTTTCGATCTCAACGCAAAATCTCTTCTACTTTTCTAGTGAAAATTAGAAGAGGATCAATTCATCTAGTCGTGGGCCTGATTAGAATAAAGGAGTCTTTGAAGAAAGTTCGTAGAGATTTCATCAAGAGCTATCTCCGCTAAATCCGGAATAGTTGGAGCCAAGTGAAAATTGTTCACTAAAGATATAATACTAAACATCCTATGTATGTTTATTAATTAAAACCATACGAGTGCTCCTACAAATATATTTTGATTTTCAAAATAAAATAAAAATTTTAAACTTCCGCTGCGTTTGGGCACGTAGAAAATCGAGATCCATTAGGTTTAAGGGCTGGACATCACCATGGGACAAGGGAGACGGGAAATAGAATCCTTTTTTTACAAGGACACTTCTGCTAGGGTTCACTAGGGCTTGCGGCGGCTTGCTGCTGTCAAGGGTGCGTCTAAGGGGCTTAGGAGGGTGGTGCCAGGGACTTAGATAGGTTGCACAAAGGCTGGAAAGAGGGCTGGATCAGGATAGTTGCACACAACACATGGTCGAGAGTTTAATGGGATTAGGACTCGGCTTTGGGTGATTCAGGAGAGGAGACAACGTGGGGATCTTTCTAGGTGAAGGGCTGGGCTCCTGAAGGTCCTAGCCTCGAACCAAGACGGACCACGCAAAGCTGGTAAGGGCTGGAGGAGAGCTGAACGCAGCTGGGGTGCTTCCTAGCGTGGCTGTGTGCGTGGAGTAGAAGCCTGCGCATTGTTGTGCATGGGCCAAGGGGGCTGGTCTAATAGGGCCTAGAGGGGTCGGGTAAGGTCCTAGTAGGGTGCATCAGGGTCTAGACCAAGTGATTAAGGGCTGGAGCCGAAGTAGGAAGAGTTTAAATTCTATTAGAACTAGGATTCCTTGTACAGAAATTCAGTAGCTGGTAGGGGCATGTTTAAGGGACTTAGTTGGCTTTTTTTGGGTGGAATATGGATTATAGGTGTTATTAAGCTTTCATTTAAATTTTGTAAAGTTTGGGAAACTTACGAGTCAATAGGAGTTAAAACCGAGTTGTACGTCTAAGTTTAAAAACGAATCGGGAAACACCTAGATTTAAGGTTAATAAAATTATGAAAAATTATATTTAAGCTCAGATAATTATTAAAAGTTTAAGTTTTAAATTTAGGAATTTTATTTTAACGTTTGAAATTATTCGAGATTAAAACGCCTTAAAAACGAATAATTAAAAGATAAATTGAAAAGTCTAGTAAGCTAAATAAAACTATGAGAATTTTAATTTAGGCTTAAATAATTATTTGGGACATGTTAGAGTCAATGAAATTAAAAGAAAAAGTCAAATTCGAAGAATTTTATGTCTAGGGGTAAAACGGTCATTTTACACTGAAAATGTGTAGACGTCTTGGCAGTTGCCCGAATGCAATAATATATGATAAAATGCTTATTTCAAATATTTATGAAATTCTATGATCAAACGTTAATGATTGTTTTAAAAGTTTATGAATTTTCACATGTTAAAATGTTTATTTTAAAGGTTTAAGGATTTTTATGATTTAATAGGATAACATGATTATTTGAAATGACTATGGGTTTTTATGATGAAGAAGGTCTTTTTTAAATTTTTTGTCAATTTTTATACGTTAAATTATGGTTTTTAAATGTTTATGGAATATTATGATTATTCATGGAATTTTTACGATAAAGTTAAAAGTTATGTTGCATGCTTGTTTTTAAAAGAAAAGGATATTAAATGAATGATTTTTATAAAGTGATGAAAATGTAAAACGTTGAAGGAGGTGAAGTAATTGTGACTATTGAGGATATGAATATAAGAATGGGAATATCGTGAGGGAAAAGGCTCCAGAAGGAGCCCGACAATCGTATTTCCATTCGATGAGGATAGGCCAAGGCTCAGTTGACAAGAAAATGTCGCTGATGTCCCCGTCGCCCTGTACTGTAGTTACATGTAGATGGATCCTTCGACTTTTTGAGGATTGATGAAAGTCACAATTAACGATCTGAATTCAACAAAAAGGAAAAATGTTTATGATCATGATGAAAGGATACATGTTATAAAATGAGAAAAAGGAAAAGGAAAAGGTTGAGGATTGAGTTATGCATGTTCAAATGAATATGTTTATGATGATATGAAATGGTTTACGAAAATGATTATGAAAATGTTTATGTTTAAAGTTGATGCATCATTATGAAAATGTTTTGTTTAAAGTTTATGCATCATGGAAAGGTTTTTGAAAACGTTTACGGTCAAAATTTATACATCTTCATGAAAACGATATTTTAAGTACAAGTATTTTTTGCTGTTGTATGTGATCTGTATGCGTATTATGTCGTTATCAAGATTATGGTGTGTTGAGTCTTTAGACTCACTATGTGTGATTTATTCAGGTGTTTATGATAATAATGTTAATGGAGGTCTTGATAATTGTCTTTGCTAGACTGAAGGTTCACATAACCCGAGAACCGACGCTAGTTTTTCCGCACTAGAGTGATGTTAAAGATATTTTTACGACTATTTATTTATGAGTGATTTTTGAGAGGTTATAGTATGTGCTATCATTTTCAAATGTTATTTTTAGGTTATAGTATGTGCTATTCATGGTTTCATTTTTCTTTATCTGTATACCCATGCGATCAGCATAGATAAAGTTCTTGATTATACTTTAATACAAATGAATCATAATTCAATGTTGAAACTCATTTGTAAACACTGTATAATCTAAATTCGTTCCTAGTCGATTCAGCCGCCTAAAACATGGTTAAAGGTTGCTTGAGCTCGAGACTAACATCTGTGATGTTGTGTACCGCGTTTCTTGGTAAGGGCATAGAGATGCCCAAACATGCAGATGGGTAGTCATATGATGATTATACCGAAATACACTCCATCGGACTTTTCAAGTGGTTATCATTGATCGAGAGGATAAGTCTGTGGTTATGATTGTACACCATTAGTCCTTACGACCCGGGACAACACTGATACTCTATATGCTAGGGCTGTGCTTTGACCCGTTTACCGACTCCAGGAGAGTCATCAGGTGGCGAGATTGGGAAATGTTGTGACACATGTAGGAGCCAGTGCATTGTAGTCGGGGATTCACCGCTCACCTACGGGTGTGGATATCCTATGTGATCTGATGAAATAATAGTGCGTGGAATCTTTGGCCAGAGTATGAGATGTACGTTGGAAAAGAAGTTCTTCAATAGTATATGTGATGCCACTATTTATATGTATCACATAGTTATCGAATTATTATGCAATTCTCGATGAACCAATGGTTGCATATTCGATCGGGATATATGAGATGAAGGTACCGTACTGTACGTTAATAATAATCGACTAGTTCTTCAAGGAACTATCAGAGATACCTAGGGAATCATGAGGCGATGCTACTAGACGATATTACTATGGTTCGATGGGTTTTAATCAGAAATATGATTTCTGACATTTTCATGATCAATTGATGATACATAGAATGGGGAAATTAGGGTAAGCCCGAATAAAAGATTATGTCCTGAATCACAAAAAGTTGTGAATCCACGGCTAGCTGTATCCTTGAACCATTGAGGGTCACACAAGCACTGAATCATTTGTTCCCGTTGAGAGAATAAATTCAAGGAGTTGAATTTATTTTATGATATAGTAAATTCAAGGAGTTCAATTTATGATAATTAAATTTTGAAAAAGTAAATTCAAGGAGTTGAATTTATGAGATAGTAAATTCAAGAAGTTGAATTTATGGAATTTGGAGAGAATAAATTCAAGAAGTTGAATTTATAAAATTGGAGTATTTAATTTATTAAACTCAAAAGTCAAGTTTATTAAATATTAAATTTTGGAGGTGATTCATTCAAGGTGATGAATTTTTAATTTTAAATTTTAAATTCAAATGTTGAATTTACAAGGAATTTAAATAAAATGTAATGGGTATATGTATAATGGGCTTGTAGGAGTACAAGACCAACATACACATTATTAAGGTTCTTGATTGGACTTTAGAAGATTAATTGATTAATTAAACTAGTTGGAATAGAATAATTAATTGATTAAGCCCATTAAGTATTTAATTTAATTAATGGACCATAAGCATATATATATGTGTGTTAGGATTAGGGTTAAATACAATTCATTCAGAAATTTTTGAAAAACCCTAACTCCACTCTTTTTGTGTAATTCGAAAATTGCTCTCCTTTTTCCCTCAAAATTTTCGGCCTCCATCAAAGAGAACTTGATTTATGTCGCCTCTCGATTTTTAATCACCAACGATAAATCCTTCTATACTTTCTAGTGCAAGTTAGAAGAGGAACAAGTAATCCAGTCGTGGACCGGATTAGGAGATAGAAGAAAGAAGATTTAAAGAACGTACGTGGTATTTACAACAAGAGTTAGGTTCGCTTATACCGACGTAGTTGGAGCCAAGTGAAATTTTTCAGCAAAGGTAAAATTTTTAAACATCTTACGTATGTTTAATTTATAAAACCATACGAGTGCTCAAACAAATATTTTGATTGTCAAAATAAAAATAAAATTATAAAACTTGCGCTGCATTTTGGGCACGAGAAAACCGAGATCCAACAGTGGTATCAGAGCCAAGGTTTTTTCTAAATCGCATGGTTTTCATATTGAATAGTTTGTTTCTAACAACAAAAGAAATTTTTTCAGAAAATTGTAGCACATTAAAATAATTTTTTTCAGAAAACAAAAAAAAATTCAGATCTGCACGGAACTGTTCCGGTGTGGGGACCCGGGCTCTAACTCGACTATCTTTGGGATTAATTGGATCTTTACTAGAAAATGTGGGTCATAAAAAAAATTTCTTTTAACAACACAAACACGTGTATATAAATCATACATAATGTTGTTATATTATTTAACTCAAAATATCATTCACTTATTTGATTACAAGTATTCTACTAGTGTTTAGAATTTCAGTACATGTCTAGTAATAAACCACTAGTTCTTCTTCTCAGCCCGTAATCTCCATGCTATCTTGATCTCTCATCTTTGTCTCGACCCTGATCCTGCCCCACCTGTTTTCATGCACACATACAGACACAACAACAGCCGGAAACTCCGGTGAGAACAAATCTCAGTATAAAACATGTATACATGCATGTCATGCAAGAAAATACAAAATCATAATACATGAATCAGTAATTAAGACACATTAGTGAATACAGATAAAACTCTTCGACTCTTATTCTTTGACTTGACTCATATCTAAGTCTAGAGATCCCGGTGTGAATAAGACGTAACAAGTCTCCCACCTACTCTCCCAATCGGGGTGGCGGTACGTCTTATTCCTAGACTTCGGCCCTGTCTTATCGAATATCTACAATCGCAGTCGATCCTCTCCTATGCCTCGATACCAACGAACGTCTAGAACTTGGCATATCTACCAATGACTCTCCTATCTCAATGCTTGTATATAAATCAATATAAAGCAAAAACATAGCAAGGTATAGAAATCTAGTATGTGATTTGTGGGAAACTTAAACCGGATCTGATTCGAGTTATATCTCCCCAATCAAACATTGAATTATACCTTTCGTTGTTCAATCTTTATCGATGTCAAAATCTCAATGTTGAAGCTTGTCAAGACCAATCTGAAATGACATATTCAAGATGCATTCTATCAATCTCTAACTCCAATCAATACACATACGGATCAATATTCAATCTCGGTACATTTCAACGGCATAACGTCGTAATCTCGCAATACCGATCAACTCAAACATCATATGTAATATCATCTAGTCATAATTCTCAATAACCATCAACCACAAACTCAAGATCTGCACAACTCAACTCAAAACATGCTGGAAAATCGTAATAACCATATACAGTAACATTTCTTCGATCCGGTTACGAATATCATTTCACAATAATCATAAGAACACACAATAGTAATTAAAATCTGATTTCTCCAACATGTCAACTTCAAAACCTGCTGAAAGACAATAATACTTACATCCTTTCGAAGCTAATGATACGAGGAGCACAAATATGAACTCAGATCAAAAATCGGATGGTTGGATTCTTCACAATCAAAATTCTAAGATAGAAAGAATTTTGAACCTTTCATAGAAGTTCTCTCGGTTCTCGTTGCTGTAATGGCTGAAAGAATGAAACAAATACATGGTTTATATAGCTCATGCCATGTGTCAACTCAAAATTCTTGCTGGATTTCTCGCACTTACTATACCGCGGGTGCACTTAACATTTAGACCGCGGGTGCGCTAAGCGTACTGCACCACATCCCAGATTTCAGAAGAACGACCGCGGGTGCGGTACATTTTTGATCGCAGGTGCGTTGCCCTCTCTGTCCCAACACAGCGGGTGCGGTCGTTCTGCACCGCGGGTGCGCTATGCCTACTGGATCCCATCCAACAATTCAGAAGATACGACCACGGGTGCACTGCATTTTGTACCGCGGGTGCACTGGTCTTTCTACCAATCAACTCAAATTGCAACGTTGCATCTCCCTGTCCATTCTTCTATTTCCTTATTCATAATACATAGTAAACTCAAAAGTATTAGACTAAAATCTTGGACGTTACATTTCTCCCCCTCTTAGATATGAGTTCGAGGCGAACTCGCAGGTAATCAATCAAAGCATGTAAAAGAAGCAATATAATCAAAAGCTGAATAAATACTCACGTCATGGAAATAACTCTGGATATCTCTGTCTCATCTCTGATTTTGTCTCCCAAGTTACTTCTTCAGTGCCATGACGACTCCACTGGACTTTCACTGAATAGTCTTCGTTCTGAGCTGTTTTTCTTTCCAATCGAGAATCTGAATTGGCTGTTCAATATAACTTAGAGTGTCGTCAAGCTCGGCTTCATCAGGCTGAATGACATGAGAAACATCAGGCATATATTTACGTAGCATCGATACATTAAAGACATCATGTATTCCAGATAGAGAAGGCGGAATGGCGAGTCGATATGCACGATCGTCATTCTTCTCAAGAATTTCGTATGGACCGATGTATCTAGGAGACAATTTTTCACGTTTGCCAAATCTGATAATGCCTTTGAATGGAGAAATCTTCAAAAATACTTTGTCTCCCTACTCAAAGTCTAACGGTCTACGTCTGATGTTTGCATACTTGGCTTGTCTATCTTGTGTTGTCTTCATTCTTTTCTGAACGATCTTCACTTTCTATGTCATTTCACGAATCATATCAAGCCCCAGTTCTGGTACCTCTGAGATGTCATCCCAATACAGAGGAGATATGCACTTCTTGCCATATAATACTTCAAATGGTTCCATCTCGATGCTCGTCTGATAGCTGTTATTGTACGAGAATTCACAAGGAGGTAGTGAATCTTGCCAACTAGTGCCAAAATCTAGCACTACAGCTCTCAGCATATCCTATAATATCTGGATAGTCGGCTCTGACTGTCCGTCTGTCTTGGGATGGTAAGCAGTGCTCAGATGCAATGTCGTACCTAGAGCTTGCTGCAGACTGTGCCAAAAGTGTGAAGTGAATCGGCACACCATGTAATCGAACTATCTCTCTGACATATATTTCTGTCATCTGATCATATCTGTACGTCATTCTGTATGGAATAAAGCATGTGGATTTTGTCAATCTGTCTATCACAACCCAAATCGCATTACAGCCCCGAGATGATCGTGGTAACTTTGTAACAAAATCCATGGAAATGTGATCCCATTTCCATTCAGGAATAGATAAGCTCTGAAGTAAACCTCCGGGTTTCTTTCTTTCGGCCTTCACCTGTTGGCAGTTCAAACACTTAGATACAAACTCTGCAATGTCTGATTTCATCTTTTTCCACCAAAAACTGTGTCTTGAGATCGTTGTACATATTTCTGCCACCAGGATGAATACTGAACCGACTACAGTGCGCTTCTGACAATATCTGTTGTTTCAAATCTGGAACATCTGGCACTACAAGATGGTTATTCACATATAAAACATGATCATGTGCCTGATACTCTGACTGATGTTCTGATCTGACCATCTCAATCGACTTTTGCACATTCGGATCATTTTTCTTTGCTTCTTTAATGCGAACAATAAAATTTAGTTCTGTTTGAATCATAGCAAGTCGCAATGGTCTACTAGCTGTATCAAATGCTAATCCAGACAAACAGCAATCTTCAATCAAGTTTGAAACACCTATCGTCGACAAGGATAAAGAACATACCTTTCGACTCAAGGCATCCGCTGCTGCATTTGACTTTCCTGTATAGTACTTGATCTCGCAATCAAACTCCTTTAATAAATCAACCACCTACGCTGTCTCATGTTCAACTCTGATTGTGAAAACAGGTACTTCAGGCTTTTGTGATCAGAGTAGATTTCAAACTTTTCGCCGTAGAGATAGTGTCGCCATATCTTCAGTGCAAACACAATGGCCGCCAATTCAAGATCATGAATTGGGTAACGTGTCTCGTGTGGTTTCAACTGTCTCGAGGCATATGCAATCACATGTCCTCGCTGCATAAGAATACATCTTAATCCTCTGTGAGATGCATCACAATATACAACGAAATCATCAGTACCTGAAGAAATAGTCAATACAGGAGCACTGGTCAGTCGTTTCTTCAACTCCACGAAGCTAGACTCACAGGCTTCAGACCACACAAATGGCGCATTCTTCTGTGTTAATTGGGTAATCGGCTTTGCAATACTGGAGAAATCTTTAATAAATCGTCGATAGTACCCTGCTAAACCCATGAAACTACGTATCTCTGGCACTGAGGTCGGTCTAGACCAACTGATCTCAGCTTCAACTTTACTTGGATCAACAAAAATACCGTCTCCAGATATGATATGCCCCAAAAAGACAACCTGTCTCAGCCTAAACTCACATTTTGACAGTTTAGCATACAGTTTCTCATTTCTCAAGATTTGCAATACAATTCTTAAATGTTCGACATGCTCAATAATACTCTTGGAATATACCAGAATATCATCAATAAAAACAATAACAAACTCATCCAGATACTTCTGAAAGACAAGGTTCATTAAACCCATAAACACCGCTGGAGCATTCGTTAAACCAAAAGGCATGACAATAAATTCATAATGTCCATACCTGGTTCGAAATGCTGTCTTCGGTATATCAACATCTCGGACTCTCAGCTGGTGATATCCAGATCTCAAATCAATCTTTGAGTAGACAGACGAACCCTGCAACTGATCAAATAAATCGTCGATACGAGGCAAGGGATATTTGTTCTTTACCGTTGCCTTGTTCAGTTGCCGGTAATCAATACACAATCTCATTGAACCTTCTTTCTTCCGAACAAACAGTACCGGAGCACCCCAAGGAGACACACTCGGTCTGATGTAACCTTTGGCCAGTAAATCTTCGAGCTGTTCTTTCAATTCTTTCAATTCAATAGGTGCCATTCTATAGGGAGCTCGTGATATAGGAACAGTACCTGGTAGAAGATCAATACTGAAATCTACCTCTCGGGCTGGAGGTAATCCTGGAATCTCATCTAGGAATACATCCGCAAATTCGCATACCACTGCCAGATCTGCCAATGCTGGGCTCGATTTCAGTAGGTTTATTGAATATACAAGGAACCCTTCTGCTCCTTTCTGTAGCAATCGACAGACGACACATATATCAAGGGAATCCGGGCTCTGGAACCCTTACCATAGAATTTCCACTCATCATCCGTCTCTGGTTTGAACCTGACAATCTTCTGGAAACAATCTACAGTGGCTCGGTACTTGGTTAACATATCGATACCGACAATACAATCTAAATCAGCCAATCCAAGTACAATGCAATCTAAGTCAATCTCATGACCCTCAAACTGTAACATATAATGTCTAACCGAAGTCACGGATATAAGACCACTTCCCAACGGAGAAGAAACAGACACTACAGCAGATAATGACTCAATAGGTAAAGCATGTATCAATGCAAAGCATTCATATATGAATGTATGAGATGCACCCGTATCTATCAATATATAAGAAGGATAACCGCAAAGAAAACAGTTACCTACTATCACATCATCTGGCGCATCTTGGGCCTGTTCTTCTGTCAATGAAAATACTCGGGCCTGCTGTCTGGGAGGTTGGCTCACTGTCTGGCTACCTCTGGCTCGGGGCTAGGTCTGTGTAGGGGTTGGCTGAAAGGAATGAACAGATGATGCTTGCCTCTCAGGCAGAGTCACTGAACCAAATGCTCCTACACTCTGAGCTTGTTGTACCCCTTTCTGTGGACAAACTCTGGCAAAATTTCCCTGCTGTTTGCAGATGTTGCAGCGACCCATCACATCCTGACAGTGCTCGGTGGCATGTATGCCTCCACAAGAACTGCAATATACACCTGTATACTCTGTACTCTGACCCGGACCTCTCTGTCGTGATCCGTTGGAGCTCGACGAACTGCTCCCTGATCTCTTGAACAGTTTTCCCTTTCTTTTCAACTGGTATTTCCTCCCGCTGCTACTACCACTGAAACGTCCTGATCTTTTTATTGCTTTAAAAGTACTAGAATTTTTTTTTTTTTAAATCTCTCACATTTTCGGTCATTGCATGCACATGCACATAAAATAATCTTGCACCATTTTAAAGTAAATCATCAAACTAGTATTTGAAAATTGAAAGGTAATAGTCAAACCAGAAATCGTAAAAACGTTTTACCAAACCTAAAAAGCAATAAATGTTGAAAAGTGTAGCCCATACTAAACTCTCCAAAAACCTCTCAAAAGCATAAATAAATAGTCTTAAAATCTTTAAAAGAAATCATAAAGCGTAATGCGGAAAATAATGCGCTGGTCCTCGGGTTGTGTGCGCCATCAGTCCAGTAGTATCACTCATCAAGGCCTCCCTCAGAACCACCTGCATCCATCACACCTAGTGAGTCTAAAGACTCAACACACCATAATCTTGATAACAAGTAATACGTAATACAGTCAACATATAACGGTGAAAAATACTTGTACTTCAAATATCTTTATCATGAAGATGCATAAACTTAAACATAATCATTTTCATAAATACTTTCATGATGCATAAAACTTTATCATAAACCATTTCATGACATGCACATAAAAGTCTTGATCGTTTTCCTTATCATGACATAAAACCTTTTAACTTGATCATAATCATTTTCCTTTTTCCTTTTTCCTTTTCCTTTTCTTTTGTTAAATTCAGATCGTTAATTGTGACTTTCCTGATCATGCTCATGAGGGTCGATGGAACCATCTACATAAAACCACAGTACTGGACGGCGGGGGACACCGGCAACACTCTCACCGGTCAACCGGGCCCTGGCCTATCATGATTCGAACAGAAATACGATCATCGGGGCTCCCTCTGGGGCCTTTTCCCATAAATGGGCTCCCTCTGGGGCCTTCTCCCCTCACGATATTCCCATTCTTCCGTTACCACAAAACCGTTACCACATATCTGTTACCACATATTCGCAATGATGGAAACACGATCGTCGGGCTCCCACTGGGACCATAACCCTCACGACGTCGCCACCATTAACGAATTAGTCACAATCACTTCACATCCTTCAACATTTTTCATTCACATCACTTTAGAAAATCGTGAATAACATAACCTTTTTCATTTTCGAAACCAAGCATGCAACATGTATTTTAAATGTCTTCCCTAAATCATAAATATCAAATAGACATTTAAAAATCATAATTTAATCATGAACATTTCATAAACATTTAAGAATAATCATAATATCATAAAAACAGCATTTTGGGCACTGCCATGACCTTTACTAATTTCTAGGTGTAAAAAGACTGTTTTACCCCTAGACTCGACATCTTACGATTTAGACTTTTTTCCGTGATTTCATGACTCTAACATGTCCCAAATAATTATTTAAGCCTACATGAATTTTCCCATATTTTGTTTTAGCTTAAATCTTAGACTTTTTCAATTATATTTTCTTAATTATTTGAACGATGTTTTAATCCCGAAAAAATACCAAACTTTAATATAAAATTCCTAAATTCTAAATTTAGTCTTTTTATATTATTTTAGCCCTTATGGATCACGACTCGACCCCCGTGAGTCGTTTTCCAAAAATTCTTTATTTTAAAACTCATTTTGACCTCTAAACTTCGACCCCGAGCCATCTCTTAATTTACCCGAGCCACGCCCGAGCCACCTCGAACCAAAACTTAGCCAACCCATCTAGGGATCCTACTGTGCAAGCCCAGCCCGTAAAACAAGCCCTAGCCCAACCAAAATATGCTGGAAACTCATCCCATGTTCTGTACGTGTAGTGCATGTGTTTCCTAGGGACTTTAGGACTCCTATCTTGTCTTGGACACTACCTGCTACCCAGCACTCGACCCCTCATGAACCTAACCCTCCCTGGACCATGCCCAGACCCTGCCCATACCAACCCATGCCCCTGAACTCGCGCACAAAGCACAGCACCAGATGCGTACATGCTTGGCCGAGAAACCTTCTATGGCAGGACTCAACGTTTTCCTGTCCAGCTGCTTAGCAAACGAGATGGCCCTTGAACCAGCCCCTTGTGACCCTTCTTAGGACCCTAAGGACCTAACCTAGCCCAGCCCCAAAGCCCCTGGCCGAGCCATAGACCCTGCACGAGTTGATGCACATCTGCGCCCCTCCTCCTTACCTCTCGGGTGGTGTCCTCGATGGATGGGACTCCTCCCAGCCCTTTTGTTTCAACTCCTAACCTGTCTAAGTCCCTACCCTTGACACCCCCACGTCCCTGGCTAGCCCTGGAACCCACCGAACCAAGCCCAGCCCTTACAACCTAAAAACCGAACCCCTTTAAATCCATGACAGTAATATGCATACCAGTTTGATTCGTTGGTGGTTTCCGTCAGTTTGGCAAGTGTTCTAAGCCTTAAATCATGTATATACCTTGCTTGAACATGTCCTAGTCATGGAAGCCCCATTAGATCACATAAAACATGATTTTGGATAAAAAATTCGCAAGTTATATACATGCCCATGCAATATTACGAAAATTTCAGAAAGTTTCTTTGTGATCTTCATGCAACCAATATTTAAAACAATTATATGATATGATGGATGAGAAAAGGAGATTAGGGTGTGCCTTTGCGTTTTAAACGCACGAATAATCGTTGACGACGAAGAACGGAACGAGGAGACGAAGGCTAGGCGGTTTCCCTTGAAGCTATCACAAATTTTCCTTCAATATTTGAGTGTGTGGGCGACGTGTATTGGGGGTGGGGGAAGAGTTTTCTTTTTTACAAATTGAGTGGCCGATTATCTTATGTTCTAGAATAGGTTTAATATATTTTAATACTTTAAATACTACTAAATCACCTTCAAGGCTCATTAGGTCTATTAAGCCATAAATTAGAGCCCATTAAGTTAAATTAGGATTTAATTAAAATAGTAGCAAAGTTTTTCTTTTAATAAAATGTGAATTTATTAGCCGGGTTGCTCGAAAGCTCGTATTTTATTTGAAAATCCAATACCGATAAAAATTACGTTCCGGCGTATAAACTCACCTCACAACCCTTATTTTCGAAAATAATAAAAAGCAACACCCTTATTTTAAATAATTAAAAACATTTAATTAATAAAAACATTTTCTATTTTTCAGCCCTCGGTCTCCGTTCCTCGATCGCAACTTGAATAACCTTTTAAAAAAAATACATTTTTAATGCAACCATGTAGAAAAGTATATTTTAAACATGTCAATATGCACCACATAATTAATTAATGCAATTAGAACATTTAATTAAAATACAAGAGAATTTAATAATTGCATGCATGTGGTTTGCGTAAACTTTAAAATTTTCGGAGCGTTACAACCACCACTATTGAATCTGGGAGGGGGTTGAACTGAAGGTTGTGGCGGTCTCGTAGTCGGAGCGACATAATAAGCTCTTCGTTGCCTAAGCAATCCAGCCTCTACCCCCTTGGCACGGTTCAAGGCATCTGAAAAGTTGTTCGGTCTACCGGTATTCACCAAGGTAAAGATTTCCGAATTCGGGCCATTGATAAACTGATCCGCAACGACCTCGTCATTCTCTGAGACATGAGGAGCAAATCGGAGCAATGTCGAAAACTTTGCCACATATTCTTCAATGTTCAGTTGTCCCTGTCTCAGGTTGGCAAATTCAGCACCTTTATCTTTGCGGTAGGACACGGGAAATAATCACTGATAGAACTCTGCTTTAAAAATTTTCCATGTGATCTGTGTGCCACGATGCTCCAATACTCTCTTTATAGTAAGCCACCAATTCTTTGCAACTTCTTCCAGTTGATGCCCAATAAGTTTAACTCGTCGCTCGTCTATTTATTCAAAAGATTCAAATCACATCTCGATGTCATCGAGCCAACTTTCACATTCAACTGCACTTTCTGTGCCCTTCAGTGTCGGTGGTCGAAACGACTGAAACCTTTTCAGCAAGGTCTCCATCGGTGTAGCAGTCACATCCATCGGATCATTGGAAGTACTGCCATGTTCTGGTGCTCGACCTGCTACTGGTTGCGGTACTCGTCGAGGAGGCATATCTGATTATCAAACGGATTAGTACACAATCTATACAATCTGTCTCAGTCCTCCTCTGATCATATACCTCTGATCCAAAATCGGTTCTGATTCAGTCTTTGCAAATACATGATGTAATCAACTCAGATAACAAGACAACATGTAATAGTGAAAGCAATAAATCATGCTAGCACAATAAAAGCAAGGTAGAAAATTCAATCTACCCCCGCTCAATTTATTCTATCTCAGTCTAAAGGATCTATCGCTCTGATACAACCTGTTGTGGGGACCCGGGCTCTAACTCGACTATCTTTGGGATTAATTGGATCTTTGCTAGAAAATGTGGGTCATAAAAAAATTTCTTTCAACAACATAAACACGTGTATATAAATCATACATAATGTTGTTATATTATTTAACTCAAAATATCATTCACTGATTTGATTACAAGTATTCTACTACTGTTTAAAATTTCAGTACATGTCTAGTAATAAACCACTAGTTCTTCTTCTCAACCCGTAATCTCCACGCTATCTTGATCTCTCATCTTTGTCTCGACCCTGATCCTGCCCCACCTGTTGTCATACACACATACAGACACAACAACAGCCGGAAACTCCGGTGAGAATAAATCCCAGTATAAAACATGTATACATGCATGTCATGCAAGAAAATACAAAATCATAATACATGAATCAGTAATTAAAACACATTAGTGAATACAGATAAAACTCTTCGGCTTTTATTGTTTGACTTGGCTCATATCTAAGTTTAGGGATCCCGGTGTGAATAAGACGTAACAAGTCTCCCACCTAATCTCCCAATCGGGGTGGCGGTACGTCTTATTCCTAGACTTCGGCCCTGTCTGTATCGAATATCTACAATCGGATTCGATCTTCTACTATGCCTCGATACAACCGAACGTCTAGAACTTGGCATATCTGCCAATGACTCTCCTATCTCCATGCTTGTATATAAATCAATATAAAGCAAAAACATAGAAAGGTATAGAAATCTAGTATGTGATTTGTGGGAAACTCAAACCGGATCTGATTCGAGTTATATCTCCCCAATCAAACATTGAATTATACCTTTCGTTGTTCAATCTTTATCGATGTCGAAATCTAGACGTTGAAGCTTGTCAAGACCAATCTGAAATGACATATTCAAGATGCATTCTATCAATCTCTAACTCCAATCAATACACATACGGATCAATATTCAATCTCGGTACATTTCAACGGCATAACGTCGTAATCTCGCAATACCGATCAACTCAAACATCATATGTAATATCAGCTAGTCATAATTCTCAATAACCATCAACCACAAACTCAAGATCTGCATAACTCAACTCAAAACATGCTGGAAAATCGTAATAATCATATAAGGTAACATTTCTTCGATCCGGTTATGAATATCATTTCACAATAATCATAAGAACACACAATAGTAATCAAAATCTGATTTCTCCAACATGTCAACTTCAAAACCTACTGAAAGACAATAATACTTACATAATTTTGAAGCTAATGATACGAGGAGGACAAATATGAACTCGGATTGAAAATCAGATGGTTGGATTTGAAATGTCTGCCCTTTTTATTGCTTTAAAAGTACTAGAAATTTTTTTTTTTTTTCTTACTCTCACTAGCATCGGCCGAACCACCAAAAATTTCATAAAATATTTTGGACATCATTTTAAAATAAAGCAACCTACTATTTATTTGAGAAATACAGCCCATACTATAATCTCTCAAAACATAAATAAAAAGTCATTAAATAACTTTAACATAACTTAAAAATAATAAATCACAACTAGTGCGGAAAACTAGCGTCGGTCCTCGGGTTATGTGCACCTTCAGTCCAGCAAAGTCAACCATCAAGACCTCCATTATCGTATTCATAATCAATAGCACCTGCATCAATCACACCTAGTGAGTCTAAAGACTCAACACGTCATATTCTTGATAACGAGTAATACGTAATACAGTTAACATATAACAGTGAAAAATAATTGTACTTAAAATATCATTTTCATGAAGATGCATAAACTTAAACTTAAACATTTTAGTAAACATTTTCATGATGCATAAAACTTTTAAATAAAAACATTTCAATAATCCTTTTTCATAAACATTTTCATAAACATATTCATGTCATCATCAACATGTTCATATACATATCATCATCAACATATACGTATTCTTTTTTCTTTTCGTTGAATTCAGATCGTTAATTGTGACTTTCGTGTTCATCTACGTCTACGTCTACGTGTTGGGCGATTGATCCATCTACATGTAACCACAGTACTGGGCGGCGGGGACACCAGCAACACTCTCACCGGTCAACTGGGCCTTGGCCTTACGTATTAACATATCATCGTATACATCTACATGCCCGTATCCAAGGAAACACGATCGTCGGGCTCCCACTGGGACCATAACCCTCACGAAATTTCCAACATATCATCGTATTAGTCACAATTACTTCACTTCCTTCAACGTTTCATATTCTCATCACCTAATAAAATTTAAACATGCATATAGCGTTTTTCTTTTAAACCAAGCATACATCATGTCTTTTAAATGTCCATAATTAAACCATAAAATCCATAAACGTTTTAAAAATAACATTTTAACATATACATATCCATGAACATTTAAAATAACATTTGAACATATAAAAATTCATAAACATTCCAAATAATCATATTAGCATATAAAACAGCATTCAGGACACTGCCATGACGTTTACTAATTTCTAGGTGTAAAAAGACTGTTTTACCCCTGGACATAATCATTGAAAATAATCATATTAGCATATAAAATAGCTTTTGGGTCACTGCCATGACGTTTACTAATTTTTAGGTGTAAAAAGACCGTTTTACCCCTGGACGTGACATTTTACGTTTTAGAATTTTTTTTCTTGATTTCATGACTCTAACATGTCCCAAATAATTATTTAAGCCTACAAGAATTTTCTCATATTTTTATTTAGCATAATTCGATGACTTTTAAATTTATCTTTAAATATAGCGTTTCAATGCGTTTTTTAATCCCGAATTAAACCAAGCTTTCATATAAAATTCCCAAATTAAAACTTAGACTTATAATAATTATTTAAGCTTAAACCTAATTTTTCATAATTTTATAAAGCCTAAAACTAAACTTTTCAATTAACTCGTTAATTAGCGTTTCGTGCGGCGATTAAATCCCGAATAAATCCAAAACTCGTTATTTTGATCCCAAATTTTTAACATAGCCTTTTTATTATTTATTCTACCCTTCCATGTCATGAGCCACCCCCGTGGACCCACGGAATCAATTTTGGCTTAATTAATCTCGTTTTTGACCCTTCGACGAACACACCGAGCCATCTCCCAATTTACTCGAGCCACGCCCGAGCCCCCTCGAGCCAAAACCTAGCCAACCCATCTAGGGACCCAACTGAACAATTAGAACCCATTGGACCTTACCCTAAGCCCCAAAAACGAAGCAAAACATTAGCTGCAGAAACAGCCCCAAAAACACATCTAGACACCCTTGAGCCTAACTCGTTTTTCCCTGAGCCAAGCTCGAACCCTCTTGAACCAACCTCGACCCAGACCCCCTATGGACCCTACTGGACCCTTAGAACCTAAGGACTCGAACCCAGCTCCTAAAACCGAAGCCACAACAGCAGGTGCATGCAGCAGCCGAGGAAACCCATTTGACATGGACTCTACTTTTCTGTTGCTTGGACCTAGCCAACTAACCCAGACCCTGAACCAGCCCCTTGTGCACCTTCTTAGGACCCTAAGGACCTAACCTAGCCCAGCCCAGACCCCCTCGCCGAGCTACTTCTTCCTGTTGGATCTCAGTTTCTACACGCCCAAACGCAGCGGAAGTTTTAAAATTTTTATTTTATTTTGACAATCAAAATATATTTTATTTGAACGCTCGTATGATTTTCATAATCAAACATACATAGGATGTTTAGTAATTATACCTTTGGTGAACGATTCACACGGCTCCATTTATTCCGGGGTTAGCGGAGATAGCTCTTGATGAATTCCCTACGAACTTTCTTCAAGGACTCCTTTCTTCTAATCAGGTCCACGACTGGATGGTTTTATCCTCTTCCAACTTGCACTAGAAAATTTGGAAGAAGTTTTGCGTAGGAGAGAAAATAATGGAGAGACGGCTCAAACCCTTTTTCTTGAAAATGACCAAGAATTATTCTGGAGAGATTTTGTGATTCTCTCGTGAATCACAATTGGAGAGCCTAAAGTTTATTTAAAACTTGCCAAAAGATTTTTGGAATCTCCTTCACGTAATACAAGGAGCAAAAGTCCTTATGATTGTGTCTAATCTTTAATTTACTAAATTAATTAGATAATTAATTCAATCAAAGATTCTACAAAATATTTTCATGTCATTCACGTGAATCATTATTGGAGATTGGTGGAGGCTTTATCTTTTAGGTCAAACTTTTTTTTTTTTTTTAAAAAGAAATTTTCATGACCTAATTATCATAATTAACATTAATGGGCTTTATTAATTAATTGGACTAGTCCAACTAGTTTAATTAATAAATCAAAGTCCATTAAGAACTTTAATTATTTAGTATGTTGGACTTGTACTCCTACAAGCCCATTAAACATACTTCCCACTATATTTAATTTAATTTTAATAAACTCAACTTTTGAGTTTAATAAATTAAATATATTATAAATTCAATATTTGAATTTAATATTACAAATTCAACTCCTTGAATTTATCACCTCCAAAATTTAATATTTAATAAATTCAACTTTTGAGTTTAATAAATTAAATCCTCAAATTTTATAAATTCAACTCCTTGAATTTATTCTCTCCAAATTTCATAAATTCAACTTCTTGAATTTACTATCTCATAAATTCAACTCCTTGAATTTATTTTCTCAAAATTTAGTTATCATAAATTCAACTCCTTGAATTTACTATATCATAATATAAATTCAACTCCTTGAATTTATTCTCTCAACGGGAACAAACGATCCAGTGCTTGTGTGACCCTCAATGGTTCAAGGATACAGCTAGCCGTGGGTTCACAACTCTTTGTGATTCAGGACATAATCCTTTATTCGGGCTTACCCTAGTTAGCCCCATTCTTTTCATCAACACCTTGATCAAGAATGTCAGAACTCATTTCTGATTACACCCATCGGATCATGGTAAGAGCGTCTAGTAGCATCGCCCCATGATCCCCTAGGTATCACTGATAGTGCCTGCAAGAACCAGTCGATTATGATTAACGTACAGTACGGTCCCTTCATCTCATATATCCCGATCGAATCTGCAACCATTGGTTCATCGAGGATTGCATATTAATTCGATAACTATGTGATAACTATAATAGTGGCATCGCGTGTACTATTTGGAGAACTCCTTCTCCAACGTACATCTCGTACTCTGGCCAGAGATTCCATGCACTATTATTTCATTAGATCACATAGGATATCCACACCCGTAGGTGAGCGGTGAATCCCTGACTACAATGCACTGGCTCCTATATGTGTCGCAACTGTACCCAACCTCGCCACCTGATGACTCTCCTGGAGCCGGTAAACGAGTCAAAGCACAGCCCTAGCATATAGAGCCTCATTGTTGTCCCGGGTCGTAAGGACTAATGGTGTACAATCATAACCACGGACTTATCCTCTCGATGAGTGATAACCACTTGGAAAGTCCGAGGGAGGGTTGTTCGGTATAATCATCATATGACTACCCATCTGCATGTTTGGACATCTCCATGCCCTTACCAAGAAACGCAGTACACAACATCACAGATGCTAGTCTCGAGCTCAAGTGACCTTTATCCCTGTTTTAGGCGGCTGAATCGACTAGGAACGAATTTAGAATATGCAGTGTTTACAAATGAGTTTCAACATCGAATTACGATTCATTTGTATTAAAGCATAATCAAGGACTTTATCTATGCTGTTTGCATGGGTATACAGATAAAGTATAACAAGACCATAAAAAGTTAAATTATATTAAAATAAAGATTGTTTATTTCACTTGAGTCAATAAATTCCCTAGCCAACCGTTGGCTTGCAGGGCATCTACTCTAACAATCTCCCACTTGCCCTAGAGCCAACTACCCATAATCCCATTGCTTCGCGATGCTATTGAAACAATGGTCCTGGCAAGGGTTATGTAAGTGGATCAGCAACATTATCTGCAGAGGAACTCTTTCGACCGATATGGCTCCTCTTCCCACAATCTCCCGTATGATTTGGAACTTCCTCAGTACATGTTTGGATCGCTGATGAGACCTTGGTTCCTTTGCTTGCGCAATGGCACCAGTGTTGTCACAGTACAACGGGACTGGATCAACTCTATGAGGAATAATGCTCAACTCTTGGACAAAATTCCTCATCCAAACTACCTCTTTGGCTGCATCAGATGCAACATTGTATTCAGCTTCAGTGGTGGAATCCGCAACGGTGTCTTGCTTGGAACCTTTCCAAAAGACAACCGCACCATATAGCATGAATACATAGTCAGAGGTCGATTTCGAATCATCTACGTCACATTGGAAACTAGAATCAGTGCAGCCTTCCAATTTTAATTCTCCACCCCTATAGACCATGAACAAGTTCTTAGTCCTTCTCAAGTACTTAAGAATGTCTTTCACAGTCTTCCAATGCATTGGATCAGGGTTCGCCAGATAACTGCTTGTAACACTCAAAGTGTAAGCAACATCAGGACGTGTCGATATCATACCATACATGATACTACCAATAGCTGACGCATATGAAATACGTGTCATCATCTCTATCTCTTCATCATTTTTTGGGACACATAGCTTTAGATAGAGTAATACCATGACACATTGGTAAGTATCTTCTCTTGGACTCTTCCATAGAAAATCGTTTTATAATGGTATCGATATAGGTGGCTTGGGTGAGTCCGAACATCCTTTTTGATCTATCTCTATAGATTTGTATTCCCAATACGTAGGATGCTTCACCCATGTCTTTCATGGAGAATTTACTTGCTAACCATACTTTAGTTGATTGCAGTAATACTACATTATTCTCAATGAGTAGGATATCATCAACATAAAGTACTAGGAATGTCACAGCACTCCCACTAACTTTCTTGTACACGCATGGTTCCTCTCGATTCTTAGCAAAACCAAACTCTTTGATAGTGCTATCAAATCTGAGGTTCCATCTCCTTGACGCCTGCTTGAGACCATATATTGATCTCTAAAGTTTGCATACCTTATGCTCACTTCCTACTGATGTGTATCCCTCAGGTTGAGACATATAAATTTCTTCTTTGATGTCTCCATTGAGGAATGCAGTCTTTACATCCATTTGCCATATCATAGTCATACCATGCTGCTATGGCTAGTAGTATTCCAATGGACTTAAACATAGCAACTGGTGAAAAAATTTCCTCATAGTCAACTCCTTGCTTTTGAGTATAATCTTTTCCAAGCAGTCTTATTTTGAAGGTCACTACCTTCCCATTCGCCCCAAGCTTTCTTTTGTAGATCCATTTGCACCCTATAGGAACGATTCTCTCAGGTTGATCTACCAACGTCCAGACTTGGTTTGAATACATATAGTCCATTTTTTACTGCATGGCTTCAAGCCATTTGGTTGAATCAGTATAAGATATTGCCTCTTTGAAATTCATTGGATCACATCCAACACAATGCTCATCATGGCTTTGTTCATTAAGAAGCGTATATCTTGCAGGTGGTCTAATAATCTTTTCCAGACATTCTAGGAGCTTGTACTTCAACTACTGGTTGTTGGGGATTAGGCTCAACTACTATAGTTGAGAGAGTATCTTGAATTTCTTCAAGTTCTATCATATTGCATTTTCTATCTAATAGAAATTCCCTTTCCAAAAAGGTGACATTTCTTGAAACAAACATTTTGCTTCATTGTGATGATAGAAATAATATCCAACAAAATTCTTTGGATATCTTACAAAGTAGCACAAAGTGGATCTGCTATCCAATTTGTCTCCCACTGTCTGCTTCACGTAAGCAAGACATCCCCATATTCTCATGTAAGAATATTTGGGAGTTTTACCCATCCATATCTCATATGGTGTTTTATCCACTGCTTTAGTATAGACATTATTCAACAACATTGCCGTAGTTTCAAGCGCAAAGCCCCAAAACGATGTAGGCAATTCAGTGAATCTCATCATTGATCGAACCATGTCCAACAAGGTTCGCTTACAATGTTTAGAAACACCATTCAATTGTGGTGTTGCTGTTGGAGTCCACTGTAAGAGAATCACATTCTCTTTTAGATAACCCAAAAATTCAGAATTTAAGTATTCTCCACCTCGATCAGATTGAAGTGCCTTGATAGTTCTTTCTAGCTGATTTTCTACTTCAAATCTGAATTCTTTGAACTTTTCAAACGCTTCAGATTTGTGTTTCATCAAATAAACATACCCAAACCTCAAATAGTCATCAGTAAAGGTAATGAAGTAGGATTGCCCATATTTTGTGCTAACACTTAGCGGGCCACAAATGTCTGTGTGGATCAAATCCAGTAGACCATGTGCACGTTCCACGTTTCCATCGAATGGAGTCTTTGTCATTTTTTCTTTTAGACAGGATTTACAAGTATGTAGAGAATTTATGTTTGACAAGTCAAACATGTCTTCTCCCACTGGTTTGTGCATCCTTCTTTGAGAAATATGACATAGTCTAGCGTGCCATATTTGTGTGGGATTTGGATCATCTAACTTTCTTTTGTTTGCTGTTGAAATAATGTTTACTTTGACATTCACTTATCATTTGCAGAACATTTCTGGCGTATATAATTTCTTATGTCCGGACTTCTTGCAGTGAAATAAATATGTTCTAACTTATCGGGCTTTGTAGGCCTTTTAAGTGTCTTTCAAATTTTGCTTCTTATTGGGATTGTTTTTCTTCTGAGGGACGGAACATTTCTTTCCCTTACCTTGTGGGCGATTTTTCGTCTGACGAGAGGCCCATTAGAAAAACAACAATTCCCAGTTTTATGGTGATCTCATAAGTTATAAGCGTATTGACTAGCTCTTCAAGGCTATCATGTATCTTATTCAAATTGAAGTTCACCATAACCCCGTCAAATGAGAAAGAGAATGACAACAAATTGATGTCATGAAGTAACTTGTTAGGAATCACCTATTTCAGGCTCACCACTTTCTCATTAAACCCAATCATATGTACATCACGCTCATGGATCAAAGCCCCATCTTGCATTAGTGTAGTCATGAGCTTTTAAAAGTGGTGTGCATCACTGTACAAGTTTCATACACCATGCAACTCTTGCATGTGTATTCGAATGTCAGCAGCATTCAAAATTTCCTCAAACTGTCCCTACAGTTCATTTGACGTAAAAGCGAGCATGTTACACTTTAGCGTGCATACTATGGTCCTACCATCTTGCATCTTTGTCAGTTCAGCAGGACTGACATTAGTGTTATGCCATTTTCTCTGAATTCAGAACAATTTTCCCAACCAGTCTTGAAAATTAGATTCGGTTAGCTTGTTAATAACAAAATTGGATTATGTGACGAAATCGAAAAATATACTGATATGGAAACAGAATAATTGTTGCTGATTATTTTAAAATAATTTTAAGATATAAAATATGGATTTCATTTTATAAATTACCCTCTTACTATTTTGACATTTCCACCACCCTCTGATGAAAAAGAGAAATCGTATTTCCTTAGTAGGCACGTAGAGTCCAATTAGCCAATTATAATTCCGAATAATATCAGCCAATTATAATTTCTAAAAGGTAGAGTCCAATTGCATCCCTATGCAACCTCTGCGTGTTTTGCCTCACGTTTAATAAGGACCCAATAATATGACGTCTTTTATTTTCGCGTGTCAAACCAACCTATCAATATTGAATTGTAGTAGACGGTCGCCATGAGTTCCCCCAATAATATGAGCCGAAGTCATGGGAGTTCCACTCAATTCACATCATATGTCCGGTGGAAGTCACAGCTTTCCGGCGTACAGGCCTCCCCAATAATATGAGCCAGACACTGTCCGCGGGTAGCAATCAACATGCAACCACGGTTGATGGAAGGCAAGGAAAAATTAAACTCTTTTAATTTTTACTTTTTCGGTTTGATATAAATTTTGAATCTTATTCAAAATAAGGGATTTTAATTTTAAAATTGTCTCATCATTTTAATTTAAAAATCGTGTGCCACGAGTTTGTATGTTTGCCGGATTCATGCAACTATATTATCTAATAATATACATACATGCATACTACTATATATCGCATATATATATCATAATATGACATTCAACAATAAATAAGGATGATCGATCGTCAAAACTATTAGATCCATGTGAGCCATACATGGATCCAGGTCCAACCTAAGTGAATGCAGGGATGCAAATGCAACTATTACAAGAGCTTCCAATATTTTACATGTCTTCGTCTTGATCATCGGGCCCACCATCTTCCAGTCTTGATCTCCCACTATTTTAATATTACATTTAAATAGCCATGTCACATAAGGGATACATCTCATGGGGGTGGGAACGGGCCATAAACCAGGTCCACTTTAATAATATCAAATATTATAAAAAGAATAAAAACAGTAAAATATCCTAACATACACCTAACACATTGGTCAAGGCTCTCGATCATCTTTCATGTATTTAATATCAAATATTAACATCAATTTAATTAAACAATTTAATTAATTGATAAATCATATATCTAATAATTTTATCACTAACCACCACAATTATTAAAGAATTTAATAAATTAAATAAACTCCTTTATTTAATTTTCAATTAAATCAATAATAATTGATTTCTTGTAAAAACTCAATTTTACCATAAATAATTAAAATCATATTCTAATTATTTATTTCACAAGAAAATTATTAATTTTCTAAAAATCAATTTTGCAAAATAAAAATTGAACCAATTTTTCAAAAATAGCAATTTTACCCAAAAATTTGAAAAATCAGAAAATTGCACCCTAGGCCCAAACAATTCAAGCCCATCATCCAGAACGGTTCCCGAGACACTCCCGGGCAGCCGCCCGCCCCGCTGCCCGAACGTTTCGGGCAGCCGCAAGGGCCCTGTGCGCGCAGGCGCTCGGCGCGCGAGCATCGCGCGCTGCGCGGCGGCACGCCATGTGCGCCGCGTGCGGACGTTCCGCACGCCACGTGCGCGTGCCGCCGCGCGCTGTGCGGACGTTCCGCACAGCGTGCCGCCGCGCGCTGTGCGGACGTTCCGCACAGCGTGCGCGCGCGCAGCCGCGCGCTGCGCGGAAGCTCCGCACAGCGCGCGCGCCCGCTGGGCGCGCTGCCCGGAACAGTTCCGGGCAGTCCCCATATTTTTTAATTTTATTTTTTTTTTAATTTCTGGAAAAATAAACCTTTTAATGGTGCATCAATTTTCTGAAAAATTTTCTTGTGTGGTTAGAAATAAATTATTCAATATGATTTAAAAACCATACGATTTAGAAAACCTGGCTCTGATACCACTGTTGGATCTCAGTTTCTACACGCCCAAACGCAGCGGAAGTTTTAAAATTTTTATTTTATTTTGACAATCAAAATATATTTTATTTGGACGCTCGTATGATTTTCATAATCAAACATACATAGGATGTTTAGTAATTATACCTTTGGTGAACGATTCACACGGCTCCAACTATTCCGGGGTTAGTGGAGATAGCTCTTGATGAATTCCCTACGAAATTTCTTCAAGGACTCCTTTCTTCTAATCAGGTCCACGACTGGATGGTTTTATCCTCTTCCAACTTGCACTAGAAAATTTGGAAGAAATTTTGCGTAGGAGAGAAAATAATTGAGAGACGGCTCAAACCCTTTTTCTTGAAAATGACCAAGAATTATTCTGGAGAGATTTTGTGATTCTCTCGTGAATCACAATTGGAGAGCCTAAAGTTTATTTAAAACTTGCCAAAAGATTTTTGGAATCTCCTTCACGTAATACAAGGAGCAAAAGTCCTTATGATTGTGTCTAATCTTTAATTTACTAAATTAATTAGATAATTAATTCAATCAAAGATTCTACAAAATATTTTCATGTCATTCACGTGAATCATTATTGGAGATTGGTGGAGGCTTTATTTTTAGGTCAAACTTTTTTTTTTTTAAAAGAAATTTTCATGACCTAATTATCATAATTAACATTAATGGGCTTTATTAATTAATTGGACTAGTCCAACTAGTTTAATTAATAAATCAAAGTCCATTAAGAACTTTAATTATTTAGTATGTTGGACTTGTACTCCTACAAGCCCATTAAACATACTTCCCACTATATTTAATTTAATTTTAATAAACTCAACTTTTGAGTTTAATAAATTAAATATATTATAAATCAATATTTGAATTTAATATTACAAATTCAACTCCTTGAATTTACCACCTCCAAAATTTAATATTTAATAAACTCAACTTTTGAGTTTAATAAATTAAATCCTCAAATTTTATAAATTCAACTCCTTGAATTTATTCTCTCCAAATTTCATAAATTCAACTTCTTGAATTTACTATCTCATAAATTCAACTCCTTGAATTTATTTCTCAAAATTTAGTTATCATAAATTCAACTCCTTGAATTTACTATATCATAATATAAATTCAACTCCTTGAATTTATTCTCTCAACGGGAACAAACGATCCAGTGCTTGTGTGACCCTCAATAGTTCAGGGATACAGCTAGCCGTGGTTTCAAAACTCTTTGTGATTCAGGACATAATCCTTTATTCGGGCTTACCCTAGTTAGCCCCATTCTTTTCATCAACACCTTGATCAAGAATGTCAGAACTCATTTCTGATTACACCCATCGGATCATGGTAAGAGCGTCTAGTAGCATCGCCCCATGATCCCCTAGGTATCACTGATAGTGCCTGCAAGAACCAGTCGATTATGATTAACGTACAGTACGGTCCCTTCATCTCATATATCCCGATCGAATCTGCAACCATTGAATCATAGAGGGTTGCATATTAATTCGATAACTATGTGATAACTATAATAGTGGCATCGCGTGTACTATTTTGAGAACTCCTTCTCCAACGTACATCTCGTACTCTGGCCAGAGATTCCATGCACTATTATTTCATTAGATCACATACGATATCCACACCCGTAGGTGAGCGGTGAATCCCTGACTACAATGCACTAGCTCCTATATGTGTCGCAACTGTACCTAACCTCGCCACCTGATTACTCTCCTGGAGCCGGTAAACGATTCAAAGCACAGCCCTAGCATATAGAGCCTCAGTGTTGTCCCGGGTCGTAAGGACTAATGGTGTACAATCATAACCACGGACTTATCCTCTCGATGAGTGATAACCACTTGGAAAGTCCGAGGGAGGGTTGTTCGGTATAATCATCATATGACTACCCATCTGCATGTTTGGACATCTCCATGCCCTTACCAAGAAACGCAGTACACAACATCACAGATGCTAGTCTCGAGCTCAAGCGACCTTTAACCCTGTTTTAGGCGGCTGAATCGACTAGGAACGAATTTAGAATATGCAGTGTTTACAAATGAGTTTCAACATCGAATTACGATTCATTTGTATTAAAGCATAATCAAGGACTTTATCTATGCTGTTTGCATGGGTATACAGATAAAGTATAACAAGACCATAAAAAGTTAAATTATATTAAAATAAAGATTGTTTATTTCACTTGAGTCAATAAATTCCCTAGCCAACCGTTAGCTTGCAGGGCATCTACTCTAACACTTCCTGCACCAGCAACTGAACCTGCGCCTCTCCTTGATAACTCTCTCGGGTGGTGTCCTCGATGGATGGGACTCCTCCCAGCCCTCTTGTTTCGACTCCTAACATGTCTAAGTCCCTACCCTTGACACCCCCACGTCCCTGGCTAGCCCTGGAACCAAGCCAACCCAAGTCTAGCCAACAACTCATCAAAACCGAGCCCCTCAAACTTCATGACAGAAAATACGTACCAGCTTGTGTTCTTGTTCGTGTTTGGTGATTAGGGAGTGTTTTAAGAGTTTAAAATTCATGTTAAACAATACCCTAACACTTCCTAGACATGGCAGCCCCTTTATGCACATAAACAATACAATTTGGATCAAAAATCCTACTTGAAAACTTCATGATACATGCAAAAACGAAAATACACAAAGTGCTACTTGTTTTGCAAACTTTTCATGCATAAGAAAAATACTAGGATGTGATGATGGTTTGAAGAAAAGAATAGGCGTGCCTTTGCGTAATTTACGCACGAAAAACCGTTGACGATGAAGAACGGGACGCGACGTCGGCTTGAACTTGACTTGATGCCTTACGAAAATTCTTCCTTGATACCCAAGTGTGCAGCCGTGAGATTTTTAGAGAAAAAGCTGTCGTGTGTGTGTTGTGTATGAGGAGTTTTGGTGTGCCAAAATTCTGAAAAAGCGGCCGTGTGTTTTATGTGAAGGGTTTGGGGTGAATTACATAATTTATACTAATTAATTCCTTAATTAAGCTTAAGCCCATTAAGCCCCCAAATTAGGCCCACTAGTGCTTGATTAGGAATTAATTAAAATATTATAATAGTTTTGTTAAAAATAGTTTGTGAATTTAATAGCCGGGTTTCCCAAAAGTTCGCATTTTTGATGAAAAACCAACACGATAAAAAATACGTCCCGGCGTATAAAATCACCTCAAAACTCCTTATTTTCCAAAATAATAAAAACATCACCTTTAGTTTAAATAATTAAAAATAATTATTTAATAAAAACATTTTCTATTTTTTTCAGCCCTCGGTCTCCGTTCCTCGATCGCAACTCGAATAACCTTTAAAAATACCTTTTAATGCAACAATTTAGAAAAATATATTTTAAACATGCAAATATGCACAACATAATTAATTCATGCAATTAAAACATTTAATTAAAATACAAAAAATTTAATAACTCAAATGCATGTGGTTCGCGTGGACCTTTAAATTTTTGGGGCGTTACAATCTTTCCCCCTTAAATTGAATTTCGTCCTCGAAATTCGTTTACCCTTAATAACCCAAAAACAATATAGTCTAATTCCACCACAAAGCCAACATGCGTTGAAATCAAATAATTTCTTATTTCATAACGTATCACGTATAAAAATTCAAAATCATATAAATCATATACCCAACAAGCTAGTAAACATATAACCAAACATATTATCCATGTCATCATGCAGGTAACATCATATTAAGCCATATAAAGCATGTAAACTTACAAGTTTGAGGCTTTACGACTGAACTTCCCGGCACTGATGGTGGCACTATCCTTTACAGAACCATTGCTCTGATACCAACTGAAACGTCTGCCCTTTTTATTGCTTTAAAAGTACTAGAATTTTTTTTTTTCTTACTCTCACTAGCATCGGCCGAACCACCAAAAATTTCATAAAATATTTTGGACATCATTTTAAAATAAAGCAACCTACTATTTATTTGAGAAATACAGCCCATACTATAATCTCTCAAAACATAAATAAAAAGTCATTAAATAACTTTAACATAACTTAAAAATAATAAATCACAACTAGTGCGGAAAACTAGCGTCGGTCCTCGGGTTATGTGCACCTTCAGTCCAGCAAAGTCAACCATCAAGACCTCCATTATCGTATTCATAATCAATAGCGCCTGCATCAATCACACCTAGTGAGTCTAAAGACTCAACACGTCATATTCTTGATAACGAGTAATACGTAATACAGTTAACATATAACAGTGAAAAATAATTGTACTTAAAATATCATTTTCATGAAGATGCATAAACTTAAACTAAAACATTTTAGTAAACATTTTCATGATGTATAAAACTTTTAAATAAAAACATTTCAATAATCCTTTTTCATAAACATTTTCATAAACATATTCATGTCATCATCAACATGTTCATATACATATCATCATCAACATATACGTATTCTTTTTTCTTTTCGTTGAATTCAGATCGTTAATTGTGACTTTCGTGTTCATCTACGTCTATGTCTACGTGTTGGGCGATGGATCCATCTACATGTAACCACAGTACTGGGCGGCGGGGACACCAGCAACACTCTCATCGGTCAACTGGGCCTTGGCCTTACGTATTAACATATCATCGTATACATCTACATGTCCGTATCCAAGGAAACACGATCGTCGGGCTCCCACTGGGACCATAACCCTCACGAAATTTCCAACATATCATCGTATTAGTCACAATTACTTCACTTCCTTCAACGTTTCATATTCTCATCACCTAATAAAATTTAAACATGCATATAGCGTTTTTCTTTTAAACCAACCATACATCATGTCTTTTAAATGTCCATAATTAAACCATAAAATCCATAAACGTTTTAAAAATAACATTTTAACATATACATATCCATGAACATTTAAAATAACATTTGAACATATAAAAATTCATAAACATTCCAAATAATCATATTAGCATATAAAACAGCATTCAGGACACTGCCATGACGTTTACTAATTTCTAGGTGTAAAAAGACTGTTTTACCCCTGGACATAATCATTGAAAATAATCATATTAGCATATAAAATAGCTTTTGGGTCACTGCCATGACGTTTACTAATTTTTAGGTGTAAAAAGACCGTTTTACCCCTGGACGTGACATTTTACGTTTTCGAATTTTTTTCTTGATTTCATGACTCTAACATGTCCCAAATAATTATTTAAGCCTACAAGAATTTTCTCATATTTTTATTTAGCATAATTCGATGACTTTTAAATTTATCTTTAAATATAGCGTTTCAATGCGTTTTTTAATCCCGAATTAAACCAAACTTTCATATAAAATTCCCAAATTAAAAACTTAGACTTATAATAATTATTTAAGCTTAAACCTAATTTTTCATAATTTTATAAAGCCTAAAACTAGACTTTTCAATTAACTCGTTAATTAGCGTTTCGTGCGGCGATTAAATCCCGAATAAATCCAAAACTCGTTATTTTGATCCCAAATTTTTAACATAGCCTTTTTATTATTTATTCTACCCTTCCATGTCATGAGCCACCCCCGTGGACCCACGGAATCAATTTTGGCTTAATTAATCTCGTTTTTGACCCTTCGACGAACACACCGAGCCATCTCCCAATTTACTCGAGCCACGCCCGAGCCCCCTCGAGCCAAAACCTAGCCAACCCATTTAGGGAACCTACTGAACAATTAGAACCTATTGGACCTTACCCTAAGCCCCAAAAACGAAGCAAAACATTAGCTGCAGAAACAGCCCCAAAAACACATCTAGACACCCTTGAGCCTAACTCGTTTTTCCCTGAGCCAAGCTCGAACCCTCTTGAACCAACCTCGACCCAGACCCCCTATGGACCCTACTGGACCCTTAGAACCTAAGGACTCGAACCCAGCTCCTAAAACCGAAGCCACAACAGCAGGTGCATGCAGCAGCCGAGGAAACCCATTTGACATGGACTCTACTTTTCTGTTGCTTGGACCTAGCCAACTAACCCAGACCCTGAACCAGCCCCTTGTGCACCTTCTTAGGACCCTAAGGACCTAACCTAGCCCAGCCCAGACCCCCTCGCCGAGCTACTTCTTCCTGCACCAGCAACTGAACCTGCGCCTCTCCTTGATAACTCTCTCGGGTGGTGTCCTCGATGGATGGGACTCCTCCCAGCCCTCTTGTTTCGACTCCTAACATGTCTAAGTCCCTACCCTTGACACCCCCACGTCCCTGGCTAGCCCTGGAACCAAGCCAACCCAAGTCTAGCCAACAACTCATCAAAACCGAGCCCCTCAAACTTCATGACAGAAAATACGTACCAGCTTGTGTTCTTGTTCGTGTTTGGTGATTAGGGAGTGTTTTAAGAGTTTAAAATTCATGTTAAACAATACCCTAACACTTCCTAGACATGGCAGCCCCTTTATGCACATAAACAATACAATTTGGATAAAAAATCCTACTTGAAAACTTCATGATACATGCAAAAACGAAAATACACAAAGTGCTACTTGTTTTGCAAACTTTTCATGCATAAGAAAAATACTAGGATGTGATGATGGTTTGAAGAAAAGAATAGGCGTGCCTTTGCGTAATTTACGCACGAAAAACCGTTGACGATGAAGAACGGGACGCGACGTCGGCTTGAACTTGACTTGATGCCTTACGAAAATTCTTCCTTGATACCCAAGTGTGCAGCCGTGAGATTTTTAGAGAAAAAGCTGTCGTGTGTGTGTTGTGTATGAGGAGTTTTGGTGTGCCAAAATTCTGAAAAAGTGGCCGTGTGTTTTATGTGAAGGGTTTGGGGTGAATTACATAATTTATACTAATTAATTCCTTAATTAAGCTTAAGCCCATTAAGCCCCCAAATTAGGCCCACTAGTGCTTGATTAGGAATTAATTGAAATATTATAATAGTTTTGTTAAAAATAGTTTGTGAATTTAATAGCCGGGTTTCCCAAAAGTTCGCATTTTTGATGAAAAACCAACACTATAAAAAATACGTCTCGGCGTATAAAATCACCTCAAAACTCCTTATTTTCAAAAATAATAAAAACATCACCTTTAGTTTAAATAATTAAAAATAATTATTTAATAAAAACATTTTCTATTTTTTTCAGCCCTCGGTCTCCGTTCCTCGATCGCAACTCGAATAACCTTTAAAAATACCTTTTAATGCAACAATATAGAAAAATATATTTTAAACATGCAAATATGCACAACATAATTAATTCATGCAATTAAAACATTTAATTAAAATACAAAAAATTTAATAACTCAAATGCATGTGGTTCGCGTGGACCTTTAAATTTTTGGGGCGTTACAGGATTCTTCACAATCTAAATTCTAAGATAGAAATAATTTTGAGCGTCCGCACGCTGCTCGCGGCGCAGGGTGTGGAGCGTCTGCGCGCTGCTCGCGGCGCCGTGCGTCCCGGTGCGTGCAGGCTACTGTCCGAAACGTTCGGGCTGCGCAGGCGCCTATCCGGGAGTGTCTCGGGAACCATGCTGGATGATGGGCTTGAATTGTTTGGGCCTATGCTGCAATTTTCTAATTTTTCAAATTTTTTAGCAAAATTTATAATTATGAAAATTGGTTCAATTTTTCTTTTGGAAAATTAATTTTTTTAAAATTAATAATTTTCTTGTAAATTTAATAATTAGAATATGATTTAAATTATTTAAATTAAAAATGAGGTTTACAAGAAATTAATTATTATTGATTTAATTGGAAACTAAATAAAGGTGTTTATTTAATTTATTAAATTCTTTAATATTTGTGGTGGTTAGTAATAAAGTTATTAGATATATGATTTATCAATTAATTAAATTGATGTTAATATTTGATATTAAATGTATGAAGGATGATCGAGAGCCTTGACCATGTGTTATGTGTATGTTAGAATATTTTTCTATTTTATTCATTTTGTTAACATTTGATATTATTAAAGTGGGGCTGGTTTCTGGCCTATTCCCACCCCATGATATGTATCTGTTATGTGTCATAACTATTTAAATGTAATTATTAGAAATAGTGGAATATCAAGAATGGAATATGGTGGGCCCGATGCACAAGATGAAGACATGTAAAATATTAGAAGCTTTTGTAATGAGTTGTGTAATAGCCGAGCCCGGTGTACGGTACAGTTTAAGTTTTGTATGTTTATTGGGTTATGTGATTTAGATGTTTAGGGTTGTATTATGGGTTATAGTATAGTTGGTATTATTGTTTTATGGCATGGTTGATATTGTTAGTTGTTGGTGGTTGCGTCATTTCAGTGTTTCGGATCAATTTTAGTTGCATTAATATTGTTCTTGGCCGTGGCTAGACCGCACCCGTACTCAGTGTAAGGACCGCACTCGCGGTCGTAATTGTTGGATTTTTGTGGTTTGGCCGTGAGTACACCGCACCCGCGGTGATGTTTGTACCGCACCCGCGGTGAGCACCGCACCCGCGGTATTTGCAGGACTGCACCTGCGGTCGTATTTTTTAGGGAACTGTTTGGATTGCCGAGAGCTTAGCGCACCCGCGGTAATGATAGAGCGCACCCGCGGTCATGCATTATTGAGGTATGGGCGAGATTTTTAGTACTTTATTGGAGTGGTTAGCTATACTCTTCCTCATTCTTTCCTCTCCAATCTCGATTTTCTCTCTAGAACCAAGGGTTTTCCTCCATTTCTTTTATTTCCTATCTTCGATCCAAGCTTTTAGTTGGAGTTTCGAGTAGAGATCGAAGTTCTCCTTGGTGCTAGGTAGCTAAGGTAAGCTTTTGGTTGTATTATTTCTTGGTTAGAGGTGAGAGATGATTTGGGTTTGTTGTTTATGTTGGTTTAATGGATTATTTGACTTGGATTCTTGGATATTGAGTTGATGTTGGTGTTATTTATGGACTATTGTGTAGGTGGTGTACCAAGAGTTAGATTCAAGGTGTTATTGTGGTTTGTAAGTGGAATTTCATCCCTTGTGCTCACATGATTATATATGTATTGTGTTCAAAGGTTTTATTGTGTTATTCCCTTCAATTGATTCTTGATTATGTATTGATTCCATTGCTATGTATATTGGGGACATTTTTATGTCTCATATTATTGAAAAGGGAATACAAAGAGTATAGACTTCAAAGTGATTGATTAAATGCCAAGAGAGAGTTTCAAATGTTTTATTGGATTGATAGATACATAGTCATAGATTGCATGCAATTAGTTGATCAACGACCATAGGCTTATATCCCTCAGAGTTATCAGTTTATATCGATTGGGATACGAGCACCACAGACAGAGTTACTATTGATATCAATCCATACCAGAGTAAAGAGAAATACCATCTCATTGTTATGCTATTGCTATGATATTCATGTTTCAGAGTTGATGGTATTTAATGATTTCAAAGTTATGTTTTACAGAGTATGCTATGTCCATTGTTATGTAAGAGTTCCACTTGCTGAGTTTTATACTCATTTCAGTTATTTTCATGTGATGCAGCTAAGAGTGACGGACCAGGATAGTGACAATGGCCCGAAGTCATATGCATACAAAGTTGGAAGGATGACATTTTGGACATGATCATAGGAATGATATTTTGTATTTTTGTTATGTCATTTGAATGATCATGTATTTATTTTGGTTGCAAATATTTTGTAAATGATTTTATGTTATGAAATTGTAATCCTTCCTACCTTCAAGAAAATTTTAAATTCCGCTGTATTTTAATTGTAATGGGTCAAGGTGTCACAAGTTGCATTTGCATCCCTGCAATCACCTAGGTTTTGGACCTGAATCCATGTTTGGCTCACATGGATCTAATAGTGTTGGCGACGGATCATCCTTATTTATTGTTAAATGTCATATTATGATATATGTGATATATAGTAGTATTGCATGTATGTATATTATTAAATAATATAGTTTATTGAATACGGAAAAATACAAACATGACATGCGATTTTTAAATTAAAATGATTAGGCAATTTTAAAATTAAAATCCATCATTTTGAATATGATTCAAAATTTATATCAAACCGAAAAAAATAAAAATTAAAAGAGTTTAATTTATTCTTGTCTTCCATCAACAGTGGTTGCGTGTTGAACGCTACATGCGACAGTGTCTGGCTCATATTACTAAGGAGGCCTGGACGCCGGAAAGATGTGACTTCCACTGGACATATCATGTGAATTGAGCGGAACTCTCATGACTTCGGCTCATATTATTGGAGGAACTCATAGCGACCGTCCACTACAATTCAATATTGATGGGTCGGTTTGACACGTGAAAATAAACGGCGTCATATTATTAGGTCTTTATTAAACATGAGGCAAAAACACGCGGAGGTTGCATAGGGATGTAATTGGATTCTATCTTTTAGAAATTATAATTGGCTGATATTATTCGTGATTATAACTGGCTAATTGGACTCTACGTGCCCACTAAGGAAATACGATTTCTCTTTTTCATCATAAGGTGATGGAAATGTCAAAGTAGGAGGAGAGATATTTATAAAATAAAATCCATATTTTATATCTTAGAGTTATTTTAAAATAATCAGAAACCCTTATTCTGTTTCCATATCAATATATTTTTTATTTATTCACGTAATACATTTATGTTATTAACAAGCTAACTGAATCTAATTTTCAAGACTGGTTGGGAAATTGTTCTTAATTCGAAGAAAATGACATACACACTAATGTCAGTCCTGCTGAACTGACAAAGAATGCAAGATTGTTGGACCATAGTATGCAAGCTAAAGTGTAACATGCTCGCTTTTATGTCAAATGAACTGTATGGACAGTTTAAGGAAATGTTGAATGCTGCTGACATTCGAATATATGTGCAAGAGTTGCATGGATCATTAAACTCATACAATGATGCACACCACTTTCAAGAACTCATGACTATAAGTATGCAAGATGGGGCTTTGGCCCATGACCGTCGTGTACGTATGACTGGGCTTATTGAGAATGTGGTGGGCCTGGAATATGTGATTCCTAATGATTTACTAGATAACACCAATTTTTTGTCTGTCTCTTCCTCATTTGACGGGGTTATGATGAACTTCAATTTGAATAAGATAGATGATAGCGTTGAAGAGCTAGTCAATATGCTTTATGAGATCACCATAAAAGAAGAAAATGTTGTTTTTCTAATGGGTCTCTTGTCAGACGAAAAGTGGCCCACAAAGTAAGGTAAAGAAATGTTCTACCCCTCATAAGAAAAACAAACCCAATAAGAAGCAAACTCTGAAGGATACTTAAAAGGCCTACAATGCCCGATAAGTTAGAACATATTTATTTCACTGCAAGAAGTCCGGACATAAGAAATTATATGCGCCAGAAATGTTCTGGAAATTATAAGTGAATGTCCAAGTAAATAGGATTTGAACAACAAACAAAAGAAAGTTAGATGATCCAAATCCGCACAAATATGTCACGCTAGATTATGTCACATTTCCCAAAAAGGATGCACAAGCTAGTGGAAGAATGCATGTTTGACTTGTCAGATATAAATTCTCTACCTACTTGTAAGTTCTGTCTAAAAGGAAAAATGACCAAGACTCCATTCAATGGAAACGTGGAACGTGCACATGGTCTACTGGATTTGATCCACACGGACGTTTGTGACCCGCAAAGTGTTAGCTCAAAATTTGGGCATTCCTACTTCATTACGTTTACTAATGACCATTCGAGGTATGGGTACGTTTATTTGATGAAAAACAAATCTAAAGCATTTGAAAATTTCAAAGAATTCAGATCTGAAGTAGAAAACCAGCTAGAAAGAAGTATTAAGGTACTTCGATCTGATCGAGGTGGAGAATACTTAAATGCCGAATTTTTGGGTTATCTAAAAGAGAATGGGATTCTCACACTGTGGATTCCAGAAGCAACACCACAATTGAATGGTGTTTTTGAACGTCGAAATCGAACCTTGATGGACATGGTTAGATCCATGATGGGATACACAGTATTGCCTACATCCTTTTGGGGTTTTGCACGTGAAACTGCGGCAATGTTGTTGAATAATGTACATATAAAAGCAGTGGATAAAACACCATATGAGTTATGGATGGGAAAAACTCCCAAGTATTCTTACATGATATTATTGGGATGTCCTACTTATGTAAAGCAGAAAGTGGGAGACAAATGGAATAGTAGATTCGCTTTGTGCTACTTTGTAGGATATCCAAAGAATTCTGTTTGATAATATTTCTATCATCCCAATGAATCAAAAGTGTTTGTTTCAAGAAATGCCACCTTTTTGGAAAAGGAATTTTTATTAGATAGAAAAGGCAAGATAATAGAACTTGAAGAAATTCAAGATACTCCGTCAACTGTAGAAGTTGAAACTAATCCCCAACAACCAGTAGTTGAAGTACAAGCTCCTAGAAGGTCTGATAGGTTTATTAGACCAACTGCAGGATATACACTTCTTCATGAACAAAACCATGATGAGCATTGTGTTGGATGTGATCCAATGAATTTCAAAAAAGCAATATCTTATACTGATTCAACCAAACGGCTTGAAGTCATGCAGTCTGAAATGGACTCTATGTGTTCAAACCAAGTCTGGACATTGGTGGATCCATATGATGGAATCATTCTCATAGGATGCATATGGATCTACAAAAGAAAGCTTGGGGCGGATGGGAAGGTATTGACCTTGAAAGAAAAGCTGGTTGCAAAAGGTTATACTCAAAGACAAGGAAATGATTATGATGAAACTTTTTCACCAGTTGCTATATTTAAGTCCATTAGAATACTACTAGCCATAGCAGCATGGTATGACTATGAGATATGGCAAATGGATGTAAAGACTGCATTCCTCAATGGAGACATCAAAGAAGAAATTTATATGTCTCAACCTGAGGGATACACATCAGTAGGAAGTGAGCATAAGGTATGCAAACTTCAGATATCAATATATGGTCTCAAGCAGGTGTCATGGAGTTGGAACCTCCGATTTGATAGCACTATCAAGGAATTTGGTTTTGCTAAAAATCCTGAGGAACCATGCGTGTACAAGAAAGTTTGTGGGAGTGCAGTGACATTCCTATTACTTTATGTTGATGATATCCTACTCATTGAGAATGATGTAGGATTACTGCAATCAACTAAAGTGTTGTCAGCAAGTAAATTCTCCATGAAATACATGGGTGAAGCATCCTATGTATTGGGAATACAAATCTATAGAGATAGATCAAAAAGCATGATGGGGCTCACCCAAGCCACTTATATCGATACCATTTTGGAGCGATTCTCTATGGAAGAGTCCAAGAGAGGATACTTACCAATGTGTCATGGTGTTGCTCTATCTAAAGCTATGTGTCCCAAAACTGATGAAGAGATAGAGATGATGACACGTATTCCATATGCATCAGCCATTGGTAGTATCATCTATTAGAACGTCTTCTACTCCACACACACACACACACACACACACACACACACACACACACACACACACACACACATATATATATATATATATATATATATATATATATATATATATATATAAGTACTTTGAAAATAACTTGTACCATTTTAAAATTAAAGAATTAACTAACATTTAAAAATCAAAGGAAAATATTTCAAATTGTAAAATCATCGAACGGTTTACCAACCTAAAAAGCAATAACTATAAAAGTATATCTCATACTATAACCTCTCAAAAACCATTCATAAATAAAAAAATAAAATTCATAAAAATATTCTTAAGGTAACTTAAAATCATAAATCATAACTAGTGCGGAAAACTAGCGTCGGTCCCCGGGTTATGTACACCTTCAATCCAGTCAGATCAATCATCAATACCTCCATCATTTTCATAATCACATGCATCAATCACACCTAGTGAGTTTAAAGACTCAACACATCATATTCTTGATAACGAGTACTACATATACAGATCACATACAACAGTGAAAAATATTTGTACTTCAAATATCATTTCCATGAAGATGCATAAACTTGAAACACAACATTTTCGTAAACATTTTCATGATGCATAAACTTTAAAAAAAACATTTTCATAATGCATAATCTTTAAATAAAAAAATTTTCATACCAACATATTCATATTCATATTCATATTCGTGTATGTTGAATTCAGATCGTGATTGTGACTCGTATTTTTAATCGTATTGGGCGATGTATCCATCTACATGTAACCACAGTACTGGGCGGCGGGGACACCAGCAACACTCTCACCGGTCAACTGGGTTGGCCTTACGTATTAACATATTCGTTTTTGTATTCATATCTGTATCCGAGGAAACACGATCGTCGGGCTCCCACTGGGACCATAAACCTCACGATATTTCCAACATATCACGTATTTAGTCACAATCCCTTCACGTCCTTCAACATTTCATATTCTCATCACTTAATAAAAACATGCATATAATATCGTTTTTCTTTTAAACCAATCATGCAACATATCTTTTAACGTTTTCGTTTAATCATCAAACCCATAAACGTTTAAAATAATAAATCATAACATCTATAAAAAATTTAACATATAAAGACCCATAACATTTTAAAATAACCATTTTAACATATAACGTTCCATAAACATTTTTACAATAAACATTTGTAAAACATAAACATTTATTTAAAATAAACGTTTTGACAACTTAAACCACAAACATTTAAAGTACACATATTAACGTCATAAAAATTCATAAACATTTGAAATAATCATATTAGCATGTAAAACAACATTCAGGACACTTCCATGACTTTTACTTATTTATAGGTGTAAAAAGATCGTTTTACCCCTGAACGTAAAATTTCACTTTTTGACTTTTTCGTAATTCCATTGACTCTAACATGTCCCAAATAATTATTTAAACTTACATGGATTTTCTCATTTTTTATTTAGCATAAATCTGGACTTTTAAATTAATCTTTAAATAAGACATATTACTGCGTTTTAATCCCGAATTATACTAAACCTTAATATAAAATTTCCAAATTAAAAAATTAGATTTTTAATAATTATTTAAGCTTAAACCTAATTTTCCATAATTTTATTCCGCATAAATCCAAACCCATTATTTTGATCCCAAATTTTAAACATAGAATTTTACTATTTATTCTACCCTTCCAAATCATGAGCCACTCCCATGGACCCATGGATTCAATTTTTGTTCTTTAATTTTCGTTTTTTGACCCTTAACTAAACACACAGAGCCATCTCCCAAAATACTCGAGCCACGCCCGAGCCACCTCGAGCCAAACCCTAGCCAACAAACCTAGGGACCCTAAAAACCAAGCCCAGCCCAAAACACCAGACCTGGCCCGCACAAAAACCTCCTTGAACTTGACCCAATATTCTGCAAGTGTTGTGCGTGTGTTACCCTTGAGCAATAAGACTCCCACCTAGTCTAGGTCCCTTCCAGCCCTTAACCACTTGACCCCACATGACCATAACCTTCCGTGGACCACGCCCAGACCAAGCTCAGACCATCCCAAGCCCTTGAACTCGCGCCTGAAGCAATGCCCATGACAGCAACTTCTCGCGCAGCACATGCTGCCATGCTTCCCTCACGTTCCCTCTCGCCCATCAACCAACCACGCAGCACTAGTGTAATGCCCGCGATTTGCTGTGTTGTTAATCTGAACTGATTTATTGATTAATTGATATGATTATAGATGGTACGGATTAGATCGGGATAGGCGGAAAAGAGATTTGAATTATTTGTGAGGATGGAGCCTCGCGCATATGCGCGTTCATGCCTGGCGCGTATGCGCGGCGTGGGCAGAGAACCCCGCGCATGTGCGCGAGGGTACCCGAGAGTTGTGAATAAATTTGAAGGACCTCTCACATATGCACCGAATGAGGGCGCACATATGCGCGAGCTACCGTGTGAAGGACGCGCCGAGACATATTGTCTCGCGCTTATGCGCCAAGACAGGCCGTGCATATGCGCGAGATGTACTGAGCATAGGATGAGCCACCTAGCTTTCTCATGCAATATATATATATGCGCGAGATGTACTGAGCATAGGATGAGCCACCTAGCTTTCTCATGCAATATATATATATATATATATATATATATATATATATATATATATATATATATATATATATATATATATATATATATATATATATATAAAGAAACGTTTATTCCTCAAACAACCAGAAAGAAGGAACGAAGGATTTCAGAGCAAATTTCCAACTTTTGATACTAAAGTTAGATTTACGAGAAATCCGTCCGTCCGAATTGTAATCCGACTTCAATACTGTGTTTCTATCGATGCGGACGTAAGTTTTGTTATGTTTTGATATGTTTTGAAATTATGATATTGCTGGAATCAAATATGATTCATATACGTTGTTTTAGCATATTAAACATCGTAGAATCGAAGTCAGATTGAGAAACAGATTGATTATGGAATTGTTATGATTTTTCAGAGTATATCGATTGATATTGGACAAATTTGAATTGTTGATTGATTACAGATTGGATTGGATATTGGTTATGGTTTGTAATTAATATCTGTTGAGATTGTATTGACCGGGATGTCGGGATTATGTCGTTATGCCGTTGGTTTTGAATTAAATCTAGATTAATCAGATTGGTATTGATTTGAACAGTATATTGATAGGGTATTATTGATATAGTCATTGCCACATTGAGTGTTGACAGACTTTGAATTCCAGACGGGAAAGGCGTCAGAACTGCAATAAAAGAAAGGTATAAGTCAATGTGGTACCGGGAGAACGACTCGAGTAGGATATACTCGAGTTTCCCTAAATCACATACTTATTGTTATTATTTACATTGATTTGAATTGATATGCTTGTTTTATTGATTTATAGAAGCATGTATTAGACGAGTATTAGACGAGTAATCTTGTGACATAAGTGCTGATGGTGATGTAATCGTCACTGGCACATTGCACATTGTCACAAGATAGTGAATTGGTAATAGAGCCACAGTCTGTGACAGATAGGTCAAGATACCAGATGTTTGGTTATATCGATTGAATAGAGTTGGAGTTTATTTTATTACTGAATTCGATATAGGAATGCCAACTTCTGGAAACCGGGATCCCTAGACTAGGATTGAGTCTAGTCTGAGACGTGGAGTCACGAGTCTGATTAGTGATTTTATATTGCTTATGTTTCTGATTTTGATACATGTTACTGATATTTCTTACATGCTTTTACATTGTTTATATAATTGCATGTTTCGTTGATTTATACTGGGATATATTTCTCACCGGAGTTATCCGGCTGTTTTCGTGTTTGTATGTGTACATGACAAATGGTGGGATAGAATCAGGGTCGAGGAGATGACGAGAGATCATGATTGGAGTGGAGACCACGGACTTTGAAGTTGCTGTAGATAGGATTCAGCACTTGACATTAGTTGTTGAACCTTAATTTGAGTTGATATTTATTGTACAAGACTTGTACTGTTATAATGATATGTACCTTAAATTGAATTCCATTACGCTTTGCATTTAATACTGTATTTTAAAAAAAAATATTAGACCCTGTTTATTATAATTGAATTAATTATTCCCATAGACGATTAAGAACTTGATTAGCATCTGAGTCCCAACAACATGTGGTATCAGAGCGATAGATCCTTTAGATTGAGGAGAAGCTAGTGAGCGCGGTAGATTGAGTTTTCTTTCCTGCTTTTGATTGCTAGCATGTCTTACTGTTTTAATACATGTTTACCTGATTTATCTGATTTTGATATGGTAATGTGTATTATTAAGAATGGATCAGAACCGATTCTTGATCAGAGGTAAGATGATCAGAAATGGACTAAGACAGAATTATTAATTGTGATGGCTAACTCTTTTGATAATCAGATATGCCTCCCCGAAGAATACCAGAACAGGGTAGCACTTAGAATCCTCCCATGGATGTAACAACAAAACCAATGGTTTCCATCCACCGACTCTGAAGGGTACTGAGACAGCAGTGGATTGTGAGAGTTGGCTGGATGATATTAAATGCTGTTTGAGTCTTTAGATTACACTGATGAGCGGAGAGTGAAAATGATAGGGCACCAGTTGCATGATGTGGCAAAGAACTGGTGGATAACAACCAAGGGGGCATTGGAGCATCGAGGTACTGTTATTACCTGGAATGTGTTTAGAACTGAGTTTTATCAGAGATTCTTTCCAACATCGTACAGGAAGGATAAGGGGGCCGAGTTTGCCAATTTGAGACAGGGGCATCTAAACATTGAGGAATATGTGGCCAAGTTCTCCACATTACTACGATTTGCTCCACATGTGGCCGAGAATGACGAGGCTGTTGCTGACCAGTTCATTAATGGCCCCCAAAATCTTTACTTTGGTGAACACTGGGAGACCGAACAACTTTACTGATGCCTTGAACAGAGCAAAAGGAGCCGAAGCCGGTTTGATGAGATAGAGAGGAGCTTCGTTAGTGCCTCCAGCACCGAGACCACAGCAACCACCTCCCCGATTTGAGAGTGGTAGCAGCAGTGGAGGAAAGAAAGAATTTCTGAAAGCTAGAGGAAAGCAGTTCAAAAGATCTGGAAGCAGTTCATCCAGTTCTAGGGCTCGAGACAGACCGTTCAGGGCCAAATTTATATAGGACCTTACTGCAGCACTTGTGGAGGAAAACATTCCACAGAACAGTGCCGAGGAATGTTTGGCAGTTGCCATATTTGTAGACAGCAGGGACATTGTTCTCGAGTTTGTTCCCAGAGAGATAATCAGAGATCCCAGGGTGCCGAGTCATCTGGATCAGTAGCTCAGACTGGTAGACGACCATCTGCAGTCCACTCGTTCCAGCTAGCACCAGCTCAGTCATAGCAGAAGCCAGAAAGAAGCCAGACAGTTAGCTAGCCTCCTAGACAGCAGGCCAGAGTGTTCGCTTTGACTGAGGAGCAGGCTCAGGACGCACCAGACGATGTTGTTGCAGGTAACTGTTTTATTTCTGGTTACCCTGCTTATGTATTGATAGATAATAGTGCATTGCATACATTCATATCTGAGCGATTTGCATTGATGCATTCTTTGCCTATTGAGTCATTATCTGCTGTAGTGTCTATCTCTTCTCCTTTGGGGACTTGTTTGATATCATTAAAGTCTTTTAAACATTGTATGCTACAGTATGATGGGCATGAGATTGAGTTAGACTGTATTGTGCTTGGGTTGTATAATTTTGACTGTATTATCGGTATCGATATGTTGACCAAGTACAGACCTACTGTTGATTGTTTCCACAAGATTGTGAAATTCAGACCTGAAATGGCTGATGAGTGGAAGTTTTATGGTAAGGGTTCTCGAGCCAGAATTCCTTTGATATCTGCTATGAATATGACTCGATTATTGTAGAAAGGAGCGGATGGATTCCTTGTCTATTCAGTGGATTTACTGAAATTGAGTCCATCATTGGCGGATTTTCCAATGGTGTGTGAATTTGCTGATGTCTTCCCAGATGAGATTCCTGGTTACCTATGATTCGAGAGATAAACTTCAGCATTGAGTTGATGCCAGGTACAGTTCCGATTTCGAGGGCTCCATATAGAATGGCACCGATTGAGTTGAAAGAGTTGGAAGAACAGTTGGAATATTTACTGGTCAAGGGGTATATCAGACCGAGTGTGTCTTCTTGGGGTGCTCCAGTACTGTTTGTTGGAAAGAAATACGGTTCGATGAGACTCTGTATCGACTACCGGGAACTGAACAAAGCAACGGTAAAGAATAAATACCCTTTGCCCCGTATTGATGATTTGTTTGATCAGTTGCAGAGTTCATCTGTATATTCCAAGATCGATCTGAGATATGGATACCATCAGATGAGAGTCAGGGATTCTGATATCTCGAAGACATCATTTAGAACCAAGTATGGGCACTATGAATTTATTGTCATGCCATTTGGTTTGACGAATGCACCGGCTGAATTTATGGGGTTGATGAACCGTATCTTTCAGAGATATCAGGATGATTTTGTGATTATTTTTATTGATGATATTCTGATTTATTTCAAGAATATGATTGAGCATTTAAGAATTGTGTTGAAAATTTTGAGGACTGAGAAACTGTATGCTAAACTATCGAAATGCGAGTTTTGGTTGAGACAGGTTGTATTTCTGGGGCATATTATATCCGGAGACGGTATATCAGTTGATCCCAATAAAGTTGAGGCAGTGATTTCTTGGTCGAGACCGACGTCAGTACCCGAGATTCACAGTTTTATGGGTTTGGCAGGTTATTACCGTCGATTTATTAAAGATTTTTCCAGCATTTCAAAGCCGATTACTCAGTTGACTCAGAAGAATGCTCTATTTGTTTGGTCAGAAGAATGTGAGACCAGCTTTCTTGAATATAAGAAGAGATTGACAAGTGCACCGATACTGACTATTCCCTCAGGTAATGGTAATTTTGTAGTTTATTGTGATGCTTCTCACCGAGGATTGAGTTGTGTTTTCATGCAGGGGGGACATGTGATTGCATATGCCTCAAGACAGCTGAAACCCCATGAATCTCTTTATCCAATTCATGATCTTGAATTGGCAGCCATAGTCTTTGCATTGAAGATATGGCGACACTATCTGTACGTTGAAAAGTTTGAGATCTATTCTGATCACAAGAGCTTGAAATATCTCTTTTCACAGTCAGAGCTAAATATGAGACAGCGAAGATGGCTAGATTTGCTGAAAGATTTTGATTGTGAAGCTAAATATTATCCTAGAAAATCCAATGCAGCAGCAGATGCACTAAGTTGAAAGGTATGTTCTTTATCCTTATCGACGATTGGTGTTTTAAATTTGATAAAGGATTGCTATTTGTCTGGATTATCTTTTGAAACAGATTGCCAACCTCTGAGATTGTGTGCTATTCGAGCTGAACCAGAACTGATATTGAGAATCAAAGAGGCACAGAAAGTTTATCAGAATGTGCAGAATTCGATTGCGATGGTCAGCGCTGGACATCAATCGGAATATCAGGTTGGTGGCGGTGTTTTGTATGTGAATAACCGTATTGTTGTGCCGAATGTTTCAGATTTGAGACAGCGAATATTAGCAGAAGCGCACAGCAGTCGATTTAGCATTCATCCTGGTGGCAGGAAAATATATAATGATTTGAAGACACAGTATTGCTGGAAACAGATGAAATCTGATGTTACTGCATTTGTAGCCAAGTGTCTGAATTGCCAATAGGTGAAAGCTGAAAGAGAGAAACCAGGAGGATTGTTACAGAGTTTGTCTATTCCTGAATGGAAATGGGATCGCATTTCCATGGATTTTGTGACGCAATTGCCGAGGTCCTCCAAGGGTTGTTATGTGATTTGGGTCGTAATTGAGCGATTGACCAAATCTGCATGCTTTATTCCATACAAAATGACGTACCGACATGATCAGATGGCCGATATTTATGTTAGAGAAGTGGTTAGATTGCACGGAGTGCCGAAGTCGATTGTTTCAGACCGTGATACTCAGTTTACTTTGCACTTCTGGCAGAGTTTGCAGCAACTTCTCGGTAGGAAGTTACATCTGAGTACCGCATATCATCCCCAGACTGACGGACAGTCAGAGCGGAAGATTCAGACATTTGAGGATATGCTGAGAGCAATAGTTCTTGATTTTAGCACTAGTTGGCAGGATTCGTTGCAACTTTGTGAGTTTTCGTCCAACAACAGCTATCAGAAGAGTATTGAGATGGCTCTTTTTGAAGCGTTGTACGGAAAGAAGTGTCGATCCCCTCTGTATTGGGACGATATATCTGAAGTTCCTGAGATTGGACCTGATATGATCAGAGATATGACGGAAAAGTGAAGCTGATAAAGAAAAGAATTAAGGCAGCTCAGGATAGACAGGCCAAATACTCCAACATCATACGACGACCGTTGGTATTTGAGGTAGGAGACCGAGTATTTTTGAAGATTTCAACTTTCCGAGGAGTTGTCAGATTTTGCAAGAAAAGGAATTTTTGTCGCCGCGATTTATTGGGTCGTATGAGATTCTCGAGAAGATAGGAGATCGTGCCTATTGACTCGCATTGCCGCCTTCTTTATCTGGGATACATGATGTCTTTCATGTATCGTTACTACGGAAATACCTGCCTAATGCTTCACATATTATGCAACCAGACGAGCCTGAGCTTGATAAAACATTGGGCTACTATGAAAAACCGATTCAGATTCTTGATCGGAAGGAAAAGCAGCTCCGAATGAAGACAATTCCGCTTGTGAAAGTTCAGTGGAGTCGTCACGGTGTCGAAAAATCTACCCGGGAGACGGAGTCGGACATGAGACAGAGATTCCCATATTTATTTCATTGATGTAAGCATTTTATTCAGCTTCTATTATACATTCCTTCTTTTGATATGATTGATTGCCTGTGATTTCGGGGACGAAATCATATCTTGGGGGGAGAAATGTAAAGCCCGGGATTTTCTGTGTTGTTAATCTGAAATTATTTGTTGATTAATTGATGTGATTATAGATGGTACGGAATAGATCTGGATAGGCAGAAAAGATATTTGAATTATGTTTGAGGATGGAGCCTCTCGCATATGCGCGTTCATGCCAGGCGCAAATGCGCGGAGTGGGCAGAAAACCCCGCGCATATGCGCGACATGAATCCGTGCATGAGTGCGAAGGTACTCGAGAGTTGTGAATCAATTTGAAGGACCTCTCACATATGCACCGAATGAGGGCGCGCATATGCGCGAACTACCGTGTGAAGGACGCGCCGAGACATATTGTCTCGCGCATATGTGCCGAGACAGGTCGTGCATATGCGCAAGACGTGCTGAGCATAGGATGAGCCACCAAGCTTTCTCATGAAATAAATATATATATAAAGAAACGTTTATTCCTCAAACAATCATAAAGAAGGAACGAAGGATTTCAGAGCAAATTTCCAACTTTTGATACTAGAGTTTGATTTTCGAGAAATCCGTCCGTCCGAATTGTAATCCGACTTCAATACTGTGTTTCTATAGATGTAGGCTACAACTGGACATAAGTTTTGTTAAGTTTTGATATGTTTTGAAATTATGATATTGCTGGAATCGAATATGATTCATATATGTTGTACTTGACATATTAAATATCGTAGAATCGAAGTCAGATTGAGAAACATATTGATTATGGAATTATTATGATTTTTCAGAGTATATCGATTGATATTGGACATATTTGAATTGTTGATTGATTACAGATTGGATTGGATATTGGTTATGGTTTTTAATTAATATCTTTTGAGATTGTATTGACCGGGATATCGGGATTATGTCGTTATGCCGTTGGTTTTCACTTAAATCCAGATTAATCAGATTGGTATTGATTTGAACAGTATATTGATATGGTATTATTGATATTGTCATTGCCACATTGAGTGTTGACAGACTTTGAATTCCAGACGGGAAAGGCGTCAGAACTGCAATAAAAGAAAGGTAAAATTCAATGTGGTACCGGGAGAACGAGTCGAGTAGGATATACTCGAGTTTCCCTAAATCACATACTTATTGTTATTATTTACATTGATTTGAATTGATATGCTTTTTTTATTGATTTATAGAAGCATGTATTAGACGAGTATTAGACGAGTAATCTTGTTACATAAGTGCCGATGGTGATGGAATCGTCAGTGGCACATTGCACATTGTCACAAGATAGTGAATTGGCAATAGAGCCACAGTCTGTGACGGATAGGTCAAGATACCAGATGTTTGGTTATATCGATTGAATAGACTTGGAGTTTCTTCTATTACTGAATTCGATATAGGAATGCCAACTTCTGGAAACCGGGATCCCTAGACTAGGATTGAGTCTAGTCTGAGACGTGGAGTCACGAGTCTGATTAGTTATTTTATATTGCTTATGTTTCTGATTTTGATACATGTTACTGATATTTCTTACATGCTTTTACATTGTTTATATAATTGCATGTTTCGTTGATTTATACTGGGATATATTTCTCACCGGAGTTATCCGGCTGTTTTCGTGTTTGTATGTGTACATGACAACTGGTGGGATAGAATCAGGGTCGAGGAGATGACGAGAGATCATGATTGGAGTGGAGACCACGGACTTTGAAGTTGCTGTAGATAGGATTCAGCACTTGACATTAGTTGTTGAACCTTAGTTTGAGTTGATATTTATTGTACAAGACTTGTACTGTTATAATGATATGTACCTTAAATTGAATTCCATTACGCTTTGCATTTAATACTGTATTTTAAAAAAAATATTAGACCCTGTTTATTATAATTGAATTAATTATTCCCATAGACGATTAAGAACTTGATTAGCGTCCGGGTCCCCACAACATGTGGTATCAGAGCGATAGATCCTTTAGATTGAGGAGAAGCTAGTGAGCGGGGTAGATTGAATTTTCTTTCCTGCTTTTGATTGCTAGCATGTCTTACTGTTTTAATACATGTTTACCTGATTTATCTGATTTTGATATGGTAATGTGTATTATTAAAAATGGATCAGAACCGATTCTTGATCAGAGGTAAGATTATCAGAACTGGACTGAGACAGAATTATTAATTGTGATGGCTAACTCTTTTGATAATCAGATATGCCTCCCCGATGAATCCCAGAACAGGGTAGCACTTAGAATCCTCCCATGGATGTAACAACAACACCAATGGATTCCATCCACCGACTCTGAAGGGTACTGAGACAGCAGTGGATTGTGAGAGTTGGCTGGATGACATTGAGATGCTGTTTGAGTCTTTAGATTACACTGATGAGCGGAGAGTGAAAATGATAGGGCACCAGTTGCATGATGTGGAAATGAACTGGTGGATAACAACCAAGCGAGCATTGGAGCATCGAGGTACTGTTATTACCTGGAATGTGTTTAGAACTGAGTTTTATCAGAGATTCTTTCCAATATCGTACAGGAAGGATAAGGGGGCCGAGTTTGCCAATTTGAGACAGGGGCAGCTAAACATTGAGGAATATGTGGCCAAGTTCTCCACATTACTACGATTTGCTCCACATGTGGCCGAGAATGACGAGGCTGTTGCTGACCAGTTCATTAATGGCCCCCAAAATCTTTACTTTGGTGAACACTGGGAGACCGAACAACTTTATTGATGCCTTGAACAGAGCGAATGGAGCCGAAGCCGGTTTGATGAGATAGAGAGGAGCTTCGTTAGTGCCTCCAGCATCGAGACCACAGCAACCACCTCCCCGATTTGAGAGTGGTAGCAGCAGTGGAGGAAAGAAAGAATTTCTGAAAGCTAGAGGAAAGCAGTTCAAAAGATCTGGAAGCAGTTCATCCAGTTCTAGTGGCTCGAGACAGACCATTCAGGGCCAAATTTATATAGGACCTTACTGCAGCACTTGTGGAGGAAAACATTCCACAGAGCAGTGCCGAGGAATGTTTGGCAGTTGCCATATTTGTAGACAGCAGGGACATTGTGCTCGAGTTTGTTCCCAGAGAGATATTCAGAGATCCCAGGGTGCCGAGTCATCTGGATCAGTAGCTCAGACTGGTAGACGACCATCTGAAGTCCACTCGTTCCAGCTAGCACCAGCTCAGTCACAGCAGAAGCCAGACAGTTAGCTAGCCTCCTAGACAGCAGGCCAGAGTGTTCGCTTTAGTGTCTATCTCTTCTCCTTTGTGGACTTGTTTGATATCAGTAAAGTCTGTTAAACATTGTATGCTACAGTATGATGGGCATGAGATTGAGTTAGACTGTATTGTGCTTGGGTTATCTGATTTTGACTGTATTATCGGGATCGATATGTTGACCAAGTACAGACCTACTGTTGATTGTTTCCACAAGATTGTGAAATTCAGACCTGAAATGGCTGATGAGTGGAAGTTTTATGGTAAGGGTTCTCGAGCCAGAATTCCTTTGATATCTGCTATGAATATGACTCGATTATTGTAGAAAGGAGCGGATGGATTCCTTGTCTATTCAGTGGATTTACTGAAATCGAGTCCATTATTGGCGGATTTTCCAATGGTGTGTGAATTTGCTGATGTCTTCCAAGATGAGATTCCTGGTTACCTCTGATTCGAGAGATAAACTTCAACATTGAGTTGATGCCAGGTACAGTTCCGATTTCGAGGGCTCCATATAGAATGGCACCGATTGAGTTGAAAGAGTTGAAAGAACAGTTGGAGGATTTACTGGTCAAGGGGTATATCAGACCGACTGTGTCTTCTTGGGGTGCTCCAGTACTGTTTGTTGGAAAGAAATATGGTTCGATGAGACTCTGTATCGACTACCGGGAACTGAACAAAGCAACGGTAAAGAATAAATACCCTTTGCCCCGTATTGATGATTTGTTTGATCAGTTGCAGAGTTCATCTTTATATTCCAAGATCGGTCTGAGATATGGATACCATCAGATGAGAGTCAGGGATTCTGATATCTCGATGACAGCATTTAGAACCAGGTATGGACACTATGAATTTATTGTCATGCCATTTGGTTTGACGAATGCACCGGCTGTATTTATGGGGTTGATGAACCGTATCTTTCAGAGATATCAGGATGATTTTGTGATTATTTTTATTGATGATATTCTGATTTATTTCAAGAATATGATTGAGCATTTAAGAATTGTGTTGAAAATTTTGAGGACTGAGAAACTGTATGCTAAACTATCGAAATGCGAGTTTTGGTTGAGACAGGTTGTATTTCTGGGGCATATTATATCCGGAGACGGTATATCAGTTGATCCCAATAAAGTTGAGGCAGTGATTTCTTGGCCGAGACCGACGTCAGTACCCGAGATTCACAGTTTTATGGGTTTGACAGGTTATTACCGTCGATTTATTAAAGATTTTTCCAGCATTGCGAAGCCGATTACTCAGTTGACTCAGAAGAATGCTCTATTTGTTTGGTCAGAAGAATGTGAGACCAGCTTTCTTGAATATAAGAAGAGATTGACAAGTGCACCGATACTGACTATTCCCTCAGGTAATGGTAATTTTGTAGTTTATTGTGATGCTTCTCACCGAGGATTGAGTTGTGTTTTCATGCAGGGGGGACATGTGATTGCATATGCCTCAAGACAGCTGAAACCCCATGAATCTCTTTATCCAATTCATGATCTTGAATTGGCAGCCATAGTCTTTGCATTGAAGATATGGCGACACTATCTGTACGTTGAAAAGTTTGAGATCTATTCTGATCACAAGAGCTTGAAATATCTCTTTTCACAGTCAGAGCTAAATATGAGACAGCGAAGATGGCTAGATTTGCTGAAAGATTTTGATTGTGAAGCTAAATATTATCCTAGAAAATCCAATGCAGCAGCAGATGCACTAAGTTGAAAGGTATGTTCTTTATCCTTATCGACGATTGGTGTTTTAAATTTGATAAAGGATTGCTATTTGTCTGGATTATCTTTTGAAACAGATTGCCAACCTCTGAGATTGTGTGCTATTCGAGCTGAACCAGAACTGATATTGAGAATCAAAGAGGCACAGAAAGTTTATCAGAATGTGCAGAATTCGATTGCGATGGTCAGCGCTGGACATCAATCGGAATATCAGGTTGGTGGCGGTGTTTTGTATGTGAATAACCGTATTGTTGTGCCGAATGTTTCAGATTTGAGACAGCGAATATTAGCAGAAGCGCACAGCAGTCGATTTAGCATTCATCCTGGTGACAGGAAAATGTATAATGATTTGAAGACACAGTATTGCTGGAAACAGATGAAATCTGATGTTACTGCATTTGTAGCCAAGTGTCTGAATTGCCAATAGGTGAAAGCTGAAAGAGAGAAACCAGGAGGATTGTTACAGAGTTTGTCTATTCCTGAATGGAAATGGGATCACATTTCCATGGATTTTGTGACGCAATTGCCGAGGTCCTCCAGAGTTTGTGATGCGATTTGGGTCGTGATTGATCGATTGACCAAATCTGCATGCTTTATTCCATACAAAATGACGTACCGACATGATCAGATGGCCGATATTTATGTTAGAGAAGTGGTTAGATTGCACGGAGTGCCGAAGTCGATTGTTTCAGACCGTGATCCTCAGTTTACTTCGCACTTCTGGCAGAGTTTGCAGCTACTTCTCCGTAGGAAGTTACATCTGAGTACCGCATATCATCCCCAGACTGACGGACATTCAGAGTGGAAGATTCAGACATTGGAGGATATGCTGAGAGCAATAGTTCTTGATTTTAGCACTAGTTGGCAGGATTCGTTGCAACTTTGTGAGTTTTCGTCCAACAACAGCTATCAGAAGAGTATTGAGATGGCTCTTTTTGAAGCGTTGTACGGAAAGAAGTGTCGATCCCCTCTGTATTGGGACGATATATCTGAAGTTCCTGAGATTGGACCTGATATGATCAGAGATATGACGGAAAAGTGAAGCTGATAAAGAAAAGAATTAAGGCAGCTCAGGATAGACAGGCCAAATATTCCAACATCATACGACGACCGTTGGTATTTGAGGTAGGAGACCGAGTATTTTTGAAGATTTCAACTTTCCGAGGAGTTGTCAGATTTTGCAAGAAAAGGAATTTTTGTCGCCGCGATTTATTGGGTCGTATGAGATTCTCGAGAAGATAGGAGATCGTGCCTATTGACTCGCATTGCCGCCTTCTTTATCTGGGATACATGATGTCTTTCATGTATCGTTACTACGGAAATACCTGCCTAATGCTTCACATATTATGCAACCAGACGAGCCTGAGCTTGATAAAACATTGGGCTACTATGAAAAACCGATTCAGATTCTTGATCGGAAGGAAAAGCAGCTCCGAATGAAGACAATTCCGCTTGTGAAAGTTCAGTGGAGTCGTCACGGTGTCGAAAAATCTACCCGGGAGACGGAGTCGGACATGAGACAGAGATTCCCATATTTATTTCATTGATGTAAGCATTTTATTCAGCTTCTATTATACATTCCTTCTTTTGATATGATTGATTGCCTGTGATTTCGGGGACGAAATCATATCTTGGGGGGAGAAATGTAAAGCCCGGGATTTTCTGTGTTGTTAATCTGAAATTATTTGTTGATTAATTGATGTGATTATAGATGGTACGGAATAGATCTGGATAGGCAGAAAAGATATTTGAATTATGTTTGAGGATGGAGCCTCTCGCATATGCGCGTTCATGCCAGGCGCAAATGCGCGGAGTGGGCAGAAAACCCCGCGCATATGCGCGACATGAATCCGTGCATGAGTGCGAAGGTACTCGAGAGTTGTGAATCAATTTGAAGGACCTCTCACATATGCACCGAATGAGGGCGCGCATATGCGCGAACTACCGTGTGAAGGACGCGCCGAGACATATTGTCTCGCGCATATGTGCCGAGACAGGTCGTGCATATGCGCAAGACGTGCTGAGCATAGGATGAGCCACCAAGCTTTCTCATGAAATAAATATATATATAAAGAAACGTTTATTCCTCAAACAATCATAAAGAAGGAACGAAGGATTTCAGAGCAAATTTCCAACTTTTGATACTAGAGTTTGATTTTCGAGAAATCCGTCCGTCCGAATTGTAATCCGACTTCAATACTGTGTTTCTATAGATGTAGGCTACAACTGGACATAAGTTTTGTTAAGTTTTGATATGTTTTGAAATTATGATATTGCTGGAATCGAATATGATTCATATATGTTGTACTTGACATATTAAATATCGTAGAATCGAAGTCAGATTGAGAAACATATTGATTATGGAATTATTATGATTTTTCAGAGTATATCGATTGATATTGGACATATTTGAATTGTTGATTGATTACAGATTGGATTGGATATTGGTTATGGTTTTTAATTAATATCTTTTGAGATTGTATTGACCGGGATATCGGGATTATGTCGTTATGCCGTTGGTTTTCACTTAAATCCAGATTAATCAGATTGGTATTGATTTGAACAGTATATTGATATGGTATTATTGATATTGTCATTGCCACATTGAGTGTTGACAGACTTTGAATTCCAGACGGGAAAGGCGTCAGAACTGCAATAAAAGAAAGGTAAAATTCAATGTGGTACCGGGAGAACGAGTCGAGTAGGATATACTCGAGTTTCCCTAAATCACATACTTATTGTTATTATTTACATTGATTTGAATTGATATGCTTTTTTTATTGATTTATAGAAGCATGTATTAGACGAGTATTAGACGAGTAATCTTGTTACATAAGTGCCGATGGTGATGGAATCGTCAGTGGCACATTGCACATTGTCACAAGATAGTGAATTGGCAATAGAGCCACAGTCTGTGACGGATAGGTCAAGATACCAGATGTTTGGTTATATCGATTGAATAGAATTGGAGTTTCTTCTATTACTGAATTCGATATAGGAATGCCAACTTCTGGAAACCGGGATCCCTAGACTAGGATTGAGTCTAGTCTGAGACGTGGAGTCACGAGTCTGATTAGTTATTTTATATTGCTTATGTTTCTGATTTTGATACATGTTACTGATATTTCTTACATGCTTTTACATTGTTTATATAATTGCATGTTTCGTTGATTTATACTGGGATATATTTCTCACCGGAGTTATCCGGCTGTTTTCGTGTTTGTATGTGTACATGACAACTGGTGGGATAGAATCAGGGTCGAGGAGATGACGAGAGATCATGATTGGAGTGGAGACCACGGACTTTGAAGTTGCTGTAGATAGGATTCAGCACTTGACATTAGTTGTTGAACCTTAGTTTGAGTTGATATTTATTGTACAAGACTTGTACTGTTATAATGATATGTACCTTAAATTGAATTCCATTACGCTTTGCATTTAATACTGTATTTTAAAAAAAATATTAGACCCTGTTTATTATAATTGAATTAATTATTCCCATAGACGATTAAGAACTTGATTAGCGTCCGGGTCCCCACAACATGTGGTATCAGAGCGATAGATCCTTTAGATTGAGGAGAAGCTAGTGAGCGGGGTAGATTGAATTTTCTTTCCTGCTTTTGATTGCTAGCATGTCTTACTGTTTTAATACATGTTTACCTGATTTATCTGATTTTGATATGGTAATGTGTATTATTAAGAATGGATCAGAACCGATTCTTGATCAGAGGTAAGATTATCAGAACTGGACTGAGACAGAATTATTAATTGTGATGGCTAACTCTTTTGATAATCAGATATGCCTCCCCGAAGAATACCAGAACAGGGTAGCACTTAGAATCCTCCCATGGATGTAACAACAACACCAATGGATTCCATCCACCGACTCTGAAGGGTACTGAGACAGCAGTGGATTGTGAGAGTTGGCTGGATGACATTGAGATGCTGTTTGAGTCTTTAGATTACACTGATGAGCGGAGAGTGAAAATGATAGGGCACCAGTTGCATGATGTGGAAATGAACTGGTGGATAACAACCAAGCGAGCATTGGAGCATCGAGGTACTGTTATTACCTGGAATGTGTTTAGAACTGAGTTTTATCAGAGATTCTTTCCAATATCGTACAGGAAGGATAAGGGGGCCGAGTTTGCCAATTTGAGACAGGGGCAGCTAAACATTGAGGAATATGTGGCCAAGTTCTCCACATTACTACGATTTGCTCCACATGTGGCCGAGAATGACGAGGCTGTTGCTGACCAGTTCATTAATGGCCCCCAAAATCTTTACTTTGGTGAACACTGGGAGACCGAACAACTTTATTGATGCCTTGAACAGAGCGAATGGAGCCGAAGCCGGTTTGATGAGATAGAGAGGAGCTTCGTTAGTGCCTCCAGCATCGAGACCACAGCAACCACCTCCCCGATTTGAGAGTGGTAGCAGCAGTGGAGGAAAGAAAGAATTTCTGAAAGCTAGAGGAAAGCAGTTCAAAAGATCTGGAAGCAGTTCATCCAGTTCTAGTGGCTCGAGACAGACCATTCAGGGCCAAATTTATATAGGACCTTACTGCAGCACTTGTGGAGGAAAACATTCCACAGAGCAGTGCCGAGGAATGTTTGGCAGTTGCCATATTTGTAGACAGCAGGGACATTGTGCTCGAGTTTGTTCCCAGAGAGATATTCAGAGATCCCAGGGTGCCGAGTCATCTGGATCAGTAGCTCAGACTGGTAGACGACCATCTGAAGTCCACTCGTTCCAGCTAGCACCAGCTCAGTCACAGCAGAAGCCAGACAGTTAGCTAGCCTCCTAGACAGCAGGCCAGAGTGTTCGCTTTAGTGTCTATCTCTTCTCCTTTGTGGACTTGTTTGATATCAGTAAAGTCTGTTAAACATTGTATGCTACAGTATGATGGGCATGAGATTGAGTTAGACTGTATTGTGCTTGGGTTATCTGATTTTGACTGTATTATCGGGATCGATATGTTGACCAAGTACAGACCTACTGTTGATTGTTTATACAAGATTGTGAAATTCAGACCTGAAATGACTGATGAGTGGAAGTTTTATGGTAAGGGTTCTCGAGCCAGAATTCCTTTGATATCTGCTATGAATATGACTCGATTATTGTAGAAAGGAGCGGATGGATTCCTTGTCTATTCAGTGGATTTACTGAAATCGAGTCCATTATTGGCGGATTTTCCAATGGTGTGTGAATTTGCTGATGTCTTCCAAGATGAGATTCCTGGTTACCTCTGATTCGAGAGATAAACTTCAACATTGAGTTGATGCCAGGTACAGTTCCGATTTCGAGGGCTCCATATAGAATGGCACCGATTGAGTTGAAAGAGTTGAAAGAACAGTTGGAGGATTTACTGGTCAAGGGGTATATCAGACCGACTGTGTCTTCTTGGGGTGCTCCAGTACTGTTTGTTGGAAAGAAATATGGTTCGATGAGACTCTGTATCGACTACCGGGAACTGAACAAAGCAACGGTAAAGAATAAATACCCTTTGCCCCGTATTGATGATTTGTTTGATCAGTTGCAGAGTTCATCTTTATATTCCAAGATCGGTCTGAGATATGGATACCATCAGATGAGAGTCAGGGATTCTGATATCTCGATGACAGCATTTAGAACCAGGTATGGACACTATGAATTTATTGTCATGCCATTTGGTTTGACGAATGCACCGGCTGTATTTATGGGGTTGATGAACCGTATCTTTCAGAGATATCAGGATGATTTTGTGATTATTTTTATTGATGATATTCTGATTTATTTCAAGAATATGATTGAGCATTTAAGAATTGTGTTGAAAATTTTGAGGACTGAGAAACTGTATGCTAAATTATCGAAATGCGAGTTTTGGTTGAGACAGGTTGTATTTCTGGGGCATATTATATCCGGAGACGGTATATCAGTTGATCCCAATAAAGTTGAGGCAGTGATTTCTTGGCCGAGACCGACGTCAGTACCCGAGATTCACAGTTTTATGGGTTTGACAGGATATTACCGTCGATTTATTAAAGATTTTTCCAGCATTGCGAAGCCGATTACTCAGTTGACTCAGAAGAATGCTCTATTTGTTTGGTCAGAAGAATGTGAGACCAGCTTTCTTGAATATAAGAAGAGATTGACAAGTGCACCGATACTGACTATTCCCTCAGGTAATGGTAATTTTGTAGTTTATTGTGATGATTCTCACCGAGGATTGAGTTGTGTTTTCATGCAGGGGGAACATGTGATTGCATATGCCTCAAGACAGCTGAAACCCCATGAATCTCTTTATCCAATTCATGATCTTGAATTGGCAGCCATAGTCTTTGCATTGAAGATATGGCGACACTATCTGTACGTTGAAAAGTTTGAGATCTATTCTGATCACAAGAGCTTGAAATATCTCTTTTCACAGTCAGAGCTAAATATGAGACAGCGAAGATGGCTAGATTTGCTGAAAGATTTTGATTGTGAAGCTAAATATTATCCTAGAAAATCCAATGCAGCAGCAGATGCACTAAGTTGAAAGGTATGTTCTTTATCCTTATCGACGATTGGTGTTTTAAATTTGATAAAGGATTGCTATTTGTCTGGATTATCTTTTGAAACAGATTGCCAACCTCTGAGATTGTGTGCTATTCGAGCTGAACCAGAACTGATATTGAGAATCAAAGAGGCACAGAAAGTTTATCAGAATGTGCAGAATTCGATTGCGATGGTCAGCGCTGGACATCAATCGGAATATCAGGTTCGTGACGGTGTTTTGTATGTGAATAACCGTATTGTTGTGCCGAATGTTTCAGATTTGAGACAGCGAATATTAGCAGAAGCGCACAGCAGTCGATTTAGCATTCATCCTGGTGACAGGAAAATGTATAATGATTTGAAGACACAGTATTGCTGGAAACAGATGAAATCTGATGTTACTGCATTTGTAGCCAAGTGTCTGAATTGCCAATAGGTGAAAGCTGAAAGAGAGAAACCAGGAGGATTGTTACAGAGTTTGTCTATTCCTGAATGGAAATGGGATCACATTTCCATGGATTTTGTGACGCAATTGCCGAGGTCCTCCAGAGTTTGTGATGCGATTTGGGTCGTCATTGAGCGATTGACCAAATCTGCATGCTTTATTCCATACAAAATGACGTACCGACATGATCAGATGGCCGATATTTATGTTAGAGAAGTGGTTAGATTGCACGGAGTGCCGAAGTCGATTGTTTCAGACCGTGATCCTCAGTTTACTTCGCACTTCTGGCAGAGTTTGCAGCTACTTCTCCGTAGGAAGTTACATCTGAGTACCGCATATCATCCCCAGACTGACGGACATTCAGAGTGGAAGATTCAGACATTGGAGGATATGCTGAGAGCAGTAATGCTGTATTTTAGCACTAGTTGGCAGGATTCGTTGGACCTTTGTGAGTTTTCGTACAACAATAGCTATCAGACGAGTATTGAGATGGCTCTTTTTTAAGCGTTGTACGGAAAGAAGTGTCGATCCCCTCTGTATTGGGACGATATATCTGAAGTTCCTGAGATTGGACCTAATATGATCAGAGATATGACGGAAAAGTGAAGCTGATTAAGAAAAGAATTAAGGCAGCTCAGGATAGACAGGCCAAATATGCCAACATCATACGACGACTGTTGGTATTTGAGGTAGGAGACCGAGTATTTTTGAAGATTTCAACTTTCCGAGGAGTTGTCAGATTTGGCAAGAAAGGGAATTTTTGTCGCCACGATTTATTGGGTCGTATGAGATTCTCGAGAAGATAGGAGATCGTGCCTATCGACTCGCATTGCCGCCTTATTTATCTGGGATACATGATGTCTTTCATGTATCGTTACTACGGAAATACCTGCCTAATGCTTCACATATTATGCAAACAGACGAGCCCGAGCTTGATGAAACATTGAGCTACTATGAAAAACCAATTCAGATTCTTGATCGGAAGGAAAAGCAGCTCCGAATGAAGACAATTCCGCTTGTGAAAGTTCAGTGGAGTCGTCACGGTGTCGAAAAATCTACCCGGGAGACGGAGTCGGACATGAGACAGAGATTCCCATATTTATTTCATTGATGTAAGTATGTTATTCAGCTTCTATTATACATTCCTTCTTTTGATATGATTGATTGCCTGTGATTTCGGGGACGAAATCATATCTTGGGGGGAGAAATGTAAAGCCCGGGATTTTCTGTGTTGTTAATCTGAAATTATTTGTTGATTAATTGATGTGATTATAGATGGTACGGAATAGATCTGGATAGGCAGAAAAGATATTTGAATTATGTTTGAGGATGGAGCCTCTCGCATATGTGCGTTCATGCAGGCGCAAATGCGCGGAGTTGGCAGAAAACCCCGCGCATATGCGCGACATGAATCCGTGCATGAGTGCGAAGGTACTCGAGAGTTGTGAATCAATTTGAAGGACCTCTCACATATGCACCGAATGAGGGCGCGCATATGCGCGAACTACCGTGTGAAGGACGCGCCGAGACATATTGTCTCGCGCATATGTGCCGAGACAGGTCGTGCATATGCGCAAGACGTGCTGAGCATAGGATGAGCCACCAAGCTTTCTCATGAAATAAATATATATATAAAGAAACGTTTATTCCTCAAACAATCATAAAGAAGGAACGAAGGATTTCAGAGCAAATTTCCAACTTTTGATACTAGAGTTTGATTTTCGAGAAATCCGTCCGTCCGAATTGTAATCCGACTTCAATACTGTGTTTCTATAGATGTAGGCTACAACTGGACATAAGTTTTGTTAAGTTTTGATATGTTTTGAAATTATGATATTGCTGGAATCGAATATGATTCATATATGTTGTACTTGACATATTAAATATCGTAGAATCGAAGTCAGATTGAGAAACATATTGATTATGGAATTATTATGATTTTTCAGAGTATATCGATTGATATTGGACATATTTGAATTGTTGATTGATTACAGATTGGATTGGATATTGGTTATGGTTTTTAATTAATATCTTTTGAGATTGTATTGACCGGGATATCGGGATTATGTCGTTATGCCGTTGGTTTTCACTTAAATCCAGATTAATCAGATTGGTATTGATTTGAACAGTATATTGATATGGTATTATTGATATTGTCATTGCCACATTGAGTGTTGACAGACTTTGAATTCCAGACGGGAAAGGCGTCAGAACTGCAATAAAAGAAAGGTAAAATTCAATGTGGTACCGGGAGAACGAGTCGAGTAGGATATACTCGAGTTTCCCTAAATCACATACTTATTGTTATTATTTACATTGATTTGAATTGATATGCTTTTTTTATTGATTTATAGAAGCATGTATTAGACGAGTATTAGACGAGTAATCTTGTTACATAAGTGCCGATGGTGATGGAATCGTCAGTGGCACATTGCACATTGTCACAAGATAGTGAATTGGCAATAGAGCCACAGTCTGTGACGGATAGGTCAAGATACCAGATGTTTGGTTATATCGATTGAATAGACTTGGAGTTTCTTCTATTACTGAATTCGATATAGGAATGCCAACGTCTGGAAACCGGGATCCCTAGACTAGGATTGAGTCTAGTCTGAGACGTGGAGTCACGAGTCTGATTAGTAATTTTATATTGCTTATGTTTCTGATTTTGATACATGTTACTGATATTTCTTACATGCTTTTACATTGTTTATATAATTGCATGTTTCTTTGATTTATACTGGGTTATATTTCTCACCGGAGTTATCCGGCTGTTTTCGTGTTTGTATGTGTACAAGACAACAGGTGGGACAGGATGAGGGTCGAGGAGATAACGAGAGATCATGATTAGAGTGGAGACCATTGACTTTGAAGTTGCTGTAGATAGGATTCAGCACTTGACATTAGTTGTTGAACATTAGTTTGAGTTGATATTTATTGTACAAGACTTGTACTGTTATATTGATATGTACCTTAAATTGAATTCAATTACGCTCTGCATTTAATACTGTATTTTAAAAAAAAATTATACCCTGTTTATTATAATTGAATTAATTATTCCCACAGATGATTAAGAACTTGATTACGTCTGGGTCCCCACAACCAGCCCCTGCCCAAACCCTTGTGCACCTTATTAGGAGCCTAAGGACCTAGCCTAGCCAGCCCCAAAGCCCCTCGCCAAGCCCTCTCTTCTCCCTGCATGCTGCAGCACCTGCACATCTCCCACAGCTTGTGTCTCGGGTGGAGTCCAAGGAATCCTACCAGACCCTGGTTTTCGAGTCCTAGCGTGGCTAGGACTCTTCCCTTGACCCATAACACTCCCTAGCTCACCCTGGTCTAGCCTCAACCAAGCCAAGCCGTTACTCCCCATCAACCGAGCCCCTAAGATCACTATGGCAGAAACGTATTCCCAACATGCTTTATTCACGTGAGCAGCATATTGGGGTGATTTGAGACTCTCTAAAACATGTAAAAACATCACTTAACCCTATCCTAATCATGGCAGCCCCTTTTTAACATATTAAACATGTTTTTGAATCAATTAACAATCTTTCAAATTCATGATGAAGCACAAAAACGAAAATAATAAAAGTGCACCTTGTTTTTCATGCAATTTCAAAAATAAATATATAATATGGTGTGATGATGAGTAAAGGAAGAATTTGGTATGTCTTTGCGTATTTTACGCACGAAAAATCGTTGACGATTGCGAATAACGGGGACGGCAACCTTGGCTAAGAGTTCCTTTAAGCCTTCAAACTTTTTCCTATAAAATTTTGATGTGTGTGTCGTGGAGAATTTGCTAGCGGGGAAGAGTTTTGGTTGCAAAGGGGAGTGGGCGTGAGTTTTCAATGGGGTTAGGGTGGGTTTAGAATATTATATAGTTAATTAAAAATACTGATCAAGCTTAGGCCCATTAGGAAGTCAATTAAGCCCAATTAATCTCATTAGTGTTTAATAAAATATTAAAAATAATTTTGTTTCATAAATTTGTGAATTTATTAACCGGGTTGCGAAAACGTTCGTATTTTGATTTGAAAATCCAACACCGATAAAAATTACGTCCCGACGTATAAAATCTCCTCAAAACCCTTTATTTTCAAAAATATGAAAAATTAACACCCATATTTTAAATATTTAAAAACAATTGTTTAATAAAAACATTTTCTAATTTTTAGCCATCGGTCTCCGTTCCTCGATCGCAACTCGAATAACCTTTAAAAATACATTTTAATGCAACCATATAGAAAAATATATTTTAAACATGTCAAAATGAACAACATAATTAATTAATGCAATTAAAACATTTAATTAAAATACAAAGTAATTTAATAACTCGTGCATGTGGTTCGCGTTGACTTTTAAATTTTCGGGGCATTACCATCTTCCCCCCTTAAATTGAATTTCGTCCTCGAAATTTGCTTATCCTTAATAACCCAAAGTTTAGACTCAGTTCTAGTATCCCAAAAATCTACGCTTCCGCTGTGCTACTCTTATAAAACTTAAGTTCTAGAATGTCCTTACGTCTCCTTGATCCCAATAAAAATTTCCTTCTAAATCCTTATTTGCGATTTGCAACAAAAAAAACCCATAATGACTTAGTGCTATATTATTATAACCTCGAATTTCAACTTTTTTTCAAATTCTCCAATAGAAAAATATGGATGACCATACTTATCGTATATTATTTTCCTTATTTTATACCTAATTTTTCATCAACTTATCATATTTCAACCTTAAAATCCCAAACACATCTGCTAACGCTTATATTTTCAAGCCTAATATCGATTCATTCTTAAAAACCTTGGATTAACATTTCTTACAACATTATAACCAAGATATTCCACGGTTCCAAATATTCTTAAAAGTCCAAATCATAAAGAATTTCTTACCAATTAACACATTCAATTCTCACTTATTGTTAGACTAGTTCCCAAATTCCTTAACAATTGCAAAATCAATTCTTAATTTCCTAAAAAATTATCTTAATTGGTCCTTAATAATTCTAAGATTAACACATAAGTTTTTGGCATTCTTAATCTTCTTCTACAAGTTTTCCATAATATAATTTCAAAATTTTAAACTTATTTACCCAAAAATCAATTCTCATAACCAATATTACATTTCCATCAAAATTTAAAATCTCAATTTATATATTTTCTTACTCCCAAAGTCGTTGTAATCCTCGAGTAATTATTCCTTATGTGAAATTCCCAAAATTAATTCAACTAGTAACCACGAATCATAAATATTTTCTTAGAAAATCTACGTGTCCCAAAGCATTAATGATATTCACGATTAACTTACGGCACAAAAAGTAGAACGTCAATACTAAACCCAAAAATCAACATAATCCAATTCCCCCACAAAGCCAACATGCATTAAAATCAAATAATTTCTAATTTCATATCATATCACGTAAAAAAAATTCTAGAGCATATAAAACATATATCATCATAAAGCTATTAAGCATGTGACGTAAACATATAATTCATATAATTATGCAGGTAACATCAAAAATCATATAAAACATGTAAACTTACATACTGAGGCTTGACGACTGAGCTTCTCGGACTGATGGTGACACAACCCTTTACAGAACCATTGCTCTGATACCAACCTAAAAAGCAATAACTATGAAAAGTAGAGCCCATATTATAACCTCACAAAAACCACTCATAAATAAAAAAATAAAAATCTTAAAAAATTATTCTTAAGGTAACATAAAATCATAAATCATAACTAGTGTCGAAAACTAACGTCGGTTCTTGGGTTATGTGCACCTTCAATCCAGTCAGATCAACCATCAACACCTCCATCATTTTCATAATCACCTGCATCAATCACACCTAGTGAGTCTAAATACTTAACACATCATATTCTTGACAACGAGTACTACATATAAAGATCACATACAATAGTGAAAAATAATTGTACTTAAAATATCGTTTCCATGAAGATGCATAAACTTAAAACATAACATTTTCGTAAACATTTTCATTATGCATAAACTTTAAATAAAAACATTTTCATAATGCATAAACTTTAAATAAAAAAATTTTCATATCAACACATTCATATTCATATTAACGCATTCATATTCGTATTCATATTCGTGTTTGTTGAATTCAGATCGTGATTGTGACTCGTATTCTTAAACGTATTGGGCGATGGATCCATCTACATGTAACCACAGTACTGGGCGGCGGGGACACCAGCAACACTCTCATCAGTCAACTGGGCCTTGGCCTTACGTATTAACATATTCGTATTCATATCCGTATCCAAGGAAACACGATAGTCGGGCTCCCACTGGGACCATAACCCTCACGATAATTCCAACATATCACGTATTTAGTCACCATCTCTTCACGTCATTCAACATTTCTTATTCTCATCACTTAATAAAAAAATGCATATAATATCGTTTTTCTTTTAAACCAAGCATGCAACATATCTTTTAACGTTTTCGTTTAATCATAAAACACAAACATTTAAAATAATAAATCATTACATTTTAAATCATAAAATCTATAAACATTTTAACATGTAAAGACCCATAACATTTTAATATAACCATTTTAACATATAATGATCCATAAACATTTTTAAAATATAAACATTTATTTAAAATAAACGTTTTGACAACTTAAACTGTAATCCACAGCACGAGAAATTCTCCAGAAAATCCTTACGTCTTTTGTGAGAAATTCGTCTGTTCGATTTTGAATCTGACTTCAGTACTGTGTTCCTATAAACGCAGGCTACAACTGGACGTAAGTTTTGTTACGTTTAGACATGATTTGAATTTATGATGTTGTCAGAATTGAATACGAATCAGATATGATGTTTCTGCTACAGTAGGCATTGTATAATTGAAGTCAGATTAAAGAATAGACTGTTTATACAATTGTTATGATTTTCAGAGTTGAATTAATTGAGATTTGACATCAGAGTGTGTTACTACTGATTTTAAGTGTACCTATATTGAGATTATGAATTGTACTGATATTGATTATGAATTCTGGTATTATATATGTGATGTTGAGATTGACGGGATTATCAAGACTGTATTATTATGCCGTCGAGACATTAGTTGATTTAGATTGATCAGATTCAGTAATGATTTCGGATGTTTCGTGATATCATTGATATGAATTAGATTGTACCTTGTTCAGATATGGATCAGATTATATACTGATTTGTGTATTGATCAGAACAGGTTTTGAATTGAGTTATGTACTGATATTGTATTTATACGATTGTCATTGCCAAACTGGATATGGACAGATCAGAATACAAGACTTCGTCTTCGTCAGACCGGGAAGACAAAGGTATAAATAAATGTTGATTCAAGATTGCACAACTCGAGTTAGGTTTGACTTGAGTTTCCCTAAATCACATACTTTATTTTATTGCATTGATATTTGCAGATTATCAGATTGATATGTTAATCTATCGACTTAGAGCAGAGTCATAGTTGAAGTCTAGGACAGATCAGCCTAGCTAGGGCAGAACCGCCGAGTCTTTGTCAGAACAACTGAGACTCTAGACTTAAGGAGTATCGATGAGCTTAGATGTAGATCGACTTCTATTGTAGACATTCGATACAGCATGCCGAAGTCTAAATTAGATCGGGATCCCTAGATTAGAAATAAGTTGAGATAAGATAACGAGTCATTAATTTAAATACAGATTGGTATTAATTCATCTAGTCAGATTGGATACATGTTTTAATGTTTGTTTATGCTCTTATATATGTTTTATATGATTGCATGCTTACATTGTTTATACTGGGATATTTATATCTCACCGGAGTTATCCGGCTGTTGTCTTGTTTGTATGTGTGCATGACAACAGGTGGGGCAGGATCAGGGTCAAGAGGATGATGAAAGATCGAGATTAGAGTGGTGATTCCGGACTTATTGTAGATTTCGTTTAATACTTGAAAGTTAGTAGTTGAACCTTAGACTAGTTTGAATAATTGTTGTACATTATTGTACTTTTATACTGAGATGTATAATAGTTAAATTCCATTACGTTCCGCACTTACATTTTAAAAAGAAAAATTTTTAGACCCTGTTTATCTTAATTGATAATTAGTCCCAATGATGATTAAGAACATGATTAGCATCCGGGTCCCCGCAACAGGTGGTATCAGAGCGATAGATCCTTTAGACTGAGATAGAAGAGAATGAGCGGGGTAGATTGAGTTTTTCTTTCCTTGCATGTGATTGCTAGCATGAGATTTATTATAATGTTGATTTACATTATGTGTGCTAGCATGAGTTATTGCTTTCCTTATTACATGTTGTATTGCTATCCGAGTTTATTACAACATGTATTGATCAAGACTGAATCAGAACCGATTCTGGATCAGAGATATATGATCAGAGGAGGGCTGAGACAGATTGTATAGATTGTGTACTAATCTGTTTGATAATCAGATATACCGCCTCGAAGAATTTCAGAAAAAGGTAGTACTTCGACTAGCCAGATGGGTGTGTCAGAAATTTTGATAGAAACAGAATTGAAGAGGTTTCAGTCATTTCAACCGCCGATTCTGAAGGGTACTGAGATGCCAGTTGACTGTGAGAATTGGTTAGAAGACATAGAAATGCTATTTGAATTTCTTAGTTTCACAGATGATTGTAGAATTACACTGATTGAGAACCAGCTACAAGAGATTGCAAAGAGTTGGTGGCGGATAACCAAAGAAGCTTTGGAACAACGTAATTCATTGATTACGTGGAAAATTTTTAAGGTTGAATTCTACCAAAGATTTTTTCCCTTCTCAGACAGACAAGACAACAGTGCAGGTTTTCAGAATTGAGACATGTGCACTTGAGTATTGATGAGTATTTGGCTCAGTTCTTTACGTTACTGCGTTTTGTCCCTCATGTGGCTAGAAATGATGAAGCTATATCTAGTCAGTTCATTCAAGGATTGAATCCGGAGATACGTACACTGGTGAATGTGAAACGACCGATTAATTTTGCTGATACATTGAACAGAGCCAAAAGAGAAGAAATCGTTCTGATAGGACAAAAGGGAGCATCATGTGATCTCCCATCACTGAGCTCACATCAACTGCCTTCCAGAGCTGAGATTGGCAGTAGCAGTGGTGAAAAGACAGAACAGCTGAAAATTCAGAAGAAACAGTCTAAGAAGTTGGGAAGTGGACCGAGTGGTTCATCTAGCTCCAGTGTTTCCAGCCCGAGTTATACAGGCATATATTGCAGAGCTTGTGGAGGAAGACATCCTACAAAGCAATGCCAGGGAGTGACTGGTATTTGCAATATATGCAAACAGCGGGGACACTTTGCGAGAGTTTGTCCACAGAGAGATTCCCGAAGATTTCAGGGATCAGGATCCTGTGGTGGTAGTGACTGAGGAACAGACCCAAGAGACACTTGATGATATAGTGGCGGGTACTGTTCTTTTATGATTGGATTGCATATGTATAGATACATACTAAGGCATGCTCTACGATTATTTTGACTGAGTTGCATGGAGATATGTTTATCTGTTGGGTCTATTTGTACTGTAGTATTGACTTCTTTACCTTTTGAGAAAAGATTGATATCAGAGAGTTCTGTATACTACGGTAAGAGAAGAATGAGATCGAGTTAGATTATGATGTACTTGTGTTTTCAAATTTGACTGCATTATCGATATTAATATGCTAAACAAGTACAGAACTATTATAGATTCCTTTTAGGAGAGTATAAGATTCAGACCAGATATGGCTGATAAGTAGAGATCTCACAGTAAGGATTCTAGATTTAGAATTCCTTTGATATTTGTGTTATCTATGACTCGATTGTTATAGAAAGGAATAGATGGTATCCTTATGTATTCAGTAGATCTACTGAAATCGAGCCTAGCATTGGCAGATTTGCCAGTGATATACGAATTGGCTGATGTTGCCCTGATAAGATTTCAGATTTGCTTTATATCAGAAAGCACTATGCCAAAAATCACTTTTTACTTCAGATAATATCTGAAGTAATAGGGTACTTAAGTGCCGAAGTATATGGACGTGAAGTAATAGATGTACCTTTTACTTCGCATAATACCCGAAGTTGTAGTATTGAAAATACCGAAGTCTTTTGGCCGGTTTTGGGAGAAAAACCGGTCCAGAATTGGACCGGTGTCGAAGTAATAAATGTGTTTTACTTCATCGATTATAGTGAATAATGAAGTAGTATATCATATAACTTCCTCTTAATTATTATTTAGCGACGGAATTCATGTTCAAAACCGTCGCTATTTTGCGACGGAATTCATGTTCAAAACCGTCGCTATTTTGCGACAAAGTAATGTTAAATACCGTCGCTAGTGTGCGACGGAATTTATATCAAAAACTGTCGCTACTTAGCGACGGGGTTCATATGAGTTCCGTCGCTAATATGTTAGGTAAATTAAAAAAAAATTTAATAAATTTGTGTTATGAATTGGTGCGGTAAAATATAAAAAATTTAATAAATCTGTGTTATGAATTGGTACAATCGTGTAAAAGATAAAAATTTTAAGTATCGTAAAGTGGTAAAATCGTGTAAGAAATAAAAATTTTAAGTGTTGTGAAATTGTAAAATCGTGTAAGTGATAAAAATTTTAAGTGTTGTGAAGTTGTAAAATTGTGTAAGTGAGAAAAAAATTTGAATTGTTGTGAAGTGAAGTGGAAGAAATTGGAGAGAATTTGTATGTATTTATAGAGAGTGGTGGAAGAAAATAGAGGGAAAAATAGGCGGGATTGAATTTTTTTGAAAATGGCGACGGTTTTAGTAAAAACCGTCGCAACATTTTAAATCGGCGACGGTTAAAATGGAGGGAAATATATCCGGGGTGAAATTTTTTTGAAAATGACGACGGTGTTCTTTTAACCGTCGCCTAATTTTTAATCGGCGACGGTTGACTTTAACCTGTCACTACTTTTAGCGACGGTCAAAGAACAACCGTCGCTAAATATAGCGACAGTTTTTAAAAAACAGTCGCTAGTTTTAAATATGCGACGGTTTTTGTTTGACCGTCGCTAAAATTAGCGACGGGTTAAATTAAACCGTCGCCGATTTAAAATTCGGCGACGGTTTAAAAAATCCGTCGCGTGTTTTAATCTTTTTACTTCACTCCATCGTATTTTCATTATTTTTTACTATTTTTTACTTCATCAAAATTGATATGCCGAAGTAAAATATATAAAAAAAATACAGTGAAGCCCGTGTTTTTAAACATCCGAAGTAAAATATATTATTTTACTTCGCTTGTGTTATTAATGAAGTTATTGGTAATATATTACTTCGTAATTTATTTTTGCCGAAGTAACGCCTGGCGAAGTAAAATGTCATTTTTCACATAGTGAAGATAGATTTCAGAATTGAATTGAGATCAGGTACTGTTTGTGCTTTAGAATTCAGCACAGAATGACATTGAATATACAGAATGATACTGAATGAATTGAAAGAATTGAAAGATCAGTTGAAGAGTATTGACCAAGAGTTACAGCTGATTTAATGTTTCTCTTTGGCATGTTTCCGTATGTTCAGAGATATTCTGATGACTTCATGCTCATTATATCTATGATATCTTGATATATTCGCAGCATCTGATCGATTGAATCAAACAATTGAAAATTGTATTGAATATTCTGAGAACTATGATTATTGTATACAACAGTTATTCAGATATGAATCTTGCTTGAAACCGATTGTATTCAGAGTATGTGATATCTGAAGTTAGTATACCGATTGATTTTGATACAGTTGAGATTATGATCAGTGGATGAGAATGATACCGATATCAGAAAGATCAGAAATATCAGAAATTTCAGAATTGTCAGAAATGTCAGAAATTTATTTTGTCTGAGTTGGCAGATTATCTTATCTGATTATGTTTTGAACTGCTTGAGAATTGTTAGCTTCTAGATCAGTATAGATTATTGATATTCTGAATCTGATTTGATAGTGTTGTTGTGCTAAATCCATGTTTGATACAGATTTTTTGAACCGTTGAGATTATATACCGTTCAAACCGAATCAGAATTGAATTCGAAAATTTCAGCTGTCCAGAAATTTGATCAGAATGTTCAGAACTAGATTTCGATAATCAGAGCAGTGCATCGATCAGAGTGACAGATGTTTGATTCATACTGTATGAGAATGAGTATCTGGTGATGTCAAATGTTTCAGATTTGTACAACCGAATTTGATATCGATAGTCAGAACCGAATACCAGGTAGGTATTTTCCTTTAATTTATATTATTAAATGATTTGCTTGTACCAAATAGTTTGAATTTGAAATGACAAACAGTGTCAGCAACACACAGTAGTGGATTCAGTTTTCATATTGGTGACTGAAAATGTATAATATTCGAACAGACAGTTAAATCAGTTATGGCAGAATCTGTACTGAAATATTGGCAGAATTTGTACTGAAAGGTCTGAATTAGCAATAAATGAAGATAGAAAGATAGAGATCAGAAGATTTATTACAGAATTTGAATATTTCTGACTAGACATGGGGAGTATAATTCGATGAATTTCGTAATAAGATTGATGTGATTCTTCAAACACGAAAATCAAACGCGCCCAAAATCTGAGTCACGCCCTCGATTCGATGGAATAAAGAAACGGTTGTGTTTTCCCGATCTTTGAAACAAGTAATGGATAGGTGTGATAATCGCCTCTAGATCACGCGGTCTAGCAACAATTAATCAACGAGAGAAACAATCGCGTTTCAAGAGAACCTCCAAAGAACCTGCCCTGGGCAACCCTCGTGAAAATCGATCGACAAACGCCACAAAAGATAAATCTTTTGATAAGTTTGATTTGATACAACGCAAAAGTTATCACGAAACTTAAGCTTGTGTTGAGAGAATTCCCAAAGGAATTTTCATAAACTCAATAATGAACAAAAGTTTTTGCAATGATTGAAAATTAGTCTATATATTGATACCAAATCACAAAGATATGAAATCTAGTTACCTAACTAATTAAAACTCTAAATTAGGAAAAAATATTCTCGCCAAAACATATAGGACACGGATCCCGTGTATGCCTCCGGATGAGGGTCCGTGTACACTCGGCAAAAATATTCTCCGGGAAACAAAGGACACGGACCCCGTGTAGAGGTCCGGAGCAGGGTCCGTGCAGACTCGGGAATTCGCCTTCTCGACTGTACTGGGCACGGACCCCGTGTGCAGGTCCGTGCTCGGGATGTGCAGCCTCGGGTCTTTTGAACAATGCTTGAATAATGTCCTTTGGCTTTTCCCACGCACTCCCATGCATCACGAGACCTACTTCCTTGCTCATCAATCCTTGTAGGGCCTCTTTGAACTTCTTTAGCCGTCCTTTGAACGCCATGCCCGGCCAGATTCACATCATACTCCCCTTCTTCAAAAAGATTTGTCCTCAAATCTTGCCCCCCTGCACAAAAACGAAGCAAGTTAGTAATAAAAAGAATTAAATTATCAACATGCTTACCTTTCAGCACTAGGTTGTAGATGCCACCGCTCACACGCGCCATCAACGCCTTGATCCCTAACTCCATGGCAACATTCACTATCAACTCATCAACATCAATATATACCAAATAATAAATGACACCAAATGATAAAATACCATTAAGTATCACAAAAATTAAATTTCTCCCCTTCTTAGACCTAGTCAACACAAAAATGAAATCCATACAAGTGTACGACCATAGCTCACTAAGAATAAGACATAGTTCATGCATGCATGACATAAGAGTCTATCCCAAATGTCAATCTCTTATATGCAATGCATGTTTCACAATCCCACTCAACATACCTCTTCATATGCAACCAACACATATAATCATGCATTTTATCAATGATGAAATCATAACAATATGCATCACTAGCAGGTAACTCATAAAATGAGCATAACATGAACAACTTAATCTCCTTAAAATTATATTCATCATGAACAAAGAAATTCTTATATTCATTTAACTCAACACATGAATTTAATTCTAATGCACATAGGTCATTGCCATGACAAAGTGTCAATTGGACAATTTTTGAAAACTCAAAATCAATAACATTCGAATCTAATTCATGCAATACATATTCATTCTCAATAATATGACACTTCGGTAACAAGATTAAATCACACTCACATCTCCTAAACATCACATTCTCAACTTGTCCCCATAATTCTTGAAAACAAAACAACAATGAATTAAGGTAAGGAAGAAAATCATACCTCCTAGGTGTTGTGTTGACAACTAACCTTACCTCATCGCTATGGCTCTTGAATCCATATGGTTCATCCCATTGTATCCTCACACCATCAACACTTGCTAGCCTCCTTATCATGGCATTACCGTAATCCTGCAAAGAAGAAGTAACAATGCTCGAGGTCGAACCGGCTATATCATCATAATGAGAATAAACCACTTTGTACAAAGGTATATGTAACGGTTGTTGCAATAATAAACAACTCTCAACCTCACTCTTTTCACTCCTTTGGGCCTTTAATTCATTTTTATTTTCTTTTTCTTTGGCCAATTTTGCATTTTTGTCTTTTCTTTCTATGGCCATCTCACTCTTTTGATCACTCATTCTTTCGGCCATTTTAAATTCTTTTTCACTCACACAATTAAACTGCAGTTGATCGTCAGTAATTACAATTGAAATAGACGGATCGAGAAAGGTACATGATGAATCATAACATGCGTGCAACAAATTATTACAACTTTCTTCTTTCTCCTCCATAGCACACACATTAGAAACAAATCCACCATCTAAGAATTCACCCTCCACAGCACAACACTCTATGCTCAAGTCAAAAATCAGTGGAGTACAAACCTTCTCAATTCCCTCAACCTCCACTTTAAGCTCAACTGGCGATTTTACTACAGTCACCTCCTCACGTGGACATTGGGTGATATCATGCCCAACCTCTAGACACCAACAACAGATAATATCACAAGTACTAGAATTTGAGTTTTTAAATGTACCTTGATATTCATGTTTGCTAGCTTGACGCCTCGACTCCTTCTTTGGCCTAACAATGATTTTCTCTTCACTCGACCTCCGTGCGGATGCCAAAATCTCCTTCCACGAGTCACTTCCACCACCTCTCCTATTATTGTGATTTATCCCACGTAACTATAGGGTCATCCCCACATCGTCTCCTACGCAATACTAACTTATCCCACCAAGTCGTAGCATAGTCGGTAAACTCACTGCAAGCTCGTCTTACCTTCATTGCTTCAATATAATCATCCCGGCTCTCAAATACACACTCCATTCTCTCTTCCCACTCAAGGTACGCCTTTGGATCGTCTTCCCCACTGAAAAATGGAATGGTCATCTTCGTGCCACTCAGTCTATACCCTTCTCGGCTTCTATACCCCTTATCCTCATCAGATCGCCTATCATAATGACGATCCACGTGCAACAGCCTATTTCCTCCAAATCTACTACCTCGCCTATTCTCATCAACATGCATATTATACATCTCCTCTTCTTCACACCCCCTATATTTTTTTCGTAGAGGCTTAAACTCCTTCTCTCACATTCTATCCAACCCTCCTAACATCGTTTGAAATTGACGTTCGTCAATCATTATACCTGCAAGAAAAGGTTAGTATAAAACAATAAAATAATAAAGTTTCCTCACCACAAATTCTCACAAATCACTCCAATGAAAATTCACTCGCACTCGTCTTTTTTCCTCACCACAAAACCTCACAATTCACTCCAATGAAAATTCACTCCACTCAAATATTTTCACTCAAGTGAGAATTCTCAAGGGCGCTTAAGTCTCGTGGCTTCCACGTATCAAACTTATGAGATCAATCTAGTGACGCTTGAAATTCGACTCACTTAGACCACACAAGAACAAGCAACTTTGAAAATTGACTAGAATGCGACTAAATGACAAGGACAAACTTAACGCTGAAGTATATAAGCGCTAAAATTCCAATAAACACCCGATTCAAAATTTTTTTTTCAGGTGAACAGTAATTCCGGCGGATGAACAGTAACTCCGGCATTGAATAGTAACCCCGACAATGAATAGTAATTCCGATAGCGTGAATAGTACATCCGGTGATGAACAGTAATTCCGGCAAGAATAGTAACTCCGATGAACATTAAATCCGTCGTGAATTGTAAATCCGGCGAATGAACAGTAATCACGAATTTTTTTCGTGAACAGTATTTCCGCCGCGATGAACAGTAATTACTCCGCTATGAATAGTACTTCCGGCGATGAATAGTAATTCCGTCGATGAACAGTAAACACGCGGTCTAGCAACAATTAATCAACGAGAGAAACAATCGCGTTTCAAGAGAACCTCCAAAGAACCCGCCCTTGGCAACCCTCGTGAAAATCGATCGACAAACGGCACAAAAGATAAATCTTTTGATAAGTTTGATTTGATACAACGCAAAAGTTATAACGAAACTTAAGCTTGTGTTGAGAGAATTCTCAAAGGAATTTTCATAAACTCAATAATGAACAAAAATTTTTACAATGACTGAAAATTAGTCTATATATTGACACCAAATCACAAAGATATGAAATCTAGTTACCTAACTAATTAAAACTCTAAATTAAGAAAAAATATTCTCGCCAAAACATATAGGACACGGACCCCGTGTTTGCCTCCGGATGAGGGTCCGTGTACACTCTGCCAAAATATTCTCCGGGAAACAAAGGACTCGGACCCCGTGTAAAGGTCCGGAGCAAGGTCCGTGCAGACTCGGGAATTCGCCTTCTCAACTGTACTGGGCACGGACCCCGTGTGCAGGTCCGTGCTCGGGTCCGTGCAGCCTCGGGTCTTTTGAACAATGCTTGAATAATGTCCTTTGGGTTTTCCCATGCTCTCCCATGCATCACGAGACCTACTTCCTTGCTCATCAATCCTTGTAGGGCCTCTTTGAACTTCCTTAGCCGTCCTTTGAACGCCATGCCGGGCCAGATTCACATCAAAAATCATTGCAATACTTTCCAGATTGTGATATGATATGATTGTGATTGACCGATTGTTCAATCTATATCTATTAGTTTGTACAAGATAACGTACAAACATGACCAGATGACAAAGATCGATGTCAAGAAATGGTCAGATTGACCAGAATGTAGAACTAGACTATATCAGATTGTGATTTTGATTGATTTTGTACTTGTGGCAGCATATACCATAAGCTTTCACATACATTATCCACCGACTGACAGATAGCCGGAGTGGACTATCCAGATATTGGAAGATATTGGTGGAACTGTAGTGCTGGATGCTAGCACTAATTAATATGACAGATGGTCACTTTATGAATTATGGTACAATGATAGTCAGCAGGTGAGTAATGAGATAATTACAAGCGAGACATTGTACAGTGAGAACTACAGATTTCTTTGGTATAAGAATAATATCTCGGAGATACCTGAAATAACATTTGTTATGGTCAGAGATATGACAAAGAAAATGTAGCTAAATTCAGAAGAAAATGAAGATAGCTCAGACCAGACAGATTAAATATGCCAAAGTCGGACGATGACTATTGGTATTTGGGGCTGAAGATTTAATATATCCTTGAACGGGATAAACAGATTTAATAACAGATGATGATAAGGAATTGTTAGGAGCTGTAATTGGGCATATACGGATGTTGTATAGCCAGTATTACGAGATTGACTTTGTCAAAACTATATGGAGGGGTATTATGATATTATACTTCTTGAATTCTTATTCCAGATTGGAATCGGAGATCCGCTAAAGAGAATATTTCAGAACGAAGATTATTCTGTTGTTGAAAACACGGTAAGATTGTCAGAATCTCAAAGAAACTAATTGAGAGATAGAATCTGATATGAGATTAAGATTTCAGAATTGATTTATCGAGATGAGCTTCTGATTTAAACTCGGTATACATTTCTTCCAATATGTCTGAATTGATTTCTTGCGAGTTCGAGGACGAACTCAGATTTAAGAGGGGGAGAAATGTAATGCCCGAGATTTGAGTACTGTAATCAGAAGTTGATTAATTGACAGAATTGAGATATCAGGAGTTAAAATAAGACATGAAAGGAAAATCGGGCAATGGTGCATAACAAGTCAAGAAGTTGGGCAGAACATGTGGCGCCCGAGCGGTAGGAAAAGACCGCCCGAGCGCCAATGCATCACAAGATTGAAGTTTGGACAGAAAGTCTGGCGCCCGAGCGGTAGTTTGCGACCGCCCGAGCGCCAGTGTGTAAACCACCGAGGCTAGGACAGGAGGTTCCGCGCCCGAGCGGTAAAGATTGACCGCTCGAGCGCGAATCATGCAAAACGAAATCGAGCCACTTGCCTTTCATGCACGAGACGTGTATATATATATGTATACACAAAGGTAAATCATTCAGAATTGATAAGAAAGATTAAAGAATAGACTGTTTATACAATTGTTATGATTTTCAGAGTTGAATTAATTGAGATCTGACATCAAAGTGTGTTATTACTGATTTTAATTGTACCTATATTGAGATTATGAATTGTACTGATATTGATTATGAATTCTGGTATTATATCTGTGATGTTGAGATTGACGGGATTATCAAGACTGTATTATTATGCCGTCGAGACATCAGTTGATTTAGATTGATCAGATTCAGTAATGATTTCGGATGTATCGTGATATCATTGATATGAATTAGATTGTACCTTGTTCAGATAGGATCAGATTATATACTGATTTGTGTATTGATCAGAACAGGTTTTGAATTGAGTTATGTACTGATATTGTATTTATACGATTGTCATTGCCAAACTGGATATGGACAGATCAGAATACAAGACTTCGTCTTCGTCAGACCGGGAAGAAAAAGGTATAAATAAATGTTGATTCGAGATTGCACAACTCGAGTTAGGTTTGACTTGAGTTTCCCTAAATCACATACTTTATTTTATTGCATTGATATTTGCAGATTATCAGATTGATATGTTAATCTATCGACTTAGAGCAGAGTCATAGTTGAAGTCTAGGACAGATCAGCCTAGTTAGGGCAGAACCGCCGAGTCTTTGTCAGAACAACTGAGACTCTAGACTTAAGGAGTATCGATGAGCTTAGATGTAGATCGACTTCTATTGTAGACATTCGATACAGCATGCCGAAGTCTAAATTAGATCGGGATCCCTAGATTAGAAATAAGTTGAGATAAGATAACGAGTCATTAATTTAAATACAGATTGGTATTTATTCATCTAGTCAGATTGGATACATTTTTTAATGTTTGTTTATGCTCTTATATATGTTTTATATGATTGCATGCTTACATTGTTTATACTGGGATATTTATATCTCACCGCAGTTATCCGGCTGTTGTCTTGTTTGTATGTGTGCATGACAACAGGTGGGGCAGGATCAGGGTCAAGAGGATGATGAAAGATCGAGATTAGAGTGGTGATTCCGGACTTATTGTAGATTTCGTTTAATACTTGAAAGTTAGTAGTTGAACCTTAGACTAGTTTGAATAATTGTTGTACATTATTGTACTTTTATACTGAGATGTATAATAGTTAAATTCCATTACGTTCCGCACTTACATTTTAAAAAGAAAAATTTTTAGACCCTGTTTATCTTAATTGATAATTAGTCCTAATGATGATTAAGAACATGATTAGCGTCCGGGTCCCCACATAAACCATAAACATTTAAAGTACACACAGTAACATCATAAAATTTATAAACATTTAAAATAATCATATTAGCATGTAAAACAACATTCAGGACACTGCCATGATATTTACTAATTTTTAGGTGAAAAAAGTCCGTTTTACCAGTGGACGTAAAATTTCAAGTTTTTGACTTTTTCTTAATTCCATTGATTCTAATCTCTCCCAAATAATTATTTAAGCTTACATTGATTTTCTCATATTTTTATTTATCTTAAATCAAGGAATTTTAAATTTATCTTTAAATAAGACGTATTACTGCGTTTACTGCGTTTTAATCACGAAATAAACCAAACCTTAATATAAAATTCCCATTTTAAAACTTAGACTTTTAATAATTATTTAAGCTTAAACCTAATTTTCCATAATTTTATTCCGCATAAAACTAGGTGTTTCAATTAATTTGTTAATTAATGTTTCGTGCGGCGATTAAATCCCGGATAAATCCAAAACTCATTATTTTGATCCCAAATTTTAAACATAGCATTTTTAATATTAATCTACCCTTCCAAGTCATGATCCATACCCGTGGACCCATGGATTCAATTTTTGTTCTATAATTTTTGTTTTTTGACCCTTAACCGAACACACCGAGCCATCTCCCAAAATACTCGAGCCACGTCCAAGCCACCCTCGTGCCAAACCACATCCAACCCACCTAGGGATCCTACTAAGCAAGCCCAGCCCGAAACACCCGCCCTGGCCCTCTCAAAAACCTCCTGGAACTTGACCAAATAATGTACAAGTGTTGTACGTGTATTACCCTGAGCAATAAGACTCCCACCTAGTCTAGGACCCTTCCAGCCTGGACCACGCCCAGACCCAGCACAGACCAGCCCAAGCCCTTGAACTCGCGCCCGAAGCACTGCCCATGACAGCAACTTCTCGCACAGCACATGCTGCGATGCGTCCCTCACATTCCCTCTCGCCGACAACCAACTAGGCCGCACTAGCCCCTGTCCAAACCCTTCTGCACCTTCTTAGGACCCTAAGGACCTAGCCTAGCCCAGCCCCAAATCCCATTGCTGAGACCTCTCTTCTCCCTGCATGTTGCAGCACATGCGCATCTCCCATAGCTTGTGTCTCGGGTGGAGTCCAAGGACTCCTCTTAGGCCCTGGTTTTCGAGTCCTAGCGTGGCTAGGACTCTTCCCTTGACCCATAACACTCCTAGCTCGCCCTGGTCTAGCCCCAGCCAAGCCAAGCTCTTACTCACCATCAACCGAGCCCCTAAGATCAATGTGGCAGAAACGTATTCCCAGCTTGCTTTATTCACGTGAGCAGCATATTGGGGTGATTTGGGACTCTCTAAAACATGTAAAAACATCCCTTAACCGTGTCCTAATCATGACAACCACATTTTAACTCATTAAACATGTTTTTGAATCAATTAACAAGCTTTCAAATTCATGATGAAGCACAAAAACGAAAATAATAAAAGTGTATCTTGTTTTTCTTGTAATTTCAAACATAAATATATAATATGGTGTGATGATGAGTAAAGGAAGAATATGGCGTGCCTTTTTGAATTTTACGCACGAAAAACCATTGACGATTGCGAAGAACGGGGACGGCAACCTTGGCTAGAAGTTCCTTGAAGCCTTCAAACTTTTTCCTCTAAAATTTTGATGTGTGTGCCGTGGAGAATTTGCTAGTGGGGAAGAGTTTTGGTTGCAAAGGGGAGTGGGCGTGAGTTTTCAATGGGGTTAGGGTGGGTTTAGGATATTATATAGTTAATTAAAAATACTAATCAAGCTAAGGCCTATTAGGAAGTTAATTAGGCCCAATTAAGCTCATTAGTGTTTAATTAAAATATTAAAAATAATTTTGTTTGATAACATTTTTGAATTTATTAGTCGGGTTGTCAAAACATTCGTATTTTGTTTGAAAATCCAACACTCATAAAAATTACGTCTGTTCGTATAAAATCACCTCAAAACCCCTTATTTTCAAAAATATGAAAAAACATCATCTATATCTTAAATAATTAAAAGCAATTATTTAATAAAAGCATTTTCTATTTTTTAACCATCGTCTCCGTTCCTCGATCGCAAATCGAATAACCTTTAAAAATACATTTTAATGCAACCATATAGAAAAATATATTATAAACATGTCAAAATGCACAACATAATTAATTAATGTAATTAAAATATTTAATTAAAATACAAAAGAATTTAGTAACTCGTGCATGTGGTTCGCGTTGACTTTTAAATTTTCAGGGCGTTACATGTATGGTATGATATCGACACGTCCCGATGTTGCTTACGCTCTAAGTGTTACAAATAGATATCAGACGAACCCTGGTCCAATATATTGGAAGGCCGTGAAGGATATTCTTAAGTACTTGAGAAGGACTAAGAACTGTTCATGGTCTATGGAGATGGAGAATTTAAATTGGAAGGCTACACTGATTCTAGCTTCCAATGTGACGTAGATGATTCGAAATCGACCTTTGGTTTTGTATTCATTCTTAATGGTGCAGTTGTCTCTTGGAAAAGTTCCAAGCAAGACACTGTTGCGGATTCCACTACTGGAGCTGAATACATTGGTGCATCTGCTATAGCCAAAGGAGCAATTTGGATGAGGAATTTTGTCCAAGAGTTGGGTGTTATTCCTAAAGGAGTTGATCCAGTCCCCGTGTACTGCGACAACACTGGTGCCGTTGCGCAAGAAAAGGAAGCAAATTCTCATCAACGATCCAAACACATACAGATGAAGTTCCACATCATACGGGAGATTTGTTAGAGTAGGTGTCCGGCAAGCCAACATGTGGCTCCGGTTTTATTGACTCTGATGTAAACAATCTTTATTTTAATAATATTATTTTATTCGATTATGGAATTATACTTTAACTGTATACCCATGCAAGCTGCATAGATAAAGTCCTTGAATGTACAATAGGTACCATGAGGTCTGCGTCCCAACGTAAGATGATGAAACTCATTAGGAAGCGTACCGTATATTCTAAACAGGTTCCTAGTCGATTCAGCCGCCTAAAACAAGGATAAAGGTCGCTCGAGCTCGAGACTAGCATCTGTGGAGTAAACACCATGTTTCAATGGTAAGGGCATAGAGATGTCCATTCACACAGATGGGTGATCATTTGATGATGCACTGAACAACCCTCCCTCGGACTGTCCAAGTGGTTCTCACTTATCGAGTGGAATAGTCCGCAGTTATGATTGTACCCATTAGTCCTTTGACCCGGGACAATGTAAGGGCTATGCGTACTAGCATGCACTTTGATCCGTTTACCGGCTCCATCGAGGGTCATTAGGTGGCGAGGTTGGGTGTAGTTTCGAAATACGTAGGAGTAAATACATTGTAGTCGGGGATTCACCGTTACCTACGAGTAAAGATATCCTATGTGGTCTGATGAGTCAATAGTGCAAGGAATCTCTGGCCGGAGTAAGACATGTGCAGTTTGGAAAGGTTTTTCCTCAGTTGCGCGTACCATGACACTATTACTCAAAGATAAATTACATCGTTGTCGAATTCATATGCAACTCTCGATATACCAATGGTTGCAGATTCGACCGGGATATATGTGTTGAAGGTACCGTACTGTACGCTAACCATGACTAAAGGTTCTTGCAAGCACTATCAGAGATACCTAGGAGATCATGGGGCGATGCTACTAGACGCTCTTACCATGATCCGATGGGTGTAATCAGAAATGAGTTCTGACATTCTTGATCAAGGAGTTGATGAAAAGAAACGGGTTAACTAGGGTAAACCCGAATAAGAATAAACGTTATTTTGAATCACATGGAGATGTGAACCCACGGCTAGCTGTATCCCTGAACCATTGAGGGTCACACAAGTATCGGATTCTGTGTTCCCGTTGAGATAGTCAAATTTCAAGGAGTTGGAATTTGGCGACTGTAGTTGATGGAGATCAAACAGGAAGCTTATATAGGAGTTTATGAGCTGATTCCATAGGATGGAAGAAATGAAAGTTAGCATGATTGCTAAATAAGGAAGGAGAGTAGAACTTCCTGTTTTGTGAAGGAGTTCACTAAAACTGGCAGCTGCCAAATATGGTAACTGCCATATATGGTAAGTTCTAAATTTGGTAAATTAAAATTTTTATATTCGAAATGTAATAGCCGAGCCCGGTGAACGGTACGGTTTAAGTTTTGTATGTTTATTGTGTTATGTGATTTAGATGTTTAGGGTTGTATTATGGGTTATAGTATAGTTGGTATTATTGTTTTATGGCATGGTTGATATTGTTAGTTGATGGTGGTTGCGTCGTTTCAGTGTTTCGGATCAATTTTAGTTGCATTAGTATTGTTCTTGCCCGTGACCAGACCGCACCTGCGCTCATAGAGAGGACCGCACCCGCGGTCTAAATTGTTGGATTTTGGTGGTTTGGCCGTGAGTACACCGCACCCACGGTGATGTGTGTACCGCACCCGCGGTATTTGCAGGACCGCACCCGCGGTCGTATTTTTCAGGGAACTGTTTGGATTGCCGAGAGCTTAGCGCACCCGCGGTGCTTGTTGGCAGCGCACCCGCAGTGATGAACAGTAGAGGTATGGTCGAGATTTTAAGTAGCTTTTTGGTTGAGTTGACTTCACTTTTTCCCATCCCTTTCCTCTCCATCTCGATTTTCTCTCTAGAAACAAAGATTTTCTTCATTTTCTTTCAATTCCTACCTTTGATTCTTGGATCTAGTTGGATTTTTGAGTTGAGATTGAAGTTCTCCTTGGTGCGAGGAAGCTAAGGTAAGCTTTTGGTTGTATTATTTCTTGGTTTGAGATGAGAGATAATTTGGGTTTGTTGTTTATGTTGGTTTAATGGATTATTTAACTTGGGTTCTTGGATATTGAGTTGATGTTGGTGTTATTTATGGACTATTGTGTAGGTGGTGTACCAAAAGTTAGATTCAAGGTGTTCTTGTGGTTTGTAAGTGGAATTTCATCCCTTGTGCTCACATGATTATATATGTATTGTGTTCAAAGGTTTTATTGTGTTATTCCCTTCATTGGCTTCATAACTATGTATTGATTCAATTGTATATATATTGGAGACATTGTATGTCTCAATTGTATTTAAAAAGGGAATACAAAGAGTATAGACTTCAAAGTGATTGATTAAATGCCAAGAGAGAGTTTCAAATGTTTTATTGGATTGATAGATACATAGTCATAGATTGCATGCAATTAGTTGATCAACGACCATAGGCTTATATCCCTCAGAGTTATCGGTTTATATCGATTGGGATACGAGCACCACAGACAGAGTTACTATTGATATCAATCCAATCAGAGTAAAGAGAAATACCATCTCATTGTTATGCTATTGCTATGATATTCATGTTTCAGAGTTGATGGTATTTAATGATTTCAAAGCTATGTTTTACAGAGTATGATATGTTCATTGCTATGTAAGAGTTCCACTTGCTGAGTTTTATACTCATTTCAGTTATTTTCATGTGATGCAGCTAAGAGTGACGGACCAGGACAGTGACAGTGGCCCGAAGTCATATGCATACGAAGTTGGAAGGATGGCATTTTGGACATGATCATAGGAATGATATTTTGTATTTTTGTTATGTCATTTGAATGATCATGTATTTATTTTGGTTGCAAATATTTTGTAAATGATTTTATGTTATGAAATTGTAATCCATCCTACCTTCAAGAAAATTTTAAATTCCGCTGTATTTTAATTGTAACGGGTCAAGGTGTCACATTTAGTGGTATCAGAGCACCGTTCTTTGGACCAATGCATATGACTTCGTCTACTTTCAACTGTCCGGGTATGTTTTCTTTGCATCTATCCATTGTTATCTATTGATATGTATTTTGTGAGCACATTGTAGAGTATGCCTCCTAAGCGTAAGGCGTCAGAGGCTGAGGATAGTTCTTCCTCGAGAGTTGTAGACGAGTTCGGCAAGTTGCTTAAAGAGCAGGCCAAAGTCCATAGCGAGCAGATTCAGCAGCTGCTTCGATTGCAAGGAACAGGACAGGGTAGAGGCCAAGTGAGAGGCCAAGTAGCTCAGGCAGTTGGCACTGATGCCATCTTTTCTGCTTTCAAGAGAATTGATCCACCAGAATTCGCAGGTAGCACTGATCCGTTAGTGGCTGTGGAGTGGATCAAGGCTCTAGAGGCGATCTTCGACCATCTCCACTACGAAGACAGAGACCGAATCAGCTGTGCAGTATTCATGTTGGTATAGGCTGCACGTATATGGTGGAATGCGACAAAGGTTGGTGTCGATGTTTCAGCTTTAAAGTGGTCAGAGTTCACTGATTTGTTCTATGACAAGTATTTCCCAGACGCACTTCGAGCTAGGAAGGTGAGTGAGTTCTTGGAGCTTCGGCAGGGAGGCATGAACGTTGATGAGTACATTCTCAAGTTCGAAGAGGGTTGCCTATTTGCTCCGTATATTGCTTCGAACGACAAAGACAAAGGCGCTCACTTCATTCGAGGACTTCGTGCAGAGATTCGGAGGGATATCAACATGTCCAAAGCTGTGACTTTCAAGGAGATCGTGTCCAAGGCTTTGTTGGCCGAGCAGGATGAGAAGGATATCACCAGAGAAAGGCAGGAGAGGCATCAAGCTATTGCTCAGAGAGGCCAGGGCTCGAATCAGAGAGGCAAGGATCGTTTCAAAGGGAAGGGCAAGATGGAATCGAGTCCTAGACCACCGTCAGTTCCAGTTGATCCCGAGAAGCCACTGTGTCCTAAGTGCAGCAGACATCAACAAGGAGAGTGCAGATTTGGCACTCATAGTTGTTATCGTTGTGGCACTGCAGGCCATATTGCTAAAGATTGTCCAAGGGGAGCGAGCAAGGATAGAGTGCAGGGTCGTATCTTTTCGATGACCAAGGAAGGTATAAACCATGATTCTTCTGTGATCTCTAGCACTATTTTGATTTCAGGCAGAGTAGCTACGACTTTGATTGATACTGGTGCTACTCATTCTTTTATGTCTGAATTGTTTTTGAGATCTTTGGGTATAGTTCCTTCTGTTCTTCCCCTCCAGTTCAATGTTGTTTTGCCTTCGGGGGACGTGTTGTGCCCGACGTCTATTGTTTTTGCATGCCCTATTCATATTGAGGAGCGAGTTGTTTTTGCTGATTTGATTGTTATCCCGATGGTTGCCTTTGATGTTATTCTTGGCATGGATTGGCTGTCGACCTATCGTGCTGTTATGATTGTGTTGCTAAGACGGTGACCTTTGCAGATGATGGCATTAAGGGAGGAGTTCTCGCCAGTGCAGGTACTTCGCTGGTCCTTCCTTTTATTTCTTGTCTTGAGGCTGAGAAGTTGATGTGTAGAGGTTGTGATGTGTTTCTGGCTTCTATTGTGGATGTGGATAGAATGATTAAGTTGAACATTGATGATATTGATGTTGTGAGGGAGTTTGCCGATGTGTTTGAGGATGATGTGCCGGGTTTGCTGCCAGGCAGGGATGTTGAGTTTGTTATTGATCTAGCTCCAGGTACGGTTCCTATTTCTAAGGCTCCGTACCGGATGGCCCCTACCGAGATGAAGGAATTGAAGACGCAGTTGCAGGATCTATTGGACAAGGGTTTCATTCGTCCGAGTTCTTCGCCTTGGGGAGCTCCGGTTCTGTTTGTCAAGAAGAAGGATCGGTCGTTGCGGCTGTGTATCGACTATAGGGAGCTCAACAAAGTGACCATCAAGAACAAGTATCCGTTGCCACGGATTGACGATCTATTTGATCAACTTCAGGGTGCCACTGTATTTTCGAAGATTGATCTTCGATCTGGCTACTATCAGTTGAAGGTTAGGGAGTCCTATATCCCTAAGACAGCGTTCCGGACCAGGTACAGTCATTATGAGTTTCTTGTGATATCTTTTGGTCTGACCAATGCCCCTTCAGTCTTTATGGATCTGATGAACCGTGTGTTCAAGCCTTATTTGGATAGCTTTGTCATTGTCTTCATCGAAGACATCTTGATCTATTCCAAGACCAGGGAGCTTCAAGCCGAGCATCTCAGAGTTGTTCTCCAATTGTTGAGAGAGAAGAGGTTGTTTGCCAAGTTGAAGAAGTGTGAATTTTGGTTGGATCGGATTTCTTTTCTAGGCCATGTTGTTTCGAAAGATGGCATAGCTGTTGATCCAGTGAAGATAGAGGCAGTCTAGAAGTGGCCTATTCCTACTACTGTTTCAGAGGTACGCAGTTTCCTTGGATTGGCGGGTTATTATCGTCGCTTCATTTCAGATTTCTCCAAGATTGCCTTGCCATTGACCAATTTGACGAGGAAGACTGTGAAGTTCGAGTGGTCCATTGATTGCCAGAGTGCATTTCAAGAGTTGAAGGATAAGTTGACGACAGCTCCTGTTCTTTCATTGCCCAGTGGTTCAGAGGATTTTGTTGTGTATACCGATGCGTCGAAGAAGGGTCTCGGTGCAATGTTGATGCAGCAAGGTAAGTTATCGCCTATGCTTCTCGCCAGTTGAAAGACTATGAGAAGAATTATCCGACGCACGATTTGGAGCTAGCAGCTGTGGTTTTCGCCTTGAAGATTTGGCGAAATTATTTGTATGGCGAAAAGTGTGAGATCTTCACAGACCACAAGAGTTTGAAGTATTTGTTCTCGCAGAAAGAGCTCAATATGCGGCAGAGGAGGTGGTTAGAGCTTGTCAAAGACTATGATGTGACTATCAGTTACCACCCAGGGAAAGCGAATGTTGTAGCAGACGCTTTGAGCCGTAAGTCGAGTTCTTCCTTGAGTTCTTTGATTCAGAAGCCGTTGTTGATGGATTTGCAGAGAGAGGAGATTTCTTTGGTGGTTCCGGGGACCATTGCTCGCTTTTCAGCGTTGGTCATTTGGGCTACATTGACGGACAGGATCCGTAGAGAGCAGGCGACTGATTTGCAGTTGTTAGAGTTGAGAGCTAGAGCTGAGGAGAAGGGTAACTCAGAATTTGGATTGAATGGAGACGGTTTGGTGACTTTCAGAGGCCGTATTTGTGTTCCTGTTGGCGATGGTATTCGGTGAGACGTCTTGACAGAGGCTCATACCGCGCCATATTCGATACATCCAGGCAGCACCAAAATGTATCAGGATCTTCGTAGACTCTACTGGTGGCTAGGTATGAAGAAAGATATTGCCGTATTTATTTCTCAGTGCCTAACTTGTCAGCAGGTGAAGATTGAGCACCAGAGACCTGCTGGGACATTGTTGTCATTGCCGATTCCTCAGTGGAAGTGGGAGCATATTACAATGGATTTCGTGACTGGTCTTCCTAGGACGCAGAATGGTTTCAATTCCATTTGGGTTATCGTTGATCGATTGACCAAGTCAGCGCACTTTCTTCCAGTCAAGACGACGTACTCCATGAACCAGTATGCCGAGGATTATATAGCAGAGATTGTTAGACTTCACGGTGTCCCTGTGTCGATTGTGTCTGATCGTGACCCTAGATTTACCTCAGAGTTTTGGAACAGTTTGCACAGAGCTATGGGTTCGCGGTTAGCTTTCAGTACAGCTTATCACCCTCAGAGCGACGGTCAATCAGAGAGAGTCATTCAGATTCTAGAGGATATGCTCAGAGCTTGTACTATTGATTATTCTGGTAGCTGGGATTCTAAATTGCCTCTTGTTGAGTTCACGTACAATAACAGTCACCAGACGACGATTGGGATGGCACCGTATGAGGCACTTTATGGCAGGAAGTGTAGATCTCCCTTGTATTGGGATGAGGTTGGTGAGAGGAAGATGTTGGGACCAGAGTTGATCCAACAGACAGCCGATGTTGTTGCTGTTATCCGTGAGAGGATGAAGACTGCGCAGTCGAGACAGAAGAGTTATGCAGATGTTCGTCGTAGACCTTTGCAGTTTGAGGTTGGCGATCACGTGTTTTTGAAGATAGCACCTCTTAAGGGTGTGATGCGATTTGGCAAGAAGGGAAAGTTGAGTCCGAGATTTATTGGCCCATTTGAGATCTTGGATATAGTTGGTGATCGAGCCTACAGGTTAGCCTTGCCGCCAGATCTTGGCAGAGTTCATAATGTTTTTCACGTATCGATGCTCAGGAAGTATATTGCAAATCCTTCCCATGTTCTTCGCCACGAGCCATTGGACTTGACGCCGAATTTGACGTACCAAGAGATTCCGGTTCAGATTCTGGACCGCAAAGTCAGAGTTTTGAGGAACAAAGAGATCGGCATCGTTAAAGTCCTTTGGAGGAATCATTTGATCGAAGAGACAACGTGGGAACCAGAGTATGAGATGAGAGAGAAGTATCCTGAGTTGTTCGTGCAGTGACGTCAATTTCGAGGACGAAATTCCTCTAAGGAGGGGAGATTGTAATAGCCGAGCCCGGTGAACGGTACGGTTTAAGTTTTGTATGTTTATTGGTTTATGTGATTTAGATGTTTAGGGTTGTATTATGGGTTATAGTATAGTTGGTATTATTGTTTTATGGCATGGTTGATATTGTTAGTTGATGGTGGTTGCGTCGTTTCAGTGTTTCGGATCAATTTTAGTTGCATTAGTATTGTTCTTGGCCGTGACCAGACCGCACCCGCGCTCATGTAGAGGACCGCACCCGCGGTCTTAATTGTTGGATTTTGGTGGTTTGGCCGTGAGTACACCGCACCCGCGGTGATGTTTGTACCGCACCCGCGGTGAGCACCGCACCCGCGGTATTTGCAGGAACGCACCCGCGGTCGTATTTTTCAGAGAACTGTTTGGATTGCCGAGAGCTTAGCGCACCCGCGGTGCTTGTTGGCAGCGCACCCACGGTGATGAACAGTAGAGGTATGGTCGAGATTTTAAGTAGCTTTTTGGTTGAGTTGACTTCACTTTTTCCCATCCCTTTCCTCTCCATCTCGATTTTCTCTCTAGAAACAAGGGTTTTCTTCATTTTCTTTCAATTCCTACCTTTGATTCTTGGATCTAGTTGGATTTTTGAGTTGAGATTGAAGTTCTCCTTGGTGCTAGGAAGCTAAGGTAAGCTTTTGGTTGTATTATTTCTTGGTTTGAGGTGAGAGATGATTTGGGTTTGTTGTTTATGTTGGTTTAATGGATTATTTGACTTGGGTTCTTGGATATTGAGTTGATGTTAGTGTTATTTATGAACTATTGTGTAGGTGGTGTACCAAGAGTTAGATTCAAGGTGTTCTTGTGGTTTGTAAGTGGAATTTCATCCCTTGTGCTCACATGATTATATATGTATTGTGTTCAAAGGTTTTATTGTGTTATTCCCTTCATTGGCTTCATAACTATGTATTGATTCAATTGTTAATATATTATAGACATTGTATGTCTCAATTGTATTTAAAAAGGGAATACAAAGAGTATAGACTTCAAAGTGATTGATTAAATGCCAAGAGAGAGTTTCAAATGTTTTATTGGATTGATAGATACTTAGTCAGAGATTGCATGCAATTAGTTGATCAACGACCATAGGCTTATATCCCTCAGAGTTATCGGTTTATATCGATTGGGATACGAGCACCACAGACAGAGTTACTATTGATATCAATCCAACCAGAGTAAAGAGAAATACCATCTCATTGTTATGCTATTGCTATGATATTCATGTTTCAGAGTTGATGGTATTTAATGATTTCAAAGCTATGTTTTACAGAGTATGATATGTTCATTGCTATGTAAGAGTTCCACTTGCTGAGTTTTATACTCATTTCAGTTATTTTCATGTGATGCAGCTAAGAGTGACGGACCAGGACAGTGACAGTGGCCCGAAGTCATATGCATACGAAGTTGGAAGGATGGCATTTTGGACATGATCATAGAAATGATATTTTGTATTTTTGTTATGTCATTTGAATATTCATGTATTTATTTTGGTTGCAAATATTTTGTAAATGATTTTATGTTATGAAATTGTAATCCATCCTACCTTCAAGAAAATTTTAAATTCCGCTGTATTTTAATTGTAACGGGTCAAGGTGTCACACGAAATTTTCAAATTTCATTATATGAACAAGATTTGTATCCTTGGTATATCGGCGCTTTCGGATCGTCAATCGGGGTTATAATGATTTCGGAATCATTTATTTAGTAAATTTAGAATTTACTAATTAAATGATTGTGATAGTAGTAGTGACTACTAACATGCACAAATTCCCATAATTATTCTATAGGAGTCTAGAATTAAATTAACTAAGGAGTTAGTTTATAAATTAAATAATAGTTATTTAATTTAATATACATGTATATATTTTATATGGTGATATAAAATATGTGTATATGATATTATTATGTCATGTATTATTAAAGGTTAATAAATACATCATATATAAAATATATGGGAGTTTAAATATAATGAAATTATTAGAGTCCTTGTGGTTTAGGAGTCTCACTCTATATATACACCACTAGGACTCATAATAAACCTAACCTAGTTTTGCACACAAAAGAAAAGAAAAACTCTCCTCCCTATAAAGAAAAACACACGGCCACCAAAGAAAAAAAAAAGAAAAAGTTTGTTGGTTTATGTTTTTCTCCCATCGTCGCACCTTCTCCGTCTTTTGGAAATTCGGAGATTACAATCTCAACGCAAGAATTTTTTGGTATTACTAGTGCAATCCAAACAAGGGATTCAGTTTCTGATCGTGGAACCAATTAGACGATCAAAGGAGAAGAGCCGTTCGTAGGATTTACAAGAAGGACTATCTCCGCGTAAAAATCGGAATAGTTTGGAGTTCAAGCGTTAAAACGAAAAGGTATAAATTCTAAACACCCTATGGATGTTTTTAAACACACGACGCCCAAGATCAAAAATTTTAAACTTCCGCTGCGTCTTGGGTGCGAGAATACGATGTCCCAACAGTGGTATCAGAGCCAGGTTTTCTCAATCGTGTGTTTTAAATTAAATTGTGTTGAGTATATTATTTCTAACCGCGTAAGAATTTTTGAAAACGCCCCTAAAATATATTTTTGAAAAATCAATATTTAAAAAATAAAATAAAATAAAATAAAAAATTGGTCTGCCCGGAACCGTTCCGGGCAGACGCGCGTAGTGGCGCGCGCACGGCTGCGCATAGGCTCTGCGCAGCGCAGCGCGCACTCACGGCGGCACTGCGGCGTCCGCGCGACGCGCGCGCACCGCCTGCGCGTCCTGTGCACGCCTGCGCGCGGCGGCAGCCCTGCCTGTGCGCGCGGCAGCGTGCTCGCCAGCGCCCGATTGGACCGGGCAGCGTGCGGGCAGGTGCTCGGGAACGTCTCGGGCACCGCGCTAGGCTGAGGGGATGATTTTAAATTTTTTCAAGATTTTGGGTTAAATTGATATTTTTGAAATATGGACGATTTTACCCTGCAACAATTTTTATAAAATAAAGTTCTTACAAAATAAATAATTGAAATATGATTTTAATTATTTATGGTAAAAAGTGTTTTAGAAGAAATTTAATTATTTGAAATTAAATAAAAGTGTTTATTTAATTTGATAATTATGGCGGTTAGTGATAATTTACGAGATATACGATTTATTGATAATATGTGATATCATCCGATTTATATAATATATGATATTATATGTTAAAAGGATGATCGAGAGCCATGACCAATTTGCTAGGTGTATGTTAGGTTTTTTTAATACATGTTGCAATTTTTAATTATTTGATAATTATAAAGTGGGCTTGGTTTATGGCCCGTTCCCACCCCTGAAATTTGTATCCCAATGTGCCACGGAAATTTAATGTAAATATTAGATTTAGTGGGAGATCAAGATTTGTAGACGGTGGGCCCGAGATCCTCGAAAGGAGTTTTGAAGATCGAAGACATGTAAATTATGGAAGCTTATGTAATAGTTGCATTTGCATCCCTGCATTTCCCTAGATTATGGACATGGATCCGTACGTGGCTCGTACGGATCAATTAGCTCTCGTTTATCGATCATCCTTTATTATTATTTATGATTTATGTGATATATTATAAATAATCAGTATGTGCGTTATTATAAAATAACAAGAGTTGCATGAATCCGGCAATCATACAAACAATCATGGCACGAGTTTTAAAATTAATGATGAGACAAATTTTTAAAATTAAAATCCCTCATTTTGGATGAGATCCAAAATTTAAACCAAGCCCATTAAAAGGATAATTAAAAGAAAGTTTAATAATTCTTTGCCTTCCATCAACGGTGGTTGCATGATGAACGCTACCCGCGGTCAGTGTCTAGCTCATATTATTGGGGAGGCCTGGACGCCTTAAAGCTGTGACTTCCACTGACATATTTGATGTGAACTACGTGGAACTCCCATGACTTCGGCTCATATTATTGGGGGATCTCATGGCGACCGTCCACTAAGGTTCAACATTGATGGGCCGGGCTCGACACGTGAAGAGAAAGGGGATCATATTATTGGACCCTCCTCAAACGTGAGGCAAAATTATGTAAGGGTTGCAATGGGTTGCAATTGGGCTCTCCCTTTTGGAAGTTATGATTTGCTGAATTTATTCGGGATCATAATTCTGCTATTGGGCCTTGCGTACTGACTAAGGAAATTGGATTTCCCGTTTCCCATCCGAGGGTGGTGAGAATGTCAAAATAGTGGTAGGCAATTCGTAAAAACAAAAGTCCATATTTTACGTCTTATAAAATATTTCAAAATAATCAATAACGTTTGTTCTGTTTCCTTTTCAGTATATTTACAATGTCGTCTCGAAACCCACTATCTGTTATACTCGATCAAAATAAGCTAACAGGACCGAATTATCATGATTGGCTGAGGAATTTGAAAATTGTTTTGAATTCGGAAAAGATAGCATATGTACTCACCAAGGCCCCTCCTAAGATGGCCAAGCCAAATGCCACTAAGGAGGAGCTGGCTGACCTTGACAAACGGTGGGACCATGACTTGCAAGCCAAGAGTTATATGCTAGCTTCTATGTCAAACGAGCTGCAGAGGCGGTTTGAAGAAGCCGTGAATGCTGCTGACATATACGACCACCTGCAAGAGTTGTATGGTGAACAAAAGCGTCCACTGAGGCACGCTACTGTCAAAGAACTCATGACATCACGTCTGCGAGAAGGGGCCTCAGTCCATAAGCATGGCGTGAGGATGATTGGGCTCATTGAAAAGTTAGTGGGCCTGGACCTTGTTATCCCCAATGAGTTGTCCACGGACATTCTACTGCTGTCACTACCATCGTCGTTTGATGGGTTTGTGGTGAACTTCAATATGAACAAGTTGGAGACCAGCCTTGAAGAGTTGGTCAACATGCTGACAAGTTATGAAGCCACCATCAAAAAGGAAAAACCTGTTTTCTTCGTTGGCTCTTCGTCTGGGACGAAAAAGGGGCCAAAAGGGAAGGGCAAGAAGCGTTCTCGTCCTCCTAAGACAAACAAACCCAACAAGAAGCGAGTAGCAAGCACTTCTAAGGGGCCCGAAAAGCCTGAAAAAGGAGAAGATGTTTGCTTCCACTGCAAGAAGCCTAGACACTGGAAGCGCAATTGCAAGGAATATCTCGCCCAGAAGAGTTCTGGCAAAGGTATGTTCTATATTGAAATAAATGTCTCAATTAATTCAACTTCTTGGGTATTGGATACCGGATGTGGATCTCATCTTTGCAATAATTTGCAGGTGATGACAAGAAGTAGAAGACTACGGGAGGGTGAGACTTTCCTAAGGATGGGTAATGGAGCAAGAGTTGCTGCGATAGCCATAGGGGACGTTTATTTAATAGTAGACAATAATTTTAAGTTACTTTTGAGAGACGTTTTGTTCGTTCCGGATTTAGTTAAAAACATTGTTTTCATTTCTATGCTTGATAAAGATGGATTTTCTTGTTTATTTAGCAAAGGTGTTTGCAATATTTACAAGAATGATTGTTTGATTGGAACAGGTGAAATACAAAACGACCTCTATAACTTAAGAATAAAAGATATTCCAAACAAACATGTCCAAGTAAACACGATAACAACAACGACAAACAAAAGAAAACAAGATAGTCTGTAATAGCCAAGCCTGGTGAACGGTACGGTTTAAGTTTTCGTATGTTTATGGATTATTTGGTTTAGATGTTAAGAGTTGTGATTATGGGTCATAGTATTGTTGGTTATTATTGTTTTGTGGTGTTGATGATATTAGTTGTTGGTAGTTGTATTGTATCAGCGTTGCGATTCGATTTTAGTTGCATAAGAGCTTGTTTTGGCCGAGACCAGACCGCACCCGCGGTATTTTGAGCAGTGCCCCCGCGGTCTTTATTGCAGCATTTTTTGGTGGATTGTCGAACAGACACCGCACCCGCGGTGTGTTAGTTACCGCACCCGCGGTGAAGGCACCTCACCCGCGGTCAGTTTTGTACCGCACCCGCGGTCGTCAGTTTCAGAATTTTGGTTGTGTTACCGAGGGCACACCGCACCCGCGGTGCGTGTTGGAGCGCACCCGCGGTGCATGAACAGTAGAAGCGTGTTTTCGGATTTTAGTGTTATAATGCAAGAGTTGGTCTCATTTTTCTCATTCTTTCTTCTCACTTCTCGGTTTCTTCTCTCAAGGAGACTAGGGTTTCTTCATTTCCTTCAATTCCTTTCTTTGATTCAAGCTTCTTGGTGGATTATTGTTGAGAGAACTAAGTTATTTTGGGTTCAAAGAAGCTAAGGTAAGCTTTTGGTGTAATTTATTCTTGGTTTAGTGTGGGAAGAAATCATGGGCTTTGTGTTGGTGTTGGTTTTATGGATTAATTGATATGGGTTTATGATTATTGAGATGTTGATGGTGCAATTTATGGTTTATTGTTGTAGGAATTCAACCAAAGGTTTAGAACCAAGTGTTCCAAGTGTTGTAAGTGGAATTTCATTCCTTGTGCTCACATGATAATATATATTGTATTTCAATGGTTTTAATGTGTTATTCCCCTCATTTGATTCATGATTATGTATTGATGCATTTGTGGTATATTATTGGAGGCATTTTATGTCTCAATTGTAAAAAGAGAATACAAGAGATTAGAGTCTTCGAAGTGTTTGATAAAATGCCAAAGTGAGAGTTCAAATGATTTATTGATTGATAGATACATAGTCAGAGATTGCATGCAATTAGTTGATCAACGACCATAGGCTTATATCCCTCAGAGTTATGGATTTATATCGATGGGATATAGGTAAGAGACAGAGATACTATATAAATATCAATCCGACAGAGAAAAGAGAAATATCATCTTATTGTTATATTCCTATGTTATTCATGTTTTAGAGTTGATGGTATTTAATGTTTTCAAAGTCATGATTTTCCGAGTATGCTATGTATCATTGCTATGTAAGAGTTCCACTTGCTGAGTTTTATACTCATTTCAGTTATTTCATGTGATGAAGATAAGAGCAACGGGCCGGGATGTTGATTGTGGGCCGGAGTCATATGCATACCAAGATGGAAGGAAGAGGATATTTTGATGGCATTTTGGACATGATCATAAAAATGATATTTTTTATTTTGGTTTTATCATTTCATTGATCATGTATTTACTTTGTTTGTAAAGATTTTTATGTCAAGAACTTTTACCCTTCCTTCTTCAAGAAAATTTTAATTTCCGCTGTTATTTTATTAAACCCGGTCAAAGGTGTCACATTTAGTGGTATCAGAGCACCGTTCTTTGGACCAATGCATATGACTTCGTCTACTTTCAACTGTCCAGGTATGTCTTCTTCTACATCTATTCATTGTTATCTATTGATTTGTATTATGTGAGCACATTGTAGAGTATGCCTCCAAAGAGGAAAACTGCAGACGGTGAGGATAGTTCTTCCTCTAGAGTTGTTGATGAGTTCGGCAAGTTGTTGAAAGAGCAAGCCAAGGTCCATAGTGATCAGATCCAATAGTTGCTACGTTTGCAAGGAACAGGCCAAGGTAAAGGTCAAGTGAGAGGCCAAGTGACTCAAGCAGTTGGTACTGAGGCAATCTTTACTGCTTTCAAGAGGATGGATCCGCCTGATTTTGCAGGAAGCACTGATCCATTGGTGGCCGTGGAGTGGATCAAAGCTCTTGAGGCGATTTTCGATCATCTCAACTACGAAGACAAGGACAAAATCAGTTGTGCAGTGTTCATGTTAGTCAAAGCTGCACGCATTTGGTGGAATGCTACTAAGGTTGGTGTTGATGTTCCAGAATTGAAGTGGCAAGAGTTCACTGATCTGTTTTATGACAAGTACTTCCCAGACGCACTTCGAGCTAGGAAGGTGACGGAGTTCTTGGAGCTTCGACAGGGAGGCATGAATGTCGATGAGTATATTCTGAAGTTCGAGGAGGGCTGTCTGTTTGCCCCGTATATTGCCTCCAACGACAAAGATAAAGGTGCTCATTTCATTAGAGGCCTTAGAGCAGAGATCCGGAGGGATATCAACATGTCGAAGGCTGTGACATTCAAAGAGATTGTGGCTAAGGCCTTGTTGGCCGAACAAGATGAGAAAGACATTGCCAGGGAAAGACAAGCGAGACAACAGGCCATTGCTCAGAGAGGCCAGGGTTCAAGTCAAAGAGGAAAGGATCGTTTCAAGGGGAAAGTCAAGATAGAGCCGAGTCCTAAACCACCGGAAGTTCCATTTGATCCCGAGAAGCCTTTGTGTCCCAAGTGCAGTAGACATCATCGGGGAGAGTGCAGATTTGGTACTCATACTTGTTATCGATGTGGCACTGCAGGCCATATTGCCAAAGACTGTCCAAGAGGAGCGAGTAAAGAGAAAGTACAGGGTCGCATCTTTACCATGACGAAGGAAGGTATAAACCATGATTCTTCAGTGATCTCTAGCACTATTTTAATTTCAGGCAGAGTAGCTACGACATTGATTGATACTGGTGCTACTCATTCTTTTATGTATGAACTATTTTTGAGATCTTTGGGTATAGTTCATTCTGTTCTTCCCCTCCAGTTTAATGCCATTTTGCCTTCGGGGGATGTGTTGTGCCCGACATCTATTGTGTATGTGTTCTCTGTTCAAATTGATGAGCGAGTGTTTTTTCCGACTTGATTGTTATTCCGATGGTTGTGTTTGATATTATACTTGGCATGGATTGGCTATCAACCTATCGTGCGGTGATTGATTGCGTTGCTAAGACGGTGAAATTTGCAGATGATGGCAATAAGGAAGGTATGCTCGCTAGTGCAGGTACTTCGCTGGTCCATCCTTTTATTTCGTGTCTTGAGGCTGAGAAGCTGTTGTTTAGAGGATGTGGTGGGTTTTTGGCTTCGATTGTGGATGTGGATAAAATGGTTAAATTGAATATTGATGATATTGATGTTGTGAGGGAGTTCTCTGATGTATTTGAGGATGATGTGTCGGGTTTGCAGCCGGACAGAGATGTAGAGTTTGTGATTGATCTAGTTCCAGGTACGGTTCCTATTTCTAAGGCTCCGTATAGAATGGCCCCTACAGAGATGAAGGAGTTGAAGACGCAGTTGCAGGATCTTTTGGATAAAGGTTTTATTCGACCGAGTTCTTCGCCTTGGGGAGCTCCGGTTTTTTTTGTCAAGAAGAAAGATGGATCATTACGTCTTTGCATTGATTACAGAGAGATCAACAAAGTGACTATCAAGAATAAATATCTGTTGCCACGGATAGATGATTTGTTTGATCAGCTGCATGGGGCTACAGTGTTTTCGAAGATCGATCTGCGATCTGGCTATTATCAGTTAAAGGTTAGGGAGTCTGATATCCCTAAGACGGCATTTCGGACCAGGTACGGTCATTATGAATTCCTTGTGATGTCTTTATGTCTGACCAATGCTCCTTCAGTCTTTATGGACCTGATGAACCGGGTGTTAAAGCCGTATTTGGATAGCTTCGTCATTGTTTTCATCGATGACATTTTGATCTATTCCAAGACCAGAGAGCTTCATGCAGAGCACCTCAGAGTTGTACTTCAGTTGCTGAGAGAGAAGAGATTGTATGCTAAGTTGAAGAAATGTGAGTTCTGGTTGGAGCAGATTTCTTTCTTAGGCCATGTTGTCTCGAAGGATGGTATAGCTGTTGATCCAACGAAGATTGAGGCGATTCATAAATGGCCTATCCCTACCACGGTATCAGATGTACGTAGTTTTCTTGGTTTGGCGGGTTATTATCGTCGTTTCATTTCAGACTTTTCCAAGATTGCCCTGCCGTTAACCAATATGACGAGGAAAACTGTGAAGTTTGAGTGGTTCAATGAATGTCAGAGTGGATTCCAAGAGTTGAAAGATAAGTTGACGACAGCTCCGGTACTTGCATTGCCCAGTGGTTTAGAGGATTTTGTTATTTATACCGATGCGTCGAAGAAGGGTCTTGGTGCAGTGCTGATGCAACGTGGGAAAGTAATAGCTTATGCTTCTCGCCTGTTGAAAGACTATGAGAAGAATTATCCTACGCACGATCTGGAGCTGGCAGCTGTGGTTTTCGCCTTGAAAATCTGGAGACATTATTTGTATGGCGAAAAGTGTGAAATTTTCACGGACTACAAGAGTTTGAAGTATTTGTTCTCTCAGAAGGAGCTTCATATGCGACAGAGACGGTGGTTAGAGCTTGTCAAAGATTATGATGTGACGATCAGTTACCACCCAGGGAAAGCGAATGTTGTATCGGATGCTTTGAGCCGTAAGTCGAGTTCTTCTTTGAGTTCGATGATTCAGCAGCCGTTGTTGTTGGACTTGTAGAGAGAGGAGATAGCTTTGGTGGTTCCAGGGACCATTGCTCGCTTTTCAACATTGGTCATTCGGGCTACATTGACGGATAGGATCCGTAGAGAGCAGGTCATTGTTGTTCAGTTGATAGAGATGAGAGCTAGAGCAAAGGAGAGGGGTAATTCAGAGTTTGGATTGAATGGAGATGGGTTGGTGACTTTCAGAGGCCGTATATGTATTCATGCTGGTGATGATATTCGGCGAGACGTCTTGATAGAGGCACATACCGCGCCATATTCGATACATCCAGGTAGCACCAAGATGTATCAGGATCTTCGTAGACTCTACTGGTGACCAGGTATGAAGAAAGATATTGCTATGTTTATTTCTCAGTGCCAAACTTGTCAGCAGGTGAAGATCGAGCATCAGAGACCTGCTGGGACATTGTTATCATTGCCGATTCCTCAATGGAAATGGGAGCATATTACGATGGATTTCGTGACGGGTTTTCCAAGGACGCAGAAAGGTTTTAACTCTATTTGGGTTATTGTTGATCGGTTGACCAAGTCAGCGCATTTTCTTCCAGTCAAGACGACGTATTCCATGAACAAGTATGCCGAAGAGTACATAGCAGAGATTGTTAGACTTCATGGTGTTCCTGTGTCGATCGTGTCTGATCGTGACCCTAGATTTACTTCAGAGTTTTGGAAGAGTTTGCAAAGAGCTATGGGTTCACGGTTAGCATTTAGTATAGCATATCACCCCCAGAGTGACGGTCAATCAGAGAGAGTTATTCAGATTCTAGAGGATATGCTCAGAGCTTATACTATTGATTATCCTGGTAGCTGAGATTCCAAATTGCCTCTTGTTGAATTCACGTACAACAATAGCTACCTAGCGACGATTGGCATGGCAGCGTATGAAGCACTTTATGGCAGGAAGTGTAGATCGCCCTTGTATTGGGACGAGATTGGTGAGAGGAAGATGTTGGGTCCAGAGTTGGTCCAACAGACGGCTGATGTTGTTGCGGTTATTCGAGAGAGGATGAAGACAGCACAGTCGAGACAGAAGAGTTATGCTGATGTGCGTCGTAGGCCGTTGCAGTTTGAGGTTGGCGATCATGTGTTCTTGAAGATATCACCTCTCAAGGGTGTGATGCGGTTTGGCAAGAAGGGAAAGTTGAGTCCGAGATTTATTGGCCCATTTGAGATTTTGGACAGAGTTGGTGATCGAGCTTACAGGTTAGCCCTACCGCTAGATCTTGACAGAGTTCACAATGTTTTTCATGTTTCCATGCTCAGGAAGTATATTGCAAATCCTTCCCATGTTCTTCGCCACGAGCCATTGGATTTGACGTCGAATTTATCGTACCAAGAGATTCCGGTCCAGATTCTGGATCGCAAAGTAAAAGTGTTGAGGAACAAAGAGATCGGCATTGTTAAAGTCCTTTGGAGGAATCATTTGATTGAAGAGGCCACGTGGGAACCAGAAGACGAGATGAAAGAGAAGTATCCTGAGTTATTTGCGCAGTGACGTCAATTTCGAGGACGAAATTCCCTTAAGGAGGGGAGATTGTAATAGCCAAGTCTGGTGAACGGTACGGTTTAAGTTTTCGTATGTTTATGGATTATTTGGTTTAGATGTTAAGAGTTGTGATTATGGGTCATAGTATTGTTGGTTATTATTGTTTTGTGGTGTTTATGATATTAGTTGTTGGAAGTTGTACTGTATCAGCGTTGCGATTCGATTTTAGTTACATAAGAGCTTGTTTTGGCCGAGCCGCACCCGCTGTATTTTGAGCAGCGCACCCGCGGTCTTTATTCCAGCATTTTTTGGTGGATTGCCGAACAGACACCGCACCCACGGTGTGTTAGTTACCGCACCCGCGGTAAGTTTTGTACCGCACCCGCGGTCGTCAGTTTCAGAATTTTGGTTGTGTTACCGAGGGCACACCGTACCCGTGGTGCGTGTTGGAGCGCACCCGCGGTGCATGAACAGTAGAAGCGTGTTTTCAGATTTTAGTTTTATAATGCAAGAGTTGGTCTCATTTTTCTCATTCTTTCTTCTCACTTCTCGGTTTCTTCTCTCAAGGAGACTAGGGTTTCTTCATTTCCTTCAATTCCTTTCTTTGATTCAAGCTTCTTTGTGGATTATTGTTGAGAGAACTAAGTTATTTTGGGTTCAAAGAAGCTAAGGTAAGCCTTTGGTGTAATTTATTCTTGGTTTAGTGTTGGAAGAAATCATGGGCTTAGTGTTGGTGTTGGTTTTATGGATTAATTGATATGGGTTTATGATTATTGAGATGTTGATGGTGTAATTTATGGTTTATTGTTGTAGGAATTCAACCAAAGGTTTAGATCCAAGTGTTCCAGGTGTTGTAAGTGGAATTTCATTCCTTGTGCTCACATGATAATATATGTATTGTATTTCAATGGTTTTAATGTGCTATTCCCCTCATTTGATTCATGATTATGTATTGATACATTTGTGGTATATTATTGGAGGCATTTTATGTCTCAATTGTAAAAAGGGAATACAAGAGATTAGAGTCTTCAAAGTATTTGATAAAATGCCAAAGTGAGGTTCAAATGATTTATGGATTGATAGATACATAATCAGAGATTGCATGCAATTAGTTGATCAATGACCATAGGCTTATATCCCTCAGAGTTATCGATTTATATCGATGGGATATAGGTAAGAGATAGAGATACTATATAGATATAAATCCGACAGAGAAAAGAGAAATACCATCTTATTGTTATATTCCTATGTTATTCATGTTTTAGAGTTGATGGTATTTAATGTTTTCAAAGTCATGATTTTCAGAGTATGCTATGTATCATTGCTATATAAGAGTTCCACTTGCTGAGTTTTATACTCATTTCAGTTATTTCATGTTATGCAGATAAGAGCGACGGGCCGGGACGTTGATTGTGGGCCGGAGTCATATGCATACCAAGATGGAAGGAAGAAGATATTTTTATGGCATTTTGGACATGATCATAAAAATGATATTTTGTATTTTGGTTTTATCATTTCATTGATCATGTATTTACTTTGTTTGTAAAGATTTTTATGTCAAGAACTTTTACCCTTCCTTCTTCAAGAAAATTTTAATTTCCGCTGTTATTTTATTAAAACCGGTCAGAGGTGTCACATAGTCTAAACCAAGCACAATTGTGGCACGCTAGGCTAGGACATATTTCCCAAAGAAGGATGCACAAGCTAGTAGGAGAGGGCATGTTTGACTCGTCAGACATAAACTCCCTAGAGACATGTGAGTCCTGTCTGAAAAGAAAAATGACTAAGGCCCCTTTCCTAGGGAAGTGGAATGTGCACATGATCTGTTGGATTTGATCCATACAGATGTGTGTGGCCCGCTAAGTGTTAGCACGAGATTTGGCCATTTCTACTTCATCACCTTCACCGATGACTACTCGAGGTATGTGTATGTGTATTTAATGAAATACAAATCTGAAGCTTTTGAAAAGTTCAAAGAATTCAGAGCAGAAGTAGAGAAACAATTAGGAAAGAGTATTAAAACACTACGATCAGATCGAGGTGGAGAATACTTAAGTACTAAGTTTCAAGACTACCTTAAAGAGAATGGGATTCTCTCACAGTGGACTTCGCCTGCCACACCCCAATTGAATGGTGTGTCAGAACGTCGTAATCGGACATTGATGGACATGGTCCGATCTATGATGGGATTCACTGAATTGTCGCCATCCCTTTGGGGTTATGCGCTTGAAACAGTGGCAAAGTTGTTGAATCAAGTCCATACAAAGATAGTGGATAAAACTCCATATGAGATATGGATGGGAAAGCTGCCCAAATATTCTTACCTAAGAATATGGGGATGCCCTGCTTACGTGAAGCAGACAATGGGAGACAAATTGGATAGTAGAGCCAATTTGTGCTACTTTGTAGGATATCCAAAGAACTCTATTGGATATTACTTCTATTATCCCAATGAAACAAAGGTGTTTGTTTCAAGAATGCCACCTTCTTAGAGAAGGAGTTTCTATTGGATAGAAAAGGCAGGATGATAGAACTCGATGAGATTTGAGAACCACCTACTACACAATTAGCAGAACCCATACCCCAACAGCCAATCAAATAAACACAAGCTCTTAAAAGATCCGAAAGGGTCTCAAGGCCGCCTAATAGGTTGAGCCTGCTTCTTGTAGAGGGCCAAGGTGAGCCCATTCATGGATGTGATCCAAGAAACTTCAAGAAAGCATTGTGTGATGCCGATTCATCTAAATGGCTTGAAGCCATGCAGCCCGAGATGGACTCCATGTATTCGAACCAAGTATGGTCCTTAGTAGATCCACCTGAGGGAATTGTTCCCATAGGAAGCAAATGGATTTATAAAAGAAAACTTGGAGCGGATGGGAAGGTGATGACCTTCAAAGCTAGATTGGTAGCAAAAGGATATACTCAAAGGCAAGGTATTGACTATGAGGAAACCTTTTCTCCAGTCGCAATGTTCAAGTCCATTAGGATACTGCTAGCCATAGCAGCATGGTATGACTATGAAATATGACAGATGGATGTGAAAACAGCGTTCCTTAACGGGAATATTAAGGAAGAGATTTACATGTCTCAACCTGAAGGATTCACATCAGTAGGAAGTGAGCATAAAGTATGCAAACTCCAAAGATCCATTTATGGACTCAAACAGGTATCAAGGAGCTGGAACCTCGGATTTGACGACACTATCAAAGAGTTTGATTTTGCCAAAAATCCTGAGGAACCTTGTGTATACAAGAAGGTTAGTGGGAGTGCAGTGACATTCCTAGTACTTTATGTTGATGACATACTACTCATTGGGAATTATGTAGGGATGTTGCAGTCAACTAAAGTATGGTTAGCTGGTAAGTTCTCCATGAAGGATATTGGTGAAGCATCATATGTATTAGGAATACAAATCTATAGGGATAGATCAAAGAGAATGCTAGGGCTCACTCAATCCACATATATCGATACCATACTGAGGAGATTCTCTATGGAGGAGTCCAAGAGAGGATATCTCCCAATGTCTCATGGTGTGAATCTATCCAAGTCTATGTGCCCTAAGACTGATGAAGAGATGGAAACCATGAGTCGCATTCCATATGCGTCTGCCATAGGCAGTATTATGTATGGTATGATATCTACTCGACCTGATATTGCATATGCACTGAGTGTTGCAAGCCGATATCAGTCGAATCCCGGTCCACTGCATTGGAAAGCAGTGAAGGACATTCTTAAGTTCTTAAGAAGAACTAAGAAATTGTTCATGGTATATGGGAGTGGAGAACTAAAATTGGAAGGCTACACTGATTCTAGCTTCCAATCAGATGTGGATGATTCGAAATTGACCTCTGGATTTGTATTCAAGCTCAATGGTGGTGCTCTCTCTTGGAAGAGTTCCAAGCAAGACACCACAGCGGATTCAACCACTGAGGCCGAATACATAGCTACATCGGCTGCAGCAAAGGAGGGTGTTTGGATGAGGAATTTCATCCAAGAGTTGGGTGTCATTCCTCAAATGGTTGATCCAGTCCCGGTCTACTGTGACAACACCAGTGCCGTAGCGCAAGCGAAGGAACCGAGGTCTCATCAGCGATCCAAACATATAATGAGGAAGTTCTACATAATCCGGGAGATTGTGGGAAGAGGAGACATTTCGGTAGAGAGAGTAGCCTCCGCAGATAACGTTGCAGATCCACTGACGAAGCCCCTTCCAGGACCATTGTTTGAGAAGCATCGCAAAGCAATGGGTCTAAGATCTATGGACAGTTGGCTATAGGGCAAGTGGGAGATTGTTAGAGTAGGTGCCCGACAAGCCAACATGTGGCTCCGGTTTTATTGACTCTGATGTAAACAATCTTTATTTTAATAATATTTTACGATTTTATTCGATTATGGCATTATACTTTATCTGTATACCCATGCAAGCTGCATAGATAAAGTCCTTGAATATACAATAGGTACCATGAGGTCTGCGTCCCCACGTAAGATCATGAAACTCATTAGGAAGCGTACCGTATATTCTAAACAGGTTCCTAGTCGATTTATGCGACTAAAACAAGGATAAAGGTCGCTCGAGCTCGAGACTAGCATCTGTGGAGTAAACACCATGTTTCATTGGTAAGGGCATAGAGATGTCCATTCACACAGATGGGTGATCATTTGATGATGCACTGAACAACCCTCCCTCGGACTGTCCAAGTGGTTCTCACTTATCGAGTGGAATAGTCCGCAGTTATGGTTGTACCCATTAGTCCTTTGACCCGGGACAATGTAAGGGCTATGCGTACTAGCATGCACTTTGATCTGTTTACCGACTCCATCGAGGGTCATTAGATGGCGAGGTTGGGTGTAGTTTCGAAATACATAGGAGCAAATACATTGTAGTCGGGGATTCACCGTTTACCTACGGGTAAAGATATCCTATGTGGTCTGATGAGTCAATAGTGCAAGGAATCTCTGGCCGGAGTAAGACATGTGCAGTTTGGAAAGGTGTTTCCTCAGTTGCGTGTACCATGACACTATTACTCAAAGATAAATTACATCGTTGTCGAATTCATATGCAGCTCTCGATATACCAATGGTTGCAGATTCGACCGGGATATATGTGTTGAAGGGACCGTACTGTATGCTAACCATGACTAAAGGTTCTTGCAGGCACTATCAGAGATACCTAGGGGATCATGGGGCGATGCTACTAGACACTCTTACCATGATCCGATGGGTGTAATCAGAAATGAGTTCTGACATTCTTGATCAAGGAGTTGATGAAAAGAATGGGGTTAACTAGGGTAAACCCGAATAAGAATAAACGTTATTCTGAATCACATGGAGATGTGAACCCACGGCTAGCTGTATCCCTGAACCATTGAGGGTCACACAAGTATCGGATTCTGTGTTCCCGTTGAGATAGTCAAATTTCAAGGAGTTGGAATTTGGCGACTGTAGTTGAGGGAGATCAAACAGGAAGCTTATAAAGGAGTTTATGAGCTGATTCCTTAGGATGGAAGAAATGAAAGTTAGCATGATTGCTAAATAAGGAAGGAGAGTAGAACTTCCTGTTTTGTGAAAGAGTTCACTAAAACTGGCAGCTGCCAAATATGGTAACTGTCATATATGGTAAGTTCTAAATTTGGTAAATGAAAATTTTGATATTCGAAATTTTCAAATTTCATTATATGAACAAGATTTGTAACCTTGGTATATCGGCGCTTTCGGATCGTCGATCGGGGTTATAATGAGTTCGGAATCATTTATTTAGTAAATTTAGAATTTACTAATTAAATGATTGTGATAGTAGTAGTGACTACTAACATGCACAAATTCCCATAAATATTCTATAGAAGTCTAGAATTAAATTAACTAAGGAGTTAGTTTATAAATTAAATAATAGTTATTTAATTTAATATACATGTATATATTTTATATGGTGATATAAAATATGTGTATATGATATTATTATGTCATGTATTATTAAAGGTTAATAAATACATCATATATAAAATATATGGGAGTTTAAATATAATGAAATTATTAGAGTCCTTGTGGTTTAGGAGTTTCACTCTATATATACACTACTAGGACTCATAATAAACCTAACCTAGTTTTGCACACAAAAGAAAAGAAAAACTCTCCTCCCTTTAAAGAAAAACACACGGCCACCAAAGAAAACAAAAGGGAAAAAGTTTGTTGGTTTATGTTTTTCTCCCATCGTCGCACCTTCTCCGTCTTTTGGAAATTCGGAGATTACAATCTCAACGCAAGAATTGTTTGGTATTACTAGTGCAATCCAAACAAAGAATTCAGTTTCTGATCGTGGACCCAATTAGACGATAAAGGAGAAGAGCCGTTCGTAGGATTTACAAGAAGGACTATCTCCGCGTAATGTGGCGACTCTGTTTGTTGCACTCCCAAGAGCAGGTTGTCCACAAGTAGTATAATTCAGTGAGTTCGATATCGTATCAACAGGGAAGCTAAGGTAATTACAAGTCCACTACAATGTCTTTTTGTTTTGTTTTGTTTTTTTTTCTTTTTAATTTTAATGGTTTGAATCTTTAATGGGTAAATTTAATTGTTTCAAATTTAAATTTAAGTAGTTGAGATTAAGTAGTTAACATTAACGAAAAATATTGAAATCCACTTAATAAAATGGTTCCAATATATTAAATAATCACATTTATATTATGTTATATATTATTATCTCATAAGTATATAATATATACCAAAACTTATAAATGTGGACAAGTATTTATTGTGCTATATATATTTATAAACACTAAATCAAGGTTCCCACTTTAAATAGTTGGTAAAACCAAACTAACATTTAAATGGTACTAATAAATTATTATTATGATATATTTATAAATAGTAAATAAAGATTCCCACTTTAAATGGTTGGTAAAACCAAACTAACATTTAAATGGTACCAAGAAATTAATATTATAATATATTCATATATAATAAATCAAGACATCCACTTTAAATGGTTGGTAATACCAAACTAACATTTAAATGGTTCCAAGAATTTAGTGTAACATATAATAACAATAAATTAAAACTCCCACTTATAATTAGGGAATAAAAATACTTAAAGAAATAAATATAACATAAACAATAAATAATGATTAAATAATATTAAACATAGATTCTTACCCTTTAGTAACCTTATTATCATGCCAAGAGTTTCACATTTTCATCTCAACTTTAGGAAGTTAGCTATTCATTATTCAAAGTGTAAACCTTTGAATATGAAATTATCATACTAATTATATTTAAATAAAGAAATAAAGGAAAAATATAGAGAGAAATATTATGAACTCAAAGGTTTGTTCATAGAATGAGGGATATTTCAATACATTACAATGCACCCCTATTTATAGCCAAATTTGAGGAGACAACCACAAATAAAATATTATTTTTGTACACATAAGTCTTCATTGGTGTTCCAAGATATTATATTATATTACACATCACTTTTGAAAATCTTCTTCTCCGAATTTGCTTCTTCACATAAAAAAAAACTTGTGGATAATTGAGTTGTCTAGTTGTGGTATTTTTTTCAAACCATTTGACCTAGTAATTTGAGAGATATGGTCAAAATACTAGAGCATGGTAAAACTGCCACTCTTTTGGTAACTTTATTTGTTGCTTAATTTGATCCCAATTGTGAGAGGATTTTTATCTCATGCTTGTATCAATATTGTAGATATTATCATCAACTTTCTACAGGTCCAAGAATCATCTTAATTACATTTGCAACGCCAAGGTTATTCTTCTTTTATCGAACCTGTAAAAATAGTAAAAACTTATAATTACACAACAACTTATATTTTATACAATTTATTATAAAACATATAATATTTAAACATTTAATAAAACAAAAACTCTATATTTATATTATAAAACATTTAATTAATGTACAATTTTTATGTTTATCACACCTCCCAACCAGCTTATTGCTAGTCCCTAGCAACTTAAGTGTTAATAGCAATACAAAACATATTGATTAATTTAAATAGAAATGCTATCAGAACTATCTAAGTGTTTAAATTAAATTTGAAAACTGTTAAAGTTATATCAAGATCATCATATTTATAATTTATGAAATAATTTGAGATGATCAATTCAAAGCTTATTTCAGGTAGTTAAAATGTACACGGCCTTCAGAAATTCCTAGTAAGAGTCTCAACTCCATATCCTCACAGGTTAATAAATGTTTCAATTTATGGCAATGATTTCTCTCATGGAGTTGGAAAACAGATAAATGCTCAGAAAAATGGTTTACAGAATGCAGACAGACAAACGAGCCAAACTAATCAAAAGATAGAAAATCCATTGATTCAAAATCTAGTTGTTCTTATTATATATTTTTTTCCTGATATATTTTTTCTTTTTTTTTTCCATAACATCATGGAATCAGACTAAGTTCATGCTTCTTGACCACATATTTATTTAATTTGTACAATAAATTTCTCTCTTTCTTTTTTTTTTTTATTTTTTTTATGAGAGATATATGGGTCGTAGCATATAACTTAAAAATTACATAGATGTTCAATATCTTTCTTTTTGTATTTTTCTTTTTTTTCAGGAAATATCAAATTTTTTTTTTTCAAAATAAGAACTCAAGATCTAAACAATAGATAGTCTCTCTCATGATCAATAAAGGCTGAAAGCTGTTTTCTCAGTCCTCTCCACTCACTCACAAAATATGTGTGAGTTTAAAATTTTAGGCACTCTTATAAGGTATATCTTGGGCCATATACTTTAATACTTGATTTTATCACAATGGTTAATCACTCAAAAAGATTTCAAAATCATATTTTTATATTGATCAGAATATTAAAATTGACTTTTTTTTTCAAATAAAAATTAAACATCCTTAGATAGATTAATACATTTTCTAATTTAAACCTTTCAAATATGTAATGTATGATATTTTTGCAAAAATTACAAAGATACAAGCAATAAACATGATTTTATAATAAAATAATATATATTTATATTTTTTTAAAAAAAATTTTAATTTTTTTTCTATAAGTTTGTTCTCCCCCCAATCAGAATATGACATTGTCCCTAATGTAAAAATAACTATTAATAAAGAGTACATAATGAAAGAGATATCACCTGGAATTTATTGAAGATAACAAACTGAAATAAACGAAAACCAATCCACGACTTTTGAATCAATGATCCAACTTCCTTTTCTTACTGCTTGATTGCGACCAATTGATCTTTGTTATCATCGGATCAGGTTTATAAACAAAAGCTTCCAAATCATCAATTAATTGGTCGGCAGTCAAAGCACAGATGAGCATCCGTCGTGAATTTTCTCAAAAGAAATTCTGTTCCACAGCTTTGTCAAGAAATGTCAACAAACTGTCATAATAATTATTGATATTCAACAAGCCTACATGTTTATTATGGATATTAAGTTGTGCCCAAGAAACAGTGTGAAAAATTTCTTCTAATGTACCAAAACCACCTAGTAGTGCGATAAAAGCATCAGAATTTTCAAACATTTGAGTGATTCTTTCATACATAGAAAAAACTTTTAATTCCTCCCCAATCGTAACACCTGTAATATTTCCTTCAGCTAAAGCTGTAGGAATAATACCCAAAACCTGACTACCTCCAAGATGAGCAGATGTTGAAACAGATCTCATTAACCCAATATTACCTCCCCCATATACCAAGTGAATTTTCTCTCAGCCAATATCTTTCCAAGATTATTCGCTGCTTCTACAAACACTTCATTTTTTCCAGGACTAGACCCAGAAAATACACAAATATTTTTCAATGATTGTGCAGAGGATCCAGCCATGTTTTTACTTTTTTTTTTTTTTGTCTGCGAAATAGAGAGAAAGATGAGAGATTTTATAGGGGTAATATGTTATCATGATAAAACTATGGGTCACAGCTGTAAACAGAATAAATAGTAAAAACAATAATGACACACATGCATATAAAAAGTAGTGTGATTGTGGCTCACAATTTTCCTCTGGTTTTACGGCCAGAAACGGCTTCAACGCCTTCTATGAGTCGAGGATATGCTTCTCATCCAATTTTCTTATAAATTGGCAAACATGGTCTTTTTTAGTCGGATTCCCAAGACTATGACGCTCATCTTGGAATTGTTTCCATAAACGGAGAAGTTCAATATGCACATATCCATTAGATGCGTCTCAAGAGTCAATAAGATGTTATCTAAAGACTTCTTACTCAGCCCATTCTTAATGAAACCAATTTTATCTTCTCTGTTATTGGAAACACATCCCAAAATCCTAACCCTATTGTCTATTATATCATTCTATTAAATTTAACAACATATTAATTATTTAATTCTCGCTAACTCCTTAAAGACTTAACCTGAAACGTCTACTACTAAAGTACTACTACTATTATTTTTTTTATAAAACAAGCCTTGGCCAAAAATAAAAACACATATATATATATATACATACAATTCATACCATGCAATAAAATAATTCCAACCTGTGTATAAAATCGATTGCAGTTCAAATCTTTAAAATGTGACCAACGAAAATGTTTTCTGTTTAAAAATAAATTATCAACAAATTAATAAAAATCTATCAATCCTGAAAGTATAAAAAGCAAGAATTTTTTGAAAAGCTTTTTAACCATAACTTTCTAAAATCATATAATGTGCGGAAAAATACAAGGTCCTCGAGTTTCCCGTGCACTCCCAGCTCTGTCCACTCAGTCCTCAGCACCTCCAGCGACAAGATCGATGCAAAAACAAAAGAATATACATGCCTTTGATGATTTTAAACTCACAACACAATGTTACCGAAGCGAAGATACGTGAGGGTCGATCCGGGATTACTTGTGGCACGTTTTCTTGAAGAAAAATGATTGATGGAGTGCTGGAAAATTCTTGTGGAAGGGAAAGGGTTGTGGCTGCTGAAAGAACACCTAGAATCCTGGATATCTCCTTAAAAAATGAAGGCAAATTGTGTGTGAATTGTGTATGGTGATGGTGTGCGAAAAAACATTTAAGTGTGTGTGAGTGTGTGTAACGTTTGTGTGTGTGACTAATTAGGGTTAATTGGGGCTAATTGGGTTAATTAAATAAATAATAACCACTTACATAATAGTTAGAATGCTAATACCCCATTTTAATGAAATACACAAGTCTCAAATTTTTAAAGTTCAAAATCCCCAACTAAACAAATTTCTCAATAAATTTAATTAGGCTTTAAAAATGCTAAAAATTCATAAATCATTTAAAATAACAATTTTCTTGACTTGAAATAAAATACCACATTTTACAAATGGCTCAAATCGTCGCCGGTCACTTTTCCCGATCCCTCCTCAAAACTTAAAACTTCGGAAAATGTTTAACGTGCGTCAAATAAACATATTAATTTAAAATAAGGAAAAATCATGAATCATACATCACTAAATAAATAAATTCATGGGTTTTACGTGTACTAATTTTGGGCTCTATAGTTCCTCCCCCACTTAAATAAATTTCGTCCTCAAAATTAAATCTTACCAAACAAGTCTGAGTAGCGACTTATCATATCTGCTTCGTCTTCCAAAGTGGCCTCCTCCACAGAGTTATATATTCGATAGATAGTTAAACTGCATGGTATTCATGTGTATATAGTGTCGGACCGAGACATACGCTTCACTTCATCATTTTGGAAGAGTTTACATGCAGGGTTGGTACTAAACTACTATTCAGTACCGCATTTCATCCTGAGGCCATGGTCAGTCCGAGAGAGTCATAAAGATATTAGAGGATCTACTCTGAGCATGCGTGATCGATTTCAAAGGGAGTTCGGAATCGAAACTACCTCTAGTGGAGTTCACCTACAATAACAGTTATCAATCATCTATAGGAATGGCTCCATATTAAGCACACTACGGAAGAAAGTTTAGATCACCCATCCATTGAGACGAGGTAGGAGAAAAAGTTACATTAGGAATCGAGAAAGTTCAACACACCGCAGAAATGGAAGCCAAGATCCGATAAATAATTAAAAATGCTCAAAGTCGACAGAAGAGCTACGCGGACCAAAGGAGACGAGATCTCGAGTTTGCAGTTGGTGATCATGTATTCGTGAAGATAGAACCTATGAAGGGTGTTATGAGATTTGGCAAGAAATGCGAACTTAGTCCAACCATTCGAGATACTCAAAAAGGTGGGAGCATTAGCATATCGAGTGGCATTGCCACCTAATCTTGCAGGAGTTCACAATGTCTTCCACATATCGATGTTTCGCAAGTACATGTCAAAACCTTCACATGTACTGAACTTTGAGCCACTACAACTTACACCAAATATTTCATATGAGGAAAAGCCTATCCAAATCTTGGGGAGACAAGAAAGAAGGTTGCGAAATAAGGTGGTAAAGATGGCCAAAGTCAAATGGCTAAATCACTCAGAGGAAGAAGCCACTTGGGAGACGGAGTCGGAGATAAGGAGTCGATATCTCGAATTATTCGGTACGTCTTAATTTCGAGGACGAAATTTTTATTTAAGGGGGTAGGATTTGTAACGTCTAAAACTAACCTACGTAAACCACATGCATGCAAATAAATTAAATTATATAATTGTTTATATAATTAATTTTAAATGTTTACTTGATGTAAATTATATGATTAAAGGTATGCTTGCATGATTAGATTATTATATGACATGATTTCAAGATATTGTAGATTTTTCCCGAATATTAGATAATAGGATGGGAAAGAGACCGGGGACGACGGAGATAAAAATAAATATTTTTCATTAAATATTTTCAAGGCTTATTAATAGGATTAAAAATGATTAAACTTTTCTAAAAATGATGGATTTCAAATTATTTTATGAGACGCGTTCGATTTCATCTGGGAAGCCGGTTTTGGGAAAACAATGGACTTTTAAAATAACAAATGCATTATTTTTGAAAAATAAATATTATAAACTTTTAATTTTCAATTAAATAAGTTTTATTCGGCCTAATTTAACTTATTTGAGTAGGCTCAATTGCTCCTATACTTGAAGGCCCAAAACATAAGCCTATTATCATGCAAATTAATTATATTAAATTAAAAAAATAGGGCTTTTTCACCCCATACCAGCCGACACCAGCACACACAACACACACTAAATTTCAAAAATAAGGGGGAGGAAAAGCTAGGGTTCTTTGTCGCCCGTTCGTCCCTTTTCGTGCCTCTCGCCGACGATCGTAGATTCGATCATTTAAAAAACAAAGGCACGTTTTCTAATCCCTTTGACGCGTCATTCAAACTATTATATGCATTTTTAATTATTTGTGCATGAAAAGTATTGTTGTTCTATGGTTTAACGATATGACAATTATTTTCCAAATTTTTGATGTTTTTACGCTTGTTTCTTTAACACTATGAATCATAAGGACACGCTGCCATTAAGAGATGTTTTAGGGACGAGAAAAGAGTTGTTAAGGATTAAAACGAAGGCTGGAAATCAAGCTTGGTCGAGGGAGGTGAGTCCTAGGGTTTCCTAGCAAAACCTTTGGGAAGGTGGCTCGGCCATGAGCTTGGCTTCGTGCATGGCTCAGTTAGGGTTGGGGTAGCGGCTGGGCTAGACGTGGTGTAGGGAAGAGTCCTAGCATGGCTAGGAATTTTTTATCAGAACCTAGGAGGAATCACTTGGAGTAAGGACTCCCCGCGCGTGCATGCTGCATGCGGCTGCAGGGGCTTGACGCTGGCTTGGGCTGGCAAGAAAGGGTTGTAGCATGGTCTAGTGATGGTTAGGAGGGTGTGGGATCGGTGGTGGTTCGATGTGAGTAATCCTACTCAAAGAAAAAAGAGTCCTAGTCCTAAGGGCTCAGCCGCGGCTCTTGAATTGTGCAGGATTTGAAGGTATGGGGTAGGAGCTGGTTCTATGAGGAAGGAGTGGTCAGTAGGGTCCCTAGGAGGTCTGGTCAGGTGATGGCTCAAGGTGCCTCGAGTGTTGCTCGAGAAAAATACAAGATGGCCCGAGGGAATAGGGTAGGGTTGAAATTTTAGGGTCTAGAAAAAAAGGCTCGAACCATGGTCCATGGGGGTCGATTGATGGTTCATGAGGGTATTTTAGATATAAAAAGTATATGTTTAAAATTTGGAAAGAAAATACTAAAGTGTGAATTAATTTGAGAATTAAAGCTTCACGAATTAGTAATTAAAGAATTAAATTGAATCCTCAAATTTAAATCAAATAAAAATATCAAAAATATAATTTAATCTTAAATATTTATTTAGAATGGTCTAGAGTCAATAAAAGTAAGAAAAAGCCAAAACCGAGAAATTTTACGACTAGAGGCAAAACAGTCATTTTACACCTGGGTAGTACGAAAAGGATTGACAGCGTTCCGAACAGTCATAACGCATGATAAATGATATAAAATTATGATTTTGATGAAAATGTGATATTTTATAATTTATTGTAAAGCTGTAAAATTTTGACTGTAAAAATGTTATTTTTTGAAATTCGTTATATTTTATGAAATAAAAGAAACAAGAAAAATATTTTTAAGGATGTGAATTGACTGTAACAAAAAGGATAGAGGATATGTGGGGGATCCGTTTTAAGAAAGAATGGTGAACTTACAATTTTATGGGAACATCGTGAGGGAAAAGACATAGAGGGAGCCCGTTTACGGGACAAGACCCCAGAGTGAGCCTGGCAATAATATTTCCATATTCTACGACGGTGCCTTGTGCATGTACCCATGCGCAATGATGAGCTAAGACTGATCAGTCGACCAGAGGATAAAAGGCTAGACACTTTCAAGGATCAAACTTCATCCAAAATGATAAAGGATGCAAAGCTTTACGATTAAATGATTTACAATACATGATTTATTTATACCTAAATTTATTTTAAATAAAAGTGTGAATTAATGCATGTTCTTGTATATGTATTATTTGTTACTCATATTTAGGAAGTACTTTGTCATTAGACTCACTAGGTTAGAATGCTGCAGGTGATGATGATATTGAGGGAGGCGCTGACGTCTGAGTGGATCAAGTACGTCAGTACACTCTCGAGGCACATTTATTTCTGCACTAGATTGATAGGCAAAGTTAAAAGATTTTTCTTAATGATTTTATCAGAGATTTTATGCTTTATTTTGAAGTTAACTTTGATCATGTTAACGCCAGATGTCGAATTTTGGTAATTGACGATTTCAGGGATTCTATGCACTTTAGATTTAAATTGTTAAATTATTTTATTTTTGGAAATGTTAAATTAATTTTAATTGTGGGTTTTCGACTTAATGGATAAAAAAATTAGTAGAACTTCAAAGTTAAAAAGCGAGGATCGTTTCACTAATAGTTCCAATTAATATAATACTTAAAAACACACATATCTACAACTAGCACCAAATATATTGGGATTGAAAAAGGGTTTATAAGGGTGAATTAACTCTTTAAAAAAATTAGCTGTTAAAACCTTTTTTTAACGGTTAGACTTGACTGGACCATTAAAAAATGTTTACATGCTAGACTAGTGGTATAATATATATTCAATGCAAAAAATCAATTAAGGGAACAGTTTGAAGTGAAACAAAGTAGATAATTAATACATGCGGTGAAAATTAAAGAACATATAGATTTTATAGATGCTTATAGATTAGTGGCTCATACATCATCTCTTCTTCCACTAAAGAAGATATCATTAAAAGGCTTTGAATTATACAATCCTTCCACAAGCCCACTTCAACTAGGACTTATCACAATTTATAATTCGAAACTCTTAGCATCACCACAACTAATACACAAATGTCTGGCTTGTCTGTAGAATCCTCGGTTCAAATAAATGAAATTTTAAAAATATTCTAACTAATAGCTTGGATGTATAGGGCTAGACTAGAGCATAGAATAATCTTGAAATGATCTGATAGGTAAGTTCAGCGTGTGCTATGAGTGGACAGATATATGAATAATAAGTGTGCTCCAGATCTTGTAAATTACATATTTTGAATTCTTGAATCTTATATTGAATTTTGAAAACGGTCAGGAAGCTATTAAATGATCATTTTTACTATCTCTATACATATTGACAATGTGAACTTCGCTTCATCGTACACTGCATTAAATATTTCTTAGCTTTTTACAACTTTGGCATTTTCTGCTTCTGAAATTTTGATCAACTTTCGACATTTTAAAAAACATTCTTGTCAAGAAGGAGCTGGTAGCGTGATGTGCATGACACTTTATCTTATAGCATTGAACAAATTGATTTATTGTATCTATCTTGATCTGATAATTTCTTACCAATTGGAGTGCGGTTAGAGTTTAACAGTATGAATATGAACACTTCTTCGAAATAAAGGTATGTATAGAAATAGATTCAAGTGGTGATCTTTTGATGATGTCAGCAGCTTGAACAATGATCAGATTGACTTGTACAACAAATAGAAACTTATAAATACATAAGAACAATAGTTGGATCCGAAACATCTTGATGCTATTTTTGACATTACCAAAACTTAGGGTATTTGTCAAACTAAAAAAAATATATGTTTCATCTGTCAAGATACTGTTTTCTCGCACCCAAGTCTCAACGGAAGTTTAAAATTTTGTTTTGATATTTAAAATTGTCATTAGGTGTCATATGTTAACAGAAACATTCATAGGGCATATATATGTTATACTTGTGCGTTTGTAATGCTTGACTTCAAACTATTCAGGTTTATATATATATATATATATATATATATATATATATATATATATATATATATATATATATATATATATATATATATATATATATATATATATATATATATAACTCATTGGTTAATTAATTCTAGACATCTCTAGAGCATTTTATGAGAATTCATACATATTAGTGTTAACTACTACTAGTACTAACATTTAATTTTTAAATTCCAAATTCACTAAATAACTAATTCCGAAATCATTATATTTCCCGATCAACGCTCCAATATCGCCACTGTATCAATTATACAAGTCTTTTTCATATAATGAAAAACAAAAATTTCAAATATCACAATTTTCGTTTACCATATAGGGCATCTACCAATTTAGTGAACTCCTTCACTAAAGCAGACATTTCCACTCTTTTTCCTTAAATAGCAATTAAGCTAACTTTCATTTCTTCCATCCCTTTGAATTAGAATATAAACTACTTTATAAGCATCAAGTTAATTCTCCATCAAACTATAGTTGTCATATTCAACTCCTTGAATTCTGACTTTCTTAAGGAGAACATAGAGTCTGATACTTTGGTGACCCTCAATATTTCAGGTATACAACTAGTTGTGGGTTCACATCTCCATGTGATTCAGAATAACATTTATTCTTATTCAGGCTTACCCTAGTTAGCCCCATCAAATTATGGTAACAACATCTAGTAGCATCACCCCATGATCCTTTAGGTATCATTGATAGTGCCTGTAAGAATGTTAAGTCATGGTTAGCATACAATACGGTCCCTTCAACACATATATCCCGATTGAATCTGCAACCATTGGTTTATCGAGAGTTGCATATGAATTCGATAACGACGTGATTTATCTTTGAGTAATAGCGCATGATATGTACAACTAAGGAAACACCTTTCCAAAATGCACATGTCATACTCTTGTTAGAGATCCTTATACTATTAACACATCAGTTCACATATGATATCTTTAATCATAGTCAAACTGTGACACCCCGACTACAATTCATTTTCTCCTACGTATTTCGAAACAATGCCCAACCTCGTCACCTAATGACCCTCAAGGAAGTCGGTAAACGAATTAAAATGCATGATAATACGAATAGCCCCTACATTGTCTCGGGTCAAAGTACTAATGATATACAACCATAACCGCGGACTATTCCACTCAATAAGTGAGAACCACTAGGAAAGTCCGAGGAAGGATTGTTCAGTGCATCATCATATCATCATCCATCTGTATGAATAGACATCTACATGCCCTTGATAATGAAACATGATGTTTATATCACAGATGGTAGTCTCAACATCAATCGACCTTTATCCTTATTTATTTTGTTGATTCGACTAAGAACTCGTTTAGAATATACGGTACACTTCCTAATGAGTTTCATGGTATTAAGTTGCGAAGCAGACCTCATGGTACCTATTTTTTATATTCAAAGACTTTATCTATGCAAATTGCATGGGTATACAAACAAAATATAATGCCATAATTGAAATAAATCATAAATTATTATTAAAATAAATAATTTTTTACATTTGAGTAAATAAAATCACAAGCCACAAATTGGCTTGCTGGACAGTTACTCTAACAATCTTCTAGTTGACCTATAGCTAACTACCCATAGATCATAGTTTCATTGCTTCACGATGCTTCACAAACATTGGTCTTAGCAGGAGCTTCGTTAGTGGATCGGAAACATTGTCTGACAAAGTGACTATTTCTATCGATGTGTCCCCTTTTCCCACTATATATAGGATTATTTGGAACTTCCTCAATATATATGTGGATCGCTGATGAGACCTCTGTTCCTTTGCTTAAGCAATGGTACCGGTGTTGTCACAATAGACCGGGACTAGACTAACTGTTTGAGGAATGACACCCAAATCTTGGACGAAATTCCTCATCGAAACACCCTCTTTTGTTGCACCTGATGCAGATATGTATTCGGGCTCAGTGTTTGAATCCACTTTGGTGTTTTGTTTGGAAATCTTCCAAAAGACAACACCACCATTGAGCTTGAATACAAATCTAGAGGCTGATTTTGAATCATCCAAATATAATTGGAAGCTATAATAAATATAGCCTTCCAATTTTAATTCTTCACTCCCGTAGACCAAGAACAGTTTATTAGTTCTTCTCAAGTACTTAACAATGTCCTTGACGACTTTCCAATGCAATGGACCAGGATTCGACTAATATCTGCCTGCAACATTCAGAGAATATGCAATATCAGGTCGAGTAGATATCAGACCATACATTGTACTATTGATAGCAGCCACATATCGAATACGGCTCATGTTTTCTGTCTCTGTATCAGTCTTAGGGCACGTAGACTTAGATAGATTCGCACAATGAGACATTGGGAGTTATCTTTTCTTGGATTCCTCCATAGAGAATCTCCTCAATATGGTATAGATATTTGTGGATTGATTGAGTCCTAGTATCCTCTTTGATCTATCTCTATAGATCTTTATTCCTAATACATATGATGCTTCACCCATATCCTTCATGGAGAATATACCAGCAAACCATGCTTTAGTTGATTGCAACATCCCTACATCATTCCCAATGAGTAGTGTTTCATCAATGTAAAGTACCAGGAATGTCACTCCACTCCCACTAATTTTCTTGTACACGCAAGGTTCCTCAGGATTCTTGATAAAATCAAACTCTTTGATAGAGTTGTCAAATATTAGGTTCCAGCTTCTTGATGTCTATTTGAGCTTATAAATAGATCTTTGAAATTTTAATACTTTATTCTCTTTTCCTAATGATGTGAATCAGCATCATACAATGCTTCCTTGAAGTTTCTTCGATTAAATCTAGGAATGGATTCACCTTGGCCCTCTACAAGAGTAGACTCATCCTATTAGGTGGCCTTGACTTTCTATCGGTCTCCTAGGAGCTTCTGTTTCTTCGATTGGCTGCTAGAGTGTGGGATCTACTTTTTGTGTAGTGGGTGGCTTCGAATCTGTGGGGACCCGAACCTAATTCATTTTCTTAGTCATTATTAAGGATCAATATAACAATCAAGAAATGTGGGACATAAAATTTTTTTTAAAAAAAAATAATAACTGCGAAAATGTAATGTACTCGATCCGATATACATATCAATACAAAGGTACAAATCTTGTACAACAAATGTTCATCTCAACTAGAATTCAGTCATTACGTAAAGTATTGAAAATTAATCTACTCTAAGTCCGGATCTCCACGCTAACTGAAATCTCTCATCCTCGTCCTGATCCTGATACTGCCCCACCTGTTGTCATGCAAACATATAGACAAGACAACAGCCGGATAACTCCGGTGAGAATATAATCCCAGTATAAACAGTGTAAACATGCAGTCATATAAAATCATATATAAAAGCATGAAACACGTATCAATAACATGTATCAAAATCGGAAAACATGAAATGATATAACACTGTCAATCACTCGCGACTCGTCATCTCATACTCGACTCATCTCTAATCTAGGGATCCTGGTATCTAGATATTGTCACATATATCGAATCTCAGCAATATGAATGAATCAAATCCTAAGCGACATCGATATAAACCAAACATCAAGTGTCTTGGCGGATCAGCCGAAGACTTGGCGCATCAGCCAATGACTAGGCAAATCAGCCTATGACTCATACATACTTTGTCTATGAATCAATAGACTAACACATATCAATTTCATAATTGCAGATATCAATGCAATAAAATAAAGTATGTGATTTAGGGAAACTCACGTCAAATCGAACTCGAGTTGTGCAATCCTGAATCAACATTGATTTATACCTTTCTTTCTGTTAATCTGACTCTGTCGAAGTCTCGGATTCAATGCCTGTCAATACTCAATCTGGCAATGAAAATATCGACGATATCGTATCAATATACAACTCAAATCAATATTATATATAATCAAAACTGAATCAAATTCTGTTTCAACAGCATTACTGCACAATCTCAATATACCCAGCAATACACATCGACAGATATCAATTTCCTCAACTCATAATCAATAATAATGCAAATCTGATATCACATCTCAATCAACTCAACTCAGAAAATCATAACAATTCTATACGGTATCTGTTTTTCAATCCGGTTTCAATTATGCGATGTCTAATATCTCTAGAACATCGTATATGATTCATATCTGATTTCTTTAAGATGATATTTTCAAAACATAACAAAACGTAGTAAAACTTACGTCCAATTGAAGGACTTTTCGATAGGAATACAATACTAAAGTCGGATTGAAAATCAGACGGACGGATGTTTTGCAAATAATAAATCTACACGATAAAAGGCGTAAGGATTTTCACAACTCTTTTCTCGTTTCCTTTCTCCCTTCTGATAATTCTGAAAGAAAGAAACCTATATATATATCTCTTGTGCATGCCAAGGATACGTGTTTTATTCTCTATACAAATCAGGCGGTGCTCGGGCGGTCACAAATTACCGCTCGGGCGTCGAACACTCTGTCCGATAACTTGACTTGTTGTACACTAGCGCTCGGGTGGTCAACAACTACCGCTCGGGTGCCAGACTCTCTGTCTGATTTCTCTTATCACACATTGGCATGAGGGCGGTCATAAACTACCGCTCGGGTGCCGCATCTTCTTCCCGAAACACTTACTTGTTAAACAATGGCGCTCGGGCGGTCATAAACTACCGCTCGGGCGCCAATAGTTCTGTCCAAAAATTGTGTAATTCATATGCTTGGCCCAATCCGGTCTCGAGATGATTCGTCTATAATAACATGAATTCAAACTCAATAATCTCAGCTTAATATGATATAAAATCTCGGTCATTACATTTCTCCCCCCTAGGACACGATTTTGTCCCCGAAATCACAAGCAATCAAATCATATCAGAAAGAAATGTATAACAAAAGTTAATCAGAAAACTCACATCAATGAAATAACTCTGGGAATCTCTGCCTCATATCAGACTCATCCGCTGAATCTTCACAAGTGGAATAGTCTTCGCTCTGAGCTGTTTTTCCTTCCGATCGAGAATCTGAATCGGCTTTTCGAAATAGCTCAACGTCTCGTCCAGTGCGGCCTCGTCCGGCTGAATAATATGTGAAGCATCTGAAAGATATTTTCTCAATAACGATACATGAAAGATATCATGTATTCCAGATAAAGAAGGCGGTAAGGCGAGTCGATAGGCCCGATCTCCTATCTTCTCGAGAATCTCATAAGGCCAATATAACGTGAAGACAGTTTCCCTTTCTTGCCAAATCTGAGAACTCCTTAGAAAGGTGAAATCTTTAAGAACACTCGATCTCCTGTTTCGAATACCAATGTTCTACATCGACCAGTGGCATATTTGGTCTGTCTGTCCTGAGCTGTCTTCATTCTCTTCTGAATCAGCTTCACTTTCTCTGTCATATCTCTGATCATATCAGGTCCAACCTCAGGAATCTCAGAGATATTGTCCCAATATAGAGGGGATCTGCATTTGTTTTCATACAACGCCTCAAAAGGAGCTATCTCAATACTCGTCTGATAGTTGTTGTTGTAGGAAAATTCACAAAGTGGCAATGCATCTTGACAGTTAGTGCTAAAGTCAAGCACTATAGCTCTCAGCATATCTTCCAGTGTCTGGATCGTCCGCTCTGACTGTCCGTCAGTCTGAGGATGATATGTGGTACTAAGATGTAACTTCGTACCTAGAGCCTACTGTAAACTCTGCCAGAAGTGCGATGTAAACCGAGGATCACGGTCTGAAACAATTGATTTCGACACTCTGTTCAATCTGACCACTTCTCTGATATAAATATCGGCCATCTGGTAATGTCTATATGTCATCTTGTATGGAATAAAGCATTCAGATTTGGTCAATCGATCTATCACAACCCAAATCGCATCACAACCTCGGGAGGATCTCGGTAGCTTTGTCACGAAGTCCATGGAAATGTGATCCCATTTCCGTTCCGGAATCGATAAGCTCTGTAACAATCCTCCTGGTTTCTTTCTCTCGGCCTTCACCTGTTGGCAACTCAGACATTTGGCTACAAATTCAGCAAAATCAGCTTTCATCTGTTTCCACCAAAACTGTCTTTTTAAATCATTGTACATTTTTCTACCACCAGGATGAATACTGAATCGACTACTGTGTGATTCTGACAATATCTGTCGTTTCAAATCGGAAACATTCTGCAAAACAAGACGATTATTCACATAAAGTACGCTATCCCGTACCTGATACTCAAATCGATGCCCCGCTCTGACCATCGAAACCGAATTCTGAACATTTTGATCAACTTTCTGAGCCGCTTTAATTCTCAGAATCAACTCTGGTTCGACTTGAACATCATATAATCTCAATGGTCTATGATCTGTCTCAAATAACAATCCAGAAAAACAACAATCTTCTATCAAATTTGAAACACCAATAGCGATAAGGACAAAGAACATACCTTACGACTCAGTGCATCAGCTGTTGCATTCGAATTTCCTGGATGGTACTTGATTTCACAATCAAAATCTTTTAGTAAATCAAGCCATCTTTGTTGCCTCATATTCAACTCTGACTGTGAAAAGAGATATCTCAGGCTTTTATGATTAGAATAAATCTCAAACTTCTCACCGTACAGGTAGTGTCGCCATATCTTTAACGCAAAGACGATGGCAGCCAATTCAAGATCATGAATTGGGTAGCGAGTCTCGTGTGGCTTCAATTGTCATGAAGCATAAGCGATAACTTGGCCTCGCTGCATCAATATACATCCCAATCCCCTGTGAGAAGCATCACAATAGACGAAATCACCAGTAGCTAATGGAATAGTCAAGATCAGAGCACTGGTCAATCTTTTCTTCAATTCAAGAAAACTGGACTCAATATCTTCTGACCAAATAAATGGAGCATTCTTCTGAATCAACTGCGTAATAGGTTTACAATACTCGAGAAATGTTTAATAAATTGACGATAATATCCTGTTAAACCCATAAAACTACGAATCTCTGGCACTGATGTCAGTTTCGGCTAAGAAATCACGGCTTCAAACTTGCCGGGATCAACTAATATACCATCTCCGGATATGATATGACCCAGAAATACAACCTGTCTCAGCCATAATTCACATTTCGACAGTTTCGCATACAGTTTCTGTAGTGACCCGTTCCAGAATCACCTACTAATTGAAAACTAAGCATGCAATTAACTTAATAATTACTAATCAGAGATAATAGCGGAAACAACTAACAAATGATAGTTATACAACCCAAACGAACTCTAGAACAACTCAAAATAAGGTAAAGAATATCTGGTACAACCATATCGAATCAAATGATACCGAAACTAAACCAACCGGCTACTCAACGTCCTCCTCCTGCTCCTCCGGAACCATCCAACCTGAGACCTGCCCCGAGGGAATGGGGTGTCCAAGATAAACAAAACCGAGGACGTGAGCGATAAGAACGCCCAGTACAAAAGTATGAGTATACAGACCTATATGAAATGCACATGCTATGATCATGATACCGGGGTAGTCAAGAAACAGGAATCACAAAAGGATCTCAACAATGCTCAGTCTAGAGGCGCCAAGTGGATAGTGCCGCGCGGTCCAACCTCTGGGTCACTGCATCCACTACAAGACAGACGTGGACCTAAAATGTCCCGGACCACCGAAGCCCTCCCGACCCGTCGGCCACTGTGTACTCTCGGTGTCCATGCGTCCACAAGACAGGGCTGAGCGGCCCCAAGATATAGCTTATCTCGAAAGAGATACAGCTCAACAGCAAAGGCTATCTCGAAGGAGATACGGCTCAACATGAAATGCAACGTGCAGTAATAAACGTGACATAATAGCATGCATCATATGACATATATCAATGCACCACATAATCATGCAACACATATATGAATGTATACTCAACCAGGATATCTCGGATAGTACTTTCGTACCTCTATCACAGCAATCCTAATCCACTGGAACAACCAGACAACAGGTCTAATCCAAGCCTATTCATCAAGTGAAAACCATCACTAAACTTATCTACCAGACTTAACTAGATAATCCTGAGATAAATACTGATAAAATTCCAAACCTTCGTCCGTCGCTAGCCCGCTGATGCCGCTAGCTCCCAACTAGAGCACAGCTCTGCTACAAGACCAGCAGCTCCCCGCTAGTGCCCAAATCTCGGAACACGACTAGAACCTGTCAGAAACGACTGAAATGCTATGAAATTCTCTGAATTGGCGAGTCAAAATGAGGAAATCCGACCACTATTTATAGGCCATGTTCGGATCCTCCGAACACCACTTCGGAACGTCCGAACGCTACGTGTCCACTGGCTCTTGACAGCTCATGATCGGATCCTCCGATCATACACTTCGGACCGTCCGAACATGCACGTGTCCAGCTGCTCTTGACACCTCATGATCGGATCCACCGAACCTACACTTCGGAACGTCCGAACTCCCACGTGTCGATCAACTCTTGACACCTAATGATCGGATCCACCGAACTCACTTCGGACCTTCCGAACTCTTCGGTGCTTCCGAACCATCTTCGGACCTTCCGATCATGATTAATCACCATTAATCCGTTAATTACCCAATTCGGCATTCGGGCTACTACATTCTCCCCCCCTTAAAAGATTTCGTCCTCGAAATCAGGCTTAGAGAATGAACAAAACGAAATAACAACATCGCTATTATATCTCAATTGTTGTTGAATACAACTGATATCTCGATTACAATTGAAAAACACAAACATATACAAAGCAAAACTCAAAAGAGCTCTGGATGTTCTGAACGCATACGACTCTCTAACTCCCAAGTGGCTTCTTCAGTGCCTCTGCGCTGCCACTGTACTAAGACAAGAGGAATGATCTTATTCCGCAACACCTTGTCTTTGCGATCGAGAATCTGAACTGGTCGCTCCACGTAAGACAAATCTGATTCAAGTTGAACTTCAGAGGGATGCAAGATGTGAGACTCATCTGCTACGTATCGTCTCAACAAAGATACGTGGAACACATCATGAATACCGGACAAATACGGAGGTAATGCTAACCTGTAAGCTAAATCTCCCACACATTCTAGAATCTCAAAAGGACCAATGAATCTCGGAGATAGCTTACCCTTGAGACCAAATCTCAAAATCCTGCGAAAAGGCGAAACTCGGAGAAACACTTTCTCACCTGGCTGGAAATAAAGAGGTCGCCGCTTGGTGTTCGCATAACTAGCCTGTCGATCCTGGGCAATCTTAATCCTCTTCTTGATTACTGCAACTTTATCAATAGCCTGCTGGACTAACTCCGGTCCCTCAACATGTCGTTCACCAACTTCGTCCCAGAATAAAGGAGTACGACAACGTCGCCCATACAACGCCTCAAATGGTGCCATACCAATACTACGATGGTAGCTGTTGTTGTACGCGAACTCAATCAAAGGCAAATGATCCTGCCAAGCGGGTCCGAAATCCATAACACAGGCTCGCAACATATCCTCAAACGTACGGATAGTCCTCTCTGACTGACCGTCAGTCTCCGGATGATAAGCAGTACTCAGACTCAGTGTAGTACCCAAAACTGACTGGAAACTACCCCAAAACCGTGAGGTAAAACGAGGATCTCTGTCACTGACAATACTGACAGGCACTCCATGCAAACGTACAATCTCCTGAATGTACAATCGAGCCATACGATCGAAAGTGAAATCCCGGTTATAAGACAGAAAATGAGCAGACTTGGTGAGTCGATCCACCACTACCCAAATAGCGTCACTATTCCTCGACGATAATGGCAAGTGAGTAATGAAATCCATCGCGATATGCTCCCACTTCCATTCAGGAATAGGTAGATTCAACAATAATCCTCCAGGTCGACGGTGCTCTGCCTTAACCTGTTGACAAACAAGACACTTGGAAACAAACTGATAAACACTGCGCTTCATCCCTTTCCACCAAAATCGTGTCCTCAAGTCTTTATACATCTTATTACTTCCTGGATGAATACTCAACTTACTTCGATGAGCATGAGATAAGATCTCCTCCCTCAAATTATCATCTTCTGGTACTACAACTCGATTAGACAAACACAGAAGACCATTAGACTGATAATGGAAACCGCTATCTCCACCCGCTAACCGAGCTAATCTCTGAGTCTTGAGATCAGACATCTGAGCATCTCGAATCCGAGCGAACAAGGCTGGCTCAGATAAAATGGTAGCAACACGAATGCTCTCCATACCTTTCCGATGTTTGAAATTAAATCCCAACGAACAACAATCCTGAATAGTACTAATCATAGCACTGGTCTGAAGTGCAGAAACTCTCACTTTGCGACTAAGAGCATCAGCTGTGAGATTTGCAGATCCTGGATGGTACTTGATCTCGCAGTCATAATCTTTCAGCAAATCCATCCAACGACGTTGCCTCATGTTCAACTCAGCCTGAGTGAACAGATATTTCAGACTCTTATGATCAGTAAAGATTTCAAACTTAACCCCGTACAAGTAATGACGCCAAATCTTCAGCGCGAACACAATAGCTGCCAACTCTAGATCATGAGTAGGATACTTCTCCTCGTGAGATTTCAGCTGTCTGGAAGCATAAGCAATCACATGACCGTTTTGCGTCAACACACACCCTAAGCCTTGAGAAGAGGCATCGGTGTAAACACTGAAACCATCAGATCCTGACGGTAACGCCAAAACAGGTGCAGAAGTCAGAAGTCGACGAAGCTCTCTGAAACTATCTTCGCACTCAGATGACCACTCAAATGGAACATCCTTCCGAGTAAGTTGCGTCAAAGGTCTAGCTACCTGGGAGAAATTCACGATGAAGCGACGATAATACCCTGCTAGACCTAGAAAACTACGGATCTCAGCCACCGTCGTAGGTCGTGACCAATTTAGCACTGCCTCAATCTTGCTGGGATCCACAGAAATTCCTTCCTTGGAAATCACATGACCAAGGAATACTACACGATCAATCCAGAACTCGCACTTACTCAGCTTAGCATACAATTGCTTCTCGCGAAGAATCTGCAACACAATCCTCAAGTGCCGGACATGCTCTTCCACACTATGAGAATAGATCAAGATATCGTCAATGAAAACCACCACAAACTGATCCAGAAAATCTCGGAAGACTCGGTTCATCAGATTCATGAACACCGCTGGCGCATTCGTCAATCCGAATGGCATAACTAGAAACTCGTAATGCCCATAACGAGTACGAAATGCAGTCTTGGAAATATCATCATCTCTGACTCTCATCTGATGATAACCTGATCGCAAGTCGATCTTGGAGTAAACAGAAGTACCCTGAAGCTGATCGAACAAGTCATCAATACGGGGTAATGGGTACTTGTTTTTGATCGTCACCCGATTCAGCTGGCGATAATCAATGCACAACCGCATCGATCCATCCTTCTTCTTGACAAACAAGACTGGAGCTCCCCAAGGCGAAACACTCGGGCGAATATAACCCTTATCAAGAAGATCCTGCAATTGCTGCTTCAGCTCTCTCATCTCTGACGGAGCCAGACGATAGGGGGCACGAGAAATCGGTGCAGTCCCTGGCATTAATTCAATGCCAAACTCCACCTCTCTAACCGGAGGAAAACCAGGAATCTCTTCTGGAAATACATCAGGAAATTCACAAACCACTGGAATATCCTCTATACCAACACTACCTGTGGACGTATCAATTGTATAGATGAGGTAGCCTTCCCCGCCCGCCTCTAAAGCACGACAGGCTTTCAGAGCAGATACTACTGGCATCGGAGGTCGCGCTCCCTCACCATAGAAAAACCAACTAGAGCTCTCAGTCGTACGAAACTGAACAAGCTTCTGGTAACAATCCACAGTAGCTCGGTAGGTAGTCAAAATGTCTATACCCAAAATACAATCAAAATCTTCCATCTCCAGAATCATAAGATTCGCAGTCAACTCGTTACCCTCAAAATCTAAAGGACAACCCATCACTAGACGCTTGGCTAAAACCGAATGACCCATCGGGGTAGAAACAGAAAGAATGACGTCTAGAGAAACATACGGTAACTTATGACGTTTAACGAATCGTGCAGAAATGAATGAATGAGATGCTCCGGTATCTATAAGAACAAAAGCAGGAATACCGCATAAACAAAAAGTACCTGCTATGACTCTCTCGGTCTCGTCTGCAGCCTGATCCTGGTTCAACGCAAAAACTTGACCTTGGGCACGAGGTCGAAGATTCGAACTACCCACTGCCTGACCCTGCCTCCTCTGCTGAACAGTCGCCTGAGATCCAGAACCAGATCCTGCTCCACCTCGCAACTGAGGACAATTCTTCTTAATATGCCCCATCTCTCCGCACTGATAACAAGCTCCTGCGGCTACTCGGCATTGCTCCGATGGATGGTTCTTCCCACAATGCGCACAAGACTCCTTCTTCTTACCAAAGCGGAAAACACCGCTAGATCGAGATCTAGATCCAGAAGAAGACGAACCAGATTTCTTGAACGACTGAGATCGAGGCCTCAAAGTACTCGGAGGTCTAGAAGAAAGAATAGCCCTACCACGCTGGAGACTGATCTCTGCTTGACGACACCGGTTCACCAACCCATCGTACGAAGTAGGATTATCACAGACAGTGACTCGATCAAAGATCTCCTGATTAAGGCCCTGGAGGAAATGATCATACTTGGCCTCAGAACTGCCACTGATATGAGGAGCGAAGGGTAATAACTCAAAGAATTTCTGCTGATACTCATCAACAGACATACTCCCCTGCTTCAGGTTCAAGAGCTCAATCGTCTTGGCCTGGCGAAGGGCTGGAGGAAAGTACAGCTGCATGAACGCTGCACGGAAATCGGCCCAAGTCGCTCTACCCTGAGACTGAACTATCGGCGCAGAAGTCGATCGCCACCACCTGCGAGCACGGCCCTCAAGAAGAAAACTAAGGGTCTCCATCTTCTGCTCATCGGTGCACTGGAATGCGCGGAAACAACTCTCCATGCGCTCTAACCAATCCTCCGCATCATCGGGAGTCTCACCGCCAACTAAAGGCTTAGGCCCCATCTGCATGAAACGATGCATATCGAAACGCCTAGGACCATCCCGACGATGACGATGCTCATGGTGACGCCTAAGATCATCCTGGTCACCCCATCGACCTACACTCCCCTGACTACTCCCGTCATCAAAATGGTCAGCCATCGCTACAAGATAGAATAGGGAAAAATGGTCAACGGAAATCCCAAAACAAAATCTATATCCCAAAATCATACGCATGCTCTGATACCATAAATGTAGTGACCCGTTCCAGAATCACCTACTAATTGAAAACTAAGCATGCAATTAACTTAATAATTACTAATCAGAGATAATAGCGGAAACAACTAACAAATGATAGTTATACAACCCAAACGAACTCTAGAACAACTCAAAATAAGGTAAAGAATATCTGGTACAACCATATCGAATCAAATGATACCGAAACTAAACCAACCGGCTACTCAACGTCCTCCTCCTGCTCCTCCGGAACCATCCAACCTGAGACCTGCCCCGAGGGAATGGGGTGTCCAAGATAAACAAAATCGAGGACGTGAGCGATAAGAACGCCCAGTACAAAAGTATGAGTATACAGACCTATATGAAATGCACATGCTATGATCATGATACCGGGGTAGTCAAGAAACAGGAATCACAAAAGGATCTCAACAATGCTCAGTCTAGAGGCGCCAAGTGGATAGTGCCGCGCGGTCCAACCTCTGGGTCACTGCATCCACTACAAGACAGACGTGGACCTAAAATGTCCCGGACCACCGAAGCCCTCCCGACCCGTCGGCCACTGTGTACTCTCGGTGTCCATGCGTCCACAAGACAGGGCTGAGCGGCCCCAAGATATAGCTTATCTCGAAAGAGATACAGCTCAACAGCAAAGGCTATCTCGAAGGAGATACGGCTCAACATGAAATGCAACGTGCAGTAATAAACGTGACATAATAGCATGCATCATATGACATATATCAATGCACCACATAATCATGCAACACATATATGAATGTATACTCAACCAGGATATCTCGGATAGTACTTTCGTACCTCTATCACAGCAATCCTAATCCACTGGAACAACCAGACAACAGGTCTAATCCAAGCCTATTCATCAAGTGAAAACCATCACTAAACTTATCTACCAGACTTAACTAGATAATCCTGAGATAAATACTGATAAAATTCCAAACCTTCGTCCGTCGCTAGCCCGCTGATGCCGCTAGCTCCCAACTAGAGCACAGCTCTGCTACAAGACCAGCAGCTCCCCGCTAGTGCCCAAATCTCGGAACACGACTAGAACCTGTCAGAAACGACTGAAATGCTATGAAATTCTCTGAATTGGCGAGTCAAAATGAGGAAATCCGACCACTATTTATAGGCCATGTTCGGATCCTCCGAACACCACTTCGGAACGTCCGAACGCTACGTGTCCACTGGCTCTTGACAGCTCATGATCGGATCCTCCGATCATACACTTCGGACCGTCCGAACATGCACGTGTCCAGCTGCTCTTGACACCTCATGATCGGATCCACCGAACCTACACTTCGGAACGTCCGAACTCCCACGTGTCGATCAACTCTTGACACCTAATGATCGGATCCACCGAACTCACTTCGGACCTTCCGAACTCTTCGGTGCTTCCGAACCATCTTCGGACCTTCCGATCATGATTAATCACCATTAATCCGTTAATTACCCAATTCGGCATTCGGGCTACTACAGTTTCTCAGGCCTCAAAATTCTCAACACAATTCTCAAATGCTCGGCATGCTCAGTCATATTTTTAGAATATATCAATATATCATCAATAAAGATAATCACTAAATCATCAAGATATCTTTGGAATATACTGTTCATCAGACCCATAAATACAGTTGGAGCATTCGTCAAACCAAACGGCATGACAACAAACTCATAATGTCCATACCTGGTTCTGAACGCGGTATTTGGGATATCAGAATCCCTGACTCTCAGCTAATGATACCCAGATCTCAGATCGATCTTGGAATATACAACTGATCAAATAAATCATCAATACGAGGCAAGGGATATTTGTTCTTTACCGTTGCCTTGTTCAGTTGTCGTTAATCGATACAGAGTCTCATTGGACCGTCTTTCTTTTTCACAAACAGTACTGGAGCACCCCAAGGTGATACGCTCGGTCTGATATAACCCTTGGCCAGTAAATCCTCCAACTGTTCTTTCAACTCTTTCAATTCAATCGGTGCCATTCTGTACGGAGCTCTAGAAATCGGAACTGTACCTGGCATCAACTCAATGCTGAAGTCTATTTCTCGAATCGGAGGTAAACCAGAAATCTCATCTGGGAAGACATCAGCAAACTCATACACCACTGGCAAATCAGTCAATGCTGGACTCGATTTCAGTAAATCAACTGAATATACAAGGAATCCCTCCGCTCCTTTATGCAATAATCGAGTCATATTCATAGCAGATATCAAAGGAATTTTGGCTCTATAACCCTTACCGTAGAATTTCCACTCATCAGACATCTCAGGTCTGAATCTCACAATCTTGTGGAAACAATCAACGGTATCCATGTACTTGGTCAGCATATCGATACCAATAATGCAATCAAAGTCAGACAACCCAAGTACGATACAATCCAACTCAATCTCATGACCGTCATACTGTAGCATACAATGGTTAACAGACTTCACTGATATCAAACAAGTCCCCAAAGGAGAAGAGACATAAACTACAGCAGATAATGACTCAAGAGGTAATGCATGAATCAATGCAAATCGTTCTGAAATAAAAGTATATGAAGCACCGGTATCAATCAATACATATGCAGGATAACCACATAAAGAACAGTTACCTGCAACAACATCATCTGGTGCTTCCTGAGCATGCTCCTCTGTCAAAGCAAATACTCTGGCCCGCTGTCTAGGAGGCTGGCTCACTGTCTGGCTTCCTCCTGGCCTCTGCTGTGACTGAGATGGTGCTGGCTGAAATGAGTGAACAGCAGCCGATCATCTATCAGTCTGCGATGTTGATCCTGATGATTCGGCTCCCTGGGATCTTTGGGAACCTCTCTGTGGACATACTCTGGCAAAATGTCCTTACTTTCTGCAGATGTGGCAACTACCAAGCACTCCTTGGCATTGCTCGGTGGGATGTCTCCCTCCGCAATTTCTGCAGTAAGGTTCAGTATAACCCTGTTTGGAACCACTGAAGCTAGAACAACTGCTGCCAGACTTCTTAAACTGCTTCCCTCTGGCCTTCAAAAAATCTTTCTTTCCACCACTGCTACTGCCACTCTCAAATCGGGGAGGTGGTTTGTAGCGCCCTTACCCGAGCCACTACTAAACAAAATAATAAACATGCAACGTTAAACTTAATACCAACAGTTAAACAGCGGAAACCAAATACTTAATCATCTTAGAACCCGAACGAAAACAAAGCAATAAAATCAGTCTTAAACATTATTACAACCATAACATAATTCTGAACGAGAAAATGATAAACCACAGAAAACCTCCATTGGATCACCACCGAAAACCCAACTGCTCTAGCCACTGCCATGGTCGTCCGAACCGTCCAACCTAAGACCTGCCCCGTGGAATGGGGTGCCCAAGATGAAAACAAGGACGTGAGCGACAATCGCCCAATACGAGAATGTACGAGTATACAAAATGATATGATGCATGCGAAATGCAATATGCTCGGATATCAAGGATCAAGTCAAGAATCTCATGCTCAGTCTAGAGGAGCCTGAGTGTGTAGTCTCTGATCTGCCCTAGGCATGTTTTGGCTCCCACACTCATCATCAAGACGTGGACCTGCAATGTCCAGGTCATCAGAGCCCGTGACTCCCGTCGGACACTGTAGCTCTCGATGCCCCATCGTCCACAATACAGAATAGGGCTGAGCGGCCCCAACAAACGAGGTATATCTGAAAAGATATCAGGCTCAACATGATATGTCATGCATAATATTCCAAAGCAGTAAAACATGTATCATGCAACAGATAAATATGCAGCATATAAGTGTGTACACTACGCTTGGATATCTCAGTCAGTACATCACGTACCTCACTAAAATAATCTGACAGAAAGCTCTCTGAACCTAGACAATACCAACATAAAGAAATCACTAACAAACCAGATCAAACATGCTACAAAGATCTCCCTAATGATCCTTAAATCACTATCTAAGGATTTAGGATTATACATGCGTCCGTCGTCAGCCCGCTGATGATGTCTCGATCTCAGTTCACTGACCCTCCTCGAGTCGACACTAGCTCCGAAACTTCCCGACACCAAAGTGCCCTAGAAACTGGCTAGAAAACCTAAGGTACAACTAGAGCTTTCTCTGAAGAATGCGGTGAAGGAAACAAAAGAATCGGCTTCCATTTATAGGCTGCATCCGGACTATTTCAGAAAATCTGAACAAATCTTATCCGCCACACGTCAGAATCTCATTGATCTAGTTGGATTTCTCGAGATAATATAATCCGAAGTAGGTCGGGTTATCCATTTAAAATTCGGTGGATACCAACAGCTTAATCCCGAATTATCAATTCCTTAATAATACTTAATTAACAACTCATTAATTATGTCTTAATTAATACTTCATTCAAAAAAGGAATTCGGGTCATTACATTGTTGCTTGGGTCTCGGTGCTGGAGGCACAAACGTAGCTCCTTTCTATCTCATCAGACCGGCTTCGGCTCCTTTGGCTCGGTTCAGAGCATCAGAAAAATTATTCGGTCGCCCGGTGTTTACCAATGTAAAGATCTCAGGGTTCAGTCCATTGATAAACTGATCGGCAACGGCCTCATCATTCTCGGCAACATGTGGAGCAAATCTCAACAAGGTAGAGAACTTGGCCACATACTCTTCAATGTTCAACTGGGCCTGTCTCAAATTGGCAAACTCTGCACCCTTTTCCTTTCTGTACGACACTGGAAAGAATCGTTGATAAAATTCAGTTTTAAATACATTCCAGGTAATAGTCATACCTCGATGCTCCAATGCTTTCTTCGTCGTGATCAACCATCTCTTTGCAACGTCATGCAACTGGTGTCCAATCAATCTGACTCGCCGCTCATCTGGATAATACAAAAAATCAAACAGCATCTCAATGTCATCTAACCAACACTCACAATCAACCGAACTTTCTGTTCTTTTTAGGGTTGGCGGTTTGAATGACTGAAACCTCTTCAATAACGTTTCCATCGGTGTTGCTGTCACATCCATAGGAGGATTCGATGTGCTACACTGTTCTGGTATTCTTCGAGGAGGCAAATCTAATTATCAAAAAGGATTAAAAACCAGATACAACAAACCTGTTTCTGTCCTCCTCTGATCATCTTACTGCTGATCAAGAATCGGTTCTAAATCATCCTCAAATATACATATTACCAATCAATTAAGATAATTCAGGTAAACATGTATTAAAGCAATAACCACATGCTAGAAATCAAAGCAAAGAAAGAAAACTCAATCTACCCCGCTCATTAGCTTATATCTCAGTCTGCAGAACCTATCGCTCTGATACCAGCTGCTGTGGGGACACGAACCTAATTCGTTTTCTTAATCATTATAAAGGATAAATATAACAATTAAGAAATTTGGGACATAAATTTTTGTTTTTTAATTAATAAGTGCGGAAACGTAATGCACTCGATCTGATATACATATCCATACAAAGGTACAAATCTTGTACAACATATGTTCATCTTAACTAGAATTCAGTTACTACATAAAGTACGAGTAATTAATCTACTCTAAGTCCGGATCTCCACGCTAATTGAAATCTCTCATCCTCGTCCTGATCCTGATACTGTCCCACCTGTGGTCATGCACAAATACAAACAAGACAACAGTCGGATAACTCCGGTGAGAATATAATCCAAGTATAAACAATGTAAACATGCAGTCACATAAAAGCATATACAAAAGCACACGTATCAATAACATGAATCAAAATCGGAAAACATGAAATGATATAACACTGTAAATCACTCGCGACTCTTCATCTCAAACTCGACTCATATCTAATCTAGGGATTCCAGTTTCTGGATATTGTCAAATATATCGAATCTCGGTGATAGGAATGAATAAACTCCTAAGCGACATCGATATAAACCAAACATCCAGTGTCTTGGCAGATCAGCCGAAGACTTGGCGCATCAGCCAATGACTAGGCAAATCAGCCTATGACTCAATACATACTCTGTCTATAAATCAATAGACCACACATATCAATTTCATAATTGCCGATATCAATGCAATAAAATAAAGTATGTGATTTAGGGAAACTCAAGTCAAATCGAACTCGAGTTGTTCAATCCCGAATTAACATTGATTTATACATTTCTTTCTGTTAATCTGACTCTGTCGAAGTCTCGGATTCAATGCCTGTCAATACTCAATCTGGAAATGACAATATCGAGGATATCGTATCAATATACAACTCAAATCAATACTGGATATAATCAGAACTGAATCAAATTCTGTTTCAACAGAATTACTGGACAATCTCAATATACCCAGCAATACACATCAACAGATATCAATTTCCTCAACTCTTAATCAATAATAATGCAAATCTGATATCACATCTCAATTAATTAAATTCAGAAAATCATAACAATTCTATACGGTATCCGTTTTTCAGTCCGATTTCAATTATACGATGTCTAATATAGCAAGAACTTCGTATATGAATCATATCTGATTTATTTAACATCAAAATTTTAAAACATAGCAAAACGTAGTAAAACTTACGTCCAGTTGAAGCCCTTTTCGATAGGAATACAGTACTGAAGTCGGATTGAAAATCAGACGGACGCATCTTTTGCAAATCATAAATCTACACGATAAGAGGCGTAAGGATTTTCACAGCTCTTTTCTCGTTTTCTTTCTCCCTTCTGATAATTCTGAAGAAGGAAACCTATATATATATATATATATATATATATATATATATATATATATATATATATATATATATATATCTTGTGCATGCCTAGGATACGTGTGTTATTCTCTATACAAATAAGGTGGCGCTCGGGCGGTCACAAATTACCGCTCGGGCTCCGAACACTCTGTTAACTTGACTTGTTGTACAGTGGCGATCGGGCGGTCAACAACTACCGCTCGGGCACAGACTCCCTGTCTGATTTCTCTTATCACACATTGGCGCTCGGGCGGTCATAAACTATCGTTCGAGCGCCGCATCTTATGTCCGAAAAACTTACTTGTTGAACAATGGCGCTCGGGCGGTCATAAACTACCGCTCGGGCGCCAATAGTTCTGTCCAAAAATTGTGTAATTCATATGCTTGGCCCAATCCGGTCTCGGAATGATCCGTCTATAATAACATCAATTCAACCACAATAATCTCAGCTTAACATGATATAAAATCTCGGTCATTACAGAATCTCATCGAGTTCTATCATCCCGTCTTTTCTATCCAATAGAAACTCCTTCTCTAAGAACGTGTCATTCCTTGAAACAAACACCTTTGTTTCATTGGGATCATATATGTAACGCCCCGAAAATTCGAAGGTCCACGCAAACCACGTGCATGCAATTATTAGATTCTCTTATATTTTTATTAAATGTTTTAATTGCATAAATTAATTATGTTGTGCATATTTACATATTTAAATTATATTTTCTATATGGATGCATTAAAACTGTATTTTTAAATGATATTCAAGTTGCGATCGAGGAACGGAGACCTAGGGCTGAAAAACGTAAAATGTTTTTATTGGTTAATTGTTTTTAATTATTTAAAATATGGGTGGTTTTTTTATTATTTTTTGAAAATAAGGGGTTTTGAGGTGATTTTATACGCCGAGACGTAATTTTTATCGGTGTTGGTTTTTAAACTAAAATACGAACTTCTTGGCAACCCTGCTAATAAATTCACAAATTTATTTAATCAAAAAATTTATCAATATTTTATTAAATCCTAATTAAGAATAATGGGCTTAATTTAAATGCTTAATATGCATAAAGCCTAGTTAGTAATTTTAGTGTATTTAGTATATATAAAACACCTAAAACCCTACTCTTGCAAGGGAATTCACGGCCACACACCTCACAATTTCCGAAACTCTCCCCAACCCTCTCAAAGACCCCACGGCACACACACATCACAAAGGGAAAGAAATTTCGAAGGTGCAAAGGGGAAACAAGCCAAGGTTTCGGTCCGTTTTTCGTCGCCAATGTTATTTTGTTCGTATAAACGCAAAGACACGCCATATATCTCTTTTTCTCATCTAACACATCGTATTATCATTTTAAATATCGTGTGCTTGATCAAGGGTCATGTTTAACACGTAAAATAAAGTCCTAGGATGTACAACGTGCTGCACAAAACGAGTAATAGAAGATGGAAACCGATAGTTGTGTTGGTGTTCTTGAGGCTCGGTTTTTGGGGAAAGCTTGGCATGGCTTGGCACGGCTGGAACCAGGGCTGGGATAGGGTCGTGAGGGGTTGGAATGAGTCCTAGACATGCTAGGACTCGAGCACCAGGCGCTGGGAGGAGTCCTAGCCACCCGAGAGGTAATCTAGGGGTGCGCATGTGATCAGATTGTGCATGGAGGAGGTTGCTCGGCCAAGGGGCTCTGGGCTGGGCTAGGCTAGGTCCTTAGGGTCCTAAGAGGGTGCACAAGGGTCTGGGAAAAGGCTGGTGCGGCTTGGGTGGCTGCTGGTTCGAGAGGAAACGTGAAACGAGAGGTAAGTATTTTTGTGCGCAGGCGGCTGTTCTACTTCAGGCGGCTCGTGCGCGCAGTCCAGGGGCTTGGGCTGGTTGGTGATGGTTTGGGCGTGGTCCATGGGTGGTTAGGGACAGGTGGTGACTCGGCTGGGGGAGTCCTTGTTGGGTTAGGAGTCCTAGACATACAAGGAAGCACACTCTCACACATGCAGAAACATGGGTCGAGTTCCAGCAAGTTTTTGAGCAGGTTAGGTTCATGTTATTTGGGCTGGGCTTGATCAGGAGGGTGCCTAGATGGGTTGGATAGGTTTTGGCTCAAGGTAGCTCGGGCGTGGCTCGAGTAAATTAGGAGATGGCTCGGGCGGTTCGATAAGGTGTCTATTTCGAAAATTAAAAGGATAAAAATGAATTTATGGGTCCACGAGTGTGGATCATGACTTAGAAGGGTAGAATAAATCTTAAAAATGCTATGTTTAAAATTTGGGATCAAAATAACGAGTTTTGGATTTATTCGAGATTTAATCGCCGCACGAAACGCTAATGAACGAATTAATTGAAACGCCTAGTTTAAGCTTTATAAAAGTATGGAGAATTATATTTAAGCTCAAATAATTATTAAAAGCCTAAGTTTTTAATTTGGGAATTTTATATTAAGGTCTGGTTTAATTCGAGATTAAAACGCAGTAATACGTCGTATTTAAAGATTAATTTAAAAGTCCTCGATTTAAGCTAAATTAAAATATGAAAAAATTCTTGTAAGCTTAAATAATTATTTGGGATATTTTAGAGTCCATGAAATTAAGAAAAAGTCAAAGTCGATAAATTTTACGTTTATGGGTAAAACGATCATTTTACACCTAGAAATTTGTAAACGTCATGGCAGTGCCCTGAATGTTGTTTTACATGCTAATATGATTATTTCAAATGTTTATGAATTTTTATGACTTGGATTTTAAAATTTTATGATTTATTATGTCAAATTGACATTTTAAATGTTTACGATTTATTATTTCAAAATGTTATTTTATAGGGTATGATTTAATATGTTAAAAATACTTATTTTAAATGATTTAAATCCATAGTTTAAATGTTTATGATGTTGAAATGTATAGTTGAAAGATTTATGGATTTTTATATGTTGAAAGGTTTCTTTTAAAATGTTTATGGATTTTTATGAGGGAATGATTACGTTAATGGAAATGCTGCATGCTTGTTTTTATGAGAAAAATATTATTAAATGAATGAATTTTATAAAGTGATGATATGAATGAGGAAAAGGAAAATGTTGAGGTTTAAAGTATGCATGTTCATATGAATATGTTGAGGGTGAAATGAAATTGTTTATCAAAAGGTTTACGAAAATGTTTATGAAAATGTGTATGTTTAAAGTTGATGCGTCATTATGAAAATGTTTTTATGAAATGTTTATGCATCGTGAAAATGTTTACGAAAATGTTATGTTTAAAGTTTATGCATCTTCGTGAAAACGATATTTTAAGTACAAGTATTTTTCACTGTGACATGTGATTTGTGTATATATTACTTGTTATCAAGATTATGGTGTGTTGAGTTTTTAGACTCACTAGGTGTGATGGATGCAGGTGAGGTTGAGGGAGGGCTTGACGGATGATTTGACTGGACTGAAGGCGTACACAACCCGAGGACCAACGCTTCTACTTTTTCCGCATTACGATTTATGGTTCATGATTTATGTTAAAGATTTTAAGACTATTTATTTATGCTTTTTGAGAGATTTTTGATAGGGTTAGTATGGGCTATACTTTCCAAACTTAAAGCTTTTTAGGTTGGGCAAAACAGTTGACGATTTTAGTTTATGACTATTGCACTTTATTTTTAAAATGCTAGTTGGTTGGTGTTTTATTTTAAAGGGTAAAATATTTTCTAAAAATATTTTCATGTGGTTTATGTATATGGCCGAAAATTGTGTGTTTTAAAAAAAAAATTTCTAGTACTTTTAAACAATAAAAAGGGCAGACGTTTCAGTTGGTATCAGAGCAAAGGTCGTGTAAAGGGTTGTGCCACCATCAGCGCCTGAAAGATCAGTCGTCAAGCCTCAAAGTTGTAAGTTTACATGCTTTATATGATTTTATTATGTTACCTGCATAATTACATGAATTATATGTTCACGTCACATGTTTTTTAGCATTATGAGGATATATGATTTATATGCTTTGGAATTTTTATACGTAATACGATATGAAATACGAAATTATATGATTTCAACGTATTTTGGCTTTGTGGTGGAATTGGACTATGTTGATTCTTGGGTTTTAGTATCGACGTTCTATTTTTGGGCTATAAGTTATTCGTGAATATTATGAACGCTTTTGAGACACGTAGATTTTTCTAAGAAAATACTAATGATACATGGTTACTAGTTAAATTAATTTTTGAGAATTACTCATAATAAATAATGATTCGAGGATTTGCAATGACATGGGAGTAAGAAAATGAATAAATTGGGATTTTAAGTTTGATGAAAGGTATTTGGGTAAATAAGTTTAAAATTTTGAAATTTATGTTATGGGAAACTCGTAGAAGAGAATCAAGAATGCCGAAAACTTATGGGTTAATCGTAGGATTTTCGAAATTAAGGACCAATTAGGATAATTTTGAGGAAATTAAGAATTTATTTTGCAATTATTAAGGAATTTGGGAACTAGTTTAGCAATAAGTGATAATTGAATGTGTTAAATGATAAGAATTTTTTATGATTTAAACTTTTAAGAATATTTGGAACTTTGGGATATCTTAAGGATAAACGAATTTCGAGGACGAAAAACATTATCTAATTAATACAATTAACTCATTAGTTAATTAATTGTAGGCACCTCTAGAACATTTTATGAGAACTAGTACATATTAGTAGTAACCACTACTATTACTAATATTTAATTAGTACATTCCAAATTCACTAATTCCCAATATACGCTCAGACAATGCCAATCTATCAATGATACAAGTGTTGTTAATATGATGAAAAATGGAAATTTCGAAGATCAAAATTTTCATTTATCATATTGGGCAGCTGCCAGCTCAACAAACTCCCTCACTAGAATAGGAAGTTCCACTATTTTTCCTTAATTAGCAATTAAGCTAACTTCTATTTCTTCCATCATATGAAATTAGCTTATAAACTCCTTTATAAGCATCATGTTTGATCTCCATCGAACTATATTCACCAAATTCAACTCCTTGAATTTTGTTGAATTTTGACTTTCTCAACGGGAACACAGAGTCCGATATTTGGGTCACCCTCAATAGTTCAGGGATACAGATAGCCGTGAGTTCACATATCCATGTGACTTAAAATAACATTTATTCTTATTCGGGCTTACTCTAGTTAGGCACATTCTTTTTCATCAAATCCTTGAATAAAAATGTTATAATTCATTTCTGATTGTACCCGTCAGATCATGATAAGAGTGTCTGAAGCAACTGAGAAATACACACATTTCTTGGTTAAATGCAAAAATTGTTATGGACTAAATTATAAAAAAAATTATATGAAAAATGAATATTTGTGAACAATGTAGATATCATTTGAAAATGAGTAGTTCAGAAAGAACCGAACTTTCGATCGATCCCGGTACCTGAGATCCTACGGATGAAGACATGGTCTCTCTGCATCTCATTGGATTTTATTCAGAGGAAGAGCCATATAGAGATCATATTGATTAATATCAAAAAAAGACATGATTAACTGAAGTTTTTCAAACAGGTGTAGGTCAACTAAATGGTATTCTCGTAGCAATCATCGACCCATGATCTCCTAGGTATAACCGATTGTGCCTGCAAGAATATTAAGTCATGGTTAGCATACAGTATGGTCCCTTCAATACATAAATCCCGATTGAATCTAAAACAATTAGATGATCGAGTGTTGCAGATGAATTCGATAACAATGTGATTTATCTTTAAGTAATAGCATCATGGTACGTGCAAATGAGGAAACACCTTTCCGAACTGCACATGTCTTACTCTTGCCATAGATTCTTTGCATTATTAACACATCAGATCACATAAGATATCTTTAATCATAGGCAAATGGTGAATCTCCGATTACAATGTATTTGCTCCTACGTATTTCAAAAATACACCCAACCTCGCCGCTTGATGAACCTCAAGGGAGTCAGTAAATATATCAAAGTGCATGCTAATACGTATAGCCCCTAAATTGTCTCAGATCAAAGGACTAATGGAAACCATAACCGCGGACTATTTTACTCGATAAGTGTGAACCATTTGGACAGTCCGAGAGAGGATTGTGTTGGGTTAAGCGTGCATGAGAGAGAGCAGTACTGGGATGGGTGATCTCCTGGGAAGTTCTTGTAATGTCCGGGATTTTCTACGTTATTAATCTGAAATGATTTGTTGATTACTTGATGTGATTATAAATGGAACGGATTAGACCGGGATAGGCGGAAAGGAGATTTGAATTATGTGTGAGGATGGAGCCTCGCGCATATGCGTGTTCCTGCCGGGCGCATATGCGCGGCGTAGGCAGAGAACCTCGAGCATATGTCCGACATGGATTCGCGCATGTGCGCGAGGGTACCCGAGAGTTGTGAAGAATGGACAAGGGCCTCGCGCATATGCGCCGAGTGAGGGCGCGCATATGCGCGAGCTGCTGTGCAGTTAACGAACCGAGACATATTGTCTCGCGCATATGCGTCGAGTGATGTCGCGCATATGAGCGAGACGTGTTGTACAAAGGTTGAGCCACATGGTTATGGATTATAATTAATATATGTCGAAATTGTATTGACCGGGATATCGGGATTGTGCCGTTATACCGTTGATTTTGAGTTAAATCCAGATTTATCGGATTGGTATTGATTTAGGCAGTATATGTAATGCCCAAGAATTTGATTATCGTAATTTGCTATGAGATTAGTGAATGTGAATAGATATAATTATAAACGGGCTATTACGAGACCAGATTGGGCAAAGCATATAAATTACACAAGTCTTGGGCAGAACCATTGGCGCCCGAGCGGTAGAAAATGACCGCCCGAGCGCCAATGTAGCATGTTTGGCCAGAAGATGTGGCGCCCGGGCGGTAGATTGTGACCGCTCGAGTGCCAAGGAGCATTACGGAAAATGCTGGGACAGAAAGTGCCGTGCTCGAGCGGTACTTTCTTACTGCCCGAGCGCCAATTAGGATTTGAAGAAAGGTGTGACACGTAGCTTAAGCATGCAAGGAGATATATTTAAACGAATTCCTTCTTTCAGAATTGATTAAGAATCAAAAGAAAAGTTACGAGAAAGCTTCTGAAATCCTTACGCCTTTATATTTAAATCCGTCCGTTAGATTTTGAATCCGACTGCAATACTGTGTTCCTAGCGTTACAGGCTACGAGGGGACGTAAGTTTTACTATGTTTTGATATGTCTTGAAATTATGATGTTGAAAGAATCAGATATGATTCATATATGCTGTTTCTGACATGTTATACATCGTATAAATGTAAGCGGATTTAAGAACGGACACTGTATAGAATTTTTATGAATTTCAGGGTTGTATTAGCTGGGATATGGTATTAGATTTATACCGTTATCGATTATGAATTAGGAGAATTGATATAGATTATTTAATATGGAGATTATGTCGTTGAAAGGATACCGAAATCAAGTATTTAAGTGGGTATGTGTTGATTGAGATTAGAGATTAATAGAATGTGTATCAACATTTCCATTACAGATTTGGGTTGCCAGATTCGTCTTCGAGACTTCGACTGCGACACAGATTGTGTAACGAAAGGTATAAGCCATGTTTGTTTGGGAAGCCACAACTCAAATAAGATATTATTTGAGTTTCCCAACAAAAATCACATACTAGGATTATTGTATATATGGTAACATGTTTATGAATTGATTATAGAGTTATATTCAAATCTTATTACATGATTATGCTTTGATTATAGAATTGTATTCAAGCATGTAAGATCATTGTGATATTGAGATATGAATATGAGCATGCTTTGTTACAGATTGATATTCATTGCATTTAAGATAGGAGAGTCGTTGACAGCCATTGTCAACTATCTAGATGTTCGGTGTATCTCAGCTAAGGAGCAGCCTTGACTCCTATTGCAGTCGTTGATACAGCTCAGACCGAAGTCTAGGAATAAGACGTACAGTTACCCCGAGTGGGAGGGTAAGTGACAGCCATTGACGTCTTATTCACACCGGGATCCCTAGAGTTCTAGTCGAGTCGAGTCCAGACATGGTTTGATTCGCATTGCATGTTTATATGATTGTTATTCATAATCGCATGTTTCATGTTTAAATTGATTATATGCATGTATACATGTTTATACTGGGATTTGTTCTCACCGGAGTTTCCGGCTGTTGTTATGTCTGTATGTGTGCATAACAACAGGTGGGGCAGGATCTGGGTCACGCAGAGGATGAGAGATGGACATAGCGTGGTGATCTCGGGCTTAGCAGAAGGACTAGTAGTTGTACCTTTGGCATGTACTGTATTTAATTACTAGTTTGTTGAGTATGGATGGAACAAGACATGTTGTACTTTATGTTTGTACATTATGATTGTAAAATAAATAAAGACTTTATGTTTGTTTATACAACATTAGAATGAATGTTGAAAAGCAAAAATTTGACCCACTTTTATATTAACGATCCATTGAATCCCAAAGAAAGAGTTAGAGCCCGGGTTCCCACAACATGTGGTATCAGAGCCGTAGGTTCTGTAGATGGAAATAGAATAGAATGAGCGGGGTAAATCGAGTCATCTTCCTTGTTTGTATCATGCTAGCATATCATGATTTATTGCTTTCCCTATTACGTGTGGTGTGTTATCTGATATGATTACAGCATGTAATAGACTGAATCAGAACCGCTTGTGGATCAGAGGTAAATGATCAGAGGAGGGCTGAGACAGTTGGTATAGATTGTATACTAAACTGTTTGAATAGCAGATACATGCCTCCTAGAAGAGCAGCCGTTCCTTTACGACCACCAGTACCAGAACAGGGTAGCACAACTGGTGATACGATGGATGTCACTGCTACGCCTATGGAGACTTTATTAAAGCGATTCCAGTCTTTCCGACCACCGAACTTAAAGGGTACAGAAAATGCAATTGAATGTGAAAGCTGGTTGGAGGATATCGAGATGTTATTCGAGTATCTGGAATATAGTGACGAGAAGCGAGTGAAACTCATTGGCCATCAACTGCAAGACGTGGCTAAGTATTGGTGGTTGAATATAAGGAGAGCACTAGAACAGCGTGGCACCGAGATTACATGGAAATCATTCAAGACAGAGTTTTATCAGCGATTCTTTCCTGTATCCTACCGTAAAGATAAAGGCGTGGAATTTGCAAACCTGAGGCAAGGGCAATTGAACATTGAAGAATACGTTGCTAAATTTTCTTCTTTGCTTCGCTTTGCACCTCACGTTTCAGGTAATGATGAGGCCGTAGCAGATCAGTTTATAAATGGCCTGGATCCAGATATCTTTACGTTGGTAAATACGGGGAGACCCAACAACTTCTCGGATGCATTGAATCGTGCCAAAGGAGCTGAAGCAGGATTGCTTAGGCAACGGAGTGTTCCGTATGTTGCTCCGAGTCCGAGACCGCCACTACCTCCGGCACAACCTCCTCTTAGATTTGATAGCGGCGGTAGTAGCAGCGGGCGGAAGGATCCGTTAAAAGCAAAGGGCAAACAGTTTAAGAGGGCAGGGAGCAGTTCGTCGAGCTCCAGCGGGTAAAGACAGAGAGGTCCTGGCCAGAGTTTAGAGGCGTTGAGTGGATATTGCAGTACGTGTGGAGGTAAGCATGCCACCGAACAGTGTCAGGGTGTACTGGGCCGATGTAACATATGCAAACAACCGGGGCATTATGCCAAGGTCTGTCCTCAGAGAAGTGGAGCATCGAGAGTTCAGGGTGCAGGGTCATCAACACAAACCCAGCCTCGAGCCAGAGGTGGCCAGACAGGGAGTCAGCCTTAGAGACAACAGGCTCAGGTGTTTGAGTTGACAGAGGAGCAAGCACAGGATGCCCCAGATGATGTCATTGCAGGTAACTGTTCTCTTTGCGGTTATCCTGCTTATATATTGATAGATACGGGTGCATCGCATACATTCATATCGGAACGATTTGCATTATTGCATTCTTTGCATGTTGAGTCCTTGTTAGATGTTGTGTCTATTACTTCTCCGTTGGGAAGTGGTTTGATAGCTGTGACCACGGTTAGACATTGCATCTTACGGTTTGAGGGTCATGAAATTGATCTAGATTGCATGGTACTTGGGTTAGATGATTTTGATTGCATTGTTGGAATTGATATGCTAACAAAGTACAGAGCCACCGTGGATTGTTTCCACAAGATTGTCAGATTCAGACCAGAAATGGCAGAAGAGTGGAAATTCTACGGTAAGGGTTCCAGATCTCGGATTCCCTTGATTTCGGCTTTGACTATGAATAAGTTGTTACAGAAAGGAGCAGATGGGTTCCTTGTGTATGCTGTAGATGTACAGAAATCTAGCCCGACATTGGCAGATTTGCCAGTAGTACGGGAATTTGCAGATGTGTTTCCAGAGGAGATTCCAGAGTTACCTCCAGTGCGAAGGTAGATTTTAGTATTGATCTGATTCCAGGTACCACTCCTATTTCGAGAGCCCCGTATAAGATGGCACCGATAGAATTGAAAGAATTGAAGGCACAGTTGGAAGATTTGCTAGCCAAGGGATATATCAGACCTAGTGTATCTCCTTGGGGCGCTCCGGTACTATTTGTGCGAAAGAAAGATGGATCGATGCGGTTGTGTATCGATTACAGGCAACTGAATAAGGCAACGATAAAGAATAAGTATCCTTTGCCTAGAATTGATGATTTATTTGATCAGTTGCAGGGATCTTCTGTTTATTCTAAGATTGATTTGCGATCCGGATATCATCAGCTCCGAGTTCGAGATATAGACATACCGAAGACATCATTTCGAACCAGGTATGGGCATTACGAATTTATTGTCCTGCCTTTTGGTTTAACAAATGCTCCGGCGGTATTTATGGGCTTGATGAATCAAATCTTTCAGAGGTATTTGGATGATTTTGTTATTGTCTTTATCGATGACATTCTGGTGTATTCTAAGAACAGGAATGAGCATGCAGAACATCTCCGAATTGTGTTACAGACACTGAGAAATGAAAGATTGTATGCCAAATTGTCAAAGTGTGAATTTTGGTTGAATCTAGTTGTCTTTTTGGGACATATCATATCTGGATATGGTATCTCTGTAGATCCGAGTAAAGTGGAAGCTGTGATCAGTTGGTCGAGACCGACTTCTGTGCCAGAGATACGCAGTTTCATGGGTCTAGCAGGATACTATAGACGATTCATCCAAGATTTCTCCCGTATTGCCAAGCCAATCACACAATTGACACAGAAGAATACGCCATTCCTATGGTCTGAGGAGTGTGATTCTAGCTTTCTAGAATTGAAGAAAAGGCTGACCAGTGCACCTGTCTTGATGATTCCTTCAGGTACGGGTGATTTCGTTGTATATTGTGATGCCTCTCACAGAGGTCTGGGATGTGTTCTTATGCAGCGAGGTCATGTGGTCGCATATGCCTCAAGACAGTTGAAGACTCACGAGACTCGATACCCCATTCATGATCTTGAATTGGCGGCTATCGTATTTGCATTAAAGATCTGGCGTCATTATCTTTATGGCGAGAAATTTGAGATCTACTCAGACCATAAAAGCCTAAAATACTTGTTCTCTCAGTCGGAGTTGAACATGAGGCAGCGTAGATGGCTTGATTTGTTAAAAGACTTTGATTGCGAGATCAAATATTATCCAGGGAAGTCAAATGCAGCAGCAGACGCCTTAAGTCGAAAGGTTTGCTCCTTATCCTTATCAACGATAGGTGTTACAAAGCTAGTTTAAAATTGATGTTTCTCTGGACTAGAATTTGATACAGATAGGAGGCCATTACGACTTGCTGCTATTCAAGTTGAGCCGGACTTGATCATGAGGATCAAAGAAGCTCAACGAACCGATCAGAATGTGCAAAGATCGATTCAGATGGTCAGAGCAGGACACTTATCAGAATATCAGGTACGTGATCATGTGTTGTATGTGAATAACCGCCTAGTAGTGCCAGATGTTTCAGATTTGAGACATCAGATTATTTCCGAAGCACACTGCAGTCGGTTCAGCATTCATCCTGGTGGCAGAAAGATGTACAATGATCTGAAGACACAGTTCTGGTGGAAGCAGATGAAGTCAGACATCGCAAAATATGTGTCTAAATGCTTGAACTGCCAACAGGTGAAGGCCGAGAGGAAGAAGCCCGGAGGGTTACTTCAGAGTTTAGCTATTCCAGAATGGAAATGGGATCACATTTCCATGGATTTCGTGACGAAGTTACCTCGATCTTCCCGAGGCTGTGATGCAATTTGGGTCGTTATCGACAGATTGACCAAATCAGCTTGTTTTATCCCGTATAGAATGACTTACAGACACGATCAAATGGCGGAGATATATGTTCGAGAGGTAGTCAGATTACACGGTGTGCCGAAGTCTATCGTATCAGATCGTGATCCCCGATTCACTTCACACTTCTGGCACAGTTTACAGCAGGCCTTAGGTACCACATTACACCTGAGTACTGCGTATCATCCTCATACAGACGGACAGTCAGAACGGACTATCCATATGTTAGAGGATATGTTGAGAGCCGTAGTGCTAGATTTTGGCACTAGTTGGCAAGATTCCCTACCTCTTTGCGAATTCTCTTATAATAATAGCTACCAGACGAGCATTGAGATGGCACCGTTTGAAGCGTTATATGGCAGGAAGTGCAGATCTCCGCTATACTGGGATGACATCTCAGAGGTACCAGAACTTGGGCCAGATATGATTCGTGACATGACAGAGAAAGTGAAAGTCATTCAGAAGAGGATGAAGACGGCGCAAGACAGGCAAGCGAAATACGCCAACATCAGACGTAGACCGTTGGTATTTGAACAGGGAGACAGAGTATTCTTGAAGATTTCTCCATTCAGAGGCGTTGTCAGATTTGGCAAGCGTGGAAAGTTGTCTCCTAGATACGTCGGTCCTTATGAGATCTTAGAGAAGATTGGCGATCGAGCATATCGACTGGCTCTTCCTCCTTCTCTATCTGGTATACATGACGTTTTTCATGTATCGATGTTGCGTATATACATGCCAGATATTTCTCATGTCATTCAGCCTGACGAAGCGGAACTTGATCAGACCTTGAGCTATGTTGAACAACCGATACAAATTCTTGATCGGAAAGAAAAGAAACTCAGGACGAAAACTATTCCATTAGTGAAAGTCCAATGGAGTCGTCATGGCATTGAGGAAGCGACTTGGGAGACAGAAGCAGATATGAAACAGAGATATCCCGAGTTATTCCTACGATGTAAGTATTCATTTAATATTTGATTACATTACCCTTTCACTTGAATTAATTGATTTCTCGTGAGTTCGAGGACGAACTCTTATTTAAGAGGGAGAAAAATGTAATGCCCGAGAATTTGATTATCGTAATTTGCTATGAGATTAGTGAATGTGAATAGATATAATTATAAACGGGCTATTACGAGACCAGATTGGGCAAAGCATATAAATTACACAAGTCTTGGGCAGAACCATTGGCGCCCGAGCGGTAGAAAATGACCGCCCGAGCGCCAATGTAGCATGTTCGGGCAGAAGATGTGGCGCCCGGGCGGTAGATTGTGACCGCCCGAGCGCCAAGGAGCATTACGGAAAATGCTGGGACAGAAAGTGCCGCGCTCGAGCGGTACTTTCTTACCGCCCGAGCGCCAATTAGGATTTGAAGAAAGGTGTGACACGTAGCTTAAGCATGCAAGGAGATATATTTAAACGAATTCCTTCTTTCAGAATTGATTAAGAATCAAAAGAAAAGTTACGAGAAAGCTTCTGAAATCCTTACGCCTTTATATTTAAATCCGTCCGTTAGATTTTGAATCCGACTGCAGTACTATGTTCCTAGCGTTACAGGCAACGAGGGGATGTAAGTTTTACTATGTTTTGATATGTCTTGAAATTATGATGTTGAAAGAATCAGATATGATTCATATATGCTGTTTCTGACATGTTATACATCGTATAAATGTAAGCGGATTTAAGAACGGACACTGTATAGAATTGTTATGAATTTCAGGGTTGTATTAGCTGGGATATGGTATTAGATTTATACCGTTATCGATTATGAATTAGGAGAATTGATATAGATTATTTAATATGGAGATTATGTCGTTGAAAGGATACCGAAATCAAGTATTTAAGTGGGTATGTGTTGATTGAGATTAGAGATTAATAGAATGTGTATCAACATTTCCATTACAGATTTGGGTTGCCAGATTCGTCTTCGAGACTTCGACTGCGACACAGATTGTGTAACGAAAGGTATAAGCCATGTTTGTTTGGGAAGCCACAACTCAAATAAGATATTATTTGAGTTTCCCAACAAAAATCACATACTAGGATTATTGTATATATGGTAACATGTTTATGAATTGATTATAGAGTTATATTCAAATCTTATTACATGATTATGCTTTGATTATAGAATTGTATTCAAGCATGTAAGATCATTGTGATATTCAGATATGAATATGAGCATGCTTTGTTACAGATTGATATTCATTGCATTTAAGATAGTAGAGTCGTTGACAGCCATTGTCAACTATCTAGATGTTCGGTGTATCTCAGCTTAGGAGCAGCCTTGACTCCTATTGCAGTCGTTGATACAGCTCAGACCGAAGTCTAGGAATAAGACGTACATTCACCCCGAGTGGGAGGGTAGGTGACAGCCATTGACGTCTTATTCACACCGGGATCCCTAGAGTTCTAGTCGAGTCGAGTCCAGACATGGTTTGATTCGCATTGCATGTTTATATGATTGTTATTCATAATCGCATGTTTCATGTTTAAATTGATTATATGCATGTATACATGTTTATACTGGGATTTGTTCTCACCGGAGTTTCCGGCTGTTGTTATGTCTGTATGTGTGCATGACAACAGGTGGGGCAGGATCTGGGTCACGCAGAGGATGAGGGATGGACATAGCGTGGTGATCTCGGGCTTAGCAGAAGGACTAGTAGTTGTACCTTTGGCATGTACTGTATTTAATTACTAGTTTATTGAGTATGGATGGAACAAGACATGTTGTACTTTATGTTTGTACATTACGATTGTAAAATAAATAAAGACTTTATGTTTGTTTATACAACATTAGAATGAATGTTGAAAAGCAAAAATTTGACCCACTTTTATATTAACGATCCATTGAATCCCAAAGAAAGAGTTAGAGCCCGGGTCCCCACAGTATATTGACATGGTATTATTGATATTGTCATTTCCAGATTGAGTGTTGACAGACTTTGAATTCCAGACAGGAACGACATCAGAACTGTAATAAAATAAAGGTATAAGTCAATGTGGTACCGGGAGAACGACTCGAGTAGGATATACTTGAGTTTCCCTGAATCACATACTTATTGTTATTATTTACATTGATTTGAATTGATATGCGTGTTCTATTGATTTATAGAAGCATGTATTAGATGAGTATTAGACGAGTGATCTTGTGACATAAGTGCCGATAGTGATGGAAACGTCACTGGCACATTGCACAATATCACAAGATAGTGAATTGGCGATAGTGCCAAAGTCTGTGACGGATAGGTCAAGACACCGGATGTTTGATTATATCGAAGTGGATAGAATTGGAGTTTCTTCTATTACTGATGTTCGATATGGAATACTAACGTCTGGAAACCGGGATCTCTAGACTAGGATTGAGTCTAGTATGAGACGTGGAGTCTCGAGTCTGATTAATGATTTTACATTGATTTTGTTTTCAGATTTTGATACATAATAATGATATCTGTTTCATGTTTTTACATTGTTTATATGATTGCATGTTTCGTTAATTTATACCGGGATATATTTCTCACCGGAGTTATCCGGCTGTTGTCGTGTTTGTATGTGTGCATGACAACAGGTGGGACAGGATCAGGGTCGAGGAGATGACGAGGGATCATGATTAGAGTTGAGACCACGGACTTTGAAGTTGCTGTAGATAGGATTCAGCACTGAACATTAGTTGTTGAACCTTATTTTGAGTTGATATTTATTGTACAAGACTTGTATTGTTATACTGATATGTACCTTAGATTGAATTCCATTACGCTCTGCTTTTAATACTGTATTTAAAAAAAAAATTTGACCCTGTTTATTATAATTGAATTAATTATTCCCACAGATGATGAAGAACTTGATTAGCATCCGGGTCCCCACAATTCTCATGCATCAAGCTGCTGACGGGTAATACTTTCACTGATGGGGACATGGCTGATGGTAGATAAAGGGTAAGACTGATCTCTAAGGGATATAAGACAACACCAACAGATATAAACGCACCTCCCCAAACTCATGGACCTAACAGCCCGACCCATTAGCATCCAAGTAGGCGCACGTTGCGCTGCTACAAGTATAAGAAAATAAAGTTGCGCCTTGGCTAAAAACTATAGCTTTTGGCCTAGTGGTAAACGTTTGACCCTAACAGATTGATCAATACATAATCATAGTTCACCCATTTGTTTGCTTAGACATCTCCATGCCCTTGCAAATGAAACATGGCGTCTACATCATTGATGCTAGTTTTACGCTCAAGCTCAAGCGACCTTCATCCTTATTTTAGGCTATTGATTCGACTAGGAACTCGTTTAGAATATACAATACACTTCCTAATGAGTTTTATGATCCACTACAAAAAAAAGGCAAAAAAAAACGGTGAAAAACCATTGTCATATGTCAAATAAAACCGTTGTTAAAGCCCATGTGGTTAAAGGGTGCGCTCAAAGACAACGGTGAAAAACCGTTGTCATAGGTCTTATAAAACCGTTGTTAAAGGCTATGTGGTTAAAGGGTGCGCTCAAAGACAAAGGTGAAAAACCATTGTCGAAGACGTCTAAAGACGACAGTGAAAAACTGTTGTCGTAGCATTGAAAAATCGTTTCAAAACTAAATTTTGCGACGGTTTTTCTAAAATAAACCGTCGCTATTAGCAACGGTTTGTCATATGATTTTCGTCGATGTTTTACGTTGTTGTTTTTCATTGATTTTCGTCGCTATTGTTTCTCGTAAAATAAAAAATCTTACTGTTATAATTTAACAAACCTAACAAAAAAACCTTACAATCTTACTAAATTAATAATATTTATAAATATCGTGGAAATCGGGGAAGAGAGAAGAATTTGGTAAGTGAAATGAAAATCATGGAAGATAGAAGACTTTCGTGTGGGAAGAAAAAGACTAAGGATGAGGATATTTATAGACATTTTGCGACGGTTTTTGTATAATTTGTCGCTAGTAGCGACGATTTTTTAATAAACAGTCGCTACTAGGGAAGACTGTAGTAAAACCGTGCCTATTAACGACGTTGTATAAATAACCGTCGCAAATATTAACTTAGCAATGTTTCTTTCGTCGCTAATTTAAATTGCGACAATTTTATTGGAACTGTCGTAAAATGAAGCGACGGCTTTTTTAAAACTTCACGAATTTTACAATGTGACGGTTTTATGGACCGTCGCTAATTTAAATTTGCGACGGTTTTACAAAAACCGTCACTAGTTATAGCAAAGAGATTTTGTTAAAACCGTGGCTAATTTTAAATTAGCGATGATTCTAAATATTAACCAATTTTTTTTAAATAATTTGGAACTACGACCATGTTTTTTCAAAAATCGTTGTCCTTAAACAAATAAAACACTAAAAACGGCGATGTTTTAAAAAACCGTTGTCGTAGTTAAAAAAACCATCCGAAAGACAACGGTTTACACCAACCGTTGTCTTTGACCCTTGACAGAATCTTATATAGACAACAGTTTTTAAAAAAAACGTTGTTGTGACCCAAAAAAACCATCCAAAAGACAACGGTTTATAAAAACCGTTGTTGTAGCCTAAAAAACGCTCATAGACAATGGTTGTTAAAACCATTGTTGTGGCCCAAAACAAAAACACTCATAGACAACGGTTGTAGACAAATCAAAGACAACGGTTTTTAAAAAACCATTGTGTATAAGCGGGTGTTTTAAGGCTACGACAACGGTTTTTGTTAAAACCGTTGTTAAAAAAAAGACAACGGGTTTTATTAAAACCGTTGTCGTATGAGTGTTTTTTATTTGTATTAAAACCGTTGTCGTATGGTCAAGTTTTTATTAAAACCATTGTCGTATGAGTGTTGTTGATTTGTATTTTTCTTGTAGTGATCTTACATTGCGAGACAGATATCGTGATAACTATTTTATATTTAAGGACTTTATCTATGCAGCTTGCATTGGTAAATAGATAAAGTATAATGCCGTAATTTAATAAAATCGTAAAATATTATTAAAATAAAGATTTTTTTATATTAGAGTAGATAAAAGTCCAAGCCACAATTGGCTTTCTGGAAACCTACTCTAACACCATCGATCAAAATCAAACTTCATATTGCACTAGATACATCATCCACTAGTAAAAAATAAAAAATGTTTAAGTTTTTGTCATTTAAGTTTATTTTCTTAATTTTATTTGTTTTTCATGTATAACTTTTAATAAGTAAATAATTAGATATCACCTTCTCACTTGCTACAATATATCCATTCCTTTGATAGCTCATAAATTAGTTTTTGTTGGATAATATAAGTTTCGAAAATTTAACAAAATCTACTGTTAAATAAAAATTATTATAAGCCGAGCAAAAATAAATTCATAAAGGAAACTGATTATTCACGAGTTAATGTTTTCAGCCGAACTGATCGAAAGATTATCTTATATGAAGTGCAGCTGATGGAAGATAACTGATTCAAGAAAAACTAATGACCCTAACTAACTGAATTACTCAGGTTTTCTAGCGGACAATCTTTGAAGAATTCCAGAACATTCTTTAAGGATGAGAGCCTAATTGATAGATTGAATAAGATCATATAACAACTTTATCAGTACGTTAAACTTTATCAGTCCATTATCATAATACATGCCGAATACCAACATTATATGCTTTGTGAGAAAAAACGATGATATGACACAACGAACTCCCAATTTGGGAACATCTATCAGATTCAAATTGCCGACCATTGGAACCAAAGACTATAAATAAATTAGTTGGATGGACTTTCAAGATCTAAATTACTTTCTAAATCATCAAGTATTGTCAAGTTCTTGGGAGTCTAACTGGACAAGAAATTCTTCAGCACACACTTAATATTTTTATATCTTATAATTGATGAACAATTTGGGCTTCTTATTTTTATGGGGACCCGGACGCTAATCAACTTCATAATCGTCATTGGGACAATTTAATCAATTAAAATAAACAGGGTCTAAATTTTTTTTTAAAATGCGGAACGTAATGGAAATCATACTCATATACATATCAGTATGAAATAAGGTACAAGTCCTGTACAACATACATTCAATATACACTAGGGTTCAACAACTAGCTATCCAGTGTCCAACCCTATCTACAGCAATGTCCAAGTCCGTGGTCTCCACTCTAATCATGATCTCTCATCATCTCCTCGACCGTGATCCTCTCCCACCTGTTGTCCTGCACACATACAAACACGACAACAGCAGAATAATTCCGGTGAGAATATAATCCCAATATAAATCAATAAAACATGAAATCATATGATAAACATAAAAGCATGAACAGGTAATAGCAATATGTATCAAACTCCGAAACATAATCAATATAAAACTGTCGACAATGCTCGTGACTCCACGACTCAGACTAGACTCAATCCTAGTCTAGGGATCCCGGTTTCCAGATGTTTGCATTCCATATCGATCACCAGTAATAGAAGAAACTTCGATTCTATCCACATCGATATGGTATCGATCACTAGTAATAGAAGAAACTCCAATTCTATCCACATCGATAGCCAATCGTCCGGTGACAGACTTTGGCATTATTGCCAATACACTATCTTGTGACATCGTGCAATGTGCCCGTGGCGATCCCACCACTATCAGGTATTTCTGTCACAAGATTACTCATCTACTACTCATCTAATACATGCTTCCTATAAATCAATAGAACAACATATAATATTCAAATCAAAGCATATAATAACAATAAGTATGTGTTTAGGGAAACTCAAGTATCGCCTACTTGAGTCGATCTACTAATACCACATTGACTTATACCTTTCATTTGTAGTCTCGTTCTGAAGCAATGTCAGTTCTGAACTCAAGACTGTCTCTGTAAATCTGAAACGACATATCGAGAATCATAATATCAATATTCCATTCTCAATTCAACACTGAATCTAATTAATCTGGATTTAATTCAAATCACGGCATAACGACACAATCTCAGTATCCCCGTCAATACCATATCAACAGACATCAATTACAAATCATAAATCATATCCAATACAATATGTAATTCATTCATAATCCAAATCTGTCCGATTTCAAATCAATATAATCAGAAAATCATAACAATTCTATGATCAATCTGTTTCTCAGTCTGACTTCAATTCTATGATGTCTAACATGTGAAGAACATCATATATGAAGTGTATCAAATTCCTACAACATCATATTTTCAAATGATGATAGAACTCAGTAAAACTTACGTCCAGTTGTAGCCTGCGTCGATAGGAACACAGTACCGAAGTCGGATTCAAAATCAAACGAACGGATTTATAACAAACTGAATTCCAAAATCAAGAATTGAAATTTCCTTCAAAGCTATCAGTTTTCCTTTATTCTGAATTCCAATTGTATGTATGTATGAATATATATATATATATATATATATATATATATATATATATATATATATATATATATATATACACGTAACATGCATTAAGGCAAATGGCTCATCCTACATACAACATGCGACCCTCCTCGGCACATATGCGCGAGACAGCATGTCTCGGCGCGTGTCTTCCCAGCAGCTCGCCCATATGCGCGCCTCAGCGTCGCGCATATGCGCGAGGCTCTCTGGACTCGGCTTGCACAGCTCGCGCATATGCGCACCCTCACGTCGCGTATATGCGCGAGGTCTTCTGCCCGTTTGGCGCATGAGCGCGCTTGACATAGCGCATGTGCGCGAAAGGCACTGTCCTCGCACATACATTATCACACGTTGCCTCAAATCGTGACTCGGTTGGTCCTTTCATAATCACATTAAATTATAAATCAATAATCGTCAATTAACAGCGATTAATATCCGGGCATTACATTTCTCCCCCCCCCCCCCAAGATATGATTTCGTCCCCGAAATCACAGGCAATCAATCATATCAATAAGAAGGCATGTAATAGAAACTGAATAGAAACTTACATCAGTGAAATAGTGGTGGAAATTCCTGTCTCATATCCGATTCAGTCTCCCAGGATGCTTCTTCAATGCCATGACGAGTCCATTGAACTTTCACAAGAGGAATAGTTTTCGTTCTGAGTTGCTTTTTCTCACGTTCGATGATTCGGATCGGTTTTTTCGACATAACTCAGACTTTCATCGAGTCGATAGGCATGATATCCTATTTTCTCGAGAATCTCATATGGACCAACGTATCGTGGAGATAACTTCCCTTTCTTGCCAAATTTGACAACTCCTCGGAAAGGTGAAATCTTAAAAAATACTCGATCTCCAGTCTCAAATACCAACGGTCGTCGTCTGATGTTGGCATATTTGGCTTTTCGGTCCTGAGCTGCCTTCATTTTCTTCCGAATCAACTTTACTTTCTCCGTCATATCTCTGATCATGTCAGGTCCAGTCTCAGGAACTTCAGAGATATCATCCCAATAAAGAGGGGATCGACACTTCTTTCCGTACAACGCTTCAAAAGGTGCCATCTCAATACTCGTTTGATAGCTATTGTTGTACGAAAACTCACAGAGAGGCAATGCATCTTGCCGATTAGTGCTAAAATCAAGCACTACAGCTCTCAGCATATCTTCTAATGTCTGGATCATCCCCTTTGACTGTCCGTCTGTCTGTGGATGATATGCGGTACTCAGATGTAACTTCGTACCGAGAGCCTGTTGCAAACTCTATCAGAAGTTCGAAGTGAACCGAGGATCACGGTCTGAAACAATCGACTTCGGCACTCCGTGCAATCGGACCACCTCTCTGACATAAATATCGGCCATCTGATCATATCAGTACGTCATTTTGTATGGAATAAAGCATGCCGATTTGGTTAATCGATCAATCACAACCCAAATCGCATCACAACCTCGGGAGGATCGTGGAAACTATGTCACAAAATCCATGGAAATTTGATCTCATTTCCATTCAGGAATCAACGAATTCTGTAACAATCCTACTGGTTTCTTTCTTTCAGCCTTCACCTTTTGCCAATTCAGACATCTGGAAACAAATTCTGCAATGTCAATCTTCATTTGTTTCCACCAAAACTGTCCTTTCAAATCATTATACATCTTTCTGCCACCAGAATGAATACTGAAACGACTGTTGTGCGCTTCTGCCAGTATCCGCTGTATCAAATCTAAAACATTCGGCACAACAATACGATTATTCACATACAAAACACTGTCACGAACCTTATATTCCGATTGATGTCCAGCTCTGACCATGGCAATCGAATTCTGTACATTCTGATCAACTTTCTGTGCTTCTTTAATTCGCAACATCAGTTCTGGTTCAGCCCGAATAGTATAAAATCTCATGGGTTTTCGATCTGTCTCAAATACTAATCCAGACAAACAACAGTCTTCAATTAAATTCGAAACACCCATAGTCGATAAGGATAGAGAACATACCTTTCGACTCAGTGCATCTGCTGCTGCATTGGATTTCCCCAGATAGTACTTGATTTCACAATCAAAGTCTTTCAATAAATCCGGCCGTCTTCGCTGTCTCATATTCAGCTCGGACTAGGAAAACAGATAATTCAAGCTTTTGTGATCGGAATATATTTCGAATTTCTCACCGTACATATAGTGTATCTTCAATGCAAAGATAATGGCCGCCAATTCAAGATCATGAATTGGCTATCGAGTCTCATGGGGTTTCAGCTGTCTTGAGGCATAAGCAATAACATGCCCTCGCTGCATCAAACACAACCCAATCCGCGATGAGATGCATCACAATAAACCACAAATTCACTAGTACCTGACGGGATAGTCAATACCGGAGCACTAGTCAACCTCTTCTTTAATTCAAGAAAATTGGTCTCACATTCTTCAGACCAAACAAACGGTGCATTTTTCTGAGTCAACTGTGTAATTGGCTTGGCAATACTGGAGAAATCTTTGATAAATCGACGATAATATCAGGCCAAACCCATAAAACTGCGAATTTCGGGCACAGATGTCGGTCTAGGCTAAGAAATCACTGCCTCAACCTTACTGGGATCTACTGATATACCGTCTCCGGATATAATATGCCCCAGAATACTACCTATCTCAGCCAAAACTCGCATTTTGACAGTTTGGCATACAATTTCTCAGCCCTCAATATTTTCAACACAGTTCTCAGATGTTCTGCATGCTCAATCATATTCTTAGAATAAATCATAATGTCATCAATGAATATGATTACAAACTCATCAAGATATCTTTGAAAGATATGGTTCATCAATCCTATAAATACAGCCGGTGCATTCGTCAAACCAAACGGCATGACAATAAATTCATAGTGTCCATACCTGGTTCTGAATGCTGTTTTCGAGATATCAGAATCCCTGACTCTCAGCTGATGGTATCCAGATCTCGTATCGATCTTGGAATATACAGATGAACCCTACAACTGATCAAACAAATCATCAATACGAGGCATGGGATATTTGTTCTTTACCGTTGCCTTGTTCAGTTTCCGGTAATCGATACAGAGTTTCATCGAACCATCTTTCTTTCTCACAAACAGTACTGGAGCACCCCAGGAGAAACACTTGGTCTGATATACCTCTTGGCCAGTAAATCCTCCAACTGTTCTTTCAACTCTTGCAACTCAATTGGTGTCATTCGGTATGGAGCTCTAGATATCGGAACTGTACCTGGCATCAATTCAATGCTGAAGTCTATCTCTTGAATCGGAAGCAAACCAGGAATCTTATCTGGAAAGACATCAGCAAACTCTCACACACTGGCAAGCCCGCCAATGATGGACTCGATTTCAGTAAATCCACTTAATAAACAAGGAATCCATCTGCTCCTTTCTGCAATAATCGAGTCATATTCATTGCAGATATAAAAGGAATTCTAGCACGAGAACCCTTACCATAAAATTTCCACTCCTCAGCCATTTCAGGTCTGAATCTCACGATCTTGTGGAAACAATCGACTGTAGCCCTGTACTTGGTCAGCATATCGATACCGATAATACAATCAAAGTCAGATATCCCAAGCACAATACAAACTAACTCAATTTCATGCCCATCATACTGCAATATACACGATCTAACAGACTTTACTGATATCACACATGTCCCCAACGGAGAAAAGACAGACACTACCGTAGACAATGATTCAATAGGCAATGCATGACTCAATGCAAATCGCTCAGATATAAATGTATGTGATGCACCAGTATCAATCAATACATAAGCAGGATAACCAGAAATAGAGCAGTTACCTGCCAAAACATCATCAGGTGCATCCTGTGCCTGCTCCTGAGTCAAAGCGAACACTCTGGCCTGCTGTCTCGGAGGCTGGCTCACTGTCTGGCTTCCTCCTGGCCTCTGCTATGACTGAGTAGATGGTGCTGGCTGGAAAGAATGAACAGCAGATGGTCGTCTCCCTGTCTGAGCCACTGATCCAGATGACTTTGCTGCCTGGGATCCCTGGGCACCTCTCTGTGGACATACTCTAGTAAAATGTCCCTGCTGTTTACAAATACGACAGCTGCCAAATACTACTCGGCACTGCTCTGTGGAATGCTTCCCTCCACAGGTGCTGCAATAGGGTCCTGTATAGCTCTGGCTCTGTCAAGGACTCCAAGAAAAAAAAGAACTGCTTCCTGACTTCTTGAATTGCTTCCCTCTAGCCTTCAAGAAGTCCTTCTTTCCGCCACTACTGCTGCCACTCTCAAATCGAGAAGGTGGTTGTTCTGGTCTCAGGGCTGGAGGCATAAACGAAGCTCCTCTCTGTCTCATCAGACCTGCTTCGGCGCCCTTAGCCCGGTTCAAGGCATCAGTGAAATTTTTTGGCCTCATGGTATTCACCAATGTAAAAATTTCAGGATTTAGGCCATTAATAAATTGGTCCGCAACGGCCTCATCATGTTCAGCCACGTGGGGAGCAGACCGCAACAATGTAGAGAACTTGGCCACATATTCCTCAATGTTTAGCTGGCCCTGTCTCAAGTTAGCAAACTCGGCTCCCTTTTCTTTCCTGTATGACACTGGAAAGAACCTCTGATAAAACTCAGTTCTAAACACATTCCAGGTAATAGTCGTATCTCAATGTTCTAATGCTCGCTTGGTGGTGATCCACCAGTTCTTTGCCACATCGTGTAACTGGTGTCCAATTAATTTCACCCTCCGCTCATCAGTATAGTCCAGGGACTCAAACAGCATCTCGATATCGTCTAGACAACTCTCATAATCCACTGCAGTCTCGGTACCTTTCAGAGTCGGTGGATGAAATGACTGAAATATTTTTAACAATGTCTCCATTGGAGTGGCTGTAACGTCCATTATAGGATTTGACGTGCTACCCTGTTCTGGTACTCTTCTCGGAGGCATATCTGATAATCAAATGGATTAGTAACAAATACCACAATTCTATTTCAGTCCTCCTCCGATCATCTTACTTCTGATCCAGAAACGGTGCTGATTCATTCTCAGTAAAACTTATTACCATATCAAATCAGATAAGCAAGTAACATGTATTAAAGCAGTAAAATATGCTAGCATTCAAAAGCAAGAAAGAAAACCTCAATCTACCCCGCTCACTAGCTTCTATCTCAATCTAAAGGATCTATCGCTCTGATACCACCTGTTTTGGGGACCCGGACGCTAATCAAGTTCATAATCGTCATTGGGACAATTGAATCAATTATAATAAACAGGGTCTAATTTTTTTTTTAAAAATGCGGAACGTAATGGAAATCATACTAATATACATATCAGTATAAAATAAGATACAAGTCATGTACATTATACATTCAATATACACTAGGGTTCAACAACTAGCTATCAAGTGTCCAACCGTATCTACAACAATGTCCAAGTCCGTGGTCTCCACTCTAATCATGATCTCTCGTCATCTCCTCGACCCTGATCCTGCCCACCTGTTGTCATGCACACATATAAACACGAAAACAGCCGGATAATTCCGGTGAGAATATAATCCCAATATAAATCAATAAAACATGCAATCATATGATAAAAATAAAAAGCATGAACAGGTAACAGCAATATGTATCAAACTCTGAAACATAATCAATATAAAATTGTCGACAATGCTCGTGACTCCACGACTCAGACTAGACTCAATCCTAGTCTAGGGATCCCGGTTTCCAGATGTTGGCATTATTGTTGGCAATACTCTATCTTGTGACATCGTGCTATGTACCCGTGGCGATCCCACCACTATCGGGTACTTCTGTCACAAGATTACTCATCTACTACTCATCTAATACATGCTTCCTATAAATCAATAGAACAGCATATAATAATCAAATCAATGCATATAATAACAATAAGTATGTGATTTATGCAAACTCAAGTATCGCCTACTTAAGTCGATCTCCCAATACCACATTGACTTATACCCTTCGTTTGTAGTCTCGGTCTGAAGCAATGTCAGTTCTGAACTCAAGACTGTCTCTGTAAATCTGAAACGACATATCGAGAACCATGATATCAATATTCCATTCTCAATTCAACACTGAATCTGATTAATCTGGAATTAATTCAAATCACGGCATAACGGCACAATCTCAGTATCCCCGTCAATACCATATCAACAGACATCAATTAAAAATCATAACTCATATCCAATACAATATATAATTCATTCATAATCCAAATCTGTCCGATTTCAAATCAATATAATCAGAAAATCATAAAAATTCCATGATCAATTTGTTTCTCAGTCTGACTTCAATTCTATGATGTCTAACATGTCAAGAACATCATATATGAAGTGTATCAAATTCCTACAACATCATATTTTCAAATGATGATAGAACTCAGTAAAACTTACGTCCAATTGTAGCCTGCGTCGATAGGAAGACAGTACCGAAGTCGGATTCAAAATCAAACGAACGGATTTCTCACAAACTGAATTCCAAAATCAAGAATTGAAATTTCCTTCGAAGCTATCGGTTTTCCTTTATTCTGAATTCCATTTGTCTATATATATATATATATATATATATATATATATATATATAAATATATATATATATATATACGTAACATGCATTAAGGCAAATGGCTCATCCTACATACAACACGTCTCGCGCATATGCGCGACTCTACTCGGCGCATATGCGCGAGACAGCATGTCACGGCGCGTGTCTTCCCAGCAGCTCGCGCATATGCGCGCCTCAGCTTCGCGCATATGCGCGAGGCTCTCTGGACTCGGCTTCCCAGCTCGCGCATATGCGCGCCCTCACGTCGCATATATGTGAGAGGTCTTCTGCCCGTTTGGCGCATGAGCGCGCTTGACATCGCGCATGTGCGTGAAAGGCACTGTCCTCACACATACATTATCACACGTTACCTCAAATCGTGACTCGGTTGGCCCTTTAATAATCACATTAAATTATAAATCAATAATCCTCAATTAACAGCGATTAATTTCCAGGCATTACAATTTTGATTCAAAGATACATGTAATTGACCGTAAGCTGAGTTTTACTGATAATTTGTTTTAAGTCTATTAAGTGTTCTTGAAGTTTCAGTGGGCAAGAGATAAGTCCTATTGAATCTTGTTTTTACAAATTGCTCATAGTACCAAATAATTATGCGACTTTTTTAAAATTTTTGTTTTCATATCAATTGGATAGCCCAACCGTTCTTCTTTTTTAACTATTTTAAGTGTTAAACTGCTTCATTGAATCTTTTTTCGCTCAATGCATAATTGGTAGTTTATTGATACCCAAGTGAAGTGAATTCCAACTTTATGTTGCTAACCCAACATTGTTAATTTAAAATTGTTGAGATTGTTTATTCACCATCTCTAAACCATTTTCCGTATCCCGACAAGTGGTATCAGATAATGAGTAATTGGGTCTCTGAACAATATAATTATAAAACGTCCTCTTTCAACAAATTCATATGTTCTTTAAGGAAGAATTCAATGACTGGAAGATAAAGATGCATATTCATTTAGCTGCACAAAATGATGATATGTATTAACTACTTCATCACACACGGGCCAATGAAAACAATGAAAGCCAATACAACTATTGCAATTTTAGATGGTGAACCTCATATGATTGAAAAGCCACGAATGGAGTGGACTAGTGATGATAAGAAGAAAGACAACTATGACAATGTGGCTAAGGATATTTTGTAGATGAATTTGAACAAAAATACCTTCTGCAAAATCAAGATGTGCTATATTGCTAAAGAAATTCGAGAAAAACATAATCCGATTGTGCGAGAGTAGTGACAAAATTAAAGGGAAAAAATGTATGTTATAATATAGAGGTTTGAAAACATAAAGATAAAGGTCAATGAGTTTATGTCGACTTTGATGAAAGAGTAAACAAAATTATATTCTAATTAGTTTCTCTTGGGAAAGAATATGAAAATCGAGAGATAGCCTTGAAAGTGATGAGGCCACTCCAAAGATAATGAGATGCCGATAAAGGTTATGCTAGAATCCAAAGATCTTAAAAATCTTGAATTGCAGCTTTTCAGAAGTAGCTGATTTTGATATTGAAGAGATGCAAACTCTAATCTCAGCTAGTGGGCAATTGATCAAAGATTCAGGAGCTAAGAGAGAACTGAAGCTAGAATATCATTTGTTGGCGGATATTGCTGCCAAGGGCATCTTTGCGAAGGCTGGTTCTATTTCCGTCTTGACATTCGAGAAATTTCATGTGATGACCGCTATAATCAAAGAGATCAAGATGAATTGGTTGTCAATTTTGTTCAACATATTGAAAAACATGGTGCATTCGACGAAGCAGTCGAATGATTTTGCACCACACCTAAGCAAACTGATCGAGGACTCCGGGATCCTTCTGGAATCAACCTCAACAGTTACAAAATTCAAGATCTACAATGCCACAAATTTTCAGACAAAGAAAGCTAGAGACCAGAAAGCATATGTCAAACCCAAGATAGCTGCTAAGTCCAAAGTAGTTGCTCCTCCCAAGTCAAAGAGAAAACTGGTTCCGAAAACCAGTGATTCTTTGAAGACTTCCTCTCCGTAGCTGATCAAGAAGCCACGGTCTCACAAGACCAAGACAACTGCTGCTCCAAAAGCTCTACCTGAGCTCATACCACTTCCATCTGGAGCTTAGGCACCAATCACTGCAATGCCAATCCAATCAGCCCAACCAGTAACAGAGATAGTCATTGCATATGGGGAAACTCTAAAGTTAACTAGGATTCCAGCTCCCTTCATAGTGGTCTTCCGCCCAACTATTCTTCCTCAAGCACAACCTAAATTTGTGCTGATTAGATAAGTAGTAGACACAAGTGGTTCAGGATTATATCTTCCTCAGGGCTTAACTGATCCGAAGGGTATGGGAAAATTGATCGAGGAACCAAGGCCACACAATTTCATTAAGACTCAGATTGATCTTATACACTACAACAATAAATGACTATTGTGATACTTTTTTGTAGACACTTTTAATTAAATGTAGTTACAAATACTTAATAATGACATTTGCAAAAAATTAATAATGTGTAAAATAAAAAAAACATATTAGTTTAGTTATCCTAACTTTTTTAATTGATATCATTTTTTATATGGAGAAAACAATTTTTTTCCCACATCGTAAAAAATCATTAAAAAACTAAAATTTGTCACTATAAATAAATGTCGGAATATTTGGGTTGGATAAATATTGGAGGAGGGAAAATAATTGTTTCCATCCATATAAAAAATGACATCAATTAAAAATGTCACGATAACTAATCTAATATGTTTTTTTATTCCCACATTTATTTTATCTATTTTTTCCACCTCCAATATTTATCCAACCCAAATATTCTCACATTTGTTATTGTCACTATAAATAATATACACGACATTTTTAGTTGTCATTATAAATGATTTTAACTGACATATAAATTTGTCATTATTACTATCGTAACAAAGCATGTATAAATGTATTTAAAACATGAGTTTTCTTGATATTTAAAATTGTAATTATATGTATAATTAGTAACACGTATGAAGTTGTCATTAACATCTTATAATGACATTAAAAAAATGTCATGAAGTTTAAGACGACATTGAAATAGATGGCATTTGTTAGAGGTGTCACTAAAACTTAAATGTCACTAAATATTAAATATGATGACATTTATGAATCTCACCATAAGCATTTTTTCTCGTAGTGATAATAGAAGAAATCAACGAATATGCTGAGCTGAAGATGGAACACATTGCTGAATGGGTACATTATAAGACTCTAACCCTTGCCAAGAAGTTGAAAAATAAATCAGTTCTCAAGCGCTTCATTTCACTATAGTTTGCAGTGATGAAGGCATTAACTGCTATTTCTATCTGCCAGGCTTTGCAAAGAAAGGCATACTTCTTCAATTTAATGAGAATACAAAAATTTATTGAACTAATGGATGAACTAAAGAAAAACTATGATCCAGCTGGACCAACTGCGTATGCCGACAGCAACCGGAATCTGATCTCATTACACTCCAACTCAAAGTCAAAAATTGCGAGATGGGAAATAAGTTGCACATTCCAGTTGACACCAGTAGTCCAACTGAGGAGTTTATCACAATTTTTTGTTGAGTCTGCCGCTGAACAACCTGATGGGGAATCAGTTCGAGAACCATTTGTCAGAGAAACAATAGACACTGCTCTTTCATCAGTCTCTGAATCAACTCAACCCTCCTCCTCCACAACTTTAATCACTCTACCAGTTTCTGAACCAACAGCTCAACTGACCACATACACAGAAGAAGAGCTAACCTTAGCCAATGTGGATGATTTGTTGTTATCAGTTACTGAAGAAATTCAGCACGAGCATAGGGAAGACCAAGCTGCTGATGAAGATATTGTCGAACCAGTGGTTGAGGAAGTCGATGAACCGGTACATGAAGATGAGGTACAAGCCGAAGGAGTTCATTTTGGAACTGAACACATTACTACTATTGAATTAAAGCCAACAGTCCATAAAGCAACAGTATTATCAGAATTGATCTCCACTAGTTTCGTGGTTTCCTGAGACTTTATTTATTTCTGAAGCTTGTCACAAACTGATCACTTCAAAGAAAACTGTTGAGGCACCAAGTGCTTCAACTAATCATCAAGATCAGCCCTAGAATTTATAAAATAACTGAAGACGTGGACCAAGATGATGGCACTTGGGAACTAGCAATTTTAAATATCAGTGTGAAAGAAAAAGAGAAAAGCCCCAGCTTTGCTGAAAAATTCTCCCCTGAACTGCCAGTTACGACTAACGTCATGCTTATTCTTGACAGTATAGTATCCAGTTTACAAGATCTTGGATCCACAATCTCACAAGTCAAGTCTACACAACTACTGCATTCCTTAAGTCTTGACACTCCAAAAACCATATTATGAAATACTTAAATATCCTGAAAAGGGACGTATCTGCTCTATTCTCAATAGTTGAAAAGTTGAAAAGAGAAATAGTTACAAAACCTAAACTGATCATTTCCCAGGATCTACTTAGCCACAAGATTGATTTTGTGCATACAACCATATCAAAGAAAATTGATCACTTGAATAATTAGTTATCTGAAGTTTCCGCTCAAGTAAGTTCAGCATTCCTTCTCTTTGCTAGAGTGGCGGGTATTGACAAAAAAGGGGAAGAACAGAAAAAGGTAACAAAGTCAAGTAAGAAGCTCAGTGAACCAAACAGACCAAATAACAATGGAACAACAGACAAGAATGTCAATAAATGATCGAGTGTCCGACATCAGTTATAAAGTCTGAGGAGACTTTGTATATATGTTATAACTTTTTATTTGAAATATTTGTACAAACATGTACTTACCTCTTTGAAAATTAATGAAAACTTCTTTCTTATTTTGTACAAATCTGTATATTTCTGAACATTTATTTTATATACAATCAGCTTCAGAAAATCAATAAATATCAAGAAAATCACATAACTCGGTAAAACAGTTAAGAAATTTAAGTTTTGTCAAACACCGAAAAGGGGAAATTGTTAGAAATTATAAGTTTCAGATTTGACAAACTGGCCAATAACTGTTTAGAGAAAATTAAACCAATAACTGATATGGAAGAACGTAATTGAATTGAAGGAGACTTATCAATTTAATGGACAAAATAGAACTGAAGTAATCAACTAAAAGTTCTTAAAAGATTTATTAAAGTCTCAAACTAATGAATTGAAAATTTACGAACTGTTACCAGATTTGAACAACTAAATACTTTATTCGTAGAACTTATATAGCTTAACCATAAACTGAACGGACGTTCAAACTGAAAAGACATCAGTTAAAACTTATGTAGTCCAGTGGAACTGAATAGTCGACCAGTTTGACTGATGATCAGTAGCCACGTCATAAGTTAAAATTTGAATCTCAGCATACCAAAGCAGAACAGATGGAGCAAATAGTCTAATATATCGTACCTCTGTTAGAAAATGAAACGTCCACTTCTCGTTTTCTTAAAAAGTACTAAAAAATTTTTTATCCCTTAATAAATTGGCCGAAATACTCATAACTATTTATAAAATATTTTTGACTATTTTAAAGATAAAACAACCAAATAATCTTTAAAAATCAAAGGAGATAGTTTAAACCATGAAATCATCCATAATTTTCATATCCTACTCAACACAATTGCTAAAACTAACAACTTCTCAAAATCCACTCAAAATCATGATCAAACTCACAAAATATCTTTAACATAATCATAAAAATCATAATTCATAAACTAGTGCAGAAAACTAGCGCTGGTCCTCGGGTTATGTGCACCTTCAGTCCAGCAAAGTCAACCATCAAGACCTCCGTTTCCATTATTATAATAATCACGTGCATCAATCACACCTAGTGATTCTAAAAACTCAGCAAACCATAATCTTGATAACAAGTAATAATATACAGATCACATGTAAAAGTGAAAATACTTTTACGTAAAATAACATTTTCATAATGATGCATAAACTTAAACATAAACATTTTCATATCATCGTAACTTATTCATATTCATCATAAACATATTCGTATTGATCATATTCATATACGCATTCATTTTCTTTGAATTCAGATCGTTAATTGTGACTTTCGTATTCGTATTCGTATTGGGCGATGGATCTATCTACATGCAACCACAGTACTGGGTGGCGGGGACATCAGCGACACTCTCACCCGTTAACTGAGCCTTGGCCTAAGTATTAACATATCATCGTATTTGTATTAGTCATAATTACTTCACTTCCAACATTTCATATTTTCACCACTTTATAAAATTCATGCATATAATAATCATTTTTCTTTTAAACCAAGCATTCAACATGTCTTTTAGCGTTAACAATTCATCATAAAATTCCATAAACATTTAAAATAACATTTTAACATATATTACAGCATTCAGGGTACTTCTAGGACGTCTACTATTTCCTGGTCTAAAATGAGTGTTTTACCCATACAAGCATAATTTTTCGTATTTATCCTTATACCTCGGAACGACGTCCCAAATCGTCCCAAACTTATCCTAATACCTTACAACACTGCCATAAAAAATTTCTTAGGCCTAAAATTTAGCTTGTCGATAGGTTTCTCGATTCGTTTTTAAACTTAGACATACAACTCGGTTTTGAATCGTATGGATTCGAAACTTTACCAAACTTTACCAGACTTGAACCAATGCTTAATAACACCTAAATAACTGATAAGTGCAATTTATTACACTTTTATTACTTGTTTTTAACTTGGAATTCTGTGATTTTTGAGCAGGTTTTATGTGATTTGTTTTTGTTTTTATAGTTTGGAAGCTTAGAATGAGAGTATGGAGTATTAAAGTGTTGAATTGGAAAGTGCAAAAGATAAAAAAGTACAGAAGCAGCAGCGCGCCCGCGCTTATACAAGCACCGCCCCTGCGGTGAAGCACTTCACCTGCGTTAAAACAAGCACCGCACCTGCGCTTACACACCAGAAACAGCAGCGCACCCGCGGTAGGTTCTACACCACACCCACGGTATCTTTTGGACCGCACCTGCGGCGTTGATTTTAAAAATAGAAACAGGCAAACATTGGCATAAACGAAGAACCCTTCTCCAAATTTTCTCCTCCACTTCGAAATACCTCCTCTGAAAACAGAATCCACACTCAAATTTTGTTCTTCCAAGCACAAATTTTCCACTACACACCTACATAACTTCAATAATTCCATCCAATATCCATCTTATTCCACAAATCCAACAAAAAACCTATGGCGTGAAAAGGGGGCTCGAAAATTTAACCAAGAATTGATTGGAGCTTCGATTATGTTCTTCAAAGAAACATTTCAACACTAAAGGTGAGAAAATCCATACCACATTTGCTTTGAAATTCGAAATTATTGGTGCTATTGGCTATGGAAGAAAATTAATAGTGCTGTAATTTTAGTGGAGTATATTCTTTACATTGTTGATTGGATTGGTGTGAATATTGTTGAAGTGTAGTTATTGTGATTACAAGTTTGGGGGAGTGAAAGAATCATCTAGTTTAGTGCATTAGATTGAAGGGGAAGTTGGTTATTTGAAGGTGTTTGACAAAATGCCTCCAAGAAAGAAACAATCAAAGGGTGCATTCTCATCTGCGAATTATGATGCACACAAGTTCTGGGACGAAAAGGCGGAGGAAAATTATGCTAAAATTCTGAACAAGAGCATTGTGAAAGAGAGGGGATTTTACTTGAGCTTCCCACGAACCGAGATTGGATTCATGCTTACCGCTAGGCATTGGGAGGAGTTTGGCAAATCGCCACCGGATGGTTATTTCGTTGGTAAGAGAATTTTATGCTAACCTTAAGGTTAAGCATGATCACTTGAAAGTTTTGGTGCGAGGAAAGATGGTAGCTTTTGATGCTCATACCATCAACACAATGTATGGTATCCCTCCAGTCATGCACGATGAATATGAAGAATATCGAACCAAGGAGTTGATTATAATAATATTCTTCAGACTATTTGCATCGAGGGAGCGGAATGGCGGATGAGAGACGATGTGCATTTAAGCCTGGCAAAATCTGATCTGACAAATGTTGCCAAAGATTGGTATTCATTCATTTCGGCTAGGATTAAACCTACTGACCATACTAGTAACGTCATCAAGGAGAGGGCAATCCTGACTTTTTGCATCTTAACTTGAAAGACGATTGATTTAGGTCAATTGTTTCAGAACTCAATGTTATATTATGCAAAAGGTAACTCTCCTAATGGACTCCTCCACCCTTCTCTTATCACAGACCTATGCCATTATGCGGGAGTGCCTTGGGCAACAAATGAAGAATTGTTGAAACCAAAAAATGCCATTGTGGTAATTCAACCACATAGGTCAGTGACATCTGATCAACAAGATACACGTCAAGCTCAGAGAATTCAATAGAAGAGCTGCTGAGAGACGTGCCCATGCTCAGGCCCAACAACAACAAACACAACCGCAACCAAGAAATATGCGAGATAGATTAACTCATTTGGAAGCAGAGATGCACCGACAGCGACAAGACATGGACGAGTATCGGTTTAGGACAGATACATTCATGAGTTATATGATATATTTCACGTCAGTCTTGGCTCAACAATTTCCATCGGCTTCCACATCTGCTAATCCATTTCCACAACCTCCGTAATGGCCGCCCACATATGATCCGTCGGAGTACCACCCACCACAAGAAGGAGAAGATGATGAGGATGGCAATGACCACTGACGGTCATTGCCTGAGGTATGTGTATTCCCCTAACTTTCACGATCATTTTCATCGAGGGCGATGAACATATTTAAGTTTGGGGGAGATGTTTTAGCTTGTGTGTTTGTAGTGTCATTTAGTTTTATTTGAATGTTTTATTTACTATTGAGTTATTTGCGTGTGTTTTAGCTTGTGTATTTGTAGTGTCATAGTCATGAAATTTTTTGAAATGGCCAATGATGAATAAGATTTGTGTATTGAGAAGAAAGGTCATGCATTTCATTCATGCTCATAAAGCTATTTGAAAAATTTAGAGAACAATCATGAGATTTGGTAAGTTTGAAACTTATAATTTTGAAACAACTCAGTGATTTTCATTTGACATTGAAATAAATTTTTGCAAACACATATATGATTGAGGCAATCTTTGATTTTATTTGGGCCTATTTATATTGTTCATAAATATTCATTTGAAGGCCTCTTGAGCCTATATGAGAAATGAATTGTATTCTTGAAATTTATTTGAAGCCAAGCACTTTTATTTTGAATATATATGTATTTGGTTGATGCATTGAGACACCATTTTTTTCACGATGATTAGATTCTAATTTGTGTTTGTGAATTGAGATTTTTTCTATAATTATCCAAACAAACTCGAGGCGAAATACGAACAAACTATGATTTAGGAATGATTTAGGTGATTTTTTGATCGATTGAATCTTTCAAGCCACCAAATAAAAATAATTTATCATTTGTCACCTCTTTGTAGCTTATATGAATTCGAATAACACACGTGAATATGTGTAAAAGACCCCCATTCGATATCCTTTCAAATATCCCACATTTACCAACCCTTTGAATATCTTATACGTTTATTTCCTACCTTCTCAAGGGAGTAAGAAATCAAAAGATTAAAGAAAGTGAAATTCTCCTACAAAAAAAAAAAGAAAAAAAATGATGAATGATGTTTGAATGAAAAAGTTGGAGAAAAAGAGGATGAAATGAGATGAAATGAATAAAAAATGGAGATAAAAGAAAAAGTGGAGTATGCAAAAGAGATAAAAATTCAACTTGCTCCCTTATTTGAATTCCTAATCTTCATTTGTAGTCATAAGCCAAGGCCTAACATTACAACCATTGCAAATCCTATTGACCTAGTCATAGTTGTCCAATATACTAGTGGAGAGGGATTGAGAGGATCAAGCCAATAGACAATCGATAAACACTTCCATTGAGTACGAATCTTGATCAATTTTACACACACATCATTGCATCAACAATTTTACACACACATCAATTAACCCAATTTTTACCGGAAAAGACCTTTTGATTTGTGTTTGTAAAAATTGAAATCGATTGAGAATGTTTTGAAATATGAGTTGAAGAGATTAGAAGTTAAGAAAATTAACCGATTGCATGATTATATCCGGATGAAAAATTGGTTTGATTGATTTGACTTGTGAATGCATGAAGAGTTAGTTAAATTATCTTGAGGCCAAGTTCTTTTAAAAATATTTCATGACTTGTTTGTTTGTGTGTTTTTATTTTGCTCGGAACTAGCAAAATCCTAAGTTTGGGAGAGTTTGATAAGTGAAATTTATTGCACTTTTATTACTTGTTTTTAACTTGGACTTCTGTGATTCTTGAGCAGGTTTTATGTGATTTGTTGTTGTTTTTGTTTTTATAATTTGGAAGCTTAGAATGAGAGTGTGGAGTATTAAAGTGTTGAATTGGAAAGTTCAAAAGATAAAAAAGTACAGAAGCAGCAGCGCACCCGCACTTATACAAGCACCGCCCCTACGGTGAAGCACTGCACCTGCGTTAAAACAAGCACCGCACCTGCACTCACACACCAGAAGTAGCAGCGCACCCGCAGTAGGTTCTGCATCGTACCCGCGGTCCTCACAAGACAGAATCCGGAAAATCTGTAATTTGGTGTGCTGCGCATGGAAGTCCAAGATATTGGTGTGCTGCGAATTGAGGCTTGTCTGGACTATAAAAAAACATCATTTACTTACCATCTAGGGTATTGGGAGCCAAGGGAAGAGTGGAGGTTGCTGCTAGAAGATTGAAGACTCAAGTTCATGAAGTTATTTTTTGAAATCTGGTGCACAACTCCGGGGACGGAATCAGCACTTCAAACTCTTGTTCTAAGTTCTTCTTTCTTTTATTTTTCATTTGATATGTCTTGTTTTAGAACTATATTTTGTTGTTTTACTTGTGTTATCATGAACTAATTTTTATTTCTAGAGGAAAGATGAAACAAAACTAGAAACCATGTGTTGGATTTTATGAACTAAGCTATTTAAGTTTTTCTTATTGTTCATTTGTATTATTCTAATCTTAACGCTTTCAATTTATTGGCCATAATTTGAATGATTTATATCTTTACAATTTATCACTCGGAAGAGGAAATTATAAACAAGAAAAGGGAAAAATACATCAATGGTATTTATAGAGTTCGGGAGTTCCTATAATGCTATCGAAGCTCATAGAGAATCTAATGCTTGATGTGTTATTTAATTGTAGACTGTTGATGGGAACGTTGCAATCTATTTTTAGATAACTAATATCTACTTAACACTCGGAAGAGTGAGTAGATAATTATAGGATTCTTGGCTAACGAATAAGAATGATTTTTTTATAACATAGCTACAAGAAATTACACATGGTGGACAATTGAGTGAAATCAGACCACAAGATCTTTTATTCCATTGTTATAAATTGGTGTTACATTTAAATCCATTTTCAATCTAATTATTCTTGCAACCAAATCTTTTCATTGAATTTTCTAAATAAAGTCGAGACTATTTTAATCACAAGCACTAATATACATTTATATACATATTTATCGTGGGATCGATACTTGTACTCAAAAATACATTTTACTATAATTTGACGTCGTGCGCTTGCGAGCAATCAAGAAAACACGCAACAATAACCCATATTCAGCCCAAATCAAGACAATTATAACCCTTGAACAAGACTAAAACCTTATTTGAAAATTATGCTCATTTTTGTAAAATCCTAATCCATCCTACCATGGTTTCCTTCAAGACTATGCCATAACTATCACGTCCAGACCCTAACCAACCATCCTAGGATCTAGACCACACCCTAGGGACCCTATTGGCACGAGCCTACAATGCCTAGAACCTCCAGCCCTAAGCTACTCCCCTCCATGCACTATACGCCCAAAAAACGATGTGCAGCCTATGTTCCCCATGTCCAGCCCTTGCACCGCCCATCTAGGACCATGACTAGCCTCCCTTAGGACCCTTGAACACCTCCCAAACAGCATCTAGCAAACCCTAGCCCATAGAAATCCAATTTTCGTTCATCCTCTTACCCTAACTCTTCCAGGCTTTAGACGTACACGTAGGGACCCTTAAACATGTGGAAAAACATCCCTTCAAAAGTACCCCTACCATGGAAACCACTTTGTGCATCATTATGAAGATTTTTAAAAAAAATAAAACTCTAGTTTTATGCATAATAAGCCATAAAAACGAAAATACAAGGTAGTGCTTCATATTTTACATGCAAACATGCATCAAACATATAATATGGTTTGATAGATGAGAAAAAGGAAGATTAAGATGTGCCTTTGCGTTTAAAACGCTTAAAATAAGAATACCGTAACGGTGGAACGTCGGTGACTTTCGGAGGACGATTTCTATTTTTTTTCCTACCCTTTTCTCTTGTCCGAAAACCCACCTTGATATGCACGGTAGTCGGGTTGATCGTTGTTGGAAGGAAGAACGATGACCAAAGTCGAAGAACGAATGAGTAAAAAAATCTAAACTTTCCTTGCCCAAGGATTATTTGTTTCAGCCCTTGCACTCTCTTCCATTCAATTTTCACGTGACTTGGTGTGTGTTTCGGTGAGTTTGTGAGTGTAGGTGTTTAGGGGTGTGTGTGTGTGTGTGTGGATTTAGGTTTAAATAAATTAAAAAAAAAAAAGCTTTTTAACTTTGTAATTGATGGGCTTAATCAACACTAATTTTTTAAATTAATAAATTAGGCCCATTAAAATTCATAAAATTAATAGGCTTAAATTAAAAGATTTAAAATATATATTTCCGAAAAATCACCTTATAAAATATATAAAATTTCTTGTTCCCACCAATTAATTTAAACTTCTCCTTAAAAATGCAATAATTCATAAAATATTTAAAATAAATATTTTCTTGAGTAAAAATATAAATTTAGCTTTTTAAATTTTAACAACTTAGTCGTCTCCGGTCTTCTGTTCCGGCCAACCACCGATATTTGTCTGAAATTCTTTAAATAATGAATCAAACAAGATTACAAAATTAATCATTTAATCATTCAAAATATATCATTCATGCATCCAAAATAATGTAATTAAAATACATAAGAAATTTAATAAGTTTATGCATGTGGTCCACGTGAACCCGGACCTTCAAAATTTTGGGACGTTACAGAAAAAGTCATTTACATGGACCAAAAGACGATTCAACAGATATTAATAATTCACCATTGGAATCGAAGACTATATATAGCTGATGATTTCAGTTGGAGGAAAGATTAACAATCAATGGACAACTACAACGAGAACAGATCATTCAGTTGCGGTTCACTTTCGATTTTATTCAGTTTGCGAATCGCAGATTCTAGCTCACACTTCATTGATTTATTTGTAACTTTCAGGCTACTTATTTGAGCTATTCAGTTATCAACTGATATGTGGGAAAAAAATCTAAGAGTTTCAGTTTGACATTGTTTAAGTCCAACTGAAGTGGGTTATTTTAGTTCATTGTAATCAATCAAAGGCTTTTAGTGAATTCATAACTTTGGGATAGAAGGGGTGACGTACAAGCTCTTGAAGTTTCTGAACATCCATTAAACTATTTGTGTCCATATTTTATTCATCCAGTTTCACAATACTCTAGTTGTATTATTCAATCTATCATTCAGTTTGTTTCTGTAATACTATTAGTTAACTGATCGATATTGACATACAAGATTTCATGATCAGTTCCCTAAAGAACTGATTCATATCCGAAAAGATCTTAAAAATCAAAGTGTTTATTCAACCCCTCTTACTAAACACTTCACTATATAAACTGATTATAACACTAAATAAGGTCATATTTCTCTTTTTGGTACAACTTGAATTGGCAAATCCCAAGAGCTGTAAAAAAAATAGCATATATAACAATAGCTTTCAATAATTTCAAAACTTCATTTTAACTACTTTTTTAATAGATGGGTTCAACATCCTTTGTTGATCAACATAAGGTGTATATTACTCCCCCAAAACTCGTAATAACTTATCATTTCATCAGGAGGAAGAGAAAAAGAGATAATTACCGAATGTGAGGAATTTTCGCCCAAGAATGCATAAGATAAGTGACCAGAAAATTTCTTAGAATCAGGAGTGGTTTGTGATACCTCATTTGACGCATCATCAAATTTAAATGCATAAAATTAATAATATCTTCTAAATCATAAAGTTTCCTATTAACATGGGAATCATCAATAACACAATAAATAGTAAAACTCTCTTGATTTTTAATTATATGGTAGTTTCTTTTGGATAATAACATTGCATTCTTTAGTCAACTTCACAGTCTCAGACTCTTGAAACTTTCTCTTCTCTAACATCACATCCTTAATACACTTGGTATAATTAGGCATTTGCACCAAATGATCAGCATATGGGATGTTGATGTCCATTTTCCGTAAAATATCAAGAAAATTGGTAAACATGAAAGGGGATCGATTAAGGTGCCCGAATGCACAACGGAAGTTTCAAAATTGTTTTTCAATGGCAAAAACCGAGCACCCTAATCCTATAATGTGTAGCAAATACGAAAACACCAAAATATCATACATAGAGTGTTTAGAGTTTTTACATATCAATCACAAAGGATTGATGATGGCTCCAACTTAGTTTTAAACAACTAAGCTCTTGAATGGATGACCCAATCTACAAGCTCTCCTTGCTCTTGAACTCATTTCCTCAAAATTAAATACACCACTAACAAAGTAGAACCACTCTAATTTTGCACTAGAAAAATTAGAGTATTTTTCATTGAGAAGTGTATGGTTTCCTCAACCATTGAAGAAAATAAAATGGAAGAAAAATGGGAGAGAAAATTCGGCCAACACATATGGAGTGAAAGGGAGGAAACTACTGTTGTTGACATATTGAGCCTTCTCAGTACTAGGCCCTTCCTCTATAGAAACTACTGTTGCTTAAGGGATTGACTGACCTCCTTTATTCATTGTTTCAATCTTTATAGTAAGTGTAGAAACTTGAGCAATAATGGGCACGATCGGATCTACCCTAAGACTTTGGCAGGTTTCTTTAGTAAATATCTCCCAGAGGGCCATTGAAAACTGTTGATAGTCATCTGCTCCAACATTTCATAGGCTTGATTATGGTTTTTGGCAAAAAATGTTCTTCTAGAAGCAACATCAACTATATCATGGTTGGCGTGTTCAACCTATTGTAGAACAACTCAATTTTCACTCAATCTTCATAATTATGCTTTGGAAATATTCAAAAAAATCTTTGTAGCGTTTCGATGCGTCATATAGTTCTCAAACTCATGCTACATGAAATTCATGATAATTTCTTCATTTGGACAGAATTAGCATGTAGAAAATATTTAACCAAAAAATATTGAAGTCATATCTACCCATGTAGTATTGCTTCCAAGAGGCAGTGATTGGGGCCAACTCCTCGCATGATTCCTATGAAAAAAAACATAATCTTACATTATCTTCAGAAACACCCTTAATTTTTACTTTTATCAACGATGTCAAAGAAGGTTCTTCGATGAAGATAAGGATATGAAGTAGTTGCACCCCAAAACAGGTTCTAGTGCACCATATTTATGGATGTTGGTTTAAACTCAAATTGTTAGCATTAATAATTCATTGAGCTATACCATAATATTATATATTAATCTTGATTAAGTAATCTCTTATGGGCAACACAGGAGGTGGATTATCGTTATTCTTTCTATTTTTAGCCATCTTCTTGATTTCTTCTCTCCTTGAAGTTCTTTCTAACTCTGGACCAAAGATTGGCAAGTCAAGAAAGTGAGATCTTCACAAAAACTACAAACAAATAGAAAAACAAGTAAATAAACAATAAAATATAAAAATAACTCAAATTAAAATCAAGATTAATTGGTGACAATATTGATATAAATCAAATAATAAACTGTAATGCCACAGATTCGACGACAGTCCTCACTGTATCAAGACGGGTCTTTCCAGTGTGCTTATGTCCTCACTCACACGCACCCGGGGAAACTTCCCAGGAGGTCACCCATCCCAAAATTGCCCCAAGTCAAGAACTCTTAACTTTGGAGTTCTTATGTGATGAGCTACCGAAAAGAAGATGCACCTTCGTGATATGAGTAGTACCAATCAAATCTTTTAAGCCCTCTTCAACTGTACAGACCATTACATTGAATAATCTCGAAATCCCTCTCCTTCCGGTGTAAGAACGGTTCATTCATGTTCCCTCCACCTAGAAGCCTACCAGGAGCCGCTCATTGTCCGTGCAAGCTCATGGCACCGGCGATCACCCCCCGCCCTCTTCGGCCCCAGGCCTCACATGCCCACCAGCTTCCGCTTGGTTCGTCCCCGAACCACACCGTACTCGAAGAGGTCGGCTCTGATACCACTTGTAACGCCCCAAATTCGACGACTGTCCTCACTGTATCAAGACGGTTCTTTCAGCATGCTTATGTCCTCACTCACACGCACTCTGGGAAAATTCTCAGGAGGTCACCCATCCTAAAATTGCCCCAAGTCAAGCACGCTTAACTTTGGAGTTCTTATGTGATGAGCTACCAAAAAGAAGATGCACCTTCGTGATATGAGTAGTACCAATCAAATCTTTTAAGCCCTCTTCAACTGTACAGTCGATTATATTGAACAGTCTCGGAATCCCTCTCCTTCCGGTGTAAGAACTGTTCATTCATGTTCCCAGAAGCCTGCCAGGAGCCGCTCATTGTCCGTGCCAGCTCATGGCACCGGCGATCACCCCCCGCCCTCTTCGGCCCTGGGCCTCATAGAAACCCTCATCGGAAGCGGTGCCAAAAATTGATGCGTAATTTTTGCTCGCAAGCGTATGGTGACAAATCCTATTATGTGATGAATAAAGTATCATTTTCCCGGGAAGTGTAGTATTTAAAAGTATATCAAATATTGTAATTAAAATAATCGTAACGATGTTTAGGAATTCAAGAATTTCTTGGATTAATCATTTAACAAGCAAATAAAATAAGTACACGTTAATAACCAGAATTCGATGAAAGAAAGAATCTAGAGGTTTTATTTCATTTGGTTTTTCATTATGTTTAATTCTTAATTATTTTTATATTCATGAATTCAAATTGTTTATTAGCCAAAAACGCTTTATTTTTTCATTCTCTTTCCCAAGTGATATATATAATTTACCATAAAATATTATTTTGATATTTCTATCTAAAATCTAATATCAAACAATATATGTAAACAATTGTTCTCACCTCTTCTTTGGTGGAGTTATACACCTTCCGAACTATATTAATACTTACGATGTATTTGATATGATTTTAATCTATATCCTCTCTCTCGAATGATGTATCTCAATTATTTTATCGATCAATCGATGACCAGTAAATTGAGAAGATTAAAAGCGGGATAACATTAATAAATGAAGAGAAATTCAGTCATATAAATAAAAAATCAAAAACTAACCTTCAACCAAGTTACATTGTTCCTGTTAAATTTAAAATCAATTCATAATGAAATATAAAGTAAAACAATTAAATTTTTCAATCCCAATTTAAACTAAGAAATTTAGAAGAAGAGGAGATGAGAAACGGATTCAAATTTGCTCCTCCGTTCCAAGAAATAACGTTTTTCGTCTTCGTATCACGATTATTTTGCTCCCAAAATTATTCTCCTCGCTTCTCTCTTCTCAGGTTTCAATGATTTTTTGCTTCTCGTTCGATCTGATTCTTGCGGATCGTGGCTAGGGTTTACCCTTATTAAACTCTCGAAAATCTGCAGCATTCCAGTAGGTCAGGTTTCATAGCGTTGGTGAATGGTCTTTTATGTTCTCGGTGTTGGATCGCTTGTCTATGTGTCCAAACGCAACGGAAGTTTAAAAAATTTTAGATCTTGACTTTCAAGATCATTTTGGACACTCGTATTTTTTTCATAATCAAACATAGAGAGTTAGAATTTATATCTTCGGTGAAAATTTCACAAGGCTCCACTATTCCGGGGTTAGCGGAGATAGCTCTTGATGAATCCCTACAAATTTTCTTCAATAACTCCTTCTATTAAGTCCACGACCAGAAGATTTGTTCCTCTTTCAAATAGCACTAGAATATTTGAAAGAAGTTTTTACGTTGAGATTAAAATTTGAGAGATGACTCAAATTTATTTTCCTTGAAAAATGGCAAAATATATTTTGGAGGATTTTTTTTTTTTTGGTGAAACTCACGTGAATCACCATTGTTGTGAGTGGAGGCTAGGTCAATTTTCTTTTATTTCCTTAAAAACAATATCCTTGACCTAAATTTCATAATTAACATAAATGAGCTTGATTAATAAATTGGGCTAGTCCAACTAGTTTAATTAATTAATCAAAGTCTACTAATAATTATAATTCTTTAATATGTTAGACTTGTACCCCTACGAGTCCATTAAACATACTCATAATATATTTAATTTAATATTTGATAAACTCAACTTTTGATATTAATAAATTAAATCAATTATAAATTCAACATTTGAATTTAATATTTAAATTATAAATTCAACTCCTGGAATTTATCACCTCCAAAATTTAATATTTAATAAACCCAACTTTTGAGTTTAATAAATTAAATTATCAAATTTTATAAATTCAACTCCTTGAATTTTTTCTCTCTAAATTTCATAAATTCAACTTCTTGAATTTACTATATCATAAATTTAACTCTTTGAATTTATTTTCTCAGAATTTATTTATCAATAATTCAACTCCTTGAATTTACTATATCATAATATAAATTCAACTCCTTTAATTTATTCTCTCAACGGGAACAAACGATCCAGTGCTTGTATGACCATCAATGGTTCAGGGATACAGTTAGCCGTGGGTTCACAAGTCCTTTTGATTCAAGACATAATCTTTTATTCGGGCTTACCCTAATTAGCCCCATTCTTTTTATCAATACCTTGATCAAGAATGTCAGAACTCATTTATGATTGCATCCATCGGATCATGGTAAGAGCGTCTAGTAGCATCGACCCATGATCCCCTAGGTATCACTGATAGTGCCTGCAAGAAACAGTCGATTATGATTAACGCACAGTACGGTCACTTCATCTCATTATCTCGATTGAATCTGCAACCATTGGTTGATCGAGGGTTGCATATTAATTCGATAACTATGTGATAACTATATAATAGTGGCATCGCGTGTACTATTAGAGAAGTCTTTCTCCAACGTACATCTCATACTCTGGCCAGAGATTCCATGCACTATTATTACATCAGATCACATAGGATATCCACACCCGTAGGTGAGCGGTGAATCCCCAACTAAAATTCACTGGCTCATATATGTGTCGCAACTATACCCAACCTCGCCACCTGATGACTCTCCTGGAGCCGGTAAACGAGTCAAAGCACAATCCTAGTGTAAAGGCCCTAAAAACTTCTTGCTTGAAAATTTGCGGGAAATTAAAAATTTTCTTTTTAAAAGAACTTAAATGGCCTCATTCATAAAATCAACTGGTGAATCAAGTTCAATGTTTCAAAAATGTTGCAGCGGAAGAAAATAATTGTTTGCCAACAATAACAACTTAAAAATATCCAATGACTGATAAAAAATTTGTTTGCGGAATAAAATAAACACTGCGGTACTGAGGTCCTCGGGTGCCACTACTGCCGACCCAAGCTGGCTCACTGGTCCCCGCCCTCGGCCCTGGCCTCATCAGTACCTACAACAATCAAGTCTAGTGAGCCTAAAGACTCAGCATGCATATATCGCAGGTAACGAGTAAAATCTGAAGTAAAATATGCATGGGATAAAATTTCATGTCATGAGGCATGCTGAAAATAATCTGTACTGAGCAATTATAATACGTGCATAACCGAACTGATAATCACAGTAAAAATATTTGCTCCTTGGAGCCCTGTACTGAAATAACTGATAAAATTTTCTGTTGAGATTATGTTTTACGCATGTGGCCACTGCACTAAGCTGAAACTGGTCGGTAACTGGCTACCGGGGAGGCTGAAACTGAAACTGATCTGACCGGTCACTGGCGACCGGATGGTACCAAACTGAACTGAGCGGTCACTGGCAACCGTATAAAATATCACTCCCACATAGTGAATGAACCACAAGCCATATCGCATAAATCTCAAAAATAATCATTTTCTATTTAATGCACGTAAAATAATTAACTGGCATAATGAAAATTCCTGTATATGTTACCAACTGGATTGGATTGGATCGTCCCCAGGCTCGCTGCAACTTAACTGTGTCATGAAAAAGATATGCAATGGATAAAACTTGACCAACTATGCAATTTACGTTCCAAAGATGCGACTATGACGCCTAATGACTTCGTATTTAATCATGACTCCGAACCAAACCCAAACCAACACTGAACCGTCATTTAGTCATGATTAAAATACGCTAAAAATACTGAAATAATGCTCCTAAAATGATTAGGGTCGAAATCTAGGTGAAATGGAGGCCAAAACATGAAACGCTCTTTCGAGAGTCAATTTGGCACATCGCACCGTAAATTCTCGTACGACCTCAAAAAATGATCCGAATCACAAACGGTAAAAAACATGACCTTCCTAACTCAATGGGGCACTGTCCAGTCCAAGGCCATGGGCTAAAAGCCAACCGAGAACTCAAACGACGCCTCTGAACAGCAGCATACTTGCTGTCAAAAATACAGCAGCTGCGCACTTGTTCGTCTTGTGTTGGTTTCGAGTCTATCGGCCATTAGGGCGTGAACCACCGACCAGAGACCCTTACCAACATCCTAAGGAATGATTCGAACCATGGCTAAGGGCTTTTGGCCAGCCAAAATTCTAACCATACCAAAAACAACTCACGAACTCTTACCGAGAACCATCGTGCATGCGTGTGTAGTGTTTTGCTTTGATCGACGTCTTTGCGTCGTTCCAGTGGCCATTTGATTGACCATGGCACGATCTAGACATCTAAGGGCATGATATGAACCGTGGCTAAGGGCCATAGGCCAGACAAGATCCATACCAAGCAACAAAAGAAACGAAACCATATGCTGGAAAAAACCGAAGGGCCGAAGGGTATAGGGGGCTGTTGTGATGTTTTTATTAAAAACCGATGATCCATGGACCAAGCCACCAAAAGGGCGACTTAGTAACGTCTTAAACATGCTAGGGGAGTGATCTAACCATGGCTATATGCCTTGTGGCAGCCCAGATCAGATCCACCCCCTTGACAGCCCACAACAGAATTTTCGAAACTCAAATGACAAGAAAGAAAGCTGCTGTCATTTCCGATCTCCAGCAATCATGGGGACTGTATGAATGGACAAACACGATCCTAATGCATCCTATTACGTGTCTAGGAGTCGCCTTGGGAGCCTGGAGTCGAGCCATCCACCTGAAACATCAAAACAAGAGAACCCGTGAAGAGCACAAGGGAGGGCCGAAATTCTGCACTTTTATTTTTCTGAAAATTCTAGGTAGATTTCGGTTTTGCCATAAAATGATGATCATAAATCATAAAAATAATGATAGTATGACTTGATTGAGGTTTTGAAAGAAATAAATACATGCCTTGGATTCGTTTGAAATAGAAACGAAAAGAAACAACGACGACGCGACGCGGAGGAGACGGAGTGGCTAGCTTCTCTACCTTTCCTTGCTCTCGATTTTTCTTGCCTTCTTTCCTAGCTAAGACTCACGACTTTACACTCTGAAATGGCTCTAATTTTCGTGCAAGGGGGAGGGGAATAAGTGGTTATGGGAGAGAGGAGGATAGGTGCAAGATATAAGGAAGATATCAAGACCAAGTCTTCATGCATTTGAATTTTGAATTTGAATTGCTATCAAATGATCTCTTGGATGGTTCTAGAGTATAGTGGCCGATTTTATCATGCCAATCAAGGGTTAGGATAGTGGTCTAGTATTAATTAATTAAGGTGGAAAAAAATAGCTAAAAGAATTAGCATGCTAATCAACCAAGAATGGGTCAAAGGTGAGTTGGCAAATGAGTAGCTTAAAAATCTAAGGGGGCCGAAATTTATCAATTAAAAAGGAAGGGGAAAATGTTGTCTAGTTGCTAAATTTTAAACCTTTAAAGCCTTACCTATTCTTTAAATAATTTAGGGAACTAATTCCTTAATTAAGAAACTTAATTGAACTAATTTTCTACTCACCTCAAATAATTAAATAAATCCTCAATCTCTTTTTATTAACTTAAATTAACTTACTTGCTAGCTAAATTAAATCCTGGGAATATTTCTGAAATCTTAAATTTATCTCTAAACTCCAACTCCGGTCCGGCCTCACTGAAGTAACTGAAATGCTAAAAATCAAGCTACTGAACTGAAAAAATAAAATAATTAACATCAAAGAAATGCATTTAAAATAATCATGCAATGAAGTCAATTAAATTTAAAAATCTAGAATTATGCATGGCTTATACGTCTACTGATTTACGGGTTCTACAATCCTTCCCCCCTTAAAAGAAATTTCGTCCTCGAAATTAGAACTCACCGAATAACTCGGGGTAACGCTCCCTCATCTCTGACTCAGATTCCCATGTAGCTTCCTCCTCTGAATGGCTGAGCCATTTGACTTTGACTCGCTTAACCAGCTTGTTCCGAAGTTTCTTCTCCTGTCGGTCTAGGATCTGCACTGGTCTCTCCTCATAAGATAAGTTCGGAGTAAGCTGCAACGGCTCAAAATTCAGCACATGCGAAGGGTTCGCCATGTACTTTCTCAGCATGGAGACGTGAAAGACATTGTGTACTCCGGCCAGATTCGGCGGAAGAGCCACACGATACGCTAGCGTCCCAACTCTGTCGAGGATCTCAAACGGTCCAATGAATCTCGGACTGAGCTTCCTTTTCTTCCCAAATCTCATGACACCCTTCATAGGTGCCACTTTCACGAAGACATGATCGCCCACTGCAAACTCTAAGTCTCTCCTCCGCAGATCGGCATAACTCTTCTGTCGGCTCTGAGCAGTCCTCATCCTATCATGGATCTTGACTACTACCTCTGCTGCCTGCTGAACAATCTCTGGACCCAACTCTGCTCTCTCTCCTACTTCATCCGAATGAACAGGAGATCTGCACTTGCGGCCATACAGTGCTTCATACGGAGCCATACCTATAGACGACTAGAAATTGTTGTTATAGGTGAACTCTACCAATGGTAAGTTCGACTCCCAACTCCCTGAGAAATCAATGACGCAAGCACGAAGAAGATCCTCCAAAATCTGAATAACTCGCTCCGACTGCCCATCTGTCTGCGGATGAAAGGCTGTGCTAAACAGCAACTTCGTACCCAAAGTCGAATACAAACTCTTCCAAAATTAGGAAGTGAATCTGGGATCTCTGTCGGATACGATAGAAACTGGAATGCCATGGAGTCAGACTATCTCCCGGTTATACAACTCTGCATACTGAACCATGGTGAAAGTCGTCTTAATAGGCAAGAAGTGCGCTGATTTGGTAAGATGGTCTACAATTACCCAAATGGCATTCGATCCTCTGGTTGACCTCGGCAAACCGGTCACAAAATCCATGGTGACGTTTTCCCACTTCCACTCAGGAATAGGAAGAGGCTTGAGCAAACCTGCTGGTCTCTGATGCTCGGCCTTCACTAACTGACAAGTCAGGCACTCGGACACAAACAGTCGAATGTCCTTCTTCATACCAGGCCACCAATACAATAGCTGCAGATCTTTGTACATCTTCGTACTCCCAGGGTGAATAGAGTACGGGGACGTATGGGCCTCCGATAAGATGTTTGCTCGGATAGAATCACTGCTAGGAACCCACATCCTGTCTCGGTATCTCACAATACCGTTGATGACTGTATACAAGACACTGCCCTTGGCTTCATCTCTCTTCTTCCACTATGCCAATTGCTCATCTGCGGCCTGACCACTGCGAATACGGTCCAAAAGAGAAGACTGAATGGTCAAGGTAGATAGACGAGGAACTCTACCTCGATGATAAGTCTCAAGATCGAACCTCTGCATCTCAATCTGAAGAGGTTTCTGCATCGTCAAATGAGCCATCACTGCGACTTTCCTGCTCAAAGCATCCGCAACTACATTAGCCTTACCCGGGTGGTAGCTAATGTCACAGTCGTAATCTTTCACAAGCTCCAACCAACGCCTCTGACGCATGTTTAGCTCCTTCTGCGTAAAGAAATACTTGAGGCTCTTGTGGTCGGTAAAGATCTGGCATTTCTCTCCATACAGATAGTGCCTCCAAATCTTCAAAGCAAAAACTACGGCCGCTAACTCCAGATCATGGGTGGGGTAGTTCTTCTCGTGGATTTTCAGCTGTCGAGAAGCATAAGCTATCACTCTCCCATGCTGCATCAATACTGCGCCAAGACCGAGCTTCGAAGCATCGGTATACAGAACAAACTCGCCAGGTCCTGACGGTGTGGCCAAAACTGGTGCTGAAATAAGAGCTTGCCTCAAAGTATCGAAGCTCTTCTGGCACTCATCGCTCCACACAAACTTCACATTCTTCTTTGTCAGTGCTGTGAGTGGAACGGCAATGGAGGAGAATCCCTGAATGAATTTCCTGTAATATCCTGCCAGCCCAAGAAAACTGCGGATCTCGGATGCATTCTGAGGCACAACCCAATCTCTGACTGCTGCAACTTTCGCGGGGTCTACCTCAATACCACTAGTGGAACAATGTGGCCCAAGAACATCACCTTCTCTAACCAGAATTCGCACTTACTGAACTTTGCGAATAGTTTGTGTTTCTGCAATGTCTGCAACACTGTGGTCAGATGTCTGCCGTGCTCCTCCCGACTCTTGGAGTAGACGAGAATGTCATCTATGAACACTATCACAAACTGGCCGAGGTATGGCTGAAATACGGGATTCATGAGATCCATGAAGATCGCTGGCGCATTCGTCAGACCGAACGGCATCACAAGGAACTCGTAGTGACCATAACGAGTCCTGAAAGCTGTCTTCGAGACATCAGCATCTCTCACTCTCAACTGATGATAACCAGAACGCAGATCAATCTTGGAGAAAATCGAAGCTCCCTGCAACTGGTCAAACAGATCCTCAATCCTCGGCAGTGGGTATTTGTTCTTAACTGTAACCCTGTTCAACTCTCGATAGTCAATGCAAAGCCTCATCGAACCATCCTTCTTCTTAACAAACAAGACTGGCGCGCCCCATAGTGAAAAGCTCGGGCGAATGAACTCCTTGTCCAGAAGTTCCTGAATCTGCTTCTTAAGCTCTGCCATCTCTGTCGGCGCTAATCGGTACGGTGCTTCGGATATCGGAGCCGTACCTGGCATCAGCTCAATGAAAAACTCCACCTCTCTCTCAGGTGGCATACCAGAGACGTCCTCGGGAAAAACATCTATGAAATCTCTGACGATCGGAACATCTGAGGCGGACTGGCTGGGTTCCTCGGGGACAGCCAAAAAGGTCGCTAGAAATGCTCGACACCCTCTATGCATGAGTTTCCTAGCCTGAACATATGGAATAATGCGCGGTAACGAAAAGTACCTGTTCGGCTCAAATAAGAACTGCTCCATTCCAGGCGGTCGGACAAGAACAGATCTCCGCTGGAAGTCGATCAATACTCTGTTCTTCAGTAGCCAGTCCATCCCTAGGATGATGTCAAATTCCTGCATCGGTAGCACAATCAGATCTGCATATACAAGCTTACCGTGCAGCTCAAGGTCTATATCTCGGATAACATTGGTGGCTGCCATCTCCTCGCCTGACGGCAACACTACTGAAAAGGCTATGTCTAGCCCAATGGTCTTGATCTTCAGAAAGTTTGCAAAGATCTCCGAAATGAACGAGTGTGTGGCCCCTGAATCTATCAAGGCCTTGGTAGCTTTGCCGGCTATGAAAATTCTTCCTGAAAGTTCGGAATACTAAGCAGAACCCAAAGATCACGAGAGCTAAGCTTATAGACATGCAAAGGTCAAAGTTCTTCTAACTAAGTCCCGAAAATAATACTAAGTAGAGCATGCAACCCTATTGAAATTCTAAGTTCAAATCTAAATCCCGATTCCCAAATACGGAAATTCAATGATAGCTTAAAGCTTAAAGGTACCTGTCAATAACATGGTCTCAGGGTTGGTTTCCGCGGCATGGAAAGCGAAAACTCTGCCTTGGGTAGGCAGATTCCTCTGAGGACACTGTAGCAGCATGTGGTCTGAACTGCCACACTTGAAACACTTTCCTGAGCCAGCCATACATGCTCCAGGATGGCGACGAGAGCACCTCGGACAGAATGGGTGCTCCTGAGTCCTCAGGGCTGGGCGTCCCCGCTGCTGCTGCTGCTGGCCTCGGTTCCTGGGCGGTCCATGAAAAGGCCTCTTATTCTGCTGCTGATGCTGATGAGGAGGAGGGCGGTGTGGTACTTGGACGGGGCGCTTGCCCTGGCGATCCCTCTCGATGTCCCGCAGATCCTGCTCTGTGGCTAAGGCCTTAGAGACGGCAATCTCATAAGTGACAGGGTCAGATACCCTAACATCCCGGCGCAAGATCGGTCGTAAACCCACCATGAAGTGCATCAGCTTGGCTCTGGCATCATTCGTTATCAGGGGCACAAAGTGACAGCCCCTCTCGAACTTACGGATAAACTCCGTAACCGTCATATCCCCTTGCCTCAGACTCATAAACTCGGTGGTCAGCCTGGTGCGAACCTCCTCAGCAAAATACTTGGAGTAGAAAACCTCCGTAAAGCGGGTCCAAGAAAGTGTAGCCAAAGTCAAGGCTACCGAAGCTCCTTCCCACCATAAGCGGGCGTCTCCAGTGAACAGATAGGTGGCGCATCGGACTCGGTCTGCATCTCCCAGCTCCATAAACTCGAAAATGACCTCGAGGGATTTGATCCATCCCTCGGAAACCATGGGGTCAGAAGTCCCAGAAAACTCCTTTGGACGCATCTTCATAAATCGCTCGTAAACAGCCTCGGGCCCTGTCGGCCTAGTCACCACACAATTGTTCCCCGCAAACTGTGCGAAAAACTGTGTCATCCCAGCTAGCATCTGGGCACTCATGTCCGGTGGGGGCGGTGGAGGAGGAGGAGGAGGAGGTGGAGGTGTCTGCCTCTCTTGTCTCTGGTCGTCATCGTCCTCGCGGCGGTGCTCGCCACCACCTCTCGGGCGTCCTACTTGACGTCTAGGGGGCATACTGTTCCATACATAACCCGTACGTAACTAACATGCATAATTCCATAATTTATTATAACGGAACACTGAAATACGGAAAATCTGGAAGCATGCTGACAAAATAATTCATGCTTTAAATAAAATGCTGAACAAAATGCTGAACTGAAAACTTACAGACCGAAGACGTGGCTTCGTGAGCTTCTCGTGGTCAGTAGTAGTGTAACCCTATACAGAACCTGGCTCTGATAGCAACTGTAAAGGCCCTAAAAACTTCTTGCTTGAAAATTTGCGGGAAATTAAAAATTTTCTTTTTAAAAGAACTTAAATGGCCTCATTCATAAAATCAACTGGTGAATCAATTTCAATGTTTCAAAAATGTTGCAGCGGAAGAAAATAATTGTTTGCCAACAATAACAACTTAAAAATATCCAATGACTGATAAAAAATTTGTTTGCGGAATAAAATAAACACTGCTGCACTGAGGTCCTCGGGTGCCACTACTGCCGACCCAAGCTGGCTCACTGGTCCCCGCCCTCGGCCCTGGCCTCATCAGTACCTACAACAATCAAGTCTAGTGAGCCTAAAGACTCAGCATGCATATATCGCAGGTAACGAGTAAAATCTGAAGTAAAATATGCATGGGATAAAATTTCATGTCATGGGGCATGCTGAAAATAATCTGTACTGAGCAATTATAATACGTGCATAACTGAACTGATAATCACAGTAAAAATATTTGCTCCTTGGAGCCCTGTACTGAAATAACTGATAAAATTTTCTGTTGAGATTATGTTTTACGCCTGTGGCCACTGCACTAAGCTGAAACTGGTCGGTAACTGGCTACCAGGGAGGCTGAAACTGAAACTGATCTGACCGGTCACTGGCGACCGGATGGCACCAAACTGAACTGAGCGGTCACTGGCGACCGTATAAAATATCACTCCCACATAGTGAATGAACCACAAGACATATCGCATAAATCTCAAAAATAATCATTTTCTATTTAATGCACGTAAAATAATTAACTGGCATAATGAAAATTCCTGTATATGTTACCAACTGGATTGGATTGGATCGTCTCCAGGCTCGCTGCAACTTAACTGTGTCATGAAAAAAATATGCAATGGATAAAACTTGACCAACTATGCAATTTACGTTCCAAAGATGCGACTATGACGCCTAATGACTTCGTATTTAATCATGACTCCGAACCAAACCCGAACCAACACTGAACCGTCATTTAGTCATGATTAAAATACGCTAAAAATACTAAAATAATGCTCCTAAAATGATTAGGGTCGAAATCTAGGTGAAATGGAGGCCAAAACAAGAAACGCTCTTTCGAGAGTCAATTTGGCACATCGCACCGTAAATTCTCGTACGACCTCAAAAATGATCCGAATCACAAACGGTCGAAAACATGACCTTCCATTCTCAATGGGGCACTGTCCAGTCCAAGTCCATGGGCTACAAGCCAACCGAGAACTCAAACGATGCCTCTGAACAGCAGCATACTTGCTGTCAAAAATACAGCAGCTGCGCACTTGTTCGTCTTGTGTTTGTTTCGAGTCTATCGGCCATTGGGGCGTGAACCACCGACCAGAGACCCTTACCAACATCCTAAGGAATGATTCGAACCATGGCTAAGGGCTTTTGGCCAGCCACAATTCTAACCATACCAAAAACAACTCACGAACTCTTACCGAGAACCATCGTGCATGCGTGTGTAGTGTTTTGCTTTGATCGACGTCTTGCGTCGTTCCAGTGGCCATTTGATTGACCATGGCACGATCTAGACATCTAAGGGCATGATATGAACCGTGGCTAAGGGCCATAGGCCAGACAAGATCCATACCAAGCAACAAAAGAAACGAAACCATATGCTGGAAAAAACCGAAGGGCCGAAGGGTATAGGGGGCTGTTGTGATGTTTTTATTAAAAACCGATGATCCATGGACCAAGCCACCAAAAGGGCGACTTAGTAACGTCTTAGACATGCTAGGGGAGTGATCTAACCATGGCTATATGCCTTGTGGCAGCCCAGATCAGATCCACCCCCTTGACAGCCCACAACAGAATTTTCGAAACTCAAATGACAAGAAAGAAAGCTGCTGTCATTTCCGATCTCCAGCAATCATGGGGACTGTATGAATGGACAAACACGATCCTAATGCATCCTATTACGTGTCTAGGAGTCGCCTTGGGAGCCTGGAGTCGAGCCATCCACCTGAAACATCAAAACAAGAGAACCCGTGAAGAGCACAAGGGAGGGCCGAAATTCTGCACTTTTATTTTTCTGAAAATTCTAGGTAGATTTCGGTTTTGCCATAAAATGATGATCATAAATCATAAAAATAATGATAGTATGACTTGATTGAGGTTTTGAAAGAAATAAATACATGCCTTGGATTCGTTTGAAATAGAAACGAAAAGAAACAACGACGACGCGACGCGGAGGAGACGGAGTGGCTAGCTTCTCTACCTTTCCTTGCTCTCGATTTTTCTTGCCTTCTTTCCTAGCTAAGACTCACGACTTTACACTCTGAAATGGCTCTAATTTTCGTGCAAGGGGGAGGGGAATAAGTGGTTATGGGAGAGAGGAGGATAGGTGCAAGATATAAGGAAGATATCAAGACCAAGTCTTCATGCATTTGAATTTTGAATTTGAATTGCTATCAAATGATCTCTTGGATGGTTCTAGAGTATAGTGGCCGATTTTATCATGCCAATCAAGGGTTAGGATAGTGGTCTTGTATTAATTAATTAAGGTGGAAAAAAATAGCTAAAAGAATTAGCATGCTAATCAACCAAGAATGGGTCAAAGGTGAGTTGGCAAATGAGTTGCTTAAAATCTAAGGGGGCCGAAATTTATCAATTAAAAAGGAAGGGAAAAATGTTGTCTAGTTGCTAAATTTTAAACCTTTAAAGCCTTACCTATTCTTTAAATAATTTAGTGAACTATTCCTTAATTAAGAAACTTAATTGAACTAATTTTCTACTCACCTCAAATAATTAAATAAATCCTCAATCTCCTTTTTACTAACTTAAATTAACTTACTTGCTAGCTAAATTAAATCCTGAGAATATTTCTGAAATCTTAAATTTATCTCTAAACTCCAACTCTGGTCCGGCCTCACTGAAGTAACTGAAATGCTAAAAATCAAGCTACTGAACTGAAAAAATAAAATAATTAACTTCAAAGAAATGCATTTAAAATAATCATGCAATGAAGTCAATTAAATTTAAAAATCTAGAATTATGCATGGCTTATACGTCTACTGATTTACGGGTTCTACACCTAGCATATAGAGCCTCAGTGTTGTCCCGGGCCGTAAGGACTAATGGTGTACAATCATAACAACGGACTTATCCTCTCGATGATTGATAACCACTTGGAAAGTCCGAGGGAGGGTGGTTCCGTATAATCATCATATGACTACCCATATGCATGTTTGGACATCTCCATGCTCTTACCAAGAAACGCAGTACACAACATCACAGATGCTAGTCTCGAGCTCAAGCGACCTTCATCCATGTTTTAGGCGGCTAAATCGACTAGGAACGAATTTAGAATATGCAGTTTTTACAAATGAGTTTCAACATTGAATAACGATTCATTTGTATTAAAGCATAATCAAAGATTTTATCTATGCTGATTGCATGGGTATACAGATAAAGTATATCAAAACCATTAAAAAGTTAAATTATATTAAAATAAATATTGTTTATTTCACTTGAGTCAATAAATTTCATAGCCAACCGTTGGCTTGTAGGACATCTACTCTAACACTCGGATGTGTTGTGTGATCTCGATAACGTGACCATGCTGAGAATGTAGTGTGTTTCATTGTATGTTCTACCTCATGCCTTGTGTTTTCTTCAGCAGAACAAGCGCAAACGAACAAGAATTAGGTGGCATCGGAGCTGTTTCCAAAGTGACCCATTCTAATGCTTAAGAGTACAAGGGAAGTAAGAATTGTATTAATTAATGAGAATGAGTTGTTATTTTTAGTAACTAATTTACATTCAATATAATACGCATAAACATACACCTATTTTATTTTCCCATTTGAAGGAAGAAGAAAGAAAACCCATCACCCCAACCCAAAACTATTGACCGCCTCTTCTCATAAAATTTGAAAACCTCCGTCGCCGGAGAAGGGAAGCTGACCACTACAACAAATAGCCTGAGACAATACCAACTAAAATTTTCATGGAAAAAATATCGGATCAAGGTGGCTAAATCGAGCTACAATTTTCTGCATGTGTTGGAGGCGGACATGGGACAACTTGTTAATTTCAGCTCGGTTTTGGTGAGTTTTGTTGAGTTTCAATCAAGGTTTAGTACGTATTCGAAGCCCTATGTTTCTCCTAAATTTTCCAGCACGTTCTCAGTCGTGAAGTAACTCGAGTGAGCTTTTCCGGTGAGTCCCACCGCTGCTATGTAGTCTCTCCGTTGCAGCTTAAAATAGATTCGAAATTTGAGGTATTTGATGTTGGTTATGGGTTTTTCTCATGTTCAAATCGCAGCGAAATTTTAAATTTTATTTTGACGTTCGAAATTTTCTTTGGACACTTGTATGATTTAAATTAAATAAACTTTCATAAGGAGTGAGAAAATTTTACCTTTAGCGAATAATTTTACTTGACTCCAACAACTCCAGTATTAGCAGAAGTAGCTCTTGTTGTAAATCCGTACGTATGTTCTTCAAGAACTTTTTTATTTAATCTTCGAATCAGGTCCACGACCGGATTATTTGTTCTTCTTTTAACTTGCACTAGAAAATTAGAAGAGATTTTGCGTTGAGATGGAACACGAAGAAGAAATCGACTCAATAATATAAGCCGTATTTTTTCTTGAATAATTGGGATTTCGTGAGCTGAAAGTTTTCTTGCAAAATTCCAAAAGTTTCGAATGAATCCTGTGCAATAAGAATAATCAATTCTTATTATTTCTCTAATCTGCCATTTACTTAATTAATCTAATTAATTCAGTTAACTAAATATTCTAAAATCCATGCCCAAATCATAGTCAATCTCGACTTTTAATACATATATCTTTTCAAGAATATCATGCATTAATTCTTTTGCTTTGTGTTCACGTTACTAAAATTATGGAATCATGAATATTTTCATATTGCATAAATCAATACCATATTTTATGAAAACCTAATCGACTATATTTTAATTTAAATAAAATATAATTTAATTATTAAAGCTCATTTGAACTTTATTAAATTAGCATGATGGGCTTAGACCCTTACAAGACCATGATTCATGGTCACATTACATTAATCTCATCATAACCCCGATGCATGATAAAATATCATCGATGTGAAAATTTCAACTTGTTCGTTATTATGATGCACACATTCTTTTCGAGATTAAAAAAGTCTAATTAAATAAGGCAGTTGCACTTCCTTTGAATGTCTTCAGCGGTCAAGCTCTCAAAATTTCTATAAGCTTTAAAAACTTTATTTATAAGCTTATCGATTGATCATATCAAATCTAATTTTTATAAATTCAACTCATTGAATTCATTATCTCAACGGAAACAAGTAAACCAGTGCTTATATGACCCTCAATAATTCAGAAATACAGCTAGCCGTGGGTTCACAACTCTTTGTGATTCAAGACAATTTTCTTTATTCGAGCTTACCCTAATTTGCCTACATTCCATGTACCAACATTTGATCATGAGAATGTCAGAAACCATTTTCTGATTAAACCATCGAATCATGGTAAAAGCGTCTAGCAACATTGCCTCATGATTCCATAGGTGTCACAGATAATGCCTACAAGAACCAGTCGGTTATGATTAACGTACAGTACGGTCCCTTCATCTCATATATTTTGATCAAATCTGTAACCATTGGTTCATCGAGGGTTGCATATTAAATCGATAGCTATGTGATATAATTATTAAATATATTCATAGTGTCATTGCATGCACAACTAAAGAACTCTTTCCCTGATGTGCATCTAACACTTTGTCCAAAGTTTCACTCACTATTATTTTGTTAGAGCACATAGGATATCCACACCCGTAGGTGAACGGTGAATTCTCGACCACAATGCACTGGCTCCTACACATTTCTCAAATGCACCCAACCTCGCCACCTTGTGACCCTCGCGGAGTCGTTAAACGAATCAAAGCACAATCCTAGTATGTAGAGCCTCAGTGTTGTCCCGGGTTGTAAAGACAAATAATGTACAATCACAACCACGGAATTTTCCTCTCGATGAGTGATAACCAGTTGAAAAGTCCGAGAGAGGGTTGTTCGGTACAATCATCGTATGATTACCCATATGCATGATTGGACATCTATATGCCGTTACCATGAAACACGGTACTCAACATCACATATGCTAGTCTCAATCTCAAGCAACATTTATCCTTTTTTTAGGTGGCTGAATCGATTAAGAACGAATTTAGAATATATAGTGTCTACAAATGAGTTTCAATATCAATTTAAGATTCATTTATATTAAAGTATAATCAAGGACTTTATATATGCTGATTGCATTGGTATACAGATAAAGTAAAATGAAATCATAAAAAGGTTCAATTATATTAAAATAAAGATTGTTTATTAAACTTGATTCAATAAAATCCCTAGCCAACTGTTGGCTTGGAGGGCATCTACTTTAACAATCTCCCATTTTCCCTAGAGCCAACTACCCGTAAACTTTAATTTCATTGCTTCGCTATGCTTTTCGAACAATGGCCATGGAAAGGGCTTTGTAAGTGGATCAACAACGTTATATTTAGAGGTGACTCTTTCGACTGATATATCTCCTCTTCCCACAATATCCCAGATGATGTGGAATTTCCTCAGTATATTTTTGGATTGCTAATGATACCTTAGTTCCTTTGCTTGTGCAATGGCACCAGTGTTGTCGCAGTACACTGGGACTAGAACAAATCCATTAGGAATAACGTCCAACTTTAAGACGAAATTCATCATCCAAACTGCCTCTTTGGTTGTAGCAGATGTAGCAATATATTCAGTTTCAGTGGTGGAATCCACAACGGTGTTTTGCTTGGAACTCTTCTGAGAGACAGTTGTACCATTGAGTATGAATACAAAATCAAAGGTCGATTTCAAATCATCTACAATAATTTGGGAGCTAGAATCAGTGTAACCTTCCAATTTTAATTCTCCACCTCCATTGACCATGAACAAGTTCTAGTCCTCTTTAGGTACTTAAGAATATCTTTCATAGCCTTCTAATGCATTGGACCAAGGTTCGCCTGATATCTTCTCGTAACACTGAGATCATAAGCAACATCAGGGCGTGTTGATATCATATCATATATGATACTATCAATGGCTGATGCATGTGAAATATGTGTCATCATCTCTATCTCTTCATTCTTGGGGCACATTGCTTTAGATAGAGTAACATCATGGCACATTGGTAAGTATCATCTCTTGGACTCTTCCATAGAGAATCTTTTAAGAATGGTATCTATACAAGTCTCTTGGTTGAGCCCAAACATCCTCTTTGATCAATCTCTATAGATTTGTTTTCCCAATATATAGTATTCTTCACCCATGTCTTTCATAGATAATTTTCTTTCTAAGCATACTTTATTTGATTGCAGTAATCCTACATCATTCACATTGAGTAGGATATCATCAACATAAATTCTAGGAATGTCACTGCAGTCCCCCTAACTTTTTTGTACACACATGGTGCCTCAGAATTCTTGGCAAACCCAAATTCCTTGATAGTGTTGTCAAATATGAGGTTCCAACTTCTGGACGCCTGCTTGAGACCATAAATTGATCTCTGAAGTTTGCATACCTTATGCTCACTTCCTACTGATGTGTACCCCTCACTCAGGTTGAGACATATAAATTTCTTCTTTTATGTCTCCATTGAGCAATGCTCATCCATTTGACATATCTCATAGTCATACCATGCTGCTATGGCTAGTAGCATTCTAATGGACGTAAACATAGCAACTTGTGAAAAAGTTTCCTCATAGTCAATTCCTTGCTTTTTTGTATAACCTTTTGCAACCAGTCCTTCCTTGAAGGTCAATATCATCCATCCGCCCCAAGCTTTCTTTTGTAGATTCATTTTCATCCTATGGTATTGATTCCCTCAAGTGGATCTATTAATATCCAGACTTGTTTTGAATACAGAGAGTCTATCTCAGAGTATATGGCTTCAAGCCATTTGGATGAATCAGTGTCAGATATTGCTTCTTTAATGTTCATTGGATCACATCTAACACAATGCTCATCATGGTCTTGTTCATGAAGAAGCGTATATCTAGCATGTGGTCTAATAATCCTATCATACCTTCTAGGTGCATGCATTTCAACTACTGGTTGTTGGAGATTAGGTTCAACTTCTACAGTTGAGGGAGTATCTTGAATTTCTTCAAGTTCTATCATCACACATTTTCTATCTAATAGAAACCCCTTCTCTAAGAAGGTGGCATCTCTTGAAACAAACAATTTTGCTTCATTGGAATTATAGAAAAAATATCCAACAGAATTCTTTTGGATATCCTAAAAAGTAGCACAAAATGGATCGACTATTTAATTTATATCCTACTGTCTTCTTTACGTAAGCAAGTCATCCCCATGTTTTTATGTAAGAATATTTGGGAGTTTTTCCCATCCATTTCTCATATTATGTTTTATCCACTGCTTTTGTATGAACATTATTCAACAAATTGCCGCAGTTTGAAGCGCAAAGCCCCAAAACAATGTGGTCAATTTAGTGAATCTCATCATAGATCGAACCATGTCCATCAAAATTCGATTACGATGCCCAAAAATACCATACAATTTTGGTGTTGCTGGTGGAGTTCACTGTGAGATAATCCTATTCTCTTTTAGATCCAAGAATTTAGTACTCAAATATTCTTCACATTGATCAGATCGAAGTATCTTAATACTTCTTTCTAATTGTTTTTTACTTCTGATCTGAATTCATTGAATTTTTCAAAAGCTTCAGATTTGTGTCTCATCAAATAGACACACTCATAACTCGAATAATCATCATTATAGGTAATGAAGTACGATTGCTCATATTTTGTGCTAACACTTAGCGGACCACAAACGTCTGTGTGGATCAAATCCAGTCGTCCATGTGTACGTTCCACGTTTCCCGTAAAGGGAGTCTTGGTCATTTTTTCTTTTAGACATGACTCACAAGTAGATAGAAAATTTATGTTTCACAAGTAAAAAATGCATTCTCCCACTAGTTTGTGCAACCTTCTTTTGGAAATGTGACATAGTCCAGCGTGCCATATTTTTGTGGGGTCTAAATCATCTAACTTTCTTTTGTCTGTTGTTGAAATCAAGTTTACTTGGACATTCACTTATCATTACAAGAACATTTCTGGTGCAGATAACTTCTTATGTCCGGACTTTTTGCATCGAAACAATTATGTTCTGACTTATCGGGCTTTGTAGGCCCTTTAAGTGTACGTCTGAGTTTGCCTCTTATTGGGTTTATTTTTCCTTGTAAGGGGTAGAAAGTTTCTTTCCACCTTGTGTGTAAGGCCCGAGATTTTATCATTATAATACGAGATTATTTAATTGACGAATTGATGTGATCATGGAAGTCCAAGCTTCGAGGAAGACGTGGGAAAGCATGGGATTCGTGTGGAGGCCAGAAAATCTCGTGCACATGCGCGGAGACAATGCGCGCATATGCGCGAGTAGCCAAACGCCGAGGCAGAAGACCTCGCGCATATGCGTGAGACTAGGCACGCATATGCGTGAGCTGATGAATTTCAAAGTGCCGAGACAGAGAGTCTCGGGCATATGCGCGAGCACCGGGCGTGCATATGCGCGATAAGTGCTGGACGTGAATTTAGAGGGAGACACATTTCTTGCCATGCATTTAAATGATAAGCTTCTCCATCCACCTTAGGAAGTTATCATTAAGAAAACCGAGACCTCCATGAAAAATTCTCAAGCTTCTTTTTTGAATCTTAAAATTTTGATTGTGCGAGATCCGGCCATCCAATTTTTGATCCGAGCATAGTTACTTGCTTCTCTCGTCAAGAGCTTCAAAGGGATATAAGTTTTATAACTTTCCTGCATGGTTCGAAAATTGTGTGTTGAAGAAATCATACTTTGATTAATATTATGTGTTCTTGAGATTATGATAAGCATATAATCGAAACCGAATCGAAGAACGGGCAACGTATGCTATTGTTATCATTTTCCAGCCTATGTTGAATGTGTTAGAGTAGGTGCCCGTCGAGCCAAGTGTTGGCCGAGTGTTCACAATGAAACTCTATTTATAAGCAATCTTTTTTTTTAATAATATTTGAAATTATTGTTTTGGCAAATCTTTATCTGTATACGCATGCTAGTTGCATAGATAAAGCCCTTGAATATACAAATAGTAGAAAGAATATGAGATGCTCATATGATGATTATCATGAAACTCATATTTGGAATATTGTATATTCTAAACAGTTCCTAATCGATTCAGCAGCCGCTAAGAAGGATATAGGCCACTAGAGTTTGAGACTAGTAACTGCGATGTGAGTACCATGTTTCATTGGTAGGGGACATTGTGATGTCCGAGCATGCAGATAGGTGCTCCTGGTAGAGTGCACTGAACAACCCTCCATAAAGGACTTTCCAAGTGGTTGTCACTTATCGAGTGGAAACGTCCTAGTTTATGGTTGTACACCATTAGTCCTTATGACCCGGGACAACATTGAGACTCTGTGTGCTAGCGTTTCACTTTGACTTGTTTACCGACTCTCATGGGGTCATCAGGTGGCAAGGTTGGGTGTTATGTCGAAACATATAGGAGTCGATGCATTGTAGTCGAGGATTCACCGCTTACCTACGGGTATGAATATCCTATGTGTTTTCATGTATATGTAGTTTGAAATCTCTGATCATAGTATGGTGGTAATTATGAAAGGGATTTCATAGATTACACCATTGATGCAACTACGACATGACACATAGTATCGATTCATTGACAACTCTCGATAAACCAATGGTTGTCGAATCGATCGGGATATATGAGTTGAAGGGACCGTACTATACGCTAACCATAATTGAATGGTTCTTGCAGGCACTATCATTTGATACCTAGGGAATCATGTAAGCGATTCTGCTAGGCGTTTAACATGATTGGTTGGGTACTATCAGACTTGAGTTCTGACGTTCTTATTATCAAGGAGTTGATAAATAAGAATGGAGCAATTGGGGTATGCTCATATAAGGACATGTTTAGTCCGAATCACATGGAGATGTGAACCCACGGCTAGTTGTATCAATGAACCATTGAGAGCCACACAAGTACTAGCTTTCTAGATCCCGTTGAGAAGTAAAAATAGTTCAATGTATTGAACGGCTTATAAAGGAGTTTATAAGCGTAAGGAAAATTAGAAGTATGACTTCTATAAAGGAGAAATTAGTTCAATGTGTTGAACGGCTTATAAATGAGTTTATAAGCGTAAGAAAAAATAGAAGTATGACTTCTATGAGAGAAATGTAATTTTTAATTTATGAATGTGTTCCTAAATTAAAAGTTGGCCAAATAAATAATGTATTTGAAAATTGTGATTTTCATAAACATTATTATGGACTAAATTAAATTAATTCAAGTGTTGAATTAATTAAACACTAGTGGACCTAGTAGAGTCCAAATAATTAAATTAATTCTAGAGTTGAATTAATTAAATCATATTGAGTCTTGTAGAGCTCAATTTAAATAAATTATTTAACTAGTGGGACTTGAGTAAATTCAAGTAATGTTTAATTAGTCTCAAATATGTTTGAGATAATCAAATTTAGTCTATGGTTAAATGTTAAAAACACCATATAATATTGCATGCATGGGAGGTGAAGAGTTGGAGACAACTTTTTCAAAAATCAAGGCTTGGCATGCTACTTTTACTTTTTGCTTTTTGAAAGACCATTACAAGTCTTCCTCTCCTATTTTTGAAATGCAAGGGCCGAAACTTACACACAATTTTCTCTCCATTTTTCTTCAATTTTTGGTTGAGGAAATCTTGCACTTCTCATTGAAAAATCCTCTTAGTTTTCTAGTGCAAATTAAGAGGGGATCTAACTAGTTGGTGGTGGGCTTAATAGTTGAGCAAGGAGTGCTCAAAGGAAGCTTGAAGATAGTTTCTACCATTGAAGAGCTAAGGTGTTTACACCTTAGTTGGAGCCATACATCAATCCTTGTAATTGATAGGTAAAATTCTAAACACACTATGAATGTCATTTTTGTGTTTTATTGTATTTGCTACACATTATAAGGGGTGGCCGAAAATTTTGATGAAAAATTTGATTTTTAAACTTCCGTTGCGCTTCCGGTCACCGTAACCGATCCCCTTTCAAGTGGTATCCGAGCTATGGTTATGATTTAGTGTAGCAATTACAAGATATTATGTTGAGATCGATTTCTAACCGCATGAGAACAAAATTTTTCATCGAATCAAGGCCGGTTTCGGGGGAATTTTGCTGCCTGAGGGGCTGCCCGAAACGGGCAGCTAGGGCAGCCCAAGGGGCTGCCCGAACAGCCCCTACATTTTATTAAAACAAAAAAATTTTTTTGCCAAGTTGGCCGGAATCCGGCGACGGAGCTCCGGCGACGGCGATTACGACTAGAGTTTCCAAAAGTGTTTTGGATTATCAAAGTGTCATGGGCCTTGATTTGTTGGGCCATTAGATGACTAACATATTTGTGAATTTTAAATGGGCCAAAATGTTTTTGGTGAAAAATAAGTTTTTGGGCCCTTAAGTTTAAAATTACAAAAGTTGCAAATTTTTCTCATAAAATAAATAATTGAAGTTGGACTTTAATTATTTATAGTAAATTATGATTTATAAGAAATTCGGTTATAAATAAATTAATTGGAAAGTAGACAAAGGTGTTTGTATACTTTGTTAATTTAGTTTATAATCGTGGCGGTTAGTGATTGGATCAATTAATTATTGTGATAATTAATTGATGGTGTATGATATGTGATATTATGCATGAAGGATGTTCAAAAGCTCAAGCCCAATTTGCTAGGTGTATGCTAGGATATTTTGTGTTGAATGATTGTAATAATTATCAATTTATAAAGTGGGCTTGGTTTATGGCCCGTTCCCATCCCCATGAGATGTATCCCTATTTGCCATGGATATTTATGTAACGCCCCAGATTTGACGACTGTCCTCACTGTACCAAAACGAGTCTTTCTAGCGTGCTTATGTCCTTACTCACACGCACCCTACGAAACTTCCCAGGAGGTCACCCATCCCAAAATTGCCCCAAGTCAAGCACACTTAACTTTGGCGTTCTTATGTGATGAGTTACCGAAAAGAAGATGCACCTTCGTGATATGAGTAGTACCAATCAAATCTTTTAAGCACTCTTCAACTGTACAGTCCATTACATTGAACAGTCTCGGAATCCCTCTCATTCCGGTATGGGATCGGTTCATTCATGTTCTCTCCACCTAGAAGCCTGCCAGGAGCCGCTCATTGTCCGTGCAACTGATGGCACAGACGATCACCCCCGCCCTCTTCGGCCCCGGGCCTCACATGCCCACCAGCTTCCGCTTGGTTCGTCCCCGAACGACACCGTACTAAGATAGATCGGCTCTGATACCAACTGTAACGCCCCAGATTTGACGACTGTCCTCACTGTACCAAGACGAGTCTTTCCAGCGTGCTTATGTCCTCACTCACACGCACCCTAGGAAACTTCCCAGGAGGTCACCCATCCCAAAATTGCCCCAAGTCAAGCACGCTTAACTTTGGAGTTCTTATGTGATGAGTTACCGAAAAGAAGATGCACCTTCGTGATATGAGTAGTACCAATCAAATCTTTTAAGCACTCTTCAACTGTACAGTACATTACATTGAACAGTCTCGGAATCTCTCTCATTCCGGTATGGGATCGGTTCATTCATGTTCCCTCCACCTAGAAGCCTGCCAGGAGCCGCTCATTGTCCGTGCAACTGATGGCACCGGCGATCACCCCCCGCCCTCTTCGGCCCCGGGCCTCACAATTTATTTGTAATTATTAGTATAGTGGATTATCAAGATTGGAAGATGGTGGCCATGATGATTATGAAGATCGAATACATGTAAATATTTGAAGCTAATGTAATAGTTGCATTTGCATCCCTTGCATTACCCTAGGATTGGACCTAGGCCCGTGTTTAGCTCACACGGGCCATTAGTATTGGGCCGATTGATCATCCTTGTTTGTTTACTGTTTATAATATATGCATGATATGTTATAAATAACGAGTTTGTGCGTTATTATTATGATAATAACAAAGTTGCATGAATCCGGCAAACATACGATCAAACATGGCGAGCTTTTAAAATAAAATTAATGATGAGGCCTTTCAAAATTAAAAACCCTCATTTTGAATAAGATTCAAAATTAATATCAAGCCCGAAAAGGGGTATTATAAATTTGTTTATAATTTACTTGTCTTCCATCGACAATGGGTGCATGATGAACGCTACCCGTACTCGGGGCTCGGCTCATATTATTGGGGGAGCTTTGTGTGCCCGAAAGCTGTGACATCCAATGACATGGTGATGTAAACTACGTGGAACTCCCATGATTTCGGCTCATATTATTGAGGGAACTCATGGCGACCGTCCATTAAGGTTCAATATCGATGGGTTAGGCTTGACACGTGAAGATGAACGACGTCATATTATTGGGTCCTAATCAAACGTGAGACAAAGGTTTACGTAGAGGGTTGCATTGTGATGCAATTGGAAACTATCTTTTAGGAATTGTGATTGGCTGATATTATTCGGGATCATAATTCGCTAATTGGACCTTACGTACCTACTGAGGAAAGGAGTTTCCCGTTTTCACTAGAGGGTAGTGAAAGATGTCAAAACAGTGGGAGCAAATATTTATGAAGTAAAAGTCCAAACTTCATATCTTACTAAATATTTTAAAATAGTCATCAACATTTATCTGTTTTTACTTTTCAGTACAAATTGACAATGTCTTTGATTCGCAATCCGATATCTGCAATACTCGACAAACACATATTAACTGGAACTAAATACCTCACTTGGCTAAGAAACCTGAAAATCGTCTTGAATTCGGAAAGGGTAGCATATACACTGACTGAGTCGCCCCCTGTTGAGGCTCCAACTGACTGCACTCCTGAGGAATTGCAGGCTTAGAAGCATGGCGACCGTCCATTAAGGTTCAATATCGATGGGTTAGGCTTGACACGTGAAGATGAACGACGTCATATTATTGTGTCCTAATCAAACGTGAGACAAAGGTTTACGTAGAGGGTTGCATTGTGATGCAATTGGAAACTATCTTTTAGGAATTGTGATTGGCTGATATTATTCGGGATCATAATTCGCTAATTGGACCTTACGTACCTACTGAGGAAAGGAGTTTCCCATTTTCACTAGAGGGTAGTGAAAGATGTCAAAACAGTGGGAGCAAATATTTATGAAGTAAAAGTCCAAACTTCATATCTTACTAAATATTTTAAAATAGTCATCAACATTTATCTGTTTTTACTTTTCAGTACAAATTGACAATGTCTTTGATTCGCAATCCGATATCTGCAATACTCGACAAACACATATTAACTGGAACTAAATACCTCACTTGGCTAAGAAACCTGAAAATCGTCTTGAATTCGGAAAGGGTAGCATATACACTGACTGAGTCGCCCCCTGTTGAGGCTCCAACTGACTGCACTCCTGAGGAATTGCAGGCTTACAAGGAATGGTGTGACCATGTCTTGATAGCCAGGTGTTATATGTTGACTTCTATGAATGATGAGCTACAGAGGCGTTTTGAGGATGCTAAGAGTGCTGCTGACATTCATTTTCATCTCAAGGAGCTCTTTGGTGAGCAGACTCGGCCTCTTAGGCATGCCTCCGTCAAGGAGCTGATCACTATGCGCATGCGAGATGGGGCCTCGGTCCATGAGCATGGCCTGAAGTTGATTGGGCTCGTGGACAAGCTCGTTGGCATGGATCTGATCTTGCCTTCGGAGTTGACCACCGACGTGTTGCTGTTATCATTGCCTAGCTTATTTGATCCTTTTGTGGTGAACTTCAACATGAACAAGATGGTGCCGACCCTTGAGGAGTTGGTGAATATGCTTGTTACGTTTGAATCAACCATCAAGAAAGAGAAGTTGGTGCTTTATGTGGGTTCTTCATCTGGTACGAAGATTGATCCACATGGGAAGGGAAAGAAGCGTTATTTCCAACGTCCAAAGAAGAACGTGCCCTTGTTGAGGCAATCTCCGAATCCCGTTGTGGCAGCCACACCAGTTAAGGCTGACAAAGACTAGTGATGTTTGTCATCACTGCAAGAAGCCTGGACATTGGAGGCGAAATTGCAAGGAATATCTAGCCCAGAAGAGTTCTGGAAACGGTATGTTCTATATCGAAGTAAACATTTCAATTAACTTTACTTCTTGGGTATTGGATACCGGATGTGGCTCACATCTCTGTAATGATTACAGGCGATGGGAAGAAGTAGAAAGCTTAGGAAAGGTGTGACCTTCTTAAGGATGGGCAATGGGGCAAGAGTTGCTGCTAAGGCTGTTGAAGATGTTTACTTATTGTTGAACAATAGTTTTAAGTTAATTTTATGAGATGTTTTGTTTGTACCTAATTTTGTGAAAAACATTGTTTCCATTTCTATGCTGATAAAAATGGATATTCTTGTTTATTTTGCAAAGGTGTTTGCAACATTTACATGAATGAATGTTTGATTGGTACTGGTGAACTTGAAAACGATCTCTATAACTTAAAATTGAAAGATATTCCATTTAATGTCCATTCAAAGGCAGACACCATATGAGATATGGATGGGTAAGCCTCCCAAATATTCTTGTCTTAGAATATGGGGGTGCCCTGCTTATGTGAAGCAGGTAGTGGGAGATAAATTGGATTGTCGATCCATTTTATGTTACTTTGTGGGATGTCCAAGGAATTCAGTTGGATATCATTTCTATCATGCCCAAGAAACAAAGGTGTTTGTTTCTAGGAATGCAACCTTTTTGAAAAAGGAATTTCTATTGGATAGAAAAGGCGAGATGATAGAACTTGAAGAGGTTCGAGAGACACCCACAATTGTAGAACCCACACCCAAAGAGCCAAGAGAGGAGATACAAGCTCCTAGAAGATCCGAGAGAGTCTCGAGACCACCTATGAGGTATGGTCTGCTTCTTGAAGAGGGCCATTATGAGCCTAACCTTGAATGTGATCCAAGGACCTTCAAGGAAGCGTTATCTGATGCCGATTCATCCAAATGGCTTGAGGCTATGGAATCTGAGATGAATTCCATACATTCGAACCAAGTGTGGAATCTCGTGGATCCACCTGAGGGAATTGTTCCCATAGTGTGTAAATGGATTTACAAGAGGAAACTTGGGGCGGATGGGAAGGTATTGACCTTTAAGGCGCGATTGGTGGCAAAATGATATACTCAAAGACAAGGAGTTGACTTTGAGGAAACCTTTTCACCAGTTGCAATGTTCAAGTCTAAAAGGATATTGCTAGCCATAGCTGCATGGTATGACTATGAGATATGGCAGATGGATGTCAAGACAGCCTTTCTTAATGGGGATATTAAGGAAGAGATTTACATGTCTCAAACCTGGAGGGTTTACATTTATCGGAAGTGAGCATATGGTATGCAAACTTCAAAGATCTATTTATATTCTAAAGCAGGCATCTAGGAGTTGGAACCTCAGATTCGATAGTATAATCAAAGAGTTTGGTTTTGATAAGAATCCTGAGGAACCCTGTGTGTATAAGAAGGTCAGTGGGAGTGTTGTGACATTCCTGGTGTTTTATGTTGATGATATTCTAATCATTGGGAATGATGTAGGAATGTTTCAATCAACTAAAATATGGTTAGAAAGTGAGTTCTCGATATAGGACTTGGGTGAAGCATCTTTTGTATTGGGAATACAGATCTATAAAGATAGATCAAGAAGATTGCTTGGTCTCACCCAGTCCACATACATTGATACCATGGTGAAGGGGTTCTTGATGGATGAGTCCAAGAGAAGACATCTACCAATGTGTCATGGCGTGTCCCTATCCAAGTCTATGTCTCCCAAGACTGATGCAGAGATAGCGGCGATGACAAGCATTCCTTATGCATCTGCGATTGGTAGCATCATGTATGAGATGATATCTACACGTCCTGACGTGGCTTTCGCACTAAGTGTAGTGAGTAGATATCAATCGAACCCTGGTCTTCCACATTGGAAAGCTGTGAAAGACATCCTCGAGTAGTTGAGAAGGACCGATAAATTGTTCTTGGTCTAAGGGGTGGAGAACTGAAATTGGAAGGCTATACCGACTCTAGCTTCCAAAGCGATATCGATGACTCGAAGTCAACCTCTGGGTTTGTATTCATGCTCAATGGTGTTGCTGTCTCTTGGAAGAGTTCCAAGCAAGACAATACTGCGGATTCCAGCATAGAGGCCGAATACATTGCTGCATCAGATGCAGCAAAGGAGGCTGTTTGGATAACGAATTTCGTCTAAGAGTTGGACGTCATTCCTAATGAAGTTGCTTTTGTCCCGGTGTTGTGTGACAACACGAGAGCTATAGCTCAAGCAAAGGAGCCCAGGTCTCATCAGAAGTCCAAACATGTATTGAGAAAGTACCACATCCTCGGAGAGATTGTGGAAAGAGGAAGATGTGTCATTTGACATAGTCGACTCCGCAGATAATGTTGCTGATCCACTAGCTAAGCCTTTACCTGGACCATTATCGAGATGCATCACGAATCAATGGGTTTGAAGCATATGGGTATTTGGCTCTAGTGCAAGTGGGAGATTGTTAGAGTAGGTGTCCGTCGAGCCAAGTGTTGGCCGAGTGTTCACAATGAAAATCTATGTATAAGCAATCTTTTTTTTAATAATATTTGAAAATATTGTTTGGCAAATCTTTATCTGTATACCCATACTAGTTGCATAGATAAAGCCCTTGAATATACAAATAGTAGAAAGAATATGAGATGCTCATATGATGAGTATCATGAAACTCATATTTGGAATATTGTATATTCTAAACAGTTCCTAATCGATTCAGCCGCCGCTAAGAAGGATATAGGCCGCTAGAGTTCGAGACTAGTAACTGCGATGTGAGTACCATGTTTCATTGGTAGGGGACATTGTGATGTCCGAGCATGCAGATAGGTACTCCTGGTAGAGTGCACTGAACAACCCTCCATAAAGGACCTTCCAAGTGGTTGTCACTTATCGAGTGGAAACGTCCTAGTTTATGGTTGTGCACCATTAGTCCTTATGACCCGGGACAACATTGAGACTCTGTGTGCTAGCGTTTCACTTTGACTTGTTTACCGACTCTCATGGGGTCATCAGGTGCCAATGTTGGGTGTTATGTCGAAACATATAGGAGTCGATGCATTGTAGTCGGGGATTCACCGCTTACCTACGGTTATGGATATCCTATGTGTTTTAATGTATATGTAGTTTGAAATCTCTGATCAGAGTATGGTGGTAATTATGAAAGGGGTTTCATAGATTACACCATCGATGCAACTACGACATGACACATAGTATCGATTCATTGACAACTCTCGAAAAACAAATGGTTGTCGAATCGATCGGGATATATGAGTTGAAGGGACCGTACTGTACGCTAACCATAATTGAATGGTTCTTGCAGGCACTATCATTTGATACCTATGGAATCATGTAAGCGATGCTGCTAGGCGTTTAACATGATTGATTGGGTACTATCAGACTTGAGTTATGACGTTCTTATTATCAAGGAGTTGATAAATAAGAATGGAACAATTGGGGTATGCTCATATAAGGACATGTTTAGTCCGAATCACATGGAGATGTGAACCCACGGCTAGTTGTATCAATGAACCATTGAGGGCCACACAAGTACTAGCTTTCTAGATCCCGTTGAGAAGTAAAAATAGTTCAATGTGTTGAACGGCTTATAAAGGAGTTTATAAGCGTAAGGAAAATTAGAAGTGTGACTTCTATAAAGGAGAAATTAGTTCAATGTGTTGAACGACTTATAAATGAGTTTATAAGCGTAAGAAAAAATAGAAGTATGACTTCTATGAGAGAAATGTAATTTTTAATTTATGAATGTGTTCCTAAATTAAAAGTTGGCCAAATAAATAATGTATTTGAAAATTGTGATTTTCATAAACATTATTATGGACTAAATTAAATTAATTCAAGTGTTGAATTAATTAAACACTAGTAGACCTAGTAGAGTCCAAATAATTAAATTAATTCAAGTGTTGAATTAACTAAATCATATTGAGTCTTGTAGAGCTCAATTTAAATTAAATATTTAACTAGTGGACTTGGGAAAATTCAAGTAATGTTTAATTAGTCTCAAATATGTTTGAGATAATTAAATTTAGTCCATGGTTTTTAATTGTTAAAAAAACCATATAATATTGCATGCATGGGAGGTGAAGAGTTGGAGACAACTTTTTCAAATATCAAGTCTTTGCATGCTACTTTTGCTTTTTTCTTTTTGCAAGACCAAGACAAGTCTTCCTCTCCTATTTTTGAAATGCAAGGACCGAAACTTACACACAATTTTCTCTCCATTTTTCTTGAATTTTTGGTTGAGGAAATCTTGCACTTCTCATTGAAAAATCCTCTTAGTTTTCTAGTGCAAATTAAGAGGGGATCTACCTAGTTGGTGGTGGGCTTAATAGTTGAGCAAGGAGTGCTCAAAGGAAGCTTGAAGATAGTTTCTACCATTGAAGAACTAAGGTGTTTACACCTTAGTTGGAGCCATACATCAATCCTTGTGATTGATAGGTAAAATTCTAAACACACTATGAATGTCATTTTTGTGTTTTATTGTATTTGCTACACATTATAAGGGGTGGCCGAAAATTTTGATGAAAAAATTGATTTTTAAACTTCCGTTGCGCTTCCGGTCACCGTAACCGATCCCCTTTCAGAATGGAGTTGTGCAGATTTTGAGAACTTTAGCTTGTGCTTGTTATTGTTTATGAGTTGTAATTGTTATCTATTGATGTTTGAGTTGCCGGGGTATCTCGAGATTGCGCCGTTATGCCGTCTAAATTTAACTAGATTGAATATTGATCACATCAAGTATTGCTTTGAGTTGTGTAATGATGTTATGCCTCTCGAATATGTCATTCCAGATTTGGTATTAAAGGCTTAGAACTCGAGAACTCAACTTCGAAACCGATAAAAGAACGAGAAACGCAAGATTTAGATTGGTTACGTCAAACAAGAAACGGAGAAATGAAATGTATAAATCAATGTTAAACCGGGATAGATAACTCGAGTAGGATATGACTTGAGTTCCCAAAACCACATAGTTAATTGTTATTGTTTTGATATATTTGAATTCCTTGAATTTATGTGCTTGTTCTATTGAGTTATAGAAAAGCATGGACTAGGAGATTGATATAGTAAAAGAGTCTGTGGTAGAAGTTCCAAGTCACTGGATGTTTGGTTTATATCGATGCGCTTAGGAGAAAGATCGACTCCTGTTGTAGATACTCGATATAGTGTGCCGAAGTCTGGGAATAAGGACGTACCACCACCTAGAAGGGAAGAGTAGGTGGGAGACTTGTTATGTTCTTGTTCAAACCGAGGTCCCTAGATAAGAGTCGAGTTAAAGAGTTTGATTTACAGCTTTGCATTGATTTATGTTTTTTTTAGAATACGATACATGTTGTTTGACAAATGTTTTATACTTTGTATATGTTTGTATGAAATGCATGTATACGTTGTTTGTACTGAGAAATATATTTCTCACCGGAGTTATCCGACTGTTGTGTTTATATGTGTGCATGATAACAGATGAGACATGATCAGGGTCGAGAAGAGCATGGAAGATCGAGATTAGAGTGGTGATTCGGGGCTTAGATGTAGAACTAGTTTTTACGACTTTATTTTGACAAGTGTTGTATATTTGATCATGTTGTAAATATTGAACTTGATCTTGTAATTAAATAAGATGGATTATCACTTGTTGTAGAAATTTGTACTTTTGTGTATGAGGTGCTCAACCTTAAAAAATAATAAAATAAAATAAAATTTCGACCTAGCTTCTGTAATTGATCCATTTAATCCCAAATATGATTTAAGAAAATGAGTTAGCGTTCGGGTCCCCACAGCAGGTAGTATCAGAGCCGTATGTTCCTTAGACTGTATTAGAAGCGAGTGAGCGGGGTACATTGACTTTTCTTTTTTTGCTTCTCTGATACTAACATGCGATTGACAGTAATGTTGATTTGCATACTTTATATGTTAGTATGACAACATGTTTTACTGCTTTAGAAAGTACATGTTTACCCGATTATCTGATTTGATTGGAAACGTGTACCATTGGAGAATGAATCAAAACCGATTCTTGATCAGAAGTATGATGATCAGAGGAGGACCGAGACAAATTTCCTAGATTTGATTACTAATCATTATTATAATCAGATATGCCTCCTCGAAGAGCCCCAGAACAGGGTAGTAATTCAAATAATCCGATGGATGTTACAGTGACACCCATCGAAACATTATTAAAGAGATTTCAATCATTCAAACCACTGACTTTGAAAGGCACTGAGAATTCTATCAACTGCCAGAGCCGGCTTGAGGATATTGAGATTTTGTTTGATTCACTTGACTATACACATGAGCGTAGAGTTAGACTGATTGGGCACCAGTTACATGAGGTTGCGAAGAGTTGGTGGCTCACAACCAAGAGAGCTTTGGAGCATCGAGGTGCGGTGATTACTTGGAAGATCTTTAAAACTGAATTTTATCAACGAATGTTCCCAGTATCGTACAGAAAAGACAAGGGTGCAGAGTTTTCCAACCTAAAACAAGGTCATCTGAATATTGAAGAATACGTTGCTAAATTCTCTACCTTGCTACATTTTGCTCATCATGTTGCTGATAATGATGAGTCTGTGGCTGATCAGTTCATCAATGGGCTGAATCTTGATATTTTTACACTGGTAAATACGGGGTGATCAAATCATTTTGCTGTTGCCTTGAACAGAGCAAAAAGAGCTGAAGCGGGCTTGATCAAACAACGATGAACTTCATATGTCGTTCAAACACAAAAACAGCAACAACATTCAGCCCAGTTCCACCAACCACCTTCCAGATTTGATAGTAGCAGTAGCAGCAGTGGGAAGAAGGATAATCTGAAAGCCCGAGAGAAACACTTTAAGAAATCTGGAAGCAGCTCATCTAGGTACAGTGGCTCACGACAGACTGGTTCTGGCCAGAATCATACAGGGGTCTATTGCAGAACATGTGGAAGAATTCATCAAACAGAGCAATGCCAAGGAGTATTTGGTAGTTGCAACATCTGTCGACAGCCGGGACACTTTTCCAAAGTCCTTCCACAGCGAGGTTCTCAACGATCCCAGGGAGCAGGATCATCTGGATCAGTGGCTCAGGCTGATAGGCGATCATCTTCTGTTCACTCTTTCCAGCCACCACCTGCCCAATCACAGACGAGGCCAGGAGAAAGCTAGACTGTTAGCCAGCCTCCGAGACAGCAGGCCAGATTGTTTGCATTGAACGAGGAACAAGCCCAGGAAGCACCTGATGATGTTGTTGCAGGTAACTGTTCTCTTTGTGGTTATCCTGCTTATGTGTTAATAGATACGGGTGCATCACATACCTTTATCTCTGAGCGATTTGCATTGATGCATGCTTTGCCTGTTGAGTCTTTATCTATTGTAGTATCTGTCTCTTCACCTTTGGGGAGAGGTCTTATATCAGTGAATTCTGTTAGATATTGTATGCTGCAGTATGATGGCAATGAGATAGAGTTAGATTGTATTGTACTCGGTTTGTCTTATTTTGACTGCATTATCGGTATTGATATGCTAACCAAGTACAGAGCTATGTAGATTGTTTTCAGAAAATTGAAAGATTCAGACCTGAGATGGCTGATGAATGGAAATTTTACGGTAAGGGTTCCAGAGCTCGAATTCCTTTAGTGCTGCTTTGTCTATGACTCGATTATTGCAGAAGGGAGCAGAGATTCCTTGTGTATTCAGTACATGTACTGAAGTCGAGCCCTTCATGGGTAGATTTGCCAGTCGTTTGTGAGTTTGCTGACGTCTTCCTAGATGAGATTCCGGGTTTGCCTCCAATCCGAGAATAGACTTCAGCATTGAGCTAATACTAGGTACAATACCTATTTCTAAAGCTCCATACAGAATGGCACCATTTGAATTGAAAGAATTGAAAGATCAATTAGAGGATTTACTGGCCAATGGTTACATTAGACCGAGTGTTTTTATAACGTCCCAGATTCGACGACTATCCTCATTGTATCAAGACGGGTCTTTCCAGCGTGCTTATGTCCTCACTCACACGCACTCTAGGAAACTTCCTAGGAGGTTACCCATCCCAAAATTGCCCCAAGTCAAGCACACTTAACTTTAGAGTTCTTATGTGATGAGCTACCGAAAAGAAGATGCACCTTCGTGATATGAGTAGTACCAATCAAATCTTTTAAGCCCTCTTCAACTGTACAGTCCATTACATTGAACAGTCACGGAATCCCTCTCATTCTCGTGTGGGTCGGTTCATTCATGTCCCCTCCACCTAGAAGCCTGCCAGGAGCCGCTTATTTTCCGTGCAAGTGATGGCACCGGCGATCACCCCCCGCCCTCTTCGGCCCCGGGCCTCACATGCCCACCAGCTTCCGCTTGGTTCGTCCCCGAACCACACCGTACTAAGAGAACCTGGCTCTGATACCACCTGTAATGTCCCAGATTCAACGACTGTCCTCACTGTATCAAGACGGGTCTTTCCAACGTGCTTATGTCCTCACTTACCGCACCTTGGGAAACTTCCCAGGAGGTCACCCATCCCAAAATTGCCCCAAGTCAAGCACGCTTAACTTTAGAGTTCTTATGTGATGAGTTACCGAAAAGAAGATACATCTTCGTGATATGAGTAGTACCAATCAAATATTTTAAGCCCTCTTCAACTGTACAGTCCATTACATTGAACAGTCTCGGAATCTCTCTCATTCCCGTGTGGGTCGGTTCATTCATGTTCCCTCCACCTAGAAGCTTGCCAGGAGCCGCTCATTGTCCGTGCAACTGATGGCACCGGTGATCACCACCCTCCCTCTTCGGCCCCGGGCCTCACATGTGCAGTCATGCAGCCGTGGGCCCGGGCTCGAGGCGTGACAGAATGGTATCAGAGCTGGTCACCGGCATGGAACACCATGAAATAAGTGTTATGCGGGGAAAAATGCTACGTGCATGGGAGCCACCTCTTGAACCTGCGGGACAAAATGCTACATGACGGGAGCCACCTCTTGAACCTGTAGGAGCCACCTCTAGATTCTCGGCGCTGGTGGATCGAGGGGTCAGGAGCGACGAGGACGTCGCGTTCTGAAGGAAGGGTGATTGTGATACCCTTGTCCCACATCTTAAAAATGAAATATTTAAAATGAGTTTATAATGGCTTACAATGAACTTCTATAGCAACTTGGGTTAATCATTTTCGTAAAGCGAGGACGAATACGAAGTAGTTGCTATAGGGTCCCATTGTGTGCAGTCACGCAGTCGCGGGCCCGGGCTCGGGGCGTGACAGTTTTTCCTTGGGGTGCTGTAGTATTATTTGTTAGAAAGAAAGACGGTTCGTTGAAACTCTGCATTGACTATCGGCAACTGAACAAGACTACGATAAAGAATAAATAACATTTGCCTCGAATTGATGATTTATTTGATCAGCTGCATGGTTCTTCTGTGTATTCCAAGATCGATCTGAGATCTGGATATCATCAGCTAAGAGTCAAAAATTCTGATATACCGAAGACAGCTTTTAGAATCAGGTATGGCCATTATGAGTTTATAGTCATGCCGTTTGGTTTAACGAATGCTCCAACTGTGTTTATGGGTTTGATGAACCGTATATTTCAGAAATAGATGACTTTGTGATTATCTTTATTGATGATATTCTGATTTATTCGAATAATATGATTGATCATGTTGAGCATCTGAGAATTGTATTGAAGACTCTGAGAGCTGAAAAACTGTATGCAAAGCCATCGAAATGTGAATTTTGGCTGAAACAAGTTGTATTTTTGGGGCACATTATATCTGGAGATGGTATTTCTGTTCATCTTAGCAAAGTTGAGGCTGTGATCAATTGGCCTAGAACGAATCAGTGCCAGAGATACGCAGTTTCATGGGTTTAACGGGCTATTATCGTCGATTTATCAAAGATTTCTCTAGTATTTCTAAACCTATTACTCAGCAAACCCAAAAGAATGCCATTTTGTTTGGTCAGAGGCGTGTGAATTCAGCCTTCTGGAGTTGAAAAAGAGATTAACCAGTGCTCTGATGTTGACTATTTCGTCAGGTACAGGTGATTTTGTTGTCTATTGTGATGCTTCTCATAGGGGATTAGGTTGTGTTTTGATGCAGCAAGGACATGTCATTGCGTATGCCTCGAGACAATTAAAATCACATGAGACTCGCTACCCGATTCATGATTTTGAATTGGCTGCCATCGTGTTTGCATAGAAAATCTGGTGACACTATCTATATGGTGAAAAGTTTGAAATTTATTCTGATCACAAAAATTTGAAATATCTATTTTCACAGTCAGAACTGAACATGAGGCAACGTAGATGGCTTGATTTGCTGAAAGATTTTGATTGTGAATCAAATATTACCGAGGGAAATCAAATGCAGCAGCTGATGCACTGAGTCGAAAGGTATGTTCTTTTTCCCTATCGACAATTGGTGTCTCGAATTTGATTGAAGATTGCTGTCTTTCTGGATTAGTATTTGAGACAGATTGTAAACCTCTGAGAATTTGTACCATTCAAGTTGAACCAGAACTGATTTTAAGAATCAAAGAAACACAAAAAGTCGATCAGAATATTCAGAATTCGATTGCGATGGTCAGATAAAGACATTAAACAGAATATGAGGTTTGTAATAATGTGTTATATGTGAATAATCGTCTTGTTGTGCCAGATGTTTAAGACTTAAGACAACAGATTTTGACAGAACCACACGGTAGTCGTTTTAGTATTCATCCTGGTGGCAGAAAGATGTACAATGATATGAAGAAACAGTTTTGTTGGAAACAGATGAAATCAGATATCGCAGATTTTGTGTCAAAATGTTTGAATTGCTGACAGGTGAAAGCAGAAAGGAAGAAACCAGGAGGTCTACTGCATAGCTTAGTTATTCCAGAATGGAAATGGGATCACATTTCCATGGATTTTGTAACAAAGCTACCACGATCTTCCGAGGTTGTGATGCTATTTGGGTCATTATTGACAGATTAACCAAATCAACGTGTTTTATTCCTTACCGAAAGACGTACAGACATGATCAGATGACATAAATTTATGTCAGAGAAGTGGTCAGATTGCATGGAGTGCCAAAGTCCATTGTATCAGATCGTGACCCTCGATTTACTTCCCAATTTTGGCACAGTTTGCAACAAGCTCTAGGTACGAAATTACACCTGAGTATTTGCATATCATCCGCAGACAGATGGACAATCAGAAAGAACTATCCAGACATTGGAAGATATGCTTAGAGGCATTGTCAGATTTGGAAAGTGAGGAAAGTTGTCTCCACGTTATATTGGTCTTTATGAGATTCTTGAGAAGATAGGCAATTGTGCCTATCGACTTGCTTTTCCTCCGTCTCTATATGGAATACATGATGTCTTTCATGTATCTATGCTACGGAAATATTTTCCTTATGCTTCTCATGTTCTTCAGCCTGATGAGGCCGAACTCAATGAGACTCTGAGTGATTTTGAAAATCCAATTCAGATTCTCGATCGTAAAAGAAAACAGCTCAAAACGAAGACTATTCCGCTTGTGAAAGTTCAGTGGAGTCGTCATGGCATTGAAGAAGCTACCTGGGAGATTGAATAAGATATGAGACACAAATTTCCAAAATTGTTTCGATAATGTGAGTTTCTTATTCGGCTTCTGTTATGTATTCTTATTTTATGTGATTTGACTGCCTGCAATTTCGAGGACGAAATCATGTCTCGGATGGGGAGAATTGTAAGGCCCGAGATTTTATAATTGTAATCCGAGATTATTTAGTTGACGAATTGATGTGATCATGGAAGGCCAAGCTTCGAGGAAGACGTGGGAAAGCATGGAATTCGTGTGGAGGCCAGAAGATCTCGCGCACATGCGCGGAGACGAGGCGCGCATATGCGCCAGTAGCCAAACGCCAAGGTAGAAGACCCCGTGCATATGCGGGAGACTAGGCACGCATATGCGCGAGCTAATGAATTTCAAAGTGCCGAGACAGAGAGTCTCGCGCATATGCGCGAGCACTGGGTGCGCATATGCACGAGAAGTGCTGGGCATGAATTTAGAGGGAGACACATGTCTTGCCATGCATTTAAATGATAAGCTTCTCCATCCACCTCAGGAAGTTAGCATTAAGAAAACCGTGACCTCCATGAAAAATTCTCAAGCTTCTATCTTGAATCTTAAAATTTTGATTTTGCGGGATCTGGCCATCCGATTTTCAATCCGAGCATAGTTTCGTGCTTCTCTCGTCAAGAGCTTCAAAGAGATGTAAGTTTTATTACTTTCCTACATGGTTCAAAAATTTGGTGTTGAAGAAATCATACTTTGATTGATATTATGTGTTCTCGAGATTATGATAAGTATATAATCGAAACCGGATCGAAGAACGGACAACGTATGCAATTGTTATCATTTTCTAGCCTATGTTGAATGGAGTTGTGCAGATTTTGAGAACTTTAGCTTGTATTTGTTATTGTTTATAAGTTGTGATTGGTATCTATTGATGTTTGAATTGCCAGGGTTTCTCAAGATTGCGTCGTTATGCGGTCTACATTAACTAGATTGAATATTGATCAAAACAATTATTCCTTTGAGTTGTATATTGATGTTATGCCTCTCGAATATGTAATTCCAGATTTGGTATTGAAGGCTTCGAACTCAAGAATTCAACTTAGAAACCGATAGAAGAACGAGCAACGCAATATTTAGATTGGTTGCGTCAAGTAAGAAACCGAGAAAATAATGGTATAAATCAATGTTAAACCGAGATAGATAACTTTAGTAGGATATGACTTGAGTTCCCAAAATCACATATTTAATAGCTATTATTTTGATATATTTGAACTCCTTGAATTTATGTGCTTGTTCTGTTGAGTTATAGAAAAGCATGGACTAAGAGATAGATATAGTAAAAGAGTCTGTGGTAGAAGTGCTAAGTCACTGGACGTTTGGTTTATATCGATGAGCTTAGGAGAAAGATCGACTCCTATTGTAGATACTCGATATAGTGTGGCGAAGTCCAGGAATAAGGACATACCACCACCTAGAAGGGAAGAGTAGGTGGGAGACTTGTTACGTTCTTGTTCAAACCGGGTCCCTAGATAAAAGTCGAGTTACAGAGTTTGATTTATAGCTTTGTATTGATTTATGTTTTTCTTAAACTACGATACATTTTGTTTGACAAATATTTTATACTTTGTATATGTTTGTATGAAATTCATGTATACGTTGTTTGTACTGGGAAATATATTTCTTATCGGAGTTATCCAGTTTTTGTTGTGTTTGTATGTGTGCATGACAACAGGTGAGACATGATCATGGTCGAGAAGAGCATGAAAGATCGAGATTAGAGTGGTGATCTAGGCTTAGATTTAGAACTAGTTGTTATGAATTTATTTTGACAAGTTTGTATCTTTGATCATGTTGCAAATATTGAACTTGATCTTGTAATTAAATAAGATGGATTATCACTTGTTGTAGAAATTTTTACACTTGTGTATGAGGTGCTCAAACTTTTAAAAAAATAAAATAAAATTTCAACCTAGCTTCTGTAATTGATCCATTTAATCCCAAAGATGATTTAAGAAAATGAGTTAGCACCCGGGTCCCCACATTGTGTGCCATTTCCCGTCCCTGACAAGAATCCCACTAGGAACTAGCATTTTCCTGCTTTATGGTGGCTTCATAAGTCCTAAGAATTTTGACTCTCTCTTCAAAGCTATCTTATTCAAATTGAAATTCACCATAACCCCGTGAAATGAAGAGAATATCAACAAATTAATTTCATCAAGTAACTCGTTAGAAATCATATATTCCAGGCCCACTACAATCTCAATAAGCTCAAACATATGTAAACCATTCATCCAGGGAGTACAAAGATGTATAAGGATCTTCAGTCTCTGTATTGGTGGCCGGGCATGAAGCGGGATATTTTGTGATTCGTCTCCGAGTGTTTGACGTGTCAGCAGGTCAAGGCAGAGCATCAGAAACCTGCCAGGAAGCTGAGACCACTCCCTATTCCCGAGTGAAAATGGGATAACATTACTATGGACTTTGTGACAGGGCTTTTGAGGACGACTGGAGGATATAATGTCATTTGGTTAATAGTCGATCGGCTAACTAAATCAACACACTTTCTACTGATCAGGAATACTTTCACCATGACTCAGTACGCATAGATGTTCATCATAGAGATAGTTAGACTGCATGGGATTCCAGTGTTCATCGTGTCCGACAGGGATCCGAGATTCACGTCTGCATTCTAGAAGATTCTGCATTAGGCATTGGGAACCAAATTGTTATTCAGTACTGGCTTTCATCCTCAGACCAACGAACAGTCAGAGAGGGTGATTCAGATTTTGAAGGACCTACTCAGAGCTTGCATAATTGACTTTCAGAGCAGGTGGAGCGGGAGCTAAAGTTATAGAAATATGGAGTTCACGTATAACAATAGTTAGCAAGCATCTAACGGCATGGCTCGATATGAGGCATTGCATGGGAGGAAGTGTATGTCTCCAGTGTAATGGAATGAGATAGGAGAGAAGAGCAGAGTTGGGGCCAAATATTGTTCACCAGGTGCTATGTTTAAGTCCATTATAATTCTACTAGTCATAACAGCATGGTATGAATATAAGATATGACAAATTGATGTAAAGACTGCATTCCTCAATGGAGACATCAAAGAAGAAATTTATATCTCTCAACCTAAGGGATACACATCATTAGGAAGTGAGCATAAGGTATGCAAACTTCAAAGATCAATATATTGTCTCAAGCAGGCATCAATGAGTTGCAACCTCAGATTTGATAGAACTATCAAGGAATTTGGTTTTGTTAAAAATCGCGAAGAATCATGCGTGTACAAGAAAGTTAGTGGGAGTGCATTGACATTCCTAGTACTTATGTTGATAATATCGTACACATTGGGAATGATGTAGGATTCCTACAATCAACTAAATTATGATTAGCAAGTAAATTCTCCATGAAAGACATTGGAGAAGCATTCTATGTATTCGGAATACAAATCTATAGAGATAGATCAAAAAAGATGTTGGGGCTCACCCAAGCCACTTATATCGATACCATTCTGAAGCGATTCTCTATGGAATAATCCAAGAAAGGATACTTACCAATGTGTCATGGTGTTACTCTATATAAAGCTATGTGTCCCAAGACTAATGAAGAGATAGAGATAATGACACGTATTCCATATGCGTCAGCCATTTGTAGTATCATGTATGTTATTATATCAACGCGTCTCGATGTCGCTTACTCTCTGAGTATTACAAGCAGATATCAGGCGAACCATGGTACAATGCATTGGAAAACAGTGAAAGATATTCTTAAGTACTTAAGAAGGACTTAGAATGAAACGACCTTGATTTTTTTTTACTAATCATAAATCATAAACCTGAAATTACTATCTAAATAAATAACCTAGCATTTCTAACAATCAATAATAAATTAATATATTAAATCTGAAGTGCATAAAATAAATCCTAAACCATTGACTAACCAAAACTCCTAAATCGATCTTTAAAAAGATCCACTAACAATAAAATAAAGCATAAAAATTATCTCTAATAAAAATCCTGAACATAAATCTTTAAATCATTTATCTATCTAGCTAGTGCGGAAACATAAAAGCCCTCGGGTGTGTACTGCTGCACTTGATCTACTCAATCTTCATCACCTCCCATAAATCATTAAATCCTGCATAATACAAACCTAGTAGCACGTTCTAAACATGGATAACAAATAATACATATAAATCAGATGCATTTAAAAAATCATATTTTTATTTAAAATAGCTTTTAAATCTAATTAAACCCTTTGAAAACATTTTAACCATAGTTAAATCATAAATCGTAAAATCTTTTTAAAATAACTTTAAGCTTAAATAAATTCTTTAAAAATAATATAAAATAAGCTTTGAACATAAATAAATCATTTTAAAAATAGTTTTAATCATCATCATAAATCTTATATCATTTTTATCGTAAAGATTTCAATCATATATCATTTTGTGTAAAGTTTGATCTTTGAAAGCGACTAGCTTTTATCGTTCGGTCGACTGATTAGTCTTCAGGTCTACATGACCCATGGGGATGTGCACTAGGCTCCACCATGGAAATACGATTGTCGGGATCCTCTGAGGCTTTGTCCCATACACGGGGTCCCTCTGGGTCTTGGCCCGTAAACGAGGTACCTTTGGGGCCTTGGCCCTCATGTCATCCCACAAAATAGTACGTTCACCGTCCTCACATTTACGGATCCCTCACAAATTATCATATGTCACAGTCAATTCACATCCCTCAAAATATTTTTCTTTTTCTTTTAAAAAAATATCATGACTTCCCAAAAATAGCATTTTTAAATAGTATAAATTACACAGCTTTACCATAAATCATAAGATAACATATTATCATCAAAATAATCATTTTAAATCATCAATTATCATTTAACATGAGTTATTATCCTTCGGGACGCTGCCAAAATTTTACGTATTTTCCTAAGTTTAAAATTACCGTTTTCCCCCTAGATGTAAAAATTCTCGATTTTATATTTTTCTCATTTTTAATGACAAGGGCTTACCTTAAAATTATTTAAGCTTAAATATAATTTTCCATGATTTTATAAATTATAAAACTAGGCTTTCCAAGTACTTCTTTAATTAATATTTCGTGAGGCAATTAAATCACGGATAAATCCAAAGTTTAAAATTTTCATCCTTCCAAAATTTTAAACATAACCTTTATTATTATTCTACCATTGGGAGCCATGAACCACACTCGTGGACCAATGGTTCTAATTTTAATTCTATAATTTTTGAATTTGACACATTATCGAACAACCAGAGCCATCTCCCAATTTACTTCAGCCACGCCCGAGCCAAACCTGAGCCAACCCACCTAGGCACCCTCCTAACCAAGCCCAGCCCATAGAACCTAGTTCTAGCTTGCTCAAACTCATCTCAAACTTGACCCAAGTTCTTCATTTGTGTGTGCGTGAGTCTCCTTGCACATCTAAGACTCCTAATCCAACTAGGACACTTCCAGCTGGTAAACCATCGACACCTCTTCACCCTTACTGACCCTAGACCATTCCCAAACTCGAGCCACCCCCAGTCCAAGCTCTTGAGCCACGCACAAGACCAGCAACGTAGGCACCAGAAGCTGCATGCGCATGGTTGAAACTCACGCATATGGTCTCCTAGCCCACTAGGACTCTTGCAGCCTCTTAACCCGTGACCAGCTCGGACCCTCACTGACCATGGAACATGCCCAGACTCGACCTAGACTAGCCCAAGCCCTTGAACCGAAGTAGCAAGCCACCTGAATTCAGAACACCACTTGGGCGCCCTTGAGTTCTCTCACGATCTCTCAAGCCAGCGGACAGCCCAGCCACTCCAGCCCCTGACCTAGCCCTTGCCCATAAACCTTGGACCCTGAAGGACCTATCCTGATCCACCCACCCCCAGCAAGAAGCCCCCTTGGCTGCTGTCACCCTCACCAGGTCGCGCGAGGAGTCCCTGCTCCATGGGACTCCTCCAAAGCTGCGCCCGAGGGGTCCTAGCCATACTAGGACCCTTCTTGACCCTGACCTTGACCCACATGCAGCACGAGCCCTCCTGGAGACCTGGTCGAACCCCTAAGCCCCATGCATAAGAACCGAACCCTTGCACCTTGACAAACCAAACGAAAAAAACTCACGGTTCTCTCCTTATTGTTCCCACGGTTTCCAGCTTATTCCTCTATCAATTATCATGTTTTATTCATAATCAATCATTTTTTTATCATGTATTGGCAGCATGTCTGTTGGGTTCATAACGATTCTTTTAAAACAAGCGCAAAGTCGTAAAAACATTGAAAATATGTATCATACTGTAAAATAATCGAACCCATGTATTTTTCATGCATAATCTGTTAACACACACATATTATGATTTTTATGATGTTTAAATGGGTTTAGGAAACGTGTCTTTGTGTTTATAATGGTCGAATATACGATATTCGGCGATGGTGTAATGTTGGACGACCAGACGACGAAGAACACAAGCTTTTTATTTCTCCCAAATTTTTGAAAATAATAGGTGTGTGCTTGGTGAATTTTTGGCTGCTGATGGAGTGATTTGTGAGGTTTAGAAGACCTAGGACACTTACTTATAATTTAATTAACAAGTTAAATGGGCTTTTCTTTTGGGATTCTAATTTTAAAGGTAATTGGGCTTTTTTTAAATCATTAAATTGAGCCCAATAACACTTAATTAATTAATTAAAACATAAATGTTTATAAAATTAATTTTCATAAAATAATATTTTTGATCTTTTAAAACTCTTTATTTGTCCAAAACCGGATTCCCTGGAAAAATCGAGCTTGACTTGTAAAATCATTCGAACTTCAACATTTTTACGAAAATTAAATCATTTTTAAATCATATTAGGAAGCCTTACCATTAATTAAATAAAAATACATATTCTTGTCTTGTTCATCCCCGGTCTCTATTCCCCTGCCTATTATCGAATATTTGGTTAAAATCCTTAATATTATGAAATCATGTCATATTATCATTTAATCATGCGATCATATCTTTAATCATATAATAAATACCATGGAAGCATTTAAAAGCAATTAAATAAAACAATTAAGCAATTAAAACAATTTTGCATGCACACAGTTTACGTAGGTTGGTTTTTCAGACGTTACAATTTCCCCCCCTTTAAATAGAATTTTGTCCTTGAAATTTTCCTTGACTTGATGATTGCAAAGCTTAGATTCCCTTATCTATCTCAAACTTAACTTCTAACTTAAATCTTACTCTTCAATTCGGTCCTCCAAATCTTGAAAATTGCAATTCTAACCCACAATTTCCCAATGTCAACTCCAAAATACAGCTCGAGTAGTGTATGCAGCCTATTTTCTTCTAAGTTCTTCATTATCCCAAGCAATTCCCACTACCCAACATGCATTTAAAAATTTTCTTGCAGCATGCAACTAACATGTATATCATGTATGATATAAGCATTTAAAATAATTTTAAGCATATAAAATATAAAGCAATAAAAACTCAAATATTTGAAGCGTGACTTCTTAAACTTCTCAAAGTGACAGTACACAATCTTTTGGGGAAAACCTTGGCTCTGATACCAACTGAAACGACCTCGATTTTTTTTTTCCACTAATCATAAATCATTACAAACTCGAAAATACTATCTAAATAAATAACTTAGCATTTCTAACAATCAATAGTGAATTAACATATGAAATTTCAAGTGCATAAAATAAATCCTAAATCATCGACTAACCAAAACTCCTAAATCGACCTTTAAAAAGATCAACTAACAATAAAATAAAGCATAAAAATTATCTCTAATAAAAATCCTTAACATAAATCTTTAAATCATTTATCTATCTAGCTAGTGCAGAAAAATAAAGGCCTCGTGTGAGTACTGCTGCACTCGATCCACTCAGTCGTCAGCACCTCTCATAAATCATTAAATCATGGATCATACAAACCTAGTGAGTCTAATGACTCATCACTGTCTAAACATAGATAGGAAATAATACATATACAATCATATGCATTTAAAAATCATATTTTTATTTAAAATAGCTTTTAAACCTAATTAAACCCATTAAAATCATTTTATTCATAATTAAAACATAAAATCTTTTTAAAAAACTTTAAGCATAAATAAATCCTTTAAAAATCATCTAAAATAAGCTTTGAGCATAAATAAATCATTTTAAAAATAGCTTTAATCATCATCATAAATCATATATCATAAAATCATTTTAATCAAAAAGCTTTCAATCATATATTATTTTGGGTGAAGTTTGATCCTTGAAAGTGACTAGCTTTTATCTTTCGCTCGACTGATCAGTGTTCAGCTCCACATGGTCCATGGGAGTGTGCACTACGCTCCACCGTGAAAATACGATCGTCGTGGTCCTCTGGGACCTTTTCCCATACACAGGGTCTGTAGTAGCCCGAATTCCAAATTGGGTAATTAACGGAGTATTGGTGATTAAGAAGGTTTAATGTGTAATTTTGACCAGGGTCATGATCGGACGGACCGAAGATGGTTCGGAAGCACCGAAGAGTTCGGAAGGTCCGCAGTGGGTTCGGTGGATCCGATCATGAGGTGTCAAGAGCAGCTGGACACGTGCATGTTCGGACGGTCCGAAGTGTATGATCGGAGGATCCGATCATGAGCTGTCAAGAGCCAATGGACACGTAGCGTTCGGACGTTCCGAAGTGTTGTTCGGAGGATCCGAACATGGCCTATAAATAGTGCTCGGATTTCCTCATTTTGACTTGCCAATTTCTTGAGTTTTCTCTCATTTTGGAGAGTTTGGAAGGTTTCTAGGGTTAGTTGTTGGTCGAGCGATAGCCAAGAGCTGCCAGGAGTAGTAGCGTAGCGGCGCCTGAGTTTCAAGGCAATCGACATCAAAGGGCTGTCGACGGACGAAGGTAAACCCTAAACCTTTGGTAGTACTAGGGAGTACTGGTTTTGCTAGTCGAGCATGGTAGTATTGATTGAGTATGCTTTTGATGCGTAGGCTTGGGCTAGACTTGATTAGCGGTGTTGCGTAAGGCTAGGCTTGCTGTGATAGAGGTACGAAAGTACTATCCGAGATATCCTGGTTGAGTATACATTCTTATATGTGTTGCATGATTATGTGGTGCATTGATATATGTCATATGATGCATGCTATTATGTCACGTTTATTACTGCACGTTGCATTTCATGTTGAGCCGTACCTCCTTCGAGATAGCCTTTACTGTTGAGCTGTATCTCTTTCGAGATAAGCTATATCTTGGGGCCGCTCAGCCCTGTCTTGTGGACGCATGGACACCGAGAGTACACAGTGGCCGACGGGTCGGGAGGGCTTCGGTGGTCCGGGACATTTTAGGTCCACGTCTGTCTTGTAGTGGATGCAGTGACCCAGAGGTGTACCGCGCGGCACTATCCACTTGGCGCCTCTAGACTGAGCATTGTTGAGATCCTTTTGTGATTCCTGTTTCTTGACTACCCTGGTATCATATCATAGCATGTGCATTTCATATAGGTTTGTATACTCATACTTTTGTACTGGGCGTTCTTATCGCTCACGTCCTCGGTTTTGTTTATTCTTGGACACCCCATTCCCACGGGGCAGGCCTCAGGTTGGACAGCTCAGGAGGAGCAGGAGGAGGACGTTGAGTAGCTGGTTGGTTTAGTTTATCGGTATTGTTTTGATTCGATATGGTTGTATTGGGTATTTTTTTATTTTGAGTTATTCTAGACTTCGATTGGGTTGTATAACCATTATTTTTGTTGACTTTTTCCGCTGTTATCTCTGATTATTGTTAATTAGGTTAATTGCATGCTTAGTTCTTGCCTAGTAGGTGATTCTGGAACGGGTCACTACATTTATGGTATCAGAGCATGCGTATGATTTTGGGATATAGATTCTGTTTTGGGATTTCCGTTGACCAATTTACTAGTTTCCCCATTCTATGTTGTAGCGATGGCTGACCATTTTGATGATGGGAGTAGTCAGGGGAGTGTAGGTCGATGGGGTGACCAGGACGATCGTAGGCGTCACCGTGAACATCGTCATCGTCGGGATGGTCCTAGGCGTTTCGATATGCATCGTTTCATGCAGATGGGGCCTAAGCCTTTAGTTGGCGGTGAGACTCCCGATGATGCGGAGGATTGGTTAGAGCGCATGGAGAGTTGTTTCCGCGCATTCCAGTGCACCGATGAGCAGAAGATGGAGACCCTTAGTTTTCTTCTCGAGGGCCGTGCTCGCAGGTGGTGGCGATCGACTTCTGCGCCGATAGTTCAGTCGCAGGGTAGAGCGACTTGGGTCGATTTCCGTGCAGCGTTCATGCAGCTGTACTTTCCTCCAGCCCTTCGCCAGGCCAAGACGATTGAGCTCCTGAACCTTAAGCAGGGGAGTATGTCTGTTGATGAGTATCAGCAGAAATTCTTCGAGTTGTTACCCTTTGCGCCTCATATCAGTGGCAGTTCTGAAGCCAAGTACGATCATTTCCTCCAGGGCCTTAATCAGGAGATCTTTGATCGAGTCACTGTCTGTGATAATCCTACTTCGTACGATGGGTTGGTGAACCGGTGTCGTCAAGCAGAGATCAGTCTCCAGCGTGGTAGAGCTATTCTTTCTTCTAGACCTCCGAGTGTTTTGAGTCCTCGACCTCAGTCTTTTAAGAAGTCCGGTTCTTCTTCTTCTGGATCTGGATCAAGGTCTAGCGGTGTTGTTCGCTTTGGTGAGAAGAAGGATTCTTGTGCGCATTGTGGTAAGAACCATCCATCGGAGCAATGCCGATTAGCAGCAGGAGCTTGTTTTCAGTGCGGAGAGATGGGGCATATTAAGAAGAATTGTCCTCAGTTGCGAGGTGGAGCAGGATCCGGTTCTGGATCTCAGACGACTGTTCAGCAGAGGAGGCAAGGTCAGGCTGTGGGTAGTTCGAATCTTCGACCTCGTGCCCAAGGTCAGGTTTTCGCGCTGAACCAGGATCAGGCTGCAAATGAGAGTCAGAGATGAGAGAATTGAAGCAACAATTGAGATGTAATAATGATGTTGTTTTTATTTCAGTTTTGTTCATTCTATAAACTTGATTTCGAGGACGAAATCTTTGTAAGGGGGGGAGAATGTAGTAGCCCGAATTCCAAATTGGGTAATTAACGGAGTATTGGTGATTAAGAAGGTTTAATGTGTAATTTTGACCAGGGTCATGATCGGACGGACCGAAGATGGTTCGGAAGCACCGAAGAGTTCGGAAGGTCCGCAGTGGGTTCGGTGGATCCGATCATGAGGTGTCAAGAGCAGCTGGACACGTGCATGTTCGGACGGTCCGAAGTGTATGATCGGAGGATCCGATCATGAGCTGTCAAGAGCCAATGGACACGTAGCGTTCGGACGTTCCGAAGTGTTGTTCGGAGGATCCGAACATGGCCTATAAATAGTGCTCGGATTTCCTCATTTTGACTTGCCAATTTCTTGAGTTTTCTCTCATTTTGGAGAGTTTGGAAGGTTTCTAGGGTTAGTTGTTGGTCGAGCGATAGCCAAGAGCTGCCAGGAGTAGTAGCGTAGCGGCGCCTGAGTTTCAAGGCAATCGACATCAAAGGGCTGTCGACGGACGAAGGTAAACCCTAAACCTTTGGTAGTACTAGGGAGTACTGGTTTTGCTAGTCGAGCATGGTAGTATTGATTGAGTATGCTTTTGATGCGTAGGCTTGGGCTAGACTTGATTAGCGGTGTTGCGTAAGGCTAGGCTTGCTGTGATAGAGGTACGAAAGTACTATCCGAGATATCCTGGTTGAGTATACATTCTTATATGTGTTGCATGATTATGTGGTGCATTGATATATGTCATATGATGCATGCTATTATGTCACGTTTATTACTGCACGTTGCATTTCATGTTGAGCCGTACCTCCTTCGAGATAGCCTTTACTGTTGAGCTGTATCTCTTTCGAGATAAGCTATATCTTGGGGCCGCTCAGCCCTGTCTTGTGGACGCATGGACACCGAGAGTACACAGTGGCCGACGGGTCGGGAGGGCTTCGGTGGTCCGGGACATTTTAGGTCCACGTCTGTCTTGTAGTGGATGCAGTGACCCAGAGGTGTACCGCGCGGCACTATCCACTTGGCGCCTCTAGACTGAGCATTGTTGAGATCCTTTTGTGATTCCTGTTTCTTGACTACCCTGGTATCATATCATAGCATGTGCATTTCATATAGGTTTGTATACTCATACTTTTGTACTGGGCGTTCTTATCGCTCACGTCCTCGGTTTTGTTTATTCTTGGACACCCCATTCCCACGGGGCAGGCCTCAGGTTGGACAGCTCAGGAGGAGCAGGAGGAGGACGTTGAGTAGCTGGTTGGTTTAGTTTATCGGTATTGTTTTGATTCGATATGGTTGTATTGGGTATTTTTTTATTTTGAGTTATTCTAGACTTCGATTGGGTTGTATAACCATTATTTTTGTTGACTTTTTCCGCTGTTATCTCTGATTATTGTTAATTAGGTTAATTGCATGCTTAGTTCTTGCCTAGTAGGTGATTCTGGAACGGGTCACTACAGGGTCCCTCTGGAGCTTGGCCCGTATACGAGGTACCTCTAGGGCCTTGGCCCTCATGTTATCCCCACAAAATTGTAAGTTCGTCATCCTCACAAAAACGGATCCCTCACAAATCATATATCATATGTCACAGTCATTCACATCCGTCAAAATATTTTTTCTTTTCTTTTAAAACATAAAGTATCACGACTTCCCAAAAATAGCATTTGTAAACAGTATAAATTACACAACTTTACCATAAATCATAAAATAACATATTATCTTCAAAATCATAATTTTATATCATAAAATATCATTTAACATGTGTTTTGATCCTTCGGAACGCCGCCAAGCTTTTACGTATTTTCCGAAGTGTAAAATTACCGTTTTGCCCCTAGACGTAAAAATTCTCGATTTTAACTTTTTGTCACTTTTAATGACATGGGCTTACCTTAAAAAATTATTTAAACTTAAAAATAATTTTTCATAATTTTATAAAGCCTAAACCTAAGCTTTTCAGTTTATTCTTTAATTAACGTTTCGTGAGACGATTAAATCCCGGATTAATCCAAAACTTAATATTTTGATCCCAAATTTTAAACATAACCTTTTTATTATTTATTATACCTTTGAGAGCAATGAACCACACCCGTGGACCCATGGTTCTAATTTTAGTTTTTAAATTTTTGAATATGACCTATTATCGAACCACCCGAGCCATCTCCCAATTTACTCGATCCACACCCAAGCCACCTCGAGCCAAACCCAAGCCAACCCACTAGGCACATTCTTGACCAAGCCCAGCGCATAGAACCTACCCCTAGCTCGCTCAAATGCACCTGAAACTTGACCTAAGTTCTGCATGTGTGAGTGCGTGAGTCTCCTTGCACATCTAAGACTCCTAACCCAACCAGGACACTTCGAGCTGGTTAACCATCGACCTCTCTCAACCTTACTGACCCTAGACCAGTCCCAAACCCGAGCCACCCCCAGCCCGAGCCTCTGAGCCACGCACAATCCCAGCAACGTAGGCACCAGAAGCTGCATGTGCATGGTTGAAACTCACGCATCTGTTCTCCTAGTCCACTAGGACTCTTCCAGCCCCTTAACTAGTGACCACATCGGACCCTCACTGACCTTGGACCATGCCCAGACTCTACCCAGACCAGCCCAAGCCCTTGAACCCAAGTAGCAAGCCACTTGTATTCAAAACACCACTTGCGCGCCCTTGAGTTCTCTCACGATCTCTGAGCCAGCGGCTAGCCACTCCATCCCCTGACCCAGCCCTTTCCCATCAACCTTGGACCCTAAAGGACCAACCCTGAGCCACCCAGCCCCAGTAGCAAGCCCCCTTGGCTGCTGTCACCCTCACCAAGTCGCGCTAGTAGTAGCTTGCTCCATGGAACTCCTCCAATGATGCGCGTGAGGGGTCCTAGCCCTTCCGGACGCTGACCCACGTCCATCAAAAACCCTCCTCAAGACCTGGTTGACACCTAAGCCCCATGCATAAGAACCAAAGCCTTGCACCTTGACAAACCAAAACAAAAAGACTCATGGTACTCTCCTTATTGTTCCCACGGTTCTCTCCTTATTGTTCCACTGTTTCCAGATTATTCCTCTATCATTTTATCATGTTTTGATCATAATCAATCATATTTTATCATGTATTTGTGGCGTGTCCGTTGGGTTCATAACGATTCTTTCAGAAAAAGCGTAAAATCGTAAAAACGTTGAAAATACATATGATACCATAAAATAATCGAACCCAAGTATTTTTCATGCATAATCAATTACCACACACATATTGTATGATGTTTAAAAGGGTTTAGGAAACGTGTCTTTGCATTTATAATGCTCGAATATACGATCTTTGACGAGGGTTCGACGTTGGACGACTGGATGACGAAGAACACAAGCTTTTTCTTTCTCAAATTTTGAAAATAGGTGTGTGCTTGGTGAATTTTGGTCTGCTGATGGAGTGATTTGTGAGGTTTAGAAGACCTAGGATACTTATTTATAATTTAATTAATAGTTAAATAGACTTTGGTATTGGGCTTGCAAGCTTAAAGATAATTGGGTCTTCTTTAAATCATTAAATTGGGTCCAATAACACTTAATTAATTAAAACATAAAATTTTATAAAATTAGTTTCCATAAAATAATATTTTTAATATTTTAAAACTCCTTGTTTGTCCAAAACTGTCTTCCCAAGAAAAAATCGAGCTTGACTCGTAAAATAATTCGAACTTCAACATTTTTAAGAAAATTAAATAATTTTTAAATCATATTAGGAAGCCTTGCCATTAATTAAATAAAAATACATATTCTTGTCCTTGTCGTCCCCGGTCTCCTTTCCCTTGCCTATTATCGAATATTCGGGTAAAATCCTATCATATCATATTATCATTTAATCATGAAATCATACCTCTAATCATAAAATAAATATCGTGCAAGCATTTAATAGCAATTAAATAAAACAATTAAGCAATTAAAACAATTTTGTATGTTTGTGGTTTACGTAGGTTGGTTTTTCGGACGTTACAAAGATCTTGTTCATGGTCTATGGAGGTAGAGAACTAAATTGGAAGGCTACACTGATTCTAGCTTCCAATGTGATGTAGATTATTCGAAATCGACATCTAGTTTTGTATTCATGCTTAATGGTGCGGCTGTCTTTTGGAAAAGTTCCATGCAAGACTTGCGGGTTCCACCACTGAAGCTGAATACATTGTTGCATCTCTTGCAGCCAAAGAGATAGTTTGTGTGAAGAATTTTTTCCAAGATTTGGGCGTTATTCCTAATGGATTTGATCCAGTCCTGGTGTACTACGACAACACTGGTGCCGTTGCGCAAACAAAGGAACCAAGGTCTCATCAGCGATCCAAACATATACTGAGGAAGTTCCACATCATCCGGGAGATTGTGAGAAGAGGAAATATATCAGTCAAAAGAGTCCTCTCTACAGATAAATGTTGCTGATCCACTTATGAAGCCATTGCCGAGACCATTGTTTGAGAAGCATCGCAAAGCAATGGGATTAAAGTTATGGGTAGTTGGATCTAGGGCAAATGGGAGATTGTTAGAGTATATGCCATGTAAGCCAAATTGTTGGCTAGGGAATTTATTGACTCAGTTGGAATAAACAATATTTATTTGTAACGTAATTCATTATTTCATGGTTTGTTATTTCTTTATCTGTATACACATGTGATCAACATAGATAAAGACCTTGATTATACTTTAATACAAATGAATCGTAATTCGATTTTTAAACTCATTTGTAAACACTGTATAATCTAAATTCGTTCTTAGTCGATTCAGCCGCCTAAAACATGGATAAAGGTTGCTTGAGCTTGGGACTAGCATATATGATGTTATGTACCGCGTTTCTTGGTAAGGGTATGAAGATGTCCAAACATGCATATGGGTAGTCATATGATGATTATACCGAACTGCCCTCCCTAGAACTTTCCAAGTGGTTATCATTCATCGAGAGGATAAGTCCATGGTTGTGATTGTACACCATTAGTCCTTACGACCCGGGACAACATTAATGCTCTATATGTTAGGGCTGTGCTTTGACTCGTTTACCAACTCTAGGAGGGTCATCAGGTGGCGAGATTGGGTACAGTTGCGACATATAGAGGAATTAGTGCATTGTAGTCGGGAATTCACCGCTCACCTACGGGTGTGGATATCCTGTGTGATCTAATGAAATAATAGTGAATGAAATGTCTGGCCAGAGTAAGAGATGTATATTAGGGAAGAAGTTCTCCAATTGTACATGCAATGCAACTATTTATTATCAAAGATGTGTCACACAGTTATCGAATTCTTATGCAACCCTTGATGAACTCATGATTGCAGATTCTATCGGGATATATGATATGAAGGGGCCACACTGTACGTTAATCATAGCTGACTGGTTCTTGCAGGCACTATCAGTGTTACCCAAGGAATCATGGAGCGATGCTACTAGACACTCTTACCATGATTCGATGGGTTTTAATCAGAAATATGATTTCTGACCTTCTCATTATCAATTGTTGATACATAGAATGGGGCAAATTAGGGTAAGCCCGAATAAAGAATTATGTCATTAATCAAAAAAGAGTTGTGAATACACGGCTAGCTGTATCCCTGAACTATTGAGGGTCACACAAGTATAATAAATTCAAGGAGTTGAATTTATATAAAACATTGAGATAATAAATTCAAGAAGTCGAATTTATAGAAAGTATTGATAAATAAATTCAAGGAGTTGAATTCATGACTACTAAATTTTGGAGGTGATAAATTCAAGTAGTTGAATTTATAATTTAATTATTAAATTCAAATGTTGAATTTATAAATGATTTAAATTAAAGGTAACAGGTGTATGTATTATGGGCTTGTAGGAGTACAAGACCAACATACAAATTTTTAAGGTTCTTAATTAGGCTTTAAAGGAATAATGAATTAATTAAATTAGTTGAACTAAAATAATTAATTGATTAATCTCGTTAAGTATTTAATTTAATTAATGGGCCCTAAGCTTATATATATGTGTAATAGGTTTACTGTTAACACAATTAATCCATGCAAATTTCGAAACCCTAGGCTCCAAGCAATTTCGAAAATCCTCATTTCCTCCTCTCCTAATTCCGGCCTACACCTTTGATTTTTCAAAGGATTTTGAGACTTCTCTTGTTTGATTAATCTCAACGTAAAATATCTTTAATTTTCTAATGCAAGTTAGAAGAGGAACAAATAATCCGGTCGTGGACCCGATTTGAAGATCAAAGAAGGAGACTTGAAGAATGTACGTGAGATTTACGACAAGAGTTACATTTGCTTATACCGACGTAGTTGGAGCCAAGTGAAAATTCACTAAAGATAAACGTTCAAACATCCTATGTATGTTTTTTCAATCCAAACCATACGATTATCCAAATATCTTGATTGTTAAAATAAAATAAAAACTTCCACTGTGTTTGAGGAAAAGAGAAAACGATTCATAACAATAATCTCTCTTTGTTTCTAGTAAAATCAAGTGAGGAATTCAGAAATTCAGTTGTTGACTTGATTAATAAGAAGCAAAGGAGATTCAAGAAGGGAGTTCAGTTTGAGTTCTACACTTAATGAGCTGATTCTGCTTAAAATTCGGATTATTTTAAGCCATGCTCAAACATGATTAATTTGTTTGGAGGTAAGAAAATTCTGAAAAAAAATTATGCATGGGTGTAGATTTTAATGATCCATATTGTCGTCCAAGATTTTGTATGAAAAAAATTAAACTTTCCCAGATATTTGGGCACGAGACACATGTAATCAAACACAAAATCCCTATGAAATATTATTAAACGTTTAACCCAATATTGTGTTTTTAATATAAGGGGTAGTATTTTTACTACCAAATGTTAGAGTAGATGCCCTGCAAGTCAACTGTTGACTAGGGATTTTATTGACTCAAGTTGTAAATAACAATCTTTATTTTAATATAATTCATTATTTCATGGTTTGTTATACTTTATCTGTATACCCATGCAAACAGCATAGATAAAGTCCTTGATTATGCTTTAATACAAATGAATCGTAATTCGATGTTGAAACTCATTTGTAAACACTGCATATTCTAAATTCGTTCCTAGTCGATTCAGCCGCCTAAAACAGGGATAAAGGCCACTTGAGCTCGAGACTAGCATATGTGATGTTGTGTACTGCGTTTCTTGGTAAGGGCATAAAGATGTCCAAACATGCAGATGGGTAGTCATATGATGATTATACCGAACAACCCTCCCTCGGACTTTCCAAGTGGTTATCATTCATCGAGAGGATAAGTCCGTGGTTATGATTGTACACCATTAAACCTTACGACCCGGGACAACACTGAGGCTCTATATGCTAGGGCTGTGCTTTGACTCGTTTACCGGCTCCAGGAGAGTCATCAGGTGGCGAGGTTGGGTACAGTTGCGACACATATAGGAGCCAGTGCATTGTAGTCGGGGATTCACCGCTCATCTACGGGTGTGGATATCCTATGTAATCTGAAGTAATAATAGTGCATGGAATCTCTGGCCAGAGTATGAGATGTACGTTAGAGAAGGAGTTCTCAAATAGTACACGCGATGCCACTATTATAGTTATCACAAAGTTATCGAATTATTATGCAACCCTCGGTGAACCAATGGTTGCAAATTTGATTGGGATATATGAGATGAAGGGACCGTACTGTACGTTAATCATAATCGATTGGTTCTTGCAGGCACTATCAGTGATACCTAGGGGATCATGGGGCGATGCTACTAGACGCTCTTACCACGATCCGATGGGTACTATCAGAAATGAGTTCTGACATTCTTGATCAAGGTGTTGATGAAAAGAATGGGGCTAACTAGGGTAAGCCCGAATAAAGGATTCTGTCCTGAATCACAAAGAGTTGTGAACCCACGGCTAGCTGTATCCCTGAACCATTGAGGGTCACACAAGTACTGGATTGTTTGTTCCCGTTGAGAGAATAAATTCAAGAAGTTGAATTTATATTATATAGTAAATTCAAGGAGTTGAATTTATGATAATTAAATTTTGAGAGAATAAATTCAAGGAGTTGAATTTATAAAGTTTGAGAATTTAATTTATTAAACTCAAATGTTGGGTTTATTAAATATTAAATTTTGGAGGTGATGTAAATTCAAGTAGTTGAATTTATGATTTGAATAATAAATTCAAATGTTGAATTTATAATGTAATTAATTTATTAAGCTCAAAAGTTGAGTTGATTAATTAATAAATTAAATATGGTGGATAATATGTTTAATGGGCTTGTAGGGTACAAGTCCAACATATTAAATAATTAAAGTTTTAATGGACTTTGATTAAATTAATTAAACTAGTTGGACTAGCCCAATTAATCAAATCAAGATAAGGATATTAGCGATAGAGCTACAGTCCATGACGGATAGGTCAGGACACCAGATGTTTGGTTATATCGAGTAATAGGAATTGGAATTCTGCTATTACGGAATTCGATATAGGAACACCATATTTTGTTATATCGAGTAATAGGAACGGAGTTCCTTCTATTACGGAATTCGATATAGGAATACCACATTTGGAAAGCGGGATCCCTAGACTAGGATTGAGTCTAGTCTGAATTTTAGAATTGCAATTATGTTTCAGATTTGGATACATATTACTGTTACCTGATTACATGCTTTATATTTGTTTATATGATTGCATGTTTCGTTGATTTATACTGGGATTTATTCTCACCGGAGTTATCCGGCTGTTGTCTTGTCTGCATGTGTACATGACAACAGGTGGGACAGGATCAGGGTCCAGGAGATGAGGAGAGATCGTGATTAGAGTGGAGGCTCCGGACTTGGATTGTATATAGGGGTTAAACACTTGATAGTAGTTGTTGAACCCTAGTTTGTACTGATTTGTAGACGGTACAGGACTTGTACTTTATTATATACTGATATGTATATTAGTTTGATTTCACTACGTTCCGCATTTAAAAAAAATGTAGACCCTGTTTTATAATTGATTAATTAGTCCCAATGATGATTAAAAACATGGTTAGCGTCCGGGTCCCCACAACAGGTGGTATCAGAGCGATAGATCCTTGAGATTGAGATAGGAGCTAGTGAGAGGGGTAGAATGTGTTTTCTTTCCTGCTTTTGATTGCTAGCATAATTTACTGCTTTATAATGCATGTTTATCTGTTTATCTGACTTGATTTGAAAACATGTGTTATTGAGAACGAATCAGAGCCGATTCTGGATCAGCAGTAAGATGATCGGAGGAGGACTGAAATAGAACTTTGGGTTGGGATTGCTAATCCTTTTGATTTCAGATATGCCTCCGAGAAGGATACCAGAACAGGGGAGTACATCGAATCCTCCCATGGATGTGACCCCTACTCCAATGGAGAAATTATTGAAAAGATTTCAATCTTTCCGCCCACCGACTTTGAAAGGTACGTAGAATTCCGTGGAATGTGAAAGTTGGTTGGACGATAATGAAGCGATGTTCGAATCTTTTGAATATACTGAGGAAAAGAGGGTGAAACTGATAGGACACCAATTGCATGATGTGGCTAAACACTGGTGGATCACGACGAAACGGGCATTGGAACAACGAGGTACGGCCATTACCTGGAATGTGTTTTAGTCTGAATTTTATCTACGGTTCTTCCCAGTATCTTATAGGAAGGACAAGGGAGCTGAGTTTGCGAACTTGAGACAAGGACAGTTAAACATTGAGGACTATGTGGCTAAGTTCTCTACACTGCTGAGATTTGCTCCCCACGTAGCTGAACATGATGAGGCCGTTGCAGATCAGTTCATAAATGGCCTAAATCCTGAAATCTTTACCCTGGTGAATACGGTGAGGCCAAATAATTTTACCGATGCCTTGAATAGAGCCAAGGGAGCCGAAGCAGGTCTGATGAGACAGAGAGATGCTTCGTTTGTGCTTCCAGTATCGGGACAGCAACAACCACCTCCTCGATTCGAAGGTGGCAGTAGCAGTAGCAGGAAGAGGGATTTCTTGAGGACTAGAGGGAAGCAATTCAAGAAATCTGGAACTAGCTCGTCCAGTTCGAGTGGCTCTAGACAGACCGGTCAGGGCTAGAGCTATACAGGACCGTACTGTGGTATCTGTGGAGGGAGGCATTCCACAGATCAGTGCCGAGGAGTGGTTGGTAGCTGTCGTATTTGTGGACAGCAAGGACAGTTTGCTCGAGTTTGTCCCCAGAGGAGTGCCCAGGGATCGCAGGCAGCTGAGTCATCGGGATCAGTGGCTCAGGCAGGTCGACGACCATCTGCCGTTCATACTTTTCAGCCAGCACCGCCTACCCAGTCACAGCAGAGGCCAGGAGGGGGCCAGACAGTGAGCCAGCCTCCGAGAGAGCAGGCTAGAGTTTTTGCTTTGACCGAGGAACATGCACATGATGCACCTGACGATGTAGTTGCAGGTAACTGTTTTATTTCTGGTTATCCTGCATATGTACTGATTGATACTGGTGCATCTCATACCTTTATTTCTGAGAGATTTGCATTGAGTCATGCATTGTCTATTGAGTCATTGTCTGCAGTAGTGTCTGTCACGTCTCCGTTAGGGACAGGTTTGATGTCAGTGAAATCTGTTAAATCGTGTGTACTGCAGTACGATGGGCATACGATTGAATTAGACTGTATTGTGCTTGGTTTATCCGATTTTGATTGTATTGTCGGTATCGATATGTTGACCAAGTACCGAGCTACAGTCGATTGTTTCCACAAAATAGTTCGATTCAGACCTGAGATGGCTGAGGAGTGGAAATTTTATGGTAAGGGTTCTCGTGCCAGAATTCCTTTAATATCTGCAATGAATATGACTCGATTATTGCAGAAGAGAGCGGATGGATTCCTGGTATATTCAGTTGATTTACTGAAATCGAGCCCATCATTGGCGGATTTGCCAGTGGTGTGTGAATTTGCTGATGTCTTTCCAGCTGAGATTCCTGGATTGCCTCCGATTCGAGAGATATACTTCAGCATTGAATTAATGCCAGGAACAGTTCCGATTTCTAGGGCTCCTTACAGGATGGCACCGATCGAGTTGAAAGAATTGAAAGAACAGTTGGAGGATTTACTGGCCAAGGGGTATATCAGACCGAGTATATCTCCTTGGGGTGCTCCAGTAATGTTCGTGAGAAAGAAGGATGGGTCGATGAGACTTTGTATCGACTATCGGCAACTGAACAAGGCAACGGTAAAGAATAAATATCCATTGCCTCGTATTGATGATTTGTTTGATCAGTTGCAGGGTTCATCTGTATACTCCAAGATCGATCTGAGATCTGGATACCATCAACTGAGAGTCAGGGACTCTGATATCTCTAAGACAGCATTCAGAACCAGGTATGGACACTATGAGTTTATTGTCATGCCTTTTGGTTTGACGAATGCACCGGCGGTATTTATGGGATTGATGAACCGCGTCTTTCAGAAATATTTGGATGATTTTGTTATCATATTCATTGATGATATATTGATTTATTCAAAGAATATGATTGAGCATGTTAATCATCTGAGGACTGTTTTGAGCATTTTGAGGGTAGATAAACTGTATGCTAAATTGTCGAAATGCAAGTTTTGGCTGAAACAGGTTGTGTTTTTGGGTCACATTATATCGGGAGACGGTATATCAGTTGATCCCAGTAAGGTTGAAGCGGTGATTAGTTGGCCGAGACTTACATCTGTGCCGGAGATTCGCAGTTTTATGGGTTTGGCGGGATATTATCGTCGATTCATTAAAGATTTTTCGAGTATTGCCAAACCGATTACGCAGTTGACTCAGAAGAATGCTCCGTTTATTTGGGCAGAAGAGTGTGAATCCAGTTTTCTGGAATTGAAAAAGAGATTGACCAGTGCGCCTGTGTTAACGATTCCTTCAGCGGGGGCATGTGATTGCTTATGCCTCGAGACAGCTGAAACCCCATGAATCTCGATATCCAATTCATGATCTTGAATTGGCAGCCATAGTCTTTGCATTGAAGATATGGCGGCATTATCTCTACGGTGAGAGATATGATATATATTCTGATCATAAAAGCTTGAAATATCTGTTTTCGCAATCAGAGCTGAATATGAGACAGCGGAGATGGCTGGATTTACTGAAAGACTTTGATTGTGAAATCAAATACTATCCAGGGAAGTCCAATGCAGCAGCAGATGCGCTGAGTTGAAAGGTATGTGCACTATCCTTATCGACAATAGGTGTATCGAATTTGATAGAAGACTGCTGTTTGTCTGGATTAACTTTTGAAACAGATTGCTAGCCTCTGAGATTATGTGCGATTCGAGCTGAGCCGGCATTGATAGTGAAAATCAAAGAGGCACAGAAGGTTGATCAGAACATACAGAATAAGATTGCTATGGTCAGAGCGGGACATCGATCGGAATATCAGGTGAGAAATGGCATTTTGTATGTGAATAATCATCTTGTTGTGCCAAATGTTTCAAATTTGAGACAGCGAATACTGTCAGAAGCGCACAACAGTCGTTTTAGCATTCATCCTGGTGGCAGGAAAATGTATAACGATTTAAAGACACAGTATTGGTGGAAACAAATGAAATCTGACGTGACAAAATTTGTAGCCAAGTGTCTGAATTGCCAACAGGTGAAAGCTGAAAGAAAGAAACCAGGAGGATTGTTGCAGAGTTTGTCCATTCCTGAATGGAAATGGGATCACATTTCCATGGACTTTGTAACGCAGTTACCGAGATCCTCCAGATGTTGTGATGCAATTTGGGTCGTGATTGACAGATTGACCAAATCCGCTTGTTTTATTCCATACAAAATGACGTATAGATATGATCAGATGGCAGATATCTATGTCAAGGAAGTGATTAGATTGCATGGAGTGCCGAAGTCGATTGTTTCAGATCGTGATCCTCAATTTACTTCGCACTTCTGGCAGAGTTTGCAGCAAGCTCTCGGTACGAAGTTACATTTAAGTACCGCATATCATCCACAGACTGACGGACAGTCAGAGCGGACGATTCAGACAGTGGAAGATATGCTGAGAGCTGTGGTGCTTGATTTTAGCACTAACTGGCAAAATGCATTGCCTCTTTGTGAATTTTCGTACAACAATAGCTATCAGACGAGTATTGAGATGGCTCCATTCGAAGCGTTGTACGGAAAGAAATGCAGATCCCCATTGTATTGGGATGATATCTCTGAAGTTCCTGAGACTGGACCTGATATGATCAGAGATATGACTGAAAAAGTGAAACTTATTCAGAAGAAAATGAAGGCAGCCCAGGATAGACAAGCCAAATATGCCAACCTCAGACGACGACTGTTGGAATTTGAGGTAGGAGACCGAGTATTCCTAAAAATTTCTCCTTTCAGAGGTGTTGTCTGATTTGGCAAGAAAGGAAAATTGTCTCCGAGATATGTTGGTCCTTATGAGATTCTAGAAAAGATAGGAGATCGTGCCTATCGAATTGCATTACCGCCTTCATTATCTGGAATACATGATGTCTTTCATGTATCGATGCTGCGTAAATATCTTCCTGATGATTCTCACGTGATTCAGCCAGACGAGACCGAGCTGGATGAGACATTGAGTTATGTCGAGAAACCGATCCGGATTATCGATCGTAAAGAAAAACAGCTCAGAACAAAGACGATTTCTCTTGTGAAAGTTCAATGGACTCGTCATGGCGTGGAAGAAGCCACTTGGGAGACTGAATCAGATATGAAACAAGAATTCCCAACATTGTTTCACTGATGTAAATTTTATCCGACTTTAACTACATTCCTTCTTTATGATATGATTTGATTATCTGTGATTTCGAGGACGAAATAGTATCTTAGGGGGGGGGAGAAATGTAATGCCCGGAAATTTAATCCTAGTAATCTGTAATTATTGATTTATAATTTTATATGATTACAAAAGGATTAATCGGGACACGAAATAAGATTATATATGAAGGGTGCAATTTTGTGGACAGAACTAGTGGCGCCCGAGCGGTAAGAAATGACCTCCCGAGCGCCAAAGTTCAGTAGAATCACATCTTGGACAGAAGATGTGGCGCCCGGGCGGTAGTTTGTGACCGCCCGAGTGCCAGTGCGTGACAAGCCGAGTACTTGGACATAGTGTTCGGCGCCCGAGCTGTAGTTTTTGACCGCTCGAGCGCCGCCTGAATTGTATGAAAATGAGCCACGTTTCTTTACATGTAAGGTTGGATATATATTTACATAACTTAGTCCATTTGAACGAAAATCAGAAAGAAGAATCGAGAAAAGTTCCTGTATATGTGTTGAAAATCCTTACGCCTTTTCTGAGAAATCCGTCCGTCCAAATTGTAATCTGACTTCAGTACTGTAATCCTATCGACGTAGGCTACAACTTGACGTAAGTTTTACTACGTTTTGACATGTTTTGGAACTATGATATTGTCAGAATTGAATAGGATTCATATATGATGTTCTTGATATGTTAGAAATCGTAGAATCGAAGTCAGACTGAGAAACGGACTGATTATAGAATTGTTATGAATTTTTAGGGTATATTGATTTATACCAGACAGATTTGAATTATGATTGGATTACGGATTGTATTGGATATGGGTTATGGATTATAACTGTTATATGGTGATATGGTATTGACGGGGATACTGAGTTTGTACCGTTATGCCGATGATTTTGAATTAAATCCAGATTGACCAGATTGTTATTGATTTGAATGGTATATTGACATGAGATTGTTGATATTGTCATTGCCAGACAGACTGTGAATTCAGGACTTCGACTGAGCCAAAAACCGACGAAGAAAGGTATAAGTCAATGTGGTATTGGAGATCGACTTGAGTCGGATTAGACTTGAGTTTCCCTAAATCACATACTTTACTTTATTGCATTGTTATTTGAATTGATTTGACTGATATACTTGTTCTCTTGAATATAGATAGCATGTATCAAATGAGTTATCTTGTGACAGAAGTTCCTGATAGTGGTGGAATCGCCACGGGAACATTGCACGATGTCTCAAGATAAGGATATTAGCGATAGAGCTACAGTCCATGACGGATAGGTCAGGACACCAGATGTTTGGTTATATCGAGTAATAGGAATTGGAATTCTGCTATTATGGAATTCAATATAGGAACACCATATTTGGTTATATCGAGTAATAGGAACGGAGTTCCTTCTATTACGGAATTCGATATAGGAATACTATATTTGGAAACCGGGATCCCTAGACTAGGATTGAGTCTAGTCTGAATTGTAGAATTGCAATTATGTTTCAGATTTGGATACATATTACTGTTACCTGATTACATGCTTTATATTTGTTTATATGATTGCATGTTTCGTTGATTTATACTGGGATTTATTCTCACCGGAGTTATCCGGCTGTTGTCTTGTCTGTATGTGTACATGACAACAGGTGGGACATGATCAGGGTCCAGGAGATGAGGAGAGATCGTGATTAGAGTGGAGACTCCGGACTTGGATTGTATATAGGGGTTAAACACTTGATAGTAGTTGTTGAACCCTAGTTTGTACTGATTTGTAGACGGTACAGGACTTGTACTTTATTATATACTGATATGTATATTAGTTTGATTTCACTACGTTCCGCATTTTAAAAAAAAATTAGACCCTGTTTTATAATTGATTAATTAGTAAGAACATGGTTAGCGTCCGGGTCCCCACATGATGTAAATTCAAGTAGTTGAATTTATGATTTGAATAATAAATTCAAATGTTGAATTTATAATGTATTTAATTTATTAAGCTCAAAAGTTGAGTTGATAAATTAATAAATTAAATATGGTGGATAATATGTTTAATGGGCTTGTAGGGTACAAGTCCAACATATTAAATAATTAAAGTTTTAATGGACTTTGATTAAATTAATTAAACTAGTTGGACTAGCCCAATTAATAAAATCAAGTCCATTAATATTAATTATGTAATTAGGTTATTATTTAATTATAAATAATACAATAAAAGCAAAACCTAGCCCACCCACCAATCAACCTTACGTGAGCCTCCACAAAAAGGTGGAGGAAATCGGCCACTTGGTTTTGTAAAAGAAAAAAACATTGTGCCGTCTGTCAATTATTTTCTCTCCTACGCAAAATCTTCCATATTTTCTAGTGCAAATTGGAAGAGAACATACTATCTAGTCGTGGACTTGATAGAAGGATTTCTTTGAAGAAAGTTCGTAGGGAATCATCAAGAGCCAGATCTGTAATACCGGATCGGTTGGTGTCCAGTGAATTAAATTCACAAAGGTATAATTTTCTAAACATCCTATGTATGAATGTTTTTGTTAAATCATACGAGCGCCTAAAGCAAAATTATTTTTTTTTTCAAAATAAAATAAAATTTTAAAACTTCCGCTGCGTTTGGGAGCGTAGAAAACCGAGAACCAACAGTGGTATCAGAGCCAGGTTTTCTGAATCGTATGATTTTAAATTATATTGAATAATTTGTTTCTAACCACACAAGAAAATTTTCAGAAAATTGATGCACCATAAAATTATTTTTTTCGGAAAAAAAAAAAAATATTTTTCGCGATCTGCCCGGAACTGTTCAAGGCAGACCGCGCGCAGGGCTGCAGGCGCCGCGCGGAGGAACGCGCAGCGGGCGTGCGCAGCCTGCGAGCGCGGAGCGGCTCAGCGTGCGGAACGTCCGCACGCTGTGCGCCGCCATGCGCGGCGCAGCGTGCTGAGCGTCCGCACGCTGCGCGTGACGTTGCGCGCACCTGTGCGCGCCTGCGCGCACAGGTTGCTGCCACTGCCCGAAACGTTCGGGCAGCGAGGGCGGCTGCCCGGGATTGTCTCGGGAAGCGTACAAATTGATGGGCTTGAATTGTTTGGGCCCAGGGTGCAATTTTCTGATTTTTCAAAATTTTGGGCAAAATTGATATTTTTGAAAAATTGTTCAATTTTTATTTGAAAATTATTTTTTGGAAAATTAATAATTTTTTTGTAAAATAAATAATTAGAATGTGATTTTAATTATTTGTAGTAAAATTGAGTTTTACAAGAAATCAATTATTATTGATTTAATTGGAAATTAAATAAAGGTGTTTATTTAATTTGTTAAATTTTTTAATAATTGTGGTGGTTAGTGATAAATTATTAGATATATGATTTATCAATTAATTAAATTGTTTAATTAAATTGATGTTAATATTTGATATTAAATGCATGAAGGATGATCGAGAGCCTTGACCAATGTGTTAGATGTATGTTAGGATATTTTACTGTTTTTATTCATTTTTGTTAATATTTGATATTATTAAAGTGGACCTGGTTTATGGCCCGTTCCCACCCCATGAGATGTATCCCTTATGTGCCATGGCTATTTAAATGTAATTATTAGAAATAGTGGGAGATCAAGACTGGAAGATGGTGGGCCCGATGATCAAGATGAAGACATGTAAAATATTGGAAGCTTTTGTAATAGTTGCATTTGCATCCCTGCATTCACCTAGGTTTGGACCTGAATCCATGTATGGCTCACATGGATCTAATAGTGTAGGCGATCGATCATCCTTATTATTGTTGAATGTCATATTATGATATATGTGATATATAGTAGTATGCATGTATGTGTATTATTATATAATATAGTTGCATGAATCCGGCAAACATACAAACTCGTGGCACGGGTTTTTAAATTAAAATGATGAGACATTTTTTGAAATTAAAATCCCTCATTTTGAATAAGATTCAAAATTTATATCAAAGCGAAAAAGTAAAAACTAAAAGAGTTTAATTTTTCCTTTCCTTCCATCAACCGTGGTTGCATGTTGATCGCTACCTGCGGACAGTGTCTGGCTCATATTATTGGGGAGGCCTGTACGCCAGAAAGCTGTGACTTCCACCGGACATATGATGTGAATTGAGTGGAACTCCCATGACTTCGGCTCATATTATTGGGGAACTCATGGCGACCGTCTACTACAATTCAACATTGATGGGTTGGTTTGACACGTGAAAATAAACGGCGTCATATTATTGGCCCTTATTAAACGTGAGGCAAAACACGTGGAGGTTGCATAGGGATGCAATTGGACTCTACCTTTTAGAAATTATAATTGGCTGATATTATTCGGGATTATAATTGGCTAATTGGACTCTACGTGCCTACTAAGGAAATACGATTTCCCTTTTTCATCAGAGGGTGGTGGAAATGTCAAAATAGTAGGAGAGTAATTTATAAAATGAAATCCATATTTTATATCTTAGAACTATTTTTAAAATTATCTGTAACATTCATCTGTTTTCATTTTCAGTATATTTACAATGTCTACTCGTAACCCGCTTTCAATCATTCTCGATCAAAACAAATTGACTGGCCCTAACTATCATGACTGGTTTCGAAACTTAAAGATTGTTCTGAACTCCGAAAGGATTGCGTATGTGCTTGATAAGAAGCCACCTAAGGAGGCGGCTCCCAATATCAGTAGGGCTGAATTAGCTAAGCTTGAGCAACATTGGGATCATGATCTCCAAGCTAAGAGCTACATGTTGGCTTCTTTGTCGAATGAACTTCAGAGGAGGTTCGAGGAGGCGGTGAATGCTGCTGACATTCACCTTCATCTGAAAGAATTGTATGATGTACAAACTCGTTCAGAAAGACATGCGACTATTAAAGAACTCATGACTACACGCTTGCGAGAGGGGACTTCGGTCCATGAGCATGGTGTTAGGATGATTGGGCTCATCGAGAAGTTGGTGGGGCTTGACGTGGTTATACCTAGTGAGCTCTCGACTGACATTCTCTTGCTGTCTTTGCCTGCCTCGTTCGATGGATTTGTGGTTAATTTTGATATGAACAATCTTGAGGCCACCCTTGAAGAGTTGGTCAATATGCTTACTAATTATGAGGCCACAATTAAAAAGGAAAAGCCTGTTCTTCTAGTGGGTCCTTCATATGGTACGAAAAAGAGAGCCCCAAATAAAGGCAGTAAGCGTTCTGCCCCTCAAAAGAAGAACAAGCCCAACAAGAAGCCATACAAGAAATCCAAACCGGGGCCCACAAAGCCTGACAAGTCAGAACAAGTCTGTTTCCACTGCAACAAGCCTGGACATTGGAGGCGTAATTGCGAGGAGTATCTTGCCCAGAAGCGTTCTGGCCATGGTATGTTTTACATTGAAGTTAATGTTTCTATTAATTCCTCTTCTTGGGTATTGGATACCGGATGTGGTTCTCATCTATGCAATGATTTGCAGGTGATGGGAAGAAGCAAGAGGCTTAGAGATGGTGAGACCTTTCTACGACTGGGAAAGGGAGCAAGAGTTGCTGCCACTGCCATTGGAGACGTTACTTTAATTTTGGACAATAATTTTAAGTTGTTTTTGAGAGACGTTTTATTTGTTCCTGAATTGGTTAAAAATATTATTTCTATTTCTATGCTTGATAGGGATGGTTATTCTTGTGTTTTTGCTAAAGGTGTTTGCAATTTATACAAGAATGAATGTTTGATTGGAACTGGAGAATTGACAAACGATCTCTATAACTTAAAATTGAAAGATATTCCGTTAAACAATGTCCAAACGCATGCAAAAAGAACAACAAACAAAAGAAAAATAGAAGATCCAAATCCTGCACAAATATGGCACGCTAGACTAGGTCATATTTCTCAAAGAAGGATGCACAAGCTAGTGGGAGAAGGCATGTTTGACTTGTCAGACATAAATTCTCTACCAACTTGTGAGTCCTGTCTAAAAGGAAAAATGACTAAAACTCCATTCAATGGAAATGTGGAACGTGCGCATGGTCTACTGGATTTGATCCACACGGACGTTTGTGGCCCGCTAAGTGTTAGCACAAAATTTGGGCATTCCTACTTAATTACCTTTACTGATGACCATTCGAGGTATGGGTACGTTTATTTGATGAAACACAAATCTGAAGCATTTGAAAAGTTCATAGAATTCAGATCTGAAGTAGAAAATCAGCTAGAAAGAAGTATTAAGGCACTTCGATCTGATCGAGGTGGAGAATACTTAAGTGCTGATTTTTTGGGTTATCTAAAAGAGAATGAGATTCTCTCACAGTGGACTCCACCAGCAACACCACAATTGAATGGTGTTTCTGAACGTCGAAATCGAACCTTGATGGACATGGTTCGATCTATGATGGGATTCACTGAATTGCCTATATCGTTTTGGGGCTTTGCGCTTGAAACTGCGGCAACGTTGTTGAATAATGTCCATACGAAATCAGTGGATAAAACACCATATGAGATATGGATGGGAAAAACTCCCAAATATTCTTACATGAGAATATGGGGATGTCCTGCTTACGTGAAGCAGACAGTGGGAGACAAATTGGATAGTAGATCCACTTTGTGCTACTTTGTAGGATATCCAAAGAATTCTGTTGGATATTATTTCTATCATCCCAATGAAGCAAAAGTGTTTGTTTCAAGAAATGCCACTTTTTTGGAAAAGGAATTTCTATTAGATAGAAAAGGCAAGATGATAGAACTTGAAGAAATTCAAGATACTCCCTCAACTATAGAAGTTGAACCCATTTCCCAAGAACCAGTAGTTGAAGTACAAGCTTCTAGAAGGTCTGATAGGGTTATTAGACCACCTGCAAGATATACGCCTCTTCATGAACAAAGCCATGATGAGCATTGTGTTGGATGTGATCGAATGAATTTCAGAGAAGCAATATCTGATACTGATTCAACCAAATGGCTTGAAGCCATGCATTCAGAAATGGACTCTATGTATTCAAACCAAGTCTGGACATTAGTGGATCCACCTGAGGGAATCGTTCCCATAGGATGCAAATGGATCTACAAAAGAAAGCTTGGGGCGGATGGGAAGGTAGTGACCTTCAAAGCAAGACTGGTTGCAAAAGGATATACTCAAAGGCAATGAGTTGACTATGAGGAAACTTTTTCACCAGTTGCTATGTTTAAGTCCATTAGAATACTACTAGCCATAGCAGCATGGTACGACTATGAGATATGGCAAATGGATGTAAAGACTGCATTCCTCGATGGAGACATCAAAGAAGAAATTTATATGTCTCAACCCGAGGGATACACATCAGTAGGAAGTGAGCATAAGGTATGCAAACTTCAGAGATCAATATATGGTCTCAAGCAGGCATCAAGGAGTTGGAACCTCAGATTTGATAGCACTATCAAAGAGTTTGGTTTTGCAAAGAATCCTGAGGAACCATGTGTGTACAAGAAAGTTAGTGGGAGTGCAGTGACATTCCTAGTACTTTATGTTGATGATATCCTGCTCATTGGGAATGATGTAGGATTACTACAATCAACTAAAGTATGGTTGGCCAGTAAATTCTCCATGAAGGACATGGGTGAAGCATCTTATGTATTAGGAATACAGATCTATAGAGATAGATCGAAGAAGATGCTGGGACTCACCCAAGCCACCTATATCGATACCATTATAAAACGATTCTCTATGGAAGAGTCCAAGAGAGGATACTTACCAATGTGTCATGGTATTACTCTATCTAAAGCTATGTGTCCCAAAACTGATGAGGAGATAGAGATGATGACACGAATTCCATATGCGTCAGCCATTGGTAGTATCATGTATGGTATGATATCGACACGTCCTAACATTGCTTATGCTTTGAGTGTTACAAGCAGATATCAGGCGAACCTGGTCCAATGCATTGGAAGGCCGTGAAAGACATTCTTAAGTACTTGAGAAGAACTAAGAATTTGTTCATGGTCTATGGGGGTGGAGAATTAAAATTGGAAGGCTACACTGATTCTAGCTTCCAATGTGATGTAGATGATTCGAAATCGACCTCTGGTTTTGTATTCATGCTTAATGGTGCGGCTGTCTCTTGGAAGAGTTCCAAGCAAGACACCGTGGCGGATTCCACCACTGAAGTTGAATACGTTGCTGCATCAGCTGCAGCCAAAGAGGCAGTTTGGATGAGGAATTTTGTCCAAGAGTTGGGCGTCATTCCTAATGGAGTTGATCCAGTCCCGGTGTACTGCGACAACACTGGTGCCGTTGCGCAAACAAAGGAACCAAGGTCTCATCAAAGATCCAAACATATACTAAGGAAGTTCCACATCATCCGAGAGATTGTGGGAAGGGGAGATATATCACTTGAAAGAGTTGCCTCTGCAGATAATGTTGCTGATCCACTTACGAAGCCCTTGCCAGGACCATTGTTTGAAAAGAATCGCGAAGCAATGGGATTAAAGTTTATGGGTAGTTGGCTTTAGGGCAAGTGGGAGATTGTTAGAGTAGATGCCCTGCAAGTCAACTGTTGACTAGGGATTTTATTGACTCAAGTTGTAAATAACAATCTTTATTTTAATATAATTCATTATTTCATGGTTTGTTATACTTTATCTGTATACCCATGCAAACAGCATAGATAAAGTCCTTGATTATACTTTAATACAAATGAATCGTAATTCGATGTTGAAACTCATTTGTAAACGCTGCATATTCTAAATTTGTTCCTAGTCGATTCAGCCGCCTATAACATGGATAAAGGTCGCTTGAGCTCGAGACTAGCATCTGTGATGTTGTGTACTGCGTTTCTTGGTAAGGGCATAGAGATGTCCAAACATGCAGATGGGTAGTCATATGATGATTATACCGAACCACCCTCCCTCGGACTTTCCAAGTGGTTATCATTCATCGAGAGGATAAGTCCGTGGTTATGATTGTACACCATTAGTCCTTACGACCCGGGACAACACTGAGGCTCTATATGCTAGGGCTGTGCTTTGACTCGTTTACCGGCTCCAGGAGAGTCATCAGGTGGCGAGGTTGGGTACAGTTGCGACACATATAGGAGCCAGTGCATTGTAGTCGGGGATTCACCGCTCACCTACGGGTGTGGATATCCTATGTGATCAGAAGTAATAATAGTGCATGGAATCTCTGGCCAGAGTATGAGATGTACGTTAGAGAAGGAGTTCTCAAATAGTACACGCGATGCCACTATTATAGTTATCACATAGTTATCGAATTATTATGCAACCCTCGATGAACCAATGGTTGCAAATTTGATTGGGATATATGAGATGAAGGGACCGTACTGTACGTTAATCATAATCGACTGGTTCTTACAGGTACTATCAGTGATACCTAGGGGATCATGGGGTGATGCTACTAGACGCTCTTACCATGATCCGATGGGTACTATCAGTAATGAGTTCTGACATTCTTGATCAAGGTGTTGATGAAAAGAATGGGGCTAACTAGGGTAAGCCCGAATAAAGGATTCTGTCCTGAATCACAAAGAGTTGTGAACCCACGGCTAGCTGTATCCCTGAACTATTGAGGGTCACACAAGTACTGGATTGTTTGTTCCCGTTGAGAGAATAAATTCAAGAAGTTGAATTTATATTATATAGTAAATTCAAGGAGTTGAATTTATGATAATTAAATTTTGAGAGAATAAATTCAAGGAGTTGAATTTATAAAGTTTGAGAATTTAATTTATTAAACTCAAATGTTGGGTTTATTAAATATTAAATTTTGGAGGTGATGTAAATTCAAGTAGTTGAATTTATGATTTGAATAATAAATTCAAATGTTGAATTTATAATGTATTTAATTTATTAAGCTCAAAAGTTGAGTTGATTAATTAATAAATTAAATATGGTGGATAATATGTTTAATGGGCTTGTAGGGTACAAGTCCAACATATTAAATAATTAAAATTTTAATGGACTTTGATTAAATTAATTAAACTAGTTGGACTAGCCCAATTAATCAAATCAAGCCCATTAATGTTAATTATGTAATTAGGTTATTATTTAATTATAAATAATACAATAAAAGCAAAACCTAGCCCACCCACCAATCAACCTTACGTGAGCCTCCACAAAAAGGTGGAGGAAATCGGCCACTTGGTTTTGTAAAAGAAAAAAACATTGTGCCGTCTCTCAATTATTTTCTCTCCTACGCAAAATCTTCCATATTTTCTAGTGCAAATTGGAAGAGGAACATACTATCTAGTCGTGAACTTGATAGAAGGATTTCTTTGAAGAAAGTTCGTAGGGAATCATCAAGAGCCAGATCTGTAATACCGGATCGGTTGGTGTCCAGTGAATTAAATTCACAAATGTATAATTTTCTAAACATCCTATGTATGAATGTTTTTGTTAAATCATACGAGCGCCTAAAGTAAAATTATTTTGTTTTTCAAAATAAAATAAAATTTTAAAACTTCGGCTGCGTTTGGGCGCGTAGAAAACCGAGATCCAACACCAGAGTCTGGCCTGAAAAATTCTACCTGAATTTTAGGTGCTCAAAAAAATTCCGGTGAAATATTAGGCAAAAAATTAGGGTGGGAAAACATAGATTCCTCTATTGTATAAAAACAAAGAAAAATATTTTATTAGAAGTGATGTACTACATTTCATGTTGTCAACACTAATGCTAAAAACTAACAACATCTAATATAAGAAGTAAATGAAATTGTATTTTACTTCTAATCAGATGCATTTAGAACGCGTGAATTTATATCTAAAGACTTGAGGTTGTATGAGCTCGGGTTCTAAAAATACAGGATATTAAAATTCTATTAATGTTTTATAGAAAATTTATGCAACTTTAATTTTTGATATGGTTTGGATGCAATTTTACATATTCTATATCCATCACTTCATTTACATACCCACTCCACGAAAATGATCGACCAATGTTAATACATTACGAAGTTGATCAAATATTTCCCAAAAACGAAGTATTATGGGAAGCCGCGTCTAAAATAGTTACTTTATAAAACTTTGTGCTATCTTATAATATAACTTGGAACTCGATTATAATAGTAACTACTTTACAAATATTCACATTGAACTCATTTCGATCGATTCAAGCTTTATTATATGAATGCTCGTCATATTTAATTTGTATCACTTTTAAGTTATATTACTTATAAATGGTTGGTAAATTTGTGCAAATTCCATAAAAACATTTAATTTCATTACCTTAGTTCTTATGATTTCTTAGTTCAATGATTTGGAACAATTTGGCTGGGATATCAGGGAAATAAACGAATTAAAATCGCAACGAAATATCATAAGTAATATGAATGATTATTAAGATGAACATTAATTGTAGTGCTCAAATTCAGTATACGTATAACTCATGCATTTATTTAATTGTTAAATTTCTTATTTACATTTAACATGAGTCTTAGCCTTACCCGATTTATTTAAATACATTATTTTAAATCTATTTTTTTTTATGTTTATCTGATGCTCGTTAAAATGTTTTTCAAGTTTCATGTTTCAGGCGATTATTCGAAGCGGGATCGAGGAAAAGACCGGTGAAGATTTTGGTATTTTAAAATGTGGTATTTTTAATTTTTAGTCAAGAATGAGGCGTTTTCAATAATTTGTTAAGTTGTTAGTATTATAAAGCTTAATTTAATTATTAGGTGAATTTTATAATTTTAAAACTTTTAAAGTCTAGCACTTGTACCTCTTTATTTTTAATTAGAGATTGTGTTAAAGATAAGGAAGAGTCAGTATTTTAAATTAGTTGCTCATTAATAATTAAGCAAATTTTACTCTCCTTAATTTACTAAAACACACGCACACGCACACTTTTACACGCACATGTACATGACTAAACACACACACTGACTTCACAATCAGTTTTATTATTTTTTTGAGAGAACAAAACTAGGGTTCTAAGAGAAGAATAGCAGCCGCCCCTCTTCTAGAAATCCTGAGAGATTTAGTCGAGTTTTCTTCAAGATTTTTAGCGCCACGTTCGTCCCGGATCAATCCTCACGTCATCTCCGCTTCGGCATCGTCGTCACGGTATTTTTGAATATCATAAGGCACGTATAATCTCTCTTTTGCTGCGTCGATCATGTCATATTATGCGTTGCGTTATTTTATGCGTAAAATTCATATATGATGTTCATAATTGGAGCGGATAATTGACTGGATCGATTTTGAAGGAAAATTTTTAGATCTAAATCAAGTTTTTACTGTTCTTCTTAAAACTGCGAATTTTCGGTCATGAATCTGAGAAAACTTTCAACGTAAAAATTGTAGAACGTTTTGATACCTTCGATTTTATATAAAATTCGAAATATCTCTTACTATTTATTAAGGTTGAGTAGGTTAGAGTAACTTCTTTGGTCTGTTTTTTAAAATACCTAAAATACCCTTCACCCCCACTCTCTACATTACTAATTATATATATTAATAAAGTGTTAAAATATAAAAGCAAGTCACATGTAGTTTAGTGGATGAAGCCTATGTTTCTTAATCATGAGGTTGTAGGTTCAATTTTTGCTTGGGTCTTTTTTATTTTTTATTTTTAATTTATTTTTTAGTTCATATATCAAAATTATAATGTAGCAACTCATTATTTCTTATAAATATAATTTGATCCTCATTTAAATATAAATCAAATAAATTATAAAAATATATCGTACAAGCACGCAACGCGTGCGTCGTTGTACTAGTTTATATAAAAATTGAGTGAGTTATGACGCTTTTCGTGGGACTGCTCAAACTGTGTTTTCAGAAAATTATGTATTGATGTGTTCTCGAGATTTAATTGTTGCAGGCTTCGTTGGGAATCGACAGGTGATCGTTGCTACATCTAGGTATGCTTAGTATGATGATGGGTTGTTATTTGACGTGTCGCTTAGTGTCGATAGGCATCGAATACACTGGAAGCCGCAGGAAGTGTTTTGATGTCGAAATTTGAGTTTACGAATTTGTTTCTAGTTTATGGTGCGTTGATGTTTGAGACATTCTATGGAGTCGAGTATAGATCATAGTGTCCTAGGATGAGTCTCGAGGCATTGATCACGGCATGTGTAATCAAAATTTGGAGAGTATAAGTTTATGGGTCGCGGAGTCCAGTTTACTCGGCGCCCGAGCGCCATTCTTTCTGTCCGAGTGTTTTTCCCCGTAACCTCCGCGCCCGAGTGGAAGTTTGTTACTGCCCGAGCACGGACCCTGGCGCCCGAGCAGTATAGTTTCACCACTCGAGCGCCACCCCTGCTGTCCAAATATTTTGTTCCTGCTTCTTTTCAAGATTAATAGTAAGTGTATGTCTTTTATTGTTGGGAAATGTGCACACATCTTTTATAGATTGTTTGGGGTTCAATGTCGTGGGTTAGTACGATGATTTAATGAGGTCAAGGCGCGAGAGATCTAGAACGTCATAAGATATTTAATTACTTCGGTGGTAAGCACGGGTACCTACGTCTAAGCTATGAAATGTAAGTACATGTAATTGCGTTATTATGTGCAGCAGAGGCCCCGATCGAAGTCCAGCGGATCCCTCAACGCCAAGTAAGTATGTTGACGTGCAAAAAGAAAATATTTTATGTTTTTAAGGTATGCTAAATGTCTTGTGACCAAATTATGAATGGGTTTGGAAGTCGGTTAACGTGGCCGAGGACCTCTCTACCCCGTTAAATTATGAACGGGTTAGATCATGGTTCAAAAGCGTTAAATCATGAACGAGGACCAAGCAGCCCGTTAAATCATGAACGAGGATCTCATGTATGTGGCAGTGGATACGTCCCTGTCAGCCCAGTACTGTGGTTTTCTGATCAGGCGTTTATTATGTATGGGTCACTTGCTTTGAAACATGCCTCTACGCAAAATGAAGTCGTGTATGTTTAAGTATGATCAAGTATGCTAGCATGTTTATGAATGCTTTCAAGATAAGTCACGTCTATGTATATATGCAAGTTCAAGTTCATTTCAAAGCCAAGCTTCAAGTATGTATGTCCTATTTTAAAGTTGCATGTGGTTTTATTATGTAGTACTTGTTACTTTCAGTTTATACGTGTTGAGTCTTTAGACTCATTAGACTTGATCGATGCATGTGAGGATGTCTATGAGGAGACAGGAGGTGGAGACCAAGGAGCAGGCTTGGACTGAGTGGGAGGCTAGACCCGAGGACCGCCCACGTTATTTTAATATTTTTATGCAAGTTTAAAATACTCTGATTTTATGTTTTGGTGAGGGATGTTTGGAACAAGTATTTTGTTGGTAAATTTTATTGGTGATGGATGCTTTCCAAGATATTTTTAGGAGCGATAAGTTGACGACTGTATGGATGTTTTTATTTAAGAAAATTTTAAATTTTTCCGCAAATTTTAAGTAGCAAAAGTACGGTTCGTTACAGTTGGTATCAGAGCGGTGTTCTTGTAAAGGGTTACGTCTATTGCCAGTCGCAAGAAGCTCACGAAGTCACACCTCAAGTCTGTAAGTTTTAAAGTTTGGAATTTATGTTATGTAGTAGGCATTAAATTCTGATTTCAGCATGTGCATATTTTCAAGTTGTAGTACGTGCATCTTATGTTATTTATATCATGTTCATGCATATCGGGTTTACGTGTTAGGTAAATTGTTGGAACAGAATGCCTCCTAGACGTGTGGTTGATCGTGAAACAAGGGAAGAGGACAGAGAGGCCTGTAATGAGGAGAGTGCCAATCCTCCAGCTCCACCTCCAGACATGCAGGCACAGATGCTTGCAGGTATGACGCAGTTCTTTGTGCAATTTGCGGGGAACCAGGCTACAACAGCGGGTGTAGGGGCGAGGCCCCAACCGGAAGCAGTGTATGAGAGGTTTAGGAGGATGAGTCCAAAGGAGTTCTCGGGTACCACTGACCCGATGATAGCTGAAGGATGGATCAAATCCATTGAGATAATATTCGACTTTATAGAACTAACTGATGCAAACAGGGTTAGATGTGACACCTTTTTGTTGACTAGGGACGCTAGACTATGGTGGGAGAGCGCATCAGTGGCAGTGAACTTGCAGACTTTGTCTTGGACTGGATTCAAGGAAGTGTTCTTCCCCAAGTACTTCACTGAGGAAGTACGCTCCCGCCTGACCAGGGAATTTATGACACTGAGGCAGGGGGACAGCAGCGTGGCAGACTTTGTCAAAAAGTTTGAGAGGGGGTGTTACTTCGTACCCCTCATTTCGAACGATGTCCAGGCAAAGCTGAGACATTTCTGCGGCCAATCTTGCGCCGTGATGCGAGGGTAGCTGGCCCCACTTCTTATGCAGTCGTCGTATCTAGGGCTTTGGCGGCAGAACAAGACCAACGGGACATTGAGGCAGACAGTCAGGGTAGGGCAAGAGGCCCTATCAGGCTCCACCGCAACAGCATCATCGTCAGAGGCCTCAGTTCAAGAAACCTTACCAGGGGCAACCGGGAAGAAACCCTATCAGGGACCGCCGAAAGGCAAGGGTCCTATCCAGCAGCAGGGGGCACTTCAGAGGCCCGGTAATTTCCCAATGTGTCAGAAATGCAATCGCCAGCATCCCGGTCAGTGCTTATGAGGATGCGGGAAATGTTTTAAATGTGGAGCTACGGACCACATGTTGAAAGAGTGCCCACACTGGAAGCTGCCAACCCATGGGAGAGTATTCGCCATGCATACCCAAGAGGCGAATCCAGACACTACCCTTTTGACTGTTAATTTATTTAATTCAGTACATTATTTATTTCTTTGCCTTGCATGTCTAATTTTAATTGGGAATACTAGTGTTTTAGTTGGAATTATGGGTGTCTTTTGTTGCATGAGGTTTATGGTAGAATTTTCTGGATATAAGTTAGTTTGTTGTGCTAACGCATCTCAGGGAATATCTTCATTAAGAGATTAGCCACAACGGCACTGATAGGTTTATGAGCCACTCACTCCTTTATCTCAGAGACTTTCGCTAATCATCTGGACATCAAGTCCATTTGACTAGATATAAATTTTTCTGTGACAGTCCCATCCGGGGAAGAACTGTTAGCGACTAGCGCGATCAGAGACATTGATCTGAAATTGCAGGGCCATCTAGTATATGCGGATTTGATTCTACTGCCGATGCCAGAGTTCGACATTATTTTAGGAATGGACTGGCTGACGAGAAACAGAGTTCTGATTGATTTTCAGAAGAGGTCAGTATTGGTTAGACTGCCGGGCATGGAGCAGTTCATATTTGAGCCAGCCAGATGGAGAAGTTTCCCTCGCATGATCTCTTGCATGCAGGCTAGGAGACTTTTTTCTAAGGGGTGTCAGGCCTTCTTGGCCACCATTATTTCTGCACCTGACATACCCACTCTGTCTTTATCAGAGGTGTCAGTAGTCAGAGAATTCCCAGACGTCTTTCCAGATGACGTCACAGGCCTTCCACCAGAGAAAGAGGTGGAGTTTGCAATCGATCTTATGCCAGGCACTGTGCCAATCTCTAAGGCACTGTATCGATTAGCTCCAGCTGAAATGTTAGAACTCAAGCAGCAGATTCAGGAGCTTCTCGACAAAGAGTTTATCCGCCCTAGTTTCTCACCGTGGGGCGCACCAGTGCTCTTTGTGAAGAAGAAGGATGGAAGTATGAGACTCTGCATCGATTACCGTGAGTTGAACAAGGTAAGATCAAGAACAAGTACCCACTTCCTAGGATCGAAGACTTGTTTGATCAGTTTCAGGGAGCTACAGTGTTTTCTAAGATAGATCTTCGTTCAGGATATCACCAGCTGAAGATGAAAGATGCAAATGTGCACAAAACAGCCTTCAGGACCTGATATGGGCATTACGAGTTCATAGTAATGCAGTTGGACTGACGAATGCTCCAGCAATTTTCATGGACCTCATGAACCGAGTATTCCAGCCTTACTTAGACCAATTCGTTATAGTTTTCATTGACGATATTCTCATATACTCGAAGATTCATGATGAGCATAGCCAGCATTTGAGGATAGTGTTGCAGGTTTTGCAGAGTCGCAAGTTATTTGCGAAGTTCTGTAAGTGCGAGTTTTGGTTGCAGAAAGTAGCGTTCTTGGGTCATATTATGTCTAGCAGTGGTATTGAAGTGGATCCAGCAAAGGTAGCGGCCGTTAAGGAATGGGTTGAGCCAAAGAATGCATCGGAGATCCGCAGTTTTCTGGGTCTAGCCGGTTACTACCGTAAGTTCATTCAGGGATTTTCATCCATAGCAGTGCCACTCACTTCACTAACCAAGAAAAATGCTAAGTTTGTGTGGAGTGAAGAATGCCAGAAGAGCTTTGACACTTTGAAGCAAGCTCTTATTTCAGCGCCAGTGCTAGCAATGCCATCTGGGCAAGAAGATTTTGTGTTGTATACCGATGCATCTAAGCTCGGGTTAGGCGCAGTGTTGATGCAACAGGGTGGGTTATAGCTTATGCTTCCAGGCAGTTGAAAGTGCATGAGAAAAACTATCCGACGCATGATCTTGAATTAGCCGCAGTCGTCTTTGCGTTGAAGATTTGGAGACACTAATTGTATGGCGAGAGGTGTCAGATTTTCACTGACCACAAAAGTCTGAAATATTTCTTCACGCAGAAGGAGCTGAACATGAGGCAGAGACGGTGGTTGGAACTGGTGAAAGACTATGATTGTGAGATTAGCTACCATCAGGGAAAAGCTAATGTTGTGGCAGATGCCTTGAGAAGAAAGGTTCCAGTCATAGCTCAGTTAACAGTGCAGAGACCTCTTCAGTCTGAGATTCAGGGGTTTGGTTTTGGAAGTTTACCGTAAGGGCAGAGCACCAAGGCTGTCTAATCTGACAGTCCAGTCTTCTCTGCTAGACCGTATCCGGACAGGCCAGTCTTCAGATGAGCAGTTGCAGAAATGGAGACTGAAGGATGAAGCCAAGGGCAGTCTACTGTACACAGTGTCAGATGGTATTGTGAGATACATAGGTAGAATGTGGGTGCCTAGCGTTGATTCGATCAGACAGTATATTCTGACGGAGGCACATGCATCTATGTATTCTATTCACCCAGGAGGTACCAAAATGTACAAAGACTTGCAGATTCTGTATTGGTGGCCGGGGATGAAGAGAGACATCCGCAGATTCGTATCAGAATGTCTGACTTGCCAGCAAGTGAAAGCTGAACATCAGAGGTCAGCAGGGATGATTAAGCCACTCCCAATCCTCTGGGGCATTTTCCCCTCACGATATTCCCATTCTTACCCTCCTATTCGTAATTATGGAAATACGATCGTCGGGCTCCCATGGGACCGTCTCCCTCACGATATCTGCTACATTATCGAATTAATCGCAATTACTTCACTTCCTTCAAAGTTTTACAATCTCATCACTTTATAAAATCATTCATAACATAACATTTTTGTTTTTGAAATCAAGCATACAACATGTCTTTTAAATTTCTTCCTTAAATTGTAAAAATCCAACAGACATTTAAAAATCATTATTAAATCATGAACATTTTATAAACATTTAAAAATAATCATAATATCATAAAAATAGCATTTAGAGCACAGCCATGACGTTTACTAATTTCAAGTGTAAAAAGACCGTTTTACCCCTAGACGTAAAATTCCTCGATTTTGACTTTTATTGAATTCCTTGACTCCAACATGTCCCAAATAATTATTTAAGCCAAAATTAATTTTCCCACAATTTTATTTAGCTTAAATATTGGACTTTTTTCATTTATCTTTAATTAATTGTTTTAACGGTGTTTTGATCCCGAAAAATCCCAAACTTTAATATAAAATTCTTAAATTAAAAATTTAGTCTTTTTATATTATTTTAGCTCTTATGAACCACGACTCGACCTCCGTGAGCCATGTTTCAATTAATTTTATTCTAGAAACCCTATTATGACACATAAACTTTGACCCCGAGCCATCTTTCGATTTTCTCGAGTCACCCCCAAACCAAGTGGATCCAAACCCTGACCAACCCACTAGAGTACCCTACTGGGCCCTTAGAACACTTAGAAACCACACCAATTCAAAAACCAAAGCCCTAGACCTAACCCCTGCATGGCCGAGAACTCCACCTTGATGTAGGACTCTCCTTGCTTCTCTAGGACTTAGCCAACCGACCTAGCCGCTGAACCAACATATTGTGCACTCACCTAGGACCCTAAGGACGCACCCTAACCCAGCCTAAGCCCACTTGGCCGAGCCCCTCTACCCCTGCAATCCTGCACACATCTGCGCAGTATTGAAGACACACGTGGGTAGGAGTCCTTGCTGTCAAGGACTCCTCCCAACCCACTAGCTCGAGTCCTAGCATGGCTAGGACTCTTCCCTAGACACAAAAAAGTCCTTAGCCAGGCCCTGGTCCAACTGAACCCAACCCAAAACCCTCACTATAAGGAAACCGATCCCTATGACCCTATGACAGCCGAAATTGATTCCAGCTTGCTTTGCTTGTTTTCCTTCGACTTTGGTGATTAGGGTGTGTGTGTGTGTTAGGACCAAAAATCATGTATAAACATCACCTGTGCAAGACCTATGATCATGTCAGCCCCTTTACATAATAAAATCATGAATTTGCATCAAAAACTCAAGTTTCCCCATGTGTGCATTCAATATTCCGAAAATAATCATAGAAACTTTATGCTTTTCATACACACGATATTTAAAATGATAATACGATGTGATAGATGAGAAAAGAAGATATATGGCGTGCCTTTGTGTTATATACGCACAAAAAACTGTTGACGACGAAGAACGGAGCGAAACCTTGGCTTGTTTCTCCTTGAATCCTTCGAAAATCCCTTCAACTTTGAGGTGAGAGTGTGCCGTGTGTGCTGTGAGTTTTGGGGAGAGTTTTCTGAATTTTAAAAGGTGGGAGCCGTGTAAAAGAGGGTAGGGTTTTAGTTGATTAGTATATTAAATAGCTAATTAGGTACGAACAAAGCTTTAGGCCTATTAAGCCTCGAAATTAAGCTCATTAGTCGTAATTAGAATTTAATACAATATTATAAAATTTTTTGTTTAAATAAATTTGTGAACTTATTAGCTGGGTTGCCAAAAAGCTCGCAGTTTTATTGAAAAACTCACACCGATAAAATTTACGTCCCGGAGTGTATAATCACCTCAAAACCCCTTAAATTCAAAAATATGGAAAACCATCAACTATATTTTAAATAACTAAAAATAATTATTTAATAAAAACATTTTACGTTTTTTCAGCCATCGGTCTCCGTTGCTCGATCGCAATATGAATATTCCTTAAAAATACAATTTTATGCATGATGACAATAAAATCCTATTTAACATATAAGCATGTAGGTCACATAACCAATTAGCAATTAAAATCAATTATTTACTCAGTTTCCATATTTCCTAGATTCGCATGCAGTTGGATTATGTCTTTAATTTTGGACCTTACAATTCCTCCCCCCCTTAAATAAAATTTTGTCCTCGAAATTAGAACTTACCGAATAATTCTGGATAGCGACCCTTCAATTCCCTCTCGATTTCCCAAGTAGCTTCCTCTTCCGAGTGATTCAGCCACTTGACCTTGACCATGGGAATGACTTTGTTTCGCAATGTTCTTTCTTGCCTTGCTAAGATCTGGACAGGTCCTTCTTCATATGTCATATTTGGAGTTTATTGAAGAGGTTCATAATTTAGTACATGTGGCGGATTTGACATGTACTTCCACAGCATCGAAACATGGAACACATTATGAACTCCAGAAAGTGTTGGTACTAATGTCACTGTATAAGCTAGTGTCCCAATCCTCTCCAAAATCTCAAACGGACCTATAAATCTTGGATTAAGTTTGCCTTTCTTGCCAATGCGCATAACACCCTTCATAGGTGCTATTTTCACAAATACATGGTCACCCACTTCAAACTCTAAGTCCATACATCTTTTGTCTGCATAAATCTTTTGTCGGCTTTGTGCAGTCTTCATTGTCTCACGGATTTTGACCACAAGCTCGGCAGTCTCTTCAATCACATCCAAACCAATATCTATTCTTTCCCCAACCTCGTCCCAATGAATAAGAGACCTACATTTTCTTCCATAAGATTCCTCAAAAGGAGCCATCTCGATTGATGATTGGAAACTATTATTGTAGGTGAACTCCACTAGGGTTAATTTTGGTTCCCAACTGCCTTGGAAATCAATAACACATGCTCGCAGTAGATCTTCCAAAATCTGTATAACTCTTTCTGACTGAACATCAGTTGAAGGATGGAATGATGTACTGAATAATAACTTGGTCCCCATCGCTGCATGCAGACTTTTCCAAAAATATTACGTAAATCTCGGATCTCTGTCAGAAACAATAGATAATAGAATCCCATGCAGACGAACTATCTCCCGAATATATAACTCTGCATACTGAATCATGGTGAATGTCATCTTAACAGGTAGAAAATGCATTGATTTCGTAAGACGATCCACTATCACCCAAATGACATTCAATCCCTTAACGGTATTTGGCAATCCCACTACAAAGTCCATAGTGATATTGTCCCATTTCCACTCGGGAATAAGGAGTGGCTTCAATTTCCCCGCTGGTCTCTGACGCTCTGCTTTGACTTGCTGACAAGTCAAACACTCAGAAACAAATCTCATAATGTCCCTCTTCATGCCCGGCCACCAATATAACAACTGCAAATCTTTGTACATCTTCGTACTTCTCGGATGGATGGAGTAAGACGTCTCAAGGGCTTCCTTCATAATAAGATCTCTCAAAGAATCGTAACTAGGAACCCATAGTCGATCTCAATAACGAACTAAACCATCCGCCACTGCATATAAATTCCGGCCCTTGGCTTCATCTCTAGCTCTCCACTTTTGCAACTGCTCATCAGTGGACTGTACATCCCGAATTCTATCTCTCAAAGTCGACTGTACTGATAATGTGGCAAGATTAGGGGCCTCACCCCTAGCATACAATGTAAGCTCAAACCGCTGTATCTCGGACTGCAACGGTCTTTGAAGAGATAATTGAGTGATAACTGCTGTTTTTCTACTCAATGCGTCTGACACTACATTAGCTTTTCCCGGATGGTAGCTAATGTCACAATCATAGTCTCTTACCAACTCAAGTCATCTGCGCTGTCTCAGATTCAATTCTTTTTGGGTGAAGATGTATTTCAAACTCTTATGATCGGTGAATATCTTGCACTTCACCCCATAAAGGTAGTGTCTCAAAATTTTTAGTGCAAAGACTACTGCTGCAAGCTCAAGATCATGTATAGGGTAGTTCTTCTTGTTTTCTGCTGTCTTGACGCATAGGCGATAACTCGGTCGTTTTGCATCAGAATTGCGCCCAAACCAAGTTTAGAAGCGTCGGTATAAAGAACATACTCTCCTTGCCCTGATGGCATAGATAACACTGGCGCTGATATCAAGAACATACTCCCCTTGTCCTGATGGCAAAGATAACACTGGCGCTGATATCAAGGCTTGCTTCAACTTGTGAAAATTGTCTTGGCACTCGGGTCCCCAAAAAAACTTTGCATTTTTCTTTATCAAGGCGGTCATAGGTACCGCTATAGATGAGAACCCCTGGATAAACTTGCGTAATAGCCTGCTAGTCCCAAGAAGCTCCGAATCTCGATAACACTCTTCGGCACTGGCCACTCTTTCACTGACTCAACTTTACTTGGATTGACCTCCACTCCACTACTTGAAATGATGTGGCCTAAGAATTCCATTCTATAAAGCCAAAACTCGCACTTGCTGAATTTTGCATATAGCTTCCTTTCTTGTAGAATTTGCAGCGCTGTCCTCAAATGGCGACTATGCTCCTCTCTGCTCTTAGAATAGATCAATATTTCATCAATGAAGACTATAATAAACTGATCCAGATACGGCTGTAATATACGATACATGAGATCCATGAATATCGCTGACGCATTGGTCAACCCAAATGGCATGACCATAAACTCATAGTGCCCATATCTCGTGCGAAATGTCGTCTTGTGTCCAACTGACACTTTTACTTTCATTGATGATATCCAGATCACAAATCAATCTTAAAAAATATCGATGCTCCTTGCAACTGATCAAATAAATATTCAATTCTTGGCAGTGGGTACTTGTTTTTTATAATGACCCTATTAAGCTCTCTATAATCAATGCAAAGACGCATACTACCATCTTTCTTGTTCACAAATAATACCGGTGCGCCCCATGGAGAATAACTAGGGCGAATAAAACCCTTTTCTAGCAATTCTTGGATTTGATCTTTCAATTCCTTCATTTCAGCAGGTGCTAGACGATAAGTTGCTTTTGATATAAGAACTGTGTCCAGCATTAGATCAATAGATAATTCCACTTCAAGATCGCGTGGAATGACAGAAACGTCCTCGGGAAAGACGCTAGGAAAATCTCTGGCAATATCAACATCTTCTAACTTCTGACTGATAGATGCATGTGTGGTGGTGACACATGCTAGAAAAACTTGGCATCCCCGTTTAAAAGGCTTCCTCGCACATAGACAACAGATAATGTGTGGCATTTTCTTGTTTCTCGCCGCCTCAAAGTCAAAAAGTTTACCACTAGGCGGTCGAATAGAAACTGTTCGGTGACGAAAATCAATCGAAGCTCCATTTGCTGATAACCAATTCATGCCGAGTATAATATCAAATTCGGGCATAGTAAGAACAATAAGATCTGCCCGCACCACATCCTTGAATAAACGAAGCTGCAGATTCTTGACAATCTTAGACGTGAGCATTTGATCACCGGATGGAATAGAAACTTTGAAACCCAAACCCATATCTTGAGGAGTAATATTCAGTCTTTTGATGAAGGTTTTAGATATAAAAGAATGTGTAGCTCCCGAATCTAGCAGTTCATAGGTAGCCACACCTAGAATGATGATGCTCCCTGCGGCGAAAATGTCTTCTAAATCTTTTAGTGATGAAACTTAAGGATTTAATATCATTAATTCCCAAAGTTATATGAAGATTGCGTGTTGAACTTGAGCATTTCTTTGAAAAATTGCATTTTAGCCCTTCAATTTTTCGAACTTTGCACTTTAGTCCCCAAAATTTGGATATTTACAATTTGGCCATTATGTTTTCGAAAATTTTCATTTTAGTCCCTTATAATTTCAAAAATTACAATATGTTCCTTAAGAATTCGGTAATTGCATTAAACCCCCTTGCCTTTTGGTTAATTGCGTTTTGGCCCCTTAATATCGAACATTACAATTTAGACCTCAAATTTTCAAAACTTGCATGGTGACCTCTCCCATAAATTTCGAAACCCCAATCCAACCATTGTTATGATTTCCTTTAAATTTTGGCCCTCAAATTTTTGTTTGGAATCACAATAAAATATGGCACAAAATTAATATCATTTTCTATGGTTCCTAAAATCGTAATTTAAATCCAACTAAGTATAACATGCAACCTAATTTCTACTAGGTTAACTCTTGTTCCCAATTCGATTTAGATAACCAATTTAACATTTCTTGCAATAATAAGCGATATAAAAATGTTATATGACTAGGTTACCCGTAATGAGTGTAGTGTCTGCCTCTTTCTCAGCCTCCTCGGCATTCATAAATTAACTCATGCCGTAGTAGTTGCTTTCTTCTTTGGGCAAGCGATAGCTTTGTGTCCAGCCTCCTTGCAATAGAAACATTTAAATGATCCACATTAACATTTGCCAAGATGTAGACGGTTGCACTCCTTGCATGGTTGCCTCTCAGCAGGCTTTGGTGCTCCAGGATTTTGTGTCTTTGGTGGTGCTGGCTTCTTGACTGGACCTTGGGGCTTTTGAGGCCCTTGAGGTCTAGGAGGACCCGTAAATGGCTTTTTATTCGGCTGATTATTATTCTGAAAGTGCTGCCTCTTGCGCTGAATCTCAAAATCGATGTCCTTCAAAGACTGTTAAGACTTGAAGGCATAGGTGACGACAGTAGGATAATCCAAAGGACGCATCATCATAACATTATTTCAGATGGTAGGACGTAGACCATCCATAAAGTGTCCAAGCTTTTCTTCAGCATCCCTGGCAATAAGGGGTACAAAATGACAACACTATCAAACTTCTTCACAAACTCAACAATAGTCGAGTCTCCCTGACGGAGGCTCATAAACTCTCTTCAGCCGCCCTCTAACGTCAGCAGTAAAATACTTCTCATAGAATAATATCTTGAATTTAGCCCAAGTAAGTGTAGCAAGGTTAACACTGTGCTCGGCTCCTTCCCACCACATAGAAGCATCATCTCTAAACAGATAAGTAGTACACCTCACACGGTCAGCATCTCCCATATCAAGATAGCGAAAGTGTAACTCCAATGAACGAATCCAACCCTCTGCAGCAAAAAGATCGGTAGTGCCAGAAAATTCCTTTGGCCCTAGCCTCCGGAACTGCTCAAAAATATCACGATGTGGCCTAGGTGGCTGTTGTCACTGCTGTTGTTGCATTTGCTGCAACTGCTGCTACTGCTCGAAGATACGAGCCATCCCCTCTAATGCACGAGTAGCAGGATCCCCTGGTGGTGGTGGTGGAGGTCCATTTCCTTGATGATTCACACTGTTCTCTTCCTGATTCTCAATAACGGGGGCACGTCTAGGAGGCATTTTAACTGAACGTTTTCCAAATTCTAACCTAACCAACATGCATTTAAATCTGAGTTTTCCTAATCATGTGACATATTCTAATTCATTTCGCAATTTAAGCATGCAAAGCATATATACCCAAAACGCGAGTAAACATACAACATAGACATATCATTCATGTAATCATGCAGATAACATCATATTAAATCATGTAAAACATGTAAAACTTACAAATTGAGGCTTGACGACTTATCTTTCCGAAGCTGATGATGGCACAACCCTTTACAGGACCTTTGGTCTGATACCAACTGAAACATCTGCTCTTTTTATTGCTTTAAAAGTAGTAGGAATTTTATTTTCACTCATTTTCGGCCTTGTGCACATAAAATATTTTACAAAATATTTTACCATTCAAAATAAAACATCAACCAACTAATATTTTAAAAATCAAGGGAAATAATCACAAAAATGAAATCATCGCATATTTTACCAAACCTAAAAAGCAATAAATTTGAAAAGTATAGCCCATACTAAACCTCTCAAAAATCTCTCAAAACATAAATAAATAGTCTTAAAATCTTTAACGTATATCTTGAATCATAGATGCGGAAAAGTAAAAGCGCCGCTCCCCAGGTTGTGTGCACCTTCAGTCCAGTCAAATCATCCATCAAGACCTCTCTCAAACTCACCTGCATCCATCACACCTAGTCAGTCTAAAGACTCAACACACTCTAATCTTTATAACAAATAATACAAATAAAATCACATGCAACAGTGAAAATACTTTTATGTAAAAATAACATTTTCATGACATGCAAACATAAACCTTAACTTTATCCTTTTTCCTCAGCATTACATAACATTAAACATTTACCTTTTCCTTTTCCTTTGTTGAATTCAGATAATTAATTATGACTTTCCTTAAAACTAAAAATTCGATGGATCCATCTACATGTAACCACAGTACTGGGCGGCGGGGACATGAGCGACACTCTCACCGGTCAACTAAGCCTTGGCCTATCCTCTTTCGAATAGAAATACGGTTGTCGGGGCTCCCTCTGGGGCCTTTTCCCATAAGTTGGCTCCCTCTGAGGCCTTTTCCCCTCACGATATTCCCGTTCTTGCCTTTACCTCGTTTCCTCATATTCGTAATAATGGAAATACGATCGTCGGGCTCCCACTGGGACCGTCGCTCTCATGATATCTCCAACATTCTCGAATTAGTCGCAATTACTTCACTTCCTTCAACGTTTTACATTCTCATCAGGTTATAAAATCATGCATAACATTACATTTTTATTTTTGAAAACAAGTATGCAACATGTCTTTTAAATATCTTCTTTAAATTATAAAAATCCAACAGATATTTAAAAATCATTATTATATCATGAACATTTCATAAACATTTAAAAATAAGCATAATATCATAAAAACAGTATTTGGAGCACTGCCATGCAATTTACTAATTTTATGTGTAAAAATATCGTTTTACCCCTAGACGTAAAATTCCTCGATTTGGACTTTTCTTGAATTCTTTGACTCTAACATGTCCAAATAATTATTTAAGACAAAATTAATTTTCCCATAATTTTATTTAGCTTAAATATTTGACTTTTTTCATTTATCTTCAATTAATTATTTTGACGGTGTTTTAATCCCGAAAAATCCCAAAATGTAATATAAAATTCCTAAATTCAAAATTTAGTCTTTTTATATTATTTTAGCCCTTATGAACCGAGCCTTTTTTCAATTAATTTTATTTTAGAAACCCTATTATGACACAAATTTTGACCCCGAGCCATCTTTCGATTTTCTCGAGTCACCCTCAAACCAAGTTGATCCAAACCCTGACCAACCCACTAGAGTACCCTACTGGACCCTTAGATCACTTAGAAACCTCACCAATTCAAAAACCGAAGCCCTAGACCTAACCCCTGCATGGCCGAGAACTCCACCTTGGTGTAAGACTCTCCTTGCTTCTCTAGGACTTAGCCAACCGACCTAGCCCCTGAACCAACATATTGTGAACTCACCTAGGACCATAAGACGCATCCTAACCCAGCCTAAGCCCACTTGACCGAGCCCTTCTACCCCTGAAAGCCTGCACACATCTGTGCAAGATTGAAGACACACGTGGGTAGGAGTCCTTGCTGTCAAGGACTCCTCCCAGCCCACTAGCTCGGGTCCTAGCATGGCTAGGACTCTTCCCTTGAGATAACCAAGTCCCTAGCCAGGCCCTGGTCCAACCGAACCCAGCCCAAAACCCTCACTACAAGGAAACCGATCCCTATGACCCTATGACGGCCGAAATTGCTTCCAGCTTGCTTTGCTTGTTTTCCTTCGACTTTGGTGATTAGGGTGTGCGTGTTAGGACCTAAAATCATGTATAAACATCACCTGTTCAAGACCTATGATCATGGCAGCCCCATTACGTAATAAAATCATAAATTTTCATCAAAAACTCAAGTTTCCCCATGTGTGAATTCAATATTCCGAAAATAATCATAGAAACTTTATTCTTTTCATACACATGATATTTAAAACGATAATATGATGTGATAGATGAGAAAAGAATATATATGATGTGCCTTTGCGTTATATACGCATGAAAAACCGTTGACGACGAAGAACGGAGCGAAACCTTGGCTCGTTTCTCCGTGAATCCTCCAAAAATCCCTTCAACTTTGAGGTGAGAGTGTGCCGTGTGTGATGTGAGTTTTGGGGAGAGTTTTCTGAATTCTAAAAGGTGGGAGGCGTGTAAAAGAGGGAAGGGTTTTAGGTGTTTAGTATATTAAATAGCTAATTAGGTACTAACAAGGCTTTAGGCCTATTAAGCCTCTAAATTAAGCCCATTAGTCTTAATTAGAATTTAATACAATATTATCAAAGTTTTTTAATAAATAAATTTGTGAACTTATTAGTCGGGTTGCCAAAAAGCTCGCATTTTTATTGAAAAACCCACACCGATAAAATTTACGTCCCGACGTATATAATCACCTCAAAACCCCTTATTTTCAAAAAAATGGAAAACCATCAACTATATTTTAAATAATTAAAAACAAATATTTAATAAAAACATTTTCTTTTTTTCAGCCCTTGGTCTCCGTTCCTCGATCGCAACTTGAATGTTCATTAAAAATACAATTTTATGCATGATGAGAATAAAATCCTATTTAACATATAAGTATGTAGGTCACATAATCAATTAGCAATTAAAATCAATTATTTACTCATTTTTCATATTCATAGATTCACATGCAGTTGGATTACGTCTTCTAAATTTTGGACCTTACAATTTTGATATCAAATCGAAGAGCACACAGAGTGCACATATTTCCAGATAACAAGACTATATGTCGTAGAATTAAAAATAATAGAGGATGACGGGTTTTGTGACAGAATTTTCATAGATTGTGCGGTTATACGATAAAAATCATATCTCCCTCGTTTTTAATCAGAAAATTACTTTCCTATTGAATTAAAAATAACACAGAGTATTACAAATCATATGTTGAACACATTCCTATAAAACCAACCTATAATTCGCAGAATTTGAAGTAACATAGGGTGATGGATTTTGTGACACTGATCTTTCACAGCTTGTGCGATTTTATGATAAAAATCATAACTCCCTCGTTTCTTATCAGGAAATTACGAATTTGCTATCGAATCGAAGAAAACACAGAGTGATAAATCATATGTGAACACGTTTCCAAAAAACCAACCTATAAGTTGCAGAATTCGAAATAACAGATGGTGACGAGTTTTGTGACACAAAAATTTCACAGCCTGTACGGTTTTACGATAAAAATCATATCTCCCTCAAGAAGAGCGATAGGCCCTCCCCAAAACGTGACTAACTTGTGACTCCAGTCCCTTGAAACTTTAAGTCCCAACGTATACAGCCCCATAACACCTCAAACTGGCAGCCCCTTACAAAATAAGTCAAGAAAACTTGAATTGCATCAGAGTGTATGTGTATTTCATGTGGGGATCCGGACGCTAATCAAGTTCTTAATCATCATTGGGACTAATTAATCAATTATAAAACAGGGTCTAATTTTTTTTTTAAAATGCGGAACGTAGTGAATCAAACTAATATACAAATCAGTATAAAAGAAAGTACAAGTCCTGTACCGTCTACAAATCAGTAAAACTAAGGTTCAACATCTGAATATCAAGTGTCAAAACCCTATATACATCCAAGTTCGGAGCCTCCACTCTAATCACGATCTCTCCTCATCTCCTGGACCCTGATCCTGTCCCACCTGTTGTCATGTACACATACAGACAAGACAACAGCCGGATAACTCTGGTGAGAATAAATCCCAGTATAAATCAACGAAACATGCAATCATATAAACAAATATAAAGCATGTAATCAGGTAACAGTAATATGTATCCAAATCTGAAACATAATTGCAATTCTACAATTCAGACTAGACTCAATCCTAGTCTAGGGATCCCGGTTTCCAAATGTGGTATTCCTATATCGAATTCCGTAATAGAAGGAACTCCGTTCCTATTACTCGATATAACCAAATATGGTGTTCCTATATCGAATTCCGTAATATGAGAATTCCAATTCCTATTACTCGATATAACCAAACATCTGGTGTCCTGACCTATCCGTCATGGACTGTAGCTCTATCGCTAATATCCTTATCTTGAGACATCGTGCAATGTTCCCGTGGCGATTCCACCACTATCAGGAACTTCTGTCACAAGATAACTCATCTGATACCTGCTATCTATATTCAAGAGAACAAGTACATCAGTCAAATCAATTCAAATATCAATGCAATAAAGTAAAGTATGTGATTTAGGGAAACTCAAGTCTAATCCGACTCAAGTCGATCTCCCAATACCACATTGACTTATACCTTTCTTCGTCGGTTTCTGGCTCAGTCGAAGTCCTGAATTCACAGTCTGTCTGGCAATGACAATATCAACAATCTCATGTCAATATACCATTCAAATCAATAACAATCTGATCAATCTGGATTTAATTCAAAATCATCGGCATAACGGTACAAACTCAGCATCCCCATCAATACCATATCACCAGATAACAGTTATAATCCATAACCCATATCCAATACAATCCGTAATCCAATCATAATTCAAATCTGTCTGGTATAAATCAATATACCCTAAAAATTCATAACAATTCTATAATCAGTCCGTTTCTCAGTCTGACTTCGATTCTACGATGTCTAACATATCAAGAACATCATATATGAGTCCTATTCAATTCTGAAAATATCATAATTCCAAAACATGTCAAAACGTAGTAAAACTTACGTCAAGTTGTAGCCTACGTCGATAGGATTACTGTACTGAAGTCAGATTACAATTTGGACGGACGGATTTCTCAGAAAAGGCGTAAGGATTTTCAACACATGTACAGGAACTTTTCTCGATTCTTCTTTCTGATTTTCGTTCAAATGGACTAAGTTATGTATATATATATCCATCCTTGCATGTAAAGAAACGTGGCTCATTTTCATGTATTTTGGTCGGCGCTCGGGCGGTAAGAAAATACCGCTCCAGCGCGGCACTTTCTGTCCAAGAATTTCTCTAATGCACTTTGGCGCTCGGGCGGTCACAAACTACCGCTCGGGCGCCACATCTTCTGTCCAAGACGTGCTTCTATGGAACTTTGGTGCTCGGGCTGTCATTTCTTACCGCTCGGGCGCCACTAGTTCTGTCCAAAAATTGCACCCTTCATATTTAATCTTATTTCGTGTCCCGATTAATCCTTTCATAATCATATCAATTATAAATCAACAATTACCGATTACTAGGATTAAATTTCCGGGCATTACATTTCATGTCAAAACTATGCAAAAAAGATACCATATAATAGATCAAAAGATATCTCATACATAAACACACAAACCAACATATTATGATGTGAATGATGAGATAAATGAGATATTGGGCGTGCCTTAACGTTTATGTGCTCAAAAACCCGAAAATATGCGCGTAGGATTTGCACTGGAGAAGCGGGGAAGGAACTTTCTTGAAAACCTATGGAGAATTCGAGACCTGTCATATAATAGCATAACGTGTCAAAACATGTCTCATCATATCATCATATACATATACATTTTCTTTAATTGAATTCAGTTCAATAGTCGTGACTTTTGTATCAGTCCTATTCGATGGATCCATCTAGATATAACCACGTACCAGGGGGACGGGGACATCATCGACACTCTCACCCATCAACCGAGCCTTGTCCTATCATTATATCATCATATCATGTCAATGGAAATACGATCATCGGGCTCCCTCTGGGCCCCTTCTCCCGTAAACGACCTCCCTCAAGGGCCTTTTCTCTCACGATATACATATATGGTCAAGCAAAACCAACTCCCATCCTTCAAAAACATCATCATTTTTATCACTTATCTAAATCATGCATATACGTAATTTTTCCTTAAAATCAAACATACAACGTATTTTCATAACTACGTAAAACGGCGTGTAATAGGTAGCATAAACGTTTAAAACATGTCAAATTGTTCTCAGGGAGCTGCCAGGACTAAAAACTCAACCCGGGTGCAAAATGACAATTTTGCCCTTGGAAACCCAAAATGACTGTATTATCCCTGGGCATCAAAATTTCGACTCGAAACCTACCAAAAACATCAAAACATATTTTTAAGCAATTCTTAGGCATAAACTCCAGCCTGATTCAAAACTTACACGATTTGTTTTAAAACTTGGATTGGGGTCCCGATTTTAAGCCGAATCAACTTGAAATTTAACAAAATTTCTCCAAACTTAAACCATGCCTCAACCATACTTTACCAGCCCTTAAACCAGCTAGACCAGTCCACTCAAGACCTTCGAACATCACCAGAAATTTGCTGGATTTTTTTGGACCAAAGCGAGCTGAACCCTAGTGCACTAAACCTCGAATTCTCGACCTTAGACATACCAACGGGGACCAGACCTGAACCAACTCTTCCTAGCCCACCTATGAACCCTTCTGGACCACACCATGTCCTGGTTCAGCCATCCTTGGCCGAGCCTACCCTCGCAACTTGAGAAAAAGTGAAAAACATGCACAAATATTCATAGCTTGAGTGAGTTTACGATTAAAATCATATCTCCCTCGTTTCTTATCAAAAAAATTACAAATTTGCTATAAAATCGAAGATAACAAAAATTGATACAAATCATATGTTGAACACATTTCCAGAAAACAAAACTATATGTCACAGAATTTGAAATAACATAGGGTGACGGAATTTGTGAAATAGAAATTTCACAGCTTCTGCGGTCTATTTACCAGCTTTTGCGGTTTTACGATAAAAATCATATCCCCCTCGTTTCTTATCAAAAAAAGTACAAATTTTGTATCGAATTGAAGATAACACAGAGTGCTACAAATCATATGTTGAACACATTTCTATGAATCCAACCTATAAGTCGCAGAATTCCAAATAACAGAGGGTGATGAGTTTTGTGATATAGAAATTTCACAGCTTGTGTGGTTTTACGATAAAAATCATATCTCCCTCGTTTCTTATCAGAAAAATACAAATTTGTTATCGAATCGAAGATAACACAGATTTCTATAAAAAATACGTTGAACACATTTCAGAAAACCAACCTATATGTTGAAGAATTCGAAATAACATAGGGTGACAGGTTTTGTGACACAGAAATTTCACAGCTTGTGCGGTTTTACGATAAAAATCATCTCCCTCAAGAAGACCGATAGCCCTCCCCAAAACATGACCAACTCGTGACCCCGGCTCCTTGACACCTTAACTCCCAATGTATGTAGCCCCCTAACACCTCAAACTGGCAGCCCCATACAAAAAAATCAAGAAAACGTGAATTACATCAAAGTGTGTGTATTTCATGTCAAAACTATGCAAAAACGTCACCATATAATAGATCAAAAGATCTCTCATACATAAACACACAAACCAGCATATTATGATGTGAATGATGCGAAAAAAGTGATTTTTGGCGTGTCCTAATATTTATGTTCTCAAAAACCCGAAGATATGCACGTAGGACTTGCACCGATGAAGCGATCGAGGAAGGAACTTTCTTGAAAACCTATGGAGAATTCGAGACTTGCTGCTGAAAATGAGAGGAGGCTGCTCTTGGGAAGGGAAGGGGATGGCTGCTAGGTTAGTTTAGGTTTAGGGTTTTCTTAATGGTGTTTTAAAATCCAGATTATATGCACTAATGGGCCCTTTATTAAACTTAAAATGGTTGAAAAGAATTTTGAGCCCATTAAGCATTAAAATAAACCCATCAAGCCCAATAACACTCCGGAAAATATTTTGTTTAGGTACTTTTTGAAAATATTGTTTGAACTTTCAAAAAGTTTTCTGAATCGTTAAAATTTGCGTACCTGCTAAAATTATAACCTGGCGGGTGAAAATACCCAACCAAGGTCCATTTTAAAAAATCATAATTAAAAACACCTAATATTAAATAATAAAAAATAATTATTCAATAAAAATATTTTTCCTGAATATCCCCGATCTCCGTTCCTCGTTCAAGCGCGAAATGCAACTTAAACCCTAATGCATGAAACTTTAAAATAACTATGAAATTACACCCATCCATGCAATAATCATGCATTAAAAGAATTTAAAATAATTTAATTAAAATACAAAATGAATTTAATAATATGCATGCATGTGGTTTACATGGACCTTCAAATTTTCGATACGTTACAATATATCCCTCTTAAATTAAATTCCCTCCCTGAAATTCACTTATCCTTTTAGGCTCTTAATTCTAGTATCTCAATAATTCACGTTTTCGGTGTGCTACTTTGATAAAATAAGTTTTAGGATGTCCATATATCTCCTCAATCATAATTAAATTGCCTACCAAAATTCTTGTTTGCGAATCGCAACTTAAAATGACTTATAGTGAATTAATTATATTATACTATGACCTCGAATTTTTACCTTTCCCATAATTCCCAATATTAGTAATGGCAGTCCAAACTTATCGCACTTTACATTTCTTATAATATACCCAAGTTGTTCACCAACCTATTACAGTATCATTTATGCAGTTCGACTTAAGAGATATTAGCACCAAAGATTACTAATCGACTTCCATCTTCGGTAATACACTTAAAAGTTAAACCTTATCTTAACCCCATAATAATATTAGCCTATGATCCTGGAATCGAATCTTTACCTTACAGCACCAAACTAACGTAACTTAACTATTACTAGTACATCCCAAATATCAAATTGTTGCAAATCTTAAATTAGAGTAGTGTTAATCCATAAAACCCAAAATATACAATATCGATCTTCTACCTAAATAATAAAAGCCTTCTAGCATCAATTATGTTCTTAAACTATTTATTTCCCACTTACAATATAGTTGAGGCCTAAGACCTTAGACTTTCCTCATTGAAACGAATGTCGCATTCTTACGTATCCTTAATGCATAATTAATAATAGTGTATAAAACTTAATAAGTTATCTCACCGTAGCATTAGACTAACTCTAATAACTCAACTTCATTTATAACCCATAGAGTTCTATAATCCTTATATCAAGATTTTAGATTTCTTACTCAATAAAATTCTTATTATTCGTCCTTTGGTAACATATGTTGAACAAAGCTAACTCACTTTTGTTTTTATTTCACCCAAAATTTTTCGTATGAACACCTATTTCATAAAGTTGAAATTTAAACTTACACTACCCAAGTATTCTTTGATAATATAATTCCAACACACATATTCACTTATTCCCAAGTTTCTTAATGACATTAAAAAAATTTCCTTAAGACATTGTGTAGAACCCGTAACTTAGACTACGTATAAGCCATGCATAATTCTAGTATTTTAAATTAAATTGACTTCATTGCATGAATATTTAAATGCTTTTTTTTGAAGTTAATTATTTTAGCCAGCAGTTTGATTTTTATTCATTTCAGTAATTTCAGTGAGACCGGACTAGAGTTGGAACTTTGAGATAGAATTTAAGATTCAGAAAATATTTCCAAAATTTAATTTAGCTAGCAAGTAAGTTAAGTTAAGTTAAAAAGAAGGTTTGAGGATTTATTTAGTTACTTGAGGTGAGTAGGAAATTAATTAAATTAAGTTCCTATTATTAAGGGTTTTATTCACTAAATTATTTAAGGGATTAGTGAGGCTTTTAAGAGTTATTAATTTAGTAAATAAAAAACACTTCCCATTCAGTTTTATTAATAAATTTCGGCCCCTAGTTGATAGTGTATTGCCTTGCCAACTCATCACCCTTTTGACCCTTTCTTTGCATGTAATTAGTAGGATAATTCTATGGTTTTTGGGAGCACCATTTAATTAATTATTAGAGCTTATCCTAACCCATTCCTAGCCTTGAAGAAATCGGCCACCTCATTCCCCCAAAAAGATTTGATAGCAAACCACAATTCAAATTTCAAAATGAGGGAGACTTGGTCTTGCATTTTAATCCCTTTATTAGTGGATTTTCCCCCTCACCTCTCCAACCATCATTCTTCCCTCCCTAGTCTCGAAATTCAGAGTCAAATTCAGTAGAAAAACCGTGAGGTTCATAGCTTAAAAGAGGAGAGAAAAATCGAGTAGAAGGAAAGGAAAGAAGCGTTCCACTCCTCCGCGCCGCGTCGTCGTCGTTTCGTTCGTTTTCTTTCAAAACGAAACCAGGCATGTCTAGATTTCTTTCAAACCTCAATCAAGTCCTACTATTATTTTAAACATCACTTTTTCATGATTTTTATTCAAGAATACCGAAATTTCATCAAGCATTTTCGAAATGCATGTGCAGATTTTTTTTGACTTTCATGATGCTCTTCACGGTTTTCTCTTGTTTCAGTGCTACAGGTTATGGATCGACTCCAGGCTCCCAAGGCTGTTCCTAGACATGTAATAGGATGCATTAGGACCATGTTGTTCCATTCATTCAGTCCCCATGCTTGTTGGAAAACCGAAATGACAGCAAGCTCCCCATAGGCGCAGGATTGGGTTCGAAAAATTCAGTTTTGATGTCAAAGGGATATGAATCTGATCATGGCTGCCCCAAGGACTACAGCCATGGTTAAATCACTTCCCTAGCATGCCTAATACGTGACTAAGTCGCCCTTTTGGTGGCTTGGTCCATGGTTGCTCGGTTTTCAATTAAAACGTCAAGAACAGCCCCTACACCCTTCGGCCCCTTCATTATACAGCATGTATTGATTCGGTTTTTAGGAAAGGTGTGGATCTTGGTTGGCCTATGGCCCTTAGCCACAGTTCATATCATACCCCAAGATGTCTAGATCGTGCCATGGTCAACCAAATGGCCACTGGAACGAGTCGAGACAGCAAGCGAAGCACAACACCACACACGCACGCATGAGGGCCCTCGGTAAGAGTTTTCGGTTGGTTGCTGGAATGGTGAGGATTGTGGCTGGCCTAGGGCCCTTAGCCATGGTTCAAATCATTCCTTGGGATGTTGGTATGAGTCTCTGGTCAGTGGTTCACACCCCAATGGCCGGTGGTTTCGAAAACAACACAAGACACGCGATTGCACAGCTGCTGGAATTTGACAGCAACTTGCTGTGACGGTTCGGAGGCTCGTTCGAGTTCTTGGTTGGCTTTTAGCCTATGGCCTTGGACTGGACAATGCCTCATCGAGTTAGGAAGGTCGTGTTTTTGACCGTTCGTGATTAGGATCATATTTATGGTCATACGAGAATTTACGGTGCGATGTGCCAAATTGACTCTCGAAAGATTGTTTCTTGTTTTGGCCTCCATTTCACCTAGATTTCGACCCTCGTCATTTTATGAGCATTATTTCATAATTTTAAGGGTATTTTAATCATGACTATACGTCGGTTCAGTGTTGGTTCGGGTTGGTTCGGAGTCATGATTAAATACGAAGTCGTTAGACGTAATTGTCGCATTTTCAAACTTAATTGCATAGTTTGGTCAAGTATAAGCTATTGTATATTTTTCATGGTATATTGAGGTTGCAGCGAGCCTGGGAGCGATCCAATCCAGTTGGTAAAATATACAGGATATTTTCATTATGCCATTTAATTATATTACGTGCATGAAAATAGAAAATACTTATTTTTGAGATTTATGCGATATTGCTTGTGGTCAATTCACTATTATGGGAGCATTATTTTACACGGTCGCCAGTGACCGATCAGTTCAGTTTGGTACCACCCGGTCGCCAGTGACCGATCAGTTCAGTTCAGTTCGATACTCCCCGGTAGCCAGTTACCGATCAGTTCAGTTCAGTGCAGGAGCCACAGGCGTAGACCATAATCTCAGCAGAAAATTATTATCAGTCATTTCAGTACAGGGCTCCAAGGAGCAAACATTTTTACTATGATATTTAATTCAGTCATGCACGTATTATAATTGCTCAGTACAAGTTATTTTCAGTATGCCTCGTGATCTGATATTTTTATCCATGCAAATTATATTTTTCTCGTTACCTACGATATATGCATGCTGAGTCTTTAGGTTCACTAGACTTGATTGTTGTAGGTACCGATGAGGTCAGGGCCGAGGGCGGGGACCAGTGAGCCAGCTTGGGTCGGCAGTAGTGGCACCCGAGGACCTCATTTTCAGCACTTACCATTTTATGCAAACATTTTTATCCGTTGTTGAATATTTATAACTTGTTATTTTTGCAAACAAATATTTACTTCCCCTGCCATTTTGAATATCAAACTTTGGATATCGGTTTAGTTATGAATGAGGCATTTTTATTATTTAAAAAGATAAATTTTAATTTTCCGCAAATTTTCAAAGTAAAAATTTTAGGCCTTCACAGTTGGTATCAGAGCCTATGTTCTTGTAAAGGGTTACACTACTACTGACCACGAGAAGCTTGCGAAGTCACGTCTTCGGTCTGTAATTTTTACATTTCAGTATTTTAATTAAAGCATGAATTATTTTAACAGCATGCTTCCATGAAATAGTTTACGATCAGATTTTAAGTATTTCAGTGTTTATTTAAAATAAATTATGGAATTATGCATGTTAGTTACATATGGGTTATGTTGGAACAGTATGCCCCCTAGACGTCAAGTCGGACGCCCGAGAGGTGGCGGCGAGCACCGTCGCGAGGACGATGATGATCAGGGACAGGAGAGGCAGGCACCTCCTCCTCCTTCTCCTCCTCCTCCTCCTCCTCCACCTGACATGAATGCCCAGATGCTAGCTGGGATGACGCAATTTTTCGCACAGTTTGCGGGGAACAATGCCGCAGCCGCAGCCGCAACCAGGCCGACAGGGCTCGAGGCTGTTTATGAGAGGTTTATGAAGATGCGTCCGAAGCAGTTTTCTGGGACGTCTGATCCCATGATTGCCGAGGGATGGATCAAATCCCTCGAGGTCATCTTCGAGTTTATGGAGCTGGGAGATGCAGACAGAGTCCGATGTGCCACCTATCTGTTCAGTGGAGATGCCCGCCTATGGTGGGAAGGAGCGTCAGTAGCCCTGACCTTGGCTACGCTGACCTGGGCACGCTTCACGGAGGTTTTCTACTCCAAATATTTTTCTGAGGAAGTTCGCACCAGGTTGACCACCGAGTTCATGAGCCTGAGACAGGGAGATATGACAGTTACGGAGTTCATCTGTAAGTTCGAGAGGGGCTGTCATTTTGTGCCCCTGATCGCGAATGATGCCAAAGCCAAGTTGATGCATTTCCTGGTGGGTCTACGTCCGATCTTATGCCGGAATGTTAGGGTGTCTGACCCTGCTACTTATGAGATCGCTGTCTCCAAAGCCCTGGCCGCAGAGCAGGATCTGCGGGATATCGAGAGGGATCGCCAGGGCAAGCGCCCAGTCCAGGTACCACACCGCCCTCCTCCTCATCAGCAGAACAATAGGCCTTTTCATGGGCCGCCTATAATCAGAAGCCAGCAGCAGCAGCAACAGCGGGGACGCCCAGCCCCGAAGACTTTTGAGCACCCAGTCTGTCCGAGGTGCTCACGCCGCCACCCTGGAGCATGTATGTCTGGCTCAGGGAAGTGTTTTAAGTGTGGCCGTCCCGACCACATGTTGCTACAGTGCCCTCAGAGAAATCTGCCTAGTCAAGTCAGAGTTTTTGCTCTCCATGCCGCGGAAACAAACCCGGAGACTATGTTGTTGACAGGTACATTTAAGCTCTAAGTTATTATTCCAATTTCAGCGTTGTGGGAACCGGAATTAAGATTTTTGAACTTAGAACTGTTATAGGATTGCATGCTCTACTCAGAATTATTTTGGGATTTAAGTTAGAAGAACTTTGACCTGTGCATGTCTATAAGTTTAGTTCTTGTAGTGGGATTCAACTTAGAGTTCCGATCTTTCAGGGAGAATTTTTATATCGGGTTCCGCTACCAAGGCCTCGATAGATTTAGGGGCCACTCACTCGTTTATTTCGGAGGTCTTTGCGGACTTTCTCAAGATCAAGACCATTGGGCTAGACATAGCCTTTTCAGTAAAGTTGCCGACAGGCGAGGAGATGGCAGCTACCAATGTTATCCGAGATATAGACCTTGAGCTGCACGGTAATCTTGTTTATGTGGATCTGATTGTGCTACCGATGCCAGAATTTGACATCATCCTAGGGATGGACTGGCTATTGAGGAACAGAGTGTTGATAGACTTCCAGCGGAGATCAATTCTAGTCCGACCGCCTGGAATGGGGCAGTTCTTATTTGTGCCGGACATGTACTTTCCTTTACCGCGCATTATTCCATATGTTCAGGCTAGGAAGCTCATGCATAGAGGGTGTCGGGCGTTTCTAGCAACCTTTGTATCTGTCCCTGAGGAACCCAAACAGTCAGCCTCAGATGTTCCGATTGTCAGAGATTTCTTAGACGTTTTTCCCGAAGACGTCTCTGGTATGCCACCCGAGAGAGAGGTGGAGTTCTCCATTGAGCTTATGCCAGGTACGGCTCCGATCTCCAAAGCGTCGTACCGATTAGCACCGACAGAGATGGCAGAGCTTAAGAAGCAGATTCAGGAACTACTCGACAAGGAGTTCATTCGCCCGAGTTTTCACCATGGGGCGCGCCAGTCTTGTTTGTTAAGAAGAAAGATGGCTCTATGAGGCTTTGTATTGACTACCGGGAGTTGAACAGGGTTACAGTAAAGAACAAATACCCACTTCCGAGGATTGAGGATCTGTTTGACCAGTTGCAAGGAGCTTCGATTTTCTCCAAGATTGATTTGCGTTCCGGTTATCACCAGTTGAGGGTAAGAGATGCTGATGTTTCAAAGACAGCTTTCAGGACTCGTTATGGCCACTACGAGTTCCTTGTGATGCCGTTCGGTCTGACGAATGCGTCAGCGATCTTCATGGATCTCATGAATCGCGTATTTCAGTCGTATCTCGATCAGTTTGTGATAGTGTTCATAGACGATATTCTCGTCTACTCCAAGAATCAGGAGGATCACAGCAGACATCTGACCACAGTGTTGTAGACCTTGCAGAAGCATAAGTTGTTCGCGAAGTTCAGCAAGTGCGAATTCTGGTTAGAGAAGGTGGCGTTCTTAGGCCACATTGTTTCTAGCAGTGGCATTGAGGTAGACCCAGCGAAAGTCGCTGCAGTCAGAGATTGGGTTGTGCCGCATAATGCATCTGAGATCCGCAGTTTTCTGGGGCTAGCAGGATATTACAGGAAGTTCATCCAGGGATTCTCCTCCATTGCCGTTCCACTCACATCATTGACAAAGAAGAATGTGAAGTTTGTGTGGAGCGATGAGTGCCAGAAGAGCTTTGATACTTTGAAGCAAGCTATTATTTCAGCACCAGTTTTGGCCACACCGTCAGGACCCGGCGAGTTTGTTCTGTATACCGATGGTTCGAAGCTCGGTTTAGGTGCAGTTTTGATGCAGCATGGGAGAGTGATATCATATGCTTCTCGACAGTTGAAAATCCATGAGAAGAATTACCCTACCCATGATCTAGAGTTGGCGGCCGTAGTTTTTGCCTTGAAGATCTGGAGGCATTATTTGTATGGAGAGAAGTGCCAGATCTTTACCGACCAAAAGAGCATCTAGTATTTCTTTACGCAGAAGGAGCTGAACATGCGTTAGAGGCGTTGGTTGGAGCATGTGAAAGATTACGACTGTGACATTAGCTACCACCCGGGTAAAGCTAATGTAGTTGCAGATGAACTGAGCAGAAAAGTGGCAGTGATGGCTCATTTGACGATTCAGAGACCTCTTCAGCTTGAGATGCAGAGGTTTGATCTAGAGTCATATCCTCAAGGTAGAGTTCCTCGTCTATCTACTTTGACGATTCAGTCCTCTCTTCTTGACCGTATTCGCAGCGGTTAGTAAGCAGATGAGCAACTGGCACAGTGGAAGAAGAGAGATGAAGCCAAGGGCAGTGTCTTGTATACAGTCAGCGACGGTATTGTGAGGTACCGAGACAGGATATGGGTTCCTAGCAGTGATTCTATCCGAGCAGACATTTTATCAGAGGCCCATATGTCGTTGTACTCTATTCACCCTGGAAGTACGAAGATGTACAAAGGTCTGCAGTTATTGTACTGGTGGCCAGGGATGAAGAAGGACATCAGGCGTTTTGTATCCGAGTGCCTGACTTGTCAGTTAGTGAAGGCAGAGCATCAGAGACCAGCAGGTTTGCTCAAGCCTCTTCCCATTCCCGAGTGGGAGAATGTTACCATGGACTTTGTGACCGGATTGCCGAGGTCAGCCAGAGGATCGAATGCCATCTGGGTGATTGACCGACGAATTCGGTTGGGATTAATTCTAGCAAGCGAACTAGGTCAAGTTATAGTAAATGGACGAACAGTCCAAGTATCGATCCCACATACTATTATTTATTTACTAAGATTCAATTATTGTATTTAATCTAGGCAAACAATAACGAGCGATTTGATTATTATTTCAACTAAGTAAATTTTTAAACTAATTTATGCGAATTTAATGACTAAATCAAATATCAGAGAAGATTGGAACGTGGGATTTTCAAATTTAAATAGAATGATCGGGAATACACAACGGTAACAAACTCTGATTAAATTCAAGCACTGGAATTATTCGACTAGCAATTATTCGAAGTCACGATGTAATCCTCTAATTTAATTATAAATCTATTTCTAGAATTTATAATCCTGTTTTCATTTAACAGTCCAATTATTTCTAATTGAATTTAATTAAACGAAAACGCATGCATCAACGATAGAATTACAGCTGTCGCCTAAAATCGCACACTGAAACCGAATACTATTTCTAGTCGGTTTAACCGTGTGTTGATTAATATTTTTGAAGCTAAATTCAATCTATTCCCTTTCGAGTCAAGATCGAACGACAAACATGCAAATAATTGGCCAAATCAAAAGCACGAAAATTACGCAAACATTAATCAATAACATAAAAATAATTTATGAATCAAACCATCCAACGAATAAACAAAATCAGTCGTTTGTCCCTATCGTGGTCCCGATCACAAGAAAAACTACTCCATAAATTCAAAACTAAAATCAAATTTAATGTTTGAATTCATGTCTAAAAAATAAGAAAATAAACGAGAAGAGAAATCTCAATGACGGGCACGGATCTTGCGTGTAAAGTGTGATGATTTTCCTCTCGTTTTTCCCAGTCGTCGCCGTCTTCAAAAGTCTCAAAACTTGCGCCTTTTTCCTCCAAAAGTCGGCTGTCTCTCGAATATTCAACAACCCATTAAAATGTCTAGGTTTTCCTCTTTTATTCCTCTTCAAATTCACGAGCAAATCTTCGCAGGATCTCGTTCTGATATTACGTACACGGACCTCGTGCTTGCATCCGGGAAAGGGTCCGTGTAGACTCTGCCCAAGAATTCTTCCGGAATGGTGGACACGGACCCCGTGTATAGGTCCGTCCTGGGGTCCGTGTAGACTCTGTAAAATCGATTCTCGGATGGTTAAGGACACGGACCCCATGTAGGGGTCCGGTTACAGGTCCGTGTAGACTCGGCTTTTCTCTTCTTTGGGGGTTGATGTGCACGGACCCTTAGACGGGGTCCGTCTTTGGGTCCGGGTGCTCTCTTGTGAAGCTTTCCTATTTTTCTGGGTATTTCGTGACATGGCACTGCGAGCTTGACTTTTCTTTCATTCCTTTGGCTTTCACTATCTTTTGGTCAAACCTGCAAATAACCATAATGAGACGAATTAAGCGCGAGACTCGGAATAAAAAAATGCCAGATAAGCAAGAATACGACAAAATAAAATCCCTAAAATTCTATATAATTCGTGCTTATCAACTCCCCCACACTTAACCCTGGTTCGTCCTCGAACAAATCAGACAAAATAAAGATGAGAAATATCTCAGATTCAGAGCTCAAGTAACACAATCAAACCTTCTCAAATTGTCAAACTACTTCACCCCCGGTCAAAAGATCACGCTTCGCATATCACTAGATTCGTTTTCGTCGCAATTTAAGATTCAAACATTTTCCTAGTCAAGCTCAACAGAACAAAATGTGTGTAGTGTGTAGGTCAGACTCGTACTCATCTCCAGCTACTTGGTTTCATGATCACTTATTTTCATTTGTTATCGAAACGCCCCATATGCTTGACTTTCATATCCCTCTCTACTAAATGTTGAACGACAGTGACTTGGTTAATAGGTCTTTTTAAGCTTATAACGTAAGGCCAAGGCTCACGGCTACAATAAAAGATATGGGAATCAAAAGTGAGAGACAATAAAAATTATTCTTGCAGCACATTCATTCATCTTTCGACTCGTCAACAATTATTGTATTTTCATAATTTTCAGAGCTCTAGCGTCTCCTTTTCTTTCTCATTGTTCATCAACTTTCACCCACAGATTTTTTCCGGGTGCTTTCAACACTATACATTTTCCTCCTTTTTCTTTTTCTTTTCTCTCTTTTTTTTCATGAATAAAAATTCATCGCCTTCACACATATTTCTTCCATCCATTGGAGTAATTCAAACATTTCAATGTGCACAGGAGTTTTATTTCTCTCACATGTAGGTAGGAAAAAGTGTATAGGCTAAGATTCAGGTAGTTGATGTGGGACTTTGAATAACTGACGAATGGGGGCTAACTGTGTGTCATTGACACACACCATTCGATTTTTTCAGGCTCAAAAGGGGTTACTAGGGGCAATGAATGATGTATCGGTCAGGATAGAAAGGCTCAAACGGTCCAAAGATTGCCTAAATCATCCCTAAGTCACCATCGTTCGTATTTTTGCTTCGAGGGCTAATCAGACAAGTTCTAGGGATCGTTGTTCGATTAATCTCTTTTTTTTTTTTTTTAAGTTCACATTTCACCAATTCACTATCAATGAGTAAAATCTTGACCACGTGCATTGAACAAAATGTTGATACAGAACTGGTTCATGTTAGACTCTCTCCTTGAAACTACGACTCCTCTCACTCAATACTAGGCATGAAACAATTTTCCGGGTGATTCAAAATCTAACAAATTAATCTGATTATTAAGTGAAACAAGGGTTCTTTGTCTATCAATAGTCTCACCTTACGTTAAAAGTGTGTGTGCAACGACATGAAACAAAACTGACCCACCCCCACACTTTGACAACGACACTGACCTCAGTGTAACATGATGTAATATGAAGTAGCAAGAATGCGAAAACAAACACACTTCCCTGGTTACATGTCGAGTAGTGGTGGGAAGGGGTAGAAATCGGCAAATCCTGGTCAATATGAGGTTTTTAAATCGATCGCCCTGATAGATTCTCCCATACTTGAGAAATTCCACCGTCATTAGATAGATTACCTGCACCACCATTCACGGAGATTAACTTACGAACAATGCGAGAAAAACAAAACGAAAGTAAATTCGAACAAATAAAATAAACTAAAGCATGAAAGAAAAATAAAACTAAACACTGGATTGCCTCCCAGCAAGCGCTAAATTTAGAGTCGATAGCCGGACTGTACTCCCTTGATTCAGTTTGGATCTTGTAGATCCACTGTGGTCGGCTCATCGGGTATGGCACCACCATGATAAACCTTCAGCCTATGCCCATTTACTTTGAAAGCTCCAGTTGTTGCACTAGTGATCTCCACTGTTCCGTAGGGGAAAACTTGTGTGATAGTGTATGGTCCTGACCACCGTGAACGCAACTTACCTGACATCAGTTTCAGACGAGAATTATATAGCAGGACCAGTTGTCCTACCACAAATTCTCGAAGGACGATGTTTTGATCATGCCAGCGTTTGGTTTTCTCTTTGTAAAGCTTGGCATTCTCGTATGCCTCCAACCTAAATTCGTCCAATTCATTCAGCTGCAGAACTCTGTTGTCACCTGTGGTTTTAGCATCAAAATTTAAAAATTTAGTAGCCCAATAAGCCTTGTGCTCAAGTTCAAGAGGGAGGTGGCATGATTTCCCATACAACAATTTAAAAGGAGACATGCCAATGGGGGTTTTAAAAGCAGTGCGATAAGCCCAAAGTGCATCGTCAAGTTTGCTAGACCATTCTTTCCTTGAAGCACCGACAGTCTTCTCAAGAATGCGCTTAATCTCTCGATTTGATACCTCGACTTGGCCACTAGTCTGAGGATGGTAAGGTGTAGCCACCTTATGTCGGACCCCATACTTTGCCAACAGACTGTCGAATTGACGATTGCAAAAATGAGTACCCCCATCGCTAATAATGGCTCTAGGTGTTCCGAAACGTGAAAAAATATTTTTCTTTAGAAATTGAACAACCACCTTAGAGTCATTAGTCTTGCATGCAAGTGCCTCCACCCACTTAGACACATAATCTACAGCCACCAAAATATACTTGTTCCCAAAAGAAACCGGGAACGGACCCATGAAATCGATACCCCACACATCAAATAATTCACACACAAGAATGTTATTGAGAGGTAATTCATGTCTCCTAGAGATATTACCTGTTCGCTGACAATTTGAACATTTTGTGACATATTCATGCGCATCCTTCAACAAAGTAGGCCAATAAAAACAAGACTGGAGGACTTTGGACGCAGTTCTAGTTGCCCCAAAGTGGCCTCCAGCCGAACCAGCATGAGAATGAAACAAAATTTCACTTACCTCTTCTTGGGGAATGCATCTACGAATTATGCCATCTGCACATATTCTAAACAAATAAGGGCCCTCCCACAAATAATATTTCAAATCTGAGAAAAACTTTTTCTTTTGCTGATATGTAAAATGGGGAGGAATGAACTTACTTGATAGATAATTAACAAAGTCGGCATACCATGGTAAGCTGTCGATTTCAAAGAGTTGTTCGTCCGGGAAATTATCCCGAATAATTTCATTACTTGTGTTCGGATTCTCCAGACGCGAGAGATGGTCAGCAACCTGATTCTCTGTTCCCTTCCTATCGATAATCGTCACGTCAAATTCCTGCAAAAGAAGAATCCAGCGTATTAGTCTTGGCTTTGCATCGTTTTTAGCCATCAAATATTTCAGGGCTGAATGATCGGTATGCACTACAACTTTGCTCCCTATCAAATATGATCTAAACTTATCCAGAGCAAAAACCACAGCAAGAAGCTCCTTCTCTGTAGTGGCATAGTTTAGTTGGGCAGCGGACAGTGTCATACTAGCATAGTGGATGACATGAATGCATTTATCCCTCTTTTGGCCCAACACTGCCCCTAGAGCTGTGTCGCTTGCGTCACACATCATCTCAAATGGCAACCCCCAGTCAGGTGCTATCATCACAGGTGCTGTGATCAATTTCTTTTTCAAAACCTGAAATGCCTGCATGCACTCATCAGAAAAATCAAAGCTTACGTCCTTAATCAGTAAATTGGTCAGTGGCATGGCAATGCAAGAAAAATCTTTGATAAAACGTCTATAAAACCCTGCATGCCCTAGAAAACTACGCACTCCTCTAATGTTTGTTGGGGTTGGGAGTTTCTCTATCACTTCAATTTTATCTTTGTCGACTTCAATCCCATTTTCTGAAATTTTGTGCCCCAACACAATTCCCTCTCTCACCATGAAATGACACTTTTCCCAGTTTAAGACCAAATTTGACTCTTCACACCTCTCCAAGACTTTAGACAAGTTCATCAAACAGGAATCAAATGACGGGCCAAAAACAGAAAAATCGTCCATGAATATTTCAATAAAATCTTCAATCATATCATGAAAAATTGCCATCATGCATCGTTGGAAAGTTGCGGGTGCATTACATAAACCGAATGGCATTCGTTTATATGCAAATGTCCCGTAAGGACATGTAAAAGTAGTTTTCTCCTGATCTTTAGGGTCAATAGGAATTTGCATATAACCCGAATAACCATCCAAGAAACAGTAAAAAGAGTGTCCAGCTAACCTTTCCAACATTTGATTAATAAAGGGGAGGGGAAAGTGGTTTTACGGGTGACTTCATTAAGTTTTCTATAATCGATGCAAACACGCCACCCTGTAACAGTTCTAGTGGGAATTAATTCATTATTTTCATTTTTGACAACAGTGATCCCACCTTTTTTCGGAACAACTTGCACTGGACTAACCCACCTACTATCAGAAATCGGGTAAATAATACCTGCGTCCAGTAGCTTTATCACCTCCTTCTTGACCACCTCTTGCATGGCTGGGTTCAGACGTCTTTGAGGTTTAGTAGATGTCTTGTGGTCGACCTCCATTAGGATTTTGTGCATGCACATGGATGAACTGATCCCCTTTATGTCTGCAATACTCCATCCTATAGCTTTGATATTATCCCTCAAAACACGCAACAACTTTTCCTCTTCCGTACCTGTCAAAGTAGATGAAACAATCATTGGTAATTTTTCACTATCACGCAAAATAGATATTTTAAATGCGAAGGGAGAGGTTTCATCTCTAGGATTGGGGCTTCTTCGATGGATGACTTTAAAGGTCTTGGGATATGCCCAAGCTCCCCAATACTAGAATTTACCGTTTTTGAAATTGATCTGCCTGCTTCCAGATACTGCATGTATTCCTTAATATCCTCATTTTCCAACTCTCCTGGGCATGAATCAGTCAAACAAATCTCCAAAGGATCTTCACCTATCAATTCCTGTAAAACACACTCAACAAGCTCGTCAGTAGCATCGATTCTAAAACAATCAGATGTATCATTAGGATACTTGATGGACTGAAAAACATTAAACACCACACTCTCATCATTCAGTCTCAGCACCAACTCACCCTTTTGTACATCTATCAGGGCTTTCCAGTGGCTAAAAATGGTCTTCCTAAAATAAGAGGAATCTCACGATCCTCTTCCACATCCAACACAACAAAATCGACCGGAAAAATGAACTTGTCAACCTTAACTAACACATCCTCTACAACTCCCCTAAGATATTTAATCGATCTATCAGCTAACTGTAGGGAAATTGTAGTTGGCTTCACTTCACCTATTTTTAGTTTCTCAAAACATGAATATGGCATCAAGTTAATGCTTGCACATAAGTCACACAAAGCTTTACTGAAGTTTGAAGTTCCAATAGTACAAGGGATAGAGAAACTACCTGGATCCTTAAGCTTCGGAGGGAGTTTATTTTGTAAAATTGCAGAACATTCCTCCAAAGGCTTAACTGTCTCAAATTCAACCAATTTCCTCTTGTTTGATAAAATTTCTTTAAGAAATTTTGCATACGAGGGAATTTGAGCTAAAGCCTCTGCAAATGGGATATTTATGTGCAGCTTTTTGAAAATCTCAAGAAATTTTGAAAATTGGGTATCCAGTTGCAGTTGCTTTGCTCTTTGGGGAAATGGGAGTGACTTAATATCAATATTGGAGTTTGAGTTTAGAGACTTACCTTTCTCCCTCGTGTCATTGGACTCTTGCTTGGATATTTTCTTCTCTTTCTCATCTCCTTCAACATCGATCACTTCCTGTTTTATGGGGGACGTCGCCGTGACAGCATTGACACCTTTTGGATTCTTTTCCGTGTCACTAGGTAGTGTACCCGGAGCTCGTGTAGCCATTTGTGTCGCTAACTGCCCTAGTTGCGTCTCCACTCTTTGCATCATGGCATCATGGTTTTGCCATCTCATCTCATTCCCAGCTATGTACTTGGCAAGCATATCCTCAAGATTCGACTTGCTATCCTGTGGCTTGAAACCAGGTGGCATAGAAGGTCCTGCACCTTGTGGCGGTTTAGGTGGTTGTTGAGGAGGTCTTTGCTGTGTAGGATGTTGTGGCAGATTAAACTGTAGTTGCTCAACAGAAGTTTCAGGTTGCTTCCATCCAAAATTCGGATGATTCCTCCAGCCGGGGTTATATGAAAAACTGTATGGATTGTACTGTTGTCGGCCTTGGTTTCCCACATAATTTACTGAGTCTCCCCCGAAGCATTGTATTCCCTCACAGGACATATCTGGAATGAATGGCATGTCACTCAATGAACCACCAACCATTTTAGCACTTCCTTGAATCTGATTCACTGACTTGACTGGTGTTGACTTCTGTGCTTGTAACTTTGCCATCTGATGCGTCAATCCATCAATTTTCGCTGTAATTGCTGTCAGAGCATCCATCTCAAGGAATCCTACCTTCTTTTCTCTCCGGTTATCTTGCCAACCTACATTGCTTTCGGCCATATTCGATATGATTTCCAGTGCTGCAGTCGGCGTTTTTCGATATAAGCTCCCATTTGCTGCCGCATCGAGCATAGATCTCACAGAAGGATCTACCCCATAATAAAATGTCTCAATCTGTTGGCCTATTGAAAAGCCATGTCTCGGGCACATCCTCAACATCTTCTTGAACCTCGCCCATGCTGAATTCAGTGATTCTCCATCCCTCTGTCTAAATGATGTGATTTCATTTCTTAACTGTGTAATCTTAGTTGGGGTAAAATACCTGTGCATAAAGAACTCGACTAATCCTTCCCATGTCGTGATAGAACCAGCTGGAAGGTCTCGAAGCCACTCCATAGCCTCTCCTTGTAGGGAGAATGGGAATAATCTGAGTCGAATGGCATCAGTACTCACCCCATTGCACTTGATTGTGTCACAGATTGACAGAAAAGTTTTCCAGATGTGCATTAGGGTCTTCAGAAGGTGATCCTCCAAATTTGACTTGAAGTTGGATCATCTGGATGATGTTCGGTTTAAGCTCAAATGTATTAGCCTGTATTGTGGGACGCACAATACTAGACCCATAACCTCCGAATGCGGGTCGATGAAGTTCCATCAGCGTCCGATTATCCTCTTCTCCGGCCATTTCCTCAACCTCTGGTTTACGGTCTATTTCAGATTCTGCTTCAGATTCAAACTCCAGGGTCAAGTCGTTGTTCCTTCGAGCTCTGCGGATACTGCGGAGAGTGCTTTCAATCTCAAGATCAAGTGGCACTAGATTCCAGACGTCTTGAGCACGGCTTATATAACACGAGCTAACCCCTGAAATCAAAAATTAAAGTCCAAGATTTAAGCTCCAAAAGAGTATGAAAAGATGAAACAAAGTTAATCTAATTAAAATGCTAAAGAAAGAATGAAAGATTTAAAACTAAGAATAAAATCCTAGTCTCAAACGAATAATTTATCCTAATATCAAATAAATAGTCCCCGGCAGCGGCGCCAAAAACTTGACCGACGAATTCGGTTGGGATTAATTCTAGCAAGCGGACTAGGTCAAGTTATAGTAAATGGACGAACAGTCCAAGTATCGATCCCACAGAGACTATTATTTATTTACTAAGATTCAATTATTTTATTTAATCTAGGCAAACAATAACGAGCGATTTGATTATTATTTCAACTAAATAAATTTTTAAACTAATTTATGTGAATTTAATGACTAAATCAAATATCAGAGAAGATTGGAACGTGGGATTTTCAAATTTAAATAGAATGATCGGGAATACACAACGGTAACAAACTCTGATTAAATTCAAGAACTGGAATTATTCGACTAGCAATTATTCGAAGTCACGATGTAATCCTCTAATTTAATTATAAATCTATTTCTAGAATTTATAATCATGTTTTCATTTAACAGTCCAATTATTTCTAATTGAATTTAATTAAACGAAAACGCATGCATCAACGATAGAATTACAGCTATCGCCTAAAATCGCACACTGAAACCAAATACTATTTCTAGTCGGTTTAACCATGTGTTGATTAATATTTTTGAAGCTAAATTCAATCTATTCCCTTTCGAGTCAAGATCGAACGACAAACATGCAAATAATTGGCCAAATCAAAAGCACGAAAATTACGCAAACATTAATCAATAACATAAAATAATTTATGAATCAAACCATCTAACGAATAAACAAAATCAGTCGTTTGTCCCTATCGTGATCCCGATCACAAGAAAAACTACTCCATAAATTCAAAACTAAAATCAAATTTAATGTTTGAATTCATGTCTAAAAAATAAGAAAATAAACGAGAAGAGAAATCTCAATGACGGGCGCGGATCTTGCGTGTAAAGTGTGATGATTTTCCTCTCGTTTTTCCCAGTCGTCGTCGTCTTCAAAAGTCTCAAAACTTGCGCCTTTTTCCTCCAAAAGTCGGCTGTCTCTCGAATATTCAACAACCCATTAAAATGTCTAGGTTTTCCTCTTTTATTCCTCTTCAAATTCACGAGCAAATCTTCGTAGGATCTCGTTCTGATATTACGTACACGGACCCCGTGCTTGCATCCGGGAAAGGGTCCGTGTAGACTCTGCCCAAGAATTCTTCCAGAATGGTGGACACGGACCCCGTGTATAGGTCCGTCCTGGGGTCCGTGTAGACTCTGTAAAATCGATTCTCGGATGGTGAAGGACACGGACCCCGTGTAGGGGTCCGGTTACAGGTCCGTGTAGACTCGGCTTTTCTCTTCTTTGGGGGTTGATGTGCACGAACCCTTAGACGGGGTCCGTCTTTGGGTCCGGGTGCTCTCTTGTGAAGCTTTCCTATTTTTCCGGGTATTTCGTGACATGGCACTGCGAGCTTGACTTTTCTTTCATTCCTTTGGCTTTCACTATATTTTGGTCAAACCTGCAAATAACCATAATGAGACGAATTAAGCGCGAGACTCGGAATAAAAAAATGCCAGATAAGCACGAATACGACAAAATAAAATCCCTAAAATGCTATATAATTCGTGCTTATCAGTGAATGTAGATCGTCTTACCAAATCAGCGCACTTCTTGCCTATTAAGACGACTTTCACCATGGTTTAGTATGCAGAGTTATATATCCGGGAGATAGTCCGACTTCATGGTATTCCAGTTTCGATTGTATCTGACAGAGACCCCAGATTTACTTCCTCTTTTTTGAAGAGTTTGCATTCGACTTTGGGTACGAAGTTGCTGTTTAGCACAGCTTTCCATCCGCAGACAGATGGGCAGTCAGAGCGAGTTATTCAGATCTTGGAGGATCTTCTCCGTGCTTGTGTGATTGACTTCTCAGGGAGTTGGGAGTCGAACTTGCCATTGGTAGAGTTCACCTATAACAACAGTTTTCAGTCGTCTATAGGTATGGCTCCATATGAAGCATTGTATGGCCGTAAGTGTAGATCTCCTGTTCATTGGGACGAAGTAGGAGAGAGAGCAGAGTTGGGTCCAGAGATTATTCAGTAGGCTGCAGATGTAGTAGTCAAGATCCGTGATAGGAGGAGGACTGCTCAAAGTCGACAGAAAGCTATGCAGATCAGAGAAGAAGAGATCTAGAGTTCGCAGTAGGCGACCACGTCTTTGTGAAGATAGCACCTATGAAGGGTGTCATGAGATTTGGGAAGAAAGGGAAGCTCAGTCCGAGATTCATTGGACCCTTTGAGATCCTTGACAGAGTTGGGACGCTAGCTTATCGTGTTGCTCTTCCGCCGAATCTGGCCGGAGTACACAATGTGTTCCACGTCTCCATGCTGAGAAAGTACATGGCGAATCCTTCGCATGTGCTGAACTTTGAGCCGTTGCAGCTTACTCCGAACTTATCTTATGAGGAGAGACCAGTGCAGATCTTAGACAGACAGGAGAAGAAACTTCGGAACAAGTTGGTTAAGCGAGTCAAAGTCAAATTGCTCAATCATTCAGAGAAGGAAGCTACTTGGGAGTCTGAGCCAGAAATGAGGAGTCGATACCCAGAATTATTCGGTGAGTTCTAATTTCGAGGATCAAATTTCTTTTAAGGGGGGAAGGATTGTAGAACCCGTAACTTAGACTACGTATAAGTCACGCATAATTCTAGTATTTTAAATTAAATTTAATTCATTGCATGAATATTTAAATGCTTTTCTTTGAAATTAATTATTTTAGCCAGCAGTTTGATTTTTATTCATTTCAGTTATTTCAGTGAGGCCGGACTGGAGTTGGAACTTTGAGATAGAATTTAAGATTCAGAAAATATTTCCAGAATTTAATTTAGCTAGCAAGTAAGTTAAGTTAAGTTAAAAAGAAGGTTTGAGGATTTATTTAGTTACTTGAGGTGAGTAGAAAATTAATTCAATTAATTCCCTATTATGAAGGGTTTTATTCACTAAATTATTTAAGGGATTAGTGAGGCTTTTAAGAGTTATTAATTTAGTAAATAAACAACACTTCCCATTCATTTTTATTAATAAATTTCGGCCCCTAGTTGATAGTGTATTGCCTTGCCAACTCATCACGTTTTTGACCCTTTCTTTGCATGTAATTAGTAGGATAATTCTATGGTTTTTGGGAGCACCATTTAATTAATTATTAGAGCTTATCCTAACCCATTCCTAGCCTTGAAGAAATCGGCCACCTCATTCCCCCAAAAAGATTTGATAGCAAACCACAATTCAAATTTCAAAATGAGGGAGACTTGGTCTTGCATTTTAATCCCTTTATTAGTGGATCTTCCCCCTCACCTCTCCAACCATCATTCTTCCCTCCCTAATCTCGAAATTCAGTAGAAAAACCGTGAGGTTCATAGCTTAGAAGAGGAGAGAAAAATCGAGTAGAAGGAAAGGAAAGAAGCGTTCCACTCCTCCGTGCCGCGTCGTCGTCGTTTCGTTCGTTTTCTTTCAAAACGAAACCAGGCATGTCTAGATTTCTTTCAAACCTCAATCAAGTCCTACTATTATTTTAAACATCACTTTTACATGATTTTTTTTCAAGAAAACCGAAATTTCATCAAGCATTTTCGAAATGCATGTGCAGATTTTTTTTGACTTTCATGATGCTCTTCACGGTTTTCTCTTGTTTCAGTGCTACAGGTTATGGATCGACTCCAGGCTCCCAAGGCTATTCCTAGACATGTAATAGGATGCATTAGGACCATGTTGGTCTATTCATTCAGCCCCCATGCTTGCTGGATAACCAAAATGACAGCAAGCTCCCCATAGGCGCAGGATTGGGTTGAAAAAATTCAGTTTTGATGTCAAAGGGATATGAATCTGATCATGGCTGCCCCAAGGCCTACAGCCATGGTTAGATCACTTCCCTAGCATGCCTATTACGTGACTAAGTCGCCCTTTTGGTGGCTTGGTCCATGGTTGCTCGGTTTTCAATTAAAACGTAAAGAACAGCCCCTACACCCTTCGGCCCCTTCATTATACATCATGTATTGATTCGGTTTTTGGGAAAGGTGTGGATCTTGGTTGGACTATGGCCCTTAGCCACGGTTCAAAACATACCCAAGATGTCTAGATCGTGCCATGGTCAACCAAATGGCCACTGGAACGAGTCGAGATAGCAAGCGAAGCACAACACCACACACGCACGCATGAGGGCCCTCGGTAAGAGTTTTCGGTTGGTTGCTGGAATGGTGAGGATTGTGGCTGGCCTAGGGCCCTTAGACATGGTTCAAATCAATCCTTGGGATGTTGGTAAGAGTCTCTGGTCGGTGATTCACACCCCAATGGCCGGTCGTCTCGAAAACAACACAAGACACGCGATTGCACAGATGCTGGAATTTGACAGCAACTTGCTGTGACGGTTCGGAGGCTCGTTCGAGTTATTGGTTGGCTTTTAGCCTATGGTCTTGGACTGGACAGTGCCTCATCGAGTTAGGAAGATCGTGTTTTTGACCGTTTATGATTCGGATCATTTTTGAGGTCATACGAGAATTTACGGTGCGATGTGCCAAATTGACTCTCGAAAGAGCGTTTCTTGTTTTGGCCTCCATTTCACCTAGATTTCGACCCTCATCATTTTAGGAGCATTATTTCATAATTTTAAGGGTATTTTAATCATGACTATACGTCGGTTCAGTGTTGGTTTGGGTTGGTTCGGAGTCATGATTAAATACGAAGTCATTAGACGTAATTGTCGTATTTTCAAACTTAATTGCATAGTTTGGTCAAGTATAAGCTATTGTATATTTTTCATGGTATATTTAGGTTGCAGCGAGCCTGGGAGCAATCCAATCCAGTTGGTAAAATATACAGGATATTTTCATTATGCCATTTAATTATATTACGTGCATGAAAATAGAAAATACTTATTTTTGAGATTTATGCGATATTGCTTGTGGTCAATTCACTATTATGGGAGCATTATTTTACACGGTCGCCAGTGACCGATCAGTTCAGTTTGGTACCACCCGGTCGCCAGTGACCGATCAGTTCAGTTCAGTTTGATACTCCCCGGTAGCCAGTTACCGATCAGTTCAGTTCAGTGCAGGGGCCACAGGCGTAGACCATAATATCAACAGAAAATTATTATCAGTCATTTCAGTACAGGGCTCCAAGGAGCAAACATTTTTACTATGATATTTAATTCAGTCATGCACGTATTATAATTGTTCAGTACAAGTTATTTTCAGTATGCCTCGTGATCTGATATTTTATCCATGCAAATTATATTTTTCTCGTTACCTACGATATATGCATGCTGAGTCTTTAGGCTCACTAGACTTGATTGTTGTAGGTACCGATGAGGTCAGGGCCGAGGGCGGGGACCAGTGAGCCAACTTGGGTCGGCAGTAGTGGCACCCGAGGACCTCATTTTTAGCACTTACCATTTTATGCAAACATTTTTATCCGTTGTTGAATATTTATAACTTGTTATTTTTGCAAACAAATATTTACTTCCCCTGCCATTTTGAATATCAAACTTTGGATATTTAGTTATGAATGAGGCATTTTTATTATTTAAAAAGATAAATTTTAATTTTCCGCAAATTTTCAAAGTAAGAATTTTAGGCCTTCACACATTGTGTCTAACTCATTTCTTATATGCGTGTATCGAGTAACCTAACCTTCAATCATACCCAACTTTCTAGAAAGAATTTATCCTTAACGAAGGTATCACCTTAACTATTAAGATCGTGACTAAAACTTATTCTACATCAAACTTAAGTTCCCAAAATAAGTTAACTTAATGTCTAATCTTATAACTTAACTAATTGTTCATCTTTACTTTTGTGGGGACCCGGACGCTAACTCCTCTTCTTAATCATCATTAAGATTAATTGGGAACAATTAAATAAATTGGGTCATAATTTTTTTTTTAAAATGTTGAACACTATAAAAACAAGTGTACAAAATCTATAATAAATTAGGTCCCATCTCATTTGAATTATAAGATCAAGTTTATTTTCTACAACATGATCTAAAGTACAAGTCTTGCACAAAAGTACATCATAACAAACTATTGTTCATTCACTACCTATCAAGTAATGAAACAACTCTATTTCTGGGTCCGAATCTCCACTCTAAACTTTTATCTCTCATCCTATTCTCGACTCTGATCTTGTCCCACCTGTTGTCATGCACACATACAAACACAACAACAGCCGGATAACTCCGGTGAGAATATAATTCTCAGCAAAAATAATGAATACATGCATTTCACTTAAACACATATATAAAACCATATAACAATTATCAATAACATGTATCATATCTGAAAACATGAACCGATATAAAACTATAAATCAAACTCTTTGACTCTTAGCTCTGACTCGACTCTTCTCTAGTCTAGGGATCCCGGTTCCCGGACATTGGTACATTATATCGTATCTCTATAATATGAGTCGATCTACTTCTAAGCACAACAATATAAACCAAACATCCCGTGTCTTGGCACCTCTGCCGAAGACTTGGCACCTCTGCCAAAGACTCGTTCTCGATATATATCTTCTATTCTCTGCTTTTCTATAAATCAATAGAATAAGCATACACAATCAATGAATTCAAAGGTCTTAAAACAATACAAATAAGTATGGGGTTTTGGGAAACTCAAGTCGAATCTAACTCAAGTCGTATCTCCCTGTTTAACATTGATTTATACCTTTCTTTTTGTCGATCTCACGAAGTCGAAGACTTGAATTCGAAGCTGTCAATACTCAATCTGGCAATGACATTCGAAATATACTGTATCAATATAGAACTCAAATCAAGACATCTCACTCTTATCAAATTCTAACAGCATAACGGTACAATCTCGAAATACCGGCTATACAATATCAATAAACATCAATCTCAATAACTCATAATCAATCAACACAATCTGATACCAAATCTGTATAATCTCAGTAAAATCAAATCGGAAAAATCATAAAATTTCATACGGTATCTATTCTTCGATCCGGTTTCGATTATACGATGTTTAATATCTCAAGAACACCGAATATCAATCATATCTGATTTCTCCCATATCAAGTTTTTGAATCATAACAAAACATAAGAAAACTTACGTCCGTGTGAGGCCTTTATCGAGGGGAACACAGTACTGAACTCGGATTAAAATTTGAACGGACGGATCTTGAAGAAATCAAATTCTAAGATCAAGAATTTGAGAATTTCTCCAAGGGCTTGTGTCGTTCTTTCTAGCTGCCATTCTGACGGGAAAGGAAGGTATTAGATATATATATATATATATATATATATATATATATATATATATATATATATATATATATATATATCATGCATGGTAAGGGACGTGTGGCTCATTCTTGGTTTAGCAAGTCTCGTGCATATGCGCGACCTTCACCGGCGCATATGCGCGAGACCTACTATCTCGTTGCATAAGAATTCCTCTCCTAACCCATATGCGCGCCCTCTCCTCGCGCATATGCGCGAGAGCTACTATCTCGGCACTTGGCAATGTCACATGCTCGCGCATATACATGCCTTGTCCTGCGCATATGCGCGAGGTCTTCTGCCATGCTTGTGGAGACCCGGACGCTAATCATGTTCTTAATCATCATTGAGACTAATTAATCAATTATAATAAACAGGGTCTAATTTTTTTCTTTTAAATGCGGAAGGTAATGGAATTAAACTCCAAAACACATCAATATAAAAGTATAAATCTGATACAATATACAATCATACACATCTCATGTTCAACAACTAACTATCAAGTGTTTAAACCATATTTCTAGTCCAAGTCCGTAGTCTCCACTCTAACTCGATCTTTCTTCACCTCTGTGACCTTGAACCTGTCCCACCTGTTGCCATGCACACATACAGACAAGACAACAGCCGGAAAACTCCGGTGAGATATAAATATCCCAGTATAAAACAATGTATCAATGCAACCATATAAAACATATATAAAAACATAAACAATCATTAAAAACATGTATCCAGTCTGACTTCATGAATTAATACGAATCTGTATTTAAAACAATGTCTTGTTATCTTATCTCAACTTATTTCTAATCTAGGGATCCCAATCTAATTTAGACTTTGGTATGCTGTATCGAATGTCTACAATAGACGTCGATCTACATCTAAGCTCATCGATACACCGTAAGTCTAGAGTCTCAGCGGTTCTGACAAAGACTCGGTGGTTCTGCCCTAGCTAGGCTGATCTGCCCTAGACTCAAACTCTGACTCTGCTCTAAGTCAATTGATTAACATATCAATCTGATAATCTGAAAATATCAATGCAATAAAATAAAGTATGTGATTTAGGGAAACTCAAGTCAAACCTAACTCGAGTTGTGCAATCCCGAATCAACATTTATTTATACCTTTCTTCCTGTCAATCTGATACAATCAAAGTCTTGATTCAAAGTCTGTCACTGTTCAATCTGGCAATGACAATATCAATATTCTGTATCAATATTATAATCAAATCACGACACTTCTGTTTAATCGAATTCTGACGGTACAACTGTACAATCTCGCGATATCTGTGATACCAAACCAGTATCTACTAATTCCAACAATTTACAATCAACCACCGTACAAATCTGATATCAATTCTAGTCAATTTCATTCTGAAATTCATAACAATTCCATATTCAGTCCGTTTCTAAATCTGACTTCGATTCTACGCTATCTAACATGTCAAGAACAACATATATGACGTGTATTCAATTCTAACAACATCATAGTTTCAAAAAAATGTCAAAACGTAGTAAAACTTACGTCTTGTAGTAGCCTGCGTTGATATGAACACAGTACCGAAGTCGGATTTAAAATCTAACGGACGGATTGATCGTAAATCGAATTCTAAAATCAAGAATCGACTTTTCCCCTGAATCTTTCGTTTTCTTCCTTCTCAACCATTTAAGGATTAATGTATATATATATTTATATACACGTAACATGCACAAGGACGAGTGGCTCAATGTGCACACTGCACGTCTCGCGCATATGCGCGGCCACTTTCCGCGCATATGCGCGCCCTATTCGGCGCATATGTGCGAGGCTTCTGCTCAAAATACCCCTCTCTCGGGTTGTCTCGCGGAAGTGCGCGAGTTTAAGTCGCGTATGTGCGCCAACCCTACTGGAACCCCCACGCATGTGCGCGCATATAGTCGCGCATGTGCGCCAATCATTCTGTTCTCGCACATCAATTTTCACACGTGATCTCATTTCGTGTCTCAGTTAGTCTCTTCATACTCGTCTCGATTAAAAAAAATCTATAATCGTAATTTAACACGACATAAAATCTTGGGCATTACATTTCTCCCCCCCTAAGATACGATTTCGTCCCCGAAATCACAGGCATTTAATCGTATTAATAGGGAGTATATATACAAACTGTATAAGAAATTTACATCATCGAAATAACTCTCGGAACTCTTGTCTCATATCTGATTCAGTTTCACAGGTTGCTTCTTCAGTACCATGACGAGTCCATTGAACTTTTACAAGTGGAATTGTCTTCGTTCTGAGCTGTTTTTCTTTACGATAAATAATATGAATCGGTTTTTCAACATAGCTCAAAGTCTCATCCAGTTCGGCCTCTTCTGGTTGAATAGCATGTGAAGCATCATGAAGATATTTCCTTAATAACGATACATAAAAGACATCATGTATCCCAGATAATGAAGGCGGTAAGGCGAGTCGATAGGCACGATCTCCTATCTTCTCGAGAATCTCATAAGGCCCAATATATCGTGGAGACAATTTCCCCTTCTTGCCAAATCTGACAACTCCTCTGAAAGGTGAAATCTTTAGAAATACTCGGTCTCCTGCTTCAAATACAAATGGTCTACGTCGAACATTAGCATATTTGGCATGTCTGTCTTGTGTTGCCTTCATTTTCTTTCGAATTAGCTTCACTTTTTCTGTCATATCTCTGATCTTATCTGGTCCAATCTCAGGAACTTCAGAGATATCATCCCAATAAAGATGGGATCGACATTTCTTTCCGTACAACGCTTCAAATGATGCCATCTCAATACTCGTCTGATAGCTGTTGTTGTACGAAAACTCACAAAGAGGCAATGCATCTTGCCAATTAGTGCTAAAATCAAGCACTACTGCTCTCAGCATATCCTCCAGTGTCTGGATAGTCCGCACTCCGAGAGCCTGCTGCAAACTCTGCCAGAAGTACGAAGTAAATCGAGGATCACGATCTGATACAATTGACTTCGGCACTCCGTGCAATCTGACCACTTCTCTGACATATATCTCTGCCATTTGGTCAAATCTGTACGTCATCTTTTATGGAATAAAACATGAAGATTTGGTTAATCTATCAATCACGACCCAAATCGCATCACAACCTCGAGAGGAACGCGGTAGCTGCGTCACAAAATCCATGGAAATGTGATCCCATTGCCATTCAGGAATGGATAAACTCTGTAATAATCCTCCTGGTTTCTTCCTTTCTGCTTTCACCTGCTGGCAATTCAGACATTTAGAAACAAATTCAGCAATGTCAGTCTTCATTTGTTTCCACCAGAACTGTCTTTTCAAATCATTATACATCTTTTTGCCACCAGGATGAATACTGAATCGACTGTTGTGTGCTTCTGACAAAATCTGTCGTCTCAGATCTGGGACATTTGGTACAATCAGACGATTATTCACATACAAGATGTTATCACGTACTTGATACTCCGATCGATGTCCTGTTTTGACCATCGATACTGATTTCTGTACATTTTGATCAACTTTCTGAGCTGGCTTAATTCTTAAAATCAGCTCTGGTTTTACTTGCACCGTATAAAGTCTCAACGGTCTATAATCTGTTTCAAATGCTAATCCAGAAAAACAGCAGTCTTCTATCAAATTTGAAACACCAATCGTCGAAAAGGATAAGGAATTTACCTTTCGACTTAGTGAATCAGCTGCTGCATTAGACTTTCCTGGATAATATTTGATTTCACAATCAAAGTCTTTAAGCAAATCAAGCCATCTTCGTTGCCTCATATTCAATTCAGATTGTGAAAACAGATATTTCAAACTCTTATGATCATAATATATCTCAAATTTCTCCCCGTAAAGGTAATGTCGCCATATCTTTAATGCAAAGACAATGGCTGCCAATTCTAGGTCATGAATTGGATAACGGGTCTCATGTGGTTTAAGCTGTCTTGTGGCATAAGCAATAACATGCCCTCGTTGCATCAGCACACATCCCAACCCTCTGTGAGAAGCGTCACAGTAAACCACAAAATTACCAGTACCGGATGGAATAGTCAACACCGGAGCACTGGTCAATCTCTTCTTCAGCTCCAGAAAACTGGTCTCGCATTCTTCTGACCAAACAAATGGAGCATTCTTTTGAGTTAGCTGAGTAATTGGTTTAGCAATACTCGAGAAATCTTTAATGAATCGACGGTAATATCCCGCTAAACCCATAAAACTGCGAATTTCGGGCACTGACGTCGGTCTTGGCCAAGAAATCACGGCTTCCACTTTACTGGGATCCACTGATATCCCATCTCCGGATATAATATGACCCATAAATACTACATGTCTTAACCAAAACTCACATTTCGACAGTTTAGCATATAATTTTTCAGCCCTTAAAATTTGCAACACACTTCTTAAATGTTCAGCATGCTCACTCATATTCTTTGAATAAATCAAAATATCATCGATGAAAATAATCACAAAATCATCGAGATATTTCTGGAATATACGGTTCATCAAACCCATGAATACAGCTGGCGCATTCGTCAAACCAAATGGCATGACAATAAATTCATAGTGTCCATACCTGGTTCTGAATGCGGTCTTCGAGATATCAGAATTTCTGACTCTCAGCTGATGATATCCCGATCTTAAATCAATTTTGGAATATGCTGAAGAACCCTGCAACTGATCAAATAAATCATCAATACGAGGCAAATGATATTTATTCTTTATCGTTGCCTTATTCAGTTGCCGATAGTCGATGTAGAGTCTCATCGAACCGTCTTTCTTTCTTACAAACAGTACTGGGGCACCCCAAGGAGAAACACTCAGTCTGATGTACCCCTTGGCCAGTAAATCTTCCAGCTGATCTTTCAATTCTTTCAATTCAACTGGTGCCATTCTGTACGGAGCTCTAGAGATCGGCACTGTACCTGGCATCAATTCAATGCTGAGGTCTATCTCTCGGACTGGAGGTAATCCTGGGATCTCATCTGGGAAGACGTCAGCAAACTCACGTACCACTGGCAGGTCTGCCAATGCTGGACTCGACTTCAGTAAATCTACTGAATATACAAGGAATCCCACTGCTCCTTTCTGTAACAATCGAGTCATGGATAATACGGATATTAAAGGAATTCTCGATCTAGAACCCTTACCGTAAAATTTCAACTCTTCAGCCATATCTGGTCTGAATCTCACTATCTTGTGGAAACAATCAACTGTCGCTCTGTACTTGGTCATCTTATCAATACCGATAATACAATCGAAATCGGACAACCCAAGTACAATGCAATCTAATTCAATTTCATGCCCGTCATACTGTAGTACACAATGCTTAACAGAATTTACGGATATCAAACCTAGTCCCAAAGGCGAAGAGACGGACACTACAGTAGCTAAAGATTCTACAGGCAATGCATGACTTAATGCAAATCGTTCAGAAATAAACGTATGTGAAGCACCGGTATCAATTAATACATAAGCAGGGTAACCACATAAAGAACAGTTACCTGCCACAACGTCATCTGGTGCTTCCTGGGCCTGCTCCTCTGTCAAAGCGAATACCCTGGCCTGCTGTCTAGGAGGCTGGCTAACTGTCTGGCTACCTCCTGGCCTCTGCTGTGACTGAGCTAGCGCTGGCTGGAATGTATGGACAGCAGCTGATCGTCTCTCAGTCTGTGCTGCTGATCCTGATGACTCGGCTCCCTGAGATTTTTGGGAACCTCTCTGTGGACACACTTTAGCAAAATGTGCTGGTTGTTTGCAAATGTTGCAACTACCAGTCACTCCCTGGCATTGCTCGGTTTCATGTCTTCCTCCGCAAGTCTTGCAAAAAACTCAAGTGTAACTCTGGCTCTGTCTGGAACCACCGGAGCTGGAATAACTGCTGCCAGATTTCTTGAATTGCTTTCCTCTGGCTTTCAAAAATTCCTTCTTCCCTCCACTGCTGCTGCCACTCTCAAATCTGGGAGGTGGTTGCTGTGGTCTCAGTGCTGGAGGCACAAATGAAGCCCCTTTCTGTCTCATCAGACCGGCTTCTGCTCCCTTAGCTCTGTTCAGGGCGTCAGTAAAATTATTCGGTCGCCCTGTGTTCATCAATGTGAAAATGTCGGGGTTCAAGCCATTGATGAACTGGTCAGCAGTAGCTTCTTCGCTGTCAGCCATATGTGGAGCAAATTTCAGCAAGGAGGAGAACTTTGACACATATTCTTCAATATTCATCTGTCCCTGCTTTAAATTGGCAAACTCCGCCCCTTTGTCCTTTCGGTACGACACTGGAAAGAATCGTTGGTAGAATTCAGTTCTAAATATATTCCAGGTAAAAGTCGTACCTCTATGCTCCATGTCTCTCTTTCTTGTAATCCACCAGTCCTTTGCAACATCGTGTAACTGGTGTCCAATCAATTTTACTCTCCTCTCATCTGTATACTCCAAGGATTCGAACAACATTTCTATATCATCAAGCCAACTCTCGCACTCCACAGCGTTCTCTGTTCCTTTCAAGGTCGGCGGATGAAATGACTGAAATCGTTTCAGTAACGTTTCCATTGGAGTCGGAGTAACATCCATTGGAGGATTTGATGTACTTCCCTGTTCTGGTACTCGTCTCGGAGGCATATCTGATAACCAAATAGATTAGTAACAGATACCACAATTCTGTTTCAATCCTTCTCTGATCATCTTACTGCTGATATAGAATCAGTACTGATCCAATCTCAATAAAACATATTACTATATCAAATCAGATAAAGAAGTAACATGTATTAAAGCAGTAAGACATGCTAGCATTCAAAAGCAGGAAAGAAAACCTCAATCTACCCCGCTCACTAGCCTCTTCTATCTCAATCTAAAGGATCTATCGCTCTGATACCACCTGTTGTGGGGACCCGGACGCTAATCATGTTCTTAATCATCATTGGGACTAATTAATCAATTATAATAAACAGGGTCTAATTTTTTTTTTTAAATGCGGAAGGTAATGGAATTAAACTCCTATACACATCAGTATAAAAGTATAAATCTGATACAATATACAATCATACACATCTCAGGTTCAACAACTAACTATCAAGTGCTTAAACCCTATTTCTAGTCCAAGTACGTAGTCTCCACTCTAACTCGATCTTTCTTCACCTCTGTAACCTTGAACCTGTCCCACCTGTTGCCATGCACACATACAGACAAGACAACAGTCGGATAACTCCGGTGAGATATAAATATCCCAATATAAACAATGTATCAATGCAATCATATAAAACATATATAAAAGCATAAACAATCATTAAAAACATGTATCCAGTCTGACTTCATGAATTAATACGAATCTGTATTTAAAACAATGTCTTTTTATCTTATCTCAACTTATTTCTAATCTAGGGATCTCAATCTAATTTATACTTTGGTATGCTGTATCGAATGTCTACAATAGACGTCGATCTACATCTAAGCTCATCGATACACCGTAAGTCTAGAGTCTCAGCGGTTCTGACAAAGAATCGGCGGTTCTGCCCTAGCTAGGCTGATCACCCCTAGACTCAAACTCTGACTCTGCTCTAAGTCAGTAGATTAACATATCAATCTGATAATCTGCAAATATCAATGCAATAAAATAAAGTATGTGATTTAGGGAAACTCAAGTCAAACCTAACTCGAGTTGTGCAATCCCGAATCAACATTTATTTATACATTTCTTGCCGTCAATCTGATACAATCAAAGTCTTGATTCAAAGCCTGTCACTGTTCAATCTGGCAATGACAATATCAATATTCTGTATCAATATTATAATCAAATCACGACACTTCTATTTAATCGAATTCTGACGGTACAACTGTACAATCTCGCGATATCTGTGATACCAAACCAGTATCTACTAATTCCAACAATTTACAATCAACCACCGTACAAATCTGAAATCAATTCTAGTCAATTTCATTCTGAAATTCATAACAATTCCATATTCAGTCCGTTTCTAAATCTGACTTCGATTCTACGCTATCTAACATGTCAAGAACAACATATATGACGTGTATTCAATTCTAACAACATCATAGTTTCAAAAAAATGTCAAAACGTAGTAAAACTTACATCTTGTAGTAGCCTGCGTTGATATGAACACAGTACCGAAGTCGGATTTAAAATCTAACAGACGGATTGATCGTAAATCGAATTCTAAAATCAAGAATCGACTTTTCCCCTGAATCTTTCGTTTTCTTCCTTCTCAACCATTTAAGGATTAATGTATATATAAATTTATATACATGTAACAAGCACAAGGACGAGTGGCTCAATGTGCACACTGCACGTCTCGCGCATATGCGCGGCCACTTTCCGCGCATATGCGCGCCCTATTCGGCGCATATGCGCGAGGCTTCTGCTCAAAATACCCCCTTCTCGGGTTGTCTCGCGCATGTGCGCGAGTTTAAGTCGCGCATGTGTGCCAACCCTACTGGAACCCCCGCGCATGTGCGCGCATATAGTCGCGCATGTGCGCCAATCATTCTGTTCTCGCACATCAATTTTCACACGTGATCTCATTTCGTGTCTCAGTTAGTCTCTTCATACTCGTCTCGATTAAAAAAAATCTATAATCGTAATTTAACACGACATAAAATCTCGGGCATTACAATGCTCGCGCATATGCACGCATCTTCTCGTGCATATGCGTGAGGTATTCTGCCCTCGCACATGAATCATGTTTTGCCCGCGTCTTTTCTCGATCCTTTCCTTCTAAAATCATATCAATTTATCAATTAATGATTTTATGATTACGGTTACGGGTTTTGTCACACAGAAATTTCACAACTTTGGTGGTTTTATGATAAAAATCATATCTCCCTTGTTTCTTATCAGAAAATTGCAAATTTGATATCAAATCGAAGATAACACAGACTACTAGAAATCATATGTTGAACACATTTCCAGAAAACCGACCTATAAGTCGCAGAATTCAAAATAACAGAGGGTGACGTGTTTTGTGACATAAATTTCACAGCTTGTGCGGGTTACGATAAAAATCATATCTCCCTCAATAAGATTGATCGGTTCTCCCCAAAACATGACTAACTCGTGACTCTAGCCCCTTGACACCTTAACTCCCAACGGTTACAATCCCCTAACACCTCAAACTGGTAGCCCCTTACACAAAAGTCGAGAAAATGTGAATTCCATCAAAGTGTAGGTGTATTTGATGTCAAAACTATGCAAAAACGATACAATATAATAGATCAAAAGATATGTCATACATAAGCAGACAAACCATCATATTATGATGTGAATGATGAGAAAAACAAGATTTTGTGTTTGCCTCCAGGTTTATGTGCTCAAAAACCCGAAGATATGCGCGTAGGACTTGCACCGGAGAAGCAGGGAAGGAAATTTATTGAAAACCTATGGAGATTTCGACACTTGCTTCTGAAAATTAGAGGAGGCTGTTGTTCGGATGGGAAGGGGATGGTTGATAGGTTAGTTTAGGTTTAGGGTTTGCTTAATTGTGTTTTTATCTCCCTCAAGAAGATCGATCGGTCCTCCCCAAAACATGACTAACTCGTGACTCCAGCCCCTTGACACCTTAACTCCCAACATATACAGTCCCCTAACACCTCAAACTAGTAGCCTCTTACACAAGAAATCAAGAAAATGTGAATTGCAACAAAGTGTAGGTGTATTTCATGTCAAAACTATGCAAAAACGATACAATATAATAGATCAAAAGATTTTTCATACATAAACATAAAAACCATCATATTATGATGTGAATGATGAGAAAAACAAGATTTTGTGTTTGCCTTGATGTTTATGTGCTCAAAAACCCAAAGATATGCGCGTAGGACTTGCACTAGAGAAGCGAGGAAGGAAATTTATTGAAAACCTATGGAGAATTCTAGACTTGCTTCTGAAAATGAGAGGAGGCTGCTGTTCGGAGGGGAATGGGATGGCTGCTAGGTTAGTTTAGGATTTGCTTGATGGCATTTGCCTAATGGGCCCTTAGTTAAACTTAAAATGGTTAAAAAGGATTTTGAGCCCATTAAGTATTAAAATAAACCCATCAAGTCCAATAACACTCCCAAAAATATTTCGTTTAGGTACGTTTTTAAAAATATTTCCTGAGCCGTCAAAAAGTCCACCGAATCTTTAAATTTGCGTACCGGCTAAAAAAATAACCCGGTGGGTGAAAACACCTAACCAAGGTCTATTTTCAAAAATCATACTTAAAAACACCTCATATTAAATAATTATTCAATAATAATACTTTTCCTGAATATCCCCGGTCTCCATTCTTCATTCGAGTGCGAAATGCAACTTAAACCCTAATGCATGAAACTTTAAAATAACCATGAAATAATCATGCATTAAAGTCATTTAAATAACTTAATTAAAATAAAAAAGAAATTTAATAACTTAGATGCATATGGTTTACGTGGACCTTTAAATTTTCGGGTACATTACACAGCCATTCTGGATCGTTTTATCTTTAAGATCGTCTGCAACGTCCATTATTATCATTTGACTGGACAAAAGCTTTTCCTCAATGCGCACAACTGGATTCCATTGAATAAGCTTTTCGTGTCTGCAAGTTGATTGATTCCTAACTGATGTTCTAAACTGGTCAGTTGAACTGATCTTGAACTGATTCGGTAAAATCAGTTGGCTTGTCAGCTGAACTGATTTCGCTGATTCAGTTGAACTGGTCAGCTGGGCTCTTCATCAGTTGAGTTCTTCATCAACTGGCTGGGCTTCTGAATTTCTTCTGTTGAACTGTCTATCAGTTGGACAATCAGTGGAACTGGTTCAGTTTGGGCGATCAGTTGACGCTTTCAGTTTGCGTCTCGATAGCTTCAGCTTTGGCTTGATAACTGATCAGTTCGAATCCTGATCAGTTCTAGTTTCTGCGCACTTAGGTAAATTCAATAGAAGCAAAATAAATTTTTTTGTTAATCATCAAGATCAAGATTGCGAACATTAAAAGTTCTAACACAAATAATATAATTAGTTATAATATGATGTTAACACTTCGGTTTTAGCTACACATAAATTTATTACAACTTTCATATTTTACATCAAGTACGTGGGCTTGTTTAATTGCACGTGCTTTACAAATATATTTTAACTTACTCCTGTAGACACATTAATAATTAAAACAAAATATGATAATTTCTTATTATTGAGTCTTCTGATTATTCCTTCGTGTTTTTTTCAATTTTTTCCAGTGGTTTGGCCATCTTCCACGATTGTTCATCGTGGATCATGGATCAGCTTCTTCAAACATGCGCATCAACTAATGTCTGTATGGACTGACAACTAGGCTTCTCGCATTTTAAGGACTCCCATTGCTGTTGGGCTTCACAAAATTTAGGCCCAACAATTGCCCTAGCTAATTTGGTCCATTGGCCAATTTGGCCCAATTGGCTATATTTAAATTTGTTGTGTACTATTCTTCAATGATTCACAAATGAGCCCAAATAAAAATTCGATGGTTATGAGGAATGATTCTACAAACACGAGGATGAATTGATGGCTGTGACATATGTTCGTCCTTCAAAAAAATAAATTCAAGGGTGCACTCCATGAACATCTTGATTCCTCTGGTTTTTCTCAACCTAAGGTTCATCAGTGCAACTCATTTGCGGTGAGAAACCATTTTTTCTCATCGTCTTTGTAACGCCCGAAAATCAGTCAACGTAGAACGCATGCATGAAAATTATTAAATTGCTAAAGTATTTTAATTAGATTATTTTGGATGCATAAATGATATATTTTGAGTGACTAAATTATTAATTGTGTAATTTTGCTCGATTGCATAATTTAAATATTTTCAGATGAATATCGGTGGTTGACCAGGGGCGGAAAACCGTAGATGATTAAGATGTTAAAAATTTTAAAGCTAAATTTTATTTTTAGTTAAGAAAATATTTATTTCAAATAATTTAAGAATTATTATATTTTTAAGTTCAAATTTAAATTAATTAGTGTTAGCAAGGAAGTTATATATATTTTATAAGGGATTTTTAGGAAATATGTATTTATAAAAAAATTTAATTTGAGGAATAATGGTTTGCTTAATCTTAGTGGACCTAATTTTTTAATTAAAAACTAGGGTTAATTAAGGTCATTAATTAAGTGTTGGGAAACCTTTTTAAATTCTTTTTAAAAGAGTCCAACACACCCCCACCCAACACCCCATCCCCCCCCCCCCCCCCCCCCCCCGAAACACACATCTACAGTTTACGTGAATGAAAAGTGTAAATTTAAAATTTGGGCAGAAATATTAAGGTTTGAATTAATTCGGGTTCGAAACGCTTCACGATTTAGCTATTAAGTCAATAAATCAAAAAGCTCGGGTTTACGTCTAAGAAAAATATTAGAAGTCAAATTTAATCTTATATTATGGTTCAGGATTGGTTCTAGTCGAGAAAAGTTAGAAAAAGTCAAAATCGGGAAGTTTGAAATTAGGGGTAAAATGGTCATTTTACATCCCTTGTAGTTCGAATTGTCTGGCAGTGTCTCAAAGTATCATAACGTATGATAAATGATATTTTAAAATCTTTATGATGAAAATATCATATTTTTATGTTATATGAAAAGGCAGTATGATTTTCCCGAAAAATAGTATTTTTGAAGGACACAATATTTTATAATAAAATGAAAGGAAAAATATTTTGAGTGTTGTGAATTGACTGTGATATAAAAGATGAAATGAGGATATCGTATGGGAAATGGACCAGAGGAGCCCGTTCATGGGAGAACTGTCCCCAGGTACTTAGTATAGCTGGACTGATCAGTCGACCACAAGAAGATATTATAAAAGATAGTCACTTTCAAAGATCAAACTTCACCCAAAATGATATACGATAATGAAAGGCTTTATGATATAATGATTTATGATTCATATATGATTACGAGTTTTTACGCCAGCTTCAGTAAAAGATTTATTTAAAGCTGTATGTGCTTGTATATGTATTATTTGTTACATATCGTTAGAACGTGCTGAGTCATTAGAATCACTAGATTTGGATTGTAGTAGGAGATGATGATTTTTAGAGAGGCACTGACGCTTAAGTGGATCGGGTACGGTAGTACACTCTCGAGGGCTTTTATGTTCCGCATTATATTAAGATTTAAACTTTTAAAATAATGATTTTGAGGATTATTTTATTAAAGATTTTATGCTTTATTTTTAAGTGAAACGTCCACTACTCGTTTTTCTTTAAAATGTACTAGAGTTTTTTTTCTAAATCATTCTGACGAACCACATTCATATATATTGTGGGGACCCGGACGCTAATTCGATTCTTAATCATCTTTGGGACTAATTAATCAATTATAATAAACAAGGTCTAAATTTTTTTAAAAACATACACTGTTACATGCGGAACGTAATGGCATTCATCTATTATACATATCAGTATAATTTAAGGTACAAGTCCTGTACAGCATACATTTATTCAACTAAGGTTTAACAGCTACATATCAAGTGTCCAGACCTTATTTCTACTTCAAGTCCGTAGTCTCCACTCTAATCATAATCTGTCTTCATCTCCTTGACCCTGAACCTGTCCCACCTGTTGTCATGCACACATACAAACAAGACAACAGCCGGATAACTCCGGTGAGAATTATATTCCCAGTATAAATCAACGAAACACGCATTTCATATAACAAATATAAAAGCATGAAGCATATATTCATAACATGTATGGCAATCAGAAACATGAATCAATATCAAACTATAAATCATACCCTGAACATGTACCACAAACGGGAACACGAATTAGTAATACTATATCAATTTCTAAGAGCATAATCCATATCAAAGTGTCAATCAGACTCGTGACTCCACTTCTAAGACTAGACTCATTCCTAGTCTAGGGATCCCGGTTTCCAGACGTCGGCATTCCATATCGATCACCAGTAATAGAAGAAACTCCGATTCTATCCACATCGATATGGTATCGATCACCAGTAATAGAAGAAACTCCAATTCTATCCACATCGATAGCCAATCATCCGGTGACAGACTTTGGCCCTATCACCAATACACTATCTTGTGACAGCGTGCAATGTCCCCGTGGCGATCCCACCACTATCAGGCACTTCTGTCACAAGATTACTCATCTAATACTCATCTAATACATGTTTCCAACCAATCAATAGAACAACATATAATAATCAAATCAATGCATACAATAACAATAAGTATGTGATTTAGGGAAACCCAAGTATATCCTACTTGAGTCGATCTCCCAATACCACATTGACTTATACCTTTGTCTTCTCGATCTGACGAAGTCGAAGTCTCGAAGTCAAATCTGTCCATATCAAATCTGAAATGACAATATCGAATAGACGGTGTCAATGTATCACTCAATTCAAAACCTGTACTGATCAATATTCAAATCAATACATAATATGATCAATGTCAACGACATACAATGCAATCTCAATCACTACTGAATCTGATCAAAATCAATCTACTGATGTTTCGACGGCATAACAATACGGTCTTGATAGCCCCGTCAATCTCAACATCACAGATATAATAATACAACTCATAATCGCTATCAATACGAATCATAATCTCAATTCTGTACAGTCTCGCAATATCGGCAATACAATATCAGTATATTCGAATCAACAACTCATCTGATCCAAATCTGAATAATATCAATATACCCAGCGATACAATATAAATGAGATATCAATTCCAACACCTCATAATCGATAACAACATAATTTGGAAATAAAATCGGTCTCGAGAACAACATATATGAATCATGTGTGCCACATTCTCTGGAAATGCTATTGGACACCTCGCGGATATGCGCGCTCCACTCCGCGCATATGCGCGGGGTCTTTTGCCCGTTCCGCGCATGCTGGCGCATCAAGTCGCGCATGTGCGTGAATGCACTACCCTTGCACATCTTTTGCGTCTTTTCTCGTCTTTCCCGGTCTAATACTTTCCGTCTATCATCACATCAATTAATCCATAAATCATTTCAGATTAATCTCAGATTACAATAAATAAAATCCCGGGCATTACATATATAGAAATATTTGCACCGTTTAAACCAACTAATTATTTAAAAATCCCAAAAATGCAATTCAAAATTTGAAAATGTAAATCGTCAACCAAACCTAAAATTAGCTTTTTCAGAATAAAGCATAAACATCATAATCCCTCTAAATCTCTCAGAAGAATCCAAAGTCATAAAATCTTTAATGTAAACATAAATCATAAATGTAATGCAGAAAATTAGCAATGATACTCGGGTTATGTGCACCTTAAGTCCAGCTAGTTCGACCATCAAGTCCTCAATCAACATCATGCTCACCTGCATCGATCACACCTAGTGAGTTTATTGAATCAGCAAACCTTAACCATGATAACAAGTAATACATATATATTCACAAGCGATAGTGAAAGATACTTTTAATAAAATAACTTTTCGTTAACATGCATAATTTTAAATCTATTTTCTTTTTATCATAAACTTTTCCTTTCATCATTTACGTATACGTTTTCCTTTTATTGATTTCAGATCGTTAATTGTTACTTCGTTTTAGTTGTTGGTAGATGGATCCATCTACGTATAACCATGGTACCTTGGGGCGGGGACATCAGCGACACTCTCACCCATCAATTGAGCCCTGGCCTAATATATCATCATATCATTTTGATGGAAATATGACTGTCGGGCTTCCTCTGGGGCCTTCTCCTGTAAATGGGTTCCCTCTGAGGCTTTTTCCCGCATCAGGGCTCTCTCTGGGGCCTTCTCTCATACACAAGCTTCCTCTGGGACCTTTTTTCTGACGATATACCCAATCACATCTTTATGTTACAATCAAGTCACCTCCTTCAACATTTCATCATTTTTATCACTTTTAAAAATTCATGCATATATAAATCATTTTTATTAAACCAAGCATGCAACACTTCTTTTAGCATTAACGTTTCATCATAAAATTCCATAAACATTTAAAATAAACATTTTAGCATTAATTACAACATTTAGGGCACTGTCTGGAGGTCTAACATTTCTCGGGTGTAAAATGATTGTTTTGCCCTTGAAACCCGAACATTCTCAATTTATCCTTAGACATTAAAACGACGACATAAATCCATCCAAATTTAACATAACACCTTAAAATATGTCCATAAATATTTCTTAGACATAATATTAAGTTGCTCGACTTATTTCCGGATTCTAAAACTTAGACGTCTAGGTTTTAACTCGAATCGGCTCAAAACTTAACCAAACCTTACTCAACATGAACCATAGCTTAATAAAACCTAACCATACCATATACAACCCAAATCAAGAACATTAAAACCACAGAACATGCCTAGATCAACTACTGAAGTTTGACCCAATTTTTTTCGAAACCCTAGCCTAGCTTGTCATGCATCCCCTTCAGCCCTATCCCTCGACCAACACGACCAACCCCTATGAACCATTCCTAGGACCATGACTGAATCTTAGGGAACCTGTTGGACAGATCTTAACACAACTAGAAGTCGTTGCCCTCAAAGCCGATCTCCCCTAGCCATGCGCGCCCAAGCCTTACGTCCCAACCCTTTGCTTTCGAACCATACCTCGTGCAGCCATCCTAGGACCATCAACAGCCTCCTTAGGTCTCTTGGACGCTCCCTAACGGCTGCTAAGTGTCGTTCCCCACTAAGTACTCCTAGCCGAAACCCTAACTCCCATACAATCAATTTTTCGTTCAGCTTTGCTACCCTCCATGTCCAACCCTTATGCAGCCTTGTCTAAGCCTTTAAACCCTCTGGAATTCATCCCTTATAAGAGCCCTACTTTGGCAGCCCCCTTTGTGCAACATAACAATAAGTTTCAATGCATAAAAATAAAAGTTTTGGTATGCACAAGCCATAAAACGAAAATACTTGGAGGGATTCATATTTTTTCTTGCACACATGATTTAACATACATAATATGATGTGAAAGATGAGTGAAGAGAAGATTAAGGCATGACTTTGCGTTTCCAATGCACGAAAAACGAATTGGGATGTGAGGAACACTGGCAGAGAGGAACCTTGCTGAATTTCTACACTATTCACGAGATTTTACTCTCAAAACTCGTGTCATGTGTGTGAGTTTGTGCTAGTGGAAGTGTCCTTTCGTTTTTCCTATGGTGGGGCGTGAGTTTTGGGGTTTATGGATAGCGTTTTGGTGCCTTGGTTGATAAAAAATATTTGATACTAGGTTTAGGCCCACTAATCATAGTATGTTAGGTCCATTAAGCCCGATAGATAATAATTAAAATATTTGTTTATGTTAATTTTTCAAAAATATTAACCGAGCTTCAAAAGTCTCTATTTTTGTCAAAAATCGATTAACTGTTTAAAATACGACTCGACGCATAAAAACACATCAAAATACTTCATTTTCGAAAATACATATTAAAATATACCATATATTAAATAATTAAAAATTATCATTTAATAAAAATATTTTTCCTTTAGGGTCCCCGGTGTCACACCCTTACTCTATACTTGACATGATTAATGATACTTATACTTGTAATCAAATTAAGGTTTGAATGATATAACTATAGTATGAAGTAAATCAAAACAAGAGGCATCACTTTGATGGTTTATAAAAATTTTGGCATGATGTCCCTACATTTTGTTTAAACCAAACCTCAAGCAACAACATTCATATATACATAAAAACATATTTCATATACAAACGTACATTGTACCATCACATATATCATAGAACTTGTTTCAAACCCTGACATTAATTTCATTATAATACATATGCGGAAGCTATACAATAAGAAGCCCGGTTCTTGTCGAGGTGGGGCACGTCACAAGCATCCATTGGCGAACCGGCATCCTATGCATCTTCACTACCTGATCCTGTAATACATGAGCTACGTGAGTTTATAAAACTCAATAAGTTGGCACTTGTACGTATCAATATGCTTCGAAGGAACATACATATCAAGTCGTGATCAATAATGAATCTTAAAAACATGTCATACCGTAGCATATATTCAATGTTCATTTTTGTACTTGAGCCTCATTAGTTGACCTGTACTACTGTGCTTGCTTTATTATATAGCTACTACTGTGTTGGACGTCAGGGAGCAACCTTTGGTAACCCCACGCCCCATGAACATATATTGGCCAATAGCTTTGGTGGACTTAAAACCACCCATGATGTCAACAAGCTCTATATCATGTAAAATCAGTCATTTTCCTTTCATGTTCATGTTCTTGTTCATGACATAGCACCCATCATCAATATTCATGAGTTCCTTACATATTTAATACATAACAATGGAATATGGTGCTATGTTTTCATCAATAAACATAATAACAATGTACATATATCAATAGACAATGAGAAGCACTTGAAATTCATAATATTACTCATGTATTACTTCAAGAACATGCCAACTTACTGTCCAAGCGTACGAATACTTGTTTCAGACGATGTATCTCGCTCCTATACTGTAAAATATATCAAAATCCCATCACTATATAAATACTAGATGAAAATCACTCCTATACATGTAGGATAACTAAAAGAGGAGAAAACTTACACCTCTATGATGTTCTTGTGATGAAGAACCAAGTTCTAACTTCAAAACTTTGAAAGGAATTAAGAAGGAAGCTTTGGAGGATGTTTTCTAAACTTTTCTTTCGAGTTTTCTGTGAAAAAGGGGGAGAGGAGCTGATGGAATGGTTTAGAAACCCGAAGCTTATCCTCTTATATATATGGCGGCGCTCGGGCGGTCATTTTCTACCGCCCGAGCGCGGAATGTTCTGTCCAAAAGGTGCACTTTTCGTGCACTGGTGCTCGGGCGGTCATTTTCTACCGCTCGAGCGCCATATGTTCTGTAAATTTCGTGAACCCTTAGTGTACCGGCGCTCGGGCGGTAGAATCTTACCGCTCGGGCGCCTCCTGTGCTGCCTCTGCGCACTGACTCTTCAAAGATTGCTCCGGAAATGGTTCTTCCGCTCATAATCTGAAAAAATGGTAAACTACAAAATTGTAGCTCTATGTCTTGGCTTGAATCTCCCACTGGTTTCAGGTCATTTGGAGGTCTGAGTAAAAAGTTATGCCTATTCTCCTAACATGTGTCAGTGAAGGAATGACGGTATACACGACACACTTCGGGGCGCTTTTGGCTTGTCCTCCACAATGATTTGGACAAAACCCAAAACGTGAAAGTTGTAGCATTATGTCTTAGCTTTCTAATGGTTATGGCCTCACACAATTTGGATCAATATTCAAATCATTATGCTGAAACCCGTAAAAACTACCATATCTACATCTCATTTCCTACCAACTTCATAACACTATTTCTATGTACACATCTTACCATCACTATTTTGACATTTATTCATTCTCAATGCACCATAAACAATATAAAAGTCATGTTCAAACTCAATATTGATACTTCAATCCTCACGTGAAATCTAATAAGGTAATTAACTACAAAATAAACGACATGAACCTGTTACTAATCATTTGTACGAGTAACCGGGCATTACACCCGGTCTCCGTTCTTTGATCGCGTATCGAACAGTTATGTTATTTGATTTATGAAATTAAAACAGTTTATTTGATCATTTTCCATTTTCCATAGATTTGCATGATGTTAGGTTACGCTATTGCATTTTGGACCTTACAATTCCTCCCTCCCTTAAATAAAATTTTGTCCTTGAAATTAAAACTTACTAAGTAACTCCGGGTAGCGACTCCTCATTTCCTTCTCGGTTTCCAATGTAGCTTCTTCCTCCGAGTGATTTAGCCACTTGACCTTGACAATTTGAATAACTTTGTTTCAGTGCTTTCTTTTTATCTATCTAGGATTTGTATAGGTCTTTCCTCGTACGACATATTCGGAGTCAACTTCAGAGGTTCATAATTTATTACATGAGAAGGATTTGACATGTACTTTCATAGCATCGATATGTAGAATACAATAAGTACATCGGTTTTATTGATGGCTGATAAACATAAAAATTATACATTAATAAAATGTTTTATAATATAAATATATAGTTTTTGTTTTATTAAATGTTTAAATATTATATGTTTTATAATAAATTGTATAAAATATAAGTTGTTATGTAATTACAAGTTTTTACTATTTTTTACAGGTTCGATAAAACAAGAATAAACTTGGAGTTTCAAATGGGATTAAGATGATTCTTGGACCAGTAGAAAGTTGATGTTAATATCTACAATATTGATGGCAAGCATGAGATAAAAATCTTCTCACAAGTGGGATCAAATTAAGCAACAAATAAAGTTATCAAAGGAGTGACAGTTTTACCATGCTCTAGTATTTTGACCATATCTCTCAAATTACTTGGTCAAATGGTTTGAAAAAAATACCACAACTAGACAACTCAATTATCCACATGTTTCTTTTAATGTGAAAAGCAAATTCGGAGAAGAAGATTTTCAAAAGTGATGTGTAATATAATATAATATCTTGGAACACCAATGAAGACTTTTGTGTAAAAAAATAATATTTTATTTGTGGTTGTCTCCCCAAATTTGGCTATAAATAGGGGTGCATTGTAATGTATTTAGATATCCCTCATTCTATGAACAAACCTTTGAGTTCATAATATTTCTCTCTATATTTTTCCTTTATTTTTCATTTAAATATAATTAGCATGATAATTTCATATTCAAAGTTTTACACTTTGAATAATGAATAGCTAACTTCCTAAAGTTGAGATGAAAAGGTGAAACTCTTGGCATGATAATAAGGTTACTAAAAGGTAAGAATCTATGTTTTATATTATTTAATTATTATTTATTGTTTATGTTATATTTATTTCTTTAAGTATTTTTATACCCTACTTATAAGTGGGAGTTTTGATTTATTGTTGCTATATGTTACACTAAATTATTGGTACCATTTAAATGTTAGTTTGGTTTTACCAACCATTTAAAGTGGGAACCTTCATTTACTATATATAAATATATCATAATATTAATTTCTTGGTGCCATTTAAATGTTAGTTTGGTTTTACCAACCATTTAAAGTGGGAACCTTGATTTAGTGTTTACAAATATATATAGCACAATAAATACTTGACCACATTTATAAGTTTTGGTATATATTATATACTTATAAGATAATAATATATAACATAATATAAATATGATTATTTAATATATTGGAACCATTTTATTAAGTGGATTTCAATATTATTCGTTAATGTTAACTTTTTTAAAATACCAAGAGTGGATCCTTTAATCTCAACTACTTAAATTAAAATTTGAACAATTAAAATTTACCCATTAAAGATTCAAACAATTAAAATAAAAAAGAAACAAAAACAAAACAAAACAAAAAGACTTTGTAGTGGACTTGTAATTACCTTAGCTTCCCTGTGGATACGATATCGGACTCACCGAATTATACTACTTGTGGACAACCTGCTCTTAGGAGTGCAACAATCAGAGTCGCAACAAGTTTTTGGCGCCGTTGCCAGGGAAGTATAATTTAATTTCAAGTCTATTTAATTTCCTTTATAGTTTATTTTTCTTTATTTGAATTTTTATTGCTTTTGTGTGTTTTTATTCTTTTGCATTTGCATTTGCATGAGCATTTGGTCACATACACTAAGTGGTCGACTCATTCGAAATAACCCTTTATTTTTACAAAACATGGTGGAATAACCCATCCAAGAAAATGAAGATGAAATTCAATCTCAACATGATCATGATAGACGAAGAACACTTAGAGATCACATGAATCCTACACGTACTAGTGCACCTTCATGTCTAGTTTTTCCCCCTGATGCATCTCATTTCAACTTTAAGCCTGGTATTATCCAACTTTTACCCAACTTTCATGGCTTAGATTATGAAAATCCATACAAGCATTTACGAGAGTTTGAAGAAGTGTGAAACACATATAATGATCTAAATTGTAGCATGAACACCATTCCTTTTTCTTTTTTCTTTAAAAGATAAAGCTAAAACTTGGCTACAAAATCTTAGATCGGGATCCATTCGAACTTGGGATGAATTGCAACAACAATTTTTGAAAAAGTTTTTTCCATCGCATAGAACAAATTCTTTCAAAAGGCAAATCATCACTTTCACTCAAAAACAAGGAGAAACTTTTTATCAGTTTTGGGATAGATACAAAGAATTGCTTAATCTTTGTCCACATCATGGTTTTGAAATTTGGAGGGTTGTTTCTCAATTTTATGAACGCTTAACACCTAAAGATAGGCAAATGGTTGAATTTATGTGTAATGGAACATTTGAAGATAAAGATCAAAACGAGGCAATTGAGTATCTCGATTCATTAGCTGAAAATGCTCAAAATTGGGACATTATAAGTACAATCGAACCATCAAACAAGATTCAATCTCCTACATCTGGTGGAGGTATGTACACTCTCAAAGATGAACATGATCTTCAAGCTAGATTTACCTCTTTGGCAAGAAAAGTTGAGGCACTTGAATTGAAAAAGAATGGTCAATTAAAATCTGTTCAAGAAATTGTGTGTCACATCTGTGATACAAGTGATCATTTTACAAAAGATTGTCCCACTTTACCCTCTTTTAAAGAATGTCTCCATGAACAAGCCAATATTTTGAACAATTTCAAAAGGCCAATTTTTGAACCATTTTCTCAAAATTACAATCCAGGTTGGCGAAATCATCCAAATTTTAGTTGGAGGAATGATAATGCTGCACAATTTCCGCAACCACATTTTCAAAATCAACAAAATTTTCAAAATTATGCACCTTATGTTCCTCCACCTAATAGGAATTTGGAAGATTTATTGAATATTTTCATTGCAAAGCAAGAGTTTATCAATACTCAAACTGCTCAAACCATGACAGATTTTAAAGATACTCTTGCTAAATTTGCATCTGCACTTAATGTTCATGAAAAAGGTAAATTTCCTTCACAACCTCTGCCTAATCCCAAGGATCATCATTCACAAACTGGAACTTCTGGAACTCAACCGATGGATCGGGTAAAATCTGTTATTACCCTTCGAAGTGGTAAGGTTGTGGAAAAATCCATTCTTGAACCTTATGAAGATGATGATAAATCAACTCCAAAGGGTAAGGAAGTGGAACCCATAACTTGCGAAGAGGAGGTTCAGCAGACAGTGTCACCACCATTCCCTCATGCATTGAAAAATACAAAAAAATCAAATTTGAATTCTGATATATATGATATTTTTAAACAAGTAAAAGTTAATATTCCTTTATTAGATGCAATAAAACAGGTACCATCATATGCCAAATTTTTGAAAGACTTGTGCACTGTGAAAAGAAAATTGAATGTGAAAAAGAAAGTATTTTTAGCCGAACAAGTAAGTGCAATCATTCAAAATAATAATACTTTGAAATACAAAGACCCAGGATGTCCTACTATTTCTTGTATTATTGGAGAACGAAAAATTAAAAAAGCATTGCTTGACCTTGGAGCTAGTGTGAATTTACTTCCATATTCAGTTTATCAAGAGCTCAATCTAGGCGAGTTAAAACCTACTTCGGTAACATTTTTACTTGCTGATAGATCTGTTAAAATGCCAAGAGGTATGGTAGAAGACGTGTTGGTCCAAGCTGATAACTTTGTATATCTTGTCGATTTCATAGTTTTAGATACACAACCTATTGAAGCTTGTAATGCAATTCCTGTAATTTTAGGTCGTCCATTTTTAGCAACTTCTTATGTCTTATAAATTGCAGGAATGGAATAATGAAGTTGTCATTTGGTAACATGACCTTGGAGCTCAATGTTTTTAATCTTTGTAAGCAACCACATGACAAAGGAGATGAAAGTGAAGATGAAAATCTTATAGACACTCTTGTGGAAGAAAACATTCAAGAAGGGAGTACTCGTGACCAATTAGATATTTGTTCAATCGATACTGTTAAAGAAAATATTGAAATTGATCTTGATGCTTTTATTAGGTATCACCCGTTACTAGGATCAGAAAAAGAATTTGAGGCAAAATATGAGAACAAAGACGAACCACCCACATTGGAGTTAAAACCCTTGCTAGATGAATTGAAGTATGCATTTCTTGGAGAAGATGAAACATATCCGGTGGTAATTTCTTCCAAACTATCAAGTAATCAAGAAGGTAAATTAGTTGATATGCTTAAAAGAAATAAAAATGCAATTGGTTGGACACTAAAAGATCTTAAGGGCATTAATCCACTAATTTGCACTCACAAAATTTACTTAGAAGAAAATGCTAAAACATCTCAAAAACCACAAAGGAGATTAAATCCACACATGAAAGATGTTGTGAAAACCGAAGTTCTCAAACTACTCGATGTTGGGATTATCTACTCTATTTCTGATAGTAAGTGGGCAAGCCCAACACAAGTAGTTCCAAAAAAATCTGGCATCACAGTGATAAAAAATGAAAAAGGTGAATTGTTAACAAGTCGAGTCCCATCTAGTTGGCGGGTGTGTATTGATTATAGAAAATTAAATGACGCCACTAGAAAAGATCATTTTCCATTACCATTTTTGGATCAAATTTTAGAAAGAGTAGCAGGTCATCCATACTACTGTTTTCTTGATGGATATTCAGTTTATTATCAAATTCCCGTTGCACTCGAAGATCAAGATAAAACTACATTCACATGTCCTTTTGGAACATTTGTATTTAGAAGGATGCCATTTGGATTATGCAATGCCCCAGCAACATTTCAAATATGTATGCTAAGCATTTTTTGCGACATGGTCTTGGATGATTTAACTGTCTTTGGGAATACATTTGATAATTGTCTTGAAAATTTGGAAAAAGTTTTAAAAAGATGCGAGGAAAAAGGTCTTATTTTAAATTGGGAAAAATGTCATTACATGATTACTTCTGGAATTGTTTTGGGACATATAGTGTCATCTCATGGAATTGAAGTTGATAAAGCAAAAGTTGATGTCATTGCCAATTTACCCCCTCCAAAAACCATTAAAGAAATTCGCTCATTTTTGGGACATGCTGGATTTTATAGGAGTTTATAAAGGGCTTTAGTTTAATCTCTAAACTCATTTGTAACCTCTTAACAAAAGACACTGCATTTGAGTGGACACAAGAATGTCAAAATGCTTTTGATAAAATTATTCGACATTTAACATCAGCTCCTATCATGCAACCTCCTGATTGGTCTTTACCATTTGAAATCATGTGCGATGCGAGTGATTATGCAGTCGGTGCAGTACTGGGTCAAAGAAGAAACGGTAAGCCTTATGTGATATATTATGCAAGTAGAACTTTAAACAATGCTCAAATGAATTACTCCACTGCTGAAAAAGAACTACTTGCTGTAATATTTGCATTAGATAAATTTCGTTCTTATTTGATTGGATCAACGACTTTTGTTTTTACTGATCATTCTGCTATTAGATATTTGTTGACCAAACAGGATGCAAAGCCACGACTGATACGATGGATTTTGTTGATCCAAGAATTTGACATTTTGATCAAAGACAAAAAAAAAACCGAGAATGTCGTAGCCGATCATTTGTCGAGACTAGTAACAGGATCATCTTGTGAAATGACACCAATTAACGATAATTTTTCTGATGAACGTCTATTTTCAGTTACTACTACACCTTGATTTGCTAACATAGTAAATTTTCTTGTGACAGGAAAAATGCCACCGCAATGGAGTTCCCAAGATAAAAGAAAATTTTTGAATGAGGTAAAAAACTTTTATTGGGATGATCCGTATCTGTTCAAGTATTGTCCAGATCAAATTTTTCGACGTTGCATACCCGACAATGAGGTAAGTAGTGTCATTAAATTTTTGTTTCCATTTTTGGTTAATTTTTATATTTTTATATTTTGTTAAAATTTATTAAATTATAAAGTAATTTTTTTTTTATATTTACACAAAATTTAGCGACGGCTTTTATAACCGTCGCGAAGTTTTAACCGTCTTTTTTTTTAATTCCGTCGCTATTTTAGCGACGGTGTTTAATTTATAAACCGTCGCTGATAGGAGACGGTTTTATCCAAAACCGTCGCTAATATTTTGTTTTTTTATGACTAGTAACGGCGTACGCATGCACGCTGCGGAAAGTTGTATTAACAGCTTCTATATGCACGCCGTTAATAATAGTATTAACAGCGTACAATGCACGCCGCGGATAATCTTGAACTTTTAACAGCTTGTAACTTTGTAGCGTGCAATGCGCGCTGCGGAAAGCTCATATGCGCGCTGCGGAAAGCCATTTTTGTTGTAGTGTAGATTTTGAATCAATGGATTTTCTATCTTTTGATTAGTTTGGCCCGTCTATCTGTCTGCATTCTGTAAACCATTTTTCTGAGCGTTTATCTGTATTCCAACTCCATGAGAGAAATTGTTGCCATAAATTGAAACATTTACCTGTGAGGATATGGAGTTGAGACTCTTACTAGGAATTTCTGAAGGTCGTGTACATTTAACTACCTGAAATAATCTTTGAATTGGTCATCTCAAATTATTTCATAAATTATAATTATGATGATCTTGATATAACTTTGACAGTTTTCAAATTTAATTTAAACACTTAGATAGTTCTGATTACATTTCTATTTAAATTAATCAATATTTTTTGTATTGCTATTAACGCTTAAATTTCTAGGGACTAGGAATAAGCTGGTTGGGAGGTGTGATAAACATAAAAAGTGTACATTAATTAAATGTTTTATAATATAAATATATAGTTTTTGTTTTATTAAATGTTTAAATATTATATGTTTTATAATAAATTGTATAAAATATAAGTTGTTGTGTAATTACAAGTTTTTACTATTTTTTACAGGTTCGATAAAACAAGAATAAACTTGGAGTTTCAAATGGGATTAAGATGATTCCTGGACCTGTAGAAAGTTGATGTTAATATCTACAATATTGATGGCAAGCATGAGATAAAAATCTTCTCACAAGTGGGATCAAATTAAGCAACAAATAAAGTTACCAAAGGAGTGACAGTTTTACCATACTCTAGTATTTTGACCATATCTCTCAAATTACTTGGTCAAATGGTTTGAAAAAAATATCACAACTAGACAACTCAATTATCCATATGTTTTTTTTATGTGAAGAAGCAAATTCGGAGAAGAAGATTTTCAAAAGTGATGTGTAATATAATATAATATCTTGAAACACCAATGAAGACTTTTGTGTAAAAAAATAATATTTTATTTGTGGTTGTCTCCCCAAATTTGGCTATAAATAGGGGTGCATTAAAATGTATTGAGATATCCCTCATTCTATGAACAAACCTGTTAGACATGAATTTTATTGTGGCGATAATTAACTAAAACCAGCAGACCAGAACAGTAGACTAACTTATCAGAAGCTACTGGTCTCATAAAACTAAACCAGTAGAAAGGATAGTAATACAAAAATCAGTAGAGGATACAAAACCAGTAGAGGACGTTTCCTAACGTTGCTACCTTTATTGTTACCGTTAAAGGGTTCCTAGTACTAGTATTAATTGCAGCATTAAATACTATACGGAGTCATTTAATGCATTTTACCCAATTAAGTATGAAACAAGACTGATTGTTTTATAGCTTTTCTGCAGGAACTTCTTTTGGTAATAAAGCTGATTGTATCAGTTATCTGAAGACATCCTCTGACTATGAACGTTGAACTCAGTCGTTTATATATACTTGGATCAAATCCTTTTACGACAACTCTCGCTTCGCATAATATTATCTTTCAAGGAACAAAGCTATTCTCATCTTTTCAGACTTATCTCGAAATTCCTTGAGTACTTAAAGTTCAACACAAAGATGATCTTTCGAAGATCATCTTGTGCTACTGATTCTTACACTCTTCACAATCTTTACATAATTTATACTTTATCAAGAAGAGTTTGTAATCTGAAAAGAGTCTTTTCAGAACTTTGTGTTTCGCATTCTTGTGAGTTGAGAAACTAAGAGTTTCAGTAGGCCGAAGTGTAAGTCCTTCTGAAGTGGGTGTGTACAAGAGTTGTACTGTAATATCCAAAGTCTTTTAGTTATACCTTCTGGAAACAGAAGAAGGGGAGACGTAGAAGAGTTTATCTTCGAACTTCCATAAACAACTGCTGCCTACTGTTTTATTGTCTTTCAACTATTTCATCAGATTGTTTCCGCACGTTTTATTGTAATCAGGTGAAAGTATTCGCACAAGATTAACTACTATCCCTACCAGAATTTTAGTACCTCATCAGAAAATAAAGAAAAACGAGTAGAGTTTATTCACCCCCCCTCTAAACTCAACTTCGATCCTCAACAATTGGTATCAGAGCTGATTATTCTTGTTCGTGAAAAACTACAACAAATGGCACACTTCAGCAAGATCCCTATGTTCTCTAAGGAATATTTCGATGACTGGAAGATGAGAATGCAAGCTCATCTTGCAGCACAAGATGATGAAATGTGGTATGTCATCACAGATGTTCCACTAAAAATATTAAAGCCTAATGCAGCTGTTGCTGTTACTGAAGGTGCACCACAGATGGTTGAAAAATCAAGAAGTGAATGGACCAGTGAAGATAAGAAGAAGGCCAACCTTGATAATGTGGCGAACTATATACTGTATAAAACTCTCGACAAGAACACTTTTAGCAAGATCAAAATGTGTTCTACTGCAAAGGATATTTGGGAGAAGCTCATCCAGATATGTGAAGGAAATGAGCAAATGAAAGAAAACAAACTGTCTGTAGCAATGCAGAAGTTCGAAAATCTAAAAATGAGAGCTGGTGAAACTCTAAACGAGATTGACGAAAGATTTAGTAGCCTGGTTAATGAGCTAACAGCTCTGGGTAAAGAGCATAGCAACAGAGAGATAGCCCTCAAGGTGATGAGAGCCTTACCAAGAGAATGGGATGTTAAAACAATGGCTATGAGAGTGTCCAAAGATTTGAACAAATTGGAACTGCACGACTTATTTGTAGATCTGAAAGCTTACGAGTTCGAATTAGAAGTAAGAAGTGGAGAAGAGCCTTCAAGCCTACCTACCAAGGCTCTTGCTGCTACTGCTACTGCTTTCACTGCTTCTGCCACTACCTCTTCTACTGCTGCTGCAGTTGCATCTCAGGCATTACCTACTGTGATCATTGACAATACATTGGAGAAGACTGCTGAACAAATCAGTAGTGATGCTATGTCCTTATTTGTAAAGAAATTCTCCAGGTTCATGAAGAAGAACCATCGAACTTATCAGGGTCCCAATCGAAACTTCAAGAAAGATTCACCATCTGGTGATATGGGATGCTTTAACTGTGGAAAGATAGGTCACTTCATTGCTGATTGTCCTAAACCAAAGAAGGATGACCAAAAGAGAAAGGATCACAAAAGAAATGCTAAAAAGACCAGAAGAGATCGAAAAGCAATGATTGCCGAAAAAAGCAAATCCAAATGGCCGGACTCTAGTTCTGAGTCATCTGACTCAGAAAGTCATTCCAGTGATAGTGATGCAGAAGAAGTCAAATGTCTCATGGCAGACAATGACTCAACCTCGACATTTGAAGAGGTATTTGATTTTGACTCCAATGAATTTACACGAAATGATTTGATTGATGCACTACATGACATGGTAAAAGAGTATTCCAGACTTTCTCAATCATTTGAAGAAGTTAAGATCGAAAATCAAAACTTAAAGAGTCAGAACAGTAAGTTAACTTGCTTGCAAGTAGACAGCTGTAATGATTTACAAGTTAAGATGAGTAAATTAATAACTGAGAATGAAAGAGCCAAAGCAGATTACCAGAAGGTGCTTTCAGAAAACCAGAAGTTGTCACTACTGGTAAATGTTTGGAACAAGTCTTCTGTTTCATTGGAAAAGATGCAAGAATTACAAAAACAATCAGGAGATAGAAGTGGTCTCGGTTTTTGTAATAATGAAGGCACTTCTGAAACTAATACTAAGCCAACACTGGATATGTACAAAGGAAAATACATTCACTTTGTGAAATCCAGTGTGGTACAGGAACCAGAGGTACCTACTGCTTCAGTTGTAAGGAATGTAAATCAGATGAACAGAAGAATGCACTATGGTCTGGGTTACGTTAAACCTAAGGAAAAAGTTGACCAGAGTTCTAGATTCAGAAAAGAATTCAACTCTGGAAGACAACATCCTATGAAGGTTAAAAACCACCAGTACTACAACTCTAAACCTGTTCAGAAGAGTTACAGACTGGAAAACAGAAACAGAAGGGAGGAACAACACTTTAATATGCATACTGTTAGAAATAACAGACCTTCTACTGCACACACATCTTTGGATACCTGAAGAACAAGGTCACCAAGAATTGTACAAATGTGGGTCCCCAAAGGACTGATAAGGCTTGGACCCAAATAGATTTGGGTACCAGATACTAAAATTTGTGTTTGCAGGAACAGAAGAAGAAAGCAGAAATCAGTAACTCTACATGGTATCTGGACAGTGGATGCTCCAGACACATGACTGGACAGAAAAACCTACTTTCTGAGATAGTGAGTTGTACTGGACCAAAGATAACTTTTGGAGACAACTCAAAAGGTAAAACAATGGGTAAGGGTAAGATTATCCATGGTAACATAACTATCAATGATGTGTTATTAGTTGACAATCTTTGTTACAATCTAATCAGCATCAGTCAACTATGTGATAATGGTTATTCTGTAGCTTTTCAGAAGCATTCATGTATAGTTAGAGATTCTGCTGAAACTACTGTGTTAATCGGAAAAAGAGAAGGCAATACTTACAGAGTCTCTTGGAACTCAAATCATGTCAATAATCCTACATGCTTGATTGCTTCTCTTAGCAATAAACACTGGCTATGGCACAAGAAATTGAATCATCTGAATTTCAAGTCAATCAATTATCTCAAGAAGCAGAATATAGTTGATGGATTACCTGATATTAGCTTTGTTAAAAATCATGTTTGTTCTGCTTGTCAGCTTGGGAAACAGATAAGATCCAGTTTCAAGAACAAAGATAGAAAATAAACTTCAATATGTCTGGAACTACTGCACATGGATCTTTTTGGTCCAATCCCCATCATGAGCTTAGGGGGAATGAAATATACTCTTGTTGTTATTGATGATTTTTCTAGATTCACTTGGGTAATATTTCTCGCAGGAAAAGATCAAACCAGTAGCCTCTTGATCAGGCTTCTGGAAAGAATTCAAAATGAAAAATCTTCTACCATCATTAAAATCAGAAGTGATCGGGGTACTGAGTTCACTAACAAGTATCTTGAGTTATATTTGAATGAATAGGGGATTCATCTTGAATATTCAGCTGCCAGAACACCTCAACAAAACGGAGTAGCTGAGAGGAGAAATAGAACTCTAAAAGAAGCTGCTAGAACAATGCTAGCAGATGCAGACATCTCTCAGCGCTTCTGGGCTGAAGCTATCAATACTGCTTGTTACACGCAAAACAGATCTATGGTCAACAAAAGGCACAATCAGACCCCTTATTAAATATGGAAAGGGAAGAAGCCTAACGTATCTTATTTTCATGTGTTTGGTTGCAAATGCTTTGTGCTAAATAATGGCAAAAATCATTTAACTCCATTTGACTCAAAATCAGATGCTGGACTATTTCTTGGTTACTCTGCTGTAAGGAAAGCCTTCAGAATCTTCAACAATAGAACTCTTAATGTTGAAGAATCGATTCATGTTGTCTTCGATGAAGACAGCAGTGCTCCTGAAATATCTAACATATCTGATTTAAGTAACAGGCTAGACATGATTCACTTGGAAATTGACAGTGAAGATGATGTAGAAGCAAACATCAAGGATCTTCAAAATCCAGAACCAGACATTCCATTAGTGGAACCAGAAGTACAGACTGTGGATCTACCATTACCAGCAGAAGACACTCAGGAACCCACTACTGGTTCCATCGAGAACAATCTCAACATATCAAATCAGGAAGATATCCTTTTAAATCCTTTTATCTGGAGAAAATCTCATCCTCCATCATTAGTTATTGGTAATCCAGCAGCGCCTTTGAGAACCAGAAGGCAAATGCTTAATGAATACATGCATGCTGCTTTTATATCTCAGGATGAACCAAAGAAAATTGAAGAAGCTCTTCTAGATCCTAGCTGGATTGAAGCCATGCAAGAAGAGCTGAATCAATTCAAACAAAATGAAGTTTGGTTTCTAGTACCTAGACCATCTCACCAAGCTGTCATTGGAATTCGGTGGGTATTTAGAAACAAACTCAATGAAGAAGGCACAGTTGTGAGAAATAAAGCAAGATTGGTTGCTCAAGGTTTCAGACAGGAAGAAGGAATAGACTTTGATGAGACCTATGCACCAGTAGCAAGGCTCGAAGCAATCAGAATATTCTTAGTCTTTGCTGCTTTCAAGAATTTCAAAGTATATCAAATGGATGTGAAAAGTGCCTTTCTGAATGGTCTCTTACAAGAAGAAGTCTACGTCGAACAACCTCCAGGTTTTATCGATCACTTCTCACCTCATCATGTATTGAAATTACACAAAGCACTGTATGGTCTAAAACAGGCACCTAGAGCATGGTATGACACTCTATCACAGTTTCTTATTGATCATGATTTTACCATTAGAGCAGTAGATAAAACTCTGTTTACTTTAGTTAAGAATAAGCATATTCTTTTAGTACAAATCTATGTAGATGATATCATTTTTGGGTCAACTAACCCCAAATTATGTGCAAAGTTTGGAAAATTGATGCAGGATAAATTCGAAATGAGTATGATGGGAGAATTAACATTCTTCCTAGGATTACAGATTAAGCAATCAGAGACTGGAATCTTTATAAATCAAGACAAGTACACCAAGGAGCTTCTGAAGAAGTTCGGAATGGAAGCATGCTCTGCTGATTCTACTCCAATGAGCTCATCTATTAAACTTGATAAAGATGAAAGTGGTATTCCAGTAGAGGTAACTCAGTATCGCAGTCTTATTGGTTCATTATTATATCTAACTGCCAGTAGACCAGATATCATGTTTGCTGTTTGTATTTGTGCTAGATTTCAATCTAACCCCAAACAATCTCATTATATTGCTGCTAAACGTATTTTGAAGTACTTGAAAGGAACTCAAAATGTCGGCTTATGGTATCCCAATGATTCATCGCTAAATCTTATTGGATATTCAGATGCTGATTATGCAGGTTGCAAACTAGACCGAAAAAGCACGAGTGGTTTTTGTAAATTTCTTGGTGATAGGCTGATATCCAGGTTTAGCAAGAAGCAGACTTCCATAGCCACATCTACTGCAGAAGCAGAATATCTGGCTGCTGGAAGCTGCTGCTCTCAGATATTGTGGATTCAGCAACAATTAAGAGACTATGGGATTCAAGCCTCCGAATCACTTATATTCTGTGATAATACTAGTGCAATTGCAATCACACAAAATCCAGTACTTCATTCCAGAACGAAGCACATTGACATCGGACATCACTTTATTAGAGATCATGTGCAGAAGAAGAACATTCGTCTGGAATACGTTTCTACTGATCAACAAATAGCAGATATCTTCACAAAACCCTTACCAGAAAATAAGTTTTCTTTCTTTCGTAACTCTCTTGGTTTGATAGACTGAACTTGATTATTTTCTGTTATCTTGGTTATACTTTATTCTTACTCATTTATTTATCGTATTGAACTTACAGTAAGTTATTTGCAGAAAAACAGAAGGAAAAGTCAGATACGTAAACTGGAACTTTATTAGAAACCATTTCAGTACATTACACGATGCAAAAGTAAAAACAGTAGATCTACAAATGCTATTTAACCTTACTTTTAGCTTTTATCTTCAGTAATAGGAGCTCTCTGCAATTTGCTTGCAAAGTACTTCAATAGGAACAAGAGACTCCAGCAAGCTCAAGGCCTAGAAAGAATCTAGCAAGCTTGGGTCTTATCAGCACTAATGTATTTTTAGATGCCTTACAGGGCATCATAGATGTTTTCAGCATCATCAATCCACCAGCACTCTCTTATCGCATTAGCATGCTTCTGGAAAGAATCGATGCTACATTTCAAACTCAATCGAAGCAACAGATTTGCTTGACTGTGGAAACTACATTTCCAGGAGTGTGTTTCAAGGATCATTACGTAAATAATGATATGCTCAAACTTCTCTCTGAACATTTTTGCTTCGACTCTTGGATCCAACTCTAACGTTCTTTTATATTGAGTTTTCATTTTAGATTGTGTGTGTTTTATCTCGTTCCAGTTGTGCAGGTATTTATAGAAGAAACAAAGACCCTTGCGACTGTTCAATTCGACGGTTCAGATTGAAAGATGGCCAAGAGTCACTTGTCAAAATTATGACCACTTATTAGTTGCATTTACCGAGGGGGAACAGTATTTTAGTCAGACTAAGAGTTTGACACCTTTTCAGAAAACAGATAGAACGTTTGTCTTTTCGATAAAACTACAAGTCTGCTGGTTTTTGTCAAAGTGATTAAATATTTCAGCACCCTGAAACTTCCAGCAGACGTTATCATAAAATGACAAATCCTCTTCTGATTTTTTTTTTAGTAACCGTCTGGACAGCCCGCCTTTTTCAAATTTTCAAAATCATTCGTATATCTGACAGTTTCTGCAAAACTTTTCTAACACTCAACCAAAAACATACTGACACGTGTCTTTATGTTTATTTGACGGCTGTATATTTTCTCAACTTCACCTTTTCACCTTTACTGTTTCATAACTATCGATTATTCAACTATTGATTTCTCTCTATCATCACTAACTACTGCAAATTATATCTGCTTCTATCCTTATACAGAAATGGCTGGAGCATACACTCTTAACGCTTATCAAGTCAATTTTGCCTCTGTTCTCAACATCAAGGATGAAAATCTCGTTAAAATGTTTCAAGACATTGAGAAATCGAGACTCAGAAAATTCCTAGAAGTACCCGTCGTTATTTACAAAAATGCTCTTCTGGATTTTTACGCTAAAGCGTCAGTACATGAAGGAAAGATTGTTCACTCTCAAGGAGATGCATCCATCTCTATTGATGCCGCACTTCTAGGAGCGACCTTCCTTCTTCCACTCTCAGGTATTTCTGAACTATCTGATATTTCCAAAACAGATATGTCTATTGCGCTTAGCTCGTTCTCAGCCTCTGGAGAAGAGGTGTCTCCTTCTTGTCACAAGAAACTACTCAAAATGGAATATCAAATTTTGGCCGATATTGTGGCCAAAGCTATTTTGATCAAAGCTGGCACCTTCGACAAGTTGACGAAGGAGAAGGTTCAAGTGATGATTGCCATTACTAAGGGACCCAAAGTGGACTGGAGTCATTTTCTCTTTAGAATTATGAAGGATATGGTTGTCAGGAAAAGTTCTGGATTCGCTGTTCAAATCAGCGCAATGCTCAAGGATGCTGGTTTCGCCTCAACCAGTGATCAGGATGCTGTTTTAGTAACCATGATTGATGCTGCGAACGTACTTGCTTTAAGGCCTAAGCCAACCGTGGCGGAGTTTGTTGCCTTGAAAAATGAAATTGGAGAAACTGCTTCTGAGGTTCCAAAACCTCAAAAGACAATTAAGAGGAAAAGAGTGATCATTTCGACTGACTCGGACAAAACAGCATCAGAAGAGTCTGCTGCTGCTGTTCAACCACCAGTGCCAACCCCAGTCAAGAAGAAACCTCGCACCATTCTTAAAATCAAGAAGACAGCAGCACTGTCTGAGATTGAGAAAATACCTATCAGACAGGTATTTCCAGAAGTGGTTCCTTCTGTTCGACCCATTACTTCTGCGACTGCACAAGCTACTGCATCTATTCCAGCACCGTCTACTGCTTCTGTTTTCAAGCCATCATCTGGAATAGTGATTCGAGAATCAACTAGTGGGTCCTCTGCTTTTCGACCTATCGTGCCTATTTCTTCATCTGACAAAGGCAAAGGGAAAATGGTCGAATAACCACCAATTTTTGGACACAAAACAACTGTTACCACCGGCGTTGATCTTCATCTAGCAGAAATTGAAACCTCTTCAAATGATGATATGAATTTTTTTGATGAGTGGCACTCAGTTCGTCTTTTTCATTCTTTTGCTTACTTTAAGACTAAAGGGAACTATGCCAAAATGATGATTGCAGAGAAGAAAATTTTTCAGCTTGCAAAAACGGAGAATGTTATCGAGGCCTTGCGCAGAAGTAGTTTCATCCTCGAGCAGCTGAAATGTCAGAACTAGAATCCGTTCTGAAAGTTCTTGAATCGAATTTTGATCCTAGTGTTCCTACTGCTGTTCAGGATCAAAGTGTTATTATGATTCTATCTGACAAGCTCAAACAGATGCGTGAGCAACTTCTTGCTCAAGAACAAGGCTTTGGCGAGTCTACTGCTTATCACATTGGCCTTGTTACTAACTTTCATCAGAATCAGACAGTTGAGGAAAGGACCACAGCCTCCCCAAAGGCTTCTGCTCTCAGTACTCCTGCATCTCCGACAAGGCCCATTCAATCCCCATCCCTACTATATGTACATGAACTGGCTTCGGTCGAGGAAGTCATTGAGTCGATTGTTCCTACAATTTCTACTCCTCTGGAAGTCGCACCGGCTACTTCATTGTCACCTTCTGCTTCTCCGACCCCAGTTCAACACATAGCAGAACCAGATGCCTCCTCTTTATTGCCAAATTTAGAGATTTTTTCTGCTGCTCATCAAGCAGCAATGCACATTCTTCTGGATCAGCCTTCTGCACCTTCTACTGAAGAACCATCAATCTCACAGGCTGTTATTGTACCAACAGAAGAAATTTTGGCCTCTGACTTGGCCGTTACCGCTGGAGAAATTGTTCTTCCCCTGGTTGCTGCTGAACCTACTGTTTCTACACTTCCAGAAGAACGCACAGCAGACCCTGGTCCTTCTACTGCCTTGATGGATGCTAACCTTGTTTCTACTGCGTTGACTAACTCTCATCCTGTTCTGACTGAGACGAACTCTCGTCTTTCTGAGATTAAACAACACATTGCTTGCGCGGACTCCCTCTCCGGAATCAGATGCATTTAACCTGGAATTTCAGATTGAGTCTCTACAACGGGAACTCAACAACATATCTGATTTAGTGAAACAGATGTCCTGCGAAAACATTTCGGAATTCAGTGGTGCTCAATCTTTCAGAGACCGAATGGGCAAACACATCTTTAACACGGCGGAAACCATGGACAAGATGTATGCTGAAACCGTCGTTTTCAGACAAGCTTTATCAAGAACTCACGGTACCATCATGCTCACTAAAACTGATATACTTAACCGAATCACTGAGCATGATGATCTCTTCCGATCACTTTCTACTTCCGTGGAACTTATGGATGCCAAGATTGACTCTCAAAATCAATCTATCACTTCATTGGATAATCGCATCTCTTCTCAAACTCCGTACCTGGAGATGCTAACCGATGGCATTCAAAACATATCCGGAAGACTGAATGACCTCTTCGCCCATGTAGTTGCGGCTGATGCCAAAAAGGGGGAAGTTAGAGGAGATACACAAGGAGCCAGACAACCTGAAGATGAAGCTGAACCATCAAACAGAAGACTTCAAGAACCTCAGAATGAAGAAGTCATCTTCAGGGATATTGAAACTGATTGATCATTCTCTTTTATACTTTATTGACATTGCTCTTTTTGTTTAAATGATTATCTGCTTTATTTATCAACTTTCTACTGTTTAGGTTTTGGCATCACCACAAAAGGGGAAATTGTTAGACATGAATTTTATTGTGGCAATGATTAACTAAAACCAGCAGACCAGAATAGTAGACTAACTTATCAGAAGCTACTGGTCTCATAAAACTAAACCAGTAGAAAGGATAGTAATACAAAAATCAGTAGAGGATACAAAACCAGTAGAGGACGTTTCCTAACGTTGCTACCTTTATTGTTACCGTTAAAGGGTTCCTAGTACTAGTATTAATTGCAGCATTAAATACTATACGGAGTCATTTAATGCATTTTACCCAATTAAGTATGAAACAAGACTGATTGTTTTATAGCTTTTCTGCAGGAACTTCTTTTGGTAATAAAGCTGATTGTATCAGTTATCTGAAGACATCCTCTGATTATGAACGTTGAACTCAGTCATTTATATATATTTGGATGAAATCCTTTTACGACAACTCTCGCTTCGCATAATATTATCTTTCAAGGAACAAAGCTATTCTCATCTTTTCAGACTTATCTCGAAATTCCTTGAGTACTTAAAGTTCAACACAAAGAAAAGTAGCACACGCTTCATAGCAAATATCTGATCTTTCGAAGATCATCTTGTGCTACTGATTCTTACACTCTTCACAATCTTTACATAATTTATACTTTATCAAGAAGAGTTTGTAATCTGAAAAGAGTCTTTTCAGAACTTTGTGTTTCGCGTTCTTGTGAGTTGAGAAACTAAGAGTTTCAGTAGGCCGAAGTGTAAGTCCTTCTGAAGTGGGTGTGTACAAGAGTTGTACTGTAATATCCAAAGTCTTTTAGTTATACCTTCTAGAAACAAAAGAAGGGGAGACGTAGAAGAGTTTATCTTCGAACTTCCATAAACAACTGCTGCCTACTGTTTTATTATCTTTCAACTATTTCATCAGATTATTCCGCACGTTTTATTGTAATCAGGTGAAAGTATTCACACAAGATTACCTACGATCCCTAACAGGATTTTAGTACCTTATTAGAAAAGAAAGAAAAACGAGTAGAGTTTATTCACCCCCTCCTCTAAACTCAACTTCGATCCTCAACAAAACCTTTGAGTTCATAATATTTCTCTCTATATTTTTCGTTTATTTCTTCATTTAAATATAATTAGCATGATAATTTCATATTCAAAGTTTTACACTTTGAATAATGAATAGCTAACTTCCTAAAGTTGAGATGAAAAGATGAAACTCTTGGCATGATAATAAGGTTATTAAAAGGTAAGAATCTATGTTTTATATTATTTAATCATTATTTATTGTTTATGTTATATTTATTTCTTTAAGTATTTTTATACCCTACTTATAAGTGGGAGTTTTGATTTATTGTTGCTATATGTTACACTAAATTCTTGGTACCATTTAAATGTTAGTTTGGTTTTACCAACCATTTAAAGTGGGAACCTTGATTTACTATATATAAATATATCATAATATTAATTTCTTGGTACCATTTAAATGTTAGTTTGGTTTTACCAACCATTTAAAGTGGGAACCTTGATTTAGTGTTTACAAATATATATAGCACAATAAATACTTGACCACATTTATAAGTTTTGGTATATATTATATACTTATAAGATAATAATATATAACATAATATAAATATGATTATTTAATATATTGGAACCATTTTATTAAGTGGATTTCAATATTGTTCGTTAATGTTAACTTTATTAAAATACCAAGAGTGGATCCTTTAATCTCAACTACTTAAATTAAAATTTGAACAATTAAAATTTACCCATTAAAGATTCAAACAATTAAAATTAAAAAGAAACAAAAACAAAAATAAAACAAAAAGACATTGTAGTGGACTTGTAATTACCTTAGCTTCCCTGTGGATACGATATCGGACTCACCGAATTATACTACTTGTGGACAACCTGCTCTTGGGAGTGCAACAATCAGAGTCGCAACAATGGCAACGCCACTCTATAGGCTAATGTTAAAATCTTCTCTAGAATCTCAAACGGTCATATGAACGTCAGACTGAATTTGAATCTCTTTACAAATCTCATAACACCCTTTCTAGGTGTTCTTTTCATGAATACGTGGTAACCCACGGCAAACTATAGTTCTCTTCGTTGCTTATCAGCGAGCTCTTTTGTCGATTTTGTGCAGTCTTCATCCTACCTTGGATTTTGACTACTAGCCCCGTTGTTTTCTTGACCAAGTCTGGACCAAATTCTCTTTTTTTACCCACCGCATCTCAGTGTATCGGTGATTTACACTTCCTTCCATAAAGTGCCTCGTAAGGAGCCAAACCTATAGACAACTGGTAGCTATTGTTATACGTGAACTCCACTAGAGGTAACTTCGATTCTCAAATTCCTTGGAAATCGATCACACAAGCTCGGAGTAGGTCCTCCAAATTGAATCACCATTTTAGACTGTCTATCGTTTGAGGATGAAATGTTGTACTGAATAAAAACTTCGTCCTCGTTTCTGCATGCAGACCCTTCTAAAAAGATGATGTGAACCTCGGGTCACGGTCAGAAACAATGGACACTAAAATCCCATGCAGTCGGACTATCCCTCAAATGTATAGCTCTGCATACTTTGTCATGGTGAATGTCGTCTTAATAGGTAGAAAATGTGCAAATTTTGTAAGACGATCAACTCTCACCCAAATGGTGTTGAATCCCTTGATAGTCCTTGGCAATCCCACAACAAAATCCATGGTAATATTATCCCATTTCCACTCGAGAATAGGAAGTGGCTTAAGTTTCTTGGCTGGTCTCTAGTTCTTTGCCTTAATTTGCTGGCATGTCAAACACTCGGACAAAAAATGCAAGATATCTTGCTTCATGCCCGACCACCAATAGAATAACTGCAGATCATTGTACATCTTTGTACTTCCAAGATAAATGGATTAAGGAATGAGCTTCTTTCATAACAACTTCTCTAAGTGAATTGCCACTAGGAACTCAAAGTCAATCTAGATATCGAACTATTTCATCCTCCTCGGAATACAGCTTCCGACCCTTAGCTTCATCTCTCAGTCTCCACTTTTGACTTCTCAACAGAAGACTGCCTTCTCGGATTCTATCCCTTAGAGTCGACTGAACTGTCATAGTAGCAAGCTTAAGAGCCTCGTTCATAGAAAATACTGCAAGCTCGAATCGCTGAATCTCCACTTCCAATGGTTCTTTGAACTTTTAATTGCCCGATGATTGCTAGCTTTCTACTCAAAGCGTCTGTAACTACATTATCTTTTCCCATATGGTAGCTAATATCACAGTCGTAGTCCTTTACCAACTCTAGTGTAACGTCCCAAATTCGACGACTGTCCCCACTGTATCAAGACGAGTCTTTTCTGCGTCCTTATGTCATTTACCAACTCTAGTGTAACACCCCATATTCGACGACTGTCCCCACTGTATTAAGACGAGTCTTCTCTGTGTCCTTATGTCCTCACTCACGCGTACCTTAGAAAACTTCCCATGGGGTCACCCATCCCAAAATTACCCCAACTCAAGCACGCTTAGCTTTGAAGTTCTTATGTAATGAGCTACCGAAAAGAAGATGCACCATTATCGATATGAGTAGTACCTATGAAATCTTTTAAGCCCTCCTCAACTGCACAGTCCCATACCTGAACAATTTTTGGAATCCTTATCCTTCCGGTGTATGATCGGTTCATTCATGTTCCCTTCGCCTAGAATCCTGCCATGAGCCGCTCATTGTCCGTGCATCCTCATGACACCAGCGATCACCCCTGCCCTCTTCGGCCTCTGGCCTCGCATTCAATTGGAACGCTCGAAAACCCGAACACACTAACCACATGCATGCATAAAAATTATTTAAATGAGTGTTCTTAGCATGTTTAAGTATTTGAATGGTTTAATGATTAATTAATCGAATGTTATGAATAAGAACTTTCTGAAGTCGAATACGCGATGCACATCAGAAGGCGAAAGAACCGGGGAAAATTTTAACCAAGTATCTACTCTTAGAAAGTTATAAATAGAAATTCTATATTTAGTAAGTCGGAAATAAGAAAACGGAAATATATTTATAGTAAGGGACGAACTTAATCGATAACAAACTTTTTCTAGGGAACAAGGAATTTTGGACGTACAATATTAGAAACGAGTAGCACCTAATATTTTTAAATATTGTTATGACTTTTAGTAAGATTTATTATGTATTTAGTTAACCCCTTAATGTGCCTAGGTTATCAAGAATTAACAAAATAATTAGGGCCCATTATGTAAACTTAAGCCCACTTAACAACTTAATGATCTATTTAAATAAAACCTACGCACCCTACACCATATCATTCACGCTACTAACACACATTCAGCACACACACTCACACTCGGACTCTAGGTGGCCGAACCCTAGAGGAAGGAAGGAAGGGAGTTTTCGCGTCTCGTTCGTCTCTCGTCGCGCCATCTCTCGTATCTCATAAGAACAAAGGAGCAAGGGCATGTTTTCAAACCTTTTTCATTCACCATTCGATCCATATTATTGCATGTATTATTATTTTGTGTGTAAAGTTTACAAGAATAATGGTTTCCAACTTCCTACATGTGCATCTCATGTTTTCATAAAAGAGTTTTGATGTTTATTAAATTGTTGAAGGAGGGATGCAAACCCAGGTATTCACGGGCTTGTCTAGAAGTTTAAGAGGAGGTTTGAAGGGATAAAAGTCACAACAGAAATCGCAAGGGGACTGTCCATGCGTGCAGGCCGTGAAGGGGAAGGGTGCGCTTTGTTGTTCCTACGGCCATGGGGGATACATGGTACTTTATCCGTGGTCTTGATGGAAGGATAAGGATCATAGGATGGTCTAGGAATGGTTCGGTCAGAGCTTTTTTGGGTGGGTCGAGCGTTGTATCCGACACACCACAAACATGCACATGTGGTGTTGTTTTGGTGCGTGGTGTTTCCTAGGGCAAATGGGTCGGTTCAAGGGCTAGGCCAGGGGCTTGGGACATGCCTTAGGTCCTGGTGAGAGTCTAGTGTGCCGAAAAAGTCGATTCAAGGGCATCCATAGCCACTGGAGCATTTGTTCCTCGGCTACACGCGAAGAGCCATTCGCTGGGCTGTTGTTGTAAAGGGTTTGGAGCTTATGGCGCCTAGTCTGTGTCCAAAAGGGCCTGACCATGGTCTTAAGGGTTCTAGGGCCTGATTCAGTGTCCTTTTGAGCCGTGGTCCGTTCAGGGTCAAAATTGTCCGAACGTGTCAAAAAAAAGGACGAAGAAAGCCTAGGTTAAATTTTAAATCCTTTTTTTCGGTTTTCGTTTGGGCTTGGGGACTTCCAGCAGCTTAAATTGCGTCTTAGGATGTCAATAAAGGACTCGTCTTAGGTTGGTTCGAGTCAGGAGGGTAGTTTGGTCATTTGTTTAACCAAAAACACGAAAAAGGTGATAAACGAGCCATCCGATAAGAAAATTGAGTCGTTTTTTAAACGTATGCTCTAAGATTGAATTTCCAGCAAGTTACTGGATATTTTTTGATGTTTTCAAAGTTTTAAAATTGAGTCGTCTCCTTGAATCAGAGTTTAAGGTCGTCCGGGTACGTGTAGCGTTGAATCGTGAGCGGTCGGTTTGAGGAAAGTCGAGGGTGATTTGAAACTTCCTAAAAAAATTCCAATTTGTGTGAAATGTTATTTTTAGAAGTTTTAAAGCATATGCATGATTTATGCGAATTTTATAAGTTTTAACGTATTTTGCATATATATGCTATATTTAGCAATCTCGACATATATGAATGATATAAATCATCTTTTTGGAAATTTAAAAGAATGTGGAAACTTGTGAATGTTTATGAAATATCAAAGTAAAGAAAAATATTTTTGAGGAATGTGAATTGATTGTGACGAAAAAATAGTAAGGGATCCGTGGAAAACGGGAACGGTGAATTTGCAATGAAAAGGGAGTGAACCGTCGAAAACGGGGGTGGGAATCTCAATGATAATGGATCTATCGAAGAAGTGAACAGAAGTTATTTTTATTATAGTCGGTGGGATCGTCGAAGTAGTGGACTTTGAACCCGACGGCCTAGTACTATGGTTTATAGGTTGATCAATCAAATGAATGTTTTCATTTTCAAGGATCGGATTTCACCTAAAAATGATTATTTTAAAGGGAAAATGTTCATATTTAATCATGGTTTAAAAATTGTATATTTTGAAGGTTTCATGGTTGCATGGAAAAATATATTTTGAGTAAAAGTAATTTTTATGTGCGTGATTGTATATTTTTGTACTTGCTATATGAGGTTTGAGCATGCTGACTCATTAGACTCACTAGGTTGAATGATTGCAGGTGATGATGAGGTTGAGTTGTGCGGTGCGGATTATTGAGTCATCTAGGAGGCACAGTGGATATCCGAGGACCTAGAAGTTCCGCATATGTTAAAAGACTTTTGACGATTGTATGGATTACCGCTTTAATTTATAGACTGTTAGGATGCTAGAACTTATTTAGTTAAATATTAGAATTTTATGGCTTATTTTACTTATTCTGCATGAATGATTATCGATGATATGGAGTTCTATTTATTTGACTATTTATGCTAGTTATTATTGATTAATTAATTATGCATGGTTTTAAAAAAAAAACTAATTAAAATTAAATGAGTTTTTAAGTAAGGTCATTTCAGTTGGTGTCAGAACGATGGTTCTTGAAAAGGGTTAATATGCATGCTGCTGTTTTCGAGGAGCTCGAGAAGTCACGCCTCAATGTCTGTGAGTTTTTTTGCTTAAAATTTTTTATTATCTTATTATTTATTTAATTGTTTAGATGTAGCTTTAATGACTGCCAAATATAAATGTTAGATGCCTTTTATTTTAAAATGCATGTTGGTTTCGCAGTTTGGACATGTGTACAATTATTCTTCAGAGACGTAAGGAGAATTTAGTTTTTCTGTATCTAGAATTTTGCACTACCTAAAATTAAGTCGAGGAAAATTGAACTTGGTGATTTGGACTGCTTATTCCGAATTCTACATTGTGTAGGAATAGAATTTTGAAGAGATGTTGTGGGTTGAATTTTTTAGGAATCATGAACTTAGGGACTGAATTAGAATAATTTGAGGGACTTAATTGCAAGTTTTCGAAAATATTGAGGGTGATTATGCTAAGATATAAGGGCTTAGTTGTATGAATCCGAAAATTTGGAGGTCTAAAATGCGAAAATTTGGAGCTAAATTTGAGAATTCGAGAATTTTGGGTCTTCATTGCAATTTTAGGAAAATTATGTGGTCATTTTAGAAATTTTCAAAAATTAATAGAGTCGTTTTTTCATTTAATTCGATAGGTTGAGCGAATGCGATAATTTAGGCTTAATGAATAACCCGAGAAGTTTGGGATTTAGGTTGCTACTTTATGAAAAATAAAAAAAGGTCTATTAGAATGTAGCCAGCAAGTAAGGAAAAGCATTAGAGTACGCAGCAAAAACGTTATAGAATGCAAAACTTAAGCCAATCAGATTAAGTATGAGGTGAATGAGGGAACCTAAGCTTTTTAATAATCAAGACAAGACAAATTTCGAGGATGGAATTCTATTTAAGGGAAGAGGAATTGTAACACCCAAAAACCCGAACACTAAGCACATCCATGCATAAAAATTATTGAAAATTATTTAAATGAGTGGTCTAGAAGCATGTTTTAGTATTTGCATGGTTTAATGATTATTTAATCGAATGCTATGAATGTGAACTTTTTGTAGTCGAATACGCGATGCACGACAGAAGCGAGAGAACCGGGGACGAACTTTTTGTAGTCTAATTTTAGAAAGTTATAAATAAAGTTCAATATTTAATAATTCCAAAATAGGAAAGCGGAAATCTATTTATAGCAAGGGACGAACTTAATCGATAAAAAACTTTTGCTAGGGAATAAGGAGTTTCGGACGCACGATACTAGAAACGATTAGCACCAAATATTTTTAAATATTTTTATGACTTTTAGTAGGATTAATTATATATTTAATTAACCCCTTAATGGGCCTTGATTAGCAAGGAATTAACTAAATAATTAAGACCCATTATGTAAACTTAAGCTCACTTAACAACCTAATGGTCTATTTAAATAAAACCTATCCACCCTACACCATATAACTCATGCCACTCACACAGATTCAGAACACATACACACACACACACACTAGGACTCTAGGTTACTGATCCTTAGAGGAAGGAAGGAAGGGAGTTTTCACGTCCTGTTCGTCCCTCGTCGCATCGTCTCTCGTATCTCGTAAGAATAAAGGAGCAATGGCATGCTTTGGAACCTTTTTCATTCACCATTCAATCCATATTATTGCATGTATTATGATTTTGTGTGTAATATTTACAAGGATGATGGTTTTCAACTTCCTACATGTGCATCTCATGTTTTCATAAAAGCGTTTTGATGTTTTTTGAATTGTTGTAGGAGGGATGCAAACCAAGGTATTCAAGGGCTGGACTAGACGTTTAAGAGGAGGTTTGAATGGATAAAATTCACAACGAAAAGCGCAAGGTGGCTGTCCAGCCCTGCACGCAAACGCGTGCATGCCGTAATGGAGAAGGGTGCAGCTTTGGTGTTCCTACGACCATGGTGGCTGCATGGGACTCTAGCCGTGGTCTTGAGGAAAGGATAAGGGTCCTAGGATGTTCTAGGGATGGTTCGGTCGGATCTTTTTGGGTCGGTCGAGCGTTGTAGCCAATACACCATAAACATGCACATGTGGTGCTGTTTTGGTGCGTGGGGTTTCCTATGGCTAAGGGTTAAGTTAAATGGCTGAGCCAGGGGCTTGTGACGTGCCTAAGGGTCCTTGGGAGAGTCTAGTGTGATCCAAAAGTCGAGTGAAGGGCATCCACAGCCGCTGGAGCATTTGTTCCTTGGCTACACGTGAAGAGCCATTCAGTGAGCTGCTGTTGTGAAGGGTTTGGAGCTTAGGTTGTCTGGTTTGTGTCCAAATGGGCCTGATCATGGTCTTATTTAGTCTCAAAGTAAGGGTTCTAGGGCCTGGTTCAGGGTCGTTGCGAGCCGTGGTCCGTCCGGGGTCTTAAATTGCCCGAACATGTCAAAAAAAGGGCGAAACGAGCCTATGTTAAATTTTAAATTCATGTTTTCGATTTTTTATTGGGTTTGGGGACTTCCAGCAGCTTAAATTGTGTCTTAGGATGTCAATAAAGGACTGGTCTCGGGTTGGTTGTCGGGAGAATAGTTTGGTCTTTTGTTTAACCAAAAACGCGAAAACGGTGTAAACGAGCCATCCAGTAAGCGAATTGAGTCATTTTAAAACATATGTCCTAATATTGAATTTCCAGCAAGTTACTGGATATTTTTGGGTGTTTTTAAAGATTTAAAATCGAGTTGTCTCTTTGAGTTAAAGTTTAAGTGAGGTTTTCGAAGTTGGGCCTTGGTGAGGTATTTTTACTCACGGGGTCATATTTTAAACCTGTATGCAAATTTTAGTAAGTCGGAGGACATTTTGAGGGTGCGGGCAATATTTTCAAAATCTTACCTAAACGAAATATTTTTGGGAGTATTATTGTGCTTAATGGGATTATTTATTGCTTAATGGGCTCAAAATCATTTTTTAACCCCTTTATTTTTAATTAGTGGCCCATTTGCACTTAATATATGGATTTAACCCTACACTATCAAACCCTAAACCTAGTGTAACAATTCGGTCGCCCCCTTCTCCCATTCAGTAGCAACATTTTCGAATTTATTCAGCAGCCACCTTCGATTTATCCTTAGGTTTTTGCAAAGAAATCTCTCCCCGTCTATCTGGTGCACGTTCTACGCAAAGGTTTCGAGCGTTTAATCACAAAGGCACGCCATAAATCCATTTTCTCATCATTCACATTGTTATATTTTGAATTGTGTGTGTTTGCATGAGGAATTCATAGAGTTATCATGTGCATCAATTTTGTACGGTTTGGACATGAAATATGAATATCTTCTTTATGTAACTCACATTGCATGATTCTTGTGCAAGGGGCTGCTAGGTCTAGGTGTAAGGGTTGTGTTATATCATGTTGGAAAGCGTCAAGGAGTGAAGGTCGGATTTGGAGATCGTACATGCAAGGGTCGATCGAGTTTCATGGTTTTAGGGTTTGGGATGTTTCGGTCGGGTTTTGAGTCGCGGCGGCTACGTGCAGGCCTATTCCAAGCCCTGGTTCACTCAGTGGAGAGTTTGAGTCAGGGTCCTGGTGAGTCGGTGCTAGGCTGGTTCGTATGGTTAAGGGCGAGCCATGACGTATAGGCGTGTAATTGCGTGAGGAGTCGGATTCGGGAGGTGTTGTGTCCCTGCGTGCATGGCTCGATCTGGAGGGAAATTTTTCGTTAAGAAACCTAACTAGTTTGAAATCCTTTTAACTTGGTTAACTGATTAACTGATATAAGGAGGATCAGTTCATGCGTATATCAGTTCAGTTATGGTGAGAACTGAACTTATAACAAATCAGTTTGAAAACAATATTTAAATATTTAAGTATACAAGATATTTTGTGGATGTTCGGAGACTTCAAATGCTCCTACGTCACCCCTTCTACCACCTCATGTAGATGCACTAGAAGACTTTGATTTATATAACGTCTTGTACAAAACCACTAAGCTTAAGACTTACCCTACTGCCTAACTGAACTCCTAGTCTAGATTGAAGGCAGCATCTTCCAGCAAAAAATTGTTTTAAAGACAACATATACAATTTTATTGTCTTTGTGCAAGACTCACTCAGCTATCCAATACGCTCTATTTTCTGTATGTATGTGAGTGATTGTATGTGTGTGTGTAAGAACTCAACTATGAATACAGCACGAAGGTGTTCTCATACACTGAGGGAAAAGTGCTTCTAAACTAAGCTGATAACACTTTGAAGTGTTCCCTTAAATCTGAGCTGATTGCTTCTTGTAAGCTGATGTGCATTATGCGTCCCCTTCTTCTTTTACATTTTCATATATATTTTTCCACGCACTTGTGTATTGATGATCTTGGTCTGGTATTTATAGAGGCAATGAGACCGTACACCAAGACTCATAAAATATGTTCGTTGCAATTTGAATTTGTTTCTCGATGTGATGTCTCGAAAATTAGAAGTCCGCATAAACCTCGTGAGTGCAAGTTTTTAAATTTCTTATGTATTTTATTATATGATTTTAATGTATGCTTTCATTTAATTTATGAAATTTATTATTTTAATTATTTATGTTTATTTAATGTATGTTAACATGTTTCTTGAGTTTTATGTTTCAGACGATTATTCGAGGCGAGATCGAGGAAAGGAGACCGGGACGATTTTTAGTAAATTTTAATGTGATATTTTATTTTAAGTTAGGTATGAGACATTTTAAATGATTTATGAAGTGTTAATATTTTTAAAAACCTAATTTAAATATTAAGTTATTTTAGGAGTTTAAATTTTAAAAGTTTATCAAATGTGGATTTTAGTGATTCTAATTGTGACATTTTATTTTAAGTTGAGATAGGGGCAATTTAAATGATTTGTTTAGGTTTAGTAATTTTAAACCTAAATCATTTAATTAGTAATTTTAAAAGTTTAAGATTTTTAAAATTAGTATTTTTGTGTGTGTTATTTTAATTGAAAAGTTTATTTTAAATTAAAGTGGGTTAGCATTTTTATTAGTATTTTATTTATTAGTTAGCACAAATGATATCTAATTAGACACACCCACACGTTTCTCCTACTTCTTTTGACTAATAGACACACACACACCTTCAATTATGCATATTACATACACACACGTATATCACATACACAAAAACAATAAACACAATTCTATTATTTTATTTGACTAAAAGAGAAGAGAATTTTGTGTTAAACTCTTTTGTCAATAATCTCCATATCACTCACACATATATTCAATTATATATATATTCATACACGTACACACACACACCTTTATTGTTAAAACAAAACACACATGTTATTACTTCTTTTGACTAAAGGGAAGAGAAGTGTTTGTTAAACTCTTCTCCATCAACCTCCATATTATCCCTCTTCTCTCCCCTTTCCTTTCAACAAGCATCGTTCCTTTCCTTTACAAATTTCCTGCAAGTTTTAGTGAGTTTTCTTCAAAGAAAAGCGAGCTACGTTCGTCCCGGATCGCCTCCCGTATCATCTCCGCTTCGGTATCGTCGTTATGGTATTTTTAAATATCAAAAGGCACGTATATTCTGTTCTTGATGCATCGATCTTGTCATATTATGCGTTGTGTTGTTATTTATGCAAAAATTATATGTGCGATGCGTAGAAGTTTGAGCAATCACGTCTAGATCAAGTTTGAAACAATTTTGGATCACCAAATTCACGTTTTTGTTGTTCTGTAAAATACTGCGATTTTTCGGTACATATTTTGAGAAAACCTTTCTTTACAAAAACGTAGATCTTTTTGATACGTTCGATTTGATATAAAATTCGAGTTATTTTGATTAAAAACGAGTGAGTTATGGTGTTTTTAGTATGACTGCTATTTTTAAATCCGAAAACTCATGTTTCGCTGTTCTTTCGAAAACTGCGATTTTTCGGTACATATTTTGAGAAAACTTTTTGTTACAAAAACGTAGATCATTTCGATACGTTCGATTTGATATAAAATTCGAGTTATTTGGATTAAAACGAGTGAGTTATGGTGTTTTTAGTATGACTGCTCAAATCATGTTTCAAGAAAGTTATGAATTTTAATATGTTCTTGAAGTTTTTATGTTGCAGGCTTTGTTGGGGATCGACGGGTGATCGTTGCTGCATATAAGAAAGTTAGTAATGATGTTTAGAGTATTTTTGAGGTTTTGATTCATGTCGTTAAGAGCTTGAATTATTAAGATGTCGTAAGAAATAAACTTTAATATAAATGACAATATTTTGGGTCGTATGAATTGTAGGGTGATTATAAAAGTTTAGTTCATTGTTATGGTGTCCTAGAATGGTCTCATGGTGATGAATCTTGATGCCTTATGTGTTAATTGGGAGAATAGACATGTCGCAAAATTTTCATAAAATAATTCGTCGAACAGAGCGGACACGGAGGTAGGCACGGTGTCCGTGTGCCTTCTTATTTCATCACAACAATTTTTAAGCGCACGGACACGGACCATGATACGAACCTAGGGACGGGGTCCGTGTACCTTCAGATTTTAGGTATATTCTTTTATTATTTAAGGTTTGATTTGAGGTTTTATACCATGGTTTAATATGATGTTTTACAGGGTTATGTCATGGGACATTATAGAATGTTCTAAGAATCTATTTAGCTTGGGATTAAGCATTACATTTACATTTAAGTTGTACAAGTTAAGTTTATGTATTCATATTAGTATGTTGCAGCAACGACCCGATTGACATCCAACGAATCCCTCAATGCAAAGTAAGTAAGTATGTATGACGTGCAAAGAAAATATTTGAAGTTTTTGAGGTATGCTAAATGTCTTGTGACCAAAAGTGAATGGGTTTGGAAGTCGGTGAACGTGGCCGAGGACCTCTCCACCCCGTTAAATTATGAACGGGTTTGAAGTTAGGATTGGAAAGCGTTAAATTATGAACGGGGACCAATCCGCCCGTTAAATTATGAACGGGTTAGATCGTGGTTGTGAAGCGTTAAATTATGAACGTGGATCAACTGGCCTGTTAAATTATGAACAGGGATCTCATGTATGTGGCAGTGGATACGTCCCTGTCAGCCCAGTACTGTGGTTTGTCTGATCAGATATTTATTATGTTATGGGTCACTTGCTTTGAAACATCCTCTACGCAAAATGATGAAGTTAAGTATGTTGAAGTATGAAATCATGTTTAAAGAAAAGTTTATGTGATGGCACGTCATATTATGTATGCATGTATGTTCAAAGTTTATGCAAAGCTCAAGTTCCTGAAAGTTCAAGTTATTATGCAAGTTCAAGTTTCAAAGTATGTATGTTCAAGTTCAAAGAAGTTTATGAGAGTTCAAAGTTATTATGAAAGTTTAAGTTTATTAAGAGTTCAAGTTTATTACGCAAAGTTTAAGTTTCAAGTATATATGTTATATTTTGAAGTTGTATGTGGTTTTATTATGTAATACTCGTTATTCCCAGTTTATACGTGTTGAGTCTTTAGACTCACTAGACTTGATCGATGCAGGTGAGTATGTTGATGAGGAGACATGATGTTAGATATGAATTTTATTGTGGCGATGATAACTAAAACCAGTAGACCAGCAGACCAGAACAACAGAATAGATTATCAGTAGCTGCTGCTCTAGTAAAACTAAACCAGTAGAAAAAGGATAACAATACAAACCAGTAGAGAATGACTTCTAACGTTGCTATCTTAATTGTTACCGTTAAAGAGTTCCTAGTACTAGTATTAATTGTAGCATTAAATACTATACGGAGTCATTTAATGCGTATTACCCAATTAAGTATAAAACAAGACTGATTGTTTTATAGCTTTTCTGCAGGAACCCATTTCGGTAATAAAGCTGATTGTATCAGTTATCTGAAGACTTCTCTGATTGTGAACGTTGAACTCAGTCGATTATATATACTTGGATCAAATCCTTGTTAAAGTGACACTTCGCATAATATCATTTTCAAGGAACAAAGCTACTCTCTTATCAAACGAATATCAGTTTTCCTTGAGCATTTTAAAAGTTCAACACAAAGAAAAGTAGCACACGCTTCATAGCTTATATCTGATCTTTTGTAGATCATCTTGTGCTACTAATTCTTACACTCTTCACGATCTTTACTGCACTAATATTTTATCAGAAGAGTCTGTAATCTGAAAAGAGTCTTTTCAGAACTTTGTATTTCGCATATTTGTGAGTTGAGAAACTAAGAGTTTCAGTAGGCTGAGGTGTAAGTCCTTCTGAAGTGGGTGTGTACAAGTGTTGTACTGTAATATCCAAAGTCTTTTAGTTATACTTTCTGGAAACAGAAGAAGGGGAGACGTAGAAGAGTTTATCTTCGAACTTCCATAAACAACTGCTGTCTACTGCTTTATTGTTGTTTCAACTACTTCATCAGATTGTTTCCGCACGTTCTACTGTAATCAGGTGAAAGTATTCGCACAAGATCAACTACTATCCTTAACAGGATTTTAGTACCTCATCAGAACGAAAAACATGTAGAGTTTATTCACCCCCCCCCCCCCTCTACTCAAGTTCGATCCTCAACAATTGGTATCAGAGCAGGTTATTCTTGTTTGTGAAACACTACAACAAATGGCACACTTCAGCAAGATCCCTATGTTCTCTAAGGAAGATTTTGACGACTGGAAGATAAGAATGCAAGCTCATCTTGCAGCACAAGATGATGACTTGTGGTATGTCATCACAGATGGTCCACTGAAAATCTTAAAGCCTAACACAGTTGTTGCTGTTACTGACGGTGCACCACAGATGGTCGAAAAGGCAAGAAGTGAATGGACCAGTGAAGATAAGAAGAAGGCCAATCTTGATAATGTGGCGAAGGATATACTGTATAAAACTCTTGACAAGAACACTTTCAGCAAGATAAAAATGTGCTCTACTGCAAAGGATATTTGGGAAAAGCTCATCCAGATATGTGAAGGAAATGAGCAAACAAAAGAAAATAAACTGTCTGTAGCAATGCAGAAGTTTGAAAATCTGAAAATGAGAGCTGTTGAAACTCTAAATGAGTTTGATGAAAGATTCAGTAGCTTGGTCAATGAGCTAGCTGCTCTGGGTAAAGAGCATAGCAACAGAGAAATAGCCCTCAAGGTGATGAGAGCCTTACCCAGAGAATGGGATGTTAAAACAATGGCTATGAGAGTATCCAAAGATTTGAACAAATTGGAACTGCACGACTTATTTGCGATCTAAAGGCCTACGAGTTCGAATTGGAAGTGAGAAGTGGAGAAGAGCCTTCAAGCTTACCCACCAAGGCTTTTGCTGCTACTGCTACTGCTTTTACTGCTACTGCCTCGACCTCCTCTACTGCTGCTGCAGTTGTACCTCAGGCATCACCTGCCGTGATCATTGACAATACAATGGAGAAGACTGCTGAACAAATCAGTAGTGATGCTATGGCCTTATTTGTAAAGAAATTCTCCAGGTTTATGAAGAAAAACCATCGAACCTATCAAGGTCCCAATCGCAACTTCAAGAAAGATTCACCATCTGGTGATAGGGGATGCTTCAACTGTGGAAAGATAGGTCACTTCATTGCTGATTGTCCTAAACCAAAGAAGGATGATCAAAAGAGAAAGGATTACAAGAGGAATGACACAAAATCCAGAAGAGATCGAAAAGCGATGATTGCCGAAGAAAAGCAAATCTAAGTGGGCGGACTCTAATTCTGAGTCATCTGACTCAGAAAGTCATTCCAGTGACAGTGATGCAGAAGAATTCAAATGTCTAATGGCAGACAATCACTCAACCTCGACATCTGGAGAGGTATTTGATTTTGACTCTAGTGAATTTACACGAAATGACTTGATTGATGCACTGCATGAAATGGTAAAAGAGTATTCCAGACTTTCTCAATCATTTGAAGAAGTTAAGATTGAAAATCAGAACTTAAAAAATCAGAACAGTAAGTTAACTTGCTTGCAAGTAGACAGCTGCAATGATTTACAAGTTAAGATGAGTAAATTAATAACTGAGAATGAAAAAGCCAAAGCAGATTACCAGAAAGTGCTTTCTGAAAACTAGAAGTTGTCGCTACTGGTAAATGCTTGGAACAAGTCTTCTGTTTCATTGGAAAAGATGCAAGAATTACAAAAACAGTCAGGAGATAGGAGTGGTCTCGGTTTTTGTAATAATGAAGGCACTTCTGAAACGAATACTAAGCCAACACTGAATATGTGCAAAGGGAAATACATTCACTTTGTGAAATCCAGTGTGGTACAGGAACCAGAAGTACCTACTGCTTCAGTTGAAAGGAATGTAAATCTGACGAACAGAAGAATGCACTATGGTCTGGGTTACGTTAAACCTAAGAAAAAAGTTGACCAGAGTTCTAGATTCAGAAAAGAATTCAACTCTGGAAGACAACATCCTATGAAGGTTAAAAACTACCAATACTACAACTCTAAACTTGTTCAGAAGAGATACAGACTGGAAAACAGAAACAGAAGGGAAGAACAACATTTTGGTATGCATACTGTTAGAAATAACAGACCTTCTGTTGCACACACATCTTTGGATACCCGAAGTACAAGGTCACCAAGAATTGTACAAATGTGGGTTCCCAAAGGACTAATAAGGCTTGGACCCAAATAGATTTGGGTACCAGTTACTAAAATTTGTGTTTGTAGGAACAGCAGAAGGAAGCAGAAATCAGTAACTCTACATGGTATCTGGACAGTGGTTGTTCCAGACACATGACTGGACAAAGAAACCTACTTTCCGAGATAGTGAGCTGTACTGGACCAAAGATAACTTTTGGAGACAACTCAAAAGGTAAAACCATGGGTAAGGGTAAGATTATCCATGGTAATATAACTATTAGTGATGTGTTATTAGTTGACAATATTTGTTACAATCTTATCAGCATTAGCCAACTATGTGATAATGGGTATTCTGTGGCTTTTCAAAAGCATTCATGTATAGTTAGAGATTCTGCTGGAACTACTGTGTTAACAGGAAAAAGAGAAGGCAATACTTACAGAGTCTCTTGGAACTCAAATCATGTTTATACTCCTACATGCTTAGTTGCTTCTCTTAGCAATAAACATTGGCTATGGCACAAGAAACTGAATCATCTGAATTTCAAGTCAATCAATTATTTCAAGAAGCAGAATATAGTCGATGGATTACCTGACATTAATTTCGTTAAAAATCACGTTTGTTCTGCTTGTCAGCTTGGGAAACAGATAAGATCCAGCTTCAAGACCAAAGATAGCAAATCAACTTCAAGATGTCTGGAACTACTGCATATGGATCTATTTGGTCCAATCTCCATCATGAGCTTAGGGGGAATGAAATATACTCTTGTTGTTATTGATGATTTTTCTAGATTCACGTGGGTAATCTTTCTCACAGGAAAAGATCAAACCAGTAGTCTCTTGATCAAGCTTCTGAAAAGGATTCAAAATGAAAAATCTTCTACCATCATTAAAATCAGAAGTGATCGGGGTACTGAATTCACTAACAAGTATCTTGAGTTATATTTGAATAAGCAGGGAATTCATCATGAATATTCAGCTGCCAGAACTCCTCAACAAAACGGAGTGGCTGAGAGAAGAAATAGAACTCTAAAAGAAGCAGCTAGAACAATGCTAGCAGATGCATACATTTCTCAGCGCTTCTGGGCTGAAGCTATCAATACTGCTTGTTACACGCAAAACAGATCTATGGTCAACAAAAGACACAACCAGACTCCGTATGAAATATGGAAAGGGAAGAAGCCCAATGTATCTTATTTTCATGTGTTTGGTTGCAAATGTTTTGTACTAAATAATGGCAAAAATCATTTGACGGCATTTGACTCAAAATCAGATGCTGGAATATTTCTTGGTTACTCTGCTGTAAGCAGAGCGTTTAGAATCTTCAACAATAGAACTCTTAATGTTGAAGAATCAATTCATGTTGTCTTCGATGAACACAGCAGTGCTGAAATTTCTAACATATCTGATTTAAGTAACAGGTTAGACATGATTCACTTGGAAATCGACAGTGAAGATGATGTAGAAGCAAATACCAAGGATCTTCAAAATCCAGAACCAGACATTCCTATAGTGGAACCAAAAGCACAGACTCTGGATCTACCAATACCAGCAGAAGATGCTCAAGAACCTACTACTGGTTCTGTAGAAGACAATCTTAACATATCAAATCAGGAAGATGTCCACTCAAATCCGTTTATCTGGAGAAAATCTCATCCTCCATCATTGGTTATTGGTAATCCAGCAGCGCCGTTGAGAACCAGAAGGCAAATGCTTAATGAATACATGCATGCTGCTTTTATATCTCAGGATGAACCAAAGAAGATTGAAGAAGCTCTTCTGGATCCTAGTTGGATTGAAGCCATGCAAGAGGAGCTGAATCAATTCAAACGTAATGAAGTGTGGTTTCTAGTACCTAGACCATCTCATCAAGCTGTCATTGGAACTCGGTGGGTATTCATAAACAAACTCAATGAAGAAGGCACAGTGGTGAGAAATAAAGCTAGATTGGTAGCTCAAGGCTTCAGACAAGAAGAAGGCATAGACTTTGATGAGACTTATGCACCAGTAGCAAGGCTCGAAGCAATCAGAATATTCTTAGCCTTTGCTGCTTTCAAGAATTTCAAAGTATATCAAATGGATGTGAAAAGTGCTTTTCTAAATGGTCTTTTACAAGAAGAAGTCTACGTCGAACAACCTCCAGGTTTTATCAATCATTTCTCTCCGCATCATGTATTTAAATTACACAAAGCATTATATGGTCTAAAACAGGCACCTAGAGCTTGGTATGACACTTTATCACAATTTCTTATTGATCATGATTTCACCATCGGAGCAGTAGATAAAACTTTATTTACTTTAGTCAAGAATAAGCACATTCTTTTAGTACATATCTATGTTGATGATATTATTTTTGGGTCAACTAACCCCAAATTATGTGCAAAGTTTGGAAAATTGATGCAGGATAAATTTGAAATGAGTATGATGGGTGAATTAACATTCTTCCTAGGATTACAGATTAAGCAATCAGAGACTGGAATCTTTATAAATCAAGCCAAGTACACCAAGGAGCTTCTGAAAAAGTTTGGAATGGAAGCATGCTCTGCTGCTTCTACTCCAATGAGCTCATCTATTAAGCTTGATAAAGATGAAAGTGGTATTTCAGTAGAGGTAACTCAGTATCGAGGTCTTATTGGTTCTTTATTATATTTAGCTGCCAGTAGACCAGATATCATGTTTGTTGTTTGCATTTGTGCTCGATTTCAATCTAACCCTAAACAATCTCATTATATTGCTGCTAAGCGTATTTTGAAGTACTTGAAAGGAACTCAAAACGTCGGATTATGGTATCCCAATGATTCATCGTTAAATCTTATTGGATATTCAGATGCTGATTATGCAGGTTGCAAACTAGACCGAAAAAGCACAAGTGGTTTTTTGTCAATTTCTTGGTGATAGGCTGTTATCCTGGTTTAGCAAGAAACAGACTTCCATAGCCACATCTACCGCAGAAGCAGAATATCTGGCTGCTGGAAGCTGCTGCTCTCAAATACTGTGGATTCAACAACAGTTAAGAGACTATGGGATTCAAGCCTCCGAATCACCTATATTCTGTGACAATACCAGTGCAATTGCAATCACACAAAATCCAGTACTCCATTCCAGAACGAAGCACATAGACATCAGACATCACTTTATTAGAGATCATGTGCAGAAGAAGAACATTCGTCTGGAATATGTTTCTACTGATCAACAAACAGCAGATATCTTCACGAAACCCTTACCAGAAAATAAGTTTTCTTACTTTCGTAATTCTCTTGGTTTAATAGATTTAACTTAACTGTTTTCTGATATCTTAGTTAAATTTCTATTATTACGTGTTTGTGATCGCATTGCACTAACAGTAAGCTTTTTGCAGAAAAGCAGAAGAGAAAAGTCAGATAAGCAAAACTGGAATTTTATTAGAAACCATTTCAGTACTTTACACAATGCATAATGAAAAACAGTAGATCTTCTTTGCTATTTAACCAGTAGCGTTACATGTAGTGCTTGTCTTCTGAAATAGGAGCTTTCTGACATTTGCTTGCAAAGTACTTCAACAGGAAAAAGATGGTCTTCTTCGAAAGAGAAAGGCCTAGAAAGAATCTAGCAAGCTTAGGTCTTGCCAGCACTAATGTAATTTTTAGATGCCTTACAGGGCATCAGAGAGGATTTCAGCATCATCAATCCACCAGCACTCTCTTATTGCATTAGCATGCTTCTGGAAGAAATCTATGCTATATTTTAAACTCAATCGAAGCAAAAGATCTGCATAACTGTGGAAACTACAACTCAAGGAGTGTATTTCAAGGATCATTACGGCATTTTTGATACTCTCAAACTTCTCTCTGAACAATTTTGCTTCATCTCCTGAATCTAACTCTAACTCTCCTTTTACTTGAGTTGTCATTGTTCTTGCTTACCTTCGTTCAAGCTTTGCATGTATTTATAGAGGGAACAAAGACTCTTGTGAATCACACGATTGCGACTGTTCATTTTCAACGACTCAGATTGAGAGATAGCCAAGAGTCACTTGTCGCAATTATGACTACTTATTAATTGCATTAACCGAGGGGGAACAGTATCTTAGTCAGACTAAGAATTTGACACATTTTCAGAAAACAGATAGGATATTTGTCTTTTCGATAAATCTACAAGTCTGCTGGTTTTGACAAAGTGCTAGCATATTTCAGCACTCTGAAACTTCCAGCAGACGTTATCATAAAATGACAAATCCTTTTCTGATTTCTTTTAGTAACCGTCTGGACAGCCCGCGCTTTTTCAAAATTTTCAAAATCATTCGTCTTTTTGACAGTTTCTGCAAAGCTTTTCAAACACTCAACCAAGAACATACTGACACGTGTCTTTATGTTTATTTGCGGCTGTATATCTATTTCATATTTCACATTTTCACCTTCACTGTTTCATAACTATCATTATTCAGCTACTGCTTTCTCTATATCATAACTAACTACTGCAAATTTCTCTGATCTCATCTGCATACAGAAATGGCTGGCGCATATACTCTCAACGCTTATCAGGTTAACTTTGCTTCCGTTCTCACCATCAAGGATGAGAATCTCTTGAAAATATTTCAGGATATTGAGAAATCAGGACTCCGGAAATTCCTGGAAGCACCAGCAATTATCTACAAAAATGCTCTCCTGGAATTTTACGCCAAAGCAACAGTGTATGAAGGAAGAATTGTTCATACCCAAGGAGATGCTTCTATTTCCATTGATGCTGCACACCTAGGAGCAACCTTCCTCCTTCCACTTTCGGGTATTTCTAAACTCTCTGATATTTCCAAGACAGATATGTCTGTTGCTCTAAGCTCTTTCTCCGCATCTGGAGAAGAAGTGTCTCCTTCCAGCCACAAGAAATTGCTCAAAATAGAGTATCAGATTCTGGCCGATATTGTGGCCAAAGCTATTTTGATCAAGGCTGGCACCTTCGATAAATTGACGAAGGAGAAAGTTCAGGTCATGACTGCCATCACCAAGGGGATTAAGGTGGATTGGAGTCATTTTATTTTCAGAATCATGAAGGATATGGTTATTCGGAAGAGTTCTGGTTTCGCGGTTCAGATCAGTGTTTTGCTCAAGGATGCTGGTTTCGCATCTACCAGTGATCTCGATGCTACCTCTGTTACCATGATGGATGCAGCCAATGTTTTGGCTCTAAGGCCTAAGCCAACAGTCGCGGAGTTTATTGCGATGAAAAAGGAAATTGGGGAAACTGCTTCTGAGGCTCCTAAACCTCAGAAGAAAATTTCGAAGAAACGATTGATTATTTCGACGGATTCCGATAAAACAGCATCAGAAGAATCTGCTGCTGCTGTTCGACCAACAGTACCGACCCCAGCCAAGAAGAAACCGCGCACCATTCTCAAGATGAAAAAGACAGCAGCACTGTCTAAGATTGAGAAAGTACCTATTCGACAGGTATTTCCAGAAGCGGTTCCTTCTGTTCGATCGACTGTTTCCTCAACTGTACTCGCTACTGCGTCCATCTCAGCACCTTCTTCTGCTACTGCTTTTAAGCCATCATCTGGAATCGTTATTCGGGAACAGGCAAGCGGGTCTTCTGCTTTCCGACCTATTGCGCCCATTTCATCTACTGACAAAGGGAAAGGGAAAATGATTGAAGAACCACCTACTTTTGGTCACCAGACCACTGTCATTACCGGCGTTGACCTTCATCTAGCAGAGATTGAGACATCTGTAAACGAGGACATAAAATTCTTTGATGAATGGCATACTGTCCGACTGTTCCACTCTTTTGACTACTTCAAAACAAGAGGGAATTACAGCAAGTTGATGAATGCAGAAAGAAAGACTTTTCAGCTGGCAAAAACAGAGAATGTCATCGAGGCCTTGCGCAGACGGAACTTCATCCTTGATCAACTAAAATGTCAGAAATTAGAATCAGTTTTGAAAGTTCTTCAATCGAATTTTTATCCTGCCGTTCCTACTGCTGTTTAGGATCAAAATGTTATTTTAATTCTATCTGACAGATTAAAACAGATGAATGAGCAACTTCTTGCTCAAGAACAAGGCTTTGGAGAGCCTACTGCTTATCATGTTGGCCTTGTACCGATCTTTCAGCAGAATCAGACAGTTGAGGAAAGGACTACCGCCTCCCCAAAGGCTGCTGCTCTTAGTACTCCTGCATCTCCGACTAGGCCCATTCAGTCCTCATCACTATTGTCTGTACATGAACTGGCTTCAGTTGAGGAATCATTGAATCAATTGTCCCTACTGTCTCTACCACTTTAGAATTGCCGGCTTCTGGATCTCCTACCCCAGGACAACAAGTAGCAGAACCAGATACTACTTCTTTACTGCCGAACTTAGAGTTGTTTTCTGCTGCACATCAAGAAGAAATGACCGTTCTTCTGGAACAGCCCTCTACACCTTCTATTGAAGCATCTTCAGTTGCACAAGCTGCTACTGTACCTATGGAAGAAGTTTTGGCCTCTGACTTGGCTATTCCTACTGAAGATACTACTCTTCCTCTGGTTGCTGTTGAGCCTACTGTTTCTACACTTCCAGCAGACAGCAGAGCAGACCCTGTTCCTTCTACTACTTTAATAGATGCTCCTCATGTTTCTACTGCGTTGACTGCCTCCCTCCCTGTTTTGAATGCGACAACTTCTCGTCTTTCTGAGATCAAACAACACATTCTTGAACGAACCCCTTCCCCGGAATCAGATGCATTCAACCTCGAACATCAGATTCAATGTCTACAAACCGACCTCAACAACATTTCTGATTTAGTAAAACGCATGTCTTGTGAAAACCTTGCGGAATTCAGTGGTGCTCAATCTTTCCGAGAGCGAATGGGTAAATACATCTATCTCACTAAGGAGACCTCGGACAAGATGTATGCTGAAGCCTCTGTTTTCAGAACAGCTATCTCAAGAACTCACAACGCCATCATGCTTGCTCAAAATGATATACTCACTCGAATTACTGAGCATGATGATATCTTTCAATCCCTGTCTACTTCTGTGGAACTTTTGGATGCCAAGATTGACTCTCAAAATCAATCTATCACTGCCTTAGATAATCGCATCTCTTCTCAGACCCCGTATCTGGAGATGCTAACCGATGGCATTCAAAATATTTCCGGCAGACTGAATGATCTCTTTACCCATGTAGTGGCCGCCGATGCCAAAAAAGGGGAAGATAGAGGAGATCAAGCGGGAGTTAGGCAAACAAAAGATGAGGCTGAACCTTCTAACAGAAGAGATCAAGAACCTCAAAATGAAGAAATCTTTTACAGGGACATTGGAACCGATTGATTTGTTTACTTTAAATGCGTTATTAACATTATCCGTTTGATTAAATGATTATCTGTTTTACTTAACGATTTTCTACTGTTTAGGTTTTGGCATCACCACAAAGGGGGAAATTGTTAGATATGAATTTTATTGTGGCGATGATAACTAAAACCAGTAGACCACCAGAACAACAGAATAGATTATCAGTAGCTGCTGCTCTAGTAAAACTAAACCAGTAGAAAAAGGATAACAATACAAACCAGTAGAGAATGACTTCTAACGTTGCTATCTTAATTGTTACCGTTAAAGAGTTCCTAGTACTAGTATTAATTGTAGCATTAAATACTATACGGAGTCATTTAATGCGTATTACCCAATTAAGTATAAAACAAGACTGATTGTTTTATAGCTTTTCTGCAGGAACCCATTTCGGTAATAAAGCTGATTGTATCAATTATCTGAAGACTTCTCTGATTGTGAACGTTGAACTCAGTCGATTATATATACTTGGATCAAATCCTTGTTAAAGTGACACTTCGCATAATATCATTTTCAAGGAACAAAGCTACTCTCTTATCAAACGAATATCAGTTTTCCTTGAGCATTTTAAAAGTTCAACACAAAGAAAAGTAGCACACGCTTCATAGCTTATATCTGATCTTTTGTAGATCATCTTGTGCTACTAATTCTTACACTCTTCACGATCTTTACTGCACTAATATTTTATCAGAAGAGTCTGTAATCTGAAAAGAGTCTTTTCAGAACTTTGTGTTTCGCATATTTGTGAGTTGAGAAACTAAGAGTTTCAGTAGGCTGAGGTGTAAGTCCTTCTGAAGTGGGTGTGTACAAGTGTTGTACTGTAATATCCAAAGTCTTTTAGTTATACCTTCTGGAAACAGAAGAAGGGGAGACGTAGAAGAGTTTATCTTCGAACTTCCATAAACAACTGCTGTCTACTGCTTTATTGTTGTTTCAACTACTTCATCAGATTGTTTCCGCACGTTCTACTGTAATCAGGTGAAAGTATTCGCACAAGATCAACAACTATCCTTAACAGGATTTTAGTACCTCATCAGAACGAAAAACGAGTAGAGTTTATTCACCCCCCCCCCCCTCTAAACTCAAGTTCGATCCTCAACACATGAGGTGGCGACCAAGGGGCAAGCTTGGACTGAGCGGAAGGCTAAACCCGAGGACCACTATGTTTATGTTTTATGAAAACTTTAAAATATTATGCTTTTATGTTGGATGAGAGATGATTTGAAATAAGTACTTTGTTGGAAAATATTAGTTGGGAATGTTGATTTTAATAATATTAAGTTAAATGATAAGTGACGACCGTATGACATTTTATGTTTAAGAAAATTTTTAATTTTTCCGCAAATTTTGAAGTAGTAAAAGTACGGTACGTTACACTCGAAATATGTATGTACTTTTAGACAGCCATTCTGGAACATTTTGGCTTTAAGCTATGCAGAAATGACAACTATTAGTTGGGAATGTTGATTTTAATATTATTAAGTTAAATGACAAGTGACGACCGTATGAAATTTTATGTTTAAGAAAATTTTTAATTTTTCCGCAAATTTTGAAGTAGTAAAAGTACGGTACATCAGTTGGTATCAGAACGGTGTTCTTGTAAAGGGTTATGCCTACTGCCAGTCGCAAGAAGCTCACGAAGTCACACCTCAAGTCTGTAAGTTTTAAAGTTTTCAAGTCTTTTAAGTAATGAACATCAAGTCATGATTTCAGTATGTGTATGCTTTAAATTCTATTACATGTATGTTTACATGACATACGTTTCAGAGTACAGGCTGACTTGTCGTTATGAATTGAGATTGGATCTTTAAAATTTTTATGCATGTTATGACATGAAATGAGAAAGTAATTAATTTTTTGCATGTTGGTGTGGTGGACTTGAACATGAGTAAGAATTTTACTTTTGGGCGTTTGGAAAAGTTGAAAATGATTTGTCTATATTAATTTTTGGTTAGTAGTACTGATGTTATACTTGTGGGTCATAAGTTAAACTTGATAATGATGAATGCTTTTGGGACTTGTAGATTTTATAAGAAATTTCTGATGATTCATGGTTGTTAGCTGAGTTGATTCTTTTAGAACTCCATTAAAGGATTAATGGTTCGGGACTACGACGATCTTTAGAAATATAAAGACGTAGAATTTATTTAGGATGCATGTCTTCCCAGTTGGATTTAAGGATTGAATTGCACGAATTGAAAATTTTAAAGACCTAAGTGCAAAGCAATATTCTAAGGGATTATTTTCGAATTTACCAAATTTTGGGATTAAATTTTTAGTTCAAGAATTTTAAGGTTAATGGGGTTAAGTCGAAAAATTTATGGGTATGAAGATGCAAATTTCAAAGAGTTGTAGGGTCAATAAATTTTGGGAACTTTAAGGGCCAAATTGCAAAGTCCGAAATTTTTGAGGATTAAATACGAACTATTGAGGAACACTTGGGATTTTAAATATTAATAGAAATGTAAGACATGTTATGGAAATTGATTTTGGTTTAATAAGCTTAAGATTGTCGAACTTTATGTTACGAGAAACTTATAAGATGGAATTAAGAATGCCAACAACTTATGGGTAATTCTGGAATTCTTGAAATTTAGGACAATTGGGTAATTTTTTTAGGAAATTAAGAATTTATGCTACAATTTTAAGAAATTGGGAGAACTAGTTTAGCGGTAAATGAAAATTGAATGGTTTAAATGATAGAAATCTCGGGGATTTAAGCTCGAAGAGATCATTAGAACATTGAAGTATTTGGGTTATAATATTATAAGAAATGGTAATCAAGGGAGTTGTAAGATGAATTGATATTTGGCTCGAAAGTTAGGCGCTAGTGAATTAATGTTGCGGCAAATTAAGAATTTAGAATGATAACGATTTGAGGTAAAAGTTGCTCAATTAACTAAGTTATAAGAGTAGACAATGAGCTAGCAAAATTTTTGGGAACTTAAGATTTATGTGTTATAAGTTTTTATCAATGATCTTAACAGCTAGGACTATACTTTTGTGGAATTTTATTTTCTAGAAAGTTGATTATGATCGATGGTTAGGTTACTCGATAGATGTATGAAAAGATTTAAGTAGACATCTGGTCTTGAGAAATTTTTTTTTTTTGTAAGTTATTAAGAAAATTGGGAATAAGTAAATATGTGTGTTGGAATTATGTTATCTAAAACTATTTGGATTGCGCATGTTGAATTTAAAATGTATGAAATATTTGTTAGTACGGAAATTTTTGTGGGTGAAATAAATACAAAAGGGAATTAGTGGTGTTCAACATAAGTTATCAATCAATGAATATTAAGATTTTTATTGAGTAAGAAATCTAAAAGTTTGCCATGGTGGTACGACAAATCACGATGCATTTTATTAATTAATGAATATTACAATACAAAGTAATGGATAAACAACAATTACAAGTAATCGTAAAAATAAAGAAAAAACATGAGGAGGATATTCTCCGATAAATACAAGAATCGTAAATATAATAACTAAAATAATTGAAAATAACTTTGCAAAAGCCATCTTCTTTTTCATCGAAAAAAAAAAAAATTGATGAAGAATAAGTTTTAGAAGAGAAGAAAAAGTTGGAGTGATTGAATGTATTTGTGAGATGGTATTTATAGAGAGAAAAAAAAATATAGCCGTTTGTTACCGTTTTATGACCGTTGGTATATGTATATATTTGTATAATTTTATGGTAAAAATATGGTGTATATAATATTAGATATATTTAAATAATTATGTATATCATATCTTATTATTATAATGAGATGTCATAATTTATTTTGTTTAAAAATCTTATAGACTTTTATACTTGTCGTATCCCTTACTCGAAATTAAAGGTTGGCAACAATTTTATATTTGGGACGTATTTGTAAATAACTAAGTTACATACGGTGGTATTGTAAGGTAAAGAATTGATTCAAGAGTTGTAGGCCAATATTATTATGAGGTAAGAAAAATGTTCAACTTATAAGTGTATGGCCGAGGATAGGAGTTGATCAGTAAATTTTTTGGGTGCAAAGAATTCTTAAGATGGACTGCATAAATGCTAATGTAATAGGTCGTTGACATTACAAGTAAAGTATAAAGAAGGTAAGATACGATAAGGTTGAACCTCCATTTCTAATATTGAGAACGACAAGAAAAGTCAGAATTCTGGATTTTAGTAAAGTAAACTAAGTTACCATAAGTTGTGAATCGCAAATGAGGTTTTTGGTAGGAAATTTAATTCGGATTGAAGAGGCGTAAAGACAACATAAGACTTAAATATTTATCAGAGTAGCGCAGCGGTAGCATGGATTTTTGGAATACTAGAATTAAGAATCTAAACTTTTGGATTATTGAGGATAAGCGAATTTCGGGGACGAAATTCAAATTAAGGGGGATAGATTGTGATGTCTCGAAAATTAGAAGTCCACATGAACCTCATGAGTGCAAGTTTTTAAATTTCTTATGTATTTTATTAAATGATTTTAATGTATGCTTTCATTTAATTTATGAAATTTATTATTTTAATTATTTATGTTTATTTAATGTATGTTAACATGTTTCTTGAGTTTTATGTTTCAGACGATTATTCGAGGCGAGATCGAGGATAGGAGACCGGGACGATTTTTAGTAAATTTTAATGTGGTATTTTATTTTAAGTTAGGTATGAGACATTTTAAATGATTTATGAAGTGTTAATATTTTTAAAAACCTAATTTAAATATTAAGTTATTTTAGGAGTTTAAATTTTAAAAGTTTATCAAATGTGGATTTTAGTGATTCTAATTGTGACATTTTATTTTAAGTTGAGATAGGGGCAATTTAAATGATTTGTTTAGGTTTAGTAATTTTAAACCTAAATCATTTAATTAGTAATTTTAAAAGTTTAAGATTTTTAAAATTAGTATTTTTGTGTGTGTTATTTTAATTGAAAAGTTTATTTTAAATTAAAGTGGGTTAGCATTTTTATTAGTATTTTATTTATTAGTTAGCACAAATGATATCTAATTAGACACACCCACACGTTTCTCCTACTTCTTTTGACTAATAGACACACACACACACCTTCAATTATGCATATTACATACACACACGTATATCACATACACAAAAACAATAAACACAATTCTATTATTTTATTTGACTAAAGGAGAAGAGAATTTTGTGTTAAACTCTTTTGTCAATAATCTCCATATCACTCACACATATATTCAATTATATATATATTCATACACGTACACACACATACCTTTATTGTTAAAACAAAACACATATGTTATTACTTCTTTTGACTAAAGGGAAGAGAAGTGTTTGTTAAACTCTTCTCCATCAACCTCCATATTATCCCTCTTCTCTCCCCTTTCCTCTCAACAAGCATCGTTCCTTTCCTTTACAAATTTCCTGCAAGTTTTAGTGAGTTTTCTTCAAAGAAAATCGAGCTACGTTCGTCCCGGATCGCCTCCCGTATCATCTCCGCTTCGGTATCGTCGTTATGGTATTTTTAAATATCAAAAGGCACGTATATTCTGTTCTTGATGCATCGATCTTGTCATATTATGCGTTGTGTTGTTATTTATGCAAAAATTATATGTGCGATGCGTAGAAGTTTGAGCAATCACGTCTAGATCAAGTTTGAAACAATTTTGGATCACCAAATTCACGTTTTTGTTGTTCTGTAAAATTCTGCGATTCTTCGGTAAATATTTTGAGAAAACTTTTCTTTACAAAAACGTAGATCTTTTCGATACGTTCGATTTGATATAAAATTCGAGTTATTTTGATTAAAAACGAGTGAGTTATGGTGTTTTTAGTATGACTGCTATTTTTAGATCCGAAAACTCATGTTTCGCTGTTCTTTCGAAAACTGCGATTTTTCGGTACATATTTTGAGAAAACTTTTTGTTACAAAAACGTAGATCATTTTGATACGTTCGATTTGATATAAAATTCGAGTTATTTGGATTAAAAACGAGTGAGTTATGGTATTTTTAGTATGACTGCTCAAATCATGTTTCAAGAAAGTTATGAATTTTAATATGTTCTTGAAGTTTTTATGTTGCAGGCTTTGTTGGGGATCGACGGGTGATCGTTGCTGCATATAAGAAAGTTAGTAATGATGTTTAGAGTATTTTTGAGGTTTTGATTCATGTCGTTAAGAGTTTGAATTATTAAGATGTCGTAAGAAATAAACTTTAATATAAATGACAATATTTTGGGTCGTATGAATTGTAGCGTGATTATAAAAGTTTAGTTCATTGTTATGGTGTCCTAGAATGGTCTCATAGTGATGAATCTTGATGCCTTATGTGTTAATTGGGAGAATAGACATGTCGCAAAATTTTCATAAAATAATTCGTCGAACAGAGCGGACACGGACCCGGACACGGAGGTAGGCACGGTGTCCGTGCCTTCTTATTTCATCACAACTGTAAAGGCCCGTATTTCGTATTCATAATTTTCCGGAATTATTAAAAATTTTCTAAATAAATAAATAACTTGCCTCATTTATAAAATAAACATGTAAATAATTTAAACTTTTAAAATAACAGCGGAAGTCAACATTGTTTTCAAACAATAACTTAAAAATAGTCCATCTTATTAAAAAAACTGAGTTTAAACATAAAAGGTGTATAAACTGAAACATGAGGTCCTCGGGTTTACTACTGCTGCCCCAAGATAACTCACTGGTCTCCGCCCGCGGTCTCGACATCATCAATACCTACAACAATCAAGTCTAGTGAGTCTAGAGACTCAACATGTATATATCGTGAATAACAAATAAATATATCGTAAAATCGCATGCAACTTAAAAATATCATATCATAAAGTGTACGGTGAAAATCGTATCATGAATAATTATAACTACGTGCATATCTAAAAATCATACGTAAAAGCTTTGCTCAATAGAGCTCTGTCATAACATATCATAATTTTCTGGTAGAGATAATGTTTCTAAGCAAGTGGCCCATAACATAGCGTAAGCGCCTGATCAGACTAAACCACAGTATACTGGGCGGTAGAGATCAATCACAGCCCTTGGACTGGATGTCCGTACCCATACATAATCATAAACCGGTCGTAAGTCACCGGGCGGAGAGGTCCTCGGTTGCGCCTACCGACTTCCAAACCCATAAGCATAAGGTGGCCACAAGACATATAGCATATATCTCAAAAATAAACATTTTATATTTTTATGCACGTAATATAATTATAACCATATTTTTACCGGATGAGTTGGATCGTTCCCAGGCTTGCTGCGACTTAATTCTAATATGTGACACATGCAAATAATATTAGCTTGACTTAAATTTGACAACTGAATCAAAATTTAACAACATAACCAAAAAAATGAGACTATTAGGACCAACAACTTAATTTTCAATCATGGTATTGTACCAACCCAAACCAACATTAAAACGACGTTTAACCATGATTAAAATACCCCAAACATACTGAAAAATATGCATAATGAATGTAAAACACGAAAATGGGTGAAAGGAGTCCAAAAACATAAAACGCTCTTTCGAGAGTCATTTTGGCACCTTTCACCGTAAATTCTTGTACGACCTCTAAACTCGACCAAATCACAAACGGCCAAAAACATGACTTTCCTAACTCATTAAGGTAGTGTCCAGTCCAAGTCCGTGGCCTAAAAGCCAACCAATAACTCAAACCGCCACCAAAACCATGACCCAAAACTGCTGTGAAAAATCAGAAAATACAGCAGCTGCTATTGCGCGTGTGAGGGGAAAAATTCGAAATTTCATGACCATTGGCTTGAACTACCAACCAGAGACTCTTACCAACATTCTAAGGCATGGCTTGGACCATGGCTAAGGGCTAAAATCCAACCACAAACCAAGCAAACACCTAGGACAATCACAGCTCAAAACCGAGAGAGCCACTTTCTGTATAGTGTGATGTATTGCATCGTTTTGTTGTCTTGTATCGTTCCAATGGCCATTTGAGCGACCATGGCTTGATCTAGACATGATGGAGTGTTGTATAAACCATGGCTATGGGCTAGGAGCCAACCATAATCCAAACAACACCCCAAAAACCGAAACCCACTAACACAGGAACTGAAAATTCGAAATGTACACTTGTCTTGTGATTTAAAAATTTTGATGGATCCATGAACCAAGCTTGGAAAGGACACCTTGGTCACGTCCTAGACATGTTAAGGGAGAGTTCTAACCGTGGCTACAGTCTCTAGGACAGCCAAGATTCGAACACCATCCTTAACCATTCCATGACAGAACTCATGCCTCATTTCTGCACTTAAATGTAAAGTTGCTGTCATTTATTTGTTTGTGCGTGTATGGATTGAAACCAATGAACCAAAACCCCCTAACACAATCTAAATGATGTCTAGATGCAGCCTTGTAAGCCTGGAATCGATCAACCCCCTGTCAACAACATAAAACACTGAAGCGTGAAGCACACATCATGACCCGAAAAGCTGTGCAGATTTTTGGAGGGTGTTGCTGTCAAATTCGTTTTGTCCCTTGATGTATGAACATATACTGATTTAAAATAGCTAATATAACTTGATTGTAGAGCAAAGGAATAATATATACATGCCTGGAAATTTGTTTTGAAGAAAACAAATCAAAACGACAATACGACGCGACGGGATCGGAGTTGGCTTCCTTCTTTCTAATTCAGCTGCTGCTGCACGATTTTTAGCTGTTGTTCTTACTGTAATTTCGAAGGTAAGGGAGTGTGTTTGCTAGAAAATAGAGATGAGTATTATAGGAGGTGTTAAATGGGTATTGAAGTTCATTTATTTGAGAGTTACAAGTGAAGAAATATAATGGAATTTGAATTGTTCTTCCAATTCTCTAGCTGTAGCCAATCTTATTTCCTCTCCTTGCTGCTAATTTACGGCTCTCAGCTGCTACTTTCTGATATTTTTATCAAGGGTGAGAGTGTGGGTTTGCTTGACAATAAAGGTGAGTGTTTAAGGTGCCATAACATACATTAAGTTGGGAGTTACAAGTCAAGGTTTTTGAATGAAATTTGAAAGGCTTCTCCTTCCCCTTGCTAACCGATACATTTTCTCACTTTTGTTGCATGTTCTCTTTTATTTGCTAGAACATTGAATTGAGGAAGAATGAAGGTGTATTATTGTGTTTGAATTTTATTACTAATTAAATAATTAAAATGAGGGAATGAATTCACCTTGATGTCCCTTTAGAAGTGTCTTGATTGGGGAGTTACTAACCATTTCAATTTGTTTATGGATTGACCGAAAGTTGATGTTATTGTATGGTATAATTTTTGTTTAATTCTTGTATTTTAAATGATTAAGGTTTTTAAATACCATTATATTTATTTTAGTGAATTAATCCATTAATTTAGGATAAACTCTTGCATAACATACTTAACCTAAAATTTAAGGATTAAAATGCTATGTTTAATTTCTTGTATATATTATACTTAGATTAATTCATCTTCATTTGTTCCCATATTTTAATTTAAGCTTTAATTAAATAATGAACCTAAAAGAATTTATTTAACAACTTAGCTCTAATTAATTTAATAAATCCTAAAACATTCTTTTTCTTTAAATTAAATTACTCCTTGACTTAAATTAAATTTAGGTATATTTTTTTATTATTAATCTTATCTTTAATCTCAAAACTCCGGCCCGGCCTCGCGTATATATTTATATATATATATATATATATAAATATATATATATGTATATATATATATATATAAATCATTTTTAAATTTAAATAGTAATAATTATGCATGGCTTATACGTAGTCTGATTTTCGGGTCGTTACAATCTTCCCTCCTTAAATTGAATTTCGTCCCCGAAATTCGCTAATCCTCGATAATCCAAAAGTTTAGATTCTTAATTCTATTATCCCAAAAATCCACGCTACCGCTGCGCTACTCTGATAAAAATTAAGTCATAGGCTTTCCTTACGTTTCTTCAATCCTAATTAGATTGCCTACAAAAAATCTCATTTACGAATCACAACTTAAAACGACTTATGGTAACTTAGCTTTACTTACTATGAACTCGAATTCTGACTTTTCTCATCATTCCCAATATTAGAATTGGTGGTTCAAACTTATCATGTCTTACCTTCCTTATACTATACCCGTAATGTTCAACGACCTATTACATTAGCATTTACGCAGTTCAACTTAAAGACTCTTAGCACCAAAGGTTACTGATCAACTTCTATCCTCGGTGATACACTTAAAAGTTAAATCTTATCTCAGCTCCATAACAAAATTAGTCTAAGATCTTTGAATCGAATTTTTATCCTACAGCCCAAACTTATATAACTTAACTATTTACGAGTATACCCCAAATATTAAATTGTTGCAAATCTTAAACCTCAAATAACGTTAATCCATAAAACCCAAAATATACGATACCGATCTTCCACCTAAATAATAAAATTATTCTAGCACCAATTACATGCTTAAACTATTTTCTTTTCAATTAGAATAAAGTTGAAACCTAAGACCCTGGGACTTTCCTTATTGAAGCGAACGTCGCACCCTTACGTATCCTTAATGCTTAATTAATACTAGCGTATAAAACTTAATAAGTTAGTCTATGGTAGCATTAGGCTAACTCTAATAAATCAATTTCATTTATAACCCACAGAATTCTAGAATCCCCATATCAAGCTTTTAGATTCCTTACTTGATAAAATCTTAATATATCAATTGATAACTTATGTTGAACACAACTAATTCTCTTTTGTTTTTATTTCACTCAAAATTTCCGTATGAACAATTACCCCATAAATTTTAAATTCAAACTTACCTAATCCAAATAACTTTGAATAAAATAATTCCAATACGCATATCCGTTTAGTCCCAAGTTTGTTAATGACTTCCAAAATCTCTCAAGACAAAGTGTCTACCTCACCTCTTACGTGCGTCTACCAATTATATTAACCATCATCGTACCCAACTTTCCTAAAATTTTTAAATTCTCACAAGGTATAATCTTAAATGTTAAGATCATGACTAAAACTTTTGACACATCAAACTTATGTTCCCAAAAATTTACTAACTCAATGTTTATCCTTATAACTTAACTAACCGATCAAATTTACCTTAAATCGTCATCACTTTAAATCCTTAATTTTCCACAACATGATTTCACTAACGTTTAAATTTTCATGCCTAAGATTGACTCATCCTACAATGTCCTTGGTTACCGTTCATTATAATATTATAGTCCAAATATCTAAATATTCTATATTTCCTTCGAGCCTAAATAACCGAAAATTCCTACCATTTAAACCGTTCAATTCTCACTTACTACTAGATAAGTTCTCAAATTTCCTAAGATTTTTTAAAATTAATTCTTACTTTTCTCGAATATCATCCAATTTTTCCCTAAATCTCGAAAATTCCACAATTACCCATGAATCCTCAGTATTCTCAATTTTATTTTATAGATTTCCCGTATCATAAGGTTCAATAGTCTTAAGTTTATTATACCCAAAATTAATTCCCATAACACGTCTTACATTTCTATAAATACTTAAAATCTCAAGTGTTCCTCAAAAGTTCGCATTTAATCCTTAAAATTTTGAAAATTGCAACATGGCCCTTACAGTTCTCCCAATTTACATTTTGACCCTACAACTCTTCGAAATTTGCATCATTGTCCCCATAAAATTTTCCATCTTTACCTCATTAAACTTTTAGATTCTCGAACTCGAAATTTAATCTCCAAAATTTGGTAAATTCGAAAATAGTCCCTTAGAATTTTTTTTTCCACTTAGGTCCTCAAATTATTAGTTATTACAATTAGGTCCCTAAAATTCTCAATCAATTCCATCCTTAAATCTAACTAGGTAGAGCATGTATCCTAAATAAATTCTCATAATTAATCTGACATTTCCATAGATACTTAAAATTCTCAAATTGTACATTTATAATCCTAAAGATTGTCATAGTCTTCGAATCGCTATTACTTATATGAAATCTTCAAAAATTTACTCGACTAGCAACCAAGAACCATCAATAATTTCTTAGAAATTCTACAAGTCCCAAAAGCATTCATAATTTTCAAGATTAATTAATGACACATAAGGAGGACATCAGTACTACTGACCTAAAAAATTAATATAGTAAAATCATTTTCAACTTCTGCTAAAGCCCAATATTCGAATTCTTAGACATTTCCAATTCTAAACGTAACCAACATGCATAATTACATTATTTCTTTACATTTAAATAAATACTGCATAATAAAAATCTGAACGTAAAATATTTCATGAAAACATGCTGTTAAAATTTTTCATGCTTTAAACAACGTGCGTAAACGTAAAACTTACAGACCGAAGGCGTGACTTCGTGAGCTTCTCAAGGTCATTCGTAGTACAACCCTTTACAAGAACATAGGCTCTGATACCAACTGTAAAGGCCCGTATTTCGTATTCATAATTTTCCGGAATTATTAAAAATTTTCTAAATAAATAAATAACTTGCCTCATTTATAAAATAAACATGTAAATAATTTAAACTTTTAAAATAACAGCGGAAGTCAACATTGTTTTCAAACAATAACTTAAAAATAGTCCATCTTATTAAAAAAATGAGTTTAAACATAAAAGGTGCATAAACTGAAACATGAGGTCCTCGGGTTTACTACTGCTGCCCCAAGATAACTCACTGGTCTCCGCCCGCTGTCTCGACATCATCAATACCTAAAACAATCAAGTCTAGTGAGTCTAGAGACTCAACATGTATATATCGTGAATAACAAATAAATATATCGTAAAATCGCATGCAACTTAAAAATATCATATCATAAAGCGTACGGTGAAAATCGTATCATGAATAATTATAACTACGTGCATATTTAAAAATCATACGTAAAAGCTTTGCTCAATAGAGCTCTGTCATAACATATCATAATTTTCTGGTAGAGATAATGTTTCTAAGCAAGTGGCCCATAACATAGCGTAAGCGCCTGATCAGACTAAACCACAGTATACTGGGCGGTAGAGATCAATCACAGCCCTTGGACTGGATGTCCGTACCCATACATAATCATAAACTGGTCGTAAGTCACCGGGCGGAGAGGTCCTCGGTTGCGCCTACCGACTTCCAAACCCATAAGCATAAGGTGGCCACAAGACATATAGCATATATCTCAAAAATAAACATTTTATATTTTTATGCACGTAATATAATTATAACCTTATTTTTACCGGATGAGTTGGATCGTTCCCAGGCTTGCTGTGACTTAATTCTAATATGTGACACATGCAAATAATATTAGCTTGACTTAAATTTGACAACTGAATCAAAACTTAACAACATAACCAAAAAATGAGACTATTAGGACCAACAACTTAATTTTCAATCATGGTATTGTACCAACCCGAACCAACATTAAAACGACGTTTAACCATGATTAAAATACCCAAAAAATACTGAAAAATATGCATAATGAATGTAAAACACGAAAATGGGTGAAAGGAGTCCAAAAACATAAAACGCTCTGTTGGAAACTAAATTCTGGAGTTTGACAAAACACAAATCAAACGATCAAATCAACTAATACATGAAAGCAAATTCGGCAGCTGGACATTCAACTGAAATCAGTTGACACAAACTGATCAGTTGAGAACAGATCAGTTAAAACATTCAGCCGAAAACATTAAAGCTTCTCAACTAAAGATACCTCGGGAAAGATCATTCAACAGACAAAAAGACATATCAGACAGCAACTGAATATGGAAAGCCGCACTGCATAGAACAACGTATTTCGGCTATTAAGATTAATACGCCGTCGTACAATAAATGATGAAGCGGCAATCGAGAACATTGTCCAAGAAATGATAAGGTGGCAATCAACGGATACGAGAATTCAAAATTACCGTTGAAAGATAAGTCTATAAATATGACTAAAGAGCAGTTGACAACATATACGATTGACCAATCTCAAACTTGCCATTACTCCGTCAAAATCTCAGCTCACACTTATCAGATCTACTCGTAGCAATCAAGGCTACATATTGAGCAAACTAGCACTCTGAAATATTGATAATTCGATAAGTGCTAAGTTCAGTTACTTACAGAGATCATTGTATTATACTAAGAGTTTCAGTTCAGGCAATAGATAAGTCCTAACTGAAGTGGGTCTGTACAAGCGTTGTACTCGATCAAAGTCTTTTAGTGAATATCATATCCTTGTGATAGAAGGGGTGACGTAGGAGTTATTCAATTCTCCGAACATCCAGAAACATATTGTGTTATCTTTACTTCAGCTCTTTATTTCCAGTTAGATATTCTATCTTTCAATCAGTTTATTTTCCGCAACTGCTTATTCAGTTTAACTGATTGATATTGACCGACGGGATACTTAGTTCAGTTTGTAACAAAACTGAACTACCTTTTTCGAAAAACATTTAATTTCCTAGAAGTGTTTATTCAACCCCCTCTTCTAAACACTCCTTAGTCAATAACCGATCCTAACAAGTGGTATCAGAGCAAGGCATATCCTGTCACAGATTATCTATCCTCAATCTAATCACTATGTCTTCGTTCAATAAGATTCCAATGTTCTCCAGGGAAGATTTTGATGATTGGAAAATCAGAATGCAGGCTCATCTAGCTGCACAAGACGATGACATGTGGTACGTCATAACTGACGGACCCATGAAAATTTTGAAAGCAAACACAGCTGTTGCTATCACTGAAGGGGCACCTCACCGAATTGAAAAGCCTCGAGATGAGTGGACTACAGAGGACAAGAGAAAGGCAAATCTAGACAACGTTGCAAAAGATATATTGTATAAGACACTGGACAAAGTAACGTTCAGTAAGATCAAAATGTGCAAAACCGCCAAAGAAATTTGGGAGAAGTTAATTCAACTTTGCGAAGGAAATGATCAAACAAAAGAAAACAAACTTTCAGTTGCTATGAAGAAATTCGACAACATCAGAATGAAGATGGGAGAAACAATGGATGAGTATGATGAAAGAACAAGCTGTATCATCAACGAACTAAATGCACTTGGAAAAGTGTATACAAATAAAGAAGTAGTATTGAAAGTAATCAGAGGACTTCCCAAAGAATGGGATGTCAAAACTATGGCAATGAGGGAATCCAAAGATCTTAAAAAAGTTGAACTTCATGATTTATTTGCAGATCTAAAAGCATATGAGTTTGAACTTCAAACTCGAGAAGGAGAACCATCTACTCCAGCAGCAACTACTGCCTTGACTGCTGTTAGAAATGAATCAACTGGTTCAGTTGAAAAAACTGCTGATCAGCTGAGCAATGATGCCATGTCTCTATTTATTAAGAAATTTGGAAGATTCATGAGGAAAAATCAAGGAAATTTTCAGAAGAATTATCAAAGAAACAACTCCAGAGAAGAGTCTAATGTATGTTTCAACTGTGGCAAATCCGGTCACTTTATTGCCAACTGTCCAAAGCCTAAAAAGGATAATCAAACCTCAACTGAAAGAAAGAAGAAAATGTATGAGCACAAAAGAAGATCTAAGGACGAAAAGAAGCCTTACAAGAAGAAACATGAAGTACTCCTAGCTGAAGACAGCAAAGCCAAATGGGCAGAAACTGACAGCGAAGAGTCAGATCCAGAAAGCTCTTGCAGTTCAAGTGAGGATGAGGAAGAAGTAACATGTCTAATGGCAGATAACATAGAAGATCAATCAAGCTACGAGCAGGTATTTGATTTTAGCTCTATTAATTTTACACGAGAAGAACTCATCTCAACTCTTCATGACATGGTCAATGAGTATCAAAAGCTTGCTTTATCATTTGAAAAACTCAGAGCAAAGCAAGATGTCCCAAAGACAATAAAACAAAAACTGATGAATCAGTTGAAATGTTGAGTCTGAGAAGGGAGATTGCTGAACTCACTGATGAAAGAAGCAGGAATCAATCAATGATTCAAAAAATGTCGCTTGAAAATACAAAGCTCAGTGAGCTCATTCAAGTTTGGAACAAATCATCTAAAGCTTTAACTAATATACAGAATTATCAGAAATCAGTTGATGATAAAACTGGTTTAGGATTCTGTAGTAAAGATGATTTGTCTTCCCAAGATACTCAACCAAAACTGAATATGAACAAAGGGAAATACATTCACTTTGTAAAATCAGTTATGGTACAAAATCAAGAAGAGTCGAGCAAACTGATTGAACAGCCATCTCAGAATATGAATAAAGGCATGAGATGTGGAATTGGATATAATCCAAAGGGTAAGACTGACTCATGGAATCAGCAACCAAAAACTCTCAGCAGAAAATATTCATATGGCTACTCAAACTACTACAACAGTAAGCCAATTCAGAAAAGATATCGGCTGAATAATCAGTTGAAAAAGGTCAAAACACATGTTGTATCATCTACACACCATACACCAAGCACACACAAACAGGGAAGGACCATATGGAATACAGCAACAGGACGGTCAGTTAGACTGATTCAAGTCTGGATTCCTAAAGGACTAATCAACTTTGGACCCAAATAGAAAAGGGTACCAGAATCTTATTTTGTATTTAATAGCAGGCAATAAGTACAAGCATTGGATCAATATGGTATCTGGACAGTGGATGTTCACGACACATGGCAGGAGATTCAAACTTATTGTCTCAACTGGTCAAATACAATGGTCCAAACATCAGTTTTGGGGATAATTCCAAAGGTAAAACTGTGGGTAAGGGTAAGCTTATCCATGGTAACTTCACCATTAATGATATTTTATTAGTCGAGAATCTTAAGTATAATCTGATAAGCATTAGTTAGTTATGCGATAATGGATTCTCAGTTCAGTTTGACAAACACTCTTGTTCAGTCAAAAACTCAACTGAAGAGATTATTCTAACTGGCAAAAGGTGTGGAAACACTTACAAAGTCAGCTGGAATGATCAACCTTATACACCAGTATGCTTTATTGCGTCTAAATCATCTCAAAACTGGTTGTGGCATAAACGGTTAAATCATTTAAATTTTAAATCTATTGCCTATCTGAGTAAGCATGAACTTGTAACTGGTTTGCCCAAAATAAATTTTTCAAAAGAAAAACTTTGTTCAGCATGTCAGTATGGAAAACAAGTTCGATCCTCTTTCAAAAACAAAGGCTGTAAATCTTCATCCCGATGCTTAGAATTATTGCACATGGATCTCTTTGGTCCAATACCACTCATGAGCTTAGGGGGAATGAAATACACCTTAGTGGTCGTAGATGACTTTTCAAGATTTACTTGGGTTATATTTCTCAAATCCAAAGACCATACTGCTGCACAACTGATTAAACTCTTCAAAAGACTTTTAAATGAAAAATCAGTTGGGATTGATCGAATCAGATCTGATCGAGGAACTGAATTCATCAATCAAACACTTTCAAACTTTTTAGAAAATACTGGAATCAAGCATGAGTTCTCAGCAGCAAGAACACCTCAGCAAAACGGTGTAGCTGAGAGAAGGAATCGGACTCTTAAGGAAGCTGCTAGAACGATGCTTGCTGATTCAGGTATTTCTCAAAGATTTTGGGCAGAAGCAGTAAACACTGCATGCTACACTCAGAACAGATCAATGATTAATAAAAATCACAAGAAAACACCATATGAGATCTGGCATGGAAGAAAAAGCATAATCACTTACTTCAAAATATTTGGCTGTAGATGTTTTATTCATAACAATGGTAAAAATTATCTAAAAGCATTCGATTTCAAATCAGCAGAAGGAATATTCCTTGGATATTCATCAGTTAGCATAGCTTACAGAGTATTTAATAAGAAAACCTTGAATGTTGAAGAATCTGCACATGTTGATTTTGATGAAACTGCACTAATCGATAAGCCAACTGATCAAGTTGAGCTAGCTGATCGATTTGCAGATATCAGTCTGGAAGATGATGACTCAGACGAAAGTCGTAATAATCAGAATATCTTTCATACACCTGAACCTGAGATATTGGATCAACCAGCTGAATTGAAAGCAAATCTTGACAATCAGTTAGTGGAGCAAACTAATGAAAATCAATTATCAACTGAATCAGCTCCAACTGAAACTGAGAACATTAAGTTACCTAATGAAGAATTTGCTGGCTGTGAAGCACCCAATGCTGAATTTAGATGGAAGAAATCACATCCTCCAGAACTGGTAATAGGTAACCCATCTGATCCAGTAAGAACAAGAAATCAGATGCTCAATTTATTTATTCATTCAGCTTTTTTATCTCAAATCGAACCAACAAAAACTGCCGAAGCTCTTACTGATCCTAATTGGATTAATGCAATGCAAGAAGAGCTAAATCAGTTTGTTCATAACAATGTCTGGAACTTAGTTCCAAGACCAGTTTCTAAAACTCTTATAGGTACAAAATGGGTGTACAGAAACAAACTAAACGAAGATGGTTTAGTTGTGCGCAACAAAGCAAGGTTAGTGGCACAAGGGTATAGACAAGAAGAAGGAATTGATTATGATGAAACATATGCACCGGTTGCAAGACTGGAGGCAATCAGAATATTTCTTGCCTATGCATCCTTCAAAAACTTTAAAGTCTATCAAATGGATGTGAAAAGTGCATTCCTAAATGGCCAATTGCAAGAAGAAGTCTACGTTGAACAACCTCCAGGTTTTGTCAATCATAATTTTCCTGATCACGTTTATCATTTAAACAAGGCATTATATGGTCTCAAACAAGCTCCACGGGCTTGGTATGAAACCCTCTCAAAATTCCTAACTGATCATGATTTTTCTGTTGGATCAGTTGATAAGACTTTGTTTAAATTCTCGAAAAATGATCATATCTTACTTGTTCAAATTTACGTTGATGATATTATTTTTGGGTCAACTAACCCCAATTTATGCAAGAAATTTTCCAAGCTGATGCAGGATAAATTCGAGATGAGCATGATGGGTGAGCTGACATTCTTTTTTGGTTTACAAGTGAAGCAACTGGATTCAGGAACATTTATTAGTCAAACCAAATATACCAAGGAATTGCTAAGAAAATTTGGCATGGAATCTTGTTCAGCAGCAAGCACTCCAATGAGTTCATCAGTTAAATTAGACACTGATCAAGGGGGAATATCAGTTGAGACGACACTATACAGAGGTTTAATAGGTTCTTTATTGTACCTAACTGCTAGTCGCCCTGATATTATGTTTGCTGTATGTATATGTGCAAGATTTCAAGCTAACCTTAAGCAATCACATTTTTCTGCGGCCAAACGTATCTTGAGATATCTTAAAGGCACGGAAAATGTTGGTTTATGGTACTCTAAAGACTCATCTTTCAATTTAGTTGGCTATTCAGATGCAGATTATGCAGGATGCAAACTTGATCGTAAAAGTACAAGTGGATCATGTCAGTTTCTTGGAGACAGACTGATCTCTTGGTTCAGTAAGAAGCAAACATCCATAGCAACTTCCACAACTGAAGCAGAATATCTTGCTGCTGGAAGCTGCTGTGCCCAACTGCTCTGGATTCAGCAACAACTGAAAGATTATGGTGTTGATGTAAAGGAATCACCAATATTCTGTGACAACACTAGTACAATAGCTATTGCATACAATCCAGTTCTTCACTCCAGGACTAAGCATATAGATGTCAGATATCATTTCATCAGAGATCATGCACTAAAGAAGAACATCAGATTAGAATACGTCTCAACGGAACAACAAGCAGCAGACATCTTCACAAAACCGTTACCAGAGGCTAAGTTTTCTTATTTCCGAAATATTCTTGGTTTAATTGATATAACTTCACTAACAGAATTAAGTGCAGAAAATAAGAATACAACAAATTGATAATAATATTTCATTAAGAATACCAACGTTCCCAATTTACAGAAGAAATCATAGATCCAACTGTATCTAGCCATGTCCTAACCCAGTCATTCGACTCATAAATTCGAACTCTAGCAAATGCCCTTGACTTTGAAATCTTATCAACAACATGCCACTCCTTCCATAGCATTGCTTCTAAAAGACATTTGTCTTCAACCAAATCATTAATGTGGCTAGCCTCAAAACGAGCAAGGTATTTCAGTGCTCTTCTCTCCTGAGCACGAGTAGGAATGACACCACTGTCACTCACCATCTTCAACTCATCAATCTTTTCCCAGGTTGTCAATACCTTCTGAAAAACATATTTCTCCATCTTTCTTTTAATTTCAGCTAAACGAGGGGCTGACTGATCAGTCACATGAACATGCGTGCTACTGCATGCATCAGAATCAGACATGTTGAAATAATTTTAAACTGATCACATTATCACCACTATCATCTCATTTATAAGAAAAAGGTGTTGAAGAAGTTGAAGAATCACAAGTCAATTAAATCGACTCTCACATTTACCGAGGACATTTAAGATATCAGTTAATAACAGTTTGAATTTTATTAGTTCATTTATTTACTTATCAAAACTGATGACTGTTAGCATGTCATTAGATCATATAACAGGATTACATAATCATTGATCGTAATTTGTTGTTAACCTTTATTACTGTTTTACTGAATATATAAATGAGTTGCTTACTCTTATGAGTTCTTAACTAATGTCAGCAAGTGTTTGTGATTATATCTCTTCCAGATCATTGCAGGCAGAAATAAAAGAACAAAGACGATAAAACATAATAAATATTTTATTAAGAAGAGGAGCCGGTTACAATTTCATATTTATTCTCCACAGCAATTATCCACAAACTCATCCATGCAGCTAGTGCTGAGGAAGAGGTTTTGCAGAAATTGTAGGAGGCAGCGATGCGGCGGAGGATCTCTAGCTCCTTCAGAAGAAAGAGCTTGTAGAGATAACACTCTTTAAAAAGGTCCACCCCCGCAGGAACCTCTAGGAGCTCTCGAACCTCTTGAATTTGGGCCTTTCGCCTGAAAGAATAGACCCGCCCAGAGTAATACAGGAACTCCAGTTCCTGCATCTCCTCCCAGTAAGGAAGGCTAGCATAGAAGACTTCATCTTCTATGGACTGCTTCCTGGCCTGCAGTGTAAACTGAGCGTCGCTTGAGCTTCCAGCTTCTGCCATTTTCCTTATCTTTGAAACTTACTTGCTGAGATAATTTTGGCTAACCCTTTCACTCTTATTTATAGGCCAAGAGGGAAATGAAAGGACACTTCACTCTGTGACGATTGCTATGCCGAGCACCATACTCACTTTAATCATTACCGACTATAGCCGTCATTTTGCGTTAATGCATTTATTAAGGGGGAATAATGGTTCAAGAAGTTAACTGAGAAGACAGTTGTTAGTGAACTCTCGACTGAAAGAACCCAGTCTTATCAACTGATCTACCAGTCGAATTTTCCACTAATCTTCTCATATAAGTTAACTAATTAACCAATTATATTTCAAAACAAATGATGTGACTGTCTGCTAAACTAATGATGAATTTTAATTTATGACGTGGAATCAATTTTAACTGCTCATTATTTTACAAACACGATTATAGCACACGTACACATATTTTTACTCAAAATTTTATTGGACTGACACGTGTCCAAAAATTCAAACAGTCACAAACATTAGTACAATTACCCGCTTCATTTCAGTTTTACTTTTTGACTACTTCAAATCATCTTTAGAGCAAGAACTACCTCATCATTCGAATTTTCTTTCAAGAAATTTTTCAGCATTCAATGGCGACTCAAATTCCCGCTTTCATGCTAAATGCTATGGCCATCAATTTTGGATCTATCTTATCCTTCGGCGATGCTGAAGTTCAGAAAGTATTTCAGAAACTTGAAGCTGCTGGTCTAAGAACATTTTTGGGACAATCCTCTCAGGATATCTATCCCAAAGAACTTCAGGATTTCTACTCTTCTGGCGTGATTGATTCTGAGGGAAATATCAATACTACTATCAATGGTCAGTTACTGATCATCTCTGAAGATTCTCTTGGTGACTTATTTCTCTTACCTTCTGAAGGAATGGCACAACTTTCGGATGTCAAAGCATCTGATATTGAGGAAATGCAAACCCTTCTCTCTGCTGATGGACAGAAGATTAAAGTTTCTGATCCTAAAAAGGAACTCAAGCATGAAGTTCAATTGCTGGCCGATGTAATTGCTAAAGGGCTTTTGGCAAAAGCTGGATCATTTGCTGCCCTAACTTTGGAGAAATTTCAGGCCATTACTGTAATAATGGCTAATCACAAATTTAACTGGAAGCATCTCATATTTAATATTTTGAAGAATATGTTTCTGTCTCCTAAACAATCCAAGGGTTTTGCTGTTCAAATCAGTTATCTGCTGAAAGCAAAAAGTTTAGTGGCTGAGGAATCTGAGAAGACGTCGAAATTTAAGGTGTTCAATGCAAAGAACACGATGCCAATCAAATCCAAAACGGACATATCTCCTACTCAGTTTGTGCGAATCAAACAGGAAATTGGGACTCAGTTAGCTGCTCCAAAATCAGTCAAGAAAACCAAAACGTTGGCTCAACTGAAGGTTGCCAAAAGGAAGTTGATTTTGAGTACATCAGAGTCAGATAAGACTTCATCACCTCAAATTGCGAAGAAGCCAAGAACTCAAAGGGTTAAAACTACTTCTGAGGTATCCATTCCTACTGACAAAATGATTTCCTTTACTGATCAGCAGCCTATAGAAGCAGTTCCTCTACAGATTATTCCACAAGCTGATTCAGTAAGTACCATAAAGAAATCAGTTAGGACCCAAGCTCCTGTTACTCAAATACCTCGACCAATTGGTGTAGCACCTGCCAGACCCAAAGGAATAAAGTTTGTAGAACAGATTGAATCAACTCGAACCGGACTGGAAATTCCTCATATCATGAGTACTGATAAAGGGAAAGGGAAATTGATTGTAGAACCCAGACCCTCCAACCCGATTCAAACTCATATTGATCTGGTATGGGGAAAAGTGAACAGTTTTGCTGCTGCAAAGACTAAGTCCTATGATGCTTGGGTAGCCTATCGTACTGAGGTTTTTGCCAAGCAACTGAAGGAAAAGTCCGAGCTCAGAAAATTCATCAAGCTGGAGGCCTTTGTTCTTCGAACTGTCAAAGCTGCCTCTATTGCTCAAGCCTTAGAGAGGAAAAGTTATTTCTTTGATCAGATGAGAGCAAAGAAGTTGGCTCAATTTGTAGCTAAGCTTAAAAACAACTACTTGCCAACTGGTCCTACTGCATATGCTGATCAAGCTGTAATTACTCAGCTTGACATTGACCTTATAGGGCTACTTTCTCGAATTAAATTTTGGGAATTGGATCAAGAACTAGTAGTCTACCAAGAAGATTCAGATGATGATGTGGAACTAGTTGAAGAAGCACCCTCTAACACAACAGAACCATCATCAGCTTTAGTTCTTGTTCAAACTGAAGAGCCAATTTCTGATAAGCTTTCTTCCCCAGCTGTTGAACAACAACTATATACTGAAGCAGAGCTGTCTTTCGCTCATATTGATGAAGTAATTCAAGCCATGGTAGAGGAATCCCACCTTAGTGGACCAGTGAATGATAAAGTTGATCACTCTGTTGATCAAACCAATCCAGAGGTCACTATTCCTTCAGTGGAAATTGTTCCACCAGATCAATCTGCTGATCAGGCCATACCAACTGATATGCCAGATGACTCAATCGATCATTCCCTAGAGACATCAGTTCAGATTGTGTCACCATCGACTGACCAAAAACCTTCCTCACCACCTCGGGATCAAGCAGAAATCCCTGCTGCTGATATTTCAGTTCGAAATGTTACTGAAACAATTTCGATTGATCAAGCCTTGATCGTGTCTGAACTTGATACAAGTAAACCAAGCACTTCTCGACAATCCAATCCTCCATCTTCAGCAGATTTTGATCTCATTTTTGAAGAAGTCCAACATATGCAGGACAGTATGAGTCAAATAATTACTGCCATCTCCAAAATTCAAAATACGCAACTTTCGCACAGTCTGAAGTTGGATGATAATCAGGAATCCTTGAAAAGACTGAAAGATATTCAATCTGCTGTTACCGCTCTCTCTTTTGCAGTTGGTGATATTCAGAAAAATAGAGGTATCATGTCCAGTCTGACTGCCACTCAAGAATTAATTACACAACGCGTCGACAATGTGGAATCGCTTGTGTCTCGGAAAATTGAACTACTGCAAGTCACAATGACTACTGCTATTGAAAATATGTCATCCTCTGTCACGGTTCTTTCTTCTCACGTTCGCAAGCTATCTGACAAGATGGATATATTTGACAAAAAAGGGGAAAGCAGCTGAAGAAACTGATATCATTTGACAAGTTATTTTATGATTCAGTTATGCTAAAGAATTAGATGAAGAATTAATCAAGATATTATTATCAACTGATATCATTTCCTCAGACTTCTATATTATCTACAAGAAACCCATATATTCTATGATCCAGTTGCGTAATCAATTATCAACAAAGAGCTGAGTTAAATCTCTTGGTTTTGTCAAACACCATAAAGGGGGAAATTGTTGGAAACTAAATTCTGGAGTTTGACAAAACACAAATCAAACGATCAAATCAACTAATACATGAAAGCAAATTCGGCAGCTGGACATTCAACTGAAATCAGTTGACACTGATCAGTTGAGAACAGATCAGTTAAAACATTCAGCCGAAAACATTAAAGCTTCTCAACTGAAGATACCTCGTGAAAGATCATTCAACAGACAAAAAGACATATCAGACAGCAACTGAATATGGAAAGCCGCACTGCATAGAACAACGTATTTCGGCTATTAAGATTAATACGCCGTCGTACAATAAATGATGAAGCGGCAATCGAGAACATTGTCCAAGAAATGATAAGGTGGCAATCAACGGATACGAGAATTCAAAATTACCGTTGAAAGATAAGTCTATAAATATGACTAAAGAGCAGTTGACAACATATACGATTGACCAGTCTCAAACTTGCCATTACTCCGTCAAAATCTCAGCTCACATTTATCAGATCTACTCGTAGCAATCAAGGCTACATATTGAGCAAACTAGCACTCTGAAATATTGATAATTCGATAAGTGCTAAGTTCAGTTACTTACAGAGATCATTGTATTATACTAAGAGTTTCAGTTAAGGCAATAGATAAGTCCTAACTGAAGTGGGTCTGTACAAGCGTTGTACTCGATCAAAGTCTTTTAGTGAATATCCTATCCTGGTGATAGAAGGGGTGACGTAGGAGTTATTCAATTCTCCGAACATCCAGAAACATATTGTATTATCTTTACTTCAGCTCTTTATTTCCAGTTAGATATTCTATCTTTCAATCAGTTTATTTTCCGCAACTGCTTATTCAGTTTAACTGATTGATATTGACCGACGGGATACTTAGTTCAGTTTGTAACAAAACTGAACTACCTTTTTCGAAAAACATTTAATTTCCTAGAAGTGTTTATTCAACCCCCCCTTCTAAACACTCCTTAGTCAATAACCGATCCTAACACGCTCTTTCGAGAGTCATTTTGGCACCTTTCACCGTAAATTCTTGTACGACCTCTAAACTCGACCAAATCACAAACGTCCAAAAACATGACTTTCCTAACTCATTAAGGTAGTGTCCAGTCCAAGTCCGTGGCCTAAAAGCCAACCAATAACTCAAACCGCCACCAAAACCGTGACCCAAAACTGCTGTCAAAAATCAGAAAATACAGCAGCTGCTATTGCGCGTGTGAGGGGAAAAATTCGAAATTTCATGACCATTGGCTTGAACTACCAACCAGAGACTCTTACCAACATTCTAAGGCATGGCTTGGACCATGGCTAAGGGCTAAAAGCCAACCACAAACCAAGCAAACACCTAGGACAATCACAGCTCAAAACCGAGAGAGCCACTTTCTGTATAGTGTGATGTATTGCATCGTTTTGTTGTCTTGTATCGTTCCAATGGCCATTTGAGCGACCATGGCTCGATCTAGACATGATGGAGTGTTGTATAAACCATGGCTATGGGCTAGGAGCCAACCATAATCCAAACAACACCCCAAAAAACCGAAACCCACTAACACAGGAACTGAAAATTCGAAATGTGCACTTGTCTTGTGATTTAAAAATTTTGATGGATCCATGAACCAAGCTTGGAAAGGACACCTTGGTCACGTCCTAGACATGTTAAGGGAGAGTTCTAACCGTGGCTACAGTCTCTAGGACAGCCAAGATTTGAACACCATCCTTAACCATTCCATGACAGAACTCATGCCTCATTTCTGCACTTAAATGTAAAGTTGCTGTCATTTATTTGTTTGTGCGTGTATGGATAGAAACAAATGAACCAAAACCCCCTAACACAATCTAAATGATGTCTAGATTCAGCCTTGTAAGCCTGGAATTGAGCAACCCCCTGTCAACAACATAAAACACTGAAGCGTGAAGCACACATCATGACCCGAAAAGCTGTGCATATTTTTGGAGGGTGTTGCTGTCAAATTCGTTTTGTCCCTTGATGTATGAACATATACTGATTTAAAATAGCTAATATAACTTGATTGTAGAGCAAAGGAATAATATATACATGCCTGGAAATTTGTTTTGAAGAAAACAAATCAAAACGACAATACAACGCGACGGGATCGGAGTTGGCTTCCTTCTTTCTAATTCAGCTGCTGCTGCACGATTTTTAGTTGTTGTTCTTACTGTAATTTCGAAGGTAAGGGAGTGTGTTTGCTAGAAAATAGAGATGAGTATTATAGGAGGTGTTAAATGGGTATTGAAGTTCATTTATTTGAGAGTTACAAGTGAAGGAATATAATGGAATTTGAATTGTTCTTCCAATTCTCTAGCTGTAGCCAATCTTATTTCCTCTCCTTGCTGCTAATTTACGGCTCTCAGCTGCTACTTTCTGATATTTTTATCAAGGGTGAGAGTGTGGGTTTGCTTGACAATAAAGGTGAGTGTTTAAGGTGCCATAACATACATTAAGTTGGGAGTTACAAGTCAAGGTTTTTGAATGAAATTTGAAAGGCTTCTCCTTCCCCTTGCTAACCGATACATTTTCTCACTTTTGTTGCATGTTCTCTTTTATTTGCTAGAACATTGAATTGAGGAAGAATGAAGGTGTATTATTGTGTTTGAATTTTATTACTAATTAAAGAATTAAAATGAGGGAATGAATTCACCTTGATGTCCCTTTAGAAGTGTCTTGAATGGGGAGTTAGTAACCATTTCAATTTGTTTATGGATTGACCGAAAGTTGATGTTATTGTATGGTATAATTTTTGTTTAATTCTTGTATTTTAAATGATTAAGGTTTTTAAATACCATTATATTTATTTTAGTGAATTAATCCATTAATTCAGGATAAACTCTTGCATAACATACTTAACCTAAAATTTAAGGATTAAAATGTTATGTTTAATTTCTTGTATATATTATACTTATATTAATTCATCTTCATTTGTTCCCATATTTTAATTTAAGCTTTAATTAAATAATGAACCTAAAAGAATTTATTTAACAACTTAGCTCTAATTAATTTAATAAATCCTAAAACATTCTTTTTCTTTAAATTAAATTACTCCTTGACTTAAATTAAATTTAGGTATATTTTTTTATTATTAATCTTATCTTTAATCTCAAAACTCCGGCCCGGCCTCGCGTATATATTATATATATATATATATATATATATATATATATATATATATATATATATATATATATATATATATATATATAAATCATTTTAAAATTTAAATAGTAATAAGTATGCATGGCTTATACGTAGTCTGATTTTCGGGTCGTTACAACAACAATTTTTAAGCGCACGGACACGGACCATGATACGGACCTAGGGACGGGGTCCGTGTACCTTCAGATTTTAGGTATATTCTTTTATTATTTAAGGTTTGATTTGAGGTTTTATACCATGGTTTAATATGATGTTTTACAGGGTTATGTCATGCGAAATTATAGAATGTTCTAAGAATCTATTTAGCTTGGGATTAAGCATTACATTTACGTTTAAGTTGTACAAGTTAAGTTTATGTATTCATATTAGTATGTTGCAGCAACGACCCGATTGACATCCAACGAATCCCTCAATGCAAAGTAAGTAAGTATGTATGACGTGCAAAGAAAATATTTGAAGTTTTTGAGGTATGCTAAATGTCTTGTGACCAAAAGTGAATGGGTTTGGAAGTCGGTGAACGTGGCCGACGACCTCTCCACCCTGTTAAATTATTAACGGGTTTGAAGTTAGGATTGTAAAGCGTTAAATTATGAACGGGGACCAATCCGCTCGTTAAATTATGAACGGGTTAGATCGTGGTTGTGAAGCGTTAAATTATGAACGTGGATCAACTGGCCTGTTAAATTATGAACAGGGATCTCATGTATGTGGCAGTGGATACGTCCCTGTCAGCCCAGTACTGTGGTTTGTCTGGTCAGATATTTATTATGTTATGGGTCACTTGCTTTGAAACATCCTCTACGCAAAATGATGAAGTTAAGTATGTTGAAGTATGAAATCATGTTTAAAGAAAAGTTTATGTGATGGCACGTCATATTATGTATGCATGTATGTTCAAAGTTTATGCAAAGCTCAAGTTCCTGAAAGTTCAAGTTATTATGCAAGTTCAAGTTTCAAAGTATGTATATTCAAGTTCAAAGAAGTTTATGAGAGTTCAAAGTTATTATGAAAGTTTAAGTTTATTAAGAGTTCAAGTTTATTACGCAAAGTTTAAGTTTCAAGTATATATGTTATATTTTGAAGTTGTATGTGGTTTTATTATGTAATACTCGTTACTCCCAGTTTATACGTGTTGAGTCTTTAGACTCACTAGACTTGATCGATGCAGGTGAGTATGTTGATGAGGAGACAGGAGGTGGCGACCAAGGGGCAGGCTTGGACTGAGCGGAAGGCTAAACCCGAGGACCACTATGTTTATGTTTTATGAAAACTTTAAAATATTATGTTTTTATGTTGGATGTGAGATGATTTGAAATAAGTACTTTGTTGGAAAATATTAGTTGGGAATGTTGATTTTAATATTATTAAGTTAAATGACAAGTGACGACCGTATGAAATTTTATGTTTAAGAAAATTTTTAAGTTTTCCGCAAATTTTGAAGTAGTAAAAATACGGTACGTTACACTCGAAATATGTATATACTTTTAGACAGCCATTCTGGAATATTTTGGCTTTAAGCTATGCAGAAATGACAACTATTAGTTGGGAATGTTGATTTTAATATTATTAAGTTAAATGACAAGTGACGACCGTATGAAATTTTATGTTTAAGAAAATTTTTAATTTTTCCGCAAATTTTGAAGTAGTAAAAGTACGGTACGTCAGTTGGTATCAGAACGGTGTTCTTGTAAAGGGTTATGCCTACTGCCAGTCGCAAGAAGCTCACGAAGTCACACCTCAAGTCTGTAAGTTTTAAAGTTTTAAAGTCTTTTAAGTAATGAACATCAAGTCATGATTTCAGTATGTGTATGCTTTAAATTCTATTACATGTATGTTTACATGACATACGTTTCAGAGTACAGGCTGACTTGTCGTTATGAATTGAGATTGGATCTTTAAAATTTTTATGCATGTTATGACATGAAATGAGAAAGTAATTAATTTCTTGCATGTTGGTGTGGTGGACTTGAACATGAGTAAGAATTTTACTTTTGGGCGTTTGGAAAAGTTGAAAATGATTTGTCTATATTAATTTTTGGTTAGTAGTACTGATGTTATACTTGTGGGTCATAAGTTAAACTTGATAATGATGAATGCTTTTGAGACTTGTAGATTTTATAAGAAATTTCTGATGATTCATGGTTGTTAGCTGAGTTGATTCTTTTAGAACTCCATTAAAGGATTAATGGTTCGGGACTACGACGATCTTTAGAAATATAAAGACGTAGAATTTATTTAGGATGCATGTCTTCCCAGTTGGATTTAAGGATTGAATTGAACGAATTGAAAATTTTAAAGACCTAAGTGCAAAGCAATATTCTAAGGGATTATTTTCGAATTTACCAAATTTTGGGATTAAATTTTTAGTTCAAGAATTTTAAGGTTAATGGGGTTAAGTCGAAAAATTTATGGGTATGAAGATGCAAATTTCAAAGAGTTGTAGGGACAAAAATATAAATTTTGGGAACTTTAAGGGCCAAATTGCAAAGTCTGAAATTTTTGAGGATTAAATACGAACTATTGAGGAACACTTGGGATTTTAAATATTAATAGAAATGTAAGACATGTTATGGAAATTGATTTTGGGTTTAATAAGCTTAAGATTGTCGAACTTTATGTTACGAGAAACTTATAAGATGGAATTAAGAATGCTAACAACTTATGGGTAATTCTGGAATTCTTGAAATTTAGGACAATTGGGTAATTTTTTTAGGAAATTAAGAATTTATGCTACAATTTTAAGAAATTGGGAGAACTAGTTTAGCGGTAAATGAAAATTGAATGGTTTAAATGATAGAAATCTCGGGGATTTAAGCTCGAAGAGATCATTAGAACATTGAAGTATTTGGGTTATAATATTATAAGAAATGGTAATCAAGGGAGTTGTAAGATGAATTGATATTTGGCTCGAAAGTTAGGCGCTAGTGAATTAATGTTGCGGCAAATTAAGAATTTAGAATGATAACGATTTGAGGTAAAAGTTGCTCAATTAACTAAGTTATAAGAGTAGACAATGAGTTAGCAAAATTTTTGGGAACTTAAGATTTATGTGTTATAAGTTTTTATCAATGATCTTAACAGCTAGGACTATACTTTTGTGGAATTTTATTTTCTAGAAAGTTGAGTATGATCGATGGTTAGGTTACTCGATAGATTTTTGAAAAGATTTAAGTAGACATCTGGTCTTGAGAAATTTTTTTTTTTTTGTAAGTTATTAAGAAAATTGGGAATAAGTAAATATGTGTGTTGGAATTATGTTATCTAAAACTATTTGGATTGCGCAAGTTGAATTTAAAATGTATGAAATATTTGTTAGTACGGAAATTTTTGTGGGTGAAATAAATACAAAAGGAAATTAGTGGTGTTCAACATAAGTTATCAATCAATGAATATTAAGATTTTTATGGAGTAAGAAATCTAAAAGTTTGCCATGGTGGTACGACAAATCACGATGCATTTTATTAATTAATGAATATTACAATACAAAGTAATGGATAAACAACAATTACAAGTAATCGTAAAAATAAAGAAAAAACATGAGGAGGATATTCTCCGATAAATACAAGAATCGTAAATATAATAACTAAAATAATTGAAAATAACTTTGCAAAAGCCATCTTCTTTTTCATCGAAAAAAAAAAATTTGATGAAGAATAAGTTTTAGAAGAGAAGAGAAAGTTGGAGTGATTGAATGTATTTGTGAGATGGTATTTATAGAGAGAAAAAAAAATATAGCCGTTTGTTACCATTTTATGACCGTTGGTATATGTATGTATTTGTATAATTTTATGGTAAAAATATGGTGTATATATTATTAGATATATTTAAATAATTATGTATATCATATCTTATTATTATAATGAGATGTCATAATTTATTTTGTTTAAAAATCTTATAGACTTTTATACTTGTCGTATCCCTTACTCGAAATTAAAGGTTGGCAACAATTTTATATTTGGGACGTATTTGTAAATAACTAAGTTACATACGGTGGTATTGTAAGGTAAAGAATTGATTCAAGAGTTGTAGGCCAATATTATTATGAGGTAAGAAAAATGTTCAACTTATAAGTGTATTGCCGAGGATATATAGGAGTTGATCAGTAAATTTTTTGGGTGCAAAGAATTCTTAAGATGGACTGCATAAATGCTAATGTAATTGGTCGTTGACATTACAAGTATAGTATAAAGAAGGTAAGATACGATAAGGTTGAACCTCCATTTCTAATATTGAAAACGACAAGAAAAGTCAGAATTCTGGATTTTAGTAAAGTAAACTAAGTTACCATAAGTTGTGAATCGCAAATGAGGTTTTTGGTAGGAAATTTAATTCGGATTGAAGAGGCGTAAAGACAACATAAGACTTAAATATTTATCAGAGTAGCGCAGCGGTAGCATGGATTTTTGGAATACTAGAATTAAGAATCTAAACTTTTGGATTATTGAGGATAAGCGAATTTCGGGGACGAAATTCAAATTAAGGGGGATAGATTGTGATGTCTCGAAAATTAGAAGTCAACATGAACCTCGTGAGTGCAAGTTTTTAAATTTCTTATGTATTTTATTAAATGATTTTAATGTATGCTTTCATTTAATTTATGAAATTTATTATTTTAATTATTTATGTTTATTTAATGTATGTTAACATGTTTCTTGAGTTTTATGTTTCAGACGATTATTCGAGGCGAGATCGAGGAAAGGAGACCGGGACGATTTTTAGTAAATTTTAATGTGGTATTTTATTTTAAGTTAGGTATGAGACATTTTAAATGATTTATGAAGTGTTAATATTTTTAAAAACCTAATTTAAATATTAAGTTATTTTAGGAGTTTAAATTTTAAAAGTTTATCAAATGTGGATTTTAGTGATTCTAATTGTGACATTTTATTTTAAGTTGAGATAGGGGCAATTTAAATGATTTGTTTAGGTTTAGTAATTTTAAACCTAAATCATTTAATTAGTAATTTTAAAAGTTTAAGATTTTTAAAATTAGTATTTTTGTGTGTGTTATTTTAATTGAAAAGTTTATTTTAAATTAAAGTGGGTTAGCATTTTTATTAGTATTTTATTTATTAGTTAGCACAAATGATGTCTAATTAGACACACCCACACGTTTCTCCTACTTCTTTTGACTAATAGACACACACACACCTTCAATTATGCATATTACATACACACACGTATATCACATACACAAAAACAATAAACACAATTCTATTATTTTATTTGACTAAAGGAGAAGAGAATTTTGTGTTAAACTCTTTTGTCAATAATCTCCATATCACTCACACATATATTCAATTATATATATATTCATACACGTACACACACACACCTTTATTGTTAAAACAAAACACATATGTTATTACTTCTTTTGACTAAAGGGAAGAGAAGTGTTTGTTAAACTCTTCTCCATCAACCTCCATATTATCCCTCTTCTCTCCCCTTTCCTTTCAACAAGCATCGTTCCTTTCCTTTACAAATTTCCTGCAAGTTTTAGTGAGTTTTCTTCAAAGAAAATCGAGCTACGTTCGTCCCGGATCGCCTCCCGTATCATCTCCGCTTCGGTATCGTCGTTATGGTATTTTTAAATATCAAAAGGCACGTATATTCTATTTTTGATGCATCGATCTTGTCATATTATGCGTTGTGTTGTTATTTATGCAAAAATTATATGTGCGATGCGTAGAAGTTTGAGCAATCACGTCTAGATCAAGTTTGAAACAATTTTGGATCACCAAATTCACGTTTTTGTTGTTCTGTAAAATACTGCGATTTTTCGGTACATATTTTGAGAAAACTTTTCCTTAAAAAAACGTAGATCTTTTCGATACGTTCGATTTGATATAAAATTCGAGTTATTTTGATTAAAAACGAGTGAGTTATGGTGTTTTTAGTATGACTGCTATTTTTAGATCCGAAAACTCATGTTTCGCTGTTCTTTCGAAAACTGCGATTTTTCGGTACATATTTTGAGAAAACTTTTTGTCACAAAAACGTAGATCATTTCGATACGTTCGATTTGATATAAAATTAGAGTTATTTGGATTAAAAACGAGTGAGTTATGGTGTTTTTAGTATGACTGCTCAAATCATGTTTCAAGAAAGTTATGAATTTTAATATGTTCTTGAAGTTTTTATGTTGCAGGCTTTGTTGGGGATCGACGGGTGATCGTTGCTGCATATAAGAAAGTTAGTAATGATGTTTAGAGTATTTTTGAGGTTTTGATTCATGTCGTTAAGAGCTTGAATTATTAAGATGTCGTAAGAAATAAACTTTAATATAAATGACAATATTTTGGGTCGTATGAATTGTAGGGTGATTATAAAAGTTTAGTTCATTGTTATGGTGTCCTAGAATGGTCTCATAGTGATGAATCTTGATGCCTTATGTGTTAATTGGGAGAATAGACATGTCGCAAAATTTTCATAAAATAATTCGTCGAACAGAGCGGACACGGACCCGGACACGGAGGTAGGCACGGTGTCCGTGCCTTCTTATTTCATCACAACAATTTTTAAGCGCACGGACACGGACCATGATACGGACCTAGGGACGGGGTCCGTGTACCTTCAGATTTTAGGTATATTCTTTTATTATTTAAGGTTTGATTTGAGGTTTTATACCATGGTTTAATATGATGTTTTACAGGGTTATGTCATGGGAAATTATAGAATGTTCTAAGAATCTATTTAGCTTGGGATTAAGCATTACATTTACGTTTAAGTTGTACAAGTTAAGTTTATGTATTCATATTAGTATGTTGCAGCAACGACCCGATTGACATCCAACGAATCCCTCAATGCAAAGTAAGTATGTATGACGTGCAAAGAAAATATTTGAAGTTTTTGAGGTATGCTAAATGTCTTGTGACCAAAAGTGAATGGGTTTGGAAGTCGGTGAACGTGGCCGAGGACCTCTCCACCCCGTTAAATTATGAACGGGTTTGAAGTTAGGATTGGAAAGCGTTAAATTATGAACGGGGACCAATCCGCCCGTTAAATTATGAACGGGTTAGATCGTGGTTGTGAAGCGTTAAATTATGAACGTGGATCAACTGGCCTGTTAAATTATGAACAGGGATCTCATGTATGTGGCAGTGGATACGTCCCTGTCAGCCCAGTACTGTGGTTTGTCTGATCAGATATTTATTATGTTATGGGTCACTTGCTTTGAAACATCCTCTACGCAAAATGATGAAGTTAAGTATGTTGAAGTATGAAATCATGTTTAAAGAAAAGTTTATGTGATGGCACGTCATATTATGTATGCATGTATGTTCAAAGTTTATGCAAAGCTCAAGTTTCTGAAAGTTCAAGTTATTATGCAAGTTCAAGTTTCAAAGTATGTATATTCAAGTTCAAAGAAGTTTATGAGAGTTCAAAGTTATTATGAAAGTTTAAGTTAATTAAGAGTTCAAGTTTATTACGCAAAGTTTAAGTTTCAAGTATATATGTTATATTTTGAAAGTGTATGTGGTTTTATTATGTAATACTCGTTACTCCCAATTTATACGTGTTGAGTCTTTAGACTCACTAGACTTGATCGATGCAGGTGAGTATGTTGATGAGGAGACAGGATGTGGCGACCAAGGGGCAGGGCTTGGACTGAGCGGAAGGCTAAACCCGAGGACCACTATGTTTATGTTTTATGAAAACTTTAAAATATTATGTTTTTATGTTGGATGTGAGATGATTTGAAATAAGTACTTTGTTGGAAAATATTAGTTGGGAATGTTGATTTTAATTTTATTAAGTTAAATGACTAGTGACGACCGTATGAAATTTTATGTTTAAGAAAATTTTTAATTTTTCCGCAAATTTTGAAGTAGTAAAAGTACGGTACGTTACACTCGAAATATGTATGTACTTTTAGACAGCCATTCTGGAACATTTTGGCTTTAGGCTATGCAGAAATGACAACTATTATCCTTTGATTGGACAAATGCTTTTCTTCAATGCGCACAGCTTGATTCCTGTGGGGACCCGGATGCTAATTAATTTGTTAATCATATTTGGGAATAATTTGATCAATTATAATAAACAGGGTCTAATTTGTTTTTTAAAATACAAATGCGGAACGTAATGGAATCACTCTGATACACATATCAAAAATAAAGTACATGTCTTGTACTCAATACATTAAAATCAACTAGGGTTCAACTACTATATATCAAGTGGTCACGCCTATCTACTTCTGATCTGGATCTCCACGCTAAATTTTCCTCTCTCATCCTCTTCTTGACTCTGATCTTGTCCCACCTGCTGTCATGCCCACATACAAACACGACAACAGCAGGATAACTCCGGTGAGAATATAATCCCAGTATAAACAATGAATAAATGCAATCATATAAAAACATATATAAAAGCATAAACAATCATCAATAACATGTATCAAATCTGAAAACATGAATCGATATAAAACTGTAAATCAACTAGTGACTCGTCATCTTAGACTCGACTCATCTCTAATCTAGGAATCCCGGTTCCTGGACATTGGCACATAATCGAATCTCAGCGATAAGAGTCGATCCACTCCTAAGCAACATCGATATAATTCAATCATCAAGTGTCTTGGCATATCCGCCAATGACTAGGAACTTCCGCCCATGACTCAATATACGCTCTGCTATAAATCAATAGACTAAGCATATCAATCTCATGAATTTGAAACATCAATGCAATAAAGTAAAGTATGTGGTTGGGAAACCCAACTCCAATCTGGCTCGAGTTGATCTTCCGGTTAACATTGATTTATACCTTTCTTTCTGTCAATCTGACTCTGTCAAAGTCTCGGATTTAAAGCTTGTCAATATCAATCTGGCAATGACAATATCGAATATACTGTATAAATATACCATTCAAATCAAGACATCTCAGTCTTACCAAATTCTAACGGGACGACATTATAATTCCAAAATACTGGTAATAGAGATCACTATATACCTATAACTCATAATCAATAACAATACAAATCTGATATCAAATCTCAATCAAATCCATTCTGAAAATCATAACAATTTCATACGGTATCTGTTCTTCAATCTGGTTTCAATTATACGATGTCTAACATCTCAAGAACACCATATATTATTCATGTCTGATTCCTTCAATATCATATTTTCAAATCATAACAAAACGGTACCAAAGTCGGATTGAAATTATGACGGACGGATTGTTTGCAAACTTCAAATTTCTAAAATAAAAGGCATAAGAATCTTTCACAAAATTCTTCTGAACCTTTCTCGTTTCTCTCCGTGAGTTATGAAGGGATAGAAGCTTTTATATATATATCTTGCATGGTTAAGGGGCAAGTGGCTTCATGTTCATGTTGCACGTCTCGCGCATATGCGCGACCTTCTCGGCGCATATGCGCGAGACCTATTGGTCTCAACATTTTTCTTCTCTGCAGCTCGCGCATATGCGCGCACCACTTCTTCGCATATGCGCGAGGTTCTCTGGATTTGGCATTTGTCAATACACCTCCTCGCGCATATGCACGCCCTGTCTCGCGCATATGCGCGAGGTCCTCTGCCTGCCTCGCGCATATGTACGCATCATGTCGTGCACATGCGCGAGGGGTACTGTCCTCGCACATCAAATCTCACAAGCAACTCAAATCAAGTCTCGGATCGATCCTTCATAAATCATATCAATTCATAAATCAATAATCGCAGATTAACATGATATAAAATCTCCGGCATTACATTTCTCCCCTCCTAAGATACGATTTCTTCCCCGAAATCACTGGTAATGAAATCATATCAATAAGAAGGTATACAGAAGCTGAATAGAAAACTCACATCAGTGAAATAATTCTGGGAATCTCTGTCTCATATCTAACTCAGCCTCCCAGGTAGCTTCTTCAATGCCATGACGACTCCACTAAATCTTCACAAGTGGAATAGTTTTCGTTCTGAGCTGCTTTTTCTTACGATCCAGAATCTGAATCGGCTTTTCGAAATAGCTCAATGTCTCGTCCAGTTCGGCCTCGTCTGGTTGAATAATATGTGAAGCATCAGGAATATATTTCCGCAATAGAGATACATGAAAGACATCATGTATTCCAGATAGAGAAGGTGGTAGGGCGAGTCGATAGGCACGATCTCCTATCTTCTCGAGAATCTCATAAGGCCCAATATAACGTGGAGACAGTTTCCCTTTCTTGCCAAATCTGACCTCCTCTGAAAGGTGAAATCTTCAAGAATACTCGGTCTCCTGCCTCAAATACCAATGGTCTACGTCGAACATTGGCATATTTGGCCTATCTGTCTTGAGCTGACTTCATTCTCTTCTGAATCAGCTTCACTTTCTCAGTCATCTCTGTAATCATATCAGGTCCAGTCTCAGGAACCTCATAAAGATCATCTCAATACAAAGGGGATATGCACTTCTTACCGTACAACGCCTCAAAAGGAGCCATCTGAATACTCGTCTAATAGCTGTTGTTGTACGAAAACTCACAAAGTGGCAAAGATTCTTGCCAACTAGTGCTAAAATCAAGCACTACATCTCTAAGCATATCCTCCAGTGTCTGGATAGTCCGCTCTGACTGTCCGTCGGTCTGTGGATGATATGCGGTACTCAGATGTAATTTCGTACCTAAAGCTTGCTGTAAACTCTGCCAAAAGTGTGAAGTAAACCGAGGATCACGATCTGATACAATCGACTTCGGCACTCCGTGCAATCTGACCACTTCTCTGACATAAATCTCTGCCATCTGGTCATGTCTGTACATCATCTTGTACGGAATAAAGCATGCTGATTTGGTCAATCTTTCAATCACAACCCAATTCGCATCCAACCTCGGGAGGAACGTGGTAGCTTCGTCACAAAGTCCATGGAAATGTGATCTCATTTCCATTCAGGAATCGACAAGCTCTGTAATAGGCCTTCTGGTTTCTTTCTTTCCGCTTTCACCTGTTGGAAATTCAGACACTTGGATACAAATTTAGCAATATCAGCTTTCATCTATTTCCACCAAAATTTTCTTTTCAAATCATTATATATCTTTCTGCCACCAGGATGAATACTAAATCGACTGCTATGCGCTTTTGACAATATCTGTCGTATCAAATCTGAAACATCTGGCACAACAAGACTATTACTCACATACAGTACACTGGCACGTACCTGATATTCTGATCGATGCCCTGCTCTGACCATCGATATCGAGTTCTGAACATTCTGATCAACTTTCTGAGCCGCTTTAATTCTCAAAATCAGCTCTAGTTCGACTTGAACAGCATATATTCTCAACGGTTTACAATCTGTCTCAAATACCAATCCAGACAAACAGCAATCTTCTATCAAATTTGAAACACCAATAGTCGATAAGGACAAAGAACATATCTTTCGACTTAGTGCATCAGCTGCTGCATTCGATTTTCCTGGATAGTACTTGATTTCACAATCAAAATATTTCAATAAATCAAGCCATCATCTCTACCTCATATTAAGCTCTGACTGTGAAAACAGATATTTCAAGCTTTTATGATCAGAATAAATTTCAAACTTCTCACCATATAGGTAATGTCGCCATATCTTCAGTGAAAAGACGATGGCTGCCAATTCAAGATCATGAATTGGGTATCGAATCTCATGTGGCTTCAATTGTCTCGAGGAAATAGGCAATCACATGTCCCCGCTGCATCAAAACACAACCCAATCCTCTGTGAGAAGAATCACAATACACAACAAAATCACCAGTACCTGACGGAATAGTCAACACCGGAGCACTTGTCAATCTCTTCTTTAACTCTAAGAAACTGGATTCACACTCTTCAGACCAAACAATTGGTGCATTCTTCAGAGTCAACTGTGTAATAGACTTAGCAATACTAGAGAAATCTTTAATAAGTCGGCGATAATATCCTGCCAAACACATAAAACTGCGTATTTCTAGCACAGATGTCGGTCTCGGCCAACTGATCACGGCCTCAACCTTGCTAGGATCAACAGAAATTCCGTCTCCGGATATGATATGACCTAGAAATACCACATGTCTCAACCAAAATTCACATTTCAAAAGTTTTGCATACAATTTTTCAGCCCTCAAAATTCTCAACACAGTTCTCAGAAGCTCAGCATGCTCAATCATATCTTCGAATAAATCAAAATATCATCAATGAAAATAATCACAAAATCATCGAGATATTTCTGAAACACATGGTTCATCAGACCCATAAATACAGCTGGAGCATTCGTCAAACCAAACGGCATGACAATAAACTCATAATGTCCATACCTGGTTCTGAACGCTGTCTTAGAGATATCAAAATCCCTGGCTCTCAGCTGATGATATCCAGATCTAAGATCGATCTTGGAATATATAGAAGAACCCTGCAACTGATCAAATAAATCATCTATACGAGGCAAAGGATATTTTTTCTTTACATTAGCCTTGTTCAGTTGCCGGTAGTCAATACAAAGTCTCATTGAGAAACACTCGGTCTGATGTATCCCTTGGCCAGTAAATCTTTCAACTCTTTCAATTCTATCGGTGCCATTCTGTACGGAGCTCTAGAAATCGGAACTGTACCTGGTACCAATTCAATGCTGAAGTCTATCTCTTGAATCGGAGGCAAACCCGGAATCTCATCTGGGAAGACATCAGCATACTCACACACCACTGGCAAATCAGCCAATGATGGACTCGATTTCAGTACGTCAACTGAATATACAAGGAACCCCTCTGCTCCTTTCTGCAATAATCGTGTCATATATAGCGCAAATATCAAAGGAATTCTAGATCTAGAACCCTTACCGTAAAATTCCATTCTTCAGCCATATCAGGTCTGAATTTCACAATCTTATGGAAACAGTCAACGGTTGCTCTGTACTTGGTCAGCATATAAATACCGATAATACAGTCAAAATCAGACAACCCAAGTACAATACAATCTAACTCAATCTCATGCCCGTCATATTGTAGCATACAATGTTTCACAGAATTCAATGATATCAAACATGTCCCCAATGGAGAAGAGACAGATACTACAACAAATAAAGACTCAACAGGAAAATCATGCATCAAAGCAAGCGCTCAGAAATAAATGTATTAGAAGCACCTGTATCTATCAATACATAAGCAGGGTAACCACATAAAGAACAGTTACCTGCAACAATATCATCTGGTGCTTCCTGAGCCTGTTCCTCTGTCAAAGAAAATGCTCTGGCCTGCTGTATAGGAGGATTGCTAACTGTCTGGCCTCCTCCTGGCCTCTGCTGTGACGGAGTAGTAGTCGGTGGTGGCTGGAAAGAATGAATAGCTGATGATCATCTATCAGTCTGAGCCACTAATCCAGCTGATTCTGCTCCATGGGATCCCTGGGAACCTTTCTGTGGACATACTCTAGCAAAATGTCCCTGTTTTCTGCAAATACGACAACTACCAATCACTCATTGGCATTGCTCGGTCGGATGTCTCCCTCCGCAAGTTCTGCAATAAGCCCTTGTATAACTCTGGCTCTGTCTGGAACCACTGGAACTAGAAGAACTGCTGCCAGACTTCTTAAACTATCTTCCTCTGGCTTTCAGAAAATCTTTCTTTCCACCACTGATGCTGCCACCCTCAAATCTGGGAGGTGGTTGCTGTGGTCTCGGTGCTGGAGGAACATAGGAAGCTCATTTCTGCCTAATCGTCCCGCTTCTGCTCCTTTGGCTATATTTAGAGCATCAGCAAAGTTATTCGGTCGCCCTGTGTTCACCAATGTAAAGATCTCAGGATTCAGCCCATTGATGAACTGATTAGCAATAGCTTCGTCATTTTCAGCAACATGCGAAGAAAATCGCAGCAAAGTAGAGAACTTGGCCACATGTTCTTCAATGTTCAACTGACCCTGTTTCCGATTTGCAAACTCTGCACCCTTGTCTTTCCTGTATGACACTGGGAAAATTTTTTGATAAAACTCAGTCTTAAAGATATTCCAGGTGATATTCGTACCTCGATGCTCCAATGCCCTCTTTGTCGTGATCCACTAGTTCTTTGCAACATCATGCAACGGGTGCCCTATCAGTCTTACTCGGCGCTCATCTGTGTAATCCAAAGAATCAAACAGCATTTCAATATCATCTAACCAACACTCACAATCAACAAGAGTCTCTGTACCTTTCAAGTTTGGCGGTTTGAACGACTGAAATCTCTTCAGTAGCATTTCCATCGTTGTTGCTGTCACATCCATCGGATTAGCCGAAGTACTGCCTTGTTCTGGGATTCTTCGAGGAGGCATATCTGATTATCAAAAGGGTTAGCAACCCAATACAACAAATCTGTTTTAGTTCAGTCCCCCCTCCGACCATCTTACTGCTGATAAAGAATCGGTTTTGATTCATTCTCAATAATACATATTACCAAATCATATCAGATAAATCAAGTAACATGTATCAACAAAGCAATAATCATGCTAGCAATCAAAATCAAGGAAGAAAACTCAATCTATCCCGATCACTAGCTTCTATTTCAGTCTAAGGAACCTACAGTTCTGGAACCTGGCTCTGATACCACCTGCTGTGGGGACCCGGACGCAAATTCATTTTTTAATCATCTTTGGAATAATTTGATCAATTATAATAAAGAGGGTCTAATTTTTTTTAAAAAAAATACAAATGCGGAACGTAATGGAATCACTCTGATACACATATCAAAAGTAAAGTACATGTCTTGTACTCAATACATTAAAATCAACTAGGGTTCAACTACTATATATCAAGTGGTCACGCCTATCTACTTCTGATATGGATCTCCACGCTAACTTGTCCTCTCTCATCTTTTTCTTGACCCTGATCCTGTACCACCTGTTTTCATGCAAACATACAAACACGACATCTGCAGGATAACTCCGGTGAGAATATAATCTTAGTATAAACAATGAATAAATGCAATCATATAAAAACATATATAAAAGCATAAACAATCATCAATAACATGTATCAAATCTGAAAACATGAATCGATATAAAACTGTAAATCAACTAGTGACTCGTCATCTCAGAATCGACTCATCTCTAATCTATGGATCCCGGTTCCTGGACATTGGCTCATATATCGAATCTCAGCGATAGGAGTCGATCCACTCATAAGCAACATCGATATAATTCAATCATCTAGTTTCTTGGCATATCCGCCACAGACTTCGCATATCCGTCAATGACTAGGCATTTCCGCCCATGACTCAATATACGCTCAGCTATAAATCAATAGACTAAGCATATCAATCTCATGAATTAGAAACATCAATGCAATAAAGTAAAGTATGTGTTTTTGGGTAACCCAAGTCCAATCTGGCTCGAGTCGATCTCCCGGTTAACATTGATTTATAGCTTTCTTTTTATCAATCTGACTCTGTCGAAGTCTCGGATTCAAAGCTTGTCAATATCAATCTGGCAATGACAATATCGAATATATTGTATCAATAAACCATTCAAATCAAGACATCACAGTCTTATAAAATCCTGACGGCACGACAGTATAATTCCAAAATACCGGTAATACATATCAGTATATACCTATAACTCATAAACAATAACAACACAAATCTGATATCAAATCTCAATCAAATCCATTCTGAAAATCATAACAATTTAATACGGTATATGTTCTTCAATCTGGTTTCAATTATACGATGTCTAACATCTCAAGAACACCATATATTATTCAAGTCTGATTATTTCAATATCATATTTTCAAATCATAAAAAAATGTAGTAAAACTTACGTCCAGTTGAAGCTCTCATCAATATAAACACGGTACCGAAGTCGGATTTAAATTCTGACGGACGGATTTTTTGTAAACTTCAAATTTCTAAAATAAAAGGCGTAAGAATCTTTCACACAATTCTTCTGAACCTTTCTCGTTTCTCTCCGTGAGTTATGATGGAAGAGAAGCTTTCATATATTATATCTTGCATGGTTAAGGGACAAGTGGCTTCATGTTCATGCTGCACGTCTCGCGCATATGCGCGACCCTCCTCGGCGCATATGCGCGAGACCTACTGGTCTCAACATTTTTCTTCTCGGCAGCTCGCGCATATGCGCACACCACTTCCGCGCATATGAGCGAGGTTCTCTGGACTTGGCATTTGTCAATACACCTCCTCGTGCATATGCACGCCCTATCTCGCGCCTATGCGCGAGGTCCTCTGTCTGCCTCGCGCACATGCGCGCATCATGTCGCGCACATGCGCGAGGGGTACTGTCCTCGCACATCAAATCTCATAAGTAACTCAAATCAAGTCTCAGAGCGATCCTTCATAATCATATCAATACATAAATCAATAATCAAATATTAACATGATATAAAATCTCGGGCGTTACAATTCCATTTTAATAAGCTTGTCGTGTTCTGCAAATTGATTCCTAACCGATGTTCTGAACTTGTCAGTTGAACCGATCTTGAAATGGTTTCGTGAAATCAGTTGGTTCGTCTGCTGAACTGATTTCACAGCTTCAGTTGAACTGGTCAGGTGGGCTCTTCATCAGTTGAGCTCTTCATCAGCTGGTCGGGCTTTTGAAGGTATTCTGCTGAACCACATATAAGCTAGATAATCAGTTGAACTGGTCTTTAATATATTAATTGAACTGATTCAGTTTGGGCAATCAGTTAGCGCTTTCAGTTTTTCCTCTCGATAGCTTTAGTTTTTTTTCGATAATTTATCAGTTCGAATCCTGATCAGTTTCAGCTTCTGCGCACTTAGATAAATTCATTGGAAACAAAATAACAAGTTTTGATAACATCAAAATACAGATGCGAACATGAAATATTCCAACAATTATTTTTATAAGTGATGGTTATGATGATATGTTTTGAAGGATTGGATTTGGTTATGACCAGCACCAACACGAACACGAACATGTAAGGCCAAGGCTTAGTGGATGGGTAAAACTATCGTTGATGTCCCCATCGCCGGATACCACGGTTATACGTAGATAGATCCATCGAATAAACTTGATATAAAGTCACAACTAATGATCTGAATTCAAATAAAGAAAATGAACATGTATATGTTGATATGATGAGACATATTTTGGACACGTTATGTGAAACATCTGCTATTCGTTTTCTTAAAACGTTCTAGATTTTTTTTTTTAAAATCCTTACTAGCATCGGCCAAACACTTGCATAAAATAATTAAAGTATTTTTGACGTCATTTTAAAATAAACCCAACCAACCAACATTTAAAAATCCAAAAGAAATAGTTTAAAGAATAAAATCGTTTCAACATATAAAAATCATAAAAAGCCATAAACGTTTTAAAATCAACATTTTAACATATTAAATCATAAACATTTTTACATCATAAAATCAGAAGATCCATATACATTTAAAATAAACTTTTTAACATAATAAAAATTTAAAATTGACATTTTAACATATAAAATTCATAAACATTTAAAATAATAAAAACTGCATATAAAAAATCATTCAGGACATTATCATGACGTTTACTAATTTTTGGGTAAAATGACTGTTTTACCCCTAGCAGCATAATTTTTCGTATTTTTCCTTAAACCTCGAAACGTCATCTCAAATCATTCCAAACATAACATATAATCTTAAAACACTCCCATAAATATTTCTTAGGCTTAAAACTTAGCTTTTTGATAGATTCCCCGTTTCGTTTTTAAACTTAGACATACCTCCCGGTTTTGACTCGTATGGACTCGAAACTTAACCAAACTTGAACCAAAGCTTAATAACACCTAAATAACCCATATTCAACCCAAATCAAGCCAATTAGAACCCATGAACAGCCTAGGATACCTACTCAAATTTTGTTCTTATTCATTTGAAAACCCTAGCCACCCTAGCCTTGTAATTTTCGGTCCTAGCCCTCAAGCGACCCGAAACCAGCCCCTATGAGCCCTTCCTAGGACATGACTGAACTCCTAACACGCTGTTGGACAGGACTTAAAAGACCTAGAACCTCAGCCCCTCAACCCATCAACTAAGCATGAACCCGTTTCCCCCAAACCCATCCAAGCGCACACCTTGCCCTTCGAGCCCCCCTCTTGCCACCATCTTAGGAATATCATGCATCCCACTTAAGTCTACTGGACCCTCCCTAACCGCAGCTAGCAGCCGTGACCCTCGAAGACTCCTAGTCGAAGAGTTCTTTCCCTTAAGGAGTCTATTTACGCTTTTATTATTTTCCTATTTTTCCCAGCCCTGAAACATAAACCTAGGGACCCTTAAACATGTGGAAAAACATCCCTTCAAGTACCTACCATGAAAGCCCCTTTGTGCATCATTATGAAGAGTTTTAAAAAAAGAAAACTCTAGTTTTATGCATAATAAGCCATAAAAACGAAAATACAAGGTAGTGTTTCATATTTTTCATGCAAACATGCATCAACATATATATGGTGTGATAGATGAGAAAAAGGAAGATTAAGGCGTGTCTTTGCGTATTTAACACACGAATTTATGTTGACGATCGAAGAACGACGACATGAAGACGATGGCTTGATTTTTCCTTGCAAATTTCAAAACTGCCCTTTTGCTTGTTTTGCTGTGGGTCGTGAGTTGTTTAGGGAAAAAGGGAGTCTTGATAATTGTTGAGGGAAGGGGCGTCGGGTTTATGGGATTAATGGGGGGAATTTTGATTTTAAATAATAATTAAAACCCCTAACAAAAATTTAGGCCCATTAGAAAAGTTAATTAGGCCCATTAGTGCTCAATTAAAATATGAAAAATATTTCAAAATAATTTTGCTTAAATAAGTTTGTGAATTTATTAGCCGGGTTGCCAAAACATTCGTATTTTTGTTGAAAATCCAACACCGATCAAATTTACGTCCTGGCATATAAAATCACCTCAAAACCTTTTATTTTCAAAATTAATAAAAAGCATCACCATATTTTAAATAATTAAAAATAATTATTTACTAAAAACATTTTCTTATTTTCAGCTATCGGTCTCCGTTCCTCGATCGCAACTCGAATATCCTTTAAAAATACATTTTAATGCAACCATGTAAAAAAATATATTTTAAACATGTCAATATGCACCATATAATTAATTAATGCAATTAAAACAATTACTTAAAATACAAGAATTTAATAGCTTGGATTCATGTGGTTTACGTGGACCTTTAAATTTTCACAGCGCTACATTATGCTTTGATACGATATGTTTAAGTTCGTGCTTTTAAGATCTTGTAGTTATTTTAATTACAGTACTTTTCAATATTGCATGTTATATTTACGTACTTGTTATAACGATTAAGGTGTGCTGAATCTTTAAACTCATTAGGTATGAATGATGCTGATGAGCATATTGATGAGGAGACCGAAGGTGCCGAAGACTGAGTAGGCGGAGTTGGATGTGTGCATGCTAACCTGAGGATCATATTTTTCAGCACATTATGTTTATGACTTAGGAGCGAACATGGATAATTTCACACACTTTCGTTTTTACATGTCGATGGTTTGTTAGGATTTTTGCATGCTTCACATTTTTTTATTTTACACGACACTCTAGTGTTTGAAGATTTCTCTTATTTTTAACTGCAGTATTTTTACCAGGTGTTATTAAATGCGTGCATTTAAATGTATTTTTCGAGATTTGGTTTAAAAAAATAATCTAGCAATATTTTAAGTAGTAGACGTTTCATATTATATACACATAACATATGGTTCTCTGCTTTTGAAAAGGATGAGGCTTGTTTTCTTAATAAAAGAAGACTGTCAGCCTTCGACTCGGTTGTTTACAAATAGAATACGGAAGAAACATCGAATGCTTCTATTTAATCTGCTTTTGCTGCTGAGTGAATAATCTGTCTTGCCGTATATGTTGTGAGCATATCAGCTGTAAGAAAGCTAGCTAAATGTGTATCTGCTCTTTAATAGAACGACGTAAGTACTGTTATTAGTACCATTCTTACTAGATTTTATGTTGATGCAATAACCTATAATACTTGCTCTCATCTTGTGTAGAATGCTTTTAGTCATTTTCCCTATATGTATGCTGAAAATGGCTTCGGGAAAGTCCCTGCCTAGTGGTTTTGGAATTGGGAAATCAATCCTTGCTTTGGTTGTCTCCTTCCATTCTTACATGTGCAGCCTTTTCTGATTCAGTTGCACAAGCCCTAGTTTCAACTCTAGCTTTTTTACTTCCTTCACCTGTCCCATGTGCTCTTTCATGCCGAAAATCGGATTATAATGGAAGCCTTACTAGCATTGACTTAAGTAGAAAACTTGTCATATCCTATAATTAGGAAGCATCTGACTTGCTAAGCATGAATTTTCAGTCACATAGAAAAGTGCACTAACATGCTAACATCTTCGAATTCTATAACACTAGCCATTTTATCTTCTCTAGAGGATTCTAAACCTTCCCCAAAATTCTAATTCCTTAGCTAATACTAATTGATTCACTGCATGTTCCGCTTATCCTATTTTTTTTAGTTATTGGGATGTATTCCTCTGAGATTCCGCACATGACCATGAGTGGACTTTATTCTAAAAAGAATGTGTGATAAGTAGAAGAAGCAGTTACTCTTTATCTTTTTTAAGCTATTTCTTCTGAGCTGTTTATTTCTTCTTCTATTGAATGATGACATTTCCCCTTTAATTTAGGAATTCCTTCATGTTTCTCAGTACTCTATAGAGGCATTGTTGTCCAACCGAGCATGCCAATTTGTTTATCACAAAAACTTGCAAGCGAGTAAGGTACGTGATCATGTCAAATGTGAAATGATCTAACTTCTTTTATCAAACGTTGTATGTCCCGATTCTACTGTTCGTTATAATTATTTTTGTTTGACTTCAAAGTTAAAAATATAAATTGAGGAATATGATGAAATTATAGAGAGAATTTATGATCAACTCTAATTATGTTATGAACCTGAGTAATAATTTCACAAGAAGAATGGAAGAACATGTTGAATAAATAAATTTGACTACTGCTAATTAAAATACAAATACAAATGACGGAGGGAATTTCGCAAAAAAATTTCTTTAGTTTTTTGTTTATTTTTTGTCAAGAGAGTCTCCTAATTATTCATTTAAGTTTATGTTCAACTCTTTCCAACAGTTTGGCCATCTTCCACCATTGTTCATCGTGGACCATGGCTCAGCTTCTTCAAACTTGTGCATCAACTGATTCTTTTATGGGCTTGACAACTGGGTGTCTCACATTTGAAGGACTCTTATTGTTAGTGGGCTTCATTAAATTTGGGATCAACACTACGAAACATCTCAACTTTTGACTTTTCATAGAAATTACACGATTTACCTAGATAACATGTTTTTTCTTATAAATCAATTTTTTAATACTATTACGTCAAATGTACAAAAAAGCCCTTTATTAATCTTCGATATTTTTACAAATCCACACAACATATGCATAGAATAAATTTTCAAATCCACACAACAAGATTGTGCAAGAGTAAATGGAATTTTCGAGAAAGATTAGTTCTTGCGGCGGGAAATCTTAATTCAATGTTGGACTTCACATGACCCATTCAACATAATATCTTTTAAAATTTGGTTTCTCAGCCGCAACACGATCTTATGTTCAAAAAATGCATTTACAATGATTAATCGTATAATTTTTATATAAAAAAAACCAAGGGCTAATTTTTTTGAGAGTGGTTTTGATGCAAAAATAGTCATTGAATTATTAACTCATTTAATTTTTAAAACAATTAAAAGTAAAAGAATTTGAGTAAAAACACGATTTCTCTTGAAGCTATCAAAACACGGTATGCTCATCGGGCGGCTCTCCTCCCACATTAAATAGAAAGTGAAGTTGCCAATATCCCAACACCAAAATGCAGGCCGCCAAATCTAACGGTGGTTGCGACCTACCCTGCTTAGCCCATCAATTTCAATACAAATTTGGCTTTAACTAGGGGTGAACATTCGGTTAATTCGGTTACCGACCGAATCGTATTAGCCATAACCGAACCGAACCAAAATATTTAGCCATAACCGAACCAACCGAATTAATTTTCATAACCGATGAAAACCGAACCGAATTGAACGAATTAACGATTAGTTTAAAAAAAATTTGTGATTTAACTTTAATTATATATATAATTGTTTTTGAACGCTACACTTTACACAAATATATAAAAAAATAAAATCATACACATCACAAATGTATAAGTTTTATTTGAACACAATTAAAACATATTTTATCGATTTTAAAATTAAAATATTTATAAAAATTTATAAATAAAAAAAATTCATTAAATAATAAAATTTATTATATTTATTAATTCGGTTAATCGATTTCAAAATTTTGAAAACCGTAACCGAACTGAATTAACCGATATAACCGAATTTTTTTAATTTGAAAACCGAATTTTCGAAATAACCAAACCGAATTTCCGAATTGACTCGGTTCGGTCGGTTAATTCGGTTTGATCGAAATCTTGCTCACCCCTAGCTTTAACCCGTCGGACAGGCCTACCTCATCCCGCTATTAAAAATAAATGAGCTGAATTGATAATTTTGTGACTCGCTCTAACCTCAAATTGACCGTGGTAATTTCTATTGCACGCCAATCTCAAAAAGCACAATCTTATGTATGCACACAAACACAAGATATACCCGTGTTTTCAGTCTGTTTTCAATATCAATGACTTTTGAATATCACATTACGTTCAGAAAATGTCATCACAATGATCCAACTTGAATTAATGGTTGTCACAATTCTGCACATCTTCAACAGACTGCTGGGTGTGTAATCTTTTTAGTCATCCATGACCATAAAAGGAAATCCCCTGCAAAGAGAGACGAGAGTCGAGATTAACTACTTAACAAGATAATCCAATTTTTACTAACATTCATCAACTGAATCAATCACGAAAACCAATTTGGATGGATGATAGTTTTACTTGCCCCCTTAATTTGTAATATCGTATCCGATCAATAAATTAAAGATTTGAACTACCATTAGATATTGCTTGTCACGTGAGATGAGATGATAAAATATCCATAACATAAAGATAATAAATTGAAAGAAATGAATAACTTAATTATTTTCAACTCTAGTTATTGTGAAACTCGCGCCAAGTCGCTGGAGAGCATGGATGAAACTTGGAAATGAAATTTTATCATTCACATAAATGGTGCCTTACAAAAGGGAACATCACAAACGACATGCACAACTAGAATGCCATAGATATGGATGCATTTGTAGAACAAGAAGCATACAAAAACTATAATACAGTGTGTTTGCATACAGTTAATAATAGCAGAAAATAAGATACTAATAGACATACATAGCCCGAAAATTATACGAGGGCTAACAATTACAGGGATGACTAGTTGTTAGCGAATTATTTAAGCAAAATTGTTTCTATAAGATATCAGAAAACATGGTGCAATACGCACCTAGAGGACAACAAAATTCCAATAGACAAGGAAAAATTTCAAAAGGGGTGAAGAGGGAAATTCTGTTGTTCTTTTCCTCCCTCGGAGAAGGAAAATATGATTAGCTTTGTAGAAAAGATTATTTAGATATCATAACTCCTAGATCAAAATAAGTCATCAAAACATAAGAAGATTTCAGTATGCGACAAGATAGCCTAGATCAGGCAGCGCATGCCAATTTTTCTTTTTTTTTCCTTTCAAAAATAACATAACTTCCATATGGTTTACATGGGTGGTGGTGTTGCCAGGTTTAGTTTTAAAAAGCATTTGATTTTCTGTGTCTAGTACTTAGAGAAGAAATATTGCTTAGTTATCTCACCAGCCTCCATGCCTGGAGAAGTAGTCATTATCAAGTGAAACAGCAAGCGCCACAGCTACTGCTCTCTTTGACAGAGTCAATGGATGAGTCACACTCAATTCTTGGATCTACAAAACACAGATGCATAATTCAGGGGAAAAAATCACATATATATAAAAAGGTAAGGACTATTTATGTGCTGATTTACCCCCAGAGAAGGACCAACACCAGAATCAGCACTTCCAAATCTAATCACATACTGACCAGCATCTGTGAAAATCTGAAATAAATAAGCAGAAATAACTTTAAGACTTTACCCGCTTTTTTTTTGGAAACGAGAAGTAAATTTTAGTGATAAGAGTTCAGCAACAATTCATGTGTCAGCTTAAGCAGCCTACCACATAACTACGCCCATCCATTCTAAACTAACGAGGGTTAATAAATAACTTTTAACTCAAACTAAACAGTTGTGTAAGACAGTAATGTGTACAAACATTTTTCACTTTCTAACATTAGAAAACGGAGTTTCTCATCTCTTACTCAATTTAAGTTAATTATTCGGTTTAAGCAAGGAAACAACCTCAAATCCAAAACCCCTCCAATCACGATCAATTTCAGCCAACACATTTCCATCAATGTCCTTCAAAGTGAATGTCCAGTTCCAAAAGCCAGGATTTTCAACCACCGCAAACTGCTTATTTCTAAAACACAGAAAAACCCTACAATTTTGTTAGAATTCTAACTAGTTTCTAAAATTAAGATGAGACAGAAAAGTAAATTGTGACGGTTGAGAAAAATAACTAGAATTATAGTTTTAGTACCGAGTAAAATAACTATTAAAAGTCGAACTCTTACAGCAGCCAACCAATAAATCTGGTTGTGGCAAACCTAGTTTGCCAATTTTATAACGCCTGAGAGGTTGTAGCACAATCCCTCACTCTTGTACCTTTTTACCTCTTTAACAAAAAAGTACAAGGCCTTGACTTATTAACCTTAACATCGCCATGGCTTTTTCAAAAGACAAACAGAAACACTAGGGCCCCAGCCAAAAAAGTACAATTCCAGGCCAAAGTGAAAATCATCTTTATTGGAAAATGAGAAATATTAAGAATGAAACATCTTTGAAAATATACACGCAAAGAAACTAACTTTCAACATTCAAAATAAAGAAGGTATTAACTTTGATAAGAGTCGATATATTCTAAAATTGTCAGACAATTATAACATGAATCCGGCAGTTTGAGTAGCCTACAATTTTATAGCAGAATTATCCTCTGACCGACGAATAATACCACTGTCATACACAATGGAATTGATCAATAAGAAACATTACCCCAAGTACAAATCATAAATTCTCCTCCAGAGATGCCATCTTCTGTGAACAACACCAACTTCCTAACAGAAATAATTTAAATTTTGAGAAGATAACTTTCCAGATTTTTTTCCATTATCTGGTCAAATACTATTTAAAAGCCACTGTTGAAGAATTTAAAATCAATCATACTTGCCCATTTATCTCTGTGTAAATTGAGCTGGTGATCCACCAAAAGGGCCTCCTGACCTACTTGCGAGCAGTGAACAAAACCAATATGAAGAACAAGAACAAGCTTAGAGTTCTGGGTGGTGAAGAATGAACAGAATGAACAAAGTAAATGTTAGAAGTCCGTACCCTAAAGAGCTCATTGCCTAAACCATCAGTTATGTAGGCTACAAAAGGGCGCCTCAATCGAAGCAACTACAAATCAATTATGATAAAAGCATGACAACCTCACTTTCTACAGAAAACAAGGATTCCATCTAAAATAAAAGTTAACAAGCAGATACAGAAGATAAAGCCACAACTACACCAAATTAGTATTTCAATGAAGCAAGGTTTATTATTTTACCAGATGGTTTGCACAAAGAACACCCATCAGATACAAACTTTGTCATCATATCGGTACATCCGGAGAAACTAACGATAATGCAGTTCCAGACCTAAATTCTTACCATAACACATGTTTCCATTTTTCAAAGTACAAATTTAACCAAACTGTATGATAAAAGAACTGGTGGAGGTACTAAAATCAAACATCATGACAAGGACACTGAAACTAAATTTATGATCGAACATCACGTCACAAAGAAAGGAACAAATAGAACCCGAGGCTAGCAAATAAAGTGGTATGAAAAGCAAATTGCTGTCTACCTGTCTTGCGATGACGTTACTCTGCTCGCGAATAAAACCTACAGGCTACAAAGAAATCATTACAAGTAAATTATTGCTACCCAACGCTATGCAAATATTTTATTTAAACAAAAATCAGATTAATGGCAGAGCAATGATTAAAACAAAATACAAAATCCACGTACTGACTGTGGGTAGAAGACATCCACCACAGCATAACGATTTTCCTGTAATTCCAAGATACTGTTATTTTTCACAAAAATGACAGGGAAACAATGAATGAAACTCGAGGAAGATGTCTCAGATATAGGTAAAGATCAACTAGTAAATATTTTAGCCCATTAAGATTTGAGACATTATCTCAAAGCTCCTCATCATGGCAATAGAATACTGTTGAATACTGATGTAGCTCTGAAATTTTTTTAGGCATAATGTTGAGTAATATTAAGTCAATAAAGATACAACCAAGCACGACAAAGGGTAGTTTGATTTACAATATATGTGTACAAGCACCTTACTTGTGTTAATTCTAAACAACTTAAGTGTAAAATTATGTTTTCGCTATTCGGCCATTAAGCAGACCATTTTCATAATGTTACAAAACGCTTTGCATGATGTAATTATCATACACTCAGATAAGACCATCCCACACATATACCTAGTGTTCTGCAGGGTGTGTTGCAGTTTTAAAGCCCACACTTTTCCTTCAACTGTTATTTGGAGGGGTCTTTTTGAAGTATTAGTTATTGACTCTAGAAATATGGAACAGAGACTTGGCAATTAGAGTTTAGGATCCAGGGCAACAAGAGTGAAGAAAAATCTTCTTCTTCTCTACTGCACACGAAAATCGAAATTTCAGCTTATTTTTTATTCTTCTCAAAGAATCGCATAAATCTTTTTCCTTCAACAGCAATTTAGTTCCCCATCCACTCTGAATATCTTTCTCGTTTTTAATTTATGATTGCCATCTCTGTTGAGATCAGATTCATTAATATTTAAATGCACAATATTTATCAGTTGAGATCAGCCAGATGCAATTATTTTTCAACAGATATTCTCTGGAAATTTCAAGTTGCTGGTTATGCTAGTCAGATGTTTACTGAAAGCAATGAAAGTTAATATCCATAACTATTTCATGTTTATCATAAATTCACTCATGGTGAACATATGTATTCAATATGAGAGAAGCACAAAGATTTGGGTATCACTGCAAATTTTACTAGGAAAACTACATAATTCTCATAAATACGTAGCAAAATGTGTGAGGAGCAAAATGAATTTGATTTTTATTGGATCTGGGATAATAAAAACTTTGAGCATACATAAATATGTGTCTTGAGTTTATACATGCAAGAACAGAATATTGTTGAAAAATGGGTTGCGCCCCAACATTCCTCCTCTGCTAATCATGGCAAGGAGTAGGTACAAACTTGTTGCCTAAGACATAATAATCTATCTGTGATTTACAAGAAGAACAACAACAGGAATTCATACAACAGGACAGAAATAGATCAAGCTACAAGAATCACCTGCTCAAAACCAAGAACCAAATTGGCCCACTCTATGTCCCTGGTAATCAGTAAATTGGATCTTGCAAGAAGAGGTTTAACTATAGCCTGAAATAAATTAGGAGAAAGTCCTCACCTCAGAAGATTGCAAGAATGTGAATGTGAGTTGAATGAGATGAACAAGAGGCTGATAAATCATTACAATTTACAGAATTGATAATGCCTATAAATATGTACACTTTTCTATTCGATCATATTTATCAACAATCATATTTCATAATTCCTAGCTTTCACATATTTATTGTACGCAATCAAATTCAAGGCATGTGGATTGCCTCGTACACCAAAGTTTCGCATAGTAAAATTCAAATGCTTATATGGTAATTACCATGAAACACAAAACACGAATCAGAATCCAATAAAAGTCGGATCAACATGTAAAATTGAAGATAAAAAAAACAGAGGAAACAGAAGCAATGCATGCAACTAAAACAGTAAAAAAGTGGGAAGAAGCAGATCAAAATTGATATGTAACAAAATGCAAGGTATAATAAAGCTGTGACATTATAGTGTGAAAGGTATCTTAAGGAACAGATAAACCAGAGCACTAGAAGAATATCTCCAACAAGAAAAATACCGCACGCTGGTCTATGTGATCTCTGTCAAGAAGTATTCATATTTCAAAACCTCATGGCTCAAAAGCAGGAGACTCGAATATTAATTTTTGGGCTCTTTTCAAATTGTTTTCTCACAATTAATAATAAAAAAGGCCCAAATTTAGATTCATTTGAATAAACCGTGAGAGTAACAGGGAGCTAATTAATCATGTGATCAGCATAAAGAGTAATTAGTCTAACCCTCGTGTACATGAGTAATCACTAAGAAACAATTCTAAAATTGAGTTTCTGAGGAGCAGTTAAAACCTTATATTGTGCACTTGTCCAAACTAAATGGATAGTATTAGACAAATATGACCTATTACAGCAACCTCGTTATAGGTCATACAAGTATCAACCTTGCAAAATTATTCAATTTAATAATTAGTAGCTGTACATATTGCAGATTGTCAGACAAGCAGATTGTTTTCTGTTTATCATGGATGCAACTTGCGAACCTAATTTTTTAATGAGAGGAGTGTTGTTAAGTATGTACCTCACTTGTCCCCAAGGGTGCATTTGGGCTGATTCATTAGAAATCAAGAATTTTAAATCATTGCTTTTGTTTGGATTATTTTACTCAGATATTTCAAATCGATCCTCAATTTAACACATGCATCAATAATTATCATGATATCAATAATTATCATGATATCAAAGACGTCAAACATTGATGACGTTTAAAATCCAAGTCCCGAATCCTTTTCCTTAATCAAATCACTCCATCCAACTCAACCTAAAAGAATTTGTCAATCTAAGTAACAATATAGTGTTTTAGGTGGGAGAAAAAGTGAATTTAAAAATGTTTATGTTTTGTCCTTGAGAACAAAATTTTTGGGTAAATGATATTATGAAATTGAACATTGTTTAAAAAAAGAAATTTTTCTTCCAGTGAATAGAATACACTATATGGACATTCATGAAAGAAAAATTGAATGAATAAAGGATCATTTTATTCATCTGCTTTCTTTTAAAATTCCCCACAGTTGACATTCTATGTGACTTGAAATTGGGACCTCCATCTTAGTAAACCTACTATTCCACCTTTGAAAAAATTACTAGCCACAAATTGATGACAGAAATGAGTATTCGGTATCTGTTCGTTGGACCATGATATAGAAGGAAATCCATCTTGAACTGCAGACTCCAGTCCATAAGCGGGATCAGTGCGGCAGTGGAGCACATGAGAAATCTACCCTCATAGTTTGTATACAATATCCTCAACACAGTGATTATTTTTCATTTTGTCGTTAAAAGGAAAATAAACAACGAAAAAAGGTGCAGTGCCATCGAAGAGAGTTACACAAGCAGGAAGATATTTTTTGAAATAACTGACACACATCATGCACTAAACAGCTTCAGCAGAGAGTCAACCGCGTTTTTTTCAGAGTGAGAACTGATTATGACTTACGCATACCACAAGAGAAAGATAACCTCACCTCTTCCGAAGACATTGGTTCCAATATACCAGTGGCAGACCGGCTGGTGGGTGGCTGCTTCCTGTCCGAGTTATCCTTGTAATAAGCCTTTTCAGCTGCAACAGATGCTCCTGAAAACAACCTTTCCAGCGGAACTTGTAAAGAACCTTGGCCAGAAGAAAATGTTTGGTCGTGATCATAATATTTAAGTAATTTGTTTCTAGTTTTTCCAACTGACTTAGGCTTCTTTCGATCAGCAACCCAGAGTTGCACAAGAAAATCTCTACTCAAGTCTAGATCTTCTTTCGCCCTCGGCAAGCATTGACTAGAAGTACATATCGAATGTTTCTGAGAAACCGAAACAATTTCCATACCACGATAGGGCAGCTTAAAATTCCATGACATATTTCCATCCTGAGTGCATCCTCCCAGAAGCTGTAAAGATGAGAACCTCTTCTGAAAGGCCATAGCACACTTCTGATCCTTTTTCATCATCATACGATGAGATATGCTGTATCTGGTTCGCTCTACTGCATTACACAATCCCTTCGACCAGTTCATTCGACCAAGAAGCATATATAAGAAACTAGAAATTGATAACGAGGCTTTACTGGCTCCGACAAAGAAAGTTCAATTTTTAAGCAATCTACAGAAATGAACCAAAATCAAACTATTAAAGGCTACCTGTGACAAATTATATGCAAAATGTTGTGATCAATGGTTTAACGTGAAAATAAGGTATAAAACATATCAGCGTAACTCGCATTAAAATTGAACACCCACAAGCATTTCATTCATACAAATCAAAGCACACTCCTTACACTTAATAAAACTTAAAACTCCTAACATGGATTTCAATTTACAGAAATCAAAGCCCCTTGCTTCCACTAAATAAATATAAAAAAGCCAACAAATGCATTTGAGTTTAGTGAAATCGAAGAGATAAAAAGGGAAAAACAGAATAAAAGTATGAGAAATCTTGTTAATCATTAGTTATTACCATGTCTTACTGGGAGATTTTGGTAGAGTAGTAGATTAATTTTTCTTTCGAGCTTTGCAGTTATTGGTATTTGGATTTTGGGGGATGACGGTATTAGAATCGACGGAATGCATAGAAAACTCTCGAAAATTGAAACGTAGGAAGACTATGACTTGAACTTTGTTTAGTTTTTAGGCGGAATCTCCGGTTATATTTGCTAGCAGAGTAGGTCTCATGTGAGACCGTCTCACGGATCTTAATCCATGAGACGGGTCAACCCGACCCATATTCACAATAAAAAGTAATACACTTAGCATAAAAAGTCATACTTTTTCATGGATGACCCAAATAAAGATCCGTCTCACAGAATACGACCCGTGAGACCGTCTCACACAAGTTTTTGCCTTGCTAGCAAACCTTTGAATCTTAGTTTTTACTCCTCATTTTTAAATTCCCCGTAATATCATTTATCTTTGATTCATGATACGTGTGTTAGAGTAGATGTCCTGCAAGCCGTGAAATAAACAATTTTTATTTTAATATAATTTAACTTTTTTTGGTCTTGTTATACTTTATCTGTATACCCATGCAATCAGCATAGATAAAGTCCTTGATTATGCTTTAATACAAATGAATCGTAATTCGATGTTGAAGCTCATTTGTAAACACTGCATATTCTAAATTCGTTCCTAGTCGATTCAGCCGCCTAAAACAGGGATAAAGGCCGCTTGAGCTCGAGACTAGCATCTGTGATGTTGTGTACTGTGTTTCTTGGTAAGGGCATAGAGATGTCCAAACATGCAGATGGGTAGTAATATGATGATTATACCGAACAACCCTCCCTCGGACTTTCCAAGTGGTTATCATTCATCGAGAGGATAAGTCCGTAGTTATGATTGTACACCATTAGTCCTTACGACAAGGGACAACACTGAGGCTCTATATGCTAGGGCTGTGCTTTGACTCGTTTACCGGCTCCAAGAGAGTCATCAGGTGGCGAGGTCTGGTACAGTTGCGACACATATAGGAGCCAGTGCATTATAGTCGGAGATTCACCGCTCACCTATGGGTGTGGATATCCTATGTGATCTAATGAAATAATAGTGCATGGAATCTGTGGGGACCCGGACGCTAATCAATTTCTTAATCATTGTTGGGATTTAATTATCAGTGCTGATAAACAGGGTCTAAAAATTTTTTCTTTTAAAATATAAGTGCGGAAAGTAATGGCATGTAAATAATATACATATCTGTATAAAAGTACAATAATGTACAACAGTCTTTCAATTAATCTAAAGTTCAACTACTAAAGTTCTAGTAATAAAACATATCTATATCCAAGTCCGGAATCACCACGCTAAACTCATCTTCTCTCATCATCTTCTGACCCCAATCTTGTCCCACCTGTTGTCATGCACACATACAAAACAAGACAACAGCCGGACAACTCCGGTGAGAATAAATCCCAGTATAAAACATGGTAAACATGCATATCCAGAAAGTAAATCACGAAATATTCTAACATGAATAAACTTAAAAACAATAGATTTCATAATCTATGAAATCAAATCAAATAAGCATGCAACACAAATCAATTAAACATGCTACTCAAATCAAATCATAAAAACATGCTATCATGACTGAAAGCAATAGCAACGGGTTTCATAGTCTATGAAACCACATACATAAACGCATGCAGTTCTAGTCAAATCATGTCTAGACTCGACTCCACTATAACTCTAGGGATCCCGGGGTGAATAAGACGTCATTGTCTGTCACCTACCCTCCCAATCGGGGTGAAGTACGTCTTATTCCTAGACTTCGGTCATATCTGTATCGAATAATCTATAATAGGAGGGTGTCTTCTCCTATGTAACGATACACCGAACGTCTAGAAGTCTGACTATCTGTCAAACTTTCCTATCTCAAATGCAATGTATAACAATCTGTAAACAAAGCATAAATATCTTAAAATGCAATGTATAACAATCTGTAAACAAAGCATAAATATCTTAAAATGCAATGTATAACAATCTGTAAACAAAGCATAATATAAACAATAAAGCTAGTATGTGATTTTTGCTGAGAAACTCAAATAAGATCTTATTTGAGTTGTGTTTTCCCGAATATCACATGAATTATACCTTTGTTGTCCCTGTCTGACGAAGACGATGACCTGTATTCAAATCTGTCCATATCCAATCTGAAATGACAATATCGAATACACTGTATCAATTAATAACTCAATTCACAATCTGTTCTGATCAATACTCAACTCAGTACATAATCTGATCAATATTTGAACAATATACAATCTGATTCATATCAACGATATCACGATGAAATCTAAATCATTATTGAATCTGATCAATCTAATCAACTGATGTTTCAACGGCATAACAATACAATTCTGATATGAAATCTCAGTCAAATCGACTCCAAAAATCATAACAAATACATAAACAATCTGTTCTTCAGTCTGACTTCAATTATATGATATCTACGGTCGTAGAAACATCATATCTGATTCATATTCAGTTCTGACAATATCATAAATTCAAATCTTGTCTAAACGTAACAAAACTTACGTCCAGTTGTAGCTGTCGTTGCTAGAAACACGGTACCGAAGTCAGATTCAAAATCTGACGGACGGATTTCTCGTACTTAATTTCCAAAATTCAAGAACGAAGCCTTTCCCCAACTTCTCGATTTCCTTCTGAATATTCTGAAGGATTTGCATGTGTATATATACATATACACATCTATGACATGCATGAAAGCAAGTGGCGCACTTCATGATTTCCAGGTGGCGCTCGGGCGGTCAAGAATTACCGCCCGGGCGCCGAACCTTCTGCCCAGTTACTTATCTTACAATTCCCTGGCGCTCGAGCGGTCAATTTATACCTCTCGGGCGCCACACGTTCTGTCCAAAGATCAATTTGCGATGCATTGGCGCTCGGGCGGTCCTTTTCTACCGCTCGAGCGCCGAAGGTTCTGTCCAAATTCTTGGCTAACCATGCCACGACGCCCGGCCTCGTCATTTGAGTTCTTATAACCTCAATCATGTCAATAATCAACGTCTGATTATAATGATTAAATTTCGGGCATTACATTTCTCCCCCTCTTAGATCTGAGTTCGTCCTCGAACTCGTAATTAATCAATTCACATATATCAGAAGAAATGTATACAGAGTTTAAATCAGAACTCATCTCAATAAATCTATTCTGAAATCTCAATCTTATACTAGATTCTATCTTTCAAAATAACTCTGACACAATCAATCTTGCAATACTGGCTATACAACATCTGTATATACCCAACCACAGCTTATAACAAATCACTATCATCAGTTGTTATCAAATATGTTTATCCCATTCAAGGATATATTAAATCTTCAGCTTCAAGTACCAATCGTCGTCATCCGACGTTGGTTTCTTAAGTCTGTCCATTCTGAACTATCTTCATCTTTTTTCTAATTTTCTTCAAAAGAAATCTGTAGTATTCACCGTATACTGTCTTGTCTATAACTATCTCATTACCCATCTGATAAACTGATAGTTATTGTCACTCAGTGATAATAAGTCATATCTATTAGTGCTACCATCCAGCACTCTATAACTGTACCAAAATCTTCCAATATCTGGATAAAACATTCTGACAGTCTGTCAATATGTGAAGAATCTAAAAGAAAGCTCATGATATATTCTGTCACAAGTACAAAATCAATCAAAAATCACAATCTGATATATTCTGCTGTGGCATTCTAATTACTCTGACCACTTCTCTGACATCAATCTGTGTCATTTGGTCATGTTTGTACATCATCTTGTACAAACTAATAGATATAGATTGAACAATCTGTCAATCACAATCATATCATATTACAATCTGGAGAAAATGGCGGTAATTTCATTACGAAAGCCATAGAAATGCACTCCCATTTCTATTCAGAAATATACAAATTCTGTAATAAATTTTCTGATTTCTATCTTTCTGTCTTTTCTGTTAGCGATTCAGACATATCTGTACAATTCCTGCCAACATTTCAATACAAATTCTGTCATAACTGATCTCATCTGTCTATATCAAAACTGTCTGTTCGAATATCATACATTCTCAGTCACAAACATGACAACTGAAGTCACTACAGCGCATTTCTGACATTATCTGTGATTTCAACTTCGAACTCATGACATAACTAAATCAGTTAATAACATAAATTAAAGAAGAGATACCTACCTGGTATTCGGCTCTGACTATTGATATCAATTCCGTTATACAATACCGAAACATTCGGATATCACAAGCTAGTTAATTCCATACAGAACACAAAATCATATATCTGTTACTCTGATTGATGCTCCATTCTGATTATCAATCAAGCTCTGAACATTCTGATCGCATTTCTGAATTACTGTAACTCTCGAATTCAGCTCTGATTCGGTTGAAACTGTATATACTCTCGCTGGTTCAAAATAATCTGTAGCATATACGGATTCAAAACAATAGTAATATCAAATCAGAAACGAAGTATCAATATCCTATACAGATCTAGTGAGTTCAGTGAACTCATAAAACAAGAATTTCTGATAAATATCTTCATGGCATTCTGATCAACTGATATATCTTATCTGCAAATAAAATGTGCTTCCAATCAATATAAGATATCACGAATACTGATTTAGAACAATAACAATACACAAGCAGGTACAAAACAACAGTTGAATGAGATAATCTGTCAAATCAGACACCATAAATTTATGACATTTCTGATATTTCTGATCTCCATATCTTTCAGTCACTGATCCCAATCTCATCTGTGTCAAGGTCAATCTGTATACTAATTTCAGATATCACTTACTCTGAATACAATCTGTTTCAAGCGGAATTCTTATCTGAATAATTTCTGTATACAATAATCTTAATTCTAAGAATATTCAATATAATCTTCAGATATTCGATTCAGTCAATCAATGCTGCAATTATATCAAAATCTCATAGATATAACAAGCATAGAATCATCAGAACATCTCCGAAGATACTGACACATGCCAAAGAGAAACACTAAATCAGATGTAACTCCTGGTCAGTCTCTTCTACTGATCTTTCAATTTATTCTGTATCATTCTGTACATACAATATTATTCTGTACTGAATTCTAAAACAACAATCAGCATCTGATCTGAATTCAATTCTGAAATCTATCTTTCTGATACAAAGCAAATCTAAAATCTTATCTAGGCAAACATCTACCAACTCATATATTACTGGCAAATCTGCCAATGCTAGGCTCGATTTCAGTGGATCTACTGAATACATAAGGATGCAATCTGCTCCTTTCTGTACTAATCGAGTCATATACAATACAGATATCAAAAGAATTCTAAATCTAGAATCCTTATCGTGGTATCTCCACTGATCAGTCATCTCTAGTCTGACTCTTACCATTTCCGGAAAAATTCTACAATATGTCTGTACTTGTTCAGCATATACATATCAATAATGCGTTCAAATCAGAAAACACAAGTACATCATAATCTATCTCTATTTCATTCTCATCTTACTGTAGTATACACTATATACAGAAATCTCTGATATCAACATTTCCTCATCAAGCAAGGACATCAATACTACAGTACAACCAACCCAACAGATATAGCATATCTCCATGCAACTCAGTCAAAGATATTCTTAACAATACATTAGTATATATCAATACATATGCAATAGAATCATAAAGAATAGTACAAGTTGTGAATTCTGGATCTGTGTTTTTAATTGAACTCTGTCCCCTACAATCTTCGGGAACGCTTCTGGGGATAGACTTTAACAAAGTGTCCCGGCTGTCCACAAATATTGCATCTACCAGTCACTCCCTGGCATTGCTCGGTGGAATGTCTCCCTCCGCAACTCCTGCAATACACTCCAGTATAGCTCGGACTAGAACTACTGGAACTCGAGGAACTACTCCCTAACTTCTTGAATGGCTTCTTTCGAGCTTTCAGCAAATCTTGCTTCCCACTCGTACTGCCTCGATCAAATCTGAGAGGGAATTGTTGTGTCTGGGGTTGTTTCACACACAACCTCCCTAGCTGTCTAATCAGACTCGCCTCAGCTCTCTTCGCTCTACTCAAGATATCGGCAAAATGGTAAGGTCGTTGCAGATTCATAAATGCAACTACCTCCGATTCAATCCTCTAATGAACTGATTTACTATAGCTTCATCATTTCCAGCTATCTGAGGAGCAAAATGCAGTAGAGTAGAGAATTTGGCGATATATTCATCAATATTCAACCGACCTTGGCTCAAATTCTCAAACTCTGCTTTCTTGTCCTCTCGATACGAGATTGAGAAAAATCGTCGATAAAATTCAGTTCTGAATATTTCCCACGAAATCACTGTACCTCTCTGTTCTCACATTCTTCTACTGGTAATCCACCAACTCCTAGCGGCTTCTCGTAACTGATAAGGCACCATTTTAACTCTCTGTTCATCTGTACAATCAAGTAAGTCGAACAAGATTTACATATCATCAAACCAGTTCTGACAATCTTCGGATGTCTCGATACCATTCAGAATCGGCGGCTGCAATAACTGAAATTCTTGCATCTTTATTTCTAGCTGAATTTCGAATGCATCTATCTATTCAGACGAAGTACTGCCCTTTTCTGAAATTCTTCGAGGCGGTATATCTGATAATCAAACATATTAGTACATAATCTATACAATCTGTCTCAGCCCTCCTCTGATCATATACCTCTGATCCAGACTCGGTTTTGATTCAGGCTTAGTAATTACATGCTGCAATCAACTCAGATAACAAACAACATGTAATAGGGAAAGCAATAAATCATGCTAGCACCCATCATGCCAGTCAACATTGACATAAATCTCATGCTAGCAATCACATGCAAGGAAGACAATTCAATCTATCCCGCTCATTCTCTACTACTCATTCTAAAAGATCTATCAGTTCTGACTATCTCAATCTAAAGGATCTATAGCTCTGATACCACCTGTTGTGGGGACCCGGACGCTAATCAATTTCTTAATCATTGTTGGGATTTAATTATCAGTGCTGATAAACAGGGTCTAAAAATTTTTCTTTTAAAATATAAGTGCGGAAGGTAATGGCATCTAAATAATATACATATCTGTATAAAAGTACAATAATGTACAACAGTCTTTCAATTAATCTAAGGTTCAACTACTAAAGTTCTAGTAATAAAACCTATCTATATCCAAGTCCGGAATCACCACGCTAAACTCATCTTCTCTCATCATCTTCTGACCCCGATCTTGTCCCACTTGTTGTCATGCACACATACAAAACAAGACAACAGCCGGATAACTCCGGTGAGAATAAATCCCAGTATAAAACATGGTAAACATGCATATACAGAAAGTAAATCACGAAATATTCTAACATGAATAAACTTAAAAACAATAGATTTCATAATCTATGAAATCAAATCAAATAAGCATGCAACACAAATCAGTTAAACATGCTACTCAAATCAAATCATAAAAACATGCTATCATGACTGAAAGCAATAGCAACGGGTTTCATAGTCTATGAAACCACATCCATAAACGCATGCAGTTGATAAACATAAAAATTGTACATTTATTAAATATTTTATAATATAAATATATAGTTTTTGTTTTATTAAATGTTTAAATATTATATGTTTTATAATAAATTGTATAAAATATAAGTTGTTGTGTAATTATAAGTTTTTACAATTTTTACAGGTTCGATAAAACAAGAATAACCTTGGCGTTGCAAATGGGATTAAGATGATTCTTGGACCTGTAGAAAGTTGATTATAAGATCTACAATATTGTTGCCAAACATGAGATAAAAATCTTCTCACAAGTGGGATCAAATTAAGCAACAATTAAAGTTACCAAAGGAGTGGCAGTTTTACCATGCTCTAGTATTTTGACGATATCTCTCAAATTACTTGGTCAAATATTCTGAAAACAATACCACAACTAGACAACTCAATTATCCACATGTTTCATTTTATGCGAAGAAGCAAATTCGGAGAAGAAGATTTCAAAAGTGATGTGTAATATAATATTAATTTCTTGGAACACCAATGAAGACTTATGTGTAAAAAATAATATTTTATTTGTGGTTGTCTCCCCAAATTTGGCTATAAATAGGGGTGCATTGTAATGTATTGAGATATCCCTCATTCTATGAACAAACCTTTGAGTACATAATATTTCTCTCTATATTTTTCTTTTATTGCTTCATTTGAATATAATTAGCATGTTAATTTCATATTCAAAGTTTTACACTTTGAATAATGAATAGCTAACTTCCTAAAGTTGAGATGATAAGGTGAAACTCTTGGCATGATAATAAGGTTATTAAAAGGTAAGAATCTATGGTTTATATTATTTAATCATTATTTATTATTTATGTTATATTTATTTCTTTAAGCATTTTTATACTCTACTTATAAGTGGGAGTTTTGATTTATTGTTGCTATATGTTACACTAAATTCTTGGAACCATTTAAATGTTAGTTTGGTATTACCAACCATTTAAAGTGGATGCCTTGATTTATTATATATAAATATATTATAATATTAAATTCTTGGAACCATTTAAATGTTAGTTTGGTTTTACCAACCATTTAACTTGGATTCCTTGATTTACTATATATAAATATATCATAATAATATTTTCTTGGTACCATTTAAATGTTAGTTTGGTTTTACCAACCATTTAAAGTGGGAACCTTGATTTAGTGTTTACAAATATATATATATATATATATATATATATATATATATATATATATATATATATATATATATATATATATATCACAATAAATACTTGACCACATTTATAAGTTTTGGTATATATTATATATTTATGAGATAATAATTTATAACATAATATAAATATGATTATTTAATATATTGGAACCATTTTATTAAGTGGATTTCAATATTGTTCGTTAATGTTAACTTTATTAAAATACCAAGAGTGGATCCTTTAATCTCAACTACTTAAATTAAAATTTGAACAATTAAAATTTACCCATTAAAGATTCAAACAATTAAAATTAAAAAAGAAACAAAAACAAAAACAATAACAAAAAGACATTGTAGTGGACTTGTAATTACCTTAGCTTCCTTGTGGATACGATATTCGGACTCACCGAATTATACTACTTGTGAGGACAACCTGCTCTTGGGAGTGCAACAATCAAAGTCGCAACAAGTTTTTGGCGCCGTTGCCAGGGAAGTATAATTTAATTTCAAGTCTATTTAATATTGTTTATAGTTTATTTTTCTTTATTTGAATTTTTATTGCTTTTGTGTGTTTTTTTTTTCTTTTGCATTTGCATGAGCATTTGGTCACGTACACTTAGTGGTCGACACATTCGAAACAACCCTTTATTTTTACAAAACATGGCGGAAGAACCTATCCAAGAAAATGAAGATGAAATTCAATCTCAACATGATCATGATAGACGAAGAACACTTAGAGATCACATGAATCCTACACGTACTAGTGCACCTTCATGTCTAGTTTTTCCCCCTGATGCATCTCATTTCAATTTTAAGCCTGGTATTATCCAACTTTTACCCAATTTTCATGGCTTAGATTCTGAAAATCCATACATGCATTTACGAGAGTTTGAAGAAGTGTGCAACACATATAATGATCTAAATTGTAGCATGAACACCATTCGCCTTAAGCTTTTTCCTTTTTCTTTAAAAGATAAAGCTAAAACTTGGCTACAAAATCTTAGATCGGGATCCATTCGAACTTGGGATGAATTGCAACAACAATTTTTGAAAAAGTTTTTTCCATCTCATAGAACAAATTCTTTCAAAAGGCAAATCATCACTTTCACCCAAAAACAAGAAGAAACTTTTTATCAGTGTTGGGATAGATACAAAGAATTGCTTAATCTTTGTCCACATCATGGTTTTGAAATTTGGAGAGTTGTTTCTCAATTTTATGAAGGCTTAACACCTAAAGATAGGCAAATGGTTGAATTTATGTGTAATGGAACATTTGAAGATAAAGATCCAAACGAGGCAATTGAGTATCTCGATTCATTAGCTGAAAATGCTCAAAATTGGGACACTATAGGTACAATCGAACCATCAAACAAGATTCAATCTCCTACATATGGTGGAGGTATGTACACTCTCAAAGATGAACATGATCTTCAAGCTAGATTCACCTCTTTGGCAAGAAAAGTTGAGGCACTTGAATTGAAAAAGAATGGTCAATTAAAATCTGTTCAAGAAATTGCGTGTCACATCTGTGATACAAGTGATCATTTTACAAAAGATTGTCCCACTTTGCCCTCTTTTAAAGAATGTCTTCATGAACAAGCCAATGTTTTGAACAATTTCAAAAGGCCAAATTTTGAACCATTTTCTCAAAATTACAATCCAGGTTGGCGAAACCATCCAAATTTTAGTTGGAGGAATGATAATGCTGCACAATTTCCGCAACCACATTTTCAAAATCAACAAAATTTTCAAAATTATGCACCTTATGTTCCTCCGCCGAAAAGAAATTTGGAAGATACATTGAATTCTTTCATTGCAAAGCAAGAGTCTATCAATACTCAAACTGCTCAAACCATGACAGATTTGAAAGATACTCTTGCTAAATTTGCATCTGCACTTAATGTTCATGAAAAAGGTAAATTTCCTTCACAACCTCTGCCTAATCCCAAGGATCATCATACACAAACTGGAACTTCTGGAACTCAACCGATGGATCAGGTAAAATCTGTTATTACCCTTCGAAGTGGTAATGTTGTGGAAAAATCCATTCTTGAACCTTGTGAAGATGATGATAAATCAACTCCAAAGGGTAAGGAAGTGGAACCCATAACTTGCGAAGAGGAGGTTCAACAGACAGTGTCACCACCATTCCCTCATGCATTGAAAAATACAAAAAAATCAAATTTGAATTCTGATATATATGATATTTTTAAACAAGTAAAAGTTAATATTCCTTTATTAGATGCAATAAAACAGGTACCATCATATGCCAAATTTTTGAAAGACTTGTGCACTGTGAAAAGAAAATTGAATGTGAAAAAGAAAGCATTTTTAGCAGAACAAGTAAGTGCAATCATTCACAATAATAATGCTTTGAAATACAAAGACCCTGGTTGTCCTACTATTTCTTGTATTATTGGAGAACGAAAGATTAAAAAAGCCTTGCTTGATCTTGGAGCTTGTGTTAATTTACTTCCATATTCAGTTTATCAAGAACTCAATCTAGGCGAGTTAAAACCTACTTCGGTAACACTTTTACTTGCCGATAGATCTGTTAAAGTGCCAAGAGGTATGGTAGAAGACGTGTTGGTCCAAGTTGATAACTTTGTATATCCTGTCGGTTTCATAGTTTTAGATACAAAACCTATCGAAGCTTGTAATGCAATTTCTGTAATTTTGGGTCGTCCATTTTTAGCAACTTCTAATGCTCTTATAAATTGCAGGAATGGAATAATGAAGTTGTCATTTGATAATATGACCTTGGAGCTCAATGTTTTTAATCTTTGTAAGCAACTACATGACAAAGGAGATGAAAGTGAAGATGAAAATCTTATTGAAACTCTTGTGGAAGAAAACATTCAAGAAGGGAGTACTCGTGATCAATTAGATATTTTTTCAATTGAAACTGTTAAAGAAAATATTGAAATTGATCTTGATGATTTTATCAGGTATCACTCGTTACCAGGATCAGAGAAAGAATTTGAGGCGAAATATGAGAACAAAGACGAACCACCCATATTGGAGTTAAAACCCTTGCCAGAAGAATTGAAGTATGCATTTCTTGGAGAAGATGAAACATATCCGGTGGTAATTTCTTCCAAACTAGAAAGTGATCAAGAAGGTAAATTAGTTGAAATGCTTAAAAGACATAAAAATGCAATTGGTTGGACACTAAAAGATCTGAAGGGCATTAATCCACTAATTTGCACACACAAAATTCATTTAGAAGAAAATGCTAAAACATCTCAACAACCACAAAGGAGATTAAATCCACACATGAAAGATGTTGTGAAAACAGAAGTTCTCAAATTACTTGATGTTGGGATTATCTACCCTATTTCTGATAGTAAGTGGGTAAGCCCAACACAAGTAGTTCCAAAAAAATCTGGCATCACAGTGATAAAAAATGAAAAAGGTGAATTGTTAACAAGTCGAGTCCCATCTAGTTGGCGGATGTGTATTGACTATAGAAAATTAAATGATGCCACTAGAAAAGATCGTTTTCCATTACCATTTTTGGATCAAATTTTAGAAAGAGTAGCTGGTCATCCCTACTACTGTTTTCTTGACGGATATTCAGGCTATTATCAAATTCCCATTGCACTCGAAGATCAAGATAAAACTACATTCACATGTCCTTTTGGAACATTTGCATTTAGAAGGATGCCATTTGGATTATGCAATGCCCCAACAACATTTCAAAGATGTATGCTAAGCATTTTTTGCGACATGGTTGAAAATTGTTTGGAAATTTTCATGGATGATTTAACTGTCTTTGGGAATACATTTGATAATTGTCTTGAAAATTTGGAAAAAGTTTTAAAAAGATGAGAGGAAAAAGGTCTTATTTTAAATTGGGAAAAATGTCATTACATGATTACTTCTGGAATTGTTTTGGGACATGTCGTGTCATCTCATGGAATTGAAGTTGATAAAGCAAAAGTTGATGTCATTGCCAATTTACCCCCTCCAAAAACCATTAAAGAAATTCGCTCATTTTTGGGACATGCTGGATTTTATAGGAGGTTTATAAAGGACTTTAGTTTGATCTCTAAACCCATTTGTAACCTCTTAACAAAAGACATTGCATTTGAGTGGACTCAAGAATGTCAAAATGCTTTTGATAAAATCATTCGACATTTAACATCAGCTCCTATCATGCAACCTCCTGATTGGTCTTTACCATTTGAAATCATGTGCGATGCGAGTGATTATGCAGTCGGTGCAGTACTGGGTCAAAGAAGAAACGGTAAGCCTTATGTGATATATTATGCAAGTAGAACTTTAAACAATGCTCAAATGAATTACTCCACAACTGAAAAAGAACTACTTGCTGTAATATTTGCATTAGATAAATTTCGTTCTTATTTGATTGGATCAACGACTATTGTGTTTACTAATCATTCTGCTATTAGATATTTGTTGATGAAACAGGATGCAAAGCCACGACTGATACGATGGATTTTGTTGCTCCAAGAATTTGACATTGTGATCAAAGATAAAAAAGGAACCGAGAATGTCGCAGCCGATCATTTATCGAGACTAGTAACATGATCATCTTTTGAAATGACACCAATTAACGATAATTTTCCTGATGAACATCTATTTTCAGTTACTACTACACCTTGGTTTGCTAACATAGTAAATTTTCTTGTGACAGGAAAAATGCCACTGCAATGGAGTTCCCAAGATAAGAGAAAATTTTTGAATGAGGTAAAAAACTTTTATTGGGATGATCCTTATCTGTTCAAGTACTGTCCAGATCAAATTTTTCGACGTTGCATACCCGACAATGAGGTAAGTAGTGTCATTAAATTTTGTCATTCAGAAGCATGCGGAGGACATTTTTCTTCAAAGAAAACGGCTGCAAAAATTTTGCAGTGTGAATTTTATTGGCCCACTTTGTTTAAAGACACCCACGAAATCTGCAAGATCTGTGAAAATTGTCAAAAATTGGGTGCAATTTCAAAAAGAAACATGATGCCTTTGAATCCTATTATTGAAATTGAAATATTTGACTGTTGGGGAATTGATTTTATGGGACCTTTTCCACCGTCGTTTGGATACTTGTATATTTTAGTTGCAGTTTATTATGTTTCCAAATGGATAGAGGCAATTCCATGTCGAACAAATGATCATAAAATCGTCATCAAATTTTTGAAAAAAAATATTTTTAGTAGATTCGGAATTCCTCGAGCTATGATAAGTGATGGGGGAACTCACTTTGTTAATAAACCATTTGCTTCATTAATGAAAAAATATGGTATTACTCACAAAGTAACAACTCCTTATCATCCTCAAACAAATGGACAAGTTGATTTAGCTAATAGGGAGATAAAGCAAATTTTGGAAAAAACTGTTAACTCAAATAGAAAAGATTGGTCTCTGCGACTTAATGATGCACTATGGGCATATCGAACAGCTTTTAAAACATCATTGAATATGTCTCCCTATAGGTTGGTTTATGGAAAACATTGTCATTTGCCTGTGGAATTGGAACATAAAGCTTATTGGGCGATCAAAACTTTAAATTCAAGCATGGATGATGCCCAACAAATTGCGTAAATTGCAACTTAATGAACTTGATGAACTCAGAAATGATGTGTATGAGAATTCAAGGATTTATAAAGCAAATATCAAATCATTTCATGATAAAACAATTCTTAGAAAATCTTTTGAGATTGGTAAAAAAGTTTTGCTTTATAATTCTAGACTTCACATATTCCCAGGAAAATTATGATCAAGATGGACATGCCCATATGTTGTAAAGCATGTGTATCCTTATGGAGCTATGGATATTGAAAATCCTAAAAATGGTGATGTTTTTAAAGTGAATGGACAAAGGCTTAAACCATTTTTGGAAAATGAAATCTTTCAAGAAGAGTTTATTTCCCTTTCTGATCCTTAAATTTTTATGTTGCATTTAATTTTGTTTGTTTTTATTTCAGGTTTCCTTAATCTTTTTATTTTCCCGGTTAAATGGTGGATAACGGTACTCCGTGACTCTCATAGTCGGTTAAATCAGTTTCCCACAATTGCTGATACAAAAATTAAAAAAATCATTTCTTTTCTTTTCAAAATGGATGAAATTCTCTCAAAAATTTGTAAATATTTTCCATTTGTTTCTGAAAATGTTCTAAGAAAAATTTATGTAGGAAGGTGTGAAAGATTGAGATTGCTAATGCAAAAAGGAATTCCAGAAGATATTCGTCTTGTAATTGAAGCTAAGGTCCGATTAGGAGGAGAAGTTCCACAATCATTGCTCATTCGGTATTTGCCTGGATTAGGAAAAAGCACTTATGCGAAAAAACGAAGGGCAAAAAGTTTAGGGGTTTGTCATAAGTGTGCAAGATGGACTTGTGACAAACGATGCAGATCTTTGGGATGTGTTTCCAATAACAGAGAAGATAAAATTGATTTCATTAAGAATGGGCTGAGTAAGGAGTCTTTAGATAACATCTTATTGACTCTTGAGACACATTCTAGTGGACATGTGCATATTGAACTTCTCCGTTTATGAAAACAATTTCAAGATGAGCGTCATAGTCTTGGGAATATGACTAAAAAAGACCCTGTTTGCCAATTTATAAGAAAATTGGATGGGAAGCATATCCTCGACTCATAGAAGGCGTTGAAGCCGTTTCTGGACATAAAACCAGAGGAAAATTGTGAGCCACAATCACACTACTGTTTATAAGCATGTGTGTCATTATTTTTTTACTATTTATTCTGTTTACAGCTGTGACCCATAGTTTTGTCATGATAACATATTACCCCTATAAAATCTCTCATCTTTCTTTCTATTTTCGCAGAAAAAAAAAGTAAGTAAAAACATGGCTGGATCCTCTGCACAAACATTGAAAAATATTTGTGTATTTTGTGGGTCGAGTCCTGGAAAAAATGAAGTGTTTGTAGAAGCAGCAAATAATCTTGGAAAGATATTGGCTGAGAGAAAAATTCACTTGGTAGATGGGGGAGGTAATATTGGGTTAATGGGATCTGTTTCAACATCTGCTCATCTTGGAGGTAGTCAGGTTTTGTGTATTATTCCTATAGCTTTAGCTGAAAGAAATATTACAGATGTTACGATTGGGGAGGAATTAAAAGTTTCTTCTATGTATGAAAGAATCACTCAAATGATTGAAAATTCTGATGCTTTTATCGCACTACCAGGTAGTTTTGGTACATTAGAAGAAATTTTTCACACTGTTTCTTGGGCACAACTTAATATCCATAATAAAGCTGTGGGCTTGTTGAATATCAATAATTATTATGACAGTTTGTTGACATTTCTTGATAAAGCTGTGGAACAGAATTTCATTTCAGAAAATTCACGACGGATGCTCATTTGTGCTTTGACTGCCGATCAATTAATTGATGATTTGGAAGCTTTTGTTCATAAGCCTGATCCGATGATAACAAAGATCAATTGGTCGCAATCAAGCAGTAAGAAAAGGAAGTTGGATCATTGATTCAAAAGTCGTGGATTGGCTTGCATTTGTTTCAGTTTGTTATCTTCAATAAAATTCCAGGTGATATCTCTTTCATTATGTACTCTTTATTAATAGCTATATTGACATTAGGGACAATGTCATATTCTGATTGGGAGGAGAACACATTTTTAAAAAAAAAAAACAAATTTTAAAAAAAAATTAAATATTATTTTAAAATAAAACCATGTTTATTGTTTGTACCTTAGTAATTTTTGCAAAAATGTCATACATTACATATTTGAAAGATTTAAATTAGAACATGCATTAATCTATTTAAGAATGTTTAAATTTTTATTTGAAAAAAGGTCATTTTTAATATTCTGATCAATATAAAAATATGATTTATGAAATCTTTTTGAGTGATTAACCATTGTGATAAAATTAGGTATTAAAGTATATGGCCCAAGATATACCTTATAAGAGTGCCTAAAATTTTTGAACTCACACATATTTTGTGAGTGAGTGGAGAGGATTGAGAAAACAGCTTGCGAGCTTTTATTGATCATCGGAGAGGCTATCAATTGTTTAGATCTTGAGTTCTTATTTTGAAAAAAAAAATTTGATATTTCCTGAAAAAAAAAAGCGAAGAAAAAAAAAAGAAAGAAAGATGTTGAAGATTTATGTAATTTAAGTTATATGCTGCGACCCATTTTTCTCTCATAAAAATACAAATAAAAAAAAAGGAAAGAGAGAGAGAAATACATTGTACAAATTAAATAAATATGTGGTCAAGAAGCATAAACTTAGTTTGATTCCATGATGTAAAAAAAAAAAAATCAGGAAAAAAATATATATAATAAGAACAACTGGATTTTAAATCAATGGATTTCCTATCTTTTGATTAGTTTGGCTCGTTTTTCTGTCTGCATTCTGTAAACCATTTTTCTGAGCATTTATCTGTATTCCAACTCCATGAGAGAAATCGTTGCCATAAATTGAAACATTTATTAACCTGTGAGGATATGGAGTTGAGACTCTTACTAGGAATTTCTGAAGGCCGTGTACATTTAACTACCTGAAATAAGCTTTGAATTAATCATCTCAAATTATTTCATAAATTATAATTATGATGATCTTGATATAACTTTGACAGTTTTCAAATTTAATTTAAATACTTAGATAGTTCTGATTACATTTCTATTTAAATTAATCAATATGTTTTGTATTGCTATTAACGCTTAAATTGCTAGGGACTAGCAATAAGCTGGTAGGGAGGTGTGATAAACATAAAAATTGTACATTAATTAAATATTTTATAATATAAATATATAGTTTTTGTTTTATTAAATGTTTAAATATTATATGTTTTATAATAAATTGTATAAAATATAAGTTGTTGTGTAATTATAAGTTTTTACTTTACAGGTTCGATAAAACAAGAATAACCTTGGCGTTGCAAATGGGATTAAGATGATTCTTGGACCTGTAGAAGATTATAAGATCTACAATATTGTTGGCAAGCATGAGATAAAAATCTTCTCACAAGTGGGATCAAATTAAGCAACAATTAAAGTTACCAAAGGAGTGGCAGTTTTAGCATGATCTAGTATTTTGACGATATCTTTCAAATTACTTGGTCAAATATTCTGAAAAAAATACCACAACTAGACAACTCAATTTTGCTTCGGGGAGTTGAAAATAAGCATAGATCCGGAGATTCCCGAATAGGGCAACCTTTCGAACCACCATTTAGGGGGACTACTAGGACTTGGCAAAGGTTTCCTCGGGCCGGACGGAGATTGGCCCTAATATCTATCATCATATATCCACGAATCCATTATCCACATGTTTCATTTTATGTGAAGAAGCAAATTCGAAGAAGAAGATTTTCAAAAGTGATGTGTAATATAATATTAATTTCTTGGAACACCAATGAAGACTTATGTGTAAAAAATAGTATTTTATTTGTGGTTGTCTCCCCAAATTTGGCTATAAATAGGGGTGCATTGTAATGTATTGAGATATCCCTCATTCTATGAACAAACCTTTGAGTTCATAATATTTCTCTCTATATTTTTCTTTTATTGCTTCATTTAAATATAATTAGCATGTTAATTTCATATTCAAAGTTTTACACTTTGAATAATGAATAGCTAACTTCCTAAAATTGAGATGATAAGGTGAAACTCTTGGCATGATAATAAGGTTATTAAAAGGTAAGAATCTATGTTTTATATTATTTAATCATTATTTATTGTTTATGTTATATTTATTACTTTAAGCATTTTTATACCCTACTAATAAGTGGGAGTTTTGATTTATTGTTGCTATATGTTACACTAAATTCTTGGAACCATTTAAATGTTAGTTTGGTATTACCAACCATTTAAAGTGGATGCCTTGATTTATTATATATAAATATATTATAATATTAAATTCTTGGAACCATTTAAATGTTAGTTTGGTTTTACCAACCATTTAATTTGGATTCCTTGATTTACTATATATAAATATATCATAATAATATTTTCTTGGTACCATTTAAATGTTAGTTTGGTTTTACCAACCATTTAAAGTGGGAACCTTGATTTAGTGTTTATAAATATATATATAGCACAATAAATACTTGACCACATTTATAAGTTTTGGTATATATTATATATTTATGAGATAGTAATTTATAACATAATATAAAGATGATTATTTAATATATTGGAACCATTTTATTAAGTGGATTTCAATATTGTTTGTTAATGTCAACTTTATTAAAATACCAAGAGTGGATCCTTTAATCTCAACTACTTAAATTAAAATTTGAACAATTAAAATTTACCCATTAAAGATTCAAACAATTAAAATTAAAAAAGAAACAAAAACAAAAACAATAACAAAAAGACATTGTAGTGGACTTGTAATTACCTTAGCTTCCCTGTGGATACGATATTCGGACTCACCGAATTATACTACTTGTGAGGACAACCTGCTCTTGGGAGTGCAACAATCAAAGTCGCAACAGCAGTTCTAGTCAAATCATGTCTAGACTCGACTCAACTATAACTCTAGGGATCCCGGGGTGAATAAGACGTCACTGTCTGTCACCTACCCTCCCAATCGGGGTGACGTACGTCTTATTCCTAGACTTCGGTCATATCTGTATCGAATAATCTACAATAGGAGGGTGTCTGCTCCTATGTAACGATACACCGAACGTCTAGAAGTCTGACTATCTGTCAAACTTTCCTATCTCAAATGCAATGTATAACAATCTGTAAACAAAGCATAAATATCTTAAAATGCAATGTATAACAATCTGTAAACAAAGCATAATATAAACAATAAAGCTAGTATGTGATTTTTGCTGGGAAACTCAAATAAGATCTTATTTGAGTTGTGTCTTCCCGAATATCACATGAATTATACCTTTGTTGTCCCTGTCTGACGAAGACGATGACTTGTATTCAAATATGTCCATATCCAATCTGAAATGACAATATCGAATACACTGTATCAATTAATAACTCAATTCACAATCTGTTCTGATCAATACTCAACTCAGTACATAATCTGATCAATATTTGAACAATATACAATCTGATTCATATCAACGATATCACGATGAAATCTAAATCATTACTGAATCTGATCAATCTAATCAACTGATGTTTCGACGGCATAACAATACAATTCTGATATGAAATCTCAGTCAAATCGACTCCAAAAATCATAACAAATACATAAACAATCTGTTCTTCAGTCTGACTTCAATTATACGATATCTACGGTCGTAGAAACATCATATCTGATTCATATTCAGTTCTGACAATATCATAAATTCAAATCTTGTCTAAACGTAACAAAACTTACGTCCAGTTGTAGCTGTCGTTGCTAGAAACACGGTACCGAAGTCAGATTCAAAATCTGACGGACGGATTTCTCGTACTTAATTTCCAAAACTCAAGAACGAAGCCTTTCCCCAACTTCTCGATTTCCTTCTGAATATTCTGAAGGATTTGCATGTGTGTATATATATATATATACATCTATGACATGCATGAAAGCAAGTGGCGCACTTCATGATTTCCAGGTGGCGCTCGGGCGGTCAAGAATTACCGCCCGGGCGCCGAACCTTCTGCCCAGTTACTTATCTTACAATTCCCTGGCGCTCGAGCGGTCAATTTCTACCGCTCGGGCGCCACACGTTCTGTCCAAAGATCAATTTGCGATGCATTGGCGCTCGGGCGGTCTTTTTCTACCGCTCGAGCGCCGAAGGTTCTGTCCAAATTCTTGGCTAACCATGCCACGACGCCCGGCCTCGTCATTTGAGTTCTTATAACCTCAATCATGTCAATAATCAACGTCTGATTATAATGATTAAATTTCGGGCATTACAGAATCTCTGGCCAGAGTATGAGATGTACGTTGGAGAAGGAGTTCTCCAATAGTACACGCAATGCCACTATTATAGTTATCACATAGTTATCGAATTAATATGCAACCCTCGATGAACCAATGGTTGCAGATTCGATCGGGATATATGAGATGAAGGGACCGTACTGTACGTTAATCATAATCGACTGGTTCTTGTAGGCACTATCAGTGATACCTAGGGGATCATGGGGCGATGCTACTAGACGCTCTTACCATGATCCGATGGGTGCAATCAGAAATGAGTTCTGACATTCTTAATCAAGGTGTTGATGAAAGAATGGGGCTAACTAGGGTAAGCCCGAATAAAGGATTATGTCCTGAATCACAAAGAGTTGTGAACCCACGACTAGTTGTATCCCTGAACCATTGAGGGTCACACGAGTACTGGATTGTTTGTTCCCGTTGAGAAAATAAATTCAAGGAGTTGAATTTATATTATGATATAGTAAATTCAAGGAGTTGAATTTATGATAAATAAATTTTGAGAAAAATAAATTCAAGGAGTTGAATTTATGAGATAGTAAATTCAAGTGGTTGAATTTATCAATTTATAAAATTTGGAGAGAATAAATTCAAAGAGTTGAATTTATAAAATTTGATAATTTAATTTATTAAACTCAAATGTTGGGTTTATTAAATATTAAATTTTGGAGGTGATAAAACTCAAGGAGTTGAATTTACAATTTATATAATAAATTGAAATGTTGAATTTATAATTAATTTAATTTATTAAACTCAAAAGTTGAGTTTATTAATTATTAAATTAAATATAATGAGAGTATATTTAATGGGCTTGTAGGAGTACAAGTCCAACATATTAAATAATTAAAGTTATTAATGGACTTTGATTAATTAATTAAACTAGTTGGACTAGCCCAATTAATTAATTAAGCTCATTAAGGTTAATTATATTATTGAATTTAGGTCAAGATTATTGTTTGTGAGAGAAATATATAGATTGACCTAGCCTCCATTTTGCCAATTGTGATTCACGAGAGTTTCAAGGAATTGATATTCTTTCTTTCAGATTTTACAATATGCAATAATTTTAGAATATTTTATTGACTTAATTAAGTTAATTAATTAAGTAAATTAAATATTAGAAATAAAAAGGAGAATTTGATTCTCATTAATGAAAAGGGCATCCGAAAGAAAAAAAGAAGAATATATATTTTTCGGCTCTTCCATTCATTGTACTCTCAAAAGGTTTTGAACAAAAAATTTTGTGTGTTCAATCTCTTCGCAAATATACTTTCTAGTGCAAGTTAGAAGAGGAACAAATAATTTGGTCGTGGACCTAATTCGGAGATTTGAAGAAAGTTCGAAGGGATTTACAACAAGAGCTACATCCGCTTATACCGGAGTAGTTGGTGTCAAGTGATTTAATCACCAAAGGTATAATTCTAACACCCTATGTTTGATTCATGAAAACCATACGAGTGTCCAAAAGTTATTTTGTTTTTCAAAATAAAATAAAAATTTTAAACTTCCGCTGCGTTTGGACATGTAGAAACCGAGATCCAACAGTGGTATCAGAGCCAGGTTTTTCTAAATCGTATGGTTTGATATTGAATAATTTATTTCTAACCACACAAGAAAGTTTTTCAGAAAATTTAGCACCCCGAAAATTTATTTTTTCCAGATTTTCGAAATAAAAAAAAACAGTGGTATCAGGGCCGCGCACGACAGCGCGAGGTGTGCGCGCAGGCGCCCGCTCTTGCGCAGGCGCCGGACGCCTGCGCGCACCGCGACGCCTGCGCGCGGCGTCGGCGCGCCTGTGCGCGTTCTGCGCGCACAGGGCCGCTGCGGCTGCCCGAAACGTTCGGGCAGCGGGCGGGCAGTGGGCGGGCGGCTGACCGGGACCGTCTCGAGAAGCGCGCTGAATAATGGGCTTGAATAGTTTGGGCCTAGGGTGCGATTTTCTGATTTTTCAAATTTTTGGATAAAATTGATATTTTTGAAAATTGGTTCAATTTTTATTTTGGAAATTAATTTATGGAAAATTAATAATTTTCTTGTGAAATAAATAATTAGAATATGATTTTAATTATTTATGGTAAAAATGAGTTTTTACAAGAAATCAATTATTATTGATTTAATTGGAAATTAAATAATGGAGTTTATTTAATTTATTAAATCTTTTAATAATTGTGGTGGTTAGTGATAAAATTATTAGATATATGATTTATCAATTAATTAAATTGTTTAATTAATTTGATGTTAATATTTGATATTAAATGCATGAAGGATGATCGAGAGCCTTGACCAATGTGTTAGGTGTATGTTAGGATATTTTACTGTTTTATTCGTTTTTTTTAATATTTGATATTATTAAAGTGGGCATGGTTTATGGCCCGTTCCCACCCCATGAGATGTATCCCTTATGTGCCATGGCTATTTAAATGTAATATTAGAAATAGTGGGAGATCGAGACTGGAAGATGGTGGGCCCGATGATCAAGACGAAGACATGTAAAATATTGGAAGCTCTTGTAATAGTTGCATTTGCATCCCTGCATTCACCTAGGTTTGGACCTGGATCCATGTATGGCTCACATGGATCTAATAGTGTTGGCGATCTATCATCCTTATTTATTGTTGAATGTGATATTATGATATATGTGATATATAGTAGTATGCATGTATGTATATTATTATATAATATAGTTGCATGAATCCGGCAAACATACAAACTCGTGGCACGCGATTTTTAAATTAAAATGATGAGACCATTTTAAAATTAAAATCCCTCATTTTGAATATGATTCAAAATTTATATCAAACCGGAAAATTAAAAATTAAAAGAGTTTAATTTTTCCTTGCCTTCCATCAACCGTGGTTGCATGTTGATCGCTACCCGCGGACAGTGTCTGGCTCATATTATTGGGGAGGCCTGTACGCCGGAAAGCTGTGACTTCCACCGGACATATGATGTGAATTGAGTGGAACTCCCATGACTTCGGCTCATATTATTGGGGGAACTCATGGCGACCGTCTACTACAATTCAATATTGATGGGTTGGTTTGACACGCGAAAATAAACGACGTCATATTATTGGGTCCTTATTAAACGTGAGGCAAAACACGCGGAGGTTGCATAGGGATGCAATTGGACTCTACCTTTTAGAAATTATAATTGGCTGATATTATTCGGGATTATAATTGACTAATTGGACTCTACGTACCCACTAAGGAAATACGATTTCCCTTTTTCATCAGAGGGTGGTGGAAATGTCAAAATAGTGGGAGGGATATTTATAAAATAAAATCCATATTTTATATCTTAAAATTATTTTAAAATAATCAGCAACTATTATTCTGTTTCCATATCAGTATATTTTTCGATTTCGTCACATAATCCAATTTCGTTATTAACAGGCTAACCGAATCTAATTTTCAAGACTGGTTGGGAAAATTGTTCTGAATTCGGAGAAAATGGCATGCACACTAATGTCAGTCATGTTGAATTGACAAAGCATGCAAGATGGTAGGACCATAGTATACAAGCTAAAGTGTAACATGTTCGCTTTTATGTCAAATGAACTGTAGGGACAGTTTGAGAAAATGTTGAATGCTGTTGACATTAGAATACACATGCAAGAGTTACATGGTGCATGAAACTTGTACAGTGATGCACACCACTTTTAAAAGCTCATGACTACACTAATGCAAGATGGGGCTTTGATCCATGAGCATGGTGTACATATGATTGGGTTTAATGAGAATGTGGTGAGCCTGGAATAGGTGATTCCTAACAAGTTACTTCATGACATCAATTTGTTGTCATTCTCTTTCTCAATTGATGGGTTTATGTTGAACTTCAATTTGAATAAAATTGATGATAGCCTTAAAGAGCTATTCAACATGCTTATGACTTATGAAGTCATCATAAAATAGGAAAATGTTGATTCCTAGTTGGGCTTGTTGTCAGGAACAAAAGTGGCCCGCAATGTAAGGGAAAGAAATGTTCTGCCCCTCACAAGAAAAACCCAATAAGAGGCAAACTCCGAAATATACTTAAAGGGTCCACAAAGCCTGATAAGTCAGAAAACATTTGTTTCACTGCAAGAAAAATGGACATAAGAAAGTATCTGGGCCAAAAATGTTTTGAGAATGATAAGTGAATGTCCAAAGTAAACAATATTTCAACAACGAACTAAAGAAAGTTAGATGATCCAAATCCCGACAAATATGGCACGCTAGACTAGGTCACATTTCTCAAAGAAGGATGCACAAGATAGTGGGAGAATACATGTTTGAGTTGTCAGACATAAATTCTCTACTTACCCGTGAGTCCTGTCTGAAAAGAAAAATGACCAAGACTCCATTCGATGGAAACGTGGAACGTGCATATGGTCTACTGGATTTGTTCCACACAGACGTTTGTGGCCCGCTAAGTGTTAGCACAAAATATGGGCAATCCTACTTCATTACCTTTACTGATGACCATTCGAGGTATGGGTGTGTTTATTTGATAAAACACAAATCTGAAGCATTTGAAAGGTTCAAAGAATTCAGATATGAAGTAGAAAACCAGCTAGAAAGAAGTATTAAAGCATTTCGATCTGATCGAAGTAGAGAATACTTGAGTGCTGAATTTTTGGGTTATCTAAAAGAGAATGTGATTCTCTTACAGTGGACTCCACCAGCAACACCACAATTGAATGGTGTTTCTGAACATTGTAAGTGAACCTTGTTGGACGTGGTTCGATCAATGACGGGATTCACTAAATTTCCTACATCGTTTTGGGGCTTTGCGCTTGAAACTGCGGCAATGTTGTTGAATAATGTTTATACTAAGGCACTGTATAAAAACCCATATGAGATATGGATAGGAAAAATTCCCAAATATTCTTACGAGAGAATATGGAGATGTCTTGCTTATCTGAAGTAGACAGTGGGAGACATAGAAGAATCCTGCAACTGATCAAATAAATCATCGATACAAGGCAAAGGGTATTTATTCTTTACCGTGGCCTTGTTCAGTTGCCGGTAGTCAATGTAAAGTCTTATTGAACCGTCCTTATTTCTAACAAACAATACTGGAGCACCCCAAGGAGAGAAACTCGATCTAATGTAACCCTTGGCCAGTAAATCTTCTAACTGCTCCTTTAGTTCTTTCAATTCAATCGGTGCCATTCTGTATGGAGTTTTAGAAATAGGAACTGTACTTGGTACCAATTCAATGCTGAAGTCTATCTCTCGAACTGGAGGCAAACCCGGAATCTCATCTAGAAAGACATCAGCAAACTCACATACCACTGGCAGATCTGCCAATGAAGGGCTCGACTTCAGTACATCTACTGAATATACAAAGAACCCTCTGCTCCTTTCTGTAATAGTCGAGTCGTAGATAACGCAGATATCAAAGGAATTCTCGATCTGGAACCCTTACCGTAAAATTTCCATTCATCAGCCATTTCAGGTCTGAATCTCACCATCTTCTGGAAACAATTTACAGTAGCTCTATACTTGGTCACATATCAATACCGATAATGCAGTCAAATCAGACAACCCAAGTACAATACAATCTAACTCTATCTCATGATCATCATATTGCAGTACACAATGTTTAACAGAATTCACTAATATAAGACCTCTCCCAAAAGGTGAAGAGACAGATACTACAACAGATAAAGACTCAACAGGCAATGTATGTATCAATCCAAATCGCTTAGATATAAAAGTATGCGATGCACCTGTATCTATCAATACGTAAGAATGGTAACCACAAAGAGACCAGTTACCTGCAACAACATCATCTGGTGCTTCCTGGGCCTGTTCTTCAGTCAAAGAAAATACCCTGGCCTGCTGTCTCGGAGGTTGGCTAACAGTCTGGGTTCCTCCTGGCCTCGGTTGTGACTAAGTTGGTGCTAGCTGGAAAGAATGAACAACAGATGATAGTCTATCAGGCTGTGCCACTGATCCAGATGACTCTGCTCCCTGGGATCTTTGAGAACTTCGCTATGGACAAACTCTAGCAAAATGTCTATGTTGTCTGCAGATGTTGCAACTACCAAACACTTCTTGGCATTGCTCGTTCGGATGTCTTCCGCCCCAAGTTCTTCAATAGACCCCAGTATAACTCTGTCGTGAACCACTGGAGCTAGATGAACTAATCCATGACTTATTAAACTGTTCCCCTCTGGCTTTCAACTGATCTTTCTTCCCGCTGCTATTGCTACCACTGTCAAATCTGGGAGGGGGTTGGTGAAATTGAGGGGAAGATGGTTGTTGTTTCGGTGCTGGGGAGACATACGCAGCTCCCTTCTGCCTGATCAGGCCTGCTTCAGCTCCCTTTGCTCTATTCAAAGCATCAACAAAGTTATTTGGTCTCCCAATTTTTACCAGTGTAAAAATCTTGGAATTCAGTCGAATAATGAACTGATCAGCAACAGCTTCGTCATTCTCAGCAACGTGTGGAGCAAAAAGTAGCAAAGTAGAGAATTTAGCCACATACTCTTCAATATTCAGATTACCCTGTTTCAGGTTGGCAAACTCTGCACCCTTATCCTTTCTGTACCACACTGGGAAAAATCTTTGATAAAACTCAGTCTTAAAGATGTTTCAGGTAATAATTGTACCTCGATGCTCCAAAGCCCTCTTTGTTGTGAGCCACCAATTCTTTGCAACGTCATGCAACCGGTGCCCAATTAATCTGACTCTTCGTTCATCTGTATAATCCAATTAATCAAACAACACCTGAATATCATCAAGCCAGCTCTCACAGTAAACTGACGTCTTAGTTCCTTTCAGAGTCGACGGTTTAAACGACTGAAATCTCTTCAATATAGTTTCCATCGGTGTCGCTGTCACATCCATCGGATTAACCGAGGTACTACCGTGTTCTGGAATTCTTCGAGGAGGCATATCTAATTATCAAAAGGGTTAGTAATCAAATCTGACAAATCTGTCTCAGTCCTCCTCTGATCATCTTACCTCTGATCAAGAATCGGTTCTAATTCATTCTCAATTATACATTTTACCAATCAAATCAGATAATCAAGTAAACATGTATTAAAGCAGTAAATCATGCGGTAATGCTAGCATGCAAAAGCAAGGAAGAAAACTCAATCTACCCCGCTCACTATCTTCTATCTCATTCTAAGGAGCCTATGGCTCTGATACCACCTGCTGTGGGGACCCGGACGCTAATTCATTTCTTAATCGTCTTTTGGAATAAATGAATCTATTAAATAAACTGGGTCTAATTTTTTTTTAAAATACATAAGTGCGGAATTTATATAATCAATCTTATATAAACATCAAGATTAAAGGTACAAGTTTTGTACAATATACATTCATATCAAACTAGGGTTCAACAACTACATGTCCGGTGCTGAAACCAATTCTACTTCTGGGTCCGGATCTCCACCCTAAACTTGATCTCTCATCCTCTTCTTGACTCTGATCTTGTCGCACATGTTGTCATGTACACATATAAACACAACAACAGCCGGATAACTCCGGTGAGAATAGAATTCCCAATATAAACAATGAATACATGCATTTCATATAAACACATATATAAAAGTATATAACAGTTATCAATAACATGTATCAAATCTGAAAGACATGAATCTATATAAGACTGTAAATCAAACTCTTTGACTCTTAAACTCTGACTCGACTCTTCTCTAGTCTAGGGATCCCGGTTCCCGGACGTTGGCACATTATATCAAATCTCTGCAATAAGAGTCGATCTACTCCTATTCACATCGATATAAACAAACATCCAGTTTCTTGGCATCTCTGCCACAGATTTGGCACCTCTGCCCATAACTCGTTCTCGATATCGATCTTCTATTCTATACTATTCTGTAAATCAATAGAATAAGCATACACATTCAAGTAATATAAAGGTATTAAAACAATAATAAACAAGTATGTGGTTTAGGGAAGCTCAAGTCAAATCTAACTCGAGTCGCATCTCCCGGTTCGACATTGATTTATACCTTTCTTTTTATCGATATGACGAATTCGAAGTCTTGAATTCGAAGCTGTATACTCAATCTGGAAATAACATTCGAAATATACAATATCACTATTCCATTCAAACAAGACATCTCAATAACTCATAATCAATCCACAACACAAAATCTGATACCAAATCTGTGTAATCTCAATCAAATCAAATCTGAAAAATCATAACAATTTCATACAGTACCTGTTCTTCGATCCGGTTTCGATTATATGATGACTAAATTCTCAAGAACACCGTATATTAACCATATCTGATTTCTCCCATATCACAATTTTGAGTCATGTAAGAAAATGAAGAAAACTTACATCTTTTTGTAGCCGTTGACAATAGGAGCACGTAAATAAACTCGGATTGAAATTCGGATAAACGGATGTTGAAAAATCACAATTTTAAGATATGAATGGTTTGGAAACTTTCGATGGCTTCCTCTTTTCTTCCCTGGAATTCTGAATTGAATTGAAGATTTGTTACATGTTATATGCATGCCAAGGACAAGTGGCTCATTTCTTTGCACTGCATGTCTCGCGCATATGCGCGACCATCATCGGTGCATATGCGCGAGACCTACTGTCTGGACGCACAACATTCCAACTTCTCGCGCATATGATCGCCCTGTCCCCGCGCATATGCGCGAGACCTACTGTCTCCGCACTTGAGGATTTGACATGCTCGCGCAGATGCGCGCCCTATCTCTTGCATATGCGCGAGGTCTTCTGCCATGCTCGCGCATATGCGCGCGCGCGAGACCTTCTGTCCTCGCACATAACAATGCTCATGCTATTCCAAATCTCATCTCCATGTGGTCCTTCTAATCGCAACAATTCATAAATCAATAATCTCAGATTAACAGAATATAAATCTCGGGCATTACAGTTTCTTTACTGGATCGGTAAGTATTTTGGTGATGTTTCATGTTGAGAGATATTTTTGATGAAAGTGGAGGGAATGCACGATCTAGGATCGATTCTTCCAAGTTTGGGAGATGAACGGAGTTTCCCATTTTGAGAATTGAAAGCCTAAAAAAAGAAAATGGACATTCTTCTTCTTGGCCTCTAAGGGTCAAGTTACGATATGCTCTTGTGCATTCATTGCAATTTAACTTGATTTCTCCAATTAAAGTGCCACATGCAAGTTTTGGCAGCGAACAGAAATTTGATTCAATGTTTGCATTGGGAAAGTTCTCTTTGGCAGTATTTGTGGCATCTTCCCAGTCAAACACAATAAGGTTACAGAGTCAAATTGAGTCTTGGCATTTTTCCACCAATCACGTGTCCTTTTTTCCATAAGCCTTCAAATCTCCTTGAGAGCAATGCACAACAATTAACTACAGTTTGTGATGCTTTTTTCTTCTATACCATCTATTTGCAGGTATATGTCAGAAATGGGTAGGTATATACATTTTATTACACCAAATATTACTTATTAATTCGTTTTAATTTCTAATTAAATCAAACTTTAATATTAAATTCCCAAACTTAAAACATAGATTTTTATATTTAATTTACCCTCGTGAACCATGATTCGACTCCCGTGAACCACGTCTGAACCCTTAGCCATTTAAAACACAAAAGCCAAACCCTAAGCCAAAAACCCTCGAGCCAAGCTTGAGCCACCACGAGCCATCTTCAGACAAGACCTCCCCTACGACCCCTTTGGACCCCTAGGACTTGACCCCAGCCCAAATCGAAGCCACCCTTAACAGAAGCATGTTGCGGCCGAGCTTCCTACGTGCACCAGGACTCTTGCATCTTGCCTAGGACTCTAACCACTGAGCCATCCCTTGACTCAGACCCTTGTGCACCCTCTTAGGACCCTAAGGACCTAGCATGATACGGTATCGTGTTCCTATCAACGCAGGCTACAACTGGACGTAAGTTTTGCTACGTTCTGACATGTTTTGAAATTATGATATTGTCAAAATTGAATAGGATTCGTATATGATGTTCTTGTCATGTTAGACATCATAGAATCGAAGTCAGATTGAGAAACAGACTGATTATGGAATTGTTATGATTTTCGGAGTCGATTTGATTGAGATTCGATATCATAATTGTATTATCATTGAGATTATGAGTTATACTGATACTGTTTACAAAGTCTGGTATTATATCTGTGATTTTCGGATTGACGGGGTTATCGAGATTATATTATTATACCGTCGAAACATCAAGGGATTAATATTGATCAGATTCGGTATTGATTTAGATTGCATATTGATTCAATATTGATCAGAGTATAATTCGATTTGAATATTAACCAGAACAGGTATTGAATTGAGTTGTGTATTGATATTATACCTATTCAATTGTCGTTATCAGATTGAGAATGGACCGAGATAGAGTCGGGAATTCTTCTTCTTCTTCTTCTGAGCGAGAAGATAAAGGTATAAATTAATGTTGAGTTGGGATTGCACAACTCGAGTGAGGTTTGACTCGAGTTTCCCTAAATCACATACTTTACATTATTGCATTGATATTTGCATTGAATTGACTGATGTACTTGTTTTCTTGATTATAGATAGCAGGTATCAGATGAGTAATCTTGTGACAGAAGTTCCTGATAGTGGTGGAATCGCCACGGGAACATTGCACGATGTCTCAAGATAACGATATTAGCGATAGAGCTACAGTCTATGACGGATAGGTCAGGACTCCGGATGTTGGTTATATCGAGTAATTAGGATTGGAATTCTTCTATTACGGAATTCGATATAGGAACACCATATTTGGTTATATCGAGTAATAGGAACAGAGTTCCTTCTATTACGGAATTCGATATAGGAACACCACATTTGGAAACCGGGATCCCTAGGCTAGGATTGAATCTAGTCTAAAACGTAGAGTCACGAGTTTGAGTGACAGTTATATCGATTAATATTGATGGATGTTGAATTACGTTCCTGATATTGGTACATGCTTAGAATATGATTTATTTTTGATATTGAATTATGTTCCGGATCAGGGTACATGTTTAGAATATGACTTATTCTTGTTATTGATTCATATCATGATTTTGAAATAGGATATGATTTGTTGTCTTATGCTTTTATATTGTTTATATGATGGCATGTATACATGATTTATACTGGGACATTTATATCTCACCGGAGTTATCCGGCTGTTGTCTTGTTTGTATGTGTGCATGGCAACAGGTGGGCTAGGATCAGGGTCAAAAAGAGTACGAGGCTGGACTAGATAGCGTGGAGATCCGGGCTTTGAAGCAACTTAGGATTCAGCACTGACTTGTAGTTGAACCTAGTTGGATTATTGTAGATCATACAATAATTATATGTTATGTTTAATATGTAATTTGAATTTAATTACATTACGTTTCCGCTTTGCATTTTAAAAAAAAAAAAAAAATTAGACCCTGTTTATACTAATTGATTAATTAGTCATAATTATGATTTAGAACGTGATTAACGTCCGGGTCCCCACACTAATCCAGCTCGAAGCCCCCTGTCCGAGCCATGTCTTCATGCGAGGCTACTGCTCATGTGCGCCACTGCGCTATGGCTCAAATAGGAACCTATCTTGCTAGGACTCTTCCCAGCCGCCGTTGCTCGGGTCCTAGTGCGGCTAGGACTCCTTCCTTGACTCAAACCATGACCCAGCCACGACCCAAGCCGATCCATGCTAAGCTTAACCCCTTAAAACCGAATCTTGACTCTAAAACCATGAAGGTTTGTTCCAGCTTGTTCCGTCTCGTGTGTTGCTTGTTCGTGTGACTTAGGACTCCTTAAACTCATATAAAAACATACCTCTTTTTAATCCTAGAACATGGAAGCCCCTTCATGCACAAATACATCAAATTTTTGATAAAAAAACATGCTTCAAAAATTCATGCCTTGAACAAAAACGAAAATAAACAAAAGTGTATCTTGTTTTTCATGAAATTTCATATTTAATAAATATTATAGTGTGATGATGAGTAAAGGAAAGAATATGGCGTGCCTTTGCGTATTTAACGCACGAAATTTCGTAGACAAAGCGAAGAACAACGACGAACGAGGAACCTTGTTTGAAAACTAGAGATTGCCAATGCTTGATCTTGAAATCTCGTGTGTGCCTTGAGTTTGGTGAAAGGAGTCTTGTGTAAAGATAATAGAGCAGGGGCGTGTATTAAACAGAATATGGTAGGGTTTATGGGCTTTAAATTTTGATAAGTAAAACTTTTCAACAATGGGCCCATTAGCATGCTATACTAGGCCCAATAAACCCAATTGTGAATCTAAAAATTATTTCATTTAGTAAAGTTTGTGAAATTAATAGCCGATTTGTCAAAACGTTTGTATTTTTGTTGAAAATCGTATACCGATAAAAGTTAAGTATCGGCGTATAAAATCGCCACAAAACCCCTTATTTTCAAAAATAATAAAAAACATCAATCTTATTTTAAATAATTAAAAATAATTATTTAATAAAAATATTTTCTATTTTTCAGTTCTCGGTCTCAACATAATAAAAACTCGAATAACCTTTAAAAAATAGATTTTAATGCATTTAAGTAAACAAATACTGTAAAATCATATAAACATATCAACATAATCAATTTAAGCAATTAAAACATTTTAATTTGCTATTTATTCATTTTCTCTAGATTTGCTTGCCGTTAGATTACGTCGTCTTAATTTTGGACCTTATATATCGAAAATAAAATTACATGGTGTACATCATCATTGTTATATATGGATCCAAGAACTAAATAATGTGAAAAAAATGTACAACAAATTGTCAACTTGCAAAGAAAATCAAATAAAATGTCAGATGCATTTGTAGATACAAAAGGGGTTACTAAATCATATATACATGTTGTAAATGCCCCTGCTCGAATTGGAATTCCGAAGAAAAAAATTGAAGACACTCATGATGTCATTAAACACTTGAAGTGTGGAAGATCATTCGGTTCCAAGGATAAAAATCCTCTAAAAAGAGAAAGCATAGAGAAACATGATGATCACCAAATAGAGAATGATATTCTGGCAGAAATACATGCTGATGAAAATGTTCCGTCAAAACCACAAACTGATGAGAATCGTGAAATATCTATCAATTATATTAATACTGGAAAAATATGGAACCAAAAATATATAAAAGAAATTGATGAAATATTTTCTTACAATGTGGCATTTGACATCATAAATGATAATGAAGATCATGAACCAAAATCTTTTGGTGAATGTAAAAATCGACAGGAGTGGATAAAATGGAAAGATGACATTCAGGTTCAATTGAATTCGCTAAATAAACGTAACGTCTTTGGGCCTATAGTCCTTACACCTGAAGATGTAAAACCTGTTGGGTACAAATGATTCTTTTTCGAAAGAGAAATGAGAAAAATGAAATAGTAAGATATAAAGCTCGACTTGTTGCGCAAGGTTTTTCTCAAAGGTCTGGAATTGATTATGAAGAAACGTATTCTTCTGTTATGGATGCAATTACGTTTCGGTATTTGATTAGTTTGACGATATCTGAAAATTTAGAAAATATATATATACATATATATATATATATTGTAATAGCCGAGCCCGGTGTACGGTACGGTTTAAGTTTTGTATGTTTATTTGGGTTATTTGATTAGATGTTTAGAGTTGTGTTTATGGGCCATAGTATTGTTGGTTATTATTGTCTTGAGGTGTAGTTGTTGTTGGTTGTTCGTTTCAGCGTTTCGGATCGATTTTGGTTGCATTGTTTTGTTTCTTGGCCGTGACCAGAGTGCACCCGCGCTCATAGTAGGAGTGCCCCCGCGGTGTACTGTTCATGAATTTAGATTTGGAGAGCCGTGGCATCACCGCACCCGCGGCAGTGCAGAGACCGCACCCGCGGTGTGTGCAGTACCGCACCCGCGGTGTTTGTGTTCCAGAATTATTGTGTTGTGCCGTGAGCTAGGCGCACCCGCGGTGCTTGTGGCAGCGCACCCGCGGTCATGCATTATTGAGGTATGGTCGAGATTTTAAGTACCTTTTTGGATAAGATGACTTCAGTTTTTCTCTTTTCTTCCTTCTCCATCTCGTTTTTCTATCTAGAAATAAGGGTTTTCTTCCATTTCTTCCATTTTCTATCTTCGATCCAAGCTTTTAGTTGACGATTCGACTTGAGTTCGAGGTTCTCCTTGGTGCTAGGAAGCTAAGGTAAGCTTTTGGTGGTGTTATCTCTTGGTTTTGGAGAAGAGATGTTATAGGTTTGATGTATTTGTTAGTTTAATGGATTATTTGTCTTGGATTCTTGGATATGGAGTTGATGTAGGTGTTATTGTGGTTTGTAAGTGGAATTTCACCCTTTGTGCTCACATGATTATATAGTATGGTGTTTCAAGAGTTTTATTGTGATATTACCTTCCATTTGATCCATAGTATGTATTGATACCATTGTTATATATATTGGAGGCATTTTATGTCTCATTATTGTTCAAAGGGAATACAAGAGAAAGAAAGAGTATTCAAAGTGATTGTTAATGCCATAGAGAGATTTTAAATGTTTTATTGGATTGATAATTACATAGTCAGAGATTGCATGCAATTAGTTGATCAACGACCATAGGCTTATATCCCTCAGAGTTATCGGTTTATATCGATAGGGATACGAGCACCAGAGCAGAGATACTATTGATATCAATCCCCAGAGTAAAGAGAAATACCATCTCATTTATATGCTATTGCTATGATATTCATGTTCAGAGTTTATGATTCAGAGTTGATGGTATTTATGATTTCAAAGCTATGTTTTACAGAGTTTATGTTCATTGTTATGTAAGAGTTCCACTTGCTGAGATTTATTCTCATTTCAGTTATTTCATGTGATGCAGATCAGAGTGGAGGCCCTGGACGTTGACTGTGGATAGGGGTCATATGCATACACCGTTGGAAGGATGATTTTGGCATGATCATAGGAATGATGTTTTGTATTTTGTTATGTCATTTAAATGATCATGTATTTATTTTGTTGTAAAGATGTTTAAAGAAATGTATTTTGAAACTCCTTCCATATTTTAAAGAAAATTTTATTTCCACTGTGTATTTTATTTAAAGAGGTCAGAGGTGTCACATATATATATATATATGAAAATCCTTGAAGGATTTAAGAAGTCTGAAGCACAGAGTTCAAAACCCAGAGAATGTTGTTCTGTGCAATTGCAAAGATCATCATTATATTGGTTAAAGCAATCCGGCCAAATGTGGTATAATATGATAAGTGAACACTTGATGAAAAGGGAAATGTAAATAATTCAATATGCCCTTATGTTTTCATTAAGAAAACAACATCCAGATGCGTAGTTATTGCTGTATATGTTGATGATTTAAACATCATTGGAACGAATACGGAAATTCAATAAGTTGTATCGTACTTTAAAGAATAATTTTAAATAAAGGACCTTGGAAAACAAAGTATTTCATGAGTTTGCAAATTGAACAAAAAGAATGTGGGATATTTGTTTACAAGTCAAATTATACAGAAAATGTCCCTAAACGTTTTAATATGGCTAAATCAAATCATTTAAGTACTCCAATGGTTGTTAGATCATTAAACATAGAAAAGGATCTATTCCGTCTATGTAAAGATGATGAAGTTATTCTTGGTCCAGAAGTATCATATCTAAGTGATATTGGGTCCCTTATGTATCTTACAAATTGCACAAGACCTGATATATCTCTTGCTGTAAATTTATTGGCAAGATTTAGACCATATCTAACAAAAAGACACTGGAACGGAATTAAGCATATATTCCGTCATCTACGAGGAACGACAGACTTGGGACTTTTGTATTCCAAAGATACCAATCAAAGTATAATTGGTTATACTGATGCTAGGTATTTATCTGATTCACACAAGGCATGTTCTCAAACCGGATATGTATTTTCTCGTGGAGGCATTGCAATTTCTTGGCATTCATAGAAACAAACACTTGTAGCAACTTCATCAAATCACGCCGAGATTATTGCACTACATGAAGCAAGCCGTGAATGAGTGTGGCTAAAATCAATGACTTTACATATCCAAATCTCATGCGGACATCATTCGACAAGAAGCCTGTGATACTATATGAAGATAATGCTGCATGTGTTATTCAAATGAAAGAATGATACATAAAAAGCGACAGAACTAAACATATTCTCCATAAGTTATTCGCATTCACCCAAGAGCTTAAGAAAAATAAAGATACTGATATTTGTTGCATTCAATCAAGTAAAAACTCATCAGATCTCTTTGCAAAGTCACTTCTTAAGACAATATTCCGAAAGCATATACATAACATTCGGATGCGCAAATAAATTAAATCTTCACAATTGTTTTAAATGTTTACTAGATGAATATTAAATGATTAAAGGTACGATTGCATTATAAAATGCTTATATGACATGATTTCATGAAATTGAAGGATTTTATCTGAATATTTGATAAGAGACTGGGGAAAGGAGACCGGGGACGGCCAAAACAAGAATAATATTTTTTCACTAAATATTTTAAAGGCTTCCTAATATGTTTAAGAATGATTAAATGTTTCTAAAAACTGTATAGTTCGAATTATTTTACGAGACGAGTTCGATTTTACCCGAGAAGCCGCTTTTGGTAAACGAGGAGTTTTTAAAAGATCAAAAATATTATTTTTGGAAAGTAATTTTTACAAACTTTAATGTTATAAATAAATAAGAGTTATTGGGCTCAATTTAACTAAGTTGAGTAGGCCCAATTGCTCCTACACTTGGAGGCCCAAAACCAAAGTCCATTATCATGCAAATTAAAATCTATAAAAAAAAAAATAAAAAGCTATGTCTTTTGCACCATTCACCAGCCGAAATGTAACGTCTACTATTTCAAAATACGGAAATATTTATATATATATATATAAATTTATAAAGCTCACGTTTTAAAAATAAGCATTTGAATAATTTGCATGCATGCAGTACTACTGAAAATATCTTTTAAAAATAATCGTAAGTAAATACCGATAAAATATCACGGAAAATAAGCGAGTAAAAATACTAACATCCAATAGTGAAATATACAGCGCATAAAAATACTCTTATCCTCTCAACATCGTAAAATCATAAATGTGGTGAAAACATGAGATCCTCGGGTCGTGTCGCCCACCAATTCTGCCTACTCAGAGTTCAGCACCTCCAATCCCCTCGTTATCGAACTCACCTGCATCACACACGTCTAGTGAGTCTAAAGACTCAACACACGTGTACTAGATATAACAAGTACCTATACATGGCACACAAAAGTAAAAAATAACATACTAAACATACCTTCATGAACTTTAAAAGCGTAACATAAACGTGTCGTATAAAATCATGACGTGTCAAAACATCTCATAATTAATCATCATTCAGCATTTATCATTTATCATTTATCATTTCCTTGGGTGAATTCAGTTCGTTAGAGGTAAATATCGTACATCATCATCATTTACGATGGATCTATCAAACAAAGAACCACGGTACCCAGCGGCTGTCGGAGATCAGCGACATGATTACCCATCCACTATGCCTAGACCTTATCATCATCATTTACATATACGTCTTAAGCAGCCACACCTAATTCTCATCATTCAAAATATCATCATTTTCATCACTTATAAAAATCATACACATATGCAATTTTCCTTAAAACCAAACATGCAACGTACATTTTCATAAACTCTTAAAAATCGTGATCATGATTCATAAACATTTAGAATATGATGAAAAATGTGTTCAGGCGCCGCCAGGACCAAAATCTCACCCTGGATGCAAAATGACCATTTTGCCCCTGGAAACCCAAATTTACCGTTTTACCCCTGGACCTCTAAAATTTGACTCGAAGCTTACCAAACTCCTTAAAACATCCCAAAAAAATATTTATAAGCATTCTTAGTTATAAACTCGAGCCCATTTTACAACTTAACAAATTCGTTTTAAAACTTGGATCGGGTCCCAGTTTTAAACTGAATCGACTCGAAAGTTAACCAAATATTTCCCAAATTTTTACCATACTTAGTACACTTCTAAAAGCCCCGAAAACTCAAAAGTCCAAACCCCTAAACTTACGATAACCAGCCCCCAAAGTTGCTGTAAAAGTTCAGTTATTTCCCTTATCCAACCCTCAATGCACCACCCGAACACTAGCACCCCTAGGCTCGCCCCAGCTCGCACCAGCCACAAATCAAGCCATCTAGGACCTAGACTAGACCCTAAGGGACCTACCGGACCCATAGACCCAGCCCTATGCATACTGTAAATCGCGATCACATGCTAGCACACTAAGAACTCCAACCCACGGCCACTACTCATAACTCCCTTTTGATCGGTCTTATGGGTTGCACCACATGGTCTGGTCCAGGCCTTAGATCGGCCCTTGCACCGCTAGCTCCATCTAGTTCATGCAATCTCTCCCAAACCCACAAAAAACGTAGCGCCAACTTCTCGGCCCTTCAACCTATAGCAACCAACAACGATTCTAATCTCCAAACAATATCTTATCACCATTTTCAGCCCCTTAACAACCAAAAACTGCATCCCCTTGCACAACATAAGAAGAAACGTGAGTAACAACCGATGAAATGCAAGAAACACATAAAAATGAAAACATTTCATGCTCATGGCTGGATCGAGAGTTTTCATGCGTAAATGCATACACAGCAGTAATATAGACGTGAATGATGCAAAAAAATGTTACAAAGCTTGCCATGATGATTTCTATGCAAGAACGTCGAAGAAGCGAGCGCCGGGGAAGCGTCAGAGAATTTTTGTTGCAAGATAAAGCTATGGCCGATGCTATTCAGCTGTGGGTGCTGAAACCGAGAGGGCGCTGCTGAGAGAAGGGGTGTCGGATGATGGGGGAAATGGTTTTAGGTGTAGTGGAGTTTAGGTATTAATTAAAGTTAATTAATAGATAACGGGCCCTAAATTTTCGTTTAAACTTTAAAAAGGAGTTTTAGGCCCAATAAGCTTAAAATTAGGCCCATCAAGTCCAAACACACTCCCGTAAAATATTCGTTTTGGTAAGTTTTTGAAATATTATAAAAATCCTCTGTTTCGATAAAATTTGCGTACCACTGAAAAATATGCTCTGGCGGATAAAAATACCCAGCAAAGCCCATTTCTTGAAAAATACCTTTAAAATATCTTATATTAATTAATAAAAATTAATCCTGTAAAAAAATAATTTTCCTGAAAATTCTCCGGTCTCCGTTCCTCGTTCGGACGGGAAAATCATCTAGAAATCTTAATGCATGAACTTTTAAAATTTCATGAAATAAATTCTATCTTACAATAATTATGCATAACAATAATTAAACACATAATTTAAATAAAATCCTAGATTGCATGCATTCAGATTACGTGAATTAAATTCCTAGACCTTAAAACTCTCCCTCCCTTAAATAAAATTCCATCCTCGAAACTTAGAATGTACCGAAGAGCTCCGGGTAGCGACTCCCCATCTTGGTCTCGGTATCGGTCTTCCACGTGGCCTCCTCCTCAGAATGATTCAACCACTTGACCTAGACCTTTTGGATCACCTTGTTCTGGAGCCTCTTCTCCTGCCTGTCCAGTATCTGAGTGGGTATCTCTTCGAATGAGAGGTGCGATGTGAGGCCCGGGGCCGATGAGGGCGGGAGGTGATCGCCGGTTCCATGAGGTTACACAGACAATGAGCGGCTCCTGGCAGGCTTCTAGGCGGAGGGAACATGAATGAACCAATCTTACACCGGAAGGAGAGGGATTCCGAGACTGTTCAATGTAATGGACTGTACTGTTGAAGAGGGCTTAAAAGATTTGATTGGTATTATTCATATAAAGAAGGTGCATCTTCTTTTCGGTAGCTCATAACATAATAACTCCAAAGTTAAGCGTGCTTGACTTGGGGCAATTTTGGGATGGGTGACCTCCTGGGAAGTTTTCTAGGGCGCGTGTGTGTGAGGAAATAAGCAAGCTGGAAAGACCCCTCTTAATACAGTGAGAACAGTCGTAGAATCTTGGGCGTTTCATGCGCGGTGTCTGCTGAAGTGGCTCATAGTTCTGCACATGTGAAGGATTCGACATGTACTTCCGTAGCATGGAGATAAGGAACACGTTATGAACCGCCAGATTCAACGGTAAAGCAACTCTCTAGGCGAGTGTTCCCACTCTCTCTAGGATCTCAAAGGGTCCGATGAATCTAAGGTTGAGCTTTCCCTTCTTCCAGAACCTCGTCACACCCTTCATCAGTGTGACCTTCACAAAAACATGATCCCCTACTGCGAACTCAAGATATCACCGCCTCTGATCTGCATAAATTTTCCGACGGCTCTGTGCAGTCTTCATCCTGTCCCGAATACTGGCCACTAACTCTACTGTCTGTCTGACAATATCCGGACCCAACTCTGCTCGCTCTCCCACCTCATCCCAATAAACTGGCGACCTACACTTCCTCCCGTACAGTGCCTCGTATGGAGCCATACCTATCGATGCCTGATAAATGTTGTTGTATGTGAACTCCACAAGAGGTAACTTCGGCTCCAAGCTGCCCTGGAAGTCGATCAATCAAGCTCGGAGTAGGTCCTCCAGAATCTGAATCATTCCCTCTGACAGTCCGTCTGTCTGAGGATGGAAAGCGGTACTGAATAGTAACTTCGTACCCAACGCCTGATGGAGAATCTTCCAAAATGCAGATGTGAACCTCAGATCCCTGTCTGACACGATGGACATTGGAATCCCATGCAGTCTAACCATCTCTCTGATGTACAACTCTGCGTACTAAGTTATGGTAAATTTCTTCCTGATCGGTAAGAAATGAGCTGATTTAGTGAGCTGATCAACAATCACCCAAATGGCATTAAATCCTCCAATAGTCCTCAGAAGTCCTGTCACAAAATCCATGGTGATATTCTCCCATTTCCACTCGGGGATAGGGAGTGGTCTCAGCTTCCCTGCAAGTCTCTGATGCTCTGCTTGACCTACTCACAAGTCAAACACTCGGAGACGAATCGCAGAATATGTCGCTTCATGCCATCCACCAATATAGAGTATGTAGATCATTATACATCTTCGTACTCGCTGGATGGATGGAGTACATGGTGATGTGGGCCTCGCTCTAGATATCCTCTCGAAGGGAACCACTGTCATCAACCCATAGGCGATCCTTATATCTGACTATGTCGTCCACAACTGTATACAGTCTTTGGCCCTTAGCCTCGTCCCTATGTCTCCACTTCAGTAAATGCTCTTCAGAAGTTTGCCCTGCTCGAACTCTGTCTCTAAGATTCGGCTGTACTTTCAGAGTAGCAAGATTCGGGGCCTCGCCCCTGGCATAAATTGTAAGCTCAAATCTCTAAATATCAGCCTGTAGAGGACTCTGTACTGACAAATGAGCAATCACTGCGTGCTTCTTGCTCAAAGTGTCTGCAACCACATTAGCCTTACCCGGATGGTAGCTAATGTCGCTATCATAATCCTTCACCAGCTCAAGCCACCTCCTCTGTAGAATATTCAGCTCTTTCTATATGAAGAATTACTTCAGGCTCTTATGGTTAGTAGAAATCCCGCACTTCTCTCCATACAGATAGTGTCTCCAGATCTTCAGGGCAAAAACCACTGCTGCTAGCTCGAGGTCATGAGTCAGATAATTCTTCTCATGGACCTTCAGCTATCAAACTGTCCTGCTGCATCAGAACTGTGCCCAAACCTAACTTCGATTCATCTGTAAATATCACAAACTCTCCTTGCCCTGATGGTATAGCTAGAATTGGTTCAGTGGTCAAAGCCTGCTTCAGTATGTCAAAGCTCTCCTGGCACTCAAATCCCCAGATAAACTTGGTATTCTTCTTTGTCAAGGCGGTCATAGGCACCGCAATAGAAGAGAAGCCCTGGATGAACTTCCTGTAATAGCCCGTCAATCCAATAAAACTACAGATCTTAGAAACTGGCCAATCTATGACTGTCTCCACTTAGCTGGGGTCGACCTCTATGCCATCCTGATATACAATGTGGCCCAAGAATGCCATCATGTCAAGCCAAAACTCACACTTGCTGAACTTGGCATATAGTCGTATGTCTTGTAGAGTCTGCAGTACTTTCCTCAAGTGCTGACTGTGCTCCTCCCTGCTCTTCGAATAGTTCAGGCTATTGTTAACGAAAACTATGACAAACTGATCCAAGTAAGTTTGAAACATGCGATTCATGAGATCAGTGAAAATCCTGGCGTGTTCGTCGGGCCGAAGGGCATCACCAAAAACACATAGTTCCCATAACACGTCTGGAAGGCTGTCTTATGCACATCAGACTCCCTCACTTTCAGCTGATGATAACCGGATTGAAGGTCTATCTTTGAGAACACAGACGCTCATTGAAGCTGATCAAACAAGTCCTCGATCCTCGGCAGCGGATATTTATTCTTGACTGTGACTTTATTAAGCTCTCTGTAGTCAATACACAGTCACGTGCTGCCATCTTTCTTCTTGACAAAAAGGACTGGTGCGCCCCAAGGAGAAAAACTAGGGCGAATGAAAGCCTTATCTAGCAACTCATGTATCTGATCGTTCAGTTCTTTCATCTTGGCATGTCCTAGACGGTACGGTGCCTTAGATATTGGCATTGTCCCTGGCATGAGCTCAATAGAGAATTCCACCTCTCTGTCTGGCGGAACACCTGAAACATCGTCAAGGAAAACACTAGAGAACTCACTGACTACATCCACATCTCTAGCCTCTAACTGACTGGCTCTGTCACTGATACAATGCTGGAAAAAAATTGCTGGCAGCCTCTCTGCTAAGCTTCCTCGCACACATGCAGGAAATGACGTGCGGAAACTGCTGGTGTCTAGCTGCCTAAAAACCAAATGGCCTACTATTGGGTCAGTCGGACGTTCACTGAACTCTACCGAAAATCTATGACTACTCCATGAAAAGATAGCCAGTCCATACCCAAGATGATTTTGAACTCCGGTAATGGTAGCAATATCAAATCTGCATGTACCATATACTTCTGTAACCGAACCTTCAATTTCTTCACTAACTGGGAGGCGAACATCTGATCCTCGGATGGGATTGATACTCTGAACCCTGAATCCATCGCTACTGGCATGATTAATAGTTTCTTGATGAAAGATTAAGATATAAACGAATGTGTAGCCCCTGAGTCTAGCAGAGCATGCGTGGCTACACCTGAAATATATATCATCCCTACGACAAAATATACCATCAAATCTAATAGTTTTGAACTTAAGAAATTTTTTATTGGCAATTAACCCAAAATCCTCGAAAAATCACTGCATTAACCCAAACATCGTTTTCAAAATTTTGAAATTTATTCCTCAAAAGATCGAAAATTGAAAATTAGCCCCCTTAACGTTCAAAAATTTCACAAAAAATCTTGAGTTTTAGCCATCAAGTCCTCAATTTTTCGGTTATTACAATTAAGCCCTAAAATTCTCCATTAAAACAATTAAATTCTTAATCCCAACTAGGTAGAACATGCATCCTAATTTTTTCTAAGTTACCAATCCCATATATTTAATTCTCATGCATTCATAAAATCTATGCAATCATGCGATAAATTAAAATCTTAAACGCAAGGGTTACCAGTAATAAATGTCGAGTTTGACTCTATCTCGGCCTCCTTGGCATGCATCACATAAGCTCGGCCAGTAGTGGGGGCCATGTTCTTAGGGCAGTCCGCCGCTTTGTGACCCACCTTCCCGCAAACGAAGCATCTGTAGGTACCCTACAAACACTTGCCTACATGGAACTTATTGCACTGTAGGAATGGCTCCCTGTCATCTAGCTTAGGCGCCCTAGCACCTGAGGAGGTCTCTGGTGCTGAGGCTCCTAAACTGACCATGGGGCTTCTGCTGCCCCTACTGTCTTGGTGGCCCTGAGAACTGTTTCTTCTAAGGCTCGGAGCTGGACTAAGTCTGATGCCGCTTCCTCTGCATCTCAAAGTCTATGTCTCGCAGCCACTGCTCCGCCTGAAAATCACAGGCGGTGGCCTCATCATAACCTGCCTGCCCCATCAGCATGACGTCCCAACAAAGCGTGGGTCTCAGTCCATCTAAGAAATGCCTCAGCTTCTGGGCGGCATCTCTCACTATCATGGGCACAAAATGGCAGCCCTGTCAAAATTACGGATAAACTACGCCACATATGATTTCCCCTGGCGGAGACTCATAAACCCACTCGTCAGGCGGCCCCTGACGTCAGCTTGAAAATACTTCACATAGAAAAACTCCTTGAACCTGTCCTAGGTGAGGGTAGCCAAGTCCACCGCATAAGTGGCTCCCTCCCACCAAAGGGATGCATCATCTCTCAGCATATAAATAGCGCACCCGGCCCGATCGCCATCTCTCACCTGAAGGTACTCAAAATGCAGCTCCATCGAACGAATCCATCCCTCCGCTAGGAATGGATTAGTAGTGCCCCGAACTCCTTTGGGTTAAGTCTCCTGAACAGCTAAAAACGTCCACCTGAGGCCTACAGGCCTGCTTTACCTTCTCTAGAAGCCTAGCCATACCCTCTAGACATCGGGTGGCTGCATCCAAAGGCGGTGGTGGGGGTTGAGGGTGAAACACCCCTCTCTCATGACATTTAATTTTAAAGAAATAACATGTGCGGAAGCAATTCATTTTTAAAGTAAAAAATAAAACTCGTATATAAAAAAAGACATTACCAAACCTTTAACATAACCATGCCCAAAAACTATCATCAAAATATGAACAAAAGTCACCAGAAAATATATGTGATTCATTCTTTCAAGGTACAAGATACCATGACTACCAATGTTTCACAAAACCAAAATAAGTATTAAATGCCAAAAGGCTTTTTTTCCCCTTCTCTTGCCATATAACTTCTTCCACCTCTAACAATCAATTTCAATCTTTCTTATCACCTGCATCACATGATATTAACTGGAATGAGTTTGTAACTCAGTAAGTAGAAAGCGTAGTACAACAAATAAATATACATAGGCTTTGCTTGAATAACATTATGGCAATGAAAGTTATATAATACCATCTTTAATGAACAATAGATAACAAAGCATAATCGATGGTATTTTATGGCACGGATTAAAGAAAGAAATTGATAGTCTTGTGACATGTGACTTGTGGCATGACATAGACCCTTAACAAATATGTAACGGGGACTATGTAATATGTACCTCTTTGATATAAATATCATACTGTGAGCGATACACATTTATCACGAAATTGGCCAGGACAATATATATAATTACTATCAATTCTTTACTTTAATCATGGGAATTTCATTGAGATAATTTGAAAAACATATGGTAGGCAACAATGGTATACTAGCTGCTTTATCAATGAATTTAATGGTATTCCTTGATCAATGAATATATAACAACATATATAACAATAATATATCAAGGGAAGGATCTAGACTTCAATAAACATGGTTTTTGTACATATATATATATATATATATATATATATATATATATATATATATATATATATATATCATGTGAGCAGAGAAAAAATTTTAGCCTCTACTTCCAACAAAATAAGAAAATGGTTGCTAATATGACTTTTAAGGGATTCCTACAATAAAATACATATAATCAACCATTAATCATCACCATTGATCATAGAAATCAACCAAGCCAACATGTACCTTCAACTCCTCAAACCCACTAAACTAAAAAATATAGAGTCCTTACCTTGGAGCTTGGGTATTTAAGTAGGAGGAGCTAAGAAATATACGAGGACCCTTCAACTTGAAGTGGAAAGATGAAGGAGAGAAAACTTAATGGAAGAAGGAGCTAGAACCAATGCATGCTAAGGAAGAAGGATGAAAATGAGTAGAAGCCTCTACAAATGGTATTTAAAAGCCTTTCCTTCGCCCAAAATCATGATTCCCGAGTAGCACTTCTGCACTTCCTGGCGCGGCAGCGCCTCCTCTTGGCACAGCGGCACTCGATTCTCGGCAGCTGCAGGGCCTAGGTGCTGCCTCCTGCAGATCAAGCGCAACTTCAGCGCTGTAGCGTCACTCCTCCGACGCTGCTCCTGCACCACATCATAAATCACAAGCTCACCTAGGATACACTTGAACCGTAAACTTCCTCTTCAAATTCCATGCAATATCAATGCTACAATCCATCCAAATACATTTTCAAATCATTTAAATAAACCATCACTCCAAATCCCACCATTATACCTTCACAACCATAACAACTTCATAAAAACAACCATACAAATAACAACACCCCTATAAACCACCTTTACTATGTGAAATATCCATTACCATACCATGCAATGATAAACCATGAATATACAATAACCATATTGATGTCATAATAAGAAATATCAACCCTTCCAACAACTATACATAAGAACCATAACAATGACCATATATCCAAAACACCAAACCAATGGATAACATCATTGACATTAAAAGGATAAAAGGTTGGGATAACTGATTATCAAACTGTTGTTCCTTCAAAATTCTATCAAACAATGTTGAGCGAAGAACCAATGCAGATAATTGAGCTACTATACCTGGAGATACCAGAGTTATCTCATTTCTTTGCAAATCAAGCAACAATGGTTTCTGAATCATGGAACCCAATAAAGAACTAGACTTGCGACTTAAAGCATCTGCAACCACATTAGCTTAACCAGGATGATAGCTAATGGTGCAATCATAGTCCTTCATTAGTTCAAACCATCCCGCTGCCGCATATTCAATTCTTTCTGTGAAAACAAATAACTCAAACTTTTGAGATCCGTAAAAATTTCAAAGTTCTCACCATAAAGATAGTGCCGCCAAATCTTTAAGGCAAAAACCACAGCCGCCAATTCCAAATCATGAGTGGATAATTTTTCTCGTAGCCCTTCAACTGACGAGAAGCTTAAGCTATCAATTTCCCACACTGCATCAGTACGGAACCTAACCCCTGCTTTGAAGCATCTGTATACACAACAAAATCCTCAGTACCACAAGGAAGTACTGAAACAGGGGCAAAAGTCAACTTATCTTTCAGTGCTTGGAATGATTGTTGGCGCTATATGGTCCATTCGAACTTGATATACTTCTTTGTCAAACTTATCAGTGGCAATGTTATCTTTGAAAAATCCGCTATGAACCGTCTGTAATATCCTGTAAAACCAAGAAAACTTCTAACCTCTGAAACTGTCTTTGGAATGGACCACTGCTTAATGGACTCAATTTTTTATGGATCCACTGATATTCCCTCTTTCGAAATGATATGGCCCAAAAACGCCACATGCTCCAACCAAAATTCGCATTTCTTTAACTTAGCATATAATTGTTTATCCCTCAATAGCTGCAACACAATCCTCAAATGCTCATTATGATGTTCTCATGTCTTAGAGTAGATCAAAATTTCATCAATAAAAACAATAACAAAATTATCCAAAAACGGCTTAAAGACATGATTCATTAAATCCATGAAAACTGAAGGAGCATTGGTTAGCCCAAATGACATCACCAAAAATTCATAATGACCATACCTCATTCTAAAAGCAGTCTTCGGTATATCCTCCTTTTTCACCTTCAATTGATGATACCCCGACCGGAGATCAATTTTCGAGAACAATGCTACTCCTTGAAATTGATCAAAAAGATCATCAATCCGCGGCAAAAGATATTTGTTTTTACCAATTACCTTGTTCAGTTCTCGATAGTCAATATATAATCTCAAAGATTCATCTTTATTTTTCACAAATAAAATTGGAGCTCCCCATGGCGAGGAACTAGGGCGAATAAAACATTTATCTAATAGCTCCTGCAATTGATTATTTAATTCTTTTATCTCGTCGGAGCCATTCTGTACGGAGCCTTAGAAATTGGGGTTGTACCTGGAATCAATTCATTAAAAAACTCTACCTCTCGATCTGGTGGTAATCTAGGCAAAAACTCAGCAAACACATCAGGATAATCCTGCACTACATCAATAACCCGCAATTTCATGTTACTTTCTTTTCTCACATCCAATACCGAATCCAAAAAACCAATACACCCCTTGTGCAATAATTTAGTAGCTTGCAAACAAGAAATAATGAGAATACTCAGCGAAGAACCTAAACCAACAAACACTTCACTCTTATTATCATCGGCTAAAAACTTCACTGTCTTGCCCACACAGTCAATCATTGCACGATAAGCAGACAACCAATACATACCTAGTATGACATCAAAGGCAACCATCGGAATAACAATTGAATCAGCAAACAACAATCTCGTACCCATCTGTACAGGACAGGCCTTAAAGTTACAAGTTGACCAAATTTCATCCCAGAAGGCAACAAAATATTGAAATGTAAAGACATGATAGTAGGTTCAATAGATAAAGAGTGCATAAACACTTCAGACATAAAAGAATGCGCCGCACCAGTGTCAATTAATGTAAGTGCTTCGTGCCGGATATTAAAATATTATCTGATATTACCGAAGAATCAGAATTAGCACCCTCTTTATACATTGCGAAAATTCTACCACGTACTCTTCCTTTATCCGAAGTAAGACGGCACTTCTGCACCGTGTGTCCCAATTCTTTGCATCTGTAACATAGGCCACTGCCAATCAAACATTCTCCTCTGTGTGGCTTGCCACCCTTAGGAAACAATGGTCTCTCAAGATCCTAGGAAGACAACGGCGCTTTGTTACGCGGCTCCATCTTACCCTTCTTCTTGTGCCGCCTCGAACATGAGCACTTGCCCCTTGACCTCTCACTTGGAAAGTCTGTCTTCTTAACTATCTCTCTTTCTCGATCTTCTGTTCATCATGTTCGGCAAGCAATGCTCTCTCAACAATATCTTCATATATAACAATTTTCGACATGTGAACATCTCTCCTAATATCTGGCATCAACCCACGAAGAAAATGCTCTCCATTATCCTTATCATTTTCGGAAATAAAGGGAACAAAGAGGCATCCTTCCTCAAATTTAAGAGTATACTCATTGACATTCATGGAACCTTGTCTCAACTCAAGAAATTCTTTTACCTTTTTGGCTTTGACTTCACTTGAAAAATACTTGGCATAGAATAAATCCTTGAACTTATTCCACTTTAATTCACGAACGTTAACAGTAACCTTGTTGGATTCCCACCAAATACGGGCCGCTTTCACCAACATAAAAACAACACAACTTACTTTATCTCTATCAGTGAACATCAAATAATAAAATATTGCCTCCAATTACTTGACCCACTCAAGAGCCACTAGTGGACCAGAACCACCGATAAATTCAGGTGGGTTCATCCGCCTAAACCGATCATAAGAACCATCTTCAATGTTTTCCGTTCTGACTTGACCCCTTCCATGGTAATGACCCTGAGTCGGGGTGTGCATGCTCAATAACTGTTGAATCTGTTCACCATGGACCTTCGCCTATTCTTTTAATAGCTTAATGAATTCATCCACAACTTGTGTAGTCTTATCAGTGGTAGGGATCCTATCATCCCCTTCGGTGATTTTTCTTTAGGGAGGCATTTTGTAACGCCCGGAAATTTAATCCTAATAATCGGTAATTATTGAACTATAATTTGATATGATTATGAGAGGATTAATCGGGACACGAAAATGAGATTGCGTGTGAAAAAGATATGTGCGAGGACAGGCCATTCGCGCACATGCACGACCAGACGGGCGCACATGCGCGAAGGGGACAGAAAGACTCGCGCATATGCGCGGAAGATGTCGCGCATATGCGTGAGCTGTGCAATGGGGCAAGGAGAATTCCAGTAGGTCTCGCGCATATGCGCGAGCTGCCGAGGAGAACATTGCGCAGACCAGTAGGTCTTGCGCATATGCGCCGATAGATGTCGCGCATATGCGCGAGACGTGTTGCATGTAGGATGAGCCATTTGCTTTACATGCGTGGATGTGTATATATATATATGTATCAACAAACGAATTGATCCCTTAAAAATCAGAAAGAATCGAGAAATGTCTCCGTGAAGTGATAGAAAATCCTTACGCCTTTTGTGAAAAATCCGTCCGTCTGATTTTGAATCCGACTTCGGTATTGAGTTCCTATCGGCGTAGGCTACAACTGGACGTAAGTTTTACTACGTTTTGACATGCTTTGAAATTATGATATTGTCAGAATTGAATAGGATTCATATATGATGTTCTTGATATGTTAGACATCGTAGAATAGAAGTCAGACTGAGAAACGGACTGATTATGGAATTGTTATGAATTTTTAGGGTATATTGATTTATACCAGACATATTTGAATTGTGATTGGATTACGAATTGTATTGGATATGGTTTATGGATTGTAACTGTGATCTGAGGATATTGTATTGACGGGGATATTGAAATTGTACCGTTATGTCGTTGATTTTGAATTAAATCAAGATTGATCAGATTGTTATTGATTTGAAAGGTATATTGACATGAGTTTATTGATATTGTCATTGCCAGACAGACTGTGAATTCAGGACTTCGACTGAGCCAAAAACCGACGAAAGAAATGTAAAAGTCAATGTGGTATTGGGAGATCGACTTGAGTCGGTTTAGACTTGAGTTTCCCTAAATCACATACTTTACTTTATTGCATTGATATTTGCATTGATTTGATTGATGTACTTGTTCTCTTGAATTATAGATAACAGGTAGTAAATGAGTAATCTTGTGACAGAAGTTCCTGATAGTGGTGGGATCGCCACGGGAACATTGCACGATGTCACAAGATAGTATAGAAATCTTGGGACGGAAGTGCCTGATAGTGGTGGGATCGCCACGGGCACATTGCACGATGTCTCAAGATAAGGATATTAGCGGTAGAGCTACAGTCCATGACGGTTAGGTCAGGACACCGGATGTTTGGTTATATCGAGTAAATAGAATTGGAATTCTTCTATTACGGAATTCGATATAGGAACACCATATTTGGTTATATCGAGTAATAGGATCAGAGTTACTTCTATTACGGAATTCGATATAGGAACACCACATTTGGAAACCGGGATCCCTAGACTAGGATTGAGTCTAGTCTGAAACGTGGGGTCACGTATATGTCGACAGTCTATGGTTGTTTATGTTTCAGACTTTGATACATATATCTGGTACCTGATTACATGCTTTATATTTGTTTATATGATTGCATGTTTCGTTGATTTATACTGGGATTTATTCTCACCGGAGTTATCTGGCTGTTGTCTTGTTTGTATGTGTACATGACAACAGGTGGGGCAGGATCAGGGTCCAGGAGATGAAGAGAGAGATCGTGATTAGAGTGGAGACTACGGACTTTGATTATGATGTATAATAGGGTTTGAACACTTGACATTAGTTGTTAAACCTTAGTTTGGTTTGAATGCATGCAGTACAGGACTTGTATTGTATTTTATACGGATATGTATATTAGTTTGATTTCACTACGTTCCGCATTTTAAAAAAAAAAATTTAGACCCTTTTTTAATTGATTAATTAGTCCCAATGATGATTAAGAACTTGATTAGCGTCCGGGTCCCCACACATTTACTAAACATAAGCTCACTTCAACATAGCTAAAAGCAAAGATATATCAATGGCAATGAAATAGAACCAATCCTCAATGTTAAAATCAATAAATGCAGGATCATAAACATACCGGATAGTCCTAGGTAGAAGAAGTCATATATGGTCCGAAGAAACTTGCTCTGATACCTATTGAAACAACCCTCTCCCATGACATTTAATTTTAAAGAAATAACATGTAAGGAAGAATTTCATTTTTAAAGGGAAAATAAAACTCGTATAGAAAAAAAACGTTACCAAACCTTTAACATAACCATGCCCAAAAGCTATCATCAAAATATGATCAAAAGTCACCACAAAATATATGTTACTCATTCTTTCAAGGTTCAAGATACCATGACTACCAATGTTTAACAAAACCAAAATAAGTATTACATGCCAAAAGTTTTTTCCTTCTCTTGCCATATGAAATCTTCCACCTCATTTCAATCTTTCTTATCACCTGCATCACATTATATTGACTGGAATTAGTTTATAACTCAGTAAGTAGAAGCGAAGTACAACAAATAAATATACATAGGCTTGGCTTGAATAAAATGGCTATGGCAATGAAAGTTATATAATACCATCTTCAACGAACAATAAATAGCAAAGCATAATCGATGGTATTTCATGGCATGGATTAAAGAAAGAAATTGATAGTCCTGTGACCTGTGGCATGACATAGACCCTCAATAAATCTGTAACGGGGACTATGTAATATGTACCTCTTTGATATAAATATCAAAATAGTGAGAAACACATTTATCATGAAATTGACCAATAACATATATATAATTACTATCAATTCTTTACTTTAATCTTGAGAACTTCATTGAGATAATTTAACAAACATATGGTAGGCAACAATGGCTTACTAGCTCCTTTGTCAATGAATTCAATGGTATTCCTTGATCAATGAATATATAACAACACATATAACAATAATATATCAAGGGAAGGAGCTAGACATTAATAAACATGGCTTTTGTACATATATATATATATATATATATATATATATATATATATATATATATATATATATATATATATCATGTGAGCAAAGAAAGAAAGCCTCTACTTACAACTCAAGAAGCAAATGGTTGCTAATATGACTTTGAAGGGATTGGTACAATAAAATACATATAATCAACCATTAATCATCACCATTGATCATAGAAATCAACCAAGCCAACATATACCTTCAACTCCTCAAAAGCACTACATTCAAAAATCTACAATCCTTACCTTGGAGATTGGATACTTAAGTAGGAGGAGCTAAGAAATCTACTAGCACCCTCACTACAAAAAAAAAAGGCAAAAGACAATGGTGAAAAACCATTGTCGTAGGTCAAATCAAACCGTTGTTAAAGCCCCTGTGGTTAAAGGGTGCGTTGAAAGACAACAATGAAAAACCGTTGTTGTAGACATCAAAGACAACGGTGAAAAACTGTTGTCGTAGGTCTTGTAAAACCGTTGTTAAAGGCCCTGTGGTTAAAGGGTGCGCTCAAATACAACGGTTTTTAACCATGGTCGTAGATGTCTAAAGACGACGGTAAAAAACCGTGGTCGTAGCATTGAAAAATAGTAGTAAAACTAACTTTTGCAACGGTTGTCATATAATTTCCGTCGCTAATTAGCGACGGTTTGTATTATGGTTTATGTCGCTAATTAGCGACGATTTTTCATATAATTTTCGTTGCTATTTTTTTCGTAAAAAAAAAAAGATTACGGTTATAATTTAATAAACCTAACAAAAAAACCTTACAATCTTACTAAATTAATAATATTTATAATCTTTAACACTTAAAATTAAAGTGAAATGAAAATCGTGGAAGAGAGAAGAATTTGGTAAGTGAAATGAAAATCGTGGAAAAGAGAAGACTTTGGTGTAGGAAGAAAAGGACCAAGGATGCGGATATTTATAGACAATTTGTGATGGTTTTTGTATAAACCATCGCTATTAGCGACGGTTTACAAAGCGCCGACTATAGTAAAACCGTCGGTAATATGTCGCGAAATTATCTTAGCGACGGTTATTTCGTCGCTAATTTAAAAATTAAGTTGCGGTTTTTTAAAACGTCACGGATTTAACAATGCGACGGTTTTATGCACCATCACTAATCTAAATTTGCGACGGTTTTCCAAAAAACTGTCCGAAAGACAACAGTTTTTAAAAACCATTGTTGTAGCCTAAAAAAACGCTAATAGACAACGGTTGTTAAAACAGCTGTTGTAGCAAAAAAAAAATCTCTTAGACAACAGTTTTTAAAAACCGTTGTTTTAGCCCAAAAAAAAACGCTCATAGACAACTGTTTTTAAAAACTGTTGTCGTTGACACATCAAAGACAACGGTTTTTTAGACACATCAAAGAAAACTGTTTTTAAAAAATCGTCTATGAGTGTTGTTGATTTGTATTTTTCTTGTAGTGCCTTGAACTTGAAATGGAAAGATGAAGGAGAGAAAACTTAATGGAAGGAGCGAGAACCGATGCATGCTAAGGAAGAAGGATGAAAATGAGTAGAAGCCACTAGAAATGATATTTAAAAGCCTTTTCTTCGGCCAAAATCATGATTCCCGAGTAGCACTTCTGCACTACCTGGCGCCGCAGCGCCTCCTCCTTGGCGCAGCGGCGCTCGATTCTCGGCAGCTGTAGTGCCTAGGCGCTACCTCTTGCAGATCAAGTGCACCTTCAGCGCTGCAGCGCCATTCCTCCGACGCTGCGTAGCTGCTCCTGCACCACATCATAAGTCACAAGCCCACCTAGGATACACTTGAACCGTAAACTTCCTCTTCCAATTCCATGCAATACCAATGCAACAATCCATCCAAATACATGTTCAAATCATCTAAATAAACCATCACTCCAAATCCCACCATATTACCTTCACAACCATAACAACTCCTTAAAAACAACCATAAAATAATAATACAACTATAAACCACCTTTACCACCATGCAATGATAAACCATGAATATACAATAACCATATTGATGTCATAATAAGAAATATCAACCCTTCCAACAACTATACACAAGAACCATAACAATCACCATATATCCAAAACACCAAACCAATGGATAACATCATTGACAATAAAAGGATAAAAGGTTGGGATATTACAGAGGGCCTCTGCCACCTCCTGGAATATTATCATGTTGGTCTACGCTGGGGTCCCGTATGGTAGGAATGATCTGAATACAGTGAAATTTATAAACATAACCCATCATGAAATTAATCTAGTTTTCTAAAAAAAATAAATCTTAAATCGTAAAAGCAGTTAAACATGTAGAGTAGATCATCGTAAAGCGTAAATCATGTAAACATGCTGGTGATAACAATAAATCATTTGAAACATAAAGATTACAGACTTGAGTTTTAAGATTGAACTGCAGAAACTGGCGGTGGCACAACCCTATACAGGACCCTTGCTCTTATACCAACTGTAACGTCTACTATTTAAAAATGCGAAAAATATATTTATCTATTTTAAAAAGCTCACGTTTTGAAAATAAACATTTTAATAATTTGAATGCATGCAGTCCTACTGAAAATATAATTAAAAAATAATCGTAAGTGAATACTGATAAAATATCACGGAAAATGAGCGAGTAAAAATCATAACATCCAACGATGAAAGAAACAGCATATAAAAATATTCATATCCTCTCAACATCGTAAAATCATAAATGTGCAGAAAACATGAAGATCTCGGGTCATGTCACCCCCAGGTCTGCTTACTCAGAGTTCAGCACCTCAAATCCCCTCAATATCTAACTCACCTGCATCACACATGCCTAGTGAGTCTAAAGACTCAACACGCTTGTACCAGAGATAAAAAATACATATACATGGCACACAACAGTGAAAAATACAATAAAAAACATACATTTCATGAACTTTAAAAGCGTAACATAAACGTGTCGTGTAAAATCATGACGTGTCAAAACAGATCATCGTTAATCACCATTCATCATTCATCGTTTATCATTTATCATTTCCTTTGGTTAATTCAGTTCATTAAAGGTTACTATCGTACATCATACATAGAACCGCGGTACCCGGCGGCTGTCGGACATCAATGACAGGATTACCCATCCATTGTTTCTAGGCCTTATCATCACCATTTACATATTTTCGATAGCCACAACTAATTCCCATCATTCAAAACGTCATCATTTTCATCACTTATAAAAATCATGCACATATACGTTTTTCTTAAAACTAAGAATGCAACGTACATTTTCATAAACTCTTAAAAATCGTGTTCATGATGCATAAAAATTTAAAATATGATGAAAATTGTGCTTAGTATGCTGCCAGGACCAAAATCTCACCCCAGGTGCAAAATGACCATTTTGCCCTCGGAAACCCAAAATTACCGCTTTATCCCTAAACCTCTAAATTTTACCTGAAGCTTACCAAAATCCTTAAAACATCCCAAAAACATATTTATAAGCATTCCTAGGAGTAAACTCGAGCCCATTTTACAACTTAACCGATTCGTTTTAAAACTTTGATCGGGTCCCGGTTTTAACCCGAATCGATTCGAAACTTAAACAAATTTTACCTAATTTTTACCATACTTAGTACACATCTAAAAGGCCTGAAAGCCCAAAAATCCAGACCTCTAAACTAACGAAAACCAGACCCCAAAGTTGCTGTAAAAGTTCATCTATTTCCCTTATCCAACCATCAATGCACCACCCGAACACTAGCACACCTAGGCTCGCACAAGCTTGCACTAGCCATGAACCAAGCCATCTAGGACATAGACCATACCCTAAGGGACATACAAGATCCACGGACCTAGCCCCATGCATACTGGAAATAACGATCACACGCTAGCCGGTAAGCACGAATTATATAGCGTTTTAGGGACTTTATTTTGTCGTATTCGTGCTTATCTGGAATTTTTATTCCGAGTTTTGCGCTTAATTCGTTTTATTATTGCTAATTGCAGGTTTGACCAAAGGATGATAAAATCCAGCGAAAGGGAAAGAAAGTCAAGCTTCGCAATGCCATGTCAGAAATACCCGGAAAAAAAGGAAAATAGCACAAAGAGAATATCTAGACCCCTACACGGACCCCGTGTAAGGGTCCGTGTCTTAGTAGCCCAAGGAAGAATTTTACGAAGCCTACACGGACCCCGTTCCAGACATGTACACGGGGTTCGTGTCCATTACCATCCGAGAAAGAAAATTCCAGTGACTGCACGGACCCCACGACGGACCTCTACACATGGTTCGCGCCCACGATCTCCCGGAAATAGTTTTGAAGCGAAAGTACACGGACCCCAATCCTGAGGCTTACACGGGGTCCGTGCCCTTGAGATGAGATTCAGATTTGGCGAAGATTTTCTTAGAGATTTGGAGAAGATAGCAAATCAGGCTGAAAATAGAAGAAAAAGGGAAGAACCCAAGGTGCAAAGGGGACTTTTGGAAAGTTTTTTATACTGGATAAAATTGCAGAGAAGACGGCGATGACTTGGGAGAAAAGAGAAAAATCGCACTTCACACAGAAGATTCGCGCACCGTCACTGAGATTTTCTCCTCTCTTGTTTTCTTTTTTCATTCATGAATTCGAATATTAGATTTTCTTCTAGTTTAGAATTTATGGAGTAATTTTTCTTGTGATCGGGACCACGATATGGACAAAATTTTGATCTTGTTCATTCACTGGATTATTTGATTTATGAATTAATTTCATGTTATTGATTAATGTTTGCGTAATTTTAGTGCTTTTAATTTGGTCAATTATTTGCATGTTTGTCGTTCGATCTTGACTCGAAAGAGAATATATTGAATTTAGCTTCAAAAATATTAATCAACACACGGTTAACCGACTAGAAATAGTATTCGATTTCAAGGTGCGATTTTAGGCGACAACCGTGATTCTATCGTTGAATAATGCGTTTTTGTTTAATTAAATTCATTTAGAAATAATTGGACTATTAAATGAAATAGGAGTATAAATTCTAGATATAGATTTATAGTTAAATTATAGAATTTCGTTGTGACATCAATAATTTGTGGTTAATTAATTCCAATGCGTGGCAATAATCAAAGTTTGGACCATTGTGCGTTCCCGTTCATTTTGTTGAATTTTGAAAATTTCCCAAGTTTCATTCTGTTATGCAAATTCGATCTTAGTTATTAATTTAGCATAATTTAATTTAATTTAACTAGTTTGAATTATCATCAAATCACTTGTTATTGTTTGTAAAGATTAAATCGAATAATTTAAATCTTAGTACTTAAATAATAGTTTATGTGGTATCGATACTTGGACTTGTCGTCCATTACTATAACTTGACCTAGTCCGCTTGCTAGAGCTATTCCCAACTGAAATCTTCGATAAAGTTTTTGGCGCCGTTGCCGGGGACAATCTGTTTAATATTAGGATAAATTATTTGTTTGGGACTAGGCATTTATTCTTAGTTCTTATTTTTATTTTTAAATTTTTAGCATTTTAATTAATTTTGTTTCAGATTTTTACATTCTTTTGGAGCTGGAATTGTGCACTTGAATTTTGATTTCAGGAGTCTAGATCGTGTTATATGAGCCGTGATCAAGGCTTCGAAAACCTAGTGCCACCTGATCTAGAGATTGAAATCACTCTCCACCGCATCCGTAGAGCTCGAAGGAACAACAACTTGGCTCTTGAATTCCAATCTGAAGAAGAATCTGAAATATACCTTAAACAAGAATCTGAAGACATGGCTGGAGAAGAGGATGATCGTAATTTAATGGAGCTTCATCGACCAGCATTTGGAGGTTATGGTTCTAGTATTGTCCGCCCTACAATTCAAGCGAGTACATTCGAACTTTAGCCCGCCATCATCCAGATGATTCAACTCCAAGTAAAATTCGGAGGATCACCATCTGAAGATCCAATGCACATCTGGAGAACTTTCTGTCGATCTGCGATACAATCAAGTGCAATGCGGTGAGTACTGATGTCATTTGACTCAGACTATTTCCATTCTCCTTGCAAGGAGAAGCTATGGAGTGGCTTCGAGACCTCCGGCTGGTTCTATTACTACATGGGATGGATTAGTCGAGGTCTTCATGCACTGGTATTTTCCCCCAACTAAGATTACACAATTGCGAAATATAATCACATCATTTAGATAGAGAGATGGGGAATCATTTAATTCAGCATGGGCAAGGTTTAAGAAGATGTTGAGAATGTGCCCGATACATGGTCTTTCGATAGGCCAGCATGTCGAGAAGTTCTACTATGGGGTGGATCCATCTGTGAGATCTATGCTTGATGCAGCAGCAAATAGTATCTTATATAGGAAAACGCCAACCGTAGCGCTTGAAATCATAACCAATATGGCAGAGAGCAATGTAGGCTGGCAAGACAACAAAAGGGAAAAGAAAGTCGAATTCTTTGAGATGGATGCTTTGACAGCAATCACAGAAAATCTTGATGGATTGACACATCAGATGACACAGTTACAAGCACATAAATAAGTACCAGTCAAGTCAGTAAATAAAATTCAGGAAATTATGAGATAGTTGGTGGATCATCTAGCGATATGCAATTCATGCAAGATATGTCTTGTGAGGGAATACAATATTTTGGAGGGGACTCAATGAATTATGTGGAAAACCAGGGTCAGCGACAATATAATCCATCAATGAATTATGTGGAAAACCAGGGTCAGCGACAATATAATCCATCAATGAATTATGTGGAAAACCAAGGTTGGTAACAATATAATCCATACAGTTTCTCATATATCCGGGCTGGAGGAATCATCCGAATTTTGGGTGGAGGCAGTCAGAAAATACTGTTGAGAAACCATATTCAATCCTCCACAACATCCTACACAACAAAAGCCTTCTCAGCAACCACCTAAACCTCCGCAAGGTACTGGACCTTCTATGCCACCCGGTTTCAACCCACAAGATAGAAAGCCGAATCTTGAGGACATGCTAGCCAAGTACATAGCCGGGAATGAGATGAGATGCCAAAATCATGATGCATGATGCGAAGCGTAGAGACTCAACAAGGGCAATTAGCGACACAAATGTCTATGTGACACCTCTGACCCATTTTATAAAATAACAGCGGAATTTAAAATTTTTCTTTAAAGGGAGGAAGGATATATATACCATCAAAAGAATATACATGATCCAAAAAGTGTTGCGTCAAAATACAAAATATCATTTTGATCATGTATAACAAAATAATCTTCAACTTCCTTCCATCTCTATATGCATATGACCCCGGCTTCAATCAACGTCCTAGTTCGTCGCTCTTATCTGCATCACATGAATAACTGAAATGAGTATAAAAAGTGGAACTCTTACATAGCAATGTAAATATCATACTCTGTAAAACATGGCTTTAAAAACATTAAATACCATCAACTCTGAATCATGAATAACATAGCAATAATATAACAATAAGATGGTATTTCTCTTTTCTCTGTTGGATTGATATCTATATAGTATCTCTGTCTCTGTACCTATATCCCATCGATGTTAATCGATAACTCTGATGGATATAAGCCTATGGTCGTTGATCAACTAATTGCATGCAATCTATGACTATGTATCTATCAATCCATAAATCATTTTAAACTCTCTTTGGGGCATTTAATTAAACACTTTGTAAACTCTTTTCTCTTGTATTCCCTTTTTCACAATTGAGACATTCAATTATCTCAAATATACAATCAAGTAATTCAATACATAATATGGATCAAATGGAAGGGAATAACATGTTAAAACCATTGAAACACAATACATATACTATCATGTGAGCACAAGAATGAGATTCCACCTACAACCACTTGGAACCTTGTATCTAATCTCTTGATAGCAATCCTACAACAATAAACCATGTATTGCACCATCAACCTCTCAATAATCAATAACCCATATCAATTAATCCATAAAAACAACACCACATCAAACCCAATATCATCTCTCATGCCAAAACCAAGAATAAACTAACCCAAAAACTTTCCTTAGCTTCCTTGAATCCAAGAAAACCTTGCTCTAACAACAATAAACCAACTAGGAGCTTGAATCAAAGATAGGAAATGAGAAGAATGGAACCCTAGCTCTCCCTTTGCTGAAGAAATCGAGAATAGGGGAGAAAAGAATGAGGAAAAGTGAACAAATCTATGCCTTATATCATTAAAATCTCGAAAACACGCTTTTGGTACTGTGCTCGGCGCTCGGGCGGTCGAAAATTACAGCTCGGGCACCAATGATTCTGCCCGAAACCCAAAATTCCAGAAGTAGTGGCGCGTGGGCGGCCATAAATTACCGCTCGGGCGCCACTCTGCGCACTGCCACGTTAAAGATCGCTTCAAAAACGCCTCTTCCCTTCCGAATTAGAAAAGGTTGTAAACTACAAAGTTGTAGCCCTATGTCTTTCCTTGAATCGCTCCAAATTTTAGATCATTTGGAGGTCTGAGAAAAAAGTTTTGCTAAATCTCCCAACATGTGTCACTGGAGGAACGACGAAACGCACGACACACTTCGGGGCTCTTTTGGCTTACCTTCCACAATGATTTTAACAAAGATATTTTATCGAACAAGAGGAAATTAGTGGACTTTGAGACGGTTAAGCTTTCGGAGGAATGTTCTACAATTTTACAAAATAAATTACAACCGAAGCTTAAGGACCCAGGTAGCTTCTCTATTCCTTGTACAATAGGAACTTCAAATTTTAGTAAATCTTTGTGTGACCTAGGTGAAAGCATTAACTTGATGTCGTACTCATGCTTTGAGAAGCTGAAAATAGGTGAAGTGAAGCAAACTACAATTTCTCTACAATTGGCTGATAGATCAATTAAATATCCCAGGGGAGTTGTAGAGGATGTGTTGCTAAAAGTTGAAAAGTTTATTTTTCCGGTTGATTTTGTTGTGTTAGATATGGAAGAGGATCGTGAGACCCCTCTTATTTTAGGTAGACCATTTTTAGCAACTGGAAAAGCGCGTATAGATGTACACAAGGGTGAGTTGGTGTTGAGATTGAATGATGAGAGTGTGGTGTTTAATGTTTTTCAGTCCATCAAATACCCCAATGATACATCTGATTGTTTTAGAATTGATGCTACTGACGAGTTCATTGAGTGTGGTTTGCAGGAATTGATATGTGAAGATTATTTGAAAGTTTGTTTGACCCATACATGTCCAGGAGATTTGGAAAATAAAGAGATCGAGGAGTACGTACACTATTTGGAAGCAGGCAGACCGATTTCAAAAAAGGAAAACTCTAGGATTGGGGAGCTTGGGCATGTCCCAAGACCTTTAAAGTCATCCATTGAAGAAGCCCAAATCCTAGAGATGAAACCTCTTCCTTCTCACTTGAAATATCTATTTTTACTTGATAACGATATATTGCCAGTGATAGTTTCCTCTACTTTGACAGTGACGGAAGAAGAAAAGCTGTTGCGAGTTCTTAGGAAAAATATCAAAGCCATAGGGTGGAGTATTGCAGATACCAAGGGGATCAGTTCCTCCATGTGCATGCACAAAATTCTGATGGAGGTCGACCACAAGACATCTACCCAACTTCAAAGGCGTCTAAACCCAGCTATGCAAGAGGTGGTCAAGAAAGATGTGATAATGCTACTGGATGCAGGTATTATATACCCAATTTCTGATAGTAGGTGGGTAAGTCATGTGCAAGTTGTTCCGAAAAAAGGTGGGATCACTGTCGTAAAGAATGATAACAATGAACTAATTCCTACCCTAACTGTTAGGTGTGATTGATGCAATGTGATTATGAAAATAATGATAATGGAGGTCTTGATTGTTGACCTGACTGGACTGAAGGTGCACATGACCCAAGGACAAGCGCTAGTTTTCCGCACTAGTTTATGATTTATGATATTAAGTGAGGATATGCATATGATTGACGATTTTATGATTTAAACTATTTTCCTTTGGATTTTTAAATGTTAGTTCATGGTTTATTTGTGGTGCAAGGTAATTGATGATACCAACTTCTTCCTGGGTCCGGTCTGGTGAGCTTGAACTTCAGATCAACATTTGGACCGGAGCGGATGGAGAACCACCGGTTTGGTACAGACTAAGGGGTAGTGGAAAGTGTCGAGAATTTTCCGGACACGATCACTTCGATCTCTTGATCGGATTTAGGAACGGAGAAAAAAATGAGAAGATTCGATAGGTAATAGTGGATATCTCTCTCCCCACCCTGAAACATATGTGGGTATTTATAATGGTTGAGAGGATTTCTTCCCATAGCGTGTCGATGTCTACTTTAGGTAAATTTCCTTATTAAATTCTTCTCCCCTTACTGCCAGTCCGGGCCGGATTCCTCGTCACCTCTAACCATGTGGCGAGATTCTAGCACATTTAAAGATTATTCACGCAATTCTTCTCCAATCACTGCCAGTCCGGGTCGGACTCCTCGTTACATCTAATCATACGGCAATATTCCAGCCCATTTAAGGATTATTCACGCAATTCTTCTCCAATCATGGCCATTCCGGGTCGGACTCCTCGTTACATCTAATCATACGGCGAGATTCTAGCCCATTTAAGGATTATTCACGCTTTTGACATGTGACAGTTCTTAGGATAGAAACAAACTCGGGATTGGGATTCCTGTCAAGAGCATCTGTGCTTGACATAACCCTACTCCGATCGCTGATTGGAGTCGAACACATGTGATTCGACTATCCGGACAGGCTCGGCCACAGGGGCTCGGCCGAGCACTAGGGCTCGGCCACTAGTGCTCGGCCATAAGGGCTTGGCCGAGCACTAGTGCTCGGTCAAAGGTGCTCGGCCGAGCACTAGGGCTCGGCCACTAGTGCTCGGCCATAAGAGCTTGGCCAAGCACTAGTGCTCGGCCACAGGTGCTCGGCCGAACGGCCGATCGCTGCCCTGGTGACAGAGCTCGACCGGGCACCAGGGCTCGGTCATCAGGGGTGCGGCTGGGCTTGGTGTTCGACCGTCGTTTATAGATGGTATCGAATTTGGACGAGTCATGCCCGATGGGTTAAGTTTAAGGTCCTCGGGAAGGAAACTCATGCGCGGTGGAATATTTTGGGGGCATCAGTGGCCGAGCACTCGTGCTCGGCCGATCGCTACCCTGGTGACAGAGCTCGACCGGGCACCAGGGCTCGGTCATCAGGGGTGCGGCTGGGCTTGGTGTTCGACTGTCGTTTATAGATGGTATCGAATTTGGACGAGTCATGCCCGATGGGTTACATTTAAGGTCCTCGGGAAGGAAACTCATGCACGGTGGAATATTTTGGGGGCATCAGTATTAACCCTACCTTGTGGTCTAAAAGAAGTATTGAATTTTAGACCAGTGAATTGCTATGATGGATTTTGAAGCCCTTGAGTTCAACATTGGTTGCGAGAAAATCTAAACCGTTCAAGTCACTTGCAATATTTTGGTGGGCTAGGATCAGACGGTGGTGCGGATCCCAAGGCCTTTGAACAGGCACGATCCTAGCCATCTATTCTTGATTTAATCAGACGGCTCTCATTCGTCTGACCTTCTTATAAATATGGCCATCCCTTCATTCCAAACTCTCACAATTCTCTCAATTTCTCTCCCCAATTACGAAGCGTCTCCCGCACTTTCGACGTTCTCAGTTCGGCCGACTGTCTTGAGTTCGGTAACCTCTCGCTCCCAACCCTATTCTTCTTCATCACTTTGGTTAGTTATTCTTCCTGTGTTAATTGCAATACTTTGGTTAAGGCATGGATGAATCTATGGGCACTCCCTCCCCCTCCCCTTCGAAGACTTCGGTAGAACTTCCCTGGTACGAAATTAAGGCTTCGGTCCTAGGATATGATGATGTCCCTAGGATTAGAGAGTTGTCGGGACTATCTTCGGATATTGATATTCAGATCCCCGAGATTACAGATAGAGCTCATCTCCCCCCCGACGGATACTGCACATTTTACTTGGACCAACTGGAGATGGGTCTTCGGTTTCCTATCCCTAGGATAGTCCAGTGCCTATGTGATCACTACCTGATATGCCCTAGTCAATTAGCTCCCAATTCCTTTAGCACGCTTCTGGCTTTAGGAATATTGCTTAGGTATTCCAACCTAACCCTCTCTGTAGCCCTCTTACATCGCTTTGTGAAAATCAAAAGAAAAGAAATTGGTCGATTTTACCTATCACCCCAGCCCGGGTGTGAATTTTTGGGCGGGAACCCTTCATCTCAAGAGGGTTGGATGAACAGATACTTTTACGTAGAGTCTGAGCCTTTTACTTGGTACTGCGATATGGCTTGGGCCGAGCAGTTAACCCTGAGAGATCCTCCCACGCCTAAGCGCACCATCAACCTGACCCGGTTCCTCGCTAGTATCTCGGAAAAGTGTTTTGACATCAAGATCTTGGTCCAGGATGATCTTCTCTGTGAGTTTAGGTTCTGCAAAAAAGGAGTCGAAGTGGAGGGGGACATAGGTATATTTTCCTCAGCCTTTCCATTTTCCCATTGAAAACCGATATTATGTTGACTCCATGTTTATTTTGCTTTTTATGTCTCCTTTTCCCCAACATCTTCATTTTCTCGTTCTCCCTTCTCTTCTTTTTTTTTTTTACAGACGAAAGGATCATGAAGTCAGCAATGCTCCAGAACATGAAGAGGAGGAAAGCTGAGATAGGAGCTTCTTCCAAATCTTCCACCGCCGAGGCCAAAGGAAAACAAAAGAAAGTGCCCATGGAGACTGATGTGCAGCCAATGAAGAAGACTCTCAAGACCACCGCTCCGTTCCCGACCCCCAAAAGCTCCGGAAAGAGGATACATACTCCTTCCCCCCTTCATGAGCACCATGATTCCGAAGAGGTTGAGCTGGAGGCACCCCTCGACCATGGGACTTCCTTCGTAGCCCATCCCTCCGGACCGGAAGCCTTAAATTTTGTTCGACACTTGGTGTCTTCTGAAGATCTTACCATCTTGAAGGCTGCCATTGACCTTCAAGCCATAGAGGCTATGTCCCTTAACTTTATGCAGGTAATTAATTAGTTTTGTTTCTTTTGCATCACTAGTTTTTTTTTTTTTTGAACATACGTCTTCGCTATGCAGGCTCTGGTTTGGGGAGGCGAAGTCACTGGTCGGATATGTGGAGCTATGGAGAGGGCTAGCTCTTCCCAAAAATCAATGAATGACGTCCTCAGTCGACATGAGGAACTTATGAGGCGGATGGAAGATCTCCATACGAAAAGTGAGGCAGAGAAGGTGGCTTTCCTAGCCGCTTGGGCTGAGCAAAAGGCACTTCATTTCGAGGAGCAACTGCGAAAGAAAAACCATGACGCCGAGGCGATGTGGCTTCAGAAGAAGGAAGAGTTCATCCACTCTTCGGAATTTGAGTCGTTGTGTTCGGACAAAGCTACTTCTTACTTCGAGCATGGGTTTAATGGAGGCATTGCTCAAATTCGGGCCAACGGGTATTCCGAAGCCGAACACCCTTTTTCCTTCCTTGATGTGTTTAAGGCCTTGGAAGACCTGCCCGAGGAGGAAGGAATGGGCAACAGAGAATGAAGACTTAGACATCCGGGAGGAAGTGAGGGGGCTCGCCGAACCTTTCAAGTTCTACTTGCGCAATATATTTGTATTATTCTTGTTCTATGTCTTTTCCGTCAAACTTCCCCATGTTTGAAACTATGTCTTAATTTTAAGGGATTAAGTGTTTCGCTTTCCATTGTATCTCGTCGTTGAATGCGGTATCGAATTTTTCTCTTGTTTTCGAGCCCGGAACCGAGCTTTGAACCGTACCGAATGCTAGGTCGGACTTTTATCGTGCCGAACGCGAGGTCGGACTTTTTTTTTTTTAATCGTGCCGAACGCGAGGTCGGACGTTCTATTTCTTGCCGAGCGCGAGGTCGGACTTTTTTAATCGTGCCGAGAGCGAGGTCGGACGTTCTTTTTATTGCCGAGCGCGAGGTCGGACTTTTATAATCGTGCAGAACGCGAGGTCGGACGTTCTTTCTATTGCCGAGCGCGAGGTCGGACTTTTTTAATCGTGCCGAACGCGAGGTCGGACGTTCTTTTTATTGCCGAGCGCGAGGTCGGACTTTTATATGTTTATTTCGATTTAAGAAAGATGATATATCAACGTCCAGTCTTATTCATGTTTTCGAAAATAAAGACATAATTTCATAACATAAAGACAAAACTAACATGATGGGTCGAGACTTATGACTAAGCATAATATTTCTTCAAGTGTTGGACGTTCCACGAGCGCTTGGTTTTCTTTCCCTCAGCATCTTCTAAATAGTAAGCTGCAATTCCTGCTTTCCCGATAACTTTGTAGGGTCCCTCATATTTCGGGTCTAATTTTCCTCGGCCAAGCCCTTATGGCCGAGCACTAGTGGCCGAGCCCTAGTGGCCGAGCCCCTGTGGCCAAGCCCAGGTGCTCGGCTGAGTCCGGATAGTCGAATCACATGTGTTCGACCCCAATTAGCGATCGGAGTAGGGTTATGTCAAGCATAGATGCTCGTGACAGGAATCCCAAGCCCGAGTTTGTTTCTATCCTAAGAACTGTCACATGTCGAAAGCGTGAATAATCCTTAAATGGGCTAGAATCTCGCCGTATGATTAGATGTAACGAGGAGTCCGACCCGGACTGGCCGTGATTGGAGAAGAATTGCGTGAATAATCCTTAAATGGGCTGGAATATCGCCGTATGATTAGATGTAACGAGGAGTCCGACCCGGACTTGCAGTGATTGGAGAAGAATTGCGTGAATAATCTTTAAATGTGCTAGAATCTCGCCACATGGTTAGAGGTGACGAGGAATCCGGCCAGGACTGGCAGTAAGGGGAGAAGAATTTAATAAGGAAATTTACCTAAAGCAGACTTCGACACGCTATGGGAAGAAATCCTCTCAACCATTATAAATACCCACATATGTTTCAGGGTGGTGAGAGAGATATCCACTATTACCTATCGAATCTTCTCATTTTTTTCTCCGTTCCTAAATCCGATCAAGAGATCGAAGTGGTCGTGTCCGGAAAATTCTCGACACTTTCCACTACCCCTTAGTCTGTACCAAACCGGTGGTTCTCCATCTGCTCCGGTCCAAATGTTGATCTGAAGTTCAAGCTCACCAGACCGGACCCAGGAAGAAGTTGGTATCATCAGATATGAAATAAGAAACTATATGATTTCCATGTATGTTGGCCTTGTGGCGGAATTGGACATGTTTAAGAATTCGGTTAATGGACCTTAGGAAAGGTTGAAATGATTGGACTATATTGATTTTTGGGCTTTAGTATTGATGTTCTACCTTTTGGGTCATAAGTCAATCGTGAATATTATGAATGGTTTATGGGACATGTAGGTTTCTAAGAATATACTGATGATTCATTGTTACTAGTTGAATTAATTTTTGAGAATTACAGGTAAAGATTAATGATTCAAAGACTGCGATAATCATTAGAAGTAAGAAAATGTATAATTTGGGATGTTAGGTTTCGATGGAAATGTATTATCGGTTATGAGAATTGATTTTGAGTTAATAAGCATAAAATTATTGAAAATTATGTCATGGGAAACCCATAGAAAGGGAATTAAGAATGTCAAGAAAGTATGGGTTAATTGTAGAATTTTAGAACTTAAGGATCAATTGGGTAATTTTTGAGGAAATTAGGAATTAATTTTGTGATTACTAAGGAATTTTGGGACCTGTTTAGCAAGAAGTGAGAATTGAATGGTTTAAATGATAGGAATTTGCGATAATTTAAGCCTGCAGGGATAATTAGAGCCTTAAACTATCTAGGTTATAATGTTATAAGGATTGGTAATCAAGGGTTTTGTAGGATGAAACAATATTAGGCTTTAAAATCTAAGCGTTCGTGGATACGTTTGAGATTTTATTGTTGAAATTTCATAGGTTCATGAACATTTTGGGTATAAAATAAGTAAAGTAATATACGATAAGTATGATCATCCATCTTTTTATATTGGGAATTGTAACAAAAGTTGAAATTCGAGGTTATAATAACATATCACTAAGTCAGCATGGGTCGTTTTAAGTTGCGATTCACAAACGATGATTCCGAAGGTAATTTTAATTGGGATCAAGGAGACGTAAGGAAATCCTTAAACTTATTTTATCAGAGTAGCACAACGAAAGCGTGGATTAAGGGAGGAAGATTGTAACGCCCCGAAAATTTGAAGGTCCACGTGAACCACATGCATGCAAGTTATTAAATTTCTTGTGTATTTCACTTAATTTTTTTAATTGCATAAATTAATTATGTTGTGCATGTGGACATGTTTAAAGTATACTTTTCTATATGGTTGCATAAAAATATATTTTTAAAAGATTATTCGAGTTGCGATCGAGGAACGGAGACTGATGACGAAAAACAGAAAATGTTTTTATTAAATAATTTTTTTAATTATTTAAAACATGGTTGATGATTTTTCTTATTTTTGAAAATAAGGAGTTTTGATGTGATGTTATACGCTGGGACGTAAATTTTATCGGTGTTGGATTTCAACAAAAGTACGAACATTTCGACAACTCGGCTAATAAGTTCACAAACTTTTCTACTTAAAATATTTAAACATTCACTAATGGGATTATTGGACCTAATTAACTTAGTTAATGGGCCTATGTGGGGACCCGGACGCTAATCAAGTTCTTAATCATAATTGGGACTAATTAATCAATTAAAAACAGGGTCTAAATTTTTTTTAAAATGCGGAACGTAGTGAAATCAACTCATATACATATCAGTATAAAATACAATACAAGTCTTGTACTGCATGCATTCAAAATAAACTAAGGTTTAACAACTAATGTCAAGTGTCCAACCCTATCTCTAATCCAAGTCCGGAGCCTCCACTCTAATCACGATCTTTCCTCATCTCCTGGACCCTGATCCTGTCCCACCTGTTGTCATGTACACATACAGACAAGACAACAGCCGGATAACTCCGGTGAGAATAAATCCCAGTATAAATCAACGAAACATGCAATCATATAAACCAATATAAAGCATGTAATCAGGTAACAGTAATATGTATCAAAATCTGAAACATAATCAATCATAAAACTGTCAAACATATACGTGATTCCACGTCTCAGACTAGACTCAATCCTAGTCTAGGGATCCCGGTTTCCAGACGTGGTGTTCCTATATCGAATTCCGTAATAGAAGGAACTCTGTTCCTATTACTCGATATAACCAAATATGGTGTTCCTATATCGAATTCCGTAATAGAAGAATTCCAATCCTAATTACTCGATATAACCAACATCCGGTGTCCTGACCTATCCGTCATGGACTGTAGCTCTATCGCGAATATCATTATCTTGAGACATCGTGCAATGTTCCCGTGGCGATTCCACCACTATCAGGAACTTCTGTCACAAGATTACTCATCTGATACCTGCTATCTATAATTCAAGAAAACAAGTACATCAGTCAAATCAATGCAAATATCAATGCAATAAAGTAAAGTATGTGATTTAGGGAAACTCAAGTCTAATCCGACTCAAGTCGATCTCCCAATACCACATTGACTTATACCTTTCTTTCGTCGGTTTCTGGCTCAGTCGAAGTACTGAATTCACAGTCTGTCTGGCAATAACAATATCAATAATCTCATATCAATATACATTTCAAATCAATAACAATCTGATCAATCTTGATTTAATTCAAAATCAACGGCATAACGGTACAATCTCAGTATCCCCGTCAATACAATATCCTCAGATCACAGCTACAATCCATAACCCATATCCAATACAATCCGTAATCCAATCACAATTCAAATCTGTCTGGTATAAATCAATATACCTTAAAAATTCATAACAATTCTATAATCAGTCTGTTTCTTAATCTGACTTCGATTCTACGATGTCTAACATGTCAAGAACATCATATATGAATTCCATTCAATTCTGACAATAGCATAATTTCAAAGCATGTCAAAACGTAGCAAAACTTACGTCAAGTTGTAGCCTACGTCGATAGGAACTCGATACCGAAGTCGGATTCAAAATCAGACGGACGGATTGATCCTAACTCGAATTTTAGAATCAAGGATCAAATTTTTCCCCGGATTTCTGTTTTCTTCCCCGGAGAATTGAATGCATGTATATATATATATATATATATATATATATATATATATATATATACATCTCACACATGCATTAGGCCAAGTGGCTTGATGTGCCTACTGCACGTCTCGCGCATATGCGCGACATCATGCGGCGCATATGCGCGAGACCTACTGGTCTGCGCATTGTTCTCCTCGGCAGCTCGCGCATATGCGCGACTTACCTCGTGCATATGCGCGAGACCTACTGGAATTCTCCTTGCCCCATCGCACAGCTCGCGCAGATGCGCGAGACCTTCTGTCCAATTCACGCATGTGCGCGTCTCATGTCGCGCATGTGCGCCGATGGTACTGTCCTCGCACATATATCTTCACACGTTGTCTCAAATCGTGTCTCGGTTAATCCTTTCATAATCATATCAGTTTATAAATCAATAATTACAGATTACTTGGATTAAATTTCCGGGCATTACAGCCTAAGCTACCATTATTATTATTATTATTATTATTTAAAGTGCTAATCACCCCCATTAAACCTACAAACTCACGCCTTCCCCCCCCAATAATTAACAAGACTCCTTCTTCCTCCAAATACACGGCACACACAAAGTTGAAGGGAAAAGCTTCGAAAGTTCTTCAAGGAAAATTCAGCCATCGTCCTCGTCGTCGTTCTTCGATTCATCAACGTATAACCATGCGTTAAAAATGCAAAGGCACGTCATATTCTTTCCTTTACTCATCCATCACACCATAATGTGTATTTAATTATGTATTGCATGAAAAACAAGATGCACTTTTATTATTTTCGTTTTTTGTGCATCAACATGAGTTTTTAAAGCTTGGTTTTGATCCAAAAAAATGATTTACATGTACATAAGGGTTTCCCATGACTAGGAGTTGAAAGGAGATTGTTTTACACAAGTTATAAGTTCCTAGAACACAAAAGAACAGGCTGCACGCAAGAATGGAGCAAGTTGGAACCGAAATTGAATGTGTTGTGTCATGGTTTGAATTTGAGGGCTAACCATGCATGGCTTGGCTTGGGCTCGACCATGGCTGGGCTAGGGTCATGTCGGGGTCAGGGGTAGAATCCTAGCCACGCTAGGACTCGAGCATCAGGGATGGGAAAGATTCCTAGCGAGCTAGGACTTCAGCCCGAGATGCTTCAAGCTGCTGCTGTGCGAGGGTTGGTAGGCTCAGCGTCATTAGGGTCCTAAGAGGGTGCACAAGGGCCAAGGTCAAGGGCTGGCTCGGTCGGTTAGAGTCCTAGAAAGTTTGAAGAGTCCTAGGGGAAGTGGAGTTCTCGGCCATATCATGCTATGGATTTGTGAGTTCGGTTTTGGGGCTAGTGTAAGGCCCGAGAAGTTGATTACCGTAATCTAAAATGATTTGATGATAATTGAGGTGATTATAGACGTAAAGGATTAGACCGAAAAGACGGAATAAAACACAGAGTATATGCGAGGATAGTACACCTCGCGCATATGCGCGACATAGATGCGCGCATATGCGCGAGATGGGCAGAACACCTCGCGCAAATGCGCGAGTTGTGTGGAAAGAATGGTGCGCGACCAGAAGGTCTCGCACATATGCACGACTTGTGTGCGCGCATATGTTGTTCTTGCAATATCAGATATCGTATAATCGAAATCGGATCGAAGAACAGATACCATATGAAATTGTTATGAATTTTCAGATTTGATTCGGTTATGATTAGACCGATTTGATATCAGAATTATGTTGTTATCGATTATGAGATATTGGGATTGATATTTGATTGATATTGTATTGCTGAGTATATTGATATTATTCAGAATTTGATCAGATGAGTTATTGATTCGTATATACTGATATTGTATTACCTGTATTGCGAGATTGTACAGATTTGGGATTATGATCTGGTATTTTTAAGATTATGGGTTGTACTGATATTGATTATTAGCCATGTTATTATATCTATGATATTGAGATTGACGGGGTTACTGAGACTGTATTATTATGCCGTTGAAACATCGGTAGATTGATATTGATCAGATTTTGTATTGATTGAGATTGTGTCGTAATATCGTTTCAGTAGATTGATATTGATCAGATTCAGTATTGATTGAGATTGTGTCGTAATATCGTTGACATTAAGCAGATTATGTCTTGATTTGAGTATTGATCAGAACAAGTCTTGAATTGAGTTGTATATTAACACAGTCTATTCGATATTGTCATTTCAGATTTTATATAGACAGATTTGACTTCGAGACTTGGACTTCGTCAGACCGAGAAGAGAAAGGTATAAGTCAATGTGGTACCGGGAGATCGACTCGCGTATGATATACTTGAGTTTCCCTAAATCACATACTTATTGCTATTATGTTCATTGATTTGAAGTTCTATTGATTTATAGGAAGCATGTATTAGATGAGTATTAGACGAGTGATCTTGTGACATAAGTGCCGATAGTGATGGAATCGTCACTGGAACATTGCACATTGTCACAAGATAGTGAATTGGCGATAGTGCCACAGTCTGTGACGGATAGGTCAAGACACCAGATGTTTGGTTATATTGATTGAATAGAATTGGAGTTTCTTCTATTACTGAATTCGATATTGGAATGCCAACATCTGGAAATCGGGATCCCTAGACTAGGATTGAGTTTAGTCTGAGACCTGGAGTCACGAGTTTGATTAATTATTTTATATTAATTATATTTCAGATTTTGATACATGTTACTGATATCTGTTACATGCTTTTACATTGTTTATATGATTGCATGTTTCATTGATTTATAATGGGATATATTTCTCACCGGAGTTATCCGGCTGTTGTCGTGTTTGTATGTGTGCATGAAAACAGGTGGGACAGGATCAGGGTCGAGGAGATGAGGAGAGATCATGATTAGAATGGAGATCACGGACTTTGACGTTGCTGTAGATAAGATTCAGCACTTGACATTAGTTGTTGAACCTTAGTTTAAGTTTGATGTATGTTGTACACGACTTGTACTTTTATACTGAGTATATTATATTAAATTCCATTACGTTCCACATTTAATACTGTATTTTAAAAAAAAATAGACCTTGTATATTATAATTAATTAAATTGTCCCAATAATGATTAAGAAGATGATTAGCGTCCGGGTCTCCACAATAGGTAGTATCAAAGCGATAGATCTTTTAGATTGAGATAGAATAGAGTAAGCGGGGTAGATTGAATTTTCATTCCTGCTTTTACATGCTAGCATGGAATTATGATTTACTGTTTTGAAATGCATGTTTACTTGATTATCTGATTTGATTAATCACATGTATTATTTAGAATGAATCAGAACCGAGTCTTGATCACCAGTAAGATGATCAGAGGAGGATTGAAACAGGTTTGTTGTATTTGGTTACTAATTCTTTTGGTAATCAGATATACCTCCTCGAAAAATTCCAAAATCAAGTGATACTTCGGTTTATCATATGGATGTGTCAGAAATTCCGATGGAAACAATGTTGAAGAGGTTTCAGTCATTTCAACCGCCGATTTTGAGGGGTACTGAGACATCTGATGATTGTGAGAGTTGGCTGAATGATATTGAAGTGCTGTGTGATTCACTTGGTTACTCAGATGAACGCAGAGTCAGATTGATTGGGCATCAGTTATACGAAGTCGCAAAGAGTTGGTGGAACGCAACCAAGGAAGCCTTGGAACAGCAGGACACCGTGATTACGTGTAAAATCTTTAAAGTTGAGTTTCATAAAAGATTTGTCCCAGTATCGTACCGACAAGATTAGCGTACAGAATTTTCCAATTTGACACAGGGCTAGTTGAATATCGAGGCATATGTAGCGAAATTCTCTACTCTACTACGTTTTGCTCCTCAGGTAGCTGGGAATGATAAAGCTATAGTTGATCAGTTCATCAGCGGACTAAATCCTAAAAAATATCTACATGGATGAATGTGGAACGACCCCATTATTTTGCTGACGCCTTGAACATGGTAAAGAGAGCTGAGGCAAGTTTGATACAACAACTGATATGAATCTAGCCAGCCACTATGCGTTCCAAAAACCAATCCCGATAGTCCGCTTGAAGATGTTGAATGTTGCTCTTCATCCAACCAATGAAAGCTTGGAAACAAGGCTCGAAGGATTTGGGTTGCATCACAATCAAGTAGAGGATGACCGAGGTTACACGGACGTGTACACAGACCTGTACACGGGGTCCGTGTCCCTTACATTCGAGAACGAGAAATACCGTGCCTACACGGACCCTCTTCCGGACCTCTACACGGGGTCCGTGTCACATACGATTTCGCGCAGATTTTTCCTTCTTTAGAGTTTTAATTATTTTGGCAAGTAGATTTGATATCTTTAAATATGCAATTTTCTATAGTTAGGGTTTGTTACCTATATATAAGCTAGACTACATGTAAACTTTTAACTTTTGTTCATTATTGATTTGATATCAAATTGTGAGATTTTCTCTCAAACACACTTCGGTGTTTTCAAAATCGAACTTTCAAGGGTGGATTCTTTTGTAGTTCGTCTATCGATTTTCACGAGGGTTGCCAAGGACGGGTTCTTTGGAGGTTTTCTTGAACGCGATTGTTTCTACCGTTGATTAATTGTTGCTAGACCGCGTGATCTAGAGGCGATTATCACACCTATCAATTACTTGTTTCAAAGATCGGGACAAATCAAATATCACGTGGGCGGGATCGCATCAAGTGGTATCAGAGTTTTTGGTTTTTGATTCAAGTAAGCGTATCCGTTCAATTCCTCGTAGGATTTTCATTATCGATTTTCGTGTAGCGATTTCTACGTATTTTTTGAATCTACAAAAAAAAAATCTCGATTACTGTTCATCGCCGGAAATACTGTTCATTGCTGGAATTACTATTCATCGCGTCGGAAATACTTTTCACGGAGCCGGAATTACTATTCATTGCCGCGATTATTGTTCATCGCCGGAATTACTGTTCATCGCGTCGGGATTTACTATTCATCACGTCGGAAATACTGTTCACGGAGCCGGAATTACTGTTCATAGCCACGATTACTGTTCATTGCCGGAATTACTGTTTATCGCGTCGGGATTTACTATTATAAGCGTCGGAATTACTGTTCACAGTGCCGGATTTACTGATCATTAGCTAGAATTACGGTTCACGACGCCGGATTTACTGTTCATTAGCCGGAGTACTGTTCACTCTGAGTTACTGTTCATTCGCCGAAGTTACTGTTCACGCGGATTTACTGTTCATTCGCTGGAGTTACTCTTCACGTACTGTTCAACTGAAAAAAATAAATAAATAAAAATTGGGCAATATGCTTGATAGTCAATTTTAGTCATTGTTGGTAGAATTTGGGAAAAGAATGGAGGAAGAATTTAAACATTTGCGTTAACAGTATGGGCGAGTGGATGAGAGTGGAAGGATGAGTAAAGAGGAGAGAAGCACGGCGACACCAGCGAGGAGTTCAAAACGTGGATATCAAGGTACATTGCAATTCTCACATAATTATATTTCTGATATTCGATGTTTGTGGTGTCTAGAGGTAGGACATGATTTTCATCATTGCCCGAATGAGGATGTGAAGGTAGTGGATTCCACTTCCAATCTTGCCAAACTTGTGGATGATTTGAATGTTGATACTCCAATTGCGTCTCATAAGAGTATTGAGTGTTGTGCTGTGGAGTGTGAGTTGTTAGATGATGTGCAAGTTGTTTCTTTTGCTCAACTGTCTACGAATTTAATTTGTATTGATGAATCAATTTGTTATGATTTGAGAGAAAAAGAAAATGAGATGGTCGAAAAAATGAGTGATAAAAAGAGTGAAATGGCCATCGATGAAAATAAAGAGTTGTGTGAAAAAGAGGCCAAACAAACAAAAAAAGAAGTTATATTTGTGGCCCAAAAGAGTGAGGATGAGCGATTCTTTATTTTGAATAAACCACTTCATGTATATCTGTGCAAGGTTGGTTTATTTTATTTTATTGAAATAGCCGGGTCGATCCCGAGCATTGTTAAACTCTACTTGCAGGATTGTGGAAAAGGCATGAAATGTATTGATCTTCAAAGTTATCAAGAAAGACAAGATTTGAGGACAAATCTTTTTAAAGAAAGGGAGTATGTTATGAATCTAGCCAGCCACTATGCGTTCAAAAAACCAATCCCGATAGTCCGCTTGAAGATGTTGAATGTTGCTCTTCATCCAACCAATGAAAGCTTGGAAACAAGGCTCGAAGGGTTCGGGTTGCATCAGAATCAAGTAGAGGATGACCGAGGCTACACGGACGTGTTCACGGACCTATACACGGGGTCCGTGTCCCTTACATTCGAGAACGAGAAATACCATGCCTACACGGACCCCCTTCTGGAACGTCACATACGATGTGGGGACCCGGACGCTAATCATCTTCTTAATCATCAATGGGAATAATTTAATCAATTAGAATAAACAGGGTCTAAAATTTTTATTTTTTTTTAAATGCGGAAGGTATTAGAATCATTCTATTATACAAACCAGTATAATGATACAATCCTGTACAACATCCATGTAGTTCAAAACTAAGGTTCAACTACTACAATCAAGTAATAAAACATATCTATATCCAGGTCCGGAATCACCACTCTAATCTCGATCTTTCTTCACCTCTGTGACCCTGAACCTGTCCCATCTGTTGCCATGCACACATACAAACACGACAACAGTCGGATAACTCCGGTGAGAAAGAAATCCCAGTATAAACAATGTATCAATGCAATCATATAAAACATATATAAAAGCATAAACAATCATTAAAACATATATCAATCTGACTACATGATACGAATCTGTATTTAAAGCAATAACTTGTTATCTTATCTCAACTCATTTCTAATCTAGGGATCCCGTTCTAATTTAGACTTTGGTATGCTATATCGAATGTCTACAATAGACGTCGATCTACATCTAAGCTCATCGATACGCCGTAAGTCTAGAGTCTTAGCGGTTCTGTCAAAGACTCGGCGGTTCTGTCCTAACTAGGCTGATCAGCCCTAGACTCTAATTCTTGCTCTGCTATAATTCAATAGACTAAACATATCAATCTGATAATTTGCAATATCAATGCAGTGAAATAAAGTATGTGATGTAGGGAAACTCGAGCCAAACCTCACTCGATTTGTGCAATCCCAACTCAACATTAATTTATACCTTTCGTTTTGTCGCTCTGATACAATCGAAGTCTCAAACTCAAAGTCTGTCAATGTTCAATCTGGCAATGACAATATCAATATACTGTATCAATATTCTATTCAAATCAATACATCTTTGTCTTATCAAATTCTGACGGTACAACAGTACAATCTTGCGATACCGGTAATACCGTATCAGTATATACCAATTCTAATAACTTATAATCAACCACAGTACAAATCTGACATTAATCTTAATCAATTCCATTCTGAAAATCATAACAATTTCATATGATATTTGTTTCTTAATCTGACTTCGATTCTATGATGTTTAACATGTCAAGAACATCATATATGAATCTCATTCAATTCTGACAATATCGTAATTTCAAGACATATCAAAACTTAACAAAACTTACGTCCAGTTGAAGCCTGTGTCGATAGGAAAACAGTACCGAAGTCAGATTCACAATCGGACGGACGGATAAAAAAATAAAGGCGTAAGGATTTTTCTGAAAGATTTTCAATTTCCCTTCTTCATTTTTTGATGTGAATTCTAAAGGATGACAAATATATATATCCAGTTTGAATGTAAAACAATGTGGCTTATTTTTCTTGAACTTGGGTCGGCGCTCGAGCGGTGCTAAACGAAGAAGTGTAATTCGATGAACTTGGGTCGGCGCTCGGCGCGGCATTCTCTGTCCAAGCATTTCCGGATTGCACCTTGGCGCTCGAGCGGTCACAACCTAGCGCCCGGGCGCTACCTCTTCTGCCCGCAACATATATTTGATGAACACTGGCGCTCGGGCGGTCAAAAACTACCGCTCGGGCGCCAGACTCTCTGTCCACAAGTTGTGTAATTCATATGCTTGGCCCAATTTAGTCTCGTAATGGCCCGGCTATAATCACATTAGTTCAAATTCAATAATCTTCGCTTAACATGATATGAAATCTAGGGCATTACATTTCTCCCCCTCTAAGATACGATTTCGTCCCCGAAATCCCAGGCAATCTATCATATCAACAAGGATTATATACAGATACTGTATAAATAAATTTACATTATCAAAATAACTCTGGGAATTCTTGTCTCATATCTGATTCAGTTTCCCAGGTTGCTTCTTCAGTGCCATGACGTGTCCATTGAACTTTTACAAGTGGAATAGTTTTCGTTCTGAGCTTTTTTTCTTTACGATCATTAATCTGAATCCGTTTTTCAACATAACTCAACGTCTCATCTAGTTCGGCCTCGTCTGGTTGAATAGCATGTGAAGCATCAGGAAGGTATTTCCTTAATAACGATATATGAAAAAACATCATGTGTAACGCCCCGAAAATTTTAAAGTCCACGCAAACCACGTGCATGCAATTATTAAATTCTTTGTATTTTAATTTAATGTTTTAATTGCATTAATTAATTATGTTGTGCACAATTGCATATTTAAAATATATTTTTCTACATTGTTGCATTAAAATATATTTTTAAAGGTTATTCGAGTTGCGATCGAGGAACGGAGACCGATGGCTGAAAAAAAGAAAATGTTTTTAATAAATAATTGTTTTTAATTATTTAAGTTAAGGGGGATGTTTTTTCCTATTTTTAAAATAAGGGGTTTTGAAGTGATTTTATACGCCGGGACATAAATTTTATCGGTGTTGGTTTTTCAACTAAAATACGAGCTTTTTGGCAACCCGGCTATTTAATTTACAAACTAGTTTTACCAAAATCATTTTAATAGTTTAATTAAATACTAATTAACTACTAATGGGCCTAATTATATGTTTAATGGGCCTAAGCCTAATTGGTATGCAATTAACTATATAATATGTTAAAAATCCCCACCCCAACACCCTAACTGAATCGGTCACCCTATTTTAATTCTCCAAAACTCCTCCTCAGCCACGATAGCACACGGCACACACAAAATAAAAATCAAGAGAAAAGCTTTTAAAGCTTCAAGGAAATTTCTAGCCAAGGATCTTCGTCGCCGTTCTTCTTCGTCAACGTTTATTCGTGCGTTAAATACGCAAAGGCACGCCATACATCTCCTTTTCTCATCCATCATATCATAATATTGTTTGAATATTGTATACATGAAGAACATGATTTATTTTTCTGTATTTTCGCAATATGACATGCACATGGGAGAAAACTTAAGATTTTTTATGCAAACTCATGTTTTTATCATGTGAAGGGGCTGCCATGGTCTTAGGTATGAACTAGTAGTGTTTATGCATGATTTAAGGTCCTAAAACATTCAATAGACTCACGGCAATCACCAAAGAAACAAGAACGAACGTAATTTCTTTCAAGGGGTTTGGAGTGTACGGGTTCCATGAAAAGGGGATGGGCTTGGCCTTGGCTTGGGTCAGGGCTTGGCTAGTGTCGGTGGGGGGTCAAGGGAAGAGTCCTAGCCATGCTAGGACTCGAGTCAAGGGGCTGGGGAGGAGTCCTAGCAAGCTAGGACTCCACCCGCGCACAGCAGCACATGCTGCACTCTTGGGTGCAGCAGCGCGCAGATGGTTAAGGAGCTCGGCCAGAGGGCTTGGGCTGGGCTAGGTTAGGTCCTTAGGGTCCTAGAAGGGTGCTAGAGGGGTTGGTTCATGGGCTGGTTAGCTGGATATAAGGCTGGAAGCAGAAACACGTGATGTACAGAAGTGGGTCTTATGGAAGTGGTAGGTGTTCGGCCTTAAGGTTTCATTCAAGGGATGGACCAGGGATCTTGGCTACGGTTTGGGACATGTCTTAGGGTCCTAGGATGAGTCTTTTTAAGGTGGTTCGCGGTTTGGTTGGATAGGTAAAGCGCTGGAACCAGAAAACACACTGCTGCGCAGGATTGGAGTGCATGAAAGGGGCTGTAGTTGGTTGCTGGTTCAGATTCCAGGAAGGGCCTGGTTCGGGCTCGCAGCCATGGTTAGGGACGTGAGTTAGGGTCCTAAGGGGAGTCTTGTGGTGGTGGTTCATGGGCTGGATGGTCGGATAGAGCGCTGGAACCAGAAACTCGAAAGTTGCACAGAAATTGGCCTCACATGAGGGGCAGTCACGTTTCTGATTTTTGGGGCTTAAGCGCTGGTTCTGAGTAAAAAGGGGCTTAACGATGGTGTTAATTTGTGTCTAAGGGTAACGTCTAGGGCCTGGTTGGGGTCCGGTTCGAGTCGGTTTAAGCATGAAGTTGTTAGAAGCATGTATGTGTCAAAAACGAGATTTTAAAGATTAAAATTGGAACAACGGGTCCACGGGTGTGGTTCATGGCTCCCAAGGGTAGAATAAATAATAAAAATGCTATGTTTAAAGTTTGGGATCAAAATAACGAGTTTTGGATTTATTCGGGATTTAATCGCCGCACGAAATGCTAATTAACGAGTTAATTAAAACGCCTAGTTTTATGCCTTATAAAATTATGAAAAATTAGGGTTAATCTTAAATAATTATTAGAAGTCTATGTTTTTAATTTGGGAATTTTATATTAAGGTTTGGCTTAATTCGGGATTAAAACGCATTAATACGCCACATTTAAATATTTATTTAAAAGTCCTCGTTTTAAGCTAAATAAAATTATGAGAAAATTAATGCAAGCCTAAATGATTATTTGGGACATGTTATAGTCAAGAAATCAAGAAAAAAGTCAAAAACGTAAAATGTCGAGTCCAGGGGTAAAACGGTCTTTTTACACCTAGAAATTAGTAAAGGTCATGGCAGTGCCCGGAATGCTGTTTTTATGATATTATGATTATTTTTAAATGTTTATGAAATGTTCATGATTAAATTATGATTTTTAAATGTCTATTTGATATTTATGATTGAGGGAAGACATTTAAAATACATGTTGCATGCTTGGTTTCAAAAAGAAAATGTAAATATTATTCACGATTTTTATAAAGTGATGTGAATGAAAAACTTTGAAGGAAGTGAAGTGATTGTGACTAATTCGTTAATGATGGCGACGTCGTGAGGGTTATGGTCCCAGTGGGAGCCCGACGATCGTGTTCTCATTGTTTCGAATATGAGGTTATGAGGTTTGAGGTAAGAATGGAAATGTCGTGAGGGGAGAAGGCCCCAGAGGGAGCCCATTTATGGGAAAAGGCCCCAGAGGGAGCCCCGAAGATCGTATTTCTATTCGAATCATGATAGGCCAGGGCCCGGTTGACCGGTGAGAGTGTTGCCGGTGTCCCCCGCCGCCCAGTACTGTGGTTTTATGTAGATGGATCCATCGACCCTCATGAGCATGATCAGGAAAGTCACAATTAACGATCTGAATTCAACAAAGGAAAAGGAAAAGGAAAAGGAAAAAGAAAATGATTATGATCACGTTAAAATGTTTCATGTCATGATAGGGAAAACGATCAAGATTTTTATGTGCATGTCATGAAAAGGTTTATGATAAAGTCTTATGCATCATGAAAATATTTATGAAAACGATTATGTTTAAGTTTATGTATCTTCATGGAAAATGATATTTTAAGTACAAGTATTTTTCACCGTTATATGTTGACTGTATTACGTATTACTCGTTATCAAGATTATGGTGTGTTGAGTCTTTAGACTCACTAGGTGTGATGGATGCAGGTTATCATGATAATGCTAATGGAGGTCTTGATGGTTGATCCGACTGGACTGAAGGTGCACATGACCCGAGGACCGACGCTAGTTTCCGCATATATGTTATGATTTATGTTAAAAGATTTTATGACTTTTATCATGATTATGAGTGATTTTTGAGAGGTTATAGTATGGGCTATACTTTTCAAATGTTATTTTCAGATTTAGAAAAATGTTAGTCGGTTGTTTATTTTAAAATGATGTCAGAAATATTTTATGAAATTTTATGGTTCGGCCGAATGCTATGTGAGGTTTAAAAAAAATTTCTAGTACTTTTAAAGCCATAAAAAGAGCAGGACGTTTCAGTTGGTATCAGAGCAATGATTCTGTAAAGGGTTGTGCCACCATCAGCGCCGGAAAGATCAGTCGTCAAGCCTCAAATTTGTAAGTTTACATGCTTTATATGATTTTATGATATTACCTGCATAAGTAAATGAATTATTTTTTTCACGTCACATGTTTAATAGTTTTATGATGAGTTATGATTTATTTGCTTGGAATTTTTATACGTGATACGATATGAAATGAAAAAATTATTTTATTTTAAAGCATGTTGGTTTTGTGGTGGAAATTGGACGATGTTGATTTTTGGGTTTTAGTATCGACGTTCTATTTTTGGGTTATAAGTTAATGGTGAATATTAAGATTACTTTGGGACACGTAGATTTTCTAAGAAAATATTTATGATTCAGAGTTACTAGTTAAATTAATTTTTGCGAATTACTCATAAGTAAGAATTTTTCGAGGATTTGCAATGACTTTGGGAGTAAGAAAATGTATAAATTGGGATTTTTAGGTTGGATGAAAAGTAAGATTGAATAGAGGAATTGATTTTTGGGTAAATAAGTTTAAAATTTTTGAAATTATGTGAGAATTAAGAATTCCAAGAATTTATGGGTTAATCGTAAGATTTTTGAAATTAAAGACCAATTAAGATAATTTTGAGGAAATAAGAATTTATTTTGCAAATATTTAAGGAATTTTGGGACTAGTTTAACAATAAGCGCGAATAGTAAGGGTTATATGGTAGGAATTTTGATGATTTAGACTTATAAGAATATCTGAAACATAGAGATATCATGGATATATTGTTATAAGGAATGTTAATCAAGGGTTTTTAAGGATGAATCGATATTAGGCTTGAAAATTTAAGAGTTAGCGGATGTGTTTGGGATTTTAAGATTGAAATATGAAAAGTTGATGAATATTTTGGCTATAAAATAAGGAAAGTAATATGCGAAAAGCATGAGCATCCATATTTTAATATTGGGGATCGTACGAAAAATTGAAATTCGAGGTTATAATAATAATAGCACTAAGTCATTTGGGTCTTTTTTTAAGTTGCGATTTGAAAATAAGGATTTGGAAGGAAGATTTAATTGGGATCAAGGGGACGTAAGAACATTTTAAAACTTAAGTTTGATCAGAGTAGCGCAGCGGAATCGTGAATTTTTGGGATACTAGAACTAAGTCTGAACTTTGGGTTAATAAGGATAAGCGAATTTCGAGGACGAAATTCAATTTAAGGGGAGAAGATTGTAACGCCCCGAAAATTTTAAAGTCCACGCAAACCACGTGCATGCAATTATTAAATTCTTTGTATTTTAATTTAATGTTTTAATTGCATTAATTAATTATGTTGTGCACAATTGCATATTTAAAATATATTTTTCTACATTGTTGCATTAAAATATATTTTTAAAGGTTATTCGAGTTGCGATCGAGGAACGGAGACCGATGGCTGAAAAAAAGAAAATGTTTTTAATAAATAATTGTTTTTAATTATTTAAGTTAAGGGGGATGTTTTTTCCTATTTTTAAAATAAGGGGTTTTGAAGTGATTTTATACGCCGGGACATAAATTTTATCGGTGTTGGTTTTTCAACTAAAATACGAGCTTTTTGGCAACCCGGCTATTTAATTTACAAACTAGTTTTACCAAAATCATTTTAATAGTTTAATTAAATACTAATTAACTACTAATGGGCCTAATTATATGTTTAATGGGCCTAAGCCTAATTGGTATGCAATTAACTATATAATATGTTAAAAATCCCCACCCCAACACCCTAACTGAATCGGTCACCCTATTTTAATTCTCCAAAACTCCTCCTCAGCCACGATAGCACACGGCACACACAAAATAAAAATCAAGAGAAAAGCTTTTAAAGCTTCAAGGAAATTTCTAGCCAAGGATCTTCGTCGCCGTTCTTCTTCGTCAACGTTTATTCGTGCGTTAAATACGCAAAGGCACGCCATACATCTCCTTTTCTCATCCATCATATCATAATATTGTTTGAATATTGTATACATGAAGAACATGATTTATTTTTCTGTATTTTCGCAATATGACATGCACATGGGAGAAAACTTAAGATTTTTTATGCAAACTCATGTTTTTATCATGTGAAGGGGCTGCCATGGTCTTAGGTATGAACTAGTAGTGTTTATGCATGATTTAAGGTCCTAAAACATTCAATAGACTCACGGCAATCACCAAAGAAACAAGAACGAACGTAATTTCTTTCAAGGGGTTTGGAGTGTACGGGTTCCATGAAAAGGGGATGGGCTTGGCCTTGGCTTGGGTCAGGGCTTGGCTAGTGTCGGTGGGGGGTCAAGGGAAGAGTCCTAGCCATGCTAGGACTCGAGTCAAGGGGCTGGGGAGGAGTCCTAGCAAGCTAGGACTCCACCCGCGCACAGCAGCACATGCTGCACTCTTGGGTGCAGCAGCGCGCAGATGGTTAAGGAGCTCGGCCAGAGGGCTTGGGCTGGGCTAGGTTAGGTCCTTAGGGTCCTAGAAGGGTGCTAGAGGGGTTGGTTCATGGGCTGGTTAGCTGGATATAAGGCTGGAAGCAGAAACACGTGATGTACAGAAGTGGGTCTTATGGAAGTGGTAGGTGTTCGGCCTTAAGGTTTCATTCAAGGGATGGACCAGGGATCTTGGCTACGGTTTGGGACATGTCTTAGGGTCCTAGGATGAGTCTTTTTAAGGTGGTTCGCGGTTTGGTTGGATAGGTAAAGCGCTGGAACCAGAAAACACACTGCTGCGCAGGATTGGAGTGCATGAAAGGGGCTGTAGTTGGTTGCTGGTTCAGATTCCAGGAAGGGCCTGGTTCGGGCTCGCAGCCATGGTTAGGGACGTGAGTTAGGGTCCTAAGGGGAGTCTTGTGGTGGTGGTTCATGGGCTGGATGGTCGGATAGAGCGCTGGAACCAGAAACTCGAAAGTTGCACAGAAATTGGCCTCACATGAGGGGCAGTCACGTTTCTGATTTTTGGGGCTTAAGCGCTGGTTCTGAGTAAAAAGGGGCTTAACGATGGTGTTAATTTGTGTCTAAGGGTAACGTCTAGGGCCTGGTTGGGGTCCGGTTCGAGTCGGTTTAAGCATGAAGTTGTTAGAAGCATGTATGTGTCAAAAACGAGATTTTAAAGATTAAAATTGGAACAACGGGTCCACGGGTGTGGTTCATGGCTCCCAAGGGTAGAATAAATAATAAAAATGCTATGTTTAAAGTTTGGGATCAAAATAACGAGTTTTGGATTTATTCGGGATTTAATCGCCGCACGAAATGCTAATTAACGAGTTAATTAAAACGCCTAGTTTTATGCCTTATAAAATTATGAAAAATTAGGGTTAATCTTAAATAATTATTAGAAGTCTAAGTTTTTAATTTGGGAATTTTATATTAAGGTTTGGCTTAATTCGGGATTAAAACGCATTAATACGCCACATTTAAAGATTTATTTAAAAGTCCTCGTTTTAGGCTAAATAAAATTATGAGAAAATTAATGCAAGCCTAAATGATTATTTGGGACATGTTATAGTCAAGAAATCAAGAAAAAAGTCAAAAACGTAAAATGTCGAGTCCAGGGTTAAAACGGTCTTTTTACACCTAGAAATTAGTAAAGGTCATGGCAGTGCCCGGAATGCTGTTTTTATGATATGATGATTATTTTTAAATGTTTATGAAATGTTCATGATTAAATTATGATTTTTAAATGTCTATTTGATATTTATGATTGAGGGAAGACATTTAAAATACATGTTGCATGCTTGGTTTCAAAAAGAAAATGTAAATATTATTCACGATTTTTATAAAGTGATGTGAATGAAAAACTTTGAAGGAAGTGAAGTGATTGTGACTAATTCGTTAATGATGGCGACGTCGTGAGGGTTATGGTCCCAGTGGGAGCCCGACGATCGTGTTCCCATTGTTGCGAATATGAGGTTATGAGGTTTGAGGTAAGAATGGAAATGTCGTGAGGGGAGAAGGCCCCAGAGGGAGCCCATTTATGGGAAAAGGCCCCAAAGGGAGCCCCGAAGATCGTATTTCTATTCGAATTATGATAGGCCAGGGCCCGGTTGACCTGTGAGAGTGTTGCCGGTGTCCCCCGCCGCCCAGTACTGTGGTTTTATGTAGATGGATCCATCGACCCTCATGAGCATGATCAGGAAAGTCACAATTAACGATCTGAATTCAACAAAGGAAAAGGAAAAGGAAAAAGAAAATGATTATGATCAAGTTAAAATGTTTCATGTCATGATAGGGAAAACGATCAAGATTTTTATGTGCATGTCATGAAAAGGTTTATGATAAAGTCTTATGCATCATGAAAATATTTATGAAAACGATTATGTTTAAGTTTATGTATCTTCATGGAAAAAGATATTTTAAGTACAAGTATTTTTCACCGTTATATGTTGACTGTATTACGTATTACTCGTTATCAAGATTATGGTGTGTTGAGTCTTTAGACTCACTAGGTGTGATGGATGCAGGTTATCATGATAATGCTAATGGAGGTCTTGATGGTTGATCCGACTGGACTGAAGGTGCACATGACCCGAGGACCGACGCTAGTTTCCGCATATATGTTATGATTTATGTTAAAAGATTTTATGACTTTTATCATGATTATGAGTGATTTTTGAGAGGTTATAGTATGGGCTATACTTTTCAAATGTTATTTTCAGATTTAGAAAAATGTTAGTCGGTTGTTTATTTTAAAATGATGTCAGAAATATTTTATGAAATTTTATGGTTCGGCCGAATGCTATGTGAGGTTTAAAAAAAATTTCTAGTACTTTTAAAGCCATAAAAAGAGCAGGACGTTTCAGTTGGTATCAGAGCAATGATTCTGTAAAGGGTTGTGCCACCATCAGCGCCGGAAAGATCAGTCGTCAAGCCTCAAATTTGTAAGTTTACATGCTTTATATGATTTTATGATATTACCTGCATAAGTAAATGAATTATTTTTTTCACGTCACATGTTTAATAGTTTTATGATGAGTTATGATTTATTTGCTTGGAATTTTTATACGTGATACGATATGAAATGAAAAAATTATTTTATTTTAAAGCATGTTGGTTTTGTGGTGGAAATTGGACGATGTTGATTTTTGGGTTTTAGTATCGACGTTCTATTTTTGGGTTATAAGTTAATGGTGAATATTAAGATTACTTTGGGACACGTAGATTTTCTAAGAAAATATTTATGATTCAGAGTTACTAGTTAAATTAATTTTTGCGAATTACTCATAAGTAAGAATTTTTCGAGGATTTGCAATGACTTTGGGAGTAAGAAAATGTATAAATTGGGATTTTTAGGTTGGATGAAAAGTAAGATTGAATAGAGGAATTGATTTTTGGGTAAATAAGTTTAAAATTTTTGAAATTATGTGAGAATTAAGAATTCCAAGAATTTATGGGTTAATCGTAAGATTTTTGAAATTAAAGACCAATTAAGATAATTTTGAGGAAATAAGAATTTATTTTGCAAATATTTAAGGAATTTTGGGACTAGTTTAACAATAAGCGCGAATAGTAAGGGTTATATGGTAGGAATTTTGATGATTTAGACTTATAAGAATATCTGAAACATAGAGATATCATGGATATATTGTTATAAGGAATGTTAATCAAGGGTTTTTAAGGATGAATCGATATTAGGCTTGAAAATTTAAGAGTTAGCGGATGTGTTTGGGATTTTAAGATTGAAATATGAAAAGTTGATGAATATTTTGGCTATAAAATAAGGAAAGTAATATGCGAAAAGCATGAGCATCCATATTTTAATATTGGGGATCGTACGAAAAATTGAAATTCGAGGTTATAATAATAATAGCACTAAGTCATTTGGGTCTTTTTTTAAGTTGCGATTTGAAAATAAGGATTTGGAAGGAAGATTTAATTGGGATCAAGGGGACGTAAGAACATTTTAAAACTTAAGTTTGATCAGAGTAGCGCAGCGGAATCGTGAATTTTTGGGATACTAGAACTAAGTCTGAACTTTGGGTTAATAAGGATAAGCGAATTTCGAGGACGAAATTCAATTTAAGGGGAGAAGATTGTAACGCCCCGAAAATTTTAAAGTCCACGCAAACCACGTGCATGCAATTATTAAATTCTTTGTATTTTAATTTAATGTTTTAATTGCATTAATTAATTATGTTGTGCACAATTGCATATTTAAAATATATTTTTCTACATTGTTGCATTAAAATATATTTTTAAAGGTTATTCGAGTTGCGATCGAGGAACGGAGACCGATGGCTGAAAAAAAGAAAATGTTTTTAATAAATAATTGTTTTTAATTATTTAAGTTAAGGGGGATGTTTTTTCCTATTTTTAAAATAAGGGGTTTTGAAGTGATTTTATACGCCGGGACATAAATTTTATCGGTGTTGGTTTTTCAACTAAAATACGAGCTTTTTGGCAACCCGGCTATTTAATTTACAAACTAGTTTTACCAAAATCATTTTAATAGTTTAATTAAATACTAATTAACTACTAATGGGCCTAATTATATGTTTAATGGGCCTAAGCCTAATTGGTATGCAATTAACTATATAATATGTTAAAAATCCCCACCCCAACACCCTAACTGAATCGGTCACCCTATTTTAATTCTCCAAAACTCCTCCTCAGCCACGATAGCACACGGCACACACAAAATAAAAATCAAGAGAAAAGCTTTTAAAGCTTCAAGGAAATTTCTAGCCAAGGATCTTCGTCGCCGTTCTTCTTCGTCAACGTTTATTCGTGCGTTAAATACGCAAAGGCACGCCATACATCTCCTTTTCTCATCCATCATATCATAATATTGTTTGAATATTGTATACATGAAGAACATGATTTATTTTTCTGTATTTTCGCAATATGACATGCACATGGGAGAAAACTTAAGATTTTTTATGCAAACTCATGTTTTTATCATGTGAAGGGGCTGCCATGGTCTTAGGTATGAACTAGTAGTGTTTATGCATGATTTAAGGTCCTAAAACATTCAATAGACTCACGGCAATCACCAAAGAAACAAGAACGAACGTAATTTCTTTCAAGGGGTTTGGAGTGTACGGGTTCCATGAAAAGGGGATGGGCTTGGCCTTGGCTTGGGTCAGGGCTTGGCTAGTGTCGGTGGGGGGTCAAGGGAAGAGTCCTAGCCATGCTAGGACTCGAGTCAAGGGGCTGGGGAGGAGTCCTAGCAAGCTAGGACTCCACCCGCGCACAGCAGCACATGCTGCACTCTTGGGTGCAGCAGCGCGCAGATGGTTAAGGAGCTCGGCCAGAGGGCTTGGGCTGGGCTAGGTTAGGTCCTTAGGGTCCTAGAAGGGTGCTAGAGGGGTTGGTTCATGGGCTGGTTAGCTGGATATAAGGCTGGAAGCAGAAACACGTGATGTACAGAAGTGGGTCTTATGGAAGTGGTAGGTGTTCGGCCTTAAGGTTTCATTCAAGGGATGGACCAGGGATCTTGGCTACGGTTTGGGACATGTCTTAGGGTCCTAGGATGAGTCTTTTTAAGGTGGTTCGCGGTTTGGTTGGATAGGTAAAGCGCTGGAACCAGAAAACACACTGCTGCGCAGGATTGGAGTGCATGAAAGGGGCTGTAGTTGGTTGCTGGTTCAGATTCCAGGAAGGGCCTGGTTCGGGCTCGCAGCCATGGTTAGGGACGTGAGTTAGGGTCCTAAGGGGAGTCTTGTGGTGGTGGTTCATGGGCTGGATGGTCGGATAGAGCGCTGGAACCAGAAACTCGAAAGTTGCACAGAAATTGGCCTCACATGAGGGGCAGTCACGTTTCTGATTTTTGGGGCTTAAGCGCTGGTTCTGAGTAAAAAGGGGCTTAACGATGGTGTTAATTTGTGTCTAAGGGTAACGTCTAGGGCCTGGTTGGGGTCCGGTTCGAGTCGGTTTAAGCATGAAGTTGTTAGAAGCATGTATGTGTCAAAAACGAGATTTTAAAGATTAAAATTGGAACAACGGGTCCACGGGTGTGGTTCATGGCTCCCAAGGGTAGAATAAATAATAAAAATGCTATGTTTAAAGTTTGGGATCAAAATAACGAGTTTTGGATTTATTCGGGATTTAATCGCCGCACGAAATGCTAATTAACGAGTTAATTAAAACGCCTAGTTTTATGCCTTATAAAATTATGAAAAATTAGGGTTAATCTTAAATAATTATTAGAAGTCTAAGTTTTTAATTTGGGAATTTTATATTAAGGTTTGGCTTAATTCGGGATTAAAACGCATTAATACGCCACATTTAAAGATTTATTTAAAAGTCCTCGTTTTAGGCTAAATAAAATTATGAGAAAATTAATGCAAGCCTAAATGATTATTTGGGACATGTTATAGTCAAGAAATCAAGAAAAAAGTCAAAAACGTAAAATGTCGAGTCCAGGGGTAAAACGGTCTTTTTACACCTAGAAATTAGTAAAGGTCATGGCAGTGCCCGGAATGCTGTTTTTATGATATTATGATTATTTTTAAATGTTTATGAAATGTTCATGATTAAATTATGATTTTTAAATGTCTATTTGATATTTATGATTGAGGGAAGACATTTAAAATACATGTTGGATGCTTGGTTTCAAAATGAAAATGTAAATATTATTCATGATTTTTATAAAGTGATGTGAATGAAAAACGTTGAAGGAAGTGAAGTGATTGTGACTAATTCGTTAATGATGGCGACGTCGTGAGGGTTATGGTCCCAGTGGGAGCCCGACGATCGTGTTCCCATTGTTGCGAATATGAGGTTATGAGGTTTGAGGTAAGAATGGGAATGTCGTGAGGGGAGAAGGCCCCAGAGGGAGCCCATTTATGGGAAAAGGCCACAGAGGGAGCCCCGAAGATCGTATTTCTATTCGAATCATGATAGGCCAGGGCCCGGTTGACCGGTGAGAGTGTTGCCGGTGTCCCCCGCCGCCCAGTACTGTGGTTTTATGTAGATGGATCCATCGACCCTCATGAGCATGATCAGGAAAGTCACAATTAACGATTTGAATTCAACAAAGGAAAAGGAAAAGGAAAAAGAAAATGATTATGATCAAGTTAAAATGTTTCATGTCATGATAGGGAAAACGATCAAGATTTTTATGTGCATGTCATGAAAAGGTTTATGATAAAGTCTTATGCATCATGAAAATATTTATGAAAACGATTATGTTTAAATTTATGTATCTTAATGGAAAAAGATATTTTAAGTACAAGTATTTTTCACCGTTATATATTGACTGTATTACGTATTACTCGTTATCAAGATTATGGTGTGTTGAGTCTTTAGACTCACTAGGTGTGATGGATGCAGGTTATCATGATAATGCTAATGGAGGTCTTGATGGTTGATCCGACTGGACTGAAGGTGCACATGACCCGAGGACCGACGCTAGTTTCCGCATATATGTTATGATTTATGTTAAAAGATTTTATTACTTTTATCATGATTATAAGTGATTTTTAAGAGGTTATAGTATGGGCTATACTTTTCAAATGTTATTTTCAGATTTAGAAAAATGTTAGTCGGTTGTTTATTTTAAAATGATGTCAGAAATATTTTATGAAATTTTATGGTTCGGCCGAATGCTATGTGAGGTTTAAAAAAAAAATTTCTAGTACTTTTAAAGCAATAAAAAGAGCAGGACGTTTCATCATGTATCCCGGATAATGAAGGCGGCAGGGCGAGTCGATAGGCATGATCTCCTATCTTCTCGAGAATCTCATAAGGCCCAATATATCGTGGAGACAGTTTCCCTTTCTTGCCAAATCTGACAACTCCTCTGAAAGGTGAAATCTTTAAGAATACTCGGTCTCCTACCTCAAATACCAACGGTCTACGTCGAACATTGGCATATTTGGCCTGTCTGTCTTGTGCTGCCTTCATTTTCTTTCGAATTAGCTTCACTTTTTCTGTCATATCTCTGATCATGTCAGGTCCAATCTCAGGCACTTCAGAGATATCATCCCAATAAAGAGGGGATCGACACTTCTTTCCGTACAACGCTTCAAATGGTGCCATCTCAATACTCGTCTGATAGCTGTTGTTGTACGAAAACTCACAAAGCGGCAATGCATCTTGCCAATTAGTGTTAAAATCAAGCACTACTGCTCTCATCATATCCTCCAATGTCTGGATAGTCCGCTCTGACTGTCCGTCGGTCTGTGGATGATATGCGGTACTCAGATGTAACTTTGTAACGAGAGCCTGCTGCAAACTTTGCCAGAAGTCCGAAGTAAATCGAGGATCACGGTATGATACAATTGACTTCGACACTCCATGTAATCTGACCACTTCTCTGACATAGATTTCTGTCATCTGGTCAAATCTGTACGTCATCTTGTACGGAATAAAACATGCGGATTTGGTCAATCTATCAATCACGACCCAAATCGCATCACAACCTTTGGAGGAACGCGGTAATTGTGTCACAAAATCCATGGAAATGTGATCCCATTTCCATTCAGGAATGGATAAACTTTTTAATAATCCTCCTGGTTTCTTTCTTTCTGCTTTCACCTGCTGGCAATTCAGACATTTGGAAACGAATTCGGCAATGTCAGTCTTCATTTTTTTCCACCAGAACTGTCTTTTCAAATCATTATACATCTTTCTGCCACCAGGATGAATGCTGAATCGACTGCTGTGCGCTTCTGACAATATATGTCGTCTCAAAGCTGAAACATTTGGCACAACCAGACGATTATTCACATACAATACGTTATCACGTACCTGATACTCCGATCGATGCCATGTTCTGACCAACGATACTGATTTCTGTACATTCTGATCAACTTTCTGAGCTGCCTTAATCTTCATAATCAGTTCAGGTTCTACTTGCACCGTATAGAGTTTCAACGGTCTATAATCTGTTTCAAATGCTAATCCAGACAAACAACAGTCTTCTATCAAATTTGAAACACCGATCGTCGACAAGGATAAAGAACATACCTTTCGACTTAATGCATCAGCTGCTGCATTAGATTTTCCTGGATAGTATTTGATTTCACAATCAAAGTCTTTAAGCAAATCAAGCCATCTTCGTTGCCTCATATTCAATTCAGATTGTGAAAACAGATATTTTAAACTTTTATGATCAGAATATATCTCAAACTTCTCACCGTAAAGATAGTGTCGCCATATCTTTAATGCAAAGACAATGGCTGCCAATTCAAGGTCATGAATTGGATAACAGGTCTCATGTGATTTAAGCTGTCTTGAGGCATAAGCAATAACATGCCCTCTTTGCATCAGTACACATCCCAACCCTCTGTGAGAAGCGTCACAATAAACCACAAAATCACCAGTACCGGATGGGATAGTCAACACCGGGGCACTGGTCAACCTCTTCTTCAACTCCAGAAAACTGGTCTCGCATTCTTCAGACCAAACAAATGGAGCATTCTTCTGTGTAAGCTGAGTAATTGGTTTAGCAATACGCGAAAAATCTTTAATGAAACGACGGTAATATCCCGCTAAACCCATGAAACTGCGAATTTCGGGCACGTATGTCGGTCTAGGCCAAGAAATCACGGCTTCCACTTTACTGGGATCCACTGATATCCCGTCTCCGGATATAATATGACCCAAAAATACTACCTGTCTTAACCAAAACTCACATTTCGACAGTTTAGCATATAATTTCTCAGCCCTTAAAATTCACAACACCGTTCTTAAATGCTCAGCATGCTCACTCATATTCTTTGAATAAATCAAAATATTATCGATGAAAATAATCACAAAATCATCGAGATATCTCTGGAATATATGGTTCATCAATCCCATAAACACAGCTGGAGCATTCGTCAAACCAAATGGCATTACAATAAATTCATAGTGTCCATACCTGGTTCTGAATGATGTCTTTGAGATATCAGAATCTCTGACTCTCAGTTGATGATATCCCGATCTTAAATCGATTTTGGAATATACGGAAGAACCTTGCAACTGGTCAAAAAAATCATCAATACGAGGCAAAGGATATTTATTCTTTATCGTTTCCTTGTTCAGTTGCCGATAGTCGATGCAGAGTCTCATCGAACCGTCTTTCTTTCTCACAAACAATACTGGAGCACCCCAAGGAGAAACACTCGGTCTGATGTACCCCTTGGCCAGTAAGTCTTCCAGCTGATCCTTCATTTCTTTCAATTCAATTGGTTCCATTCTGTATGGAGCTCTAGAAATCGGCACTGTACCTGGCATCAATTCAATGCTGAAGTCTATCTCTCGGACTGGAGGTAATCCCGGGATCTCATCTGGAAAGATGTCAGCAAACTCACGTACCACTGGCAAATCAGCCAATGATGGACTCGACTTCAGTAAATCTACTGAATATACAAGGAATCCCTCTGCTCCTTTTTGTAACAATCGAGTCATAGATAATACGGATACTAAAGGAATTCTCGATCTAGAACCCTTACCGTAAAATTTCCACTCTTCAGCCATATCTAGTCTGAATCTTACTATCTTGTGGAAACAATCAACTGTAGCTCTATACTTGGTCAGCATACCAATACCGATAATACAGTCAAAGTCAGACAACCCAAGTACGATGCAATCTAATTCAATCTCATGCCCGTCATACTGTAGTACACAATGTTTAACAGAATTTACTGATATCAAACCTGTCCCCAAAGGCGAAGAGACAGACACTACAGTAGCTAAAGACTCTACAGGCAATGCATGACTTAATGCAAATCGTTCAGAAATAAATGTATGTGAAGCACCGGTATCAATCAATACATAAGCAGGGTAACCACATAAAGAACAGTTACCTGCCACAACATCATCTGGTGCTTCCTGGGCCTGCTCCTCTGTCAAAGCGAATACTCTGGCCTGCTGTCTAGGAGGCTGTCTAACAGTCTGCCTACCTCCTGGCCTTTGCTGTGACTGAGCTGGCGCTGGCTGAAATGTATGAACAGCAGCTGATCGTCTCTCAGTCAGTGCTGCTGATCCCGATGACTCGGCTCCCTGAGATCTTTGAGAACCTCTCTGTGGACATACTTTAGCAAAGTGTCCCGGCTGTTTACAAATGTTGCAACTACCAGTCACTCCCTGGCATTGCTCAGTTGCATGTCTTCCTCCGCAAGTCTTACAGTAAACTCCAGTGTAACTTTGGCTCTGTCTGGAACCACCGGAGCTAGAAGAACTGCTGCCCGATTTCTTAAATTGCTTTCCTTTGCTTTCAAAAATTCCTTCTTCCCTCCACTGCTGCTGCCACCCTCAAATCTGGGAGGTGGTTGTTGTGGTCTCGGTGCTGGAGGCACAAATGAAGCCCCTTTGTGTCTCATCAGACCGGCTTCTGCTCCCTTAGCTCTGTTCAGGGCGTTAGTAAAATTATTCGGTCGCCCTGTGTTCACCAATGTAAAAATCTCTGGGTTCAAGCCATTGATGAACTGGTCAGCAGTAGCTTCCTCGCTGTCAGCCACATGTGGAGCAAATTTCAACAAGGTGGAGAACTTGGACACGTACTCTTCTATGTTCATCTGTCCCTACCTTAGATTGGCAAACTCCGCCCCCTTATCTTTTCGGTATGACACCGGAAAGAATCGTTGATAAAATTCAGTTCTAAATACATTTCAGGTGATAGTCGTACCTCTATGCTCCAAGGCCCTCTTTATCGTAATCCACCAGTTCTTTTCAACATCGTGTAGCTGGTGTCCTATCAGCCGAACTCGTCTCTCATCTGTATACTCTAATGATTCAAACAATGTTCAATATCATCAAGCCAACTCTCGCATTCCACAGCGTTCTCTGTTCCTTTCAAAGTTGGTGGGTGAAATGACTAAAATCTTTTCAGTAACGTTTCCATTGGAGTCGGTGTTACATCCATAGGAGGATTTGATGTACTACCTTGTTCTGGTACTCGTCTCAGAGGCATATCTGATAATCAAATAAATTAGTAACAAATACCACAATTTTGTTTCAATCCTCCTCTGATCATCTTACTGCTGATCTAGAATCGATGCTGATCCAGTCTCAATAAAACATATTACTATATCAAATCAGATAAAGAAGTAACATATATTAAAGCAGTAAGACATGCTAGCATTCAAAAGCAGGAGAGAAAACCTCAATCTATCCCGCTCACTAGTCTCTTCTATCTCAATCTAAAGGATCTATCGCTCTGATACCACCTGTTGTGGGTATCCGGACGCTAATCATCTTCTTAATCATCATTGGGACTAATTTAATCAATTAGAATAAACAGGGTCTAAAATTTTTATTTTTTTAAAATGCGGAAGGTAATGGAATCATTCTATTATACAAACAAGTATAATGATACAATCCTGTACAACATGCATCTAGTTCAAAACTAAGGTTCAACTACTACAATCAAGTAATAAAACCTATCTATATCCAAGTCCGGAATCACCACTCTAATCTCGATCTTTCTTCACCTCTGTGACCCTGAACATGTCCCACCTATTTCCATGCACACATACAAACACGACAACAGCCGGATAATTCCGATGAGAATGAAATCCCAGTATAAATAATGTATCAATGCAATCATATAAAACATATATAAAAACATAAACAATCATTAAAACATGTATCCAATCTGACTAGATGAATCAACACGAATCTGTATATAAGGCAATAACTTGTTATCTTATCTCAACTCATTTCTAATCTAGGGATCCCGGTCTAATTTAGACTTTTGTATGCTGTATCGAATGTCAACAATAGACGTCGATCTACATCAAAGCTCATCGATACGCCGTAAGTCTAGAGTCTTAGCGGTTCTGTCAAAGACTCGGCGGTTCTGTCCTAACTAGGCTGATCTGCCCTAGACTCGAATTCTTGCTCTGCTATAATTCAATAGACTAAATATAACAATCTGATAATTTGCAATATCAATGCAATGAAATAAAGTATGTGATGTAGGGAAACTCGAGCCAAACCTCACTAGAGTTGTGCAATCCCAACTCAACATTAATTTATACCTTTCGTTTCGTCGCTCTGATACAATCGAAGTCTCAAACTCAAAGTATGTCAATGTTCAATCTGGCAATGACAATATCAATATATTGTATCAATATTCTATTCAAATCAAGACATCTCTGTCTTATCAAATTCTGACGGTACAACAGTACAATCTTGCGATATCGGTAATACCGTATCAGTATATACCAATTCTAATAAATTATAATCAACCACCGTACAAATCTGACATCAATCTTAATCAATTCCATTCTGAAAATCATAACAATTTCATATGATATCTGTTTCTTAATCTGACTTTGATTCTATGATGTTTAACATGTCAAGAACATCATATATGAATCCCATTCAATTCTGACAATATCATAATTTCAAGACATATCAAAACTTAACAAAACTTACGTCCAGTTGAAGCCTGCGTCGATAGGAACACAGTACCGAAGTCAGATTCACAATCGGACGGACGGATAAAAAAATAAAGGCGTAAGGATTTTTCTGAAAGATTTTCAATTTCCCTTCTTCGTTTTTTGATGTGAATTCTGAAGGATGACATATATATATATCCAGTTTGAATGTAAAGCAACGTGGCTTATTTTTCTTGAACTTGGGTCGGCGCTCGAGCGGTGCTAAACTATCGCTCGGGCACGGCATTCTCTGTCCAAGCATTTCCGGATTGCACCTTGGCGCTCGGGCGGTCACAACCTAGAGCCCGGGCGCCACCTCTTCTGCCTGCAACATATATTTGATGAACACTGGCGCTCGGGCGGTCAAAAACTACCGCTCGGGCGCCAGGCTCTCTGTCCACAAGTTGTGTAATTCATATGCTTGGCCCAATTTAGTCTCGTAATGGCCCGGCTATAATCACATTAGTTTAAATTCAATAATCTTCGCTTAACATGATATGAAATCTAGGGCTTTACATACGATTTCGTGCAGATTTTTCCTTCTTTAGAGTTTTAATTATTTTGGCAAGTAGATTTGATATCTTTAAATATGTAATTTTCTATAGTTAGGGTTTGTTACCTGTATATAAGCTAGACTACCATGTAAACTTTTAACTTTTGTTCATTATTGATTTGATATCAAATTGTGAGATTTTCTCTCAAACACACTTCGGTGTTTTCAAAATCGAACTTTCAAGGGTGGATTCTTTTGTAGTTCGTCTATCGATCTTCATGAGGGTTGCCAAGAACGGGTTCTTTGGAGGTTCTCTTGAACGCGATTGTTTCTACCGTTGATTAATTGTTGCTAGATCGCGTGATCTAGAGGCGATTATCACACCTATCAATTACTTGTTTCAAATATCGGGACAAATCAAAGATCTCGTGGGCGGGATCGCATCGACAACGAGAAATGTCTTATGTTGCTCACCCCGAGAAACAACAACCCCCAACTCAATTTTTGCAATCACCGTCTAGATTTGATAGGGGCAGTAGTAGTGGGGGAAAGAAAGATTTCTTGAAAGCTCACAAGAAACAGTTTAAGAAGTTAGGGAGTGGTTCGTCGAGCTCCAGTAGTTCTAGCCAGAATTATACCAGAGTGTATTGCAGAACTTGTGGAGGAAGACATTCTACAGAGCAATGCCAAAGAGTACTTGGCAGTTGCCATATCTGCAAACAATCGGGAAATTTTACTAGAGTTTGTCCACAGAGAGGTTCCCGAAGATCTCAGGGAGCAGAACCCTCTGGACCAGTGGCACCGCCTGGTAGACAATCACCGGTTGTTCAGTTTTTCCAACCGCCGACGACTTCTCAATCACAACCAAGGCCAGGACACACCTGATGATGTAGTTACAGGTAATTGTTTACTGTATGGTTATTTTGCATATGTATTCATAGATACTAATGCATTTCATACGATTATCTGTGAATAAATTGCATTGATATATGCTTTGTGCAGTGTCCAAATTCAGTACACGTATAACTCATGCATTTATTTAATTGTTAAATTTCTTATTTAAATTTAACATGAGTCTTAGCCTTACCCGATTTATTTAAATGCATTATTTTAGATCATTCATGTTTATTGTGATGCACGTTAAAATGTTTTTCAAGTTTCATGTTTCAGGCGATCATTCGAGGCGGGATTGAGGAAAGGACCCGGCGACGATGTTGGCAATTTAAGAATGCGGTATTTTATTTTAAGTTGAGGATGGGTCGTTTTAAATGATTTATTAGTTGTTAGTAGTTTGAAGCCTAACTTATTTGTTAGTGGATTATGAGTTTAAATCTTCTAAGGATTTTTACTTGTGTAAGTTATTTTAAAATTTTAGAGATTTTATTAGCTAAGGAGAGTTATTATTTTAAATTAGTTGCTAATTAAGCATAATTTACTCGCTAATTACTAAAACACACGCACACGCACACTTTTACACACACATGTACACGATTAAACACACACACTCACTTCACATTCAGATTTTTTATTTTTTGAGAGAGAAAACCTAGGGTTCCTCAAGCTTGAGCAGCCGCCCCCTTCCCTCCTCGATTTCCAGCAACTTTTCGTGTGTTTTCTTTAAGGATTTTAGTGCCACGTTCGTCCCGGATCAAGCCTCGCTCCGTTCTCGCATCGGTATCGTCGTTTCGGTAAAGTTTATCATCAAAAGGCACGTATAATCTCTCTTTTGCAGCGTCGATCATGTCATATTATGCGTTGCGTTATTTTATGCGTAAAATTCATGTATGATGTTCATAGTTTGAGCGGATAATGGACTGGATCGATTTTGAAGGAAAAGTTTTATATCCAAATCAAGTTTTTACTGTTCTTCTTAAAACTGCGAATTTTCGGTCGTGAATCTGAGAAAACTTTCAACGTGAAAATTGTATAACTTTTTGATACCTTCGATTTGATATAAAATTAGAAATATTTGGATAAAAATTGAGTGAGTTATGACTCTTTTCGTGGGACTGCTCAAACTGCGTTTTTAGAAAATTACGTATTGATGTGTTCTCGAGATTTTATTGTTGCAGGCTTTGTTGGGAATCCATAGGTGATCGTTGCTGCGTCTAGGTATGCTTAGTATGATGATGGGTTGTTATTTAATGTGACGTTTAGTGTCGATAGGCAATCGAATACACTAGACGCCGTAGAAAGTATTTTGATGTCAAAAATTTGAGTTTACGAATTTGTGCTCGTTGGGAGTGTGTTGACGTTTGGGACATTTTATGGTGTCGAGTATGGATCATAGCATCCTAGGATGAGTCTCGAGACATTGATCACGGTATGTGTAATCGAAATTGGGGGAGTATAATTTTATGGGTCGCGGAGTCCAGTTTACTTGGCGCCCGAGCGCCATTCTTTCTGTCCGAGTGTTTTTCCCCTTAACCTCGGCGCCCGAGCGAAAGTTTGTTACCGCCCGAGCGTGGACCCTAGCGCCCGATCGGTATAGTTTCACCGCCCGCGCCACCCCTTATGTCCAAATATTTTGTTCCTGCTTCTTTTCAAGATTTAATAGTAAGTGTATATCTTTTATTGTTGGGAAATGTGCACACATCTTTTAGAGATTTTTCGGGGTTCAATGTCGTGGGTTAGTACGATGATTTAATGAGGTCAAGGTGTGAGTGATCTAGAACGTCATAAGATATTTAATTACTTCGGTGGTGAGCACGAGTACCTATGTCTAAGTTATGAAATGTAAGTACATGTGATTGCGTTAGTATGTACAACAGCGGCCCCGATCGAAGTCCAACGGATCCCTTAGCCAAGTAAGTATGTTGACGTGCAAAAAGAAAATATTTTAAGTTTTTGAGGTATGCTAAATTTCTTGTGACCAAGTTATGAATGGGTTTGGAAGTCGGTGAACGTGGCCGAGGACCTCTCAACCCTGTTAAATTATGAACGGGTTAGATCGTGGTTGGAAAGCACTAAATCATGAACGGGTTAGATCGTGGTTGGAAAGCATTAAATCATGAACGAGGACCAACCAGCCCGTTAAATCATGAACGGGGATCTCATGTATGTGGCAGTGGATACGTCCCTGTCAGCCCAGTACTGTGGTTTGTCTGATCAGGCATTTATTATGTATGGGTCACTTGCTTTGAAACATGCATCTACGCAAAGAGAATTATGAAGTATGTATGTGTAAGTATGTTCAAGTATGTTAGCATGTTTATGAAAGTTTCACGTTATGGTAAGGCACGTCTATGTATGTATGCAAGTTCAAGTTCATTTCAACGCCAAGCTTCAAGTATGTATGTCCTATTTTAAAGTTGCATGTGGTTTTATTATGTAGTACTTGTTCCTTCCAGTTTATACGTGTTGAGTCTTTAGACTCACTAGACTTGATCGATGCAGGTGAGGATGTCTATGAGGAGACAGGAGGTGGGGACCAAGGAGCAGGCTTGGACTGAGCGGGAGGCTAGACCCGAGGACCGCCCACGTTATTTTAATATTTTTATGCAAGTTTAAAATACTCTGATTTTTTGTTTTTGTGAGGAATGTTTGGAACAAGTATTTTGTTAGTAAATTTCATTGGTGATGGATGCTTTCAAAGATATTTTTAGGAGCGATAAGTTGACGACCGTATGGATATTTATATTTAAGAAAATTTTTAATTTTTCCGCAAATTTTAAGTAGCAAAAGTACGGTTCAGTACAGTTTGTATCAGAGCGGTGTTCTTGTAAAGGGTTACGCCTACTGCCAGTCGCAAGAAGCTCACGAAATCACACCTCAAGTCTGTAAGTTTTAAAGTTTCAAATTTATGTTATGTAGTAAGCATTAAGTTCTGATTTCAGCATGTGCATATTTTCAAGTTGTAGTACGTGCATCTTATGTCATTTATATCATGTTCATGCATATGGGGTTTACGTGTTGGGTAAATTGTTGGAACAGAATGCCTCCTAGACGTGTGGTTGACCGTGAAACAAGGGAAGAGGACAGAGAGGCCCGTAATGAGGAGAGGGCCAATCCTCCACCTCCAGACATGCAAGCACATATGCTTGCAGTATGATGCAGTTCTTCGCGCAATTTGCGGGGAACCAGGCTACATAAGCGGGTGTAGGGGCGAGGCCCCAACCGGAAGCACTATATGAGAGGTTTAGGGGGATGAGTCCAAAGGAGTTCTCGAGTACCACTGACCCGATGATAGCTGAAGGATGGATCAAATCCATTGAGGTAATATTTGACTTTATGGAACTGACTGATGCAGACAGGGTTAGATGTGCCACCTTCTTGTTGACTGGGGACGCTAGACTATGGTGGGAAATCGCATCAGTGGCAGTGAACTTGCAGACTTTGTCCTGGACTGGATTCAAGGAAGTGTTCTTCGCCAAGTACTTCACTGAGGAAGTACGCTTCCGCCTGACCAAGGAATTTATGACACTGAGGTCGGGGGACCGCAGCGTGGCATACTTTTTCAGAAAGTTTGAGAGGGGGTGTTACTTCGTACCCCTCATTTCGAATGATGCCCAGGCTAAGCTGAGACATTTCATGGATGGATTGCGGCCAATCTTGTGCCGTGATGTGAGGGTAGCTGGCCCAACTTCTTATGCAGTCGCCGTATCTAGGGCTTTGGCGGTAGAACAAGACCAGCGGGACATTGAGGCAGACAGGCAGGGCAAGAGGCCCTATCAGGATCCACCGCAACAGCAACAGCATCAGAGGCCTCAGTTCAAGAAACCTTACCAGGGGCAACCGGGAAAGAAACCCTATCAGGGACCGCCGAAAGGCAAGGGTCCTATCCAGCAGCAGGGGGCGCCTCATAGGCCCGGTAATTTCACAGTGTGTCAGAAATGCAATCGCCAGCATCCCGATCAGTGCCTATGGGGATCCAGGAAATGTTTTAAATGTGGAGCTACGGACCACATGTTGAAAGAGTGCCCACACTGGAAGCAGCCAACCCAAGGGAGAGTATTCGCCATGCATGCCCAAGAGGCGAATCCAGACACTACCCTTTTGACTGGTAATTTATTTAATTCAGTACAGTATTGATTTCTTTGCCTTGCATGTCTAATTTTAATTGGGAATACTAGTGTTTTAGTTGGAATTGTGGGTGTCTTTTGTTGCATGAGTTTTATGGTAGAATTTTTGGGGATATAAGTTAGTTTGTTGTGCTAACGCATCTCAGGGAATATTTTCATTAAGAGACTAGCCACAACGGCACTGATAGATTCAGGAGCCACTCACTCCTTTATCTCAGAGACTTTCGCTAATCATCTGGACATCAAGTCCATTGGCCTAGATATAAATTTTTCGGTGACAGTCTCATCCGGGGAAGAACTGTTTGCGACTAGCGTGATCAGAGACATTGATCTGGAATTGCAGGGCCATCTAGTATATGCGATTTGATTCTACTGCCGATGCCAGAGTTCGACATTATTTTAGGAATGGACTGGTTGACGAGGAACAGAGTCCTGATTGACTTCCAGAAAAGATCAGTATTGGTTAGACCGTGGGGCATGGAACAGTTTCTATTTGAGCCAGAGAGATGGAGAAGCTTCCCTCGCATGATTTCGTGCATGCAGGTGAGGAGGATGATTTCCAAGGGGTGTCAGGCCTTCTTGGCCAGTATTATTTCAACGCCTGGTGTGCCCACTCCATCTTTATCCGACGTGCCAGTAGTCAGTGAATTCCCGGACGTCTTCCTAGACGATGTTTCAGGTCTTCCACCAGAGAGAGGGGTGGAGTTTGCTATTGATTTCATGCCAGGCACAGTGCCAATCTCTAAAGCACCGTATCGATTAGCTCTAGATGAAATGTTACTCAAACAACAGATTCAGGAGCTTCTCGACAAGAAATTTATCCGCCCTAGTTTCTCACCGTGGAGCGCACCTGTGCTCTTTGTAAAGAAGAAGTACGGGAGTATGAGGTTGTGCATCGATTACCGTGAGTTGAACAAGGTAACGATCAATCACAAGTACCCACTTCCTAGGATCAAAGACTTGTTTGATCAGTTACAGGGAGCTATAGTGTTCTCTAAGATAGATCTTTGATCAGGATATCACCAGCTGAAGGTGAAATATGCAGATGTGCACAAAACAGCCTTCAGGACCAGATATGGGCATTACGAGTTCTTAGTAATGCCATTCGGATTGACGAACGCCCCAACTATTTTCATGGACCTCATGAACCGAGTATTCCAGCCTTACTTAGGCCAATTCGTCATAGTTTTCATTGACGATATTCTCATATACTCGAAAAGCTATGAGGAGCATAGCCAGCATTTGAGGACAGTGTTGCAGGTTTTGGATAGTCGCAAGTTATTTGCGAAGTTCAGTAAGTGCAAGTTTTGGTTGCAGAAAGTAGCGTTTTTGGGTCATATAGTGTCTAGCAGTGGTATTGAAGTGGATCCAGCAAAGGTAGCAGCCGTTAAGGAATGGGTTGAGCCAAAGAATGCATCGGAGATCCGCAGTTTTTTGGGTCTAGCCGGTTACTACCGTAAGTTCATTCAGGGATTTTCATCCATAGCAGTGCCACTCACTTCACTCACCAAGAAAAATGCTAAATTTGTGTGGAGTGAAGAATGCCAGAAGAGCTTCGACACTTTGAAGCAAGCTTTTATTTCAACGCCAGTGCTAGCCATGCCATCTGGGAAAGGAGATTTTGTGTTGTATACCGATGCATCTAAGCTCGGGTTAGGCGCAATATTTATGTAGCAGGGTTGGGTTATAGCTTATGCTTCCAGGCAGTTGAAAGTGCATGAAAAGAACTATCTGACGCATGATCTTGAGTTAGCTGCAATCGTGATAGGATCGGTTAACTCAGCGTGAAAGTGTTTAGAAGGGGGGGGGGGGGGGTTGAATAAACACTTTCTAGATTAAAACTTCTTCGAAAGGTTGGGTACAGTTTTGTTACAAACTGACTCAAGTATCTCGTCGGTCGATAACAATCAGTTAAACTGAATAAAACTGTTGCGGAAAACTAACTGACTGAAAGATAGAATGAATAACTGAAAGTAAATAACACAGGAAATGTTTCTGGATGTTCGGAGACTTGAATAACTCCTACGTCACCCCTTCTATCACAAAGATAGGATATTCACTAAAAGACTTTGATCAAATACAATAACGTGTACTGACCCACTTCAGTTTGGACTTATCTATTGCCAAAACTGAAACTCTTAGTTAACAACTCTTTTACAGATCACAACTGATCTTAGCACAACTTGTACAATTTATCAAAGATTACAAAGTGCTTTTTCTAGCTCAAAACGTAGCCTGAATGCTACTGATAAAACTGATAAGCTTGAGCTTTGATTTGACGAAGTTGAGAGAATATTTTCGCAGAGTAACAGCAAGTAAAGTGAGTAGTTCAGAATTGGTAGTTCTTCAGCTGCTCTCTTCGACTATTTATAGGCTTCTGTCAACGGTAACATTTATTTGAATAACAGCCGTTGTTTGCCACGTCAATATTCCCTGATAGATCGTACACTGCAACTTCTGAAATGCGGCGATCCACTACCAGTTCGCAGAAGACTGTACTATTTGTCGGTTGTCGTTTTCACTTTATGACGTGTACAGCTGAAAGATCAGCTGATAACAAATCAGTTGGCGAGAATGAACTGGTCGAGAATATCTGCTGAAATATCAGTTAAGCTAGGTTCAGTTAAGTCGATCAGTTGGTAGCTTTTAGTTGCTGAATTCAGTTGAGTCTTTTGTCAAACGCCGGAATTAAGTTTCCAACAATTTCCCCCTTTATGGTGTTTTGACAAAACTTGGAATAAATAACTGAATTCTGCATAGTAGATAAAATAAGATCAACAACTGAAATAATAGAAGTCTGATACAATCAATACTGCTGTACTACTAAGAATTCTTCTGCTCTTCCCCCTTTTTGTCAAACTGCTCCATCTTGTCAGATAGCTTGCGAACGTGAGAAGAAAGAACCGTGACAGAGCATGACATATTTTCAATAGCAGTAGACAGTGTGACTTGCAGTAGATCAAATTTCCGAGACATAAGCGATTCCACATTGTTGACGCGTTGATTAATGAGTTCTTGAGTGGCAGTCAGACCGGAGAAGATACCTCTATTTTTCTGAATGTCACTGACTGCAAAAGAAAGAGCGGTAACAGCAGATTCGATTGCCTTCAGTCTTTTGATGGATTCCCGAGTATCGTCTAACTTCACACTGTGCGAAAGTTGCGTATTTTGAATTTTGGAAATGGCCGAAATTATTTGATTCATGCTGTCCTGCATATGTTGGACTTCCTCAAAAATGAGATCAAAATCTGCTGAAGATGGAGGGTTGGATTGATGAGAAGTGCTTGGTTCACTTGTTGTTTGCTGAGTAATGACCAAGGCTTGGTCAGTTATCTTGGTATCAGCAATTGGCTGAACTGAAGTATCAGTTCCAGTTATTGTCCCTTGAACCGGAGTCTCATCAGCAGTCTTTTCTTCTTGATCTAAAGATGGTGAGGGAGGATGTTGTACAGTTGATGGTGACACAACCTGAACTGATGCCTCTAGTGAATGATCAATTGATTCAACTGGCATATCAATTTGTAAGCCCTGATCAGCAGATTGGTCTGGTGGAACAATCTCGACTGAAGAAATAGTGACCTGTAGATTGGTTTGATCAGCAGAGCGATCAACTGGATCATTAACTGGTGCACTAAAGTGGGACTCCTCTACCACTGCTTGAATCACTTCATCAATATGAGCAAGAGATAGCTCCGCTTCAGTATATAGTAGTTGTTCAACAGGTGGTGAAGGAAGCTTATCAGAAACTGGTTCTCCAGTTGGAATCAGAACTAAGGCGGATGATGGTGCTGTTTTGTCAGAGAATGCTGTTTCAACTTGTTCCTCATTGTCATCATCTGAATATCCTTGGTAGACCACGAGTTCTTGATCCGATTCCCAAAATTTGATTCGAGATAGTATCCCCATCAGATCAGTGTCAAGCTGAGTGATTACAGCTTGATCAGCATATGCAGTAGGGGCAGTTGGCAAGTAGTTGTTCTTAAGTTTAGCAACAATTTGAGCCAACTTCTTTGCTCTCAGCTGATCAAAGAAATAGCTTTTTCTCTCCAAGGCTTGAGCAATAGTTGCAGCTTTGACCGTGCGGAGAACGAGGGCCTCCAACTGGATGAATTTTCTCAGTTCGGACTTCTCCTTCAGTTGCTTGGCAAAAACTTCAGTACGATAGGCTACCCAGGCGTCATAGGACTTAGTTTTTGCAGCAGCAAAACTGTTCACTTTTGCCCATACGAGATCAATATGAGTCTGAATTGGGTTTGAGGGTCTGGGTTCCACAATCAATTTCTCTTTTCCTTTATCACCACTTAAGATATAAGGGATTTCCAGTCCTGTTCGAGTTGATTCCACCGGTTCTATAAACTTTATCCCTTTAGGTCTTGCAGGTGCCACACCAATTGGTCGAGATATTTGAGTAACAGGAGCTTGCGTCCTAACCGATTTTTTTATGGTACTTGCTGAATCATCTTGTGGAATAATCTGCAGAGGAACTGCTTCTATAGGTTGCTGATCAGTGAAGGAAGTCATTTTGTCAGTCGGACTGGTTACCTCAGAAGTTGTTTTAACCCTTTGAGTTCTTGGCTTTTTCACAATGTGAGGAGATGGAGTCTTTTCTGATTCTGATGAACTCAAAACCAACTTTCTTTTGGCAATCTGCAGTTGAGCTAACGTTTTGGTTTTCTTGACTGATTTGGGAGCGGCTAACTGAGTCCCAATTTCCTGTTTGATTTTCACAAACTGAGTAGTGGTCAAGTCCATTTTGGATTTGATTGGCATTGTGTTCTTTGCATTGAACACCTTAAATTTCGATGTTCTCTCAGAGTCCTCAGCCACTAAGCCTTTAGCTTTCAGTAAATAACTGATTTGAACTGCAAAGCCCTTGGATTGTTTAGAAGACAGAAACATATTCTTCAGAACATTAAAAATGAGACGCTTCCAGTTAAATTTTTGTCTAGCCATAATAACGGTAATGGCCTGAAATTTCTCTAAAGTTAGAGCAGCGAATGATCCTGCTTTTGCCAAAATTCCTTTTGCAATAACATCAGCTAGCAATTGAACTTCATGTTTCAGTTCTTTCTTAGGATCTGAAACCTTAATCTTTCGTCCATCAATAGAAAGAGAGACTTGCATCTCTTCAATATCAGACGCCTTGACATCTGAGAGTTGTGCCATACCTTCAGAAGGTAAATGAAAGAAATCACCAAGAAAATCTTCAGAAATGATCAGCAACTGATCATTGATAGTAGACCTGATATTTCCCTCAGAATCAATCACGCCAGAAGAGTAGAAATCCTGAAGTTCTTTGGGATAGATATCCTGAGAAGATTGTCCCAAAAATGTTCTTAAACCAGCAGCTTCAAGCTTCTGAAATACTTTCTGAACTTCAGCATCGCCGAAGGATAATATAGATCCAAAGTTGATGGTCATAGAATTTAGCATGAAAGCGGGAATTTGGGTTGCCATTGATAACTGATAAATTGCCTGAAAGAAAATTCGAGGAATGAGGTAGTTCTTGCCCTAAGGAGAATTTGACGTAGTCGAAAAGTAAGACTGAAAAGAGGCGGGTAATAGTACATATGTACGTGACCATTCAAACTCTGGACACGTGTCAGTCCCAAGAATTTTGAAAGAAACAAAGTAGTACGTGTGCTACAATCGTGTGTACGAATTGAGTGGTGAAGATAACTCCACGTAAAGAAAATCAAGAGTCATGATCAGTTTAGCAGATGGTCACGTCATTTGATTTGGAATAAAATTGGGTTAATTAGTTAACTTATATGAGAAGATTAGTGAAAAAGTCGACTGATAGGTCAGTTGATAAGACTGAGTTCTTTCAGTCGAGAATTTACTAACGACTGTCTTCTCAGTTAACCTCTTGAACCATTATTCCCCCTTAATCTATTAAAGCAAAATGACGGCAATAGACAGAGAATATTAATGATGAGTATGGTGCTGGGTATAGCAAACGTCACAGAGAGATGTCCTTTCGTATCCCTCCTTTGTTTTGCCCTATAAATAAGAGTGAAGGGGTTAGCCAAAATTCATTTCAGCAAGTAATTCTACACAGATAAAGATAATGGCAGACGCTGGAAGCTCAAGTGACGCTCAGTTTACTCTGCAAGCTAGGAAGCAGTTCATAGAAGATGAAGTCTTCTACACTAGCCTTCGTTACTGGGAAGAGATGCAGGAGCTGGAGTTCCTGTATTACTCTGGACGGGTCTCCTCTTTCAGGCGGAAGGCCCAACTACAAGAGGTGCGGGAGCTCCTAGAGGTTCCTGCGGGGGTGGACCTTTTTAAAGAAGGTTATCTCTACAAGCTCTTTCTTCTGAAGGAGCTGGAGATCCTCCGCCGCATCGCTGCCTCCCATGATTTCTGCAAAACTTCTTCCTCAGCACTAGCTGCATGGATGAGTTTGTGGATAGATTCTGTGGAGGAAAATATTGTGACAATGTAACCGGCTCCTCTCCTGATTAATGAAAATATTTATTATGTTTTATCGTCGTTGTTCTTTTATCTCTGCCTGCAATGATTTGTTAGAAACATAACCATAAGAACAATACAAACACTTGCTGACATCAGTTATGAGTTCATAAGAATAAGCAACTCACTTAAATATTCGGTAAAACAACAATAAAGCTTAATCAACAAATTACGAACAATGATCATTAATTAAGATAAATCAATTAATCCAAGTATATTGCGGAAGTGAGAAAACTTAGTCTCAGCCAGTGGCTTGGTGAAGATATCAGCTGCTTGTTGTTCAGTTGAGACGTATTCCAGTCTGATTTCCTTCTTGAGAGCATGATCTCTGATGAAGTGATGTCTGACATCTATGTGTTTGGTTCGAGAGTGAAGAACTGGATTGTAGGTTATAGCAATTGTGCTTGTGTTGTCACAAAATATAGGTGATTCTTTAGCATCAACTCCATAATCTCTCAGTTGTTGCTGAATCCAGAGCAGTTGGGCACAACAGCTTCCAGCAGCAAGATATTCTGCTTCAGTTGTGGAAGTTGCTATGGATGTTTGCTTTTTGCTGAACCAAGAAATCAGTCGGTCTCCTAGAAACTGACATGATCCACTTGTACTTTTTCGATCAAGTTTACATCCTGCATAGTCTGCATCTGAATAACCAACTAAATTGAAAGATGAGTCTTTAGAATACCATAACCCAACATTTTGTGTGCCTTTAAGATATTTCAAGATACGTTTGGCAGCAGCAAAATGGGATTGCTTAGGATTTGCCTGAAATCTAGCACACATACAGACAGCAAACACAATATCAGGACGACTAGCAGTTAGATACAATAATGAACCTATTAAACCTCTGTAAAGCGTCGTCTCAACTGATATTCCCCCTTGATCAGTGTCTAGTTTAACTGATGAGCTCATGGGAGTGCTTGCAGCTGAACACGATTCCATGCCAAATTTCTTTAGTAATTCCTTTGTATATTTTGTTTGACTGATGAAGGTGCCTGAATCCAATTGTTTCACTTGTAATCCAAGAAAGAATGTCAGTTCACCCATCATGCTCATTTCGAATTTTTCCTGCATCAACTTAGCAAATTTCTCACATAATTTGGGGTTAGTTGACCCAAATATGATATCATCAACATAAATTTGAACAAGTAAGACATGATCATTCTTAGAAAATTTGAACAACGTCTTATCAACTGATCCTACAGAAAAATCATGATCAGTTAGAAATTTTGAAAGAGTTTCGTACCAAGCTCTTGGAGCTTGTTTAAGACCATATAAGGCTTTGTTCAAATGATAGACATGATCAGGAAGGTGATAATTAACAAAACCTGGAGGTTGTTCAACAAAGACTTCTTCCTGCAACTGTCCATTAAGAAATGCGCTTTTAACATCCATCTGGTACACTTTGAAATTTTTGAATGATGCATAGGCCAGGAATATTCTTATTGCTTCCAGTCTTGCAACTGGTGCATATGTCTCATCATAATCAATTCCTTCTTCCTGCCTGTATCCTTGTGCAACTAGCCTTGCTTTGTTGCGCACAACTGAACCATCCTCGTTCAGTTTGTTCCTGTATACCCATTTTGTACCTATAACAGTTTTGGAAATTGGTCTTGGAACTAAGTTCCAGACATTATTATGGATAAACTGATTTAGCTCTTCTTGCATAGCATTTATCCAGTTAGGATCAGCAAGAGCTTCATCAGTTTTCTTTGGTTCCAGTTGAGATACAAAAGCTGAATGAATGAATAAGTTAAGCATTTGATTTCTCGTTCTTACCGGATCAGATGGATTACCTATCACCAATTCTGGAGGATGTGATTTCTTCCATCTGAGTTCAGCATTTGTTGATTCCAAATTGGTAAATGTTTCAGTAGGTAACTGATTGGTTTCAGTTTCAGTTGGAGCTGTTTCAGTTGGCAACTGAATCTCGTTTGTTTGTTCTACTAACTGATTAGCTTCCAATTCAACAGCCTGATCTAATATCTCAGGTTCATGTGTTTGGAGATTGCTTTGATTAATATGAATATCTTCTTCATCATCATCCTCCAAACTGAGATCTGTAAATCTGTCAGCTAGCTCAACTGTATCAGTTGGCTTATCAGTTAGTACAGTTTCATCAAAAACAACATGAATAGATTCGTCAACATTTAAAGTGTTTTTGTTGAAGACTCTGTACGCTTTACTTACTGATGAATAACCAAGAAATATTCCTTCTGCAGATTTAGCATCAAAAGCTTTTAAATGAGTTTTACCATTGTCGAGTATAAAACATCTGCAGCCGAATATTTTAAAGTAAGAAACCACACTTTTTCTTCCATGCCAGATCTCATACGGTGTTTTCAAATGATTCTTATTAATCATTGATCTGTTTTGAGTGTAACACGCAGTGTTCACTGCTTCTGCCCAAAACCTTTGAGAGATACTAGAATCAGCAAGCATTGTTCTAGCAGCTTCCTTAAGTGTTCGATTTCTCCTTTCAGCTACACCATTTTGCTGAGGAGTTCTTGCTGCTGAGAGCTCATGTTTGATTCCAGTATTCTCTAAATAGTTTGAAAGAATTTTATTGATAAATTCAGTTCCTCGATCGGATCTGATTCTGTCAATTCCAACTGATTTTTCATTTGATAATCTTTTGAAAAGCTTGATCAGTTGAGCAGCAGTTTGGTCTTTGGTCTTGAGAAAAATGACCCAAGTGAATCTAGAAAAATCATCTACAACCACCAAGGTGTATTTCATTCCCCCTAAGCTCATCACCGGTATTGGACCAAAGAGATCCATATGTAATAGTTCTAAGCATCGGGAGGAAGATTTACAACCCTTGTTCTTAAAAGAAGATTTTATTTGTTTGCCAAACTGACATGCTGAGCAAATTTTGTCTTTTGTAAAATCCATTTTGGGCAGCCCAGTCACAAGATCATGTTTACTCAAATATGCAATAGATTTGAAATTCAAGTGGTTTAACCTCTTATGCCATAACCAGTTTTTTGAAGATTTTGAGGCAATAAGACATACTGGTGCATAAGGTTGATCATTCCAGCTGACTTTGTATGTGTTTCCACATCTTTTGCCAGTTAGAATGACCTCATCAGTTGAGTTTTTGATTGAGCAAATAAGTTTGTCAAATTGAACTGAAAATCCATTATCGCATAACTGACTGATGCTTATCAGATTATACTTGAGATTTTCAACTAATAAAACATCATTAATGATAAAATTACCATGGATAAGCTTACCCTTACCCACAGTTGTACCTTTCGAGTTGTCTCCAAAACTAATCTTTGGACCATCGTATTTGATCAGTTTGGATAGCAGTTTTGAATCACCTGTCATGTGTCTTGAGCATCCACTGTCCAGATACCAAACTGAATCTTCAGTTGTACCTGTTACCTGCATTCACATTCAAAATAAGATTGTGGTACCCTTTGTTTATTTGGGTCCAAAGTTGATTAGTCCTTTAGGAATCCAAACTTGGATCAGTCTGACTGACCGTCCAGTTGCTGTATTCCATATGGTCTTTCTCGTTTTGTGTGTGCTTTGTGTGTGATGCATAGGTGAATCAATATGTGATTTTGCCTTTCCCAACTGATTGTTCGGCCGATATCGTTTCTGAACAGGCTTACAGTTATAGTAGTTGGAGTATTCATTTGAAAATCGTTTTGAAATTCTTTTCGATGTTTGACCACGAGAGTCAGTTGAAATTTTTGGACTATATCCAATACCATATCTATTTGCCTTGTTCTTGTTCTCAAAGGGCGGTTCAATCAGTTTACTTGGTTCAAGCTGTTCTTGTTCCACGACTGATTTGACAAAGCGAATGAATTTTCCTTTGTCCATATTCAGTTGTGGCTGAGTATCATTGGAAGACATCTCACTTTGACTACTGAACCCTAGTCCAGTCTTGTCAGCAACTGATTTTTGCGAATTCTGAATATCAGTTAGAGCTGCTGAAGATTTATTCCAAGCCTGAATGAGCTCGTTGTGCTTTGCATTTTCAAGCATCAATTTTTGAATCAACAATTGATTCCTGCTCTTTTCAGCATTGAGCTCAGCAATTTCCCTTTTTAGACTCAACATATCAACTGACTGATCAGTTTTAGTATTGTTGTCCAAGGGATCATCTTGCTTTGCTCTGGATTTATCAAATGATAGAGCAAGCTTTTGATACTCGCTGACCATGTCATGAAGAGTCGAAATAAGCTCTTCTCTAGTGAAATCAGTTGAGCTAAAGTCGAATACCTGCTGATTGTCTGATTGATCTTCTGTCTCATCAGCCATCAGACACTTGACTTCTTCCTCTTCTTCACTAGAACTGTATGAAGTTTCAGCTTCTGACTCATCACTGTCAGTCTCTGCCCATTTGGCTTTGCTTTCTTCAGCTACTAGCACTTCATGCTTCTTTTTATAGGTTTTCCTTTCATCCTTAGGTCTCCTTTTGTGCTCATATGATTTCTTTTTCCGTTCAGTTGAGACTTGACTGTCCTTCTTTGGTTTTGGGCAGTCAGCAATGAAATGTCCTGGCTTTCCACAGTTATAGCAAGCGTTTGAATCTTCTCTGGAGTTATTTCTTTGGTAGCTCTTCTGAAAATTTCCCTGATTCTTCCTCATGAATCTACCAAACTTTCTGATAAACAATGACATAGCATCATTGCTCAATTGATCTGCAGCTTTTTCAACTGAACCAGTTGGTTCTGTTCTTATAGCAGTTAGAGCAGTAGTTGATGAAGGTGTTGATGGTTCTGCTTCTCCTCGAGTTTGTAACTCAAACTCATAAGCTTTCAGATCAGCAAACAAATCATGAATTTCAACTTTGTTCAAGTCTTTTGATTCCCTCATGGCCATTGTCTTGACATCCCATTCCCTGGGAAGTCCTCTGATAATCTTGAGAGCCACTTCTTTATTTGTATACACTTTTCCAAGTGCATTCAGTTCATTTATGATTCCACTGGTTCTTTCATCATATTCAAGCATTGATTCTCCAGCTTTCATTTTGATGTTGTCAAACTTCTGTACAGCAACAGAAAGTTTGTTTTCCTTTGTTTGCTCATTTCCCTCGCATAACTGAATCAGCTTTTCCCATATCTCTTTTCCTGTCTTGCACATCTTGATCTTACTGAACGTTATCTTGTCCAGTGTTTTATACAGTATGTCCTTGGCTACATTGTCAAGGTTTGCTTTTCTTTTATCTTCAGCAGTCCACTCATCTCTGGGTTTTTCAATTCTATGAGGTGCCCCTTCGGTGATGGCAACTGCTGTGTTTGCTTTCAAAATTTTCATTGGCCCGTCAGTTATGACGTACCACATATCATCATCTTGTGCAGCTAAATGAGCCTGCATTCTGATTTTCCAGTCATCAAAGTCTTCCCTGGAAAACATAGGAATTTTGTTGAAAGAAGACATACTGAATCAGTTGAGAGAATATGTTCTACGACAAGATAAACTTTGCTCTGATACCACTTGATAGGATCGGTTAACTCAGCGTGAAAGTGTTTAGAAGGGGGGGGGGGGGGTTGAATAAACACTTTCTAGATTAAAACTTCTTCGAAAGGTTGGGTACAGTTTTGTTACAAACTGACTCAAGTATCTCGTCGGTCGATAACAATCAGTTAAACTGAATAAAACAGTTGCGGAAAACTAACTGACTGAAAGATAGAATGAATAACTGAAAGTAAATAACACAGGAAATGTTTCTGGATGTTCGGAGACTTGAATAACTCCTACGTCACCCCTTCTATCACAAAGATAGGATATTCACTAAAAGACTTTGATCAAATACAATAACGTGTACTGACCCACTTCAGTTTGGACTTATCTATTGCCAAAACTGAAACTCTTAGTTAACAACTCTTTTACAGATCACAACTGATCTTAGCACAACTTGTACAATTTATCAAAGATTACAAAGTGCTTTTTCTAGCTCAAAACGTAGCCTGAATGCTACTGATAAAACTGATAAGCTTGAGCTTTGATTTGACGAAGTTGAGAGAATATTTTCGCAGAGTAACAGCAAGTAAAGTGAGTAGTTCAGAATTGGTAGTTCTTCAGCTGCTCTCTTCGACTATTTATAGGCTTCTGTCAACGGTAACATTTATTTGAATAACAGCCGTTGTTTGCCACGTCAATATTCCCTGATAGATCGTACACTGCAACTTCTGAAATGCGGCGATCCACTACCAGTTCGCAGAAGACTGTACTATTTGTCGGTTGTCGTTTTCACTTTATGACGTGTACAGCTGAAAGATCAGCTGATAACAATCAGTTGGCGAGAATGAACTGGTCGAGAATATCTGCTGAAATATCAGTTAAGCTAGGTTCAGTTAAGTCGATCAGTTGGTAGCTTTTAGTTGCTGAATTCAGTTGAGTCTTTTGTCAAACGCCGGAATTAAGTTTCCAACAAGTCGCCTTTGCGTTGAAGATTTGGGACACTACTTGTATGGCGAGAGGTGTCAGATTTTCACTGACCACAAAAGTCTGAAATATTTCTTCACGCAGAAGGAGCTGAACATGAGGCAGAGACGGTGGTTGGAACTGGTGAAAGACTACGATTGCGAGATTAGCTACCATCCGGGAAAAGCTAATGTTATGGCAGATGCCTTGAGCAGAAAGGTTGCAGTCACAGCTCAGTTAACAGTGCAGAGACCTCTTCAGTCTGAGATTCAGGGGTTTGGTTTGGAAGTTTACCGTAAGGGCAGAGCACCAAGGCTGTCTAATGTGACAGTCCAGTCTTCTCTGCTAGACCGTATCCGGACAGGTCAGCCTTCAGATGAACAGTTACAGAAATGGAGGCTGAAGGATGAAGCCAAAGGCAATGTACTCTACACAGTGTTAGATGGTATTGTGAGGTACAGAGATAGAATGTGGGTGTCTAGTGTTGATTCGATCAGAGAGGATATTCTGACAGAGGCACACTCATCTCCGTATTCTATTCACCCAGGCGGTACCAAGATGTATAAGTACCTACAGATTTTGTATTGGTGGCCAGGGATGAAGAGAGACATCCGCAGGTTTGTGTCCGAATGCCTCACTTGTCAGCAGGTGAAAGCAGAGCATCAGAGGCCAGCAGGATTGCTTCAGCCACTCCCCATCCCAGAGTGGAAATGGGAGAACATCACGATGGACTTCTTCGTTGGATTGCCTAGATTAGTCAGAGGCTTTAATGCCATTTGGGTTATTGTGGATCGACTCACGAAGTCAGTACACTTTTTATCAGTGAAGACGACTTTCTCCATGTCGCAGTACGCGGAGCTTTATATCAGGGAGATAGTCCGTTTACATGGGTTCCCAGTTTCGATTGTGTCCGACAGGGACCTGAGGTTTACGTCGTCCTTCTGGAGGAGCTTACATGCAGCCATGGGGATGAAGTTGCTTTTCAATACAGCTTTTCACCCGCAGACAGATGGCCAGTCTGAGCGAGTGATTCAGATTTTGGAAGATTTATTGCGGGCCTTTATGATCGATTTCCAGGGAACTTGGGAATCAAATTTACCTCTAGTGGAGTTTACCTATAAGAACAGTTTCCAAGAATCTACAGGTATGGCCCCCTACGAGGCGTTGTACGGACGGAAGTGCAGATCACCAGTTCATTGGGATGAGCTTGGTGAGAGAGCAGAACTTGGCCCAGAGATAGTTCAGCAGATTGCAGATGTGGTGGTCAAGATTTGAGACAGAATGAAGACCGCCCTGAGTCGCCAAAAGAGCTATGCTGATAAGAGAAGGAGGGATCTCGAGTTTGCCGTTGGTGATCACGTATTCGTCAAGATAGCGCCTATGAAGGGTGTAATGAGATTTTGGAAGAGAGGCAAGCTGAGTCCGAGGTTTATTGGGCCGTTCAAAGTTTTGGACAGAGTTGGGACATTAGCTTACGGTGTAGCCCTTCCGCCGAATTTGGTCGGGGTACACAATGTGTTCCAGGTTTCTATGCTGAGGAAGTACCTAGCCAATCCTTCGCATATTCTGAGTTACGAGCCGTTGCAGCTTGCTCCAGACCTGTCATATTAGGAGAGACCCTTCCAAATCCTAGACAGACAGGATCGGAGACTTCAGAACAAAGTGACCAAGTTGGTCAAGGTCCAGTGGCTGAACCAAGCAGTAGAAGAAGCCACTTGGGAGACAGAGGTAGATATGAGATTTCGCTACCGGGAGTTGTTTGGTAAGACTTAATTTCGAGGTCAAAATTTTTATAAGTGGGGGAGGAACTGTAGTGCCCAAATTCAGTACATGTATAACTCATGCTTTTATTTAATTGTTAAATTTCTTGTTTAGATTTAACTTGAGTCTTAGCCTTACCCGATTTATTTAAATACATTATTTTAAATAATTCATTTTTATTGTGATGCACGCTAAAATGTTTATCAAGTTTCATGTTTCAGGCGATCATTCGAGGCGGGATTGAGGAAAGGACCCGGCGACGGTGTTGGCAATTTAAGAATGCGGTATTTTATTTTAAGTTGAGGATGAGGTGTTTTAAATGATTTATTTAGTTGTTAGTATTTTGAAGCCTAACTTATTTGTTAGTGGATTATGAGTTTAAATCTTCTAAGGATCTTTACTTGTGTAAGTTATTTTAAAATTTTAGAGATTTTATTAGTTAAGGGAGAGTTAGTATTTTAAATTAGTTGCTAATTATTTAATTAAGCATAATTTACTCCCTAATTACTAAAACACACGCACGCACGCACTTTTACACACACATGTACACGACTAAACACACACTCACTTCACATTCAGATTTTTTATTTTTTGAGAGAGAAAACCTAGGGTTCCTCAAGCTAGAGCAGCCGCCACCTTCCCTCTTCGATTTCCAGCAACTTTTCGTGTGTTTTTTTTGAGGATTTTAGTGCCATGTTCGTCCCGGATCAAGCCTCGATCCGTTCCCGCATCGGTATCGCTGTTTCGGTAAATTTTATCATCAAAAGGCACGTATAATCTCTCTTTTACTGCGTCGATCATGTTATATTATGCGTTGCGTTATTTTATGCATAAAATTCATGTATGGTGTTCATAATTTGAGCGGATAATTGACTGGATTGATTTTGAAGGAAAATTTTTAGATCTAAATCACGTTTGTACTGTTCTTCTTAAACCTGCAAATTTTCGGTCGTGAATCTCAGAAAACTTTCACAGAAAAAATTGTAGAACTTTTTGATACCATCGATTTGATATAAAATTCAAAATATTTGGATAAAAATTAAGTGATTTATGACGTTTTTCGTGGGACTGCTCGAACTGCGTTTTCAGAAAATTACGTATTGATGTGTTCTCGAGATTTTATTGTTGCGGGCTTCGTTGGGAATCGACAGGTGATCGTTGCTGCGTCTAGGTATGCTTAGTATGATGATGGGTTGTTATTTAATGTGTCGTTTAGTGTCGATAGGCAACGAATACACTAGACATCGTAGGAAGTATTTTGATGTCAAAAATTTGAGTTTATGAATTTGTGCTCGTTGGGAGTGCGTTGACGTTTGGGACATTTTATGGTTTGATTATGGATCATAGCGTCCTAGGATGAGTCTCGAGGCATTGATCACGGTATGTGTAATCGAAATTGGGAGAGTATAAAATTTTATGGGTCGCGGAGTCCAGTTTACTCGACGCCCGAGCGGTAACTCTTGCCGCCCGAGCGCGGACCCAAGCGCCCGAGCGGTATAGTTTCACTGCCCGAGCGCCACCCCTTCTGTCCAAATATTTTGTTCCTACTTCTTTTCAAGATTTAATAGTAAGTGTATGTCTTTTATTGTTGGGAAATGTGCACACATCTTTTAGAGCTTGTTCGTGGTTCAATGTCGTGGGTTAGTACGATGATTTAATGAGGTCAAGGCATGAGAGATCTAGAACTTCATAAGATATTTAATTACTTCGGTGGTGAGCACGAGTACCTATGTCTAAGTTATGAAATGTAAGTACATGTGATTGCGTTAGTATGTGCAGCAGCCGCCCCGATCGAAGTCCAACGGATCCCTCAACGCCAAGTAATTATGTTGACGTGCAAAAAGAAAATATTTTAAGTTTTTGAGGTATGCTAAATGTCTTGTGACCAAGTTATGAAAGGGTTTGGAAGTCGGTGAACGTGGCCGAGGACCTCTCCACCCCGTTAAATTATGAACGGGTTAGATCGTAGTTGGAAAGCGTTAAATCATGAACGGGGACCAACCAGCCCGTTAAATCATGAACTGGGATCTCATGTATGTGGTAGTGGATACGTCCCTGTCAGCCAAGTACTGCGGTTTGTCTGACCAGGCATTTATTATGTATTTGTCACTTGCTCTGAAACACGCCTCTACGCAAAGAGAATTATGAAGTATGTATGTTTAAGTATGTTCAAGTATGTTAGCATGTTTATGAAAGTTTCACGTTATGGTAAGGCACATCTATGTATGTATGCAACTTCAAGTTCATTTCAAAGCCAAGCTTCAAGTATGTATGTCCTATTTTAAAGTTTCATGTGGTTTTATTATGTAGCTCTTGTTACATCCAGTTTATACGTGTTGAGTCTTTAGACTCACTAGACTTGATCGATGCAGGTGAGGATGCCTATGAGGAGACAGGAGGTGGGGACCAAGGAGCAGGCTTGGACTGAGTGGGAGGCTAGACCCGAGGTCCGGCCACGTTATTTTAATATTTTTATGTATTCTGATTTTATGTTTTGGTGAGGGATGTTTGGAACAAGTATTTTGTTAGTAAATTTCATTGGTGATGGATGCTTTCCAAGATATTTTTAAGAGCGATGAGTTGACGACCGTATGGATATTTATATTTAAGAAAATTTTTAATTTTTCCGCAAATTTTAAGTAGCAAAAGTACGGTTCGTTACACTTTGGTTGTTGATTTATTATTATATTCTGTAGTATTGATGTCTTTTCTGTTTGAGAGAGATTTCGTATTAATGATATCTGTTAGACATGGTATGCTACAGTATGACAGAGATGAAATTGAGTTAGATGATATAGTACTTGGGTTGTCTGATTTTGACTACACTATCGGTATTGATATATTGACCAAGTACAGAATTACCGTCGAATTTGCAGAAGATGATAAGATTCATACCGGATAGGGATGATGAATAGAGATGTTACTGTAAGGATTCTAGATTTAGAATTTCCTTGATATCTGTAATGTTTATGACTCGATGATTATCGAAAGGAACGGAGGAATTCCTTATGTATTCAGTTCATGTACTGAAACCGAGCTTACCATCGGCCGATTTACCAGTCGAATGAGAGTTGTTGATGTTTTCCACAGATGAGACTCCGAGTTTGCTTTCAGCCCGAGAAATTGATTTCAGCCTTGACTTGATACCATGTACTGTTCTTATTTTAGAACTTGGTACTGGATGATATTGATTGAATTAAAAGATTTGCAAGATCAGTTAGAAGATTTCTAGCCGAGAGTTACAGTTGATTGAGTGTTTATATTTGGGGATGCTCCAGCTATGTTTGTGGATTGATGAACCTTGTGTTCAGAAGTATTCTGATTATTTTATACTCTTCTTATCTATGATTATTTTATCTATGAGATCATGAGATATTTGAAGCATATGACTGATCAGATCGAACATTTGAAAATTTTATTGCATATTCTGAGAACTGAAATATTGTATACAGAAACTGTTGAAATGTGAATCTTGGCCGAGACAGATTGTATTAGGAATATATTATATCCGAGGATAATATATCGATTGATCTTAGCACAGTTAAAGTTGTGATCAGTTGGCTGAGTCTGATAACATTGTCAGAAATTACAATTTTATGAGTTTAGCAGATTAGTATCGATGAATGATGTTTCGAATCTGATTGAATATTGTTGTTGTTCTGAATCCGTGTTTGAAACAGATAGTAGACAGTGGGAATTTATATGGTACAGTCCAAATCAGAATTGATTTTGAAATTAAATCAGTTCAGAAAGTTGATCAGAATGTTCAGAAATCGATATCGACAGTCAGAACAGGGCATCGATCAGAATAACAGGTTTGTGACAGTGTGTTATATGTTAATAACCGATTTGTTATGGATGTTCCGGATATTGAAGCGACAGATGTTGTCAGAAGCACATAGCAGCCGATTCAGTGCTCATCCTGATGGCCAAAAATGTACAATGATCTGAACAGATAGATTTTAGGGAAATCTATGATATCAGATATGATAGAGTTTGTATTGAAATGTCTGAATTGCTGACAAATGAAGACAGAAAGAAAGAAACCAGGAGATTGGTTATATAGCTTATCGATTCCTGAATGGAAATGGGATTACATTTCCAGGGATATCATTATGAAGCTACCGCATTCTCCTCGGAATTGGGCATTGATTGAGTTAGAAGTGACAGACTGACCCAGTCTGCAAGTGTTAGCTCGTACATGAAGACATACAGATATGATTATATTACTACGATTTCTGTTAGAAAAGTGATCAGATTACACAGATTGTCGAGAGTTGATTATATCAGACCGTGATTTTGGTTGACTTTGCACGTTTGGCAGAGTGTACAGCAAGAGTTGGGTACGAGATTATATCTGAGTACTGCATATCATTCACCGACTTATGGACAGTCAGAGTGGATTATCCAGATTTTGAAGAATATGCTTAGAGCTGTAGTGCTTGATTTTAGCACTAGTTGGCAGGATTCATTGCCATATGGTGAGTTTTCGTACAACCACAACTATCAGACGAGTATTAAGATGGCACCGTTTGAAACGTTGTACGGTAAGAAGTGCATATTCCCTCTTTATCGAGATAATATCTCCGAGGTTCCTGAGATTGGACCTAATATGTTTGGAGATGTGACTGAAAAGTGAAGCAGATTTAGAAAAAATGAAAACAGCTCAGAATTGACAGATTAAATATGCCAACATCAGAAGATGGACGTTGATATTCAAGGCAGAAAATTGAATATTGAATTAACTGGAATTAAACAGATTTGATAACAGCTGTTGATGTTGATTTGTTATGAGCTGTGGATTGGTATATACGGATATTGTATAGCCAGTATTTTGAGATTGAACTTATCAGAGTTACTTTGAGTTATATTATGATATTATATTTCTGGAAGTACTATTCCAGATTCAAATCAGAATCAGTAAAAAAAGATAATTCAGAATGAAGACTATTCTGCTGTTGAAAATTCAATAGAGTTGTTAGAATATCGAAGAAGCTACTTGGAAGACAGAATCCGAGATGAGACAGAAATTCTAGAATTGTTTTATTGAAGTGAGTTCTCTTTTAGCTTTTGTATATATCTCCTTCTTGTATCTGATTTGGTATTTTATATGATTACCCGTGATATACGAGTTGATTGCCTGTGATTTCGGGGACGAAATCGTATCTTAGGGGCGGAGAAATGTAAGGCCGGAGAATTTGATCACCGTAATCTGAAATGATTTCGTGATAATTGAGGTGATTATAGACGGAAAGGATTAGACCGAAAAGACGGAAGAAAACACAGATTATGTGCGAGGACAGTACACCTCGTTCATATGCGCGACACAGATGCGCGCATATGCGCGAGATGGGCAGAACACCTCGCGCATATGCGCGAAGAGTGGGCGTGCATATGCGCGAGTTGTGTGGAAAGAATGGTGCCTGACGAGAAGGTCTCGCGCATATGTGCGACTTGTGTGTGCCCATATGCGCGAGTAGTCCAGTAGCTAAGTTCCGGATAGAACTTCCGGCGCATATGCGCGTGGCATGCAAAACGAAAACAAGCCACTTGCCCTTACATGCAACGTATATATATATATATATATTACTTCGCAACTTTCAGAATGAGAAAAGAAAGAGAAGCCGAGGGAATTCTCAAGTTTTAAATCTTAGATTTGTGATTTTTATGAAATTCAACCGTACGATTTTTAATCCGAGTACAACACCGAGTTCCTATCGACGAGAGCTTCAACAGGACGTAATTTTTGTTACGTTTTAATATGATTTGAAATTATGATATTGCCAGAATCAGATACGATTGATATATGTTGTTCTTGCGATATCAGGCATCGTATAACGAAATCGGATCGAAGAACAGATACCATATGAAATTGTTATGAATTTTCAGAGTTGATTTGATTATGATTAGACCGATTTGATATCAGAATTATGTTGTTATCGATTATGAGATATTGGGATTGATATTTGATTCATATTGCATTGCTGGGTATATTGATATCATTCAGAATTTTATCAGATGAGTTATTGATTCGTATATGCTGATATTGTATTACCGGTATTGCGAGATTATACAGATTTGAGATTATGATCTGGTATTGTTAAGATTATGGGTTGTACTCATATTGATTATTAGCCGTGTTATTATATCTGTGATATTGAGATTGACGGGGTTACTGAGACTGTATTATTATGCCTTTGAAACGTCAGTAGATTGATATTGATCAGATTCAGTATGGATTGAGATTTTGTCGTAATATCGTTGATATTGAGCAGATTATGTCTTGATTTAAGTATTGATCAGAACTAGTCTTGAATTGAGTTGTATATTGACACATTCTATTCAATATTGTCATTTCAGATTTGATATGGACATATTTGACTTTGAGACTTCGATTTCATCAGACCGAGAAGAGAAAGGTATAAGTCAATGTGGTACAGGGAGATCGATTCGAATATGATATACTTGAGTTTCCTTAAATCACATACTTATTGCTATTATGTTTATTGATTTGAATTAATATGCTTGTTCTATTGATTTATAAGAAGCATGGATTAGACGAGTATGAGACGAGTGATCTTGTGACTTAAGTGCCGATAGTGATGGAATCGTCACTGGCACATTGCACATTGTCACAAGATAGTGAATTGGCGATAGTGCCACAGTCTGTGACGGATAGGTCAAGACACCAGATGTTTGGTTATATCGATTTAATAGAATTGGAGTTTCTTCTATTACTGAATTCGATATAGAAATGCCAACGTCTGGAAATTGGGATCCCTAGACTAGGATTGAGTCTAGTCGAGACGTGGAGTCACGAGTCTGATTAATTATTTTATATTGATTATGTTTCAGATTTTGATACATGTTACTGATATCTGTTACATGCTTTTACATTGTTTATATGATTGCATGTTTCGTTGATTTATACTGGGATATATTTCTCACCGGAGTTATCCGGCTGTTGTCGTGTTTGTATGTGTGCAAGACAACAGGTGGGACATGATCAGGGTCGAGGAGATGACGAGAGATCATGATTAGAGTAGAGACCACGGACTTTGACGTTGTTGTAGATAGGATTCAGCACTTGACATTAGTTGTTGAACCTTAGTTTAAGTTTGATGTATGTTTTACACGACCTCTACTTTTATAGTGATATGTATATTAGATTGAATTTCATTACGTTCCGTATTTAATACTGTATTTTTTAAAAAAAATTAGGCCATGTTTATTATAATTAATTAAATTGTCCCAATAATGATTAAGAAGATGATTATCATACAGGTCCCCACAGCTAGGGTCAAGTTCTAAGGGTTCTATGGGTCCAGGAGGGTTTCTAGAAGGGCTGATCAGGGATCGGCTCTTGGTGGTTCGGGCTTGGCTCAGTGAAAAACGATGTTGGCTCGAGGGTTAGCTTAGGTGGTTCGAATTAGGCTTTTATGAACTAAAAGTTGAAACATGTCCCAACGGGGGTCGTGGTTCACAAGGGCCAAATAATTATTAAAAGTCAAAGTTTTAAATTTTGGAATTTTATATTAAAGTTTGATTTAATTCGGAATTAAAATGCATTAATATGTCATATTTGAAGAATAAAATAAAAGCCATGATTTAAGCCAAATAAAAATGTGAGAAAATTAATGTAAGCTTAAATAATTATTTAGGATAGTCTAGAATCGACAGAATTAAGATAATGTCAAAAACGTGAAATTTTACGTCTAGAGGTAAAACGGTAATTTTACACCCGAAAATTAGTAAACGTCATGACAATGTCCTGATTGCTGTTTTATATGCTAATATGATTATTTTAAAATGTTTATGGATATTTATGATTTAATATTTTAAAATATTTATTTTAAATTTTTATAGATTTTTATGATTTAATATGTTAAAATGTTTATTTTAAATGTTTTTGAATTTTCAGCATGAAACAATAACATTAAAAGATATATTGCATGTTTGGTTTAAAAGAAAATTTTTTATGCATGTTTAATTTTTATAAAGTGATGAAAAGACGAAACGTTAAAGGAAGTGAAGTAATTGTGACTAATACGATTGGAGATGTCGTGAGGGAAGCCCAGAGGAAGCCCGTTTACAGGAGAAGGCATCAGAGGGAGCCCAACGATCGTATTTCCAATGACATGATATGTTAATACGTAGGCCAAGGCTCAGTTGACTGGTGAGAGTGTCGCTGATATCCCCCCCGCCAAGTACTGTGGTTATATGTAGATAGATCCATCGCCCAATACGAATACGAAAGTCATAATTAACGATCTGAATTCAACGAAAATGAATATGAATATGAATATAGATATGAATATGGATATGAATATAGATATATATTTTATGAATATGAATATGAATATGGATACAATGTCAATATGATGAATATGAATATGTTTATGATGATAAGAAAATGTTTATGAAAATGTTTATGTTTAAGTGTATGCATCTTCATGAAAATTATATCTTACGTACAAGTATTTTCACTAGGGGTGGGCATAAAACCCGAAAAACCGAAAAAACCTACCGAACCGAATAATTCGGTTTAAATGGTTCGGTTTTTCGGTCGGTTATGGTTTTAAAATATATAAAGTTCGGTTTTTCGGTTCGGTTTTCGGTTTTAAGCCCCAAAAAAACCGAAAAACCGAACCGGCCATATTTTTGTTAAATATAAAGTTTTTATGTATAATGAGCCATATTATTGTTAAATATAAGTCTTTTTATATATAATGGGCCTATTAAGATTTAGAAACTTAGTATCATTAACCCTCAATTTTTCAATCCGATCGTTTTCTCTTATTTCTCACCACTCATCAGTCGACGTTCTCTTTTTTCTGTATATATTTCTTTAATATTTCGTAAGATTATTTGTGTTCCATTCGAGCTGGTTGACACCTTGGTATCATTCTTATTACTGAATATTCCGTTGGATTCATGCATTTTCCGTGTTTACATGGTTAATTAGTTATATATAGTTATTATATTCGTATGACATGTTTATACACAACACATGTTATATATATATATATATATATATATATATATGATCAAGTCTCACAAATTAAATATTTGAAAAATACTATGATTTAGATTTTAAAGAAATAAAGTGACATATAATTTTATCTCTCAACAAATTTTAGCCAACCGTATATAACCGGCCGTAAAAACCGAACCGTATTACAAAAAAACCGAACCGAACCGTAATAAAATGGTTTGGTTTTGGACTAGAGATATTCAAAACCGAAAACCGAAAAACCGAACCGTTGTAGACTAAAACCAAACCAAACCGACCGTTGCCCACCCCTAATTTTCACTATTGCATGTGATCTGTATATGTATTACTTGTTACCATGATTATGGTGTGTTGAGTCTTTAGATTCACTATGTGTGATTGATGCAAGTGATTATGAAAATAATGATAATGGAGTCTTAATGGTTGAGCTGACTGGACTGAAGGTACACATGACCCGAGGAACAGCGCTAGTTTTACGCACTAGTTTATGATTTATGATTTAAGTTAGGACACAGAAACGATTGACGATTTTATAATTTAAACTATTTTCTTTTGGATTTTTAAATGTTAGATGGTGGTTTATTTTTATAATAGTACAAGGTAAATTTAAAGTGTATATATATATATATATGTATGTGTGTGTGTGTGTATTTTCGAATCGGTCGAATTGTGAGGAGTTTAAAAAAATTAAATTTCTAGTACTTCTTAAGAATAAAAGTAGTGGACGTTTCAAATCGAGTGGAGAAAATTTTATAGAAATATATTGTTTAATATATTTTATGAATTCGAGAATTTTAATTTTTACCTTAAATTTTTTTTTAACAATTATAATATTAAATTTTGTGTAAAAAGAATTAAATGAATATTCTACTATTATTATTATTAGGCTATGTTTGGTGTGTAGGATATGATAACTAATTGGATTGATAACAAAACTTAAGGTAAGGATATATAATGTGCAGTGATGAAGAATGGTTTGTTCGGTAAGATTTTAATGAGAATTATAAATTTTATATTTTTTGTTGTTGAGACAAAAATACCATAAACTAACATTGATGACAATTTGATATATAAAATGATATTTGTAACAATGAAATGTCTTTTCACCCAAATAAGTTTTTTTTATCACAAGTTTCATGATTAATTAGACCCATCAAAAAATGAGATAAACATCAATTTAACAATATATCATTTGTTTAGGAATATTTAGGTATATGGCCTCCGTGTAAATTTCAATTAAAAATTTAACCTTTATAAAATTTCATTTTGAAAAATAACCTCCTTTCTAGTTTTAAAATATGGATTAATTCCTTTAATACTAATCCTGGTCAAAATGGTATCAGAGCCTTAGGTTGAATTATTTCAAACACAAAATTTATTATTATAAAGAAACGAAATGTTTGAGGGGGAGAATTTCGAAAATTATGAATCCGAACTTCGGTTCGAGAAGAATAATTTACAAGATCTATTCCAATATTTGGGAATATACATAAGTTTATCTAACTATTGTTAGATATCAGAAGCAGAAAGGGAAGCTACAGCACCCTCAGGTAAACTTATGATTCAAACAAATAAGTTTCTGGAGATAGTTCCAGATTCCTCTAAGCTCTCTTCAGATCTTAGAGAAATTCAGAAGACAGTACAAAATTATGGCAATATGCTATATTTTGTACCACAACGAGTTGAGAAATTCCTTGAAACCCAGGAAGAAATTCTTGGAATATTAAAGGATATTCAAACAAGAATTCAGAAACTGGAACAACAACCCAGTTCCAGTAGACGAACTTCAGGAGGTTGGTTACCACCATCCTTTGGTACTGAACCTTTGTTACATCAACAAGGAAAGGCCAGAGTGGTGTCAAAACCTTTGACTGAAGAAGAAAAAATGATCAATCTAATCAAGTCTGTATCAGAAAAGAAACTGATCTGATGACAACTTTAGAAAGGATTGGTTTAAAGGATCTACAAGAGCTTGTGGAATCTTTCGCAAATCTCAAAGTAGTAGATCTAAAGATGAACACAGCAATAGGTGAAACACTACCTGCTATAACCTGGTCATCTTCTCAAGAACCACCCAGGGAAAGTGTGGGATCTCAGAATGTAAACATGAGAGAATCTCAATCTGATTTCCTTACTCATGGAGGATCACACCCAGCAGGGACAAGGGCAAGGAGAAATCAAATTCCTTTGCACCAAACACCCTATGGGAAAACTGTTTTGGATCATATACATCCTTACGGGGTTATGCTTAACCTTGATGTATTAGACTTCAAAAATAAAGAAGATCTCATAGATGATTAGACATCGGCTATGAGAATTGCAGCAGGAACACTCGATCTCAACAAAGAAGGATTCATTAAACTTTTGGAAATGAGTCTTATGGGATCAGTGAAAATTGCTTGGGACACGACTTCAGACATAAAGAAATCAGTCCTAGCTGGTGAATCTCTTAGTGAGATCGCTGGAAAAATGGCTATCCTATTTAAAGCACACTTTATAGGGGTAGACTATTTCAATAGTCAAGATACAGAGAAGAAGAAGAAATATACTCAAGCTCTGTATAGTCTGGAATTACACGATATATGTTTAGTGGATGAATACATTATGTTATTCACTAAATATAGATGGAATTCAGGAGTCGAAGAAGGTATAGCTATGCAGCTTTTCTTCGCAAAAATGCCGAGTCCCTGGAGAGAAATGCTCATTAGGGAATACGTAGTTGGAAATCCAGATACTTTGGCACGAAGAGCCTCTTTCCTCAAAGGAAAATTGGCAGAATGGTGCCATATGGCAGCATTACAAAAGAATTACAAACGCTTAAGGGGTATCAACAAAAGAACTCCTTTGTGTTGTAAGGAAAATGATCTTCCAACAATTATTGGAAGTAAACCACAGAAGTATAAGAGGAAAAGTTTTAGGACTCATCCTTATGCACAAAGTGGAAGAAGTTCTTGGAAACCAAGAACTGTATGGTCTAGACAGAAAGCCAGATCTTATAAATCTGGACAAAGAAGCGGACCATCGAGGATTAGGATATCATCCCCAGCATCGAGTACATCTCGAAGCACAGGAAGAACGCTTACAAAGAAAACTTTCAGAAGAGCTCATACTCGAGCCAATGAAAGTTTCAAAGATTGCAATTGCTAGACATGTGGAGCAAGAGGTCATATCTCAACCAACTGTCCAGAAAATGAAAAAAGAGGTATTAAACGCTTTGATCCTACCCCGGATATTGAAGAAGCAGTTTACTACCAAGATCTTATTCAAGTATACCGATTTGAGGACATCGCCTCAGATGAAAGTATATATGAAGAAGAAGAAGTCTTAAGTCAGGAAGAATCTGATGGAACAGAATCGGAATCTGACTGAAGACGAGGTGTTTCGACACGAAACACATGAAGATCTGTCTGGGTTTTTCAGCCAGACAACAATATCTCATAACATGGTTCAAAGAATCATGAGAGAAAATCTCAGTCTACAGAGATATCAAGGATTCTCTGCAGGACAGGTAGAAAAGTTCTTAGGAAGTCTTGGCCTAAGAAACAGAAAGCATCATCTAATCTATAAAGTTTCTAGAAGGGAAATGACAATCCCGATGGAACTTACAGGAAATAGAATGGAGATGCAGTTAATTCCTTCCGAAGAAATTAAGGAAGAATTACAAAAACTCAAGATAGAAGTAGCAAGGACTATGTCTTGGATTCATATTGGAGCAATCCAGATTATGATAAAGGCTACTTTCAAAGAAGGGATAGATTCACCTATTGATATTGCTATTTGCGATAAAAGAATGAGGAATCTATAAGATTCAGTACTGGGAACAATCTCAGGAAATCTCTGTGCGGGAAAAATTGTAGGAGTAATCTATCCAAGGATAGCCTACAACCTGGCAGATCGAGATTTCAGCCGAGCCTTGACATTGCATCAGAACTTCAAGGAAAAAAAGCTGATGAAAGAAGGTAATAGGCCATATTCGATTACCTATCAAATTTCATATGCTCTATCTAATACCCATCATTCTGAACTGTTTATTAGAAATAAGTTTATTGAAATCCCTGAAATATTTGGAAAAGTTGTTCAGGCAGTTTATCCAGAACGAGTAGAGTTTCCGTTAATACAAGAAACAGATATCCAAATACAAGACAAACCGATTCTACAAAGGAATCAACGTCTTAGATTGGAATCAAGAAGACTATCTTTTCAGGGAGATAGAATAACAAGTTACAGGTGGGAAAAACACCTGTCATAGAAACCCAACAGGAGCCAAAAAGTTTTTCTACAATAGGAAAACTTAGATGCCCAGAAGGTTGGAAGGAAGTAGAAATAGTATTTGATATTACAAAACAAAGGAATCAATTTCCTTGTAATTCAATATACTATTTAGAACAACCAATGATAGGAACTTACCAAGGACTGATTAATATCGGAGAATTGGAGGTTCACATTCAAGAAATTCCAGGAAAAGAATCGGATCGACTGATTCTTGGATTAGAGTTTCTCGAGGAACACAAACTTTGGAAACGTCTAGAGTATGGAATGGAGTTTATGGCAGATGATAAGATGTGGAAAATCCAATGACCACAAGCCCATTCTCAATATACATTCCAATTGGAATGTTGTATGAACAATATAAGGCAGAATATTTTGCTACTTATATTGATTCAGGTGCTGGAATATGTACAGCAAAACGAGGAGTTTTTCCAAATAATTTGGAAGAAGAACTACCAAAGATTGCTGGAAGAGATTTTTCCAGAAGAATCTTAATCTTATGTAAAGGGATTAAAATGACTGAAATTATGATTGGCGGTGCGGGACAAACACCTTGGTATAAGGTAAAGACACCACCAATTTATTTTCATGATACATGAGCTGATATATTGTTAGGAAATAATTTTCTACAAATGTTCAAGTCCTATACTCAAGAAAATGAGACTAGAAGATTAGTGTTCACAACACCCTGTAATCACAAAATCATAATCCAGAGACTACGAGAGGCATTTTACAGAAAATTGCCGATCCAGTTTCGCAGCAAGCGTGGTGATTCAGGACAACTTCTGAACCCAAAAATGAAGGATTCTAGACGGTTTGGAGAAACAATGCTCCAGTTAAGAGCAGATCAAGTACTCCAACCAGAAGATATAGAATGCCTTAAGATAACTCTACATACAAATGAAGTAGAGTTTGAAGCTAAGGTATCATTGGAAGATGTCAAGAAGAGGATCATAGAAAATTATAATGAGGATCCCTTGGCATGGTGGGACAGAAATCAACTCAGGGCTTGCCTTAAGATCAATGAAGGCAAATAGTATGAATTTGTCCGTTGCAAACCCATCCCAATGAACATCATTGATCAAAGGGATATGCAGATTTTAATCAGGGAACATTTGGACCTTGGTTTAATCAAATCAGGTATGTCACCATATAGCAGTCCAGGTTTTCTGGTAAGAAATCATGGTGAGACTAAATGAGGAAAATCCAGATTATTTATTAATTATCAAGAAATTAATAAAATTCTGGAGTTTGATGGGTATTTTATACCTAGTAGAGAACACTTGATAAGTTGCATTCGCAATGCCAAGATATTCTCTAAATTTGATTGCAAGTCTGGATTCTATCAGATTCGGATGCAGGAAGAAAGCAAGAAATTCACAGCTTTCTCCACACCTCAAGGACATTATATTTGGGAAGTATTACCAATGGGATTGGCTAATTCACCCGAGATATTTCAAAGGAAAATGGATAATCTTTTTAAAGATTATTTTAAGTTTATGTTTGTTTACATTGATGCTGTTTTAATAGCATCTAAAGATATGAATGAATATGTCAAACATTTAGAGATTTTCTCTAATGTTTGCAAGAAAGAAGGAATGGTTTTATCTGAAAAGAAAGCAGTCATTGCTACAAGAAATATTGAATTCCTCGGAATTGAAATCGATGAGTCAGGAATAATTCTGCAAGACCATATAGTTGAAAAAGTACAGAATTTTCCATAAAGTCTCAAAGACAAGAAACAACTTCAAAGTTTTCTAGGAGTTGTTAATTTTGCTGGAATGTTTATTAAAAATCTAGCAAAACACAGGAAAGTGTTTAGTCCATTATTGAAAAAAGATGCAAGATTTATATGGACAAAAGAACACAAAGAAGGACTTATCCATTTAAAGAAGGTTTGTAAAAATCTTCCAAAAATGGCTATTCCTCAAGACGAAGATGATCTGGTATTATATACTGATGCAAGTGATCATTGGTGGGCAACAGTTCTTACTAAGCTCATACCAGATGGAGAACAACCATGCAGATATTGTAGTGGATTATTCTCAGATGCAGAAGCCATCAGATGGCATATCAACGAGAAAGAATTTTATGCAGTAAAAAGGGCTTTTGAAAAATGGCCATTATTTTTACTTGCAAAGAAATTTACTTTGAAAGTTGATAACACACAGGTGAAAGCTTTCTTAAAGAATAGAATTGAATCTAAACCAGAGAAAGCCAGATTATTAAGATGGCAAGCACTATGTCAGAATTACATTTTTGATATTGTGATAATTAAATTTCATGAAAATATTCTTGCAGATTTTTTTACAAGAGATGGACAGCATTGACATTGATGCTATTATCAAGATGCAGAGGCATTTGAGGGAACACCTTGAAATGCTTCAAAACAAGTTCAACAAGTTGGCCGTTAACGCAGAAGTTGCGGGAAGGCTACAACAAGCTGATAAGAGAATTGTCTCTGATCGAATTACAGGTTGTTTACAGGCATATACTCAGTTATGGTCTGTAATGCAAAGGCCTATCCTCCAAGGCATTGAGAAGCCATTGGTTTCCCAAATGGAGAGTTTTCGAGTACAGGACTCTATACCTGTAGCGGGGGATTCAAATACCCCTTGCACAAGTGTTAAGTCGGGATCATCACCAGATGAGTCAGCTGAAACAAAAATTGAGACTCCTGATCCTTATCTTGAGTCATCAAGTCAACCTTTCACCTCGGGAATTGAATAGGGAGAGATCAACCTTAGGCCTCGTATTGACAAAGGCAAATCTAAGGTTGTTACTAACGAAGCAACAATTTCTCCATTTCAGGTTTACCAACAGAACTGGGAGAAATTAAAAACAAGAATTGGAATTAATCCAGCCACCCATAGGGTTGATGTCTCAGGGAAATATCCAAGGGTATGGATGAAACCAAATTCATATCCAAAGGAGGTTAAATCATGGTATGAATTTGGGGCTCTTGCCTCAGTTTATACTACATCACCCAGCGTTCCGGAAATTTCAGGTCTACCAAAGTGGATCCAGGAAGCTGTTCACGAAACTTGGGCGAATAATGATTATTTGTCCATAGGAGATGTTTTGGAGCTATACTTTTTCAGTGCAGCACCAGAACCAGCAGGGAAAGGTTCTCACCAAGAGTTTCATTTTATTAAGTTACGGAGGCCAGATTCAAATATTCAAAAATTTATCAAGGATCCTCCAACAGAAGAAACACCCCAGGTTGCTTCAATTACTGAAGATGACATTTTTACCAAAAGAGCTTGGGGTTTATGGGTCTGTCTCACTGAGATTGTAATGCCCGAGAATTATAGAACGGATAAACCAAGATTATTAATCTTCGTTAACGTGAGACTTGGAAGATATGAGAATGCATGATATGCAATGAGGGAAGAAAAGACATGAGAAAATAAGAGTTTTTATTTGAGACAAGACCGCACCCGCGCTCAGGTTAGTACCGCACCCGCGGTGAATGTCCAGTAGGGTACCTAAATTTGACATTTCGAGACCGCACCCGCGGTGAAAGAGGGACCGCACCCGCGGTCTTGTATGTAGCGCACCCGCGGTCTGAGCTTTCGGGAAATGCAAGGATACGCATTGCACGACCGCACCCGCGGTACAATACACGACCGCACCCGCGGTCATGCGTGTTGCATGGAAAATAATGCCACGTTTCAGAATTTGCATGCAGTATATATAGGTTCGAATGACGCGTCTGTTCCTCAGAAAACTCAGAATAAGGCCGAAGATTTTGATAGAAAATCCTTACGCCTTTTAGATTGGCGATTGTGGAAGATCCGTCCATCAGAATTCGAATTCGAACGCAGTATTGTGTTCCTCTCGACTCGAGCTACACAAAGACGTAAGTTTTGTTATGTTTTGAGATGTTTTGAGAATATGATGTTGCTAGAATTGCACGTGATTCAGATATAGCATTTCTACTACCGTAGACATTGTAGAATTGAAGTCAGATTAAAGAACAGACTGTTTATGTAGTTGTTATGATTTTTGAAAGATATTGACTGAGATTCTATATCAGAATTGTGTTAGTATTTAGATTATGAATTGTATTGACACAGATTATGGGTTCTAGAATTATATTTGTGAGGTTCAGATTGACGGGGTTATTCGGATTGTAATGTTATGCCGTCGAAACATCAGTTGATTTAGATTGATCAGATTCAGATATGATTTCGATTAGATTGTGATATTATTGATATGACTCAGATTGTATCTTGTTCAGACATTGTTCAGATTGCATACTGAATTGAGTATTGATCAGAACAGATTGTATATTGAGTTATTCATTGATACTATGTATTCGATATTGTCTTTTCAGATTGGATATGGACAAATTTGAATACAGGTCATCGTCTTCGTCAGACCGGGACGACAAAGGTATAATTCATGTGATATTCGGGAAGACACAGCTCAAATAAGATCCTATTTGAGTTTCCCAATAAAATCACATACTAGATTATCGTTATATTCTAATATGAATATGCTGATATGCTACTGCTCTGTTTATAGATTTATATGCATTGCATTTCATATAGGAGAGTCTTGACAGACAGTCATACCTCTAGATGTTCGGTGTATCTCAGCTTAGGAGCAGCTCTGACTCCTATTGCAGCCGTTGATACAGCTCAGACCGAAGTCTAGGAATAAGACGTACAGTCACCCCGAGTGGGAGGGTAGGTGACAGCCAGTGACGTCTTATTCACACCGGGATCCCTAGAGTCAGCATGGAGTCGATTCATGACATGATTTGACTAGAACTGCATGCGTTTATGAATGTGGTTTCATAGACTATGAAACCCATGTTTATTGCTTTCAGTTATGGCATCATGTTTAGGTGATTTGATTTAAATTGCATGTTTATCTGAATTGAGTTGCATGCTTATTTTGATTTGATTTCATAGATTATGAAATCTAGTATTTTTTAATATGATCATGATAGCATGTTTTATGATTTAGATTGTTTCTATACATGCTTACCATGTTTTATACTGAGATTTATTCTCACCGGAGTTATCCGGCTGTTGTCTTGTTTTGTATGTGTGCATGACAACATGTGGGGCTGGATCGGGGTCAAGATGATGAGGAGAGAAGAAGAGTTAGCGCGGTGATTCCGGACTTACTGTAGATTTGGTTTATTACTTGAACTTAGTAACCGAACCCAACGACTTAGATTGTACAGTATTGTACTTTTATACTGAAATGTATTTTATACTGAGATGCATATTTTTTAGATTCCATTACCTTCCGCATTTACATTTTAAAAAGAAAAATTTTTAGACCCTGTTTATTAGAACTGATAATTAAATCCTAACGATGATTAAGAAGATGATTAGCGTCCGGGTCCCCACAACAGGTGGTATAAATGTAATGCCCGAGAATTATAGAACGGATAAACCAAGATTAATAATCTTGGTTTATCCGTTCTATAATTCTCGGCCATTACAGAAATTGACAAAGTCAAGTTCCCGTTCAAATTTTATAATCATTCAGTGAACGGATCATTCCTGTTAAATACTATGACAGGAAAAAAAACAAGTTTTGCAGAAGATTTATTTGAGAAAAAGAGAAATCTTTTGTGGAATCGCAAGCTGTCGGCAAGTAAAGAAACTCGTCGGAAATTCTGTAACATGACACATGTAGGAAGATGGTCTGAAAACATCTGTCCAGAATGCCAAAACCAGAAGGAACCGGAATTCGGTAAAAGATTCAAACCGAGATCTGATCGGAAACACTTTACCGATACAAGCACAAGTGAGGATGGACCACATGCACGTTTTCCTCGAGGAAAACGAAAGCCAAAGATTCCTCGACAAAGTTAAAAGGAATAGGTGAGCATCCCACCAAGAAAAGAAGGACCACCATGTGAAAAATCATGTGAGTGGAATTCAAGGACCACCAAGAATTAGTGGAAAAGGACAAAGGACATTGGATTTTTTATCTTTAAAGATAAGGGAAATATAATAAAAAGACGAGAAACTGGACCCAAATAAATCTATAAATAAGACCAAATGGGAACCAGTAACTCACACCAAACTTAAACCAAAACTAGAAACAAAATGTATTTTTCATACCTCAGAGTTTCTAGGAAAAGGATTAAGGCAACAAGAAAAGAGCTGAAGAATTTCAAAAGAAGCTCGAAGAAACAGGAAAAGAAATACAAGCTGATCTGATCCAGGTGCATATAAACTATTTATGCCGACAGATAAAATTGCAAGAAATGACTGTTTCTAGATTAATAATCTAGAAGAAGACAAATCAAGAAAGATGGAGGGGCCATCTTAAAAGGACCACTCAACCACTACATGGTCCATATGCAAGCTGTAAAGGCTTATCAAGATTTGAAGTCCGAATTTCAAATCCGAAGAAGCCTTCTATAAATAAGGAAGTAGAAGGAAGATGAAGGCATCGAACAACCTCTTCATTTTTCTTCAAATCATTTGTAATATTTTTCCTTTCAAGTTTATGTGTGTAGTAAGTTCAGCTACTATTAGTAGCTAAACAAGTTTCTCCTCCTCTACAGGAAGTTTCAATGTAATAATAAATATGTGTATTTGAATAAAGAGATCTTTGCTCTTAGCCCCTCTCATGTATTATTTTCAAAATTTTATTTTTTATTATACACTCTAAGATAGGAAACGAATTAGAGTTGTGCTAAGTGTTACTGAAGGAATCTACCTTTTTAATCATCGGTTGCGATCGTGTGGTTGGACTGTGAGGAGCAGTTCGTAAAAAACGGTAAATATAACCTGGTGGTACTCTGATCAAAAAGGTAAAAGATTTAATTTAATTACGGAAGCATGATGGGTCATTAGGGAGTTAAACTATATTTAAAAAAGATTACTTTTATTTTAAAAGAAGAGGTCAAAAATTTAAAAACCAAATGTCAGAAGGTTATAAACTTAAATGGCCCGTTTGTTTAACACTCGTACCAAACACACTTTGTATTAACTGCGGAGAGGTCTGCCACTGATCAAGAAGAGGCGGAAAATAGTTGAAGAAGCGCAAATCTAAGAGCAATTTTCTGCGAATTAGATCATTAAATACTTCACAAATTTAAGAAACGAGATCAGATTGAAGTTCCCCAGTCGCGGAAATGGCTTACAGGCGGAGGCAACCCAGCCACAATTACGATTCTCCTCCAATAACTCCGGCGCCGGAAGACGGCGGTTCGGCTCTCGCAGCCAAAGCGATGAGGGCGTCTTCAGAGTACAGGGATTCCTCGTTCTCCTCCGCCTATGAACAGTCTGCTCTCACTTCTCCCCTTGATTCCGTTCCGTCTCGTCCTACCCCTCTTCCGTCTTTTAAGGTTTCATTTTTTTCCTTTTTATTTGTTTACTTTTTTCTATTAAGTTTTGGGATTTTTGAAAATTTGAAGATATAGTCTGTAATTTTTAACTGAATTTGTTGTTATACTGGCAAATGTAATTCCGGGTAGTTTAGATTTTCTCTAAAGTTTGGTTTGTTTATTTTTCTTCATCTTTTTCATTTCTTAGTGGTTTTGCTCTTCCGCATGGTCCCAAATAGAGCTACTCCTTAAATTGGAGTTTACGTTTGAGAAGTACGGAACATTCATATTGTATCTGGTTGGGTTTAGCCAAGAATTTGCTAGAGCACTGAGTGATTTTGAGTGATTCGTGTTTTGTTGATGGCATTGATAGATGGGTTCTTGAAAGATCAATTTTTTAGTGGGTTGGTGTTATTTATGCTCTCATGAAGATGTGTTTAATTCATAGACGTGGTTATTATAATTATGGGTAATGGTTTGTTGGAGAACTGATCAAGTAGGATGAAGCTTATATATGAGATGGTATGGAGTCCGGCTTCAGTGTCGTGGTAGGGAGAAGGGAAGTAAAAGAACAGTGCTTGTCACCTCATATGGGAGATTTGTGCTTCACTGAGAAATTGATGCGCCAATTGTGCGGGAGCACATTGTGCTAATTTCAAGATGTAAAGGCTTTGTTACTTGTGTATGAGCTAACTGACTTATACTCTTTTGTTGCATAACTATAACCGTCAGGCCTCAATTCTACTAATCTGTTTATGTTTGAAGTTTAATTGTGTCAACTTTATACAACCGGGTTTTGTTTTTTAGAGCAATGGGAGCATGGGATCTTGGAGTTTGGCAAGTCTCTTGAGATGAGCTCATCGAGCCTTCTTTGTGCCAAATTTGGTACTCTTAATTATAGTTAGACAAATTGCATGAGTTGTAATGAGAAAGGCAGAGGGAATTTTGGATTCTAGAACGATCAATTAATACTCTTGTTCCATCCATAACATAGTGGACTTTATTTATTTGATGCTTAATTGTTATTATAATTTCAAACATTTAACATGTAACCATTTTTGTTATACTGTAGGATACTGCATCATCATATGAGCCTAAGCCAAAGAACATGACTGAATCTAAGAAAGGATTCTGGGGAATGCTGACGAGGAAAGCTAAAGCTATTGTTGATGACAGTGATTCTGTTCAACCACATGAAATGACAAGAGGGACAAAACTTCAGACTTCAGACATTGCCAAAGGTGGTCAGGTGAGAAGTTCTTGAATGACATGACTTGCTGCAATTCCTGGTTGAAACAAAAAATGCCTGCTGTAGAACTCATTTCATTACAACTTTTTGTTTCAAAATTTTATTTGTTGATATTTGCCAAATTCACTCAATCCAAAATGGCAATCTCCTGACTTAGTTCTGTAAAGTTTATATTCTTAATATCGCTTTGTTAGTGTTTCACTGATGTTATAGCATCCTGTCAGTCATAAGATCTATTACATTAGTCTAGTTTTTTAACCAGTGGTAACCACAATGTTTTGTTACCATGGGAGCAGGAGCAATTTCATTTTTTTATTCTTCTTTCACATGCAGTCCTATGATACATACAACTCTTCAGAGAGCCATCGGAAGACTGATGGCCCTGCATTACAGAAGGGATTTGATGCGATAGCATCATCCCTTAATTTCATTGGTGGCACTATTGGTAATGCTCTTGAGGTAAACGTCTGTTTTATGGACTTTTGTTAGTGATTTGGGAAAAGAGGTGGGAAAAGTGATATAAATGTATCTTGATGAGATCTTCATACTCTGATAATTACAAATAACAAAGTCTTAAAGACACATTGCGCACTTAACCGCATGGTAATATTTGCTTTGGCTGGTGGTTCAGTCTCCCCTTTAATAACAATAACTACTGTTCAATTTTACACTCTCTCTTTTGTGTGTTGATAGATGATAGGTGATTCCTTTGACCATACTGGATAGAGGCAGAAAGTTCATCAGGCTGCCTAAAAACATTATTCAATATTGACCAGTTGCAAATTGCATTGCAGTCTATTTCATCACTGGCATGGCTTGTATTTTATTTTGGCATTTTCTTTCCCTAGTTGGGCTGTTGTAGTGTGATCTTAATAAGTTCCATACACAAATAATGCAGAAGCTCTCACTTGTTGTGTTGAGATAGATCTCATTTAACATGATTGATGAATAAAATGTATCAGCACTATGCATATGAGAGTCTATTTTCCAGGTACACGTGACGAAGGGTTTATTAAATGTGAATAAATTACATTATGGTCTGTCTGCTCAAGACTTCGGGTTTGGATATTTGATTAATGACATGTAGGGAGGAAATGTGATTTCCTGGAGATAAACTGGCACTTGTGCAATCAAATCTGACAAATTTTATAATGGAAAATTCTTGATTAAACAGACTCATGTACTGTTGGAGGTCATGTTAGTACAATGACAAGATGAAGTGATTAATTGTAAAATACTTGCAGTACGTGATTTTTGTTTTTGAAAATTATTATCAGACCTTTAAAAATGGTTCCATTCTTATCGGCAACCATATCCAAAGAATTTCAATCTCTGAAGCTTATCAATTAACATCCAAAATTCCTTAATATTCTCCTAAAACATTCCCCATGTGTAATGATAATCTTATTACTAGGAAGGTAAAAGAATAAAGTTTGATAAATTTTAATTCTCCCTTGGCCCTGTGCAGATTCAAAGCTTTTCTTATAATAAATCGCTGTCCTTGTCTCAATTTCTTTAATGATGTTGATAGTCTGCACTCTTTCCAGGAGGGGATTACAGCTGTGGAGAACCGAACAGCAGACATAATGCAGGAAACTCGCAGGATTCGACTAAGAAAAAAGAATGAAAGCTCAACATCACAGAATCAAGGATCAAGTGTTGGTACTTTGCGGCAGCAGCTCATGATGCCATCTCGTACGCAACCACAGACACATATGGACTTGGAAACTCAACTGAAGGCATCTCGCGACGTAAGGTGCCAATTGTGTAGTACTGATTGTAATCAAATCACTAGCTTGTACATACTGACCTTTTTATGCTCCTTTATTCCACTGTATTTAACAGTTCAAAACATGATGCTTTTCTATTGTGCCTTAAAGGAAGCTAACTCCAATGCATGGGAATATGATATGGGTTTCCCATGTTTAATCAAGAGCAATCTATGTTTATTGGTTATGAAGTTTTACTTGCGTAGATTTTAAAAAATAACAGATGTCTAATGATGTTAAATCATTTCGGGTCCCAAGAAGGATTACTTTATGTTAGGGACGTACTGCTTGGTTCTGATTGCATGGTCTGTTGGACAATCGTCAACTTCTTGTTACAACTTTATCGTTTTGGCTAAAAATGAGTGCACGTTGTTGGTAGGGAAATCACTATAATCATTATATTACATGCCAGGATTTAGTTTCGCTGTATTTAATGTTGAGACGTCTCTTTTGGGGTTGTATTTATGAAATAAAAGAGATTATCATCTACATCAGGTTGCAATGGCAATGGCTGCGAAAGCAAAACTTCTTTTGAGAGAGCTTAAGGCTGTCAAGGCTGACCTGGCATTTGCAAAGGAGAGATGTGCTCAGCTGGAAGAAGAAAATAGAATTCTTAGGGAAAGCAAAGAAAAAGGAGATAACCCAGAAGATGATGATTTGGTTAGTAATCTATCTTCTTGTACAAATAAAGAGAGCACCTATCATGGCCATATAAGAATCAATATAAAATCTAAAATTTGTGATCTGTCTTATTCATCTCTGTTTGCATGTTTCCAGGACTGCTGTTTACTCCGTAATGATGCAACTAAAGTTTGCATAGAAGACATTTATTTTCATTTTTGCAAAATTATAATTGTATTTGTGCACGCCCGCATATGTGTATATAATTAATATAACAATCAGTTCATTTCATACTACTTTTTTCACACGGTCTCCATTTTAAGTACACTTCTTTCCCTTATGCGATATGATTGATTGCCACTATTTTTCTGCAAGCCATGTATAATAATCTAATAGTCTTCTAATAATATTGTCTCATCAGATAAGGCTTCAGCTTGAGACTCTTCTAGCTGAGAAAGCAAGACTTGCACAAGAGAACTCAGTCTACACACGAGAAAACCGTTTCCTGAGGGAGATTGTCGAGTACCACCAGCTCACAATGCAGGATGTAGTGTACTTAGATGAAGGCAGTGAAGAGGTCACTGAAGTCTACCCCATCAAGATACCTTCACAATCATTTGATGCAACACCTCCTCCCACTCCAACCCCTCCGCAGGGAGCAATTCCGCTTATGTTTCAGATTTCGTCTTCTCTAGATCTCAAAGAAGCATCCCAAACTGTCATCCCAGTGAACCCTTATGTTCAAATGCCATCAGATTCAAGAAGACATTGAGTCGAGGCTCTGGTTTGATTTGCATCCCATTTGAACAGGTTTGAATTCTTATCGGTGTGACGTTCTTGATATATTCTGATAAGCATGTTTTTGTCGGATGTTGTAAATTGATGTATTAGTGATAATTTTCACATTAAATTTTTGCCGTTGTTAAATGATGAGTGTCTAAAAAGGGATAATTGATTTTGTCTTCACTTGGTAATAAAGCTCATCTTTTTTCTTGTTATAGGGTGTCACTGGAAGCTTATTTTGTACTAAGCTACGTATGTTTTACAAGGATCACATATTTATGCTTGTGTTTCTTCTCTGAAATATGCAATTTAATATCAACTAAAGACTATTCAAACATGCGTCTTAATTATCATGACATCTCGCTGTTCCCTGCGATTAACGACAAATATCCATCAACATAGCCTTCTGATGCCCCCAAGGGAACCCGGGCCCGGGTATAGACCCTGACCCGGGAGATTCTCGAACTCGGGCAAGATCAGAACGGGGAGAAGATACCGAAGTACAATTACCTAAAGTGAGTCGGTGTGAAAAAAGGATCCCGGATCTTCAGACGTCCGGCGAGTTGTGCACTCAATTGTCAGAAGAATTCTCAATGAACCACTTGGCGAGCCACCGTCCGGGGAGTAATCAGCCAATACCCGGGGTAAAAACTTCCCGGTCCGAGAAGTACCTCAGAGGCACCCAGGTGGGAAACACCCGAGAAAGAGACACATTCTCTCCCTGATCACCACATCTTCCGGATATCGCGGAGCTCATTCTCCCACGTTCCATGACCAGGTCAACTCTTAGTACGTGGCCCACTACTTTGCAACGTGGCCCATGACCCCGAATCATGTACCACCATCCGAACTTTGCGGGCAAGTTATCTACCAGCTTCATCTATAAATACCCTCAGTGGTATTTCAGGAAGGGGGTCTTTTTCTCTTTTTTTACTCACAAACACTCACGAACACTCTTATTTTCTCTCCCAGTTTTCCTTTGCGTGCATTACTGACTTGAGCGTCGGAGTGGATACGCCGGAATAACTTCCGGCGCCTCCCTAACGTTCTATGATTTCAGGATTACTACGCAAGTCATCCCGGTCGTTACCCTTCAGGTGACAAGGAACTCAACTGGCCCGGATTACTAGCAACTTACACTTAAAAATATTCAATCGCACGTACATCCACGCATCCGACTTGACAAATTGCACACCCGGCTACTACCCGATTTGCCCGGTTGACATCATTGGCGCCGTCTGTGGGAACTTTAGCTAAAGACGTAGATATGGTTACCACTCGTAAAAATACTGGGAACCACTCTGGTCCTCACAATCCTGAAGGAGGTCAAGAAAATCCATCGCCCAGTCACCTCCCAGAGGAGTTGACTCAGTTGATAGCTGCTGCGGTCCAAAAAGCCCTCGCCGAAAGGGCCCTGCCTGAACCCAGCCAGTCAAAAGAAAAGGAGGCAATGGGAGAATCTCCTCCCGAGAAAGAGAGAGACAGAGAAGAAAATTTCCAGGCGTTTTCCAAAGCTCCTACCTTTACTATGGCCCAGGAGCTAGAAGATTGAAGAAGAAAGTGAAAGAGTTGGAAGCCAAAGCCGGGTCATCTCATATTTCAACCCCGGCTGATTCCCGGGGATGCCCCTTCTCCCTGGAGATTGTAAGTGAGCCTCTCCCTGCTCATTTCAAAGCTACCAAAATACGGGAGTATGATGGAAACTCAGACCCTAATGAGCATCTCACCCGGTTTGAGAATATGACCATGTTACATTGCTATTCTGACAAAATCAAGTGCAAGGTATTCCTCACCACCCTGGTGGACTCTGCCCAAAGGTGGTTCGAGAAGTTGGAGCCCCAGAGCATACAATCCTTTGCAGGTTTCAGAGTCACCTTCTTGCACCACTTTAGCAGTAGCAAGAGGTACAAGAAGACTGCTTTCAGTCTGTTCGAGGTAAAGCAGTCAGGTGATGAGTCTCTGCGGGCGTACATTCGTCGGTTTTATAAAGCATCCCTGGAGGTGCCGGCTTGTGCTCCTGAGACCAAAACTACAGCGTTCACGCAGGGACTCAGAGAAGGAGATTTTTTCAGGTCCCTGGTGAAGAAGCAGCCCGGGAATTTTGAAGTTCTGCTGTCCCGAGCGGAAAAATACATAAACATGGAGGAAGCACAGCGGCAGAAAAGGGAGTCCACCCGCAGAGAAAGAAGTGACCGAGTTGGGAAAGTTGATGACAACGCCCGGGGAAATAATCTCGGGCGTTTCTCTCGATACACTCCCATGAAGCCGCACCGGGGTGAAGGAGTCCATCTTTGCGACGGTGATCAGGGACCCAAATTATACCGATCACCTCCAAGCCTGCCACACACTCCCAAGATGTGCTCCTATCATGGAGAAGGTGCTCATAGCACAAGTGAGTGCCGAAGACTGAAACGGGCCCCTTCCCAGTCGGGCCCTGGTGAGCAGGCACAGTTAACAAAGAAGCCCCGGGGACCCCCGTGGGTAAATAAAGATGCAGGGTACAGGCCGGGGGACAAGGGCCAGGTCAGACAAGAAAAGAAAGATAGCACCGGTCAAACATCTCGCGGTCGGGAAAACAAAGATGGAGGAGGATCGCCCACCCTTGGGGTGATTAAGATGATCTCTGGGGGATCAACGGATGGAGATTCCAACCGGGCCAGGAAAGCATATTCCCGACATGAGAGTTTTGGAGTGGAGGATGCAGCGAGGGATGAGGGGCCGGTAATCAGCTTTGGCCCTCGGGATCTTCAGGGAGTCAGCCTCCCACACAATGATGCCCTGGTCATCCAAGCGAAAGTGGCAAATTATGACATTCGCGGTGAACATTATTTTTCAGGAGGTCCTGGACCAGATGAATTTGGAGGACTACCAGTTGCGGCCAGTGGAAACGGCTTTATTCGGATTTGCTGGCCACACAGTTTACCCTCGGGGGGAAATCACCCTGCCCCTCACAATAGGAGCTGAGGAGCTCAGAAAGGCGGTAATGACGGTTTTCACTGTGGTAAATGCTCCTACCTCTTATAATATCATTTTGGGCAGGCCGGCTATGAACGCTTTCCGAGCTGTAGCCTCGGCTTACCATCAGAAGTTAAAGTTCCCGGTGGGGAACAGAGTTGGAGAGGTAAGGGGGGACCAGCCATCCTCCCGCAAGTGCTATGCAGAAACAGTCAGGGTTGAAAATAAAAGAGCCCGGCGAATTGGAGAGAGTAGGAGGCCAGGGAAAGAGGAGGTGCATTCTATCCAACAGGTGCACATGGTGGAAGGAGATGAGCAGGAGGAAGTAAGCATCCTGCCCGGGCAGCCCATGAAGACAACAAAAATAGACCGGGACCTTGAACCAGCCACCCGGGCCCAATTGTTACGATGCCTAGAGAAGAATGTGGACGTCTTCGCATGGTCTTCATCAGAGTTGGTAGGGATCTCCCCTCGCGTAGCAGAGCACAAGTTAAATATCATCCCGGGTTCTCGGGCAGTGAAGCAGAGGAAGAGACACTTTGGTCCCGAAAAGGATAAAGTGATTGCTGATCATGTGGGAGAACTATTGAAAGCCGGGCAGATCAGAGAAGTCCAATTTCCCACCTGGCTATCCAATGTAGTCTTGGTCCCCAAATCAGCCGGCAAATGGAGGATGTGTGTTGACTTTAGGGATCTAAATAAAGCCTGCCCAAAAGACTGCTACCCTCTACCCCGGATTGATCAGTTGGTGGACTCGACATCGGGGTATGAATTGCTGTGTTTCATGGATGCATACCAGGGGTACCATCAGATCCCCCTGGACCGGGAAGATCAGGAGAAGGTCAGCTTCATTACCTCGGGAGGAACCTTTTGCTATGTGGTCATGCCCTTTGGATTAAAAAATGCCGGGGCCACATACCAGAGATTGATGGACAGGATATTCACCAAGCAAGTCGGGCGGAATATCGAGGTTTACGTGGACGATATCTTGGTGAAATCCCGGGCGCACACTGAGTTCATCCCAGACCTCGAGGAGACCTTCTATACTCTTCGGGAGTATGGGGTAAGGTTAAACCCGGCCAAATGCACGTTTGGGGTTAAGAGTGGCAAGTTCCTCGGGTTCATGGTCACCGAGAGAGGAATTGAGGTCAATCCGGAAAAAGTCAGGTCTATAACTGAAATGACATCCCCAAAGTCGGTCAAGGATGTGCAGAGACTCACAGGGAGAATCGCCGCCCTATCACGTTTCATTTCCCGATCTGCACACCGGAGTTACCCTTTCTTCCAAGCTCTAAGGAAGGCCAAAGAGTTTGGCTGGGATGAAAAATGTGAGAAGGCTTTCGAAGAATTGAAAAATCATCTAGCCGGGCTCCCTGTCCTTGAGAAGCCCGGACCCGGGGAGAAGCTTTGGGTGTACCTTTCGGCCAGCGAGTATGCTGTCAGCTCTGTACTGATCCGAGAAGAAGGTACTGATCAAAGGCCGGTTTATTATGTGAGCCATGCACTCAAAGGGCCCGAGATCAGATATACCGAAGTGGAGAAGGTGGCCTTGGCCCTGGTGATTACAGCACGAAAACTTCGCCCGTACTTCTTATCCCATCCCATCACTGTGCTTACCAATACCCCTCTCGGGAGAATCATGACTCAGCCAGAGATCTCGGGAAAGCTGGTAAAGTGGACTGTGGAATTGGGAGAGTATGACATCGAGTACCAGCCCCGGAAGGCAATTAAGGCCCAGGCCTTGTCAGATTTTATCACTGAAATGATTTTCCCCGATACCGGTGGAATTTGGAGAATATTTGTAGACGGGGCTTCCGGCAAAGATGGCAGTGGGGTGGGAGTACTACTGATATCACCCACCGAGGAAAAAATACAGTTGGCAGTTAGGTTGGACTTCCGGGTCTCCAACAATGAAGCAGAGTACGAGGCTGTTATCATCGGGATAAAAGCGGCCCGGGATGCTGGAGCTACCCGGGTCATTTTTTATACAGATTCGCAGTTGGTAGCCCAACAAGTAAAAGGAGCGTACGAGGCCCGGGAGGAGAAGTTTGTGAAATATCTGACTATCATCAAAGAGTTATCAGCACATTTCATAGATTGGTGCATAGAGCAGATTCCCCGAGAAAAAAATACTGAAGCCGATGCCCTGGCAAAAATGGCAGCTTCACTTTCTGACTATCGGGAGCCGAGTATATTTTACCACACTAGCCTGGTATCCTCAGTGGATACCGGGCCTCCTCAAGCCCGGGAAGATAATTGGGCCACCCCTATCCTTGACTACATCTCCCGAACCTATCTCCCCGAGGATGTCAAGGAGGCCATTCGAATCAAAAAGAGAGCAGCTCGGTTTGTTGTGATCGATGACATCCTATACCGGCGATCTTTCCAGGGTCCCCTTCTCAAGTGCATCTCCGGGGATGAATCCATTTATGTTCTAAGGGAGATCCATGAGGGCTGCTGCGGAGATCATATCGGAGCAACCTCCCTGGCTAGAAAGGCTTTGCTTACTGGATTCTGGTGGCCTACCATGCATCAAGATGCTGCCCGGGTAGTCCGCTCTTGCGAGGGATGCCAAAGGCATAGCAACGTTAACCACCACCCAACTGCCCTGATGAAGCCTATCCAGGCATCTTGCCCTTTTGACCAGTGGGGCCTTGATATTGTGGGATCTTTCCCTGTAGCCCGAGCTCAGAAAAAATTCCTGCTCGTAGGGATTGACTACTTCTCTAAGTGGGTGGAAGCAGAGCCCTTGGCCAAGATTACCGAGGAGGAAGTTCTTAAATTTTTGTGGAAAAATATTGTCTGCAGGTTTCGGATCCCCCGGAAGCTTATATCTGACAATGGCCGGCAATTCCAGGGGAATAAAGTCAAAGCGTGGTGCGAGGAGATGAAGATTACTCAGGCTTTTACCTCAGTTGCCTACCCACAAGCCAATGGGCAAACTGAGGTAACCAACCGCACTATTGTCCAGGCACTCAGAGCCCGGTTATACGGAGTTGGAAAAGATTGGGTAGAAGAGTTGCCCAGTGTTCTTTGGGCATACCGTACTACACCTCGAACAGCTACCGGGGAAACACCATTCAGCTTGGTGTATGGCTCTGAAGCAGTGCTCCCAGCCGAGATCGGGCAAACTTCAGCCCGGGTGCACACATATCCGGAAGACAATGATAATGCCCGGGCCAGTGAACTCGATCTCATTGAAGAAAGGAGAGAAAGAGCGGCAATCAAAATGGAGGCTTATCGGCGTCGGGTGATGAAAGCTTATAACCAGAGGGTCCGACACCGAGAGTTTCAGATAGGAGACATGGTCCTCAAAAAAGCAAACCCTGCTGGAGATGTGGGCAAGCTTGATGCCCGGTGGGAAGGACCTTACAAAGTGGTGCGCAGAGTCAGCTCGGGCGCTTATTATCTTGAAGATGGGCAGGGCCGTCCTCTCAAAAGACCCTGGAATGCTTTCCACCTCAAGAAATACTTTCCTTAGAAGTTTTTTGTAAATTTCCTGTGATTACTTGGCAATAAAAATCAAGCTTCGGAGAAGATTATTTTTAAGCCCGGTAGGTCCCGAACCCCGGCACATATATAAGGGCCCGGGCGATACCATGCCCCGGCTTCCCTTCAATTTATTATAAAGGGCCTGGATGATACCATGCCCCGGCTTCCTTTCAATTTATTATTAAGGGCCCGGGTGATACCATGCCCCGGCTTCCCTTCAATTTATTATTAAGGGCCCGGGTGATACCATGCCCCGGCTTTCCCTTCAAATTATAAAGGGCCCGGGTGACACCATGCCCCGGCTTCCCTTCAAACTATGATTAAGGGCCCGGATGATACCATGCCTCGGCTTCCCTTCAATTTATTATAAAATCGGAGGGTCCAAAGTCTCGGTTGCCTAAGTCGATTGATCCTCGGTACTTAACATTACTAAGTGTTATCGTTCAGATATTATCGTAACCTGGTTATCTTCCAACACTTGGTAAATTTTTCTTATTCACAAGTTAGCACCAAGACACCGGGGTGAATGGAAGAAATTTCATTAGATTAAGAAAAATTATTACAACTACCAGAAAAAGAAAAAGTACTAAACGTCTAAACGGCAGGCTCTGACTCTGAGTCCTCCTCCGCCTCAGACTCTTCTTCCTCCGGGATTTCAGCACCATCAGCTGGCAAGGAGTTTACGGCCCGGGCTAAGTCCAGCAGGCTTTTCTTTTCCGGGGGTAGAAGGCCGGCTTCTTTCACCTGCCCCTTGCATTTGTTAAAGCCCACCTTGAAATAAGGAAAGGCTTTATTCGTCACTAGCTGCTGAAATTCTGCAGTAGCAAGGAAAGCAGCCCGCCACTCCTCCTCCAGGGTGGCCCGAGTTGCGAGAGCCGCTTCCCGGGCCGCGAGAGAAGTTTCCAGCTCACCCACCTTCTCGGTAACCAGCACGAAGTCATCTAGAGCAGCCCGGGCATCCAATTCTAGCTTTTCGGCCCGGGCCTCTGTCTTTTCCAGTTGAGCCTTCAGCGAAGTGATCTCTGCCCGAGCCTCTTCGAGCTGGCCCTGCAAGCCGTTTATTGTGGTTTCCTGGCCATGGAGGGCCCCCGCATGAAGGTCTTTAAGCTGAGCTATGCGGGCCAGGGCACCCTCATGAAGAGCGGTGGCGGAGGCGACCCGAGTCTCTGTGCTCTTTTGCAAGGAGCCCATCTTCTCAAAGGCAGCTCTAGCCATCTGCTCGCTCTGCAAATAAACAAAAAAAATTGTTGCAAGGAAGAAGGAATACCGAGGAAACAAAGAAACAAAAGTGGAGGAATGAATACTCACAGCCAGGAGGAGATTGAAACTCTCCAGCATAAGATCTCCGGCTCTTGAAGCCTGGAGGATGGTCTCCTCGGCAGGAGTGGCCACCCGCTTCAGCATCTGGAAGCCCATCGACGAGCTTCCGGCCGAAAAGATGCTCCCGGGCACGGCAGGAGGAGGGGAAGTAGTAGAAGTGGGGGTGAAAGGGGATTCAGCAGGAGACACGGGCGGAACAGTCACAGATCCCTGGGCCACCCGGGTAACCACCCGGGGCTCAACACGGAGAAGCTCTCGGGAAGCTTTCCTCTTGGCAGGGGTCCGAAGAGCTAGGCCCGAGGACTCTTCCTCCTCTTCGATTAAAATGACCCCGCGCTCTTTAGGCCCGGTGGCTTCAGCAGCAGCCGGGGTCTCTTGTTCAGCAAGCACCTGGACAACCCGCTCTTCCCCGGCCTGGTCTCCAGGAACCTCCCGGGATGTGGCCTCCTGACGCTCCCGCGCCTTTCTCTCAGCAGCAGCGGCCTTACGAGCAGCCTTCCTAGCTGCCTTTTCCTCAGCCATCTTTTGGGCAAAGGCCTCTTTCATTTCGGCGTCTGCAGAAAGCCAAATAGCCCATTAGAAACAGGTAAAGCAGAAAAGTAAGTAAAGGGAGTACAATAGGGGCTAGCAGAAGAAACCTACCGGGGCGGAAGGCATCGAACTCTTCGATGATGCGATCAGTAGACTCCTCCACCCCGGGGCTCAGCCCATAAGTCACCAGTAAATTTTCACCGAGGAGGGCGGAGGAGCTATACACCTTACCGCCTACCACCTCCTCACACTGGGTGTAAGAGTCAAGTGTGCGGTAGTTTTCAGGAAGACCCGGCTGAGCAGGAAGGGCAGAAATAAACCCAACCGGGCATTCAGGGAGGTTAGCAGGACGAATGTAAAAGAACCGGCGTTTCCAGCCCTTGACGGAAGAGGGAATATCTCCGAAAAGTTTATGGTGAGACCGGGTCTTGAATGAAAAGGCGTAATCGCCAATGTAGCAGATAAAGAAAAAATTAAAAAGGGAGGGCTCGAGGGGGATATCGGGGTGCATGGAGATGAGGGTGAAAAAACAAGTCATCATCCTAATAGCATTAGGATGAAACTGGTTGAGAGGAATGCCAAGAAGGGAAGATATCCCAATGAAAAAAGGGTGAAGGGGAAACCTGAGGCCATTAGTAACCTGGTCTCGGAAGAAGGTAAGATACCCTTCTGGTGGCTTGTCAGCCCGGTCACTAGGGCCCGGGATGACAATAGCATGGTTAGTGGGGATGGAGCCAAGGAGGCGGATCTCCTCGGCAGATTTGGCTCGGAGGGAGCTCACCATGGTAGAAAACCATGGCAAGGGGCCAGAATCAGCAGCCCGGGCGGGAGAAGGAACAGCCCGGGCTGAGGGTTTCGAAGAAGTTGCCTTCTTCTTTTTCTTCTGGGGGCGGGAAGGCCCAGCCCCGTGAGAAATTTTGAATTTTTTGAGGGGAGGAGGAGAAGGAGTTAGATTCTGAGGGCGAAAAGTGGAAACAGGGGAGGCAGAAAGCGGGGAACTATCGCGCAGGGCATCTGACTCAAAGTCTGAGGAGCCCCTGCGATTCTTATCCGATGTAGAAGAAGTGTTGGAAGAAGACATGATTAGCAAAAGAAGAACTTACGCGGATGGGAGGAAGAATGGTAGTGGGAACGCCAGGGAGTGATCGGAATTTTGGCAGAGTTGCAGACGTGGAAGCTTGGTTAAATTTGACGAAAGTAATGAAGGTTTGGGGAAGGAGATATATATAGGAGTAGGGAAGTGATCCAGACCATCGATCTAGCCATGATCTGAGGGTCCACATTGGTTTTGAAAGACGCACCCGGATTATGGATCTCAGCCGTTGAAGTGGATAGGTATTAACGATCGGGATGCATCTCGTAAGTTGTGCAAGGCGCATGAAAGGACGTGTAATCATGAAGGGGTCAGACTTATCGGATCCTCGGGAGACGGAACGCTGCCGACCGTTGGAAAGAAAAAAGGGGACACGTATCATCATGACATCGTGCATATCATTCAAAAAAGATAACTGGCATATTATTTCATGTCCGGGAGGTTTAAGGCCCCGACAAGTTATTTCAAGCCCGGGAGGTTTAAGGCCCGACAAGTTATTTCAAGTCCGGGAGGTTTAAGGTCCCGGCAAGTTATTTTAAGCCCGGGAGGTTTAAGGCCCCGACAAGTTATTTCAAGTCCGGGAGGTTTAAGGCCCCGACAAGTTATTTCAAGCCCGGGAGGTTTAAGGTCCCGGCAAGTTATTTTAAGCCCGGGAGGTTTAAGGCCCCGGCAAGTTATTTCAAGCCCGGGAGGTTTTAGGCCCCGACAAGTTATTTTTAGCCCGGGAGGTTTTAAACCCCGGTTTTTTACTTTAAAACCCATAAACTTGAAGGAAGTACACAAGCAAAGTGCGCAAAGTAAAATTTTATTAATAGAATCGGTGAAATATTGCAGTGGCCAGCCTAGAGCTTACATGATCCTCCCACTCCGACATCCAGCTATGCAGCTCAGCGAAGGGAAGGTTGGCAAAGGACTCGGTAGCAGCAAGCTTGCGCAGCTGTTTCCACTCCTTCCTCAGCATTGCCTGCAGCAGAACTTGATCAGTGGCTAGCTCGGCCACGTGCGTCACATAAAATATCCGTTTGTATCTCCTGGCCAGTGCTCTCTGTGGCCTGGTGAAAGCCAAACCATCTTGGAATGATTGCACAAGATTGTGAATCTTATGCCAAGTGGACATGACTTTCGCCAGAATAAACTCCTCGATGGTCCTCTTCAACGACTCTAAATGAGCACGCGTAGAGGGTGGCAAGTGGCCATACTGGCTGCTGCTGACAGTAGATTCGGTTGAACTCGGCATGTTGAAACGATTGCTCTCACTTCGCCTTCATCTACGTATTTATAGGCAGAGGGTAGGTAGTCTGGAGGAAGCCGAAAAGTTTCCGACCATGAGAAACGACTCCGCATTTATGGAGGAGAGAGATTAATCGCAACCGTTGGCTTAAGCATACGTGTCTGATCAGGAAGTGCCTCGTAAATTGGTCCAAACATAAAATTTTTTATGGTTGTGACACCATACCAGGGGTCGGGAAGTCTTAGGTTATCGGCATTTTGTGAAGCCCGGGAAGCGCGAGTCCCCGGCATTTGGTGAAGCCCGGGAAGCACGAGTCCCCGGCATTTTGGGAAGCCCAGGAATCATGAGTCCTCGGTATTTTGCGAGGCCCGAGAGACACGAGTCCCAGGCGTGTCATTCACAGCCCGGGAAGCACGAGGCACCGGCATTTGTGTTAATGTCTCGGGAGGTATTAAGTTCGGGAGTTCTAGTGAGTCATTTAATCAGATAATTGTATGCAATCCGTGATATACGTGTCAATTGATGGATTTAAAATTGTCGTATCCGAGCAGTGACAGAGAAGGAAACTGAGATAAATTTTTATTTAACCATATACATTAGCACGTACTACATCGTCATATTTCTCTTCTATGACAATTATGCGTATCTTCAACCAAGCAAACAGCGGGGGAGTGGAGCCTTGCATGAAGCTGGGAGAACCGAGAATGTTCTTCAGGAGCTTCAATTCCTCCCGAAGCATCAGCTGATATACATGGCCATCCGTGAAGATGTCCACCCACTCAGCTATGTGTAGTTGTTTGCGCACTTTCTTTAGTTTGGATACCAGGGCAGGGGTGGTGGCTTCCCCAGAATCATAGAGAAGTTTCAGTTCTTGAAGCTCTTCCCAATAGCCGAGAACTTCGTTAAGCACTTCGTCTTCTATGATGGATTTTTGGACTTCCAGGTTGGGCTCCCTAAGGGCTTAGGTCATCCCTGGAGTTCTTGAGCTGCTTGCACCGGCCATATCTATTGAAGTAATCAGCAAGGGATAGTGGAAGGGTTGGAGGATACCATATATATATAGGAAAGAGGAGTGTATCACGATCGTTGATTCTCGAATATATCAACGGTTGAGGTGACTATTGGAAGTTGCACCGAGCAGGCGAAAAGACAGGCGTAAATATCGAGATCATAACAGTCCTCGAAACGCGAAACATTGCGGATCCGTTTGAATTTTAGGGCTTACAACAGCATCAGCAATGGTATCCACATCTGTAGAATTCTAGAAGACTCCTCTATCACCAGGAGAACTGTTTTTTACTAATCGGGACAGCGAGATAGACTCTAGCCCGACTTTTTTAGGAGGGAGTGGTGATGCCCCCAAGAGAACCCGGGCCCGGGTATAGACCCTGACCCGGGAGGTTCTCGAACTCGGGCAAGATCAGAACGGGGAGAAGATACCGAAGTACAATTACCTAAAGTGAGCCGGTGTGAAAAAAGGATCCCGGATCTTCAGACGTCCGACGAGTTGTGCACTCAATTGTCAGAAGAATTCCCAATGAACCACTTGGCGAGCCACCGCCCGGGGAGTAATCAGCCAATACCCGGGGTAAAAACTTCCCGGTCCGAGAAGTACCTCAGAGGCACCCAGGTGGAAAACACCCGGGAAAGAGACACATTCTCTCCCTGATCACCACATCTTCCGGACATCGCGGAGCCCATTCTCCCACGTTCCATGACCAGGTCAACTCTTAGTACGTGGCCCACTACTTTGCAACGTGGCCCATGACCCCGAATCATGGACCACCATCCGAACTTTGCGGGCAAGTTATCTACCAGCTTCATCTATAAATACCCTCCGTTGGTATTTCAGGAAGGGGGTCTTTTTCTCTTTTCTTACTCACAAGCACTCACGAACACTCTTATTTTCTATCCCAGTTTTTCTTTGCGTGCATTACTGACTTGAGCGTCGGAGTGGATACGCCGGCATAACTTCCGGCGCCTCCCTAACGTTCTGTGATTTCAGGATTACTACGCAAGTCATCCCGGTCGTTACCCTTCAGGTGACAAGGAACTCAACTGGCCCGGATTACTAGCAACTTACACTGAAAAATATTCAATCGCACGTACATCCACGCATCCGACTTGGCAAATTGCACACCCGGCTACTATCCGATTTGCCCGGTTGACATCACCTTCAAATGTCAGTACCCCGATGAGCATTTTATCTTTAACAAAATGGCAACTGATGATATGTAGTATGAATTTTGTTACGGTCATCAAGCCAAAGAATGAATGCAAACTGACCCCAGAAACCCAAGGGACCATCATGCTCTTGGTATCACAAGAAGCTATCCGAGTCCAGAACTCGAATAGACGAAAGCTTAATCGAATTTCGATCTAAATATTTTATATTTTAGATGAAATTGGAGATAAAACATATATTAGAAAGCGTTCAAATATTAAGAAAAGTTTTTGTTTTTTGTTTTTTTTATTGTTTGGTGCGCTTTTAAAACCTTTTCGAAGTGCTTAAAAACTAACCGCAACCCTAATTTCTAAACTCCATTTCAACACGAGGCCTACAATACCACATTATTGGTACCTCAAATTTTTTTTTTTAAAAAACACTACATTTCTAAACTATCTTAAACCCAAAAAACAATTTTTTATGGTCTCACTCATAATCTCCACACGTTATCTTTCAATTTTTATTTACTATCTATAATATGATAAATATATCTTAACTAATTTTTATTTGAAATGTGACTTCTTCAATGGTCTGTAGGTGAAACGTCCCTCACTCTTATTTTAATTAAGTAATACTAGAATTTTTTTCCATTAATCATGAACATTACCATTCACCGAAATTAAATAATTTAAGCTTCAAATTAAAAAATATGCTAAATAAAAAGTTAGTTTGATACCATATCCAAATAAATTCCAAAATCCTCAAAAATTACTCAAACCATCATAAAATCAAGTATTAAAAACTTCTAAAAACAAAAATCAACTTTCATTCAATCATTTAAAACAACGGAGAAACGAGAGGTATTCAGGTGTGTATTATCCAGCTCAGTCTGTTCAAGAGTCGAAGCCTCCAATATCACCGACAACAATTCAAACCTAATGAATCTAATGGCTCCACAAATCCTAACCGATGATAGCAAATAATACATGTACAAGCACATGTATTTCAAAAGAATACTTTTAATAAGATGCATCCGACTTAAAAATCGTTAACATACACATTTTCATAACTCATTGAAAATACTTAGCGTCATTTAGAATTTCCTTCTCATTTATCATAAATCATTTTTGATGAAGTTTGATAATTGAAAGTGACTATCTTCTATCGTTCGTTATCCTCTGTTCGATTGATTAACCTATTAACCATGGTACATGGAGGTGGGGCGTTAGCAACTCTCATCACTGGGCCGTGGCCTAAAATAAATTCATTCCACCATCCTTTTTTACGACGGATCCCTCACATAAAACTGTCACATTCAAATCACATCCTTCAAAATATTTTCTTTTTCTTTTGTTTACATAATAAGTATTTTTTCCTCAAAAATTCTAAAATAAGAAGCATGATTAAAAATTTTGGCATCATAAACTTTTCCTACGTCGAAAATATGTTATAAAATCATAAAATTTACATACAACTCAAAGATATATTTTTCGGGTTATAGAATTTTCTCGGAACGTTGTCAAAAACCTCTAAACTTTACAATCCTCGATTTTATACTTTCGAACTCTACGCGTGTCCTCTCTAAACCATCCCATAAATTTATCTACAACCTATAACACATCCACACTTGCTGCAACAACCCACGACTCGACGACGAACGACTCCACCCAAGCCTTGTTTCGACTCGTGTGCGTATATCCTTCATTTTTACTCCTCCCGACTCGAACCCGGACACAACCAAGCCCTAAGCACCTTCCTAAGAAGCATACCAGCCCCTAGACGAGCACCTCAAACTCTCATCACATTCTGGAAGTCCCTAAAATCTAGCCTAAGCCACTGCCAACAACCTGCGTGCCCCTAGCTTTGATGCACTGACCCTTGCACTCCACGGAACCTTCCCGACTACAGCCCTTAACCACAACCTTAGGCACTCCTCAACCCTAAACCAAGCCCCTATGTAGCCCTTTGCCAGCCACAAGACGCTGGCCAACCATGACCCGAAGGCGAAGCTTGAAGGGGAACTGAGCCGTGCGGCATCTAGGCGACCACACATGCAGCAACCATTGTGGTCCGCCTCCCAGCCTTTTGGCTCGACTTCCAGAAGACTAAAACCTTGTAAAACCATACATATAACACATAGATACCCCTCCCACGAGTCCTTTATGGCAACAACGTCCCGTTGCATCAATAACCGTCCAAAACATTGTTAAAATGTCGATATGATATATAATGTGTTACAAATTTTTAAATTTAAAATCACAGACATTATTTATGCAACTGTTAGTAACTAAATTTCAGATGTTGACAAACCGAGCGTTTAATAGATTAAGCTAACTGATCTAGAAGACTGATAGAAACTGATCTAAAATATGCAAACTATCGGTTGCTAGTAACTGAAGGATAATACGCAGATTTTTGAAGGCAACTGAACCAGTAACTGAACTACGCAGAGAACTGACTGATCAGTTGGAACTGATCAGTTACTACAAATAGTTGTGAGCTTATCAACTACATTCGATCAGTTGATCCCTCAGCTGTACACGTCATCAATTAAGGAAAAAGACATTCAACCGACAAAAGGTGACTGCAACAAGTAGTGGGATCGCCGCATTTCAGAAAAGCTGTAGTGTACGAATGTCAGAAGAATGTAGACGTGACAAGCTACAAATAGAAAGCTTCAAATAGTATTTAATATTACCATTGGAGGGAAGCCTATAAATATCAGAGAAGAGCAGTTGATAACCAATTTTTGAACTTTAACAACTATCGATTTACTATTCTGTTTCTTCGTTGAAATCCTTGCAAACATCAAAGCTCACGATTATTGTATACATTCATAGTTTTCAGTCTATGCTTCGAGCTTTCAAGCACAAACTATAATACTTGATCTTGAAAAGACAGTTGTGCTAAATTATTTCAATTCTATTGAGTACTGTAAACAAGTTTGTAACTAAGAGTTTCAGCTTGGCATTGTTAAGTCCAAAACTGAAGTGAGTCTGTACAACTGTTTGTATCGATCAAAGTCTTTTAGTGTATATCATATCCTTTAGATATAAGGGCTGACGTAGGAGTGTTTGAAATCTCCGAACATCCATAGAATCTTGTATCTTGTATTTCAATTTTTATTCTATCTATCAGTCAGTTTGTTTCCGCACATTCTTTGTTAACTGATTGATATTGACTTACAAGATTCCCGAGTATCAGTTTATCACTAAACTGACTCATAAATCTAGAAAAGGTTGTGAAAATTGTAGTGTTTATTCAACCCCCCTTCTAAACGTTTTTCCACCTTTAACCGAACATATCAAGTGTTATAAGAGCAGTTGAATCTTGTTCCTGAATATTTCTATATACAAACTGATCAACATGTCTTCATTCAACAGAATTCCAATGTTCTCCAGAGAAGATTTTGATGATTGGAAAATCAGAATGCAGGCTCATCTAGCTGCACAAGACGATGACATGTGATATGTTATTACAGATGGACCCATGAGAATATTGAAGGCAAACACTGTTGTTGCCATAACTGATGGGGCACCACATCGTTTTGAAAAAACCCGAGATGAATGGACAACTGAAGACAAGAGAAAATACAACTTGGACAACATGGCTAAATACATCTTATACAAAACGCTGGATAAAGTCACTTTCAGCAAGATGAAAATGTGCAAAACTCCCAAGGAAATTTGGGAGAAACTGATTCAGCTCTGTGAAGGCAATGAGCTAACCAAAGAGAATAATATTTCTATTGCTGTTCAAAAGTTTGACAATATCAAGATGAAGATTGGAGAATCAATGCATGAATATGTTGAAAGGATCACCAGTATAATAAACGAATTGAATGCAATCGGAAAGGTGTATTCAAATAAAAGGTAGCACTGAAGTAGTAAGAGGTCTTCCCAAGGAATGAGATGTTAAGACCATGGCAATGCAAGAATCAAAGGACTTGAACAAAGTCGAACTCCATGATTTATTTGCTGATTTAAAACCTTACGAGTTTGAGTTGCAAATCAGAGAAGGGAAACTTTCTACACCAGCTGCTACAACTGCCCTAACTACTATCAAACTGGAACCAACTGGTTCAGTTAACAAATCTGCTGATCAGTTAAGTAATGACGCTATGTCATTATTCGTCAAAAAGTTTGGAAGATTCAAGAGAAGAAATCAAGGAAATTTTAAAAGAGTAAAAATTAATTTGGTATATGAACTATAAATCAAATGTCAAATTGGTACACAAACTTTTGCTAATAGTTAAATTGGTACATGATCATCGGAAATCTAGTCAATTTATGATGACTAAAAGGGTGTAGTAGTCTTTTGATAGATAAAGATTAATTAAGCTAATAAATTTTATCCCATTTTATTCTTATTTCTAAACCCTTTCTTCCACTGTATTTTTTCACCATAAAAAAGTCTTTCTGCTTCCACGATACGCATTTCATTTTCCCCTCAATATGTTGAAAATCGATTGTCTCCACACAAGGTAGTCTCTCTCCTTCTTATGTTTTTGTCATTTCTTCTCATTGTAGTGTTTTTTTTTTGTAATGATATGCTTTGTATGAAAGGTGTTCGATAGAAAGTTTAAATTAGTTTGGGTTATTAAAAACGCTTAATAGAAATTGTATTTGACTGGTTTGTGTTTTATTCTAATGTATATTTATATGTTTCTTTTAAATATACAGCTCATGATGAAGATGATTTTGCACCACTGTGATGAACAAATTGCTTTAAAGGATGTGCCAAGCCTTCAAAATTATGATTTGTCAATGTTGGTACGTGATTCTATAATAGCAATATTTGGTACAGATATAGGTCAAATTGGTGATTTGACTGGATTAATTAGATTGGATGGCATTACACCACGTTCTAAATAAAGCTTTCCTTTGAACTGTGATAAAAATTTTAAAAATATTTTTATGGCATATGAAGTATTTGGTGATGCGTCATTACATCTACTATGCGCTTATGGCACAATACTTTTGAAGACCATGATCAACCAAAATATGTTGAAGTTTGTGTGCAACAAGAACTCATGAATGCTGATTTTAAAAATGATGAACTCACAGTTGATGTTGTAGAAATAGAGGAAGAGTCATGTTGTTGGAGTGACAATAGCGTTAGTAATGAAACAAATGAGAAAAGATTAATTGACACAGAGAAGGAATTAGAAAGTGAAGGTGATGAAGATGATTCAGATTACAATTCTGATTGTGACCAATTTTTTAGTAGTGATGATGAAGTTGAAACCTTGATGGCAAAACTAAGGGATAAAATGCAAGGAGATGTCTTTGAAACTGAGAAAAATGGAATTATAGAATTTGAGGTTGGTCAGATTTTTAAGGATGTGGTACATTTTAAGAGTGTTTTAGAGGATTACAAAGTCCAGGAGGGTTTTAGAATGAATAGGATTCATAATACAAGAAATATGCAAACAGCAAAGTGCAAAACCAATGGTTGCCCTTGGAGGATCCATGCATCAAAGTGGATTGATGGAGTAACTTTTAAAATTAAAACTTATGGGGGTCCACACACTTGTGTTATGCAATGCAGAGATAAAAGTGCAACATCCAAGTGCATGGATAGCTAAAAAATATGAGAAACAACTGAAATCAGCTCAAGGAATGACAGTTGGGGATTTGGGATCTGCTCTTATTGATGATTATGGTGTTCATGTTGATGTTTGTAAACTTCATAGAGCGCGAAAAAAGGTGACCAAAAAGTATATGGGTGATCATTAGGTTAGTTATAACAAACTTCCCAAATATGCTAAAGTTTTGAGAAAATATAATTCGGGCGTAACCTGTAAAATATTGTGTGAAGGATTAGATTTGTGCAATCCAAATTGAAATCCCATATTCAAGATATTTTTTGTTAGTTTTGTTGCTCAAAGAGAAGGGTTTGTGAATGGATGTAGGCCCTTCATTGGGGTAGATGGTTGTTTCTTAAAAAATCCTTTTGGAGGACAACTTTTGTGTGCAGTAACACTTGATGCAAATTCTAGTATTTTTCCAATTGCAGTGATGATTTCTGAGGGAGAAAATCAGGATAGTTGGGAATACTTTTTTGATTGCTTACATTGGCATTTAGGAGATGAGAGATACTTAACCTTCATAAGTGATAGACAAAAAGGTCTCATAAATGCCATTAAGAAAATTTATCCTAACGCTAAGCATAGATATTGTGGGGACCCGGACGCTAATCATATTCTTAATCATCATTGGGACTAATTAAAACGATTATAATAAACATGGTCTAATATTTTTTTTAAAAATAATGCGGAACGTAGTGACATAAAACATATATACATCTCAGTATATAAAAGTACTAGTCCTGTACCAACTAAGGTTTAACATCTAATGTCAAGTGTCCAAACCCTATCTCTAATCCAAGTCCGGAGCCTTCACTCTAATCCCGATCTCTCCTCATCTCCTGGACCCTGAACCTGTCCCACATGTTGTCAAGTACACATACAAACAAGACAACAGCCGGATAACTCCGGTGAGAATAAATCCCAGTATAAATCAACGAAACATGCAATCATATGATAAACATAAAAGCATGGACAGATACCAGCAATATATATCAAAAGCTGAAATATAATCAATAACAAACTGTCGACAATACTCGTAATTCCACGACTCAGACTAGACTCAATCCTAGCCTAGGGATCCCGGTTTCCAGGCATTGGCATTCCATATCAACCAACAGTAATAGAAAAGACTCCAGTTCTATCCACGTCGATATAGTATCGATCACCAGTAATAGAAGAAGATCTGTTTCTATCCACATCGGTATAGTGTCGATCACCAGTAATAGAAAAAACTCCGATTCTAACCACATCGATCAACAGTAATAGAAGAAGTTATAATTCTATCCACATCGATACAGTACCGATCACCAGTAATAAAAGGAGCTATAATTCTATCCACATCGATAGCCAATTATCCGGTGACAGACTATGGCACTACCGCCAATACACTATCTCATGACATCGTGCAATGTGTCCGTGGCGATCCCACCACCATTAGGCACTTCTGTCATAAGATTACTCGACTAATACCTGCTGTCTATATATCAAGAGAACAAGTAATCGGATACCTGCTATCTATATATCAAGAAAACAAGTATATCAATCAAATACATGCAAATATCAATGCAATAAAATAAAGTATGTGATTTAGGGAAACTCAAGTCTAAACCGACTCAAGTCGATCTCCCAATACACATTGACTTATACCTTTCGTTTGTAGTCACGGTCTGAAGCAATATTAGTTCTGAACTCAAGACTGTCTTTGTAAATCTGAAATGACATACCGGGAATATTGATATCAATATTCCATTCTCAATTCAATACTGAATCCGGTTAATATGGATTTAATTCAAAATCAACGGTATAACGGTACAATCCCAATATTTCCGTCAATACAACATCACCAGATAACAGTTACAATCCATAACCAATATCCAATATAATCTATACTCCAGTTCCAATTCAAATCTGTCCAGTATAAATCAATATACCCTAAAAATTCATAACAATTCCATAATCAGTCCGTTTCTCAATCTGACTTCGATTCTATGACTTCTAACATGTCAAGCACATCATATATGAATCCTATTCAATTCTGACAATGACATAATTTCAAATCATGTCAAAACGTAGTAAAACTTACGTCCAGTTATAGCCTACGTTTCTAGGAACTCGGTACCGAAGTCGGATTCAAAATCAGACGGACGGATTTCTCGTAAATCAAATTCTGAAAATCAAAACCGTACGTTGGCCTCGTTTCCCCTTTTTCCTCTTGTTTCTGAAGAATGGCATTGCTTGTATATCTATATATATATATTCCTACGGTGCACCATAAGCCAAATGTCAACTTTTCCGTTTGCATGCCTCGTGCATATGCGCGTCTCAACCCCGCGCATATGCGCGAGACCTACTGTTGCCACAAGTGATTTCCTCGGCAACTCGCGCATATGCACGACTCCTCGCCGCGCATGCTCTGGACATATCGCGCATGTGCACGCACAAGTCGCGCATGTGCGCCCAATATTATGTCTCGGCAATCTTGCCACTAGCCACTCGGCGCATATGCGCGCCTTCAATCCGCGCATATGCGCGGAGTCTTCTGCTCAGTTTGCGCATGTGCGCGCGTCCGTTCGCGCATGTGCGTGAATGCCACTGTCCTTGCACTTACTTATTGTCATGCTGGGTCAAATCGTGTCCCGCTTAATCCATTCATAATCGTATCAAATTATAAATCAATAATTACAGATTATTAGGATTAAATTTCCGGGCATTACATTTCTCCCCCCCTAAGATATGATTTCGTCCTCGAAATCACAGGCAATCCATCATATCAATAAGAAGGTATGTAATAAAACTGAACAGAAATTTACATCAGTAAATAATGATGGGAATTCTTGTCTCATGTCTGATTCAGTCTCCCAAGTGGCTTCTTCAACGCCATGACGAGTCCATTGTACTTTCACCAACAGAATCATCTTCGTTCTGAGCTGTTTTTCTTTACGATCGATAATCCGAATCGGTTTCTCGACATAACTCAATGTCTCATCCAGCTCGGTCTCGTCGGGTTGAATAACATGTGAATCATCAGGAAGATATTTCCGCAGCATTGATACATGAAAGACATCAGGTATTCCAGATAATGAAGGCGGCAATGCTAGTCGATAGACACGATCTCCAATCTTTTCAAGAATTTCATAAGGACCGACGTATCGTGGAGACAACTTTCCCTTCTTTCCAAATTTAACCACACCTCTAAAAGGAGAAATCTTCAGGAACACCTGGTCTCCTGCCTCAAATACCAACGGTCGTCGTCGAAGGTTGGCATATTTGGCTTGTCTGTCCTGGGCTGCCTTCATTTTCTTTTGAATCAATTTCACCTTTTCCGTCATATCTCTGATCATATCAGGTCCAATCTCAGGAACATCAAAGATATCATCCCAATATAATGGGGATCTGCATTTCTTTCCGTACAACGCTTCAAATGGGGCCATCTCAATACTCGTCTGATAGCTATTGTTGTACGAAAACTCGCAAAGTGGCAATGCATCTTGCCAATTAGTGCTAAAATCAAGCACTACAGCTCTCAGCATATCTTCCAATATCTGGATCGTTCGTTCTGACTGTCCGTCAGTCTGTGGATGATATGAGGTACTTAAATGTAACTTTGTACCAAGAGCTTGCTGCAAACTCTGCCAGAAGTGCGAAGTAAATCGAGGATCTCGGTCTGAAACAATCGACTTCGGCACTCCGTGCAGTCTAACAACTTCCTTGACATAGATATCTGTCATTTGATCAAATCTGTACGTCATCTAGTATGGAATAAAACATGCGGATTTGGTCAATCTGTCAATCACGACCCAAATCGCATCACAGCCTCGGGAGGAACGTGGTAACTGTGTTACAAAATCCATGGAAATGTGATCCTATTTCCATTCAGGAATGGACAAACTCTGCAACAATCCTCCTGGCTTCTTCCTCTCAGCTTTTACTTGTTGGCAATTCAGACACTTGGCTACAAATTCAGTAACATCAGATTTCATTTGCTTCCACCAATACTGTGTCTTTAAATCATTATACATTTTCCTGCCACCAGGATGAATGCTAAAATGACTGTTGTGCGCTTCTGACAGTATTCGCCGTCTTAAATCCGAAACATTCGGCACAACAAGGCGATTATTCACATACAAAATACCATTTTGCACCTGATATTTCGATCGATGTCCCGCTTTAACCATAGCAATCGACTTTTGTACGTTCTGATCAACTTTTTGTGCCTCTTTGATTTTCAATATCAATTCTGGTTCAGCTCGAATTGCATATAATCTCAAAGGCTGACAATCTGTCTCAAAAGCTAATCCAGACAAACAGCAGTCTTCTATCAAATTCGAGTCACCTATTGTCGATAAGGATAAAGAACATACCTTTCGACTTAGTGCATCAGCTGCTGCATTGGACTTCCCTGGATAATATTTGATTTCACAATCAAAGTCTTTCAGTAAATCCAGCCATCTTCGCTGTCTCATATTCAATTCAGATTGTGAAAACAAATACTTCAAGCTTTTATGATCAGAATATATCTCAAATTTCTCGCCGTACAGATAATGTCGCCATATCTTCAATGCAAAGACAATGGCTGCCAATTCAAGGTCATGAATTGGATAACGGGACTCATGTGGTTTAAGTTGTCTTGAGGCATAAGCAATAACATGCCCTCGCTGCATCAGCACACATCCCAACCCTCTGTGAGAAGCGTCACAATAAACCACAAAATCATTAGAACTGGATGGAATAGTCAACACCGGGGCACTGGTCAATCTCTTCTTCAATTCGAGAAAACTGGCCTCAAATTCCTCAGACCAAACAAACAGAGCATTTTTCTGAGTCAACTGTGTAATCGGTTTGGCAATACTAGAAAAATCTTTAATGAATCGGCGATAATATCCTGCCAAACCCATAAAACTGCGTATCTCTGGTACAAATGTCGGTCTCGGCCACGAAATCACTGCCTCAACCTTACTGGGATCAACTGATATCCTGTCTCCGGATATAATATGACCCAGAAATACTATCTGTTTCAACCAGAACTCGCATTTCGTCAATTCAGCATACAGTTTCTCCGCCCTCAAAATTCGCAACACAGTCCTCAGATGATCAGCATGCTCGATCATATTCTTTGAATAAATCAATATATCATCAATGAATATGATAACAAAATCATCCAAATATTTCTGAAAGACGCGGTTCATCAATCTCATAAATACTGCCGGTGCATTCGTTAACCCGAAAGGCATGACAATAAACTCATAATGTCCATACCTGGTTCTGAATGCTGTCTTTGGGATATCAGAATCCCTGACTCTCAGTTGATGGTATCCAGATCTCAGATCGATCTTGGAATATACAGATGAACCCTGCAACTGATAAAATCAATCATCAATACGAGGCAATGGATATTTATTCTTTACCGTTGCCTTGTTCAGTTGCCGGTAATCGATACAAAGTCTCATCGACCCGTCTTTCTTCCTCACGAACAGTACTGGAGCACCCAAGAAGATACACTAAGTCTGATATACCCTTTGGCCAGTAAATCTTCCAACTGTTCTTTCAACTCTTTCAACTCGATCGGTGCCATTCGATATGGAGCTCTCGAAATCGGAACTGTTCCTGGCATCAATTCAATACTGAAATCGATCTCTCGTATCGGAGGCAATCCAGGAATCTCATCTGGAAAGACATCAGCAAACTCACACACCACTGGCAAATCCGCCAATGATGGACTCGATTTCAGTAAATCAACTGAATAAACCAGAAATCCATCCGCTCTTTTCTGCAACATCGAGTCATATTCATAGTAGATATCAAAGAAATTCTGGCACGAGAACCCTTACCATAAAATTTCCACTCCTCAGCCATCTCAGGTCTGAATCGAACAATTTTGTGGAAACAATCGACTATAGCCATGTACTTGGTCAACGTATCGATACCGATAATACAATCAAAATCAGATATCCCAAGCACAATACAGTCCAACTCAATCTCATGCCCATCATACTGCAGTATACTAGATTTAACAGATTTCACTGACATCAAACCTGTCCCTAACGGCAAAGAAACAGACACTACTGCAGACAATGACTCAACAGGCAAAGAATGCATCAAGGCAAATCGCTCAGATATAAATGTATGTGATGCACCAGTATCAATCAATACATATGCAGGATAACCAGAAATAAAACAGTTACCTGCCACGACATCATCAGGTGCATCCTGTGCCTTCTCCTCTGTCAAAGCAAATAGTCGGGCCTGCTGTCTAGGAGGCTGGCTCGCTATCTGGCTCCCTTCTGGCCTCTGCTGTGACTGAGTAGACGGTGCTGGCTGAAAGGAATGAACGGCAGAAGATCGTCTTCCTGTCTGAGCCACTGATCCAGATGACTCAGCGGCCTGGGATCCCTGAGCACCTCGCTGTGGACATACTCGGGCAAAGTGTCCTTGCTGTTTACAAATGCGGCAGTTGCCGAACACTCCTCGGCACTGTTCATTGGAATTCTTCCCTCCACAAGTGCTACAGTAGGGTAATGTATAACTCTGGACCTGAACAACCTGTCTAGAGCCACTCGAACTGGATGAGCTACTTCCCGCTTTCTTGAATTTCTTCCCCTTAGCTTTCAGGAAGTCTTTCTTCCCAATACCACTGCCGCTTTAAAATCGAGGAGTTGGTCGAGGCATCTGTGATCTCGGTGCTGAAGGCACAAACGAAGCCTCTTTCTGTCTCATAAGACCGGCTTCAGCTCCCTTGGCTCGGTTCAAGGCATCAGTAAAATTGTTTGGCCTCCCGGTATTAACCAAAGTAAAGATTTCAGGATTAAGGCCATTTATGAACTGGTCCGCAACGGCCTCATCATGTTCAGCTACGTGGGGAGCAAATCGGAGCAGTGTAGAGAACTTAGCCACATATTCCTCAATGTTTAACTGGCCCTGTCTCAAGTTAGCGAACTCGGCTCCCTTGTCCTTCCTATATGAAACTGGAAAGAACCGTTGATAAAATTCAGTTCTAAACACATTCCAGGTAATGGCCGTACCTCGTTGTTCCAATGCCCGTTTCGTCGTGATCCACCAGTTTTTGGCAACGTCCTGCAACTGGTGTCCGATCAGTTTCACCCTCTTCTCATCAGTATATTCCAAAGATTCGAACATCATTTAAATATCGTTCATCCAACTCTCACATTACACGGAATTCTCCGTACCCTTCAAGGTCGGTGGATGGAAAGACTGGAACCTTTTCAACAATTTCTCCATGGGAGTAGCTGTCACATCCATGGGAGGATTTGAAGTACTACCCTGTTCAGGTACTCTTCTCGGAGGCACATCTAATAATCGAAGAGGTTAGTAATTCCAACTACCAAATATCAATTTCAATCTTCCTCGGATCATCTTACAGCTGATCCATTCCAAATAATACACAATACCATATCAAAATCAGATATTCAGGCAAACATGTATTAAAACAGAAATTCATGCTAGCAATCAAAAGCATGAAAGAAAACCTCAATCTACCCCGCTCACTAGCTCCTATCTCAGTCTAAAGGATCTATAGCTCTGATACCACCTGTTGTGGGGACCCGGACACTAATCATGTTCTTAATCATCATTGGGACTAATTAAAACGATTTTAATAAACAGGGTCTAAATTTTTTTTTTAAAATAATGCGGAACGTAGTGACATAAAACATATATACATCTCAGTATATAAAAGTACTAGTCCAGTACCACATACATTTATTCAACTAAGGTTTAACATCTAATGTCAAGTGTCCAAACCATATCTCTAATCCAAGTCCGGAGCCTCCACTCTAATCACGATCTCTCCTCATCTCCTGGACCCTGAACCTGTCCCACCTGTTGTCAAGTACACATACAAACAAGACAACAGCCGGATAACTCCGGTGAGAATAAATCCCAGTATAAATCAACGAAACATGCAATCATATGATAAACATAAAAGTATGGACAAATACCAGCAATATATATCAAAAGCTGAAATATAATCAATAACAAACTGTCGACAATACTCGTAATTCCACGACTCAGACTAGACTCAATCCTAGCCTAGGGATCCCGGTTTCCAAACATTGGCATTCCATATCAACCAACAGTAATAGAAAAGACTCCAGTTCTATCCACGTCGATATAGTATCGATCACCAGTAATAGAAGAAGATCTGTTTCTATCCACATCGGTATAGTGTCGATCACCAGTAATAGAAAAAACTCCGATTCTATCCACATCGATATGACATCGATCAACAGTAATAGAAGAAGTTATAATTCTATCCACATCGATACAGTACCGATCACCAGTAATAGAAGGAGCTATAATTCTATCCACATCGATAGCCAATTATCCGGTGACAGACTATGGCACTACCGCCAATACACTATCTCATGACATCGTGCAATGTGCCCGTGGCGATCCCACCACTATTAGGCACTTCTGTCATAAGATTACTCGACTAATTCCTGCTGTCTATATATCAAGAGAACAAGTAATCGGATACCTGCTATCTATATATCAAGAAAACAAGTATATCAATCAAATACATGCAAATATCAATGAAATAAAATAAAGTATGTGATTTAGGGAAACTCAAGTCTAAACCGACTCAAGTCGATCTCCCAATACACATTGACTTATACCTTTCGTTTGTAGTCACGGTCTGAAGCAATCTCAGTTCTGAACTCAAGACTGTCTTTGTAAATCTGAAATGACATACCGGGAATACTGATATCAATATTCCATTCTCAATTCAATACTGAATCCGGTTAATCTGGATTTAATTTAAAATCAACGGTATAACGGTACAATCCCAATATTCCCGTCAATACAACATCACCAGATAACAGTTACAATCCATAACCAATATCCAATATAATCTATACTCCAGTTCCAATTCAAATATGTCCGGTATAAATCAATATACCCTAAAAATTCATAACAATTCCATAATCAGTCTGTTTCTCAATCTGACTTCGATTCTATGACGTCTAAGATGTCAAGCACATCATATATGAATCCTATTCAATTCTGACAATGAAATAATTTCAAAGCATGTCAAAACGTAGTAAAACTTACGTCCAGTTATAGCCTACGTTGCTAGGAACTCGGTACCGAAGTCGGATTCAAAATCAGACGGACGGATTTATCGTAAATCAAATTCTGAAAATCAAAACCGTACGTTGGCCTCGTTTCCCCTTTTTCCTCTTGTTTCTGAAGAATGGCATTGCTTGTATATATATATACATATATTCCTACGGTGCACCATAAGCCAAATGTCAACTTTTCCGTTTGCATGACTCGTGCATATGCGCGTCTCAACCCCGCGCATATGCTTGAGACCTACTGTTGCCACAAGTGATTTCCTCGGCAACTCGCGCATATGCGCGGAGTCCTCTGGACATATCGCGCATGTGCGCGCACAAGTCGCGCATGTGCGCCCAATATTCTGTCTCGGCAATCTTGCCACTGGCCACTCGGCGCATATGCGCGGAGTCTTCTGCTCAGTTCGCGCATGTGCGCGCGTCCGTTCGCGGATGTGCGTGAATGCCACTGTCCTTGCACTTACTTATTGTCATGCTGGGTCAAATCGTGTCCCGCTTAATCCATTCATAATCGTATCAAATTATAAATCAATAATTAAAGATTATTAGGATTAAATTTCCGGGCATTACAGATATTGTGCTTGGCATAGGTATAATAATTTCAAAAGCTTATTTTCTGGACCAAAGTTTAGGAATAAATTTTGGGCAGCAGTGAAGGCTACTAATGTGTTTGACTTCAATGATATTATGGATGAGATTAAGCAAGAAAATATAGCAGCGTGGAATTGGTTGATGCAAGAAGAACCTTTTCATTGGTCAAGACATGCTTTTGACATACATGTTAAGAATGACCATGTGACAAATAATATGTCTGAGTCATTTAACAGTGAGTTAAGGGTGACGAGAAAAAAACCGGTCCTTACATTATTGGAGCATATAAGAAGAAACTAATGAAAAGATTTTGTGAAAGACAAAAAAATGATATGACTTGGAACTCAATTGTGCCCCCAAAAGTTGAAAGCAAATTAAGCAGAAACTTTCGAGAAAGTAGACAATTGCATGGATTTGAATCATCTGAGCACTTATTTGAAATTAGTGATGGCAAATGGTTTGTTGCGAATTTGAATTCAAAGACTTGTGAATGTGGAGAGTGGCAGATTAGTGGAGTTCCATGCAAGCATGCAATTTTTTGCATCAATCATATAAGAGATGATCCTATGAAATATGTTTATAATTTTTAACAAAAGCTGCCTATTTGAGGACATATGAGAGCAATATCAATGCTATTCCTGATGAATCTATGTGGGAGGATGAGAATTATCCTAAGATGATCGTGAGAAAGAAAGAAAGCAAACGTGGTAGGCCAAAGTTAAAATGAATAAAAGGAGCAGATGAATCACTTACTGGGAAAAAAAATCAGAGATATTTTCATTCGAGTTGTAGCATATGCAAAGAACTTGGACACAACAAAGCCACATGTCTCGCAATCCTGGGAATTTTGGTAAAAAAATTGAAGAAAAAGAAGAAAGATAATATAATTTGTATTAGTTTATATTATTTTGGACACTGAAATATTTATTATTGATCTTATAGAGAATGCAAAATTAATTAGTGTTTGTTGTAATATAGTTGTTTAAATTTAAAATTTCTTACTCATGATGTTTTTTAAAATGTAAATTTTTTGTTGTTAAATAATCGTCATTTCCTCACCTTTTTTTGTAATTATTTGACAGGAGATGTGCAAGAATCTCATCACAATTGAGCATGAATATGGTAGTTTCAAACTTTTGGAAATGCAAGGATAGCTTTTGTGTTAAAAATTAAACTATGATTCACGATGATATTTTATATATTTAAAAATGACTTTTTTTGGTAGATTGTTTTGGAAATAGTAATATGATATTTTTTTGTATTTTTGTTCAAAGTTTCAATGATATATAGGGTGATTAACTTTCAAAATTTTATTTATTACTCATGTACTTTGTTGTGCTTAAATAATCTACGTTAGCACGGGACACAATCTATCGTGGTTTGATTGATATTGTTTAGATGGGTTCGTTATATTAAATAAAATTTGAAATTATTTTTTAGTCAAGAATTTATTAAAATATCATATTCAATAAATGGTTATGAACTAAAATATTTCCTTTTTTTTTTTTATCACAACCACTGTTTATTTGAAAATGTTTTCAAAATTATTAATGAGAAAATTACGTATATATAAATCAAAATTTTAGCTAAATATATAATTTATTTTCTATATTATCAATTTATTTATTTAAAATTATTTACATATTGAATGCATTAATATAATTTATCTAATTATTTTGTTGTAAAGGATATAACCTATCTAATATAATAAATATAATATACAAATATTCCTAATTAAAAAAAAGAAATAAATTTTTATTTTTTTGTAATAAAGGGCAAATTGGACATTTTAGTTAAATGTCATCGGAGATTGGCCGGAATCCCGCGGATATGTACCAATAAAATCATTAATAAAAGTTCATGTACCAATTTGACATTTATTCAATAGTTCTTATACCTAATTACTTTTTACTCAATTTTAAAAGACAATATCAGAGAAACAACTCCAAGAAAGAACCTAATGCTTGCTACAAATGTGGCAAAACTGGTCATTTCATTGCTGACTGTCATATGGCAAATAAAGACAGTCGAGGCTCAACTGAAAAAGGAAAGAAACCTTACGAGCACAAAGAAGAACTAAGGATGACAAGAAATCGTACAGAAATAAGCATGAGGTGCTTCTAGCAGAGGAAAGAAATTCCAAATGGGCAGAATCTAATAGTGATGATTCATATTTGAGAGCTGGAGCTACTCCAGTGATGATGATGAAGAGGCCAAGTGTCTGATGGATGATGACACAGAACTGGAGTCAACAGGTATTTGACTTTAATTCAACTGGCTTCTCACGAGATGAACTTATTTCTACACTTCATGACATGGTGAATGAGTATCACAAGCTTGCCCTATCTTTTGAGAAGGCCATAGCAAAGCAAACTGATCCGAAAGATGATAAAAGTGAAACTGATGAATCTGTTGAGTCTTAAACGTGAGATTGCTGAGCTGAATGATGAAAGAAACAAGAATCAATTTATGATTCGGTAGTTGATGCTTGAGAATTCAAAGAAAACTGAGCTTATTAATGCATGTAACAAATCATCTGTTGCACTAGCTGAAATACAAGATAAACAAAAATCAGTTACTGATAAAACTGGTTTAGGGTTCAACAACTAAGATGAAACTTCTACCAGAGATACTCAGCCAAAACTAAACTTGAACAAAGGGAAATATATTCACTTTGTAAAATCAGTTGTGGTACAAGAACAACCAGAGCCAAGTAAACCAGTTTTACTGCATATTGAAAATAGGAACAAGGCTAGAAGGTATGGTATTGGTTATAGCTCAAAAATTTCAACTGACCCACAAAGTCACTCATCAAAAAGGTTTAGCAATAAATACTGAACTATTCAAATTTCCACTGTAATTACCATAACAGCAAGCCAGTTCAGAAAAGATATCGGCTGAAAAACCAGTTAAAGAAGGCTAAAACTCATATTGCTTCATCTACACGCTACACTTCAAGCACACACAAGCCGAGAAAAACTATTTGGAACACAGTAACTAGAAAGTCAGTTAGACTAGTCCAAGTCTGGGTTCCTAAAGGACTAATCAGTTTAGGCCTTTAGGACCCAAATAGTTGTGAGTACCAAGATTATATATTGTGTGTGATTGCATATGACAGGTGCAAACAAAGAATCAACCTGGTATTTGGACAGTGGATGGTCGGGTCATATGACAGGAGATGCAAGTTTGCTATCTCAACTGATCAAATACACTGGTACAAACATTAGTTTTGAAGACAACTCCAAAGGTAAAATTGTGGGTAAGGATAAGCTTATCTATGGTAACTTTACTATTAAAGATGTTTTACTAGTTGAGAATTTGAAGTATAACTTGATTAGCATCGGTCAGTTATGCGACAATAAATTCTCTGTTCTGTTCGACAGACACACTTTTTCAGTTAGAGACTCAACTGATGAGGTCATCCTAACTGGCAATCGTTGTGGGAATACCTACAAAGTTAGTTGGACTGATCAACCTTATGCACCAGTTTGTTTTATAGCTTCCAATCTTCTAAAAACTGGATGTGGCATAAGAGATTGAATCACCTAAACTTTAAATCTATTGCCTATCTGAGTAACCAAGATCTTTTAACTGGTTTGTCCAAAATAGATTTTCCAAAAGATAAAATTTGTTCAGCATGTCAGTTTGGTAAACAAGTAAGATCTTCATTTAAAAAACAAGGGTTGTAAATCATCTTATCGATGCATAGAACTGCTACATATGGATATTTTTGGTCATATACCAGTCATGAGCTTAGGGGGAATGAAATACACCTTAGTAGTCGTTGATACTTTTTCAAGATTTACTTGGGTTATCTTTATTAAATCCAAATACCAAACTGCTGCACAACTAATTAATCTTTTCAAAAGATTATTAAATGAAAAATCAGTTGGGACTGATCGAATAAGGTCTGAACGAGGGACTGAATTCATCAATCAAAATCTTTCACAATTTTTAGAAAATACTGGAATTAAGCATGAGCTCTCATCAGCAAGAATTCCTCAGCAAAATGGTGTAGCTGAGAAGAGAAATCAGACCCTTAAAGAAGCTGCTAGAACAATACTTGTTGATTCTGGTATTCCTCAAAGGTTTTGAGCAGAAGCATTAAAAACTGAATGTTACACACAGAACAAATAAATGATTAATAAGAATCATGTGAAAACACTGTATGAGATCTGACATGGATGCAAAAGTGTGGTTTCTTATTTCAAAATATTCGGCTGCTAATGTTTTATTCTTGATAATGACAAAAATCATTTAAAAGCTTTTGATGCTAAATCTGCAGAGGGAATATTTCTTGGGTATTCATCAGTTAGTAAAGCTTACAGAGTTTTTAGCAAGTGCACTTTGAATGTAGAAGAGTCTATTCATGTTGTATTTGATGAATCTGTGCTAACTGATAAGCCAACTGATACAGTTGAGCTAGTTGATCGCTTTACAGATATCAGTTTGGAGGATGATAATGAAGAAGAGAATCATATTATCGAAATATCCTTCAAACACAAGAACCAGAAGTGCTGGATCAATTAGTTGAACAAGAAATTGTTACTGATAATCAGTTGGTGGAGCAAAATAATAACAATTAGTTACCAACTGATACAAAAACAACTGAAACTGAAGAAAATATTCAGTTTCCAACTGAAGCAGTTGCTGAGATGGATGCAACAAATACTGAATATAGATGGAGGAAATCACATCCACAAGAATTGGTGATAGGTAATCCATCTGATTCCGTAAGAACTCGGAATCAAATGTTTAATTTATTTGTTCATTCTGCTTTCGTTTCCCAACTGGAACCTAAGAAAATTGATGAAGCTCTTGCTGATCCTAAATGTATAAATGCAATGCAAGAGAGCTAAATCAGTTTACCCATAACAATGTCTGGAACTTAGTTCCAAGACCAGTTTCTAAAACCATTATAGGTACAAAGTGGGTATCCAGAAACAAACTGAACGAAGATGGTTTGTTGTGCGCAACAAAGCGAGACTTGTTGTAACGTCTCGAAAAATTGAAGGTTCACGTGAACCACATGCATGTAAGTTATTAAATTTCTTTTGTATTTTATCAAATTTATTTAAAGAATTAAATTCATATTTATTTTATTAATTTGTGTTTAATTTTTTTATGCATAATTTTTGCATGATAAGATTTATTTCATGATATTTTAAAAGTTCATGCACTAGGAATTTTAAGTTGCATTTCACGCTCGAACGAGGAACGGAGACCGGGAAAATAACAAAAAAATTATTTTTATTACATGATTAATTTTTATTAAATAATTTAAGGTGTTTTAAATGTATTTTACAAGAAATGGGCTTTGTTGGGTATTTTTACCTGCTAGAGCATATTTTTCAACGATACGCAAATTTTATCGAAACGTAGGACTTTTTGAGGGTTCGACTAATAATTTCAAGAACTTAACTAAACAAAATATTTTTCGAGATTGTGTTTGGACTTAGTGGGCCTACTTTTAAGCTTATTGGGCTCAAAAATCTTTTAAACTTTTTAATTAATAACTAAGTCACATTATCTTGATTATTATCTATTTAAATATTGTACTATTGGCTACCCTACACCAATTATTCTACATCAGCCGACACTCCTCTCCCCTTCAGCATTTCACGTGGGGTTTCAACATCTCCATGGATGCAACTCTCGGCCAAGCTCATTTCTTCAAGAAAAAATCACCTGGCGCTCACCCGACGTTCGATCTTCGACGTTCTTGTGTGAAATTCATCAAGGCACCCATGTATCATTTACTTTCCTTCATACACGCCATATATATGCTGTAATTTATGTCTTTGTATGAAAAACTTATGATCTACAACATGCTCAAAACTTGCATGTTTTTGTTTCCTTCTCATGTTGTCGTGTGGCTGCAAGGGGATGCAGTTTTTGGACATTCTAAGGACTGCTCAAGGCGTCTTGATCATGTCATAGGGCTGATGTCGAAATCTGGTGTAGAAAAGAAAGGGACCGTGTGTTTTGTTTGGTTGAAGAATGGTTGGTCGGGTGTAGTTGGGGCGTCCGAGTGAGGCCGGTCATGATGTGTGATGTAGAGCCCAAATCAGTATATGTAAAAGCCATCCATTTATTTAATTTGTTAAATTAATTATTTATGTTTAAAATGATTTTAGAGATGCATGATTATGAAATTGCATTACTTTAATTATTGCTGTTTATTTGATGTACGTTAAAATGTTTTCTCGAGTTTATGTTTCAGGCGAATATTTGATGCGGGATTGAGGGAAAGAGACCGGCGACGATTTTGGCGATTTTAAAATGTGGTATTTTATTTTAAGTTAGGATTGAGGCATTTTAAATGATTTATTAAGTTTTTAACATTTTTTTAGAAGCCTAATTTAATTTATTAAGTGATTTTAAGATTTTAAACTTTTAAAGTTTATCAATTGTGAATTTAATTTTAATTAGGGGATTTTAGTAAATTTATTATGGGATTAGAATTTTATTAACTTGATAATTGGCTTAACAGTTTAATTGGCATGATTAATTAAATAATTAAACAAATTTTACCCTAATTAAAACAAACACACACCTTATACTTACCAATTATGTGGATGCAAACACACCACACACACACGCCCCACACACTTCTATTCACATATACACACACCCACACATTTCATTCCTTTATTTTATTATGGTGAGAGGAGAAGAGAAGAGTTATTGAAACTCTCTTCCAGCATCCTCCATATCACAACCTCCCTCTCCAAATTTCCTTCAGCAATCCGCATCGTGTCGCTTCGATATTCACCGTATCGTGAGTTTTAAAGATCAAAGGCATGTATATTCTTTCGTTGTATGCATCGATCTTGTCATAGTAGATATTTTGATGTATGTTATGCATGAAAATTTGATTACTATGAGCAAAGTTTGAGCGATTATTCATTGAATCGATTTCTGAAACATTTTAGATCTCAAAAGACGTTTTTGCTGTCATTTAGGTTCCGGTGTAGTTTCGGTTCGTTTTATGAAAATAATTTCAACATAAATAACGTAGATCTCTTTGATACCTTCGATTTGACATAAAATTCGTAATTTTTGGACAAGAAACGAGTGAGTTATGGTTGTTTTTGTGTAACTGCTCAAACCTGCGATCTTATGAAAATGATGTTCATCATATTTTGAAGTTTTTGATATGTAGGCTTCGTTGGTTACCGCCGGGCTTGTGTTACTGCATTTAGATATTTGGGGTGTTTTACGGGTTTGAATAAAGGCAATAGCATCCTAGGATGAGTCTTCAGGTGTTGATTCATGGTCCTTAGGCTTGGGTTGGAAAAATGACTCATTAAGTTAGTGAATTTTCCTGAATTTCCATGTCCAGCATGTACCCGGACCTCGATACAGAGTATGTGTCCATTTTCCTTCAAAAATATAAAATTTTCGTGCCTACCCGGATCCCTACACGGGGTCCGTGTACCCCTTTTTATAATTTTTTTTAATATGAATATAAAAGATAGGATTTGTTTGTGGTTATGAATATAAAATAGAGGATTTATTTTGGGGTTCTATGTCATGGTTTAGTACGATAATTAAACGAGGTCAAGTCCCGAGTGATCTAGAATATCATAAGCTATTTATTTAACTCGGTGGTGAGCATGAATACATACGTCTAAGCTATGAAAGATAAGTTTTTGAACTCATGTTAGTATGTGCAGCAGTGGCCCCAAGCTAGATCCAACGAATCCCTCAACGCCAAGTAAGTATGTTCGACGTGCAAAAGAAAATATTTTTAAATTTTGAGGTATGCTAAATGTCTTGTGACCAAATTATGAACGGGTTTGGAAGTCGGTGAACGTGGTCGAGGACCTCTCAACCCCGGTAAAGCATTACCGGGTTTAGATCAGAATTGGAAAGCAGTAAAGTATGACCAGAGACCAATCCACCCGTTAAAGCATGAACGGAGATATCATGTATGTGGTAGTGGACTTTCCTTGCCAGCCCAGTACTGTGGTTTAGTCTGATCACGCACATTTATGTATGGGTCACTTGCTTTGAAACATATCTGTACGCAAAATGATGTATGCATGTTCAAGTATGTATCATTCAAGTATGTTTATGAAAATTTTTATGATATGATTGCGCGTCAGTGTTATGAATGCAATTTCAAGTTTCAAGTATGTACGATCTATTTTAAAGATGCATGTGGTTTTATTACGTATTACTTGCTATTTTCAGTTTATACATGTTGAGTCTGTAGTCTCACGAGACTTGATCGATGCAGGTGAGGATGATGTTGAGGAGATGAGGGGGTGGGGACCAATGAGCTGACTTGGGCTGCGCAAGAGGCTAAACCCGAGGACCGCCCATGTTTTAAGATTTTATGCATGTTCAATTATTCTGATTTTCTGGAGTGGTGTTTTCAATGTTTTAAACGTTTACTTGTCGTAACTTGTTGGAAGTTGTTTTATTCTAAATATTTTAGTTAAGCAAATATTTATTAACGAAGTTTAATAATTTCTACTTATTTAAGAAAATTTTTATTTTTCGGCAAATTTAAAGTAGTTAAAAAGTACGGTACGTGACAGTTGGTATCAGAGTGGTGTTCTTGTAAAGTGTTATGCCTTCTGCCAGTTGCGAGAAGCTCACGAAGTCACACCTCAAGTCTGTAAATTTTAAAGTTTTAAATTCTTTCATGTAGTAAGCATCAAGTCATGATTGCAGCATGTACATGTTTTAAGTTCAAATTTTGTGCATCCTACGATACTGATATTAGGTTATTGTATGCTGGGTTATGTGTTAGGTAAATTTTAGAATCATATGCCTCCTAGACGTTTGGTTGCCCGTGGAGCAAGGGATGAGGACAGAGAGGCTTGTGATGGGGAGAGGGGCACTCCTCCTCACACACCGCTAGATATGCAGGCACAGATGCTTGCAATTATGACTCAGTTCTTCGCATAGTTTGCAGGGAACAATGCTGCAGTGGACACAGAGGCGAGGCCCAAACCAGAGGCAGTGTATGAGAGGTTTAGGAGGATGGATCCGAAAGAGTTCTCGGGGACTATTAACCCGATGATAGCTGAGGGATGGATTAAATCTAGCGATGCGATTTTTGATTTCATGGAGCTGCAGGATGCAGACAGGGTCAGGTGTGCCACATTCTTTCTGTCAGGAGACGCCAGGCTTTGGTGAGAAAGTGCATTTGTGTCAGTAAACTTGCAAACACTGATGTGGAATGGGTTCAAAGAAGTTTTCTACACCAAGTACTTCACTGATGAAGTACGATCCAGACTGACCAGGGAGTTCATGACACTACGACAGGGAGACAGCAGCGTAGCAGAGTTTGTGAGGAAGTTCGAGAGGGGGTGTCACTTCGTGCCCCTAATTGCAAATGATGCTCGGGAGAAGCTTAGGCATTTTATTGATGGGTAACGGCCGATCTTGCGCCGTGATGTGAGGGTTGTTGGTCCGACTTCCTATGCCGTTGTCGTATCTAGAGCCTTGAAGTAGAGCAGGACGAAAGAGACATCGAGAATGATAGATAGGGTAAGCGGCCCTATCAGGCACCTCAACCGCAGCAACATCAGCGACCCTAGTTTAAGATACCTTTCCAGGGAAAACAGGGGAAGAGGCCATTTCAGAGACCGCAGAAGGGCAAGGGTCCTATCCCTCAACAGAAGGCTCCTCAGAGGCCTGGTAATTTCCCGGTGTGCCTGAAGTGCAATTGCCAACATCCGGGACAGTGTTTGTGGGGATCGGGCAAATGCTTTAAATGTGGAGCCAGTGACCACATGTTGAAGGATGGCCCACAGTGGATGCAGCCGACCCAGGGAAGGGTGACTGAGGGAAGGGTGTTCGCCATGAAAGCTCAGGAGGCGGACCCAGTCACGACCTTGTTGACTGGTAACTTATTTAATGCAGCATAGTATTAGTTTTTCCATGCATGTTTCGTACTGATTTGGGATTATTAGTGTGCTAATTAGTACATTTGGTGTCTTTCATCACTTGAGGTTAAGGTTATAATTTTGGTATATAAGTTTTGTGTTGTGCTAACGCCTCTCAGGAACTATTTTCACAAAGAGATCATTGGCCACAAAAGCCCTAATAGATTCAGGTGCCACTTACTCCTTTATCTCGGAGACATTCGCTAATCATTTGGACATCAAGTCCATTGGGATCGACGTGAATTATTATGTGACAGTCCCATCAGGGGAAGAGTTATCAGCTACTAGTGTGGTCAGAGACATCGATCTTGAACTACAGGGCCACTTAGTGTATGCCGACTTGATTGTGTTGCCGATGTCAGAATTCGATATTATTTTGGGAATGGACTAGCTAACAAAGATCATAGTTCTTATTGACTTCCAGAAAAGGTCAGTGTTAGTAAGACCTTTGGGCATGGAGCAGTTTTTTTTTGAGCCAGACAGATGGAGAAGTTTCCCTCGTATGATCTCTTGCATGCAGTCACGAAGATTTATTCACAAGGGATGTCAGCCTTTCTTGGCAAGTATTATTTCCGCACCTGATGTACCCACTCCGTCGATATCTGATGTGCCAGTAGTAAGAGATTTTCCTGATGTTTTTCAAGATGACGTTCAGGCCTTCCACCAGAGAGAGAGGTGGAGTTCGCCATTGATCTTGCGCCAGGCACAGTGCCAATCTCTAAGGCACCGTTCCATCTAGCTCCAGCTGAGATGTTAGAGCTCAAACAACAGATTCAGGAGCTTCTTGACAAGGAATTTATTCGCCCTAGTTTCTCACCATGAGGCCCACCAGTGCTCTTTGTGAAGAAGAAAGATGAGAGCATGAGACTGTGCATCGATTGCCGAGAGTTGAACAAGGTAACGATCAAGAATAAATACACACTACCAAGAATCGAGGACCTATTCGATTAGTTTCAGGGAGCTATAGTGTTCTCTAAGATAGATGTTCGATCAGGGTATCACCAGCTGAAGGTAAAGGATGCAAATGTTCATAAGACAGCCTTCAGAACCAGATATGGACATTACGAGTTCTTGGTGATGCCGTTTGGACTGACGAATGCTCCAGCAATTTTTATGGACCTCATGAATCGAGTATTTCAACCCTACTGTGATCAGTTCGTCATATTGTTTATTGACGGCATTCTTATATACTCGAATAGTGATGATGTGCACAATCAGCATTTGAGAACATTGTTGCAGGTTTTGCAGAGCCACAAGTTGTATGCAAAATTCAGTAAGTGTGAATTCTGGTTGGAGAAAATAGCATTTTTGGGTCATATAGTATCTAGCAGTGGTATTGAGGTGGATCCACCAAAGGTGGAAGTCGTTAAGGGTTGGGTTGAGCCGAAGAATGCATCAGAGATCTGCAGTTTCCTAGGCTTAGTAGTTTACTACAGAAAGTTTATTCAAGGATTTCTTCGATAGCAGTTCCACTCACCTTATTGACCAAGAATAATGCCAAATTCGTATGGAGTGAAGAGTGTCAGAAGAGCTTCGATACCTTGAAGCAAGCTCTTATTTCGACGCCAGTTTTAGCATGCCTTCAGGGCAAGGCAATTTTGTGTTGTACACCGATGCATCTAAGCTTGGATTAGGCGCAATGTTGATGAAACATGGTCGGGTTATAGCTTATGCTTCTAGACAATTAAAAGTGCATGAAAAAATTATCCGACTCATGATCTAGAGTTAGCTGTCGTGGTCTTTACGTTAAAGATTTGGAGATGTTATTTGTACGGCGAGAAATTCCAGATATTCACTGATCACAAGATTCTCAAGTATTTCTTCACGCAGAAAGAGCTTAACATGAGACAAAGACGGTGGTTGGAGTAGGTAAAAGACTACAATTGTGAAATTAACAACCATACAGGGAAAGCTAATGTTGTGGAAGATACTTTGAGTAGAAAGGTAGCAATCTTAGCATAGATGTCAGTGCAAAGACCTTTTCAGTCAGAAATTCAGAGGTTTGGCTTAGAAGTTTATCATAAGGATAGAGCTCCCAAGCTGTCTAATCTGACAGTCCAATCTTCTTTGCTAGACCGAATCCGTAAAGGACAACCTTCAGATGAGCAATTACAGAAATGGAGACTGAAGGATGAGACCAAGGGCATTGTACTTTACACGGTGTCTGATGATATTGTGAGGTACAGAGGGAGAATGTGGGTGCCTAGTGTTGATTCGATCAGAGAAGATATTTTGTCAGAGGCACATAGATCTCCGTATTCCATCCATCCAGGAGGTACCAAGATATAAAAGGATTCGCAGATGCTGTATTGGTGGCCAGGTATGAAGCGAGACATCCGCTGATTTGTGTCTGAATGTCTCACTTGTCAACAGGTGAAGGCAGAGCATCAGAGGCCAGCAGAGATGCTTAAGCCACTTCCTATTCCTGATTGGAAATAGGAGAATATCACCATGGATTTTGTGGTTGGTTTTCCGAGGTCAGTCAAAGGATCCAATGACATTTGGGTTATAGTGGATCGACTAACTAATTCGACATATTTCTTATCAGTGAAGACGACTTTCTCCATGACTCAGTATGCAGATCTCTATATCCGGGAGATAGTTCGTTTGTAGGGGATTCCAGTTTCTATTTTGTCCGACAAGGACCCGAGATTCACATCGTCCTTTTGGAAGAGTTTACACGAAGCCATGGGGACGGAGTTGTTATTCAGTACTGCATTCCACCCTCAGACAGATGGTCAGTCTAAGCGAGTGATTCAGATATTGGAAGATCTGTTGCGAGTTTACCTACAAAAACAGTTTTCAATCCTCTATAGGTATGGCTCCCTACGAAGCATCGTATGGAAGGAAGTGCAGATCGTCGATTCATTTGGAAGAAGTCGGCGTGAGATCAGAACTTGGTCCAGAGATTGTTCAGCAGACTGCAGATGTGGTTGTCAAGATTCGAGATAGGATGAAGACCGCCCAGAGTCGTCAAAAGAGTTATGCTGACAATAGGAGGAGAGATATTGATTTTGCCGTAGGATATCACGTAATTGTGAAGATAGAACCTATGAAAGGTGTTATGAGGTTTGGGAAGAGAGGCAAGCTGAGTTCGAGATTTATTGGACCATTCGAAATTCTTGACAGAGTTGAGACACCGGCTTATCGTCTAGCCCTACCGCCGAATTTGGTCGGAGTGCACAACGTGTTCCACGTTTTGAGGAAGTATATTGCAAATTATTCGCATGTTTTGAGTTTTGAGCTGTTGCATTTGGCTCCAGATATGTCGTATGACGAAGGACTTGTCCAAATTCTAGACAAACAGGAGCGGAGACTTCAGAACAAAGTGACCAAATTGGTCAAAGTCCGGTGGCTGAATCAATCAGTGGAGGAGACCACTTGGGAGACCAAATCAGATATGAAAAGTCGCTATCCGGAACTGTTTGTTAAGATTTAATTTCGAGGACAAAATTTATTTAAGTGGAGGAGAAACTGTAGAACCCAAAATCAATATACGTAAAACACATCTATTTATTTAATTTGTTAAATTAATTATTTAAGTATAAAATGATTTTAGAGATGCATGATTTATGAAATTGCATTATTTTAATTATATGTTTATTTGATGCACGTTAAAATGTTTTCTCGAGTTTATGTTTCAGCTAATATTTGATGCGGGATTGATGGAAAGAGACCGGCGACGATTTTGGCGATTTTAAAATGTGGTATTTTATTTTAAGTTATGATTGAGGCATTTTAAATTATTTATTAAGTTTTTAACATTTTTTTAGAAGCCTAATTTAATTTATAAGTTATTTTAAGATTTTAAAATTTTAAAGTTTATCAATTGTGGAATTTAGTTTAATTAGGGGATTTTAGTAAATTTATTATGGGATTAGAATTTTATTAACTTGATAATTGGCTTAACATTTTAATTGGCATGATAAATTAATTAATTATACAAATGTTCCCCTAATTAAAACACACACACACACCTTAAACTTAACAATTATGTGGATGCAAACGCACCACACACACACCCCACACACCACACACTTTTATTCACGTATACACACACCCACACATTTCATTCCTTCATTTTATTATGGTGAGAGGAGAAGAGAAGAGTTATTGAAACTCTCTTTCAGCACCCTCCATATCACCACCTCCCTCTCCAAATTTCCTTCAGAAATCTTTCATTGATTTAGCAGCAAAAAAAATCGTGCCTCAAGTCGCCCAGATCATTTCTCGCACCGTGACGCTTCGATATTCATCGTATCGTGAGTTTTAAAGATCAAAGGCATGTATATTCTTTCGTTTTATGCATCGATCTTGTCATAGTAGATAATTTGATGTATGTTATGCGTGAAAGATTGATTATTGCATTGAATCGATTTCTGAAACATTTTAGATCTCAAAAGACGTTTTTGCTGTCATTTAGGTTCCTGTGTAATTTCGGTTAGTTTTCTGAAAATATTTTCAACATAAAAAACGTAGATCTTTTTGATACATTTGATTTGATATAAAATTCGTAATTTTTGGACAAGAAACGAGTAAGTTATGGTTTTTTTTTGTGTAACTGCTCAAACCTGCGATCTTATGAAAATGATGTTCATCATGTTTTGAAGTTTTTGAGTTGTAGGCTTCGTTGGGCACCGCCGGGATTGTGTTAATGAATTTAGATATGTAATGAGATGTGTTGGTGTTATTTGGTGGTTCGTTTGGGTCGGGATTGGCTTGGGATGTAATAGAAGTCATAGGAAGCGAAACGATGTCGAATTACGGGTTATTGTTGTATTGAAGTTGCATGTCGATGTTTGTGGACGTTTGGGGTATTTGTACGGGTTTGAATCAAGGTAATAGCAACCTAGGATGAGTCTTGAGGTGTTGGTTCATGGTCCTTAGGCTTGGGTTGGAAGAATGAATCATTAAGTTAGTGAATTTTCGTGAATTTCCATGTCCAGCATGTACCCGAACCCCTTCCCGGACCTCGACACGGAGTCCCTGTCCATTTTCCTTCAAAAATACGAAATTTTCGTGCCTACCCGGACCCCTACACGGGGTCCGTGTACCCCTTTTTATAAATTTTCTTTTTAATAAGAATATAAAATATAGGATTTGTTTTGTGGTTATGAATATAAAATAGAGGATTTATTTTGGGGTTCTATGTCATGATTTAGTACGATAATTAAACGAGGTCAAGTCCCGAGTGATCTAGAATATCATAAGCTATTTATATATTTCGGTGGTGAGCATGAATACATACGTCTAAGCTATGAAAGATAAATGTTTGAACTTATGTTAGTATGTACAGCAGTGGCCCCAAGTGAAATCCAACGAATCCCTCAACGCTCTATTTTAAATGTTATAAATGTGAGTTCAAGTTTCAAGTATGTACGCTCTATTTTAAAGATGCATGTGGCTTTATTACGTATTATTTCTATTTTCAGTTTATACATGTTGAGTCTGTAGACTCACTAGAATTGATTGATGCAGGTGAGGATGATGTTGAGGAGATGAGGGGTGGGGACCAATGAGCTGACTTGGGCTGCGCAAGAGGCTAAACACGAGGACGGCCCATGTATTAAGATTTTATGCATGTTCAATTATTTTGATTTACAGGAGTGGTGTTTTCGATGTTTTAAACGTTTACTTGTCGCCACTTGTTGGTAGTTGTTTTATTCTAAATATTTTAGACGAACAAATATTTATTAACGAAGTTTAATAATTTCTACTTATTTAAGAAATTTTTTATTTTTCCACAAATTTCAAGTAGTTAAAAAGTACGGTACGTGACATGTGAACTATCGCAAGTCATGTAAACAGACCCCGGTGTGTCCTATTCATGTCTTAGAGCAGTTGCATGTTTTTGGAGTTGGCTTGAGTGCGGTTGGGGCCATGAACATGGAGAGAGCCGCGAGTGAGGGTTTGAGAGGAGCTGTGGCTGTGGTGGTCGCGGCCGCTGTGGGATGAGGTTAAATAGGTCCAAGAGGTTGCAACAGTGGGCTATGAGGGCCTGGTGTGTGGCGGGTTCCGTCGGTTGTGGGCTAGGACCGATATTATGGTGATGGGGCGACTAGGGCTTTCGATGGGTGACCATGTGGTTTCCAGCAGCTGGTTGTCATGTTTTATTGTTTCATAGTGGGCTGGGATTGAGGTTTAAGTGCTATTAGTGTTTGGTTTAGGTATAGTAAAATTTGGGAAAGATTTGGTTGAGTTTCAGTTCGATTCGGGTTAAAACCGGGACCCCGATCTAAGTTTTAAAACAAATCGGTTAAGTTGTAAAATGAGCTCGAGTTTATGTATAGGAATGCTTTTAAATATGTTTTGGGATATTTTAAGGAGTTTAGTAAGATTCGGGTCGATTTTAGAGGTCCAGGGGAAAGACGGTAATTTTTGGGTTTCCAAGGGCAAAATGGTCATTTTGCACCCGGGGTGAGATTTTGGTCCTGACAGCGCCCTGAGCACAAATTTACCATATTTTAAACGTTTATGCATCTTGACCACGATTTTTAAGATTTTAAGAAAATATACGTTGCATGCTTGGATTTAAGAAATATTGCATATGTTCATGATTTTTATAAGTTATGAAAATGATGGTGTTTTGAATGATGGGAATTAGTTGTGGCTATCGAAGTATATGTAATGCATAAGACATATATGAAAATGATAATGATGAGGCCTATGTACAAAGGATGGGTAATCCTGTCACTGATGTCCAACAACCGCCGAGTATCATGGTTCTATATATGATGGATCCATCGTACATGATGATGTACGATAGTGACCTTTAATGAACTGAATTCACCAATGAAAATGATGAATGATGTGACACCTCTGACCCGTTTTAATAAAATAGCAGCGGAAATTAAAATTTTCTTAAAAATGGAGGAAGGATTCAAAATACATTTCATATATAATCAAAAGTATACACATGATCAATAAAATGATACAACAAAAATACAAAATATCATTTGTATGATCATGTCCAAAATGCTAGTAAAAGTAGTTTTCTTCCTTCCTTCTCTATATGCATATGACTCCGGTCCACAATCAACGTCCCGGCCCGTCGCTCTTATCTGCATCACATGAAATAACTGAAATGAGTTTTACAAGTGGAACTCTTACATAGCAATGATACATATCATACTCTGAAAACATGACTTTGAAAACATTAAATACCATCAACTTTGAAATATGAATATCATAGCATGAATAATAATAACGATGATATTTCTCTTTTCTCTGTTGGATTGATATCTATATAGCGTCTCTGTCTCTTACCTATATCCCATCGATATAAATCGATAACTCTGAGGGATATAAGCCTATGGTCGTTGATCAACTAATTGCATGCAATCTCTGACTATGTATCTATCAATCCATAAATCATTTGAATTCTCTCTTTGGCATTTTTTCAAACACTTTGAATACACTATTCTCTTGTATTCCCTTTTAAACAATTGAGGCATATACAGGCCTCTACTATACAATACAATGAGTCAATACATACTGATACCCCCAAAGGAGCCCGGGCCCGGGTAAAGCTCCGGACCCGGAAGGTTCTTGGACTCGGATAAGTGGAGAGCAGGGAGGAGATACCAAAGTATGGTTACATGCGGCGAGCCGGTGTGAAGGAAGGATCCCGGGTCTTCACTGGCCCGGCGAGTTGTGCACCACGTAGCAAGCGACTACCAGGGGAATAACCAGTCAGTACCCGGGGTTATAGCTTCCCGGTCCCAGAAGTTCCCGGGTAAATAATATCCGGGAAGAAAACCCAATCTCTCCCTGGTCAACACGTTCTCCGGAAAACTCGGAACCTGTACTCCCACGTTCTGTGACCAAGCCAACATTCAACACGTGGCCCACTACTTTACAACGTGGCCCACCACCCACAATCGTGACCATCACCCGAACTTTGTGGGCAAGTCACTTACCCGATTCACCTATAAGTACCCCTCGCAGGTATTCTCAAGGGGCATCGATCCTTTTCTCTAAAAAACACACAAGCACTCACGAAGATTCTTATTTTCTTCCCAAGTTTTCCTTTGCGTACATCACTGACTTGAGCGTCGGAGTGGATACGCCGGAACAACTTCCGGCGCTCCCCTAACGTTCTGTGGTTTCAGGGTTATTACTCACATCATCCCGGGCGTTGTCTTTCAGGTGACAGGGAGCTCAACCACCCCGGGCCATCAGTAACTCGCATTAACATTCGCACATATATCTAAACACTCGACTTGGCAAATCGCCCACCCGGCTACTACCCGATTTGCCCGGTTGACATCATTGGCGCCGTCTGTGGGAACTGAAGCTCGAGACGTAGATATGGTTTCCACTCGCAAAACTACTGGGAACAACTCTGGTCCTCAGAACCCTGAGGGGGGTAGGGGAACTCAAGAAAATCCATTATTCAGTCACGTCCCCGAGGAGCTGTCACAACTAATTGCTGCCGCTGTCCAAAAAGCTCTCGATGAAAGGGTCCCACCCGAATCTAGCCAACCAAGGGACAGTGAGGCTATGGGAGAATCTCCTCTCGAGAAAGAAAGAGACAGGGAAGAAAGTTCTCAGACGGTTTCCAAAGCTCCTACATCCACTGTGGCCCAGGAGCTGAAGGATTTGAGAAAGAAAGTGAAAGAATTGGAGGCCAGGGCCGGGTCCTCTCATGCGATAACCCCGGTCAGCTCCCGGGGATGCCCTTTCTCCCCGGAGATTGTAAGCGAGCCCCTCCCTGCTCACTTCAAGATCACCAACATCCGGGAGTATGATGGAAATTCCGATCCCGAAGAACATCTCGCCCGGTTTGAAAATATGGCGATGTTGCACTGTTACCCTGACAAGATAAAATGCAAGGTATTCCTCACCACCTTGGTGGATTCTGCCCAGAAGTGGTTTGAAAAGTTGGAACCCGGGAGCATCCAATCTTTCGAAGGTTTCGGGGACACCTTTGTACATCACTTTAGCAGCAGCAAGAAATACAAGAAGACTGCCTTCAGCCTGTTCGAAATAAAGCAGTTAGGCGATGAATCTCTCCGGGCATATATTCGCCGGTTCAACAAAGCATCCCTAGAAGTCCCGGCTTGTGCCCCGGAGACCAAAACTACAGCGTTCACTCAAGGGCTCAGAGTAGGAGATTTTTTCCGATCCCTGGTAAAGAAGCAGCCGGGGGATTTTGAAGATCTGTTGTCCCGGGCAGAAAAATACATAAACATGGAAGAAGCCCAGAGACAGAAAAGGGAATCTACCCGAAAAGAAAGAAATGACCGAGCTGGAAAGCCAGACGATAAAACTCGGGGAAGTGATCTCGGGCGTTTTTCTCGATACACCCCAATGAGGTCACGTCGGGACGAAGGGGTCCATATATGTGACGGCGATCGGGGAGCCTTATCATCCCGGTCACCCCTAAATTTACCACCTGTCACCAAGATGTGCTCTTATCACGGAGAATGCGCACACAGTACAAATGAGTGCAGAAGATTGAAGAGGGCCCCTTCCCAGTCGGGCCCGGGTGAGACATTACCATTAGCAAAGAAGTCCCGGGGACCACCGTGGATACCTAAAGATGCGAGGTGCAGGCCGGGGGATATAGGCCCGGTAAGAAAAGAGAAAAGGGATAGTCCCGGGCAAACATACCAGGGCCGAGTAATTAAGGACGGAGGAAGATCACCAGTCCTTGGGGTGATTAAAATGATTTCTGGGGGTTCGACAGATGGAGATTCTAACCGGGCCCGGAAAGCACATTCCCGGCATGAGAGTCTTGGGGTAGATAATACACTAGGAGATGATGTACCGGTCATCAGTTTTGGCCCCAGAGATCTTCAAGGAGTCAGCCTGCCGCACAATGATGCCTTAGTCATCCAGGCAAAAATAGCGAATTATGACATTCGCCGGGTCTTCGTCGATTCGGGGAGCTCGGTGAATGTTATTTTTCAGGAGGCCCTGGACCAAATGAAGTTAGAAGATTATCAGTTGCGACCGGTAGAAACAGCATTGTTTGGATTTGCTGGCCACACTGTCTACCCTCGGGGGGAAATCGTCCTACCCCTCACTGTAGGAACTGAGGAGCTCAGAAAGACAGTGATGACGGTGTTCACTGTGGTAAGTGCCCCTACCTCTTATAATATCATTTTGGGCAGACCTGCTATGAATGCTCTCCGGGCCGTGGCTTCCGTCTATCACCAAAAGCTTAAGTTCCCGGTGGGGAACAGAGTGGGAGAAGTAAGGGGAGACCAGCCATCTTCCCGCGATTGCTATGCAGAAACTGTCCGGGTGGAAAATAAAAGAGCCCGGCGAAGCGGCGAAGACCGGAGGGCAGGGAAGGAAGAGGTACACTCTATCCAACAAGTATATGTGGTGGAAGGGGAGGAGCAGGAAGAAGTAAGCGTCTTACCCGGGCAGCCCGAGAGGACGATTAAAATAGCTCGAGATCTGGAGCCAATCACCCGGGCTTAGTTGATAAGGTGCCTAGAAGAGAACGTGGACATCTTTGCATGGCTTTCCTCAGAGTTGGTGGGGATCTCACCCCACATAGCAGAGCACAAGTTGAACATCGTCCCGGGTTCCCGGGCAGTGAAGCAGAAAAAGAGACACTTTGGTCCTGAAAAGGATAAAGTGATTGCCGACCATGTGGCAGAACTATTGAAGGCCGGGCAAATCAGAGAGGTTCAGTATCCCACCTGGCTATCCAATGTAGTCTTGGTTCCCAAATCGGCCGGCAAGTGGCGGATGTGCGTTGACTTCAGGGATTTGAACAAAGCTTGTCCAAAAGATTGCTACCCCCTACCCCGGATTGACCAGCTGGTAGACTCCACATCGGGGTATGAGCTATTGAGTTTCATGGACGCATACCAGGGGTACCACCAGATCCCCCTAGCCCGAGAGGATCAGGAGAAGGTTAGTTTCATTACCACGGGAGGAACCTTCTGCTATGTGGTCATGCCCTTCGGACTGAAGAATGCCGGGGCCACATACCAGAGATTAATGGACAGGATATTCACCAAGCAAGCCGGGCGGAATATTGAAGTTTATGCGGATGACATCTTGATAAAGTCCCGGGCACATACTGAGTTCATCCCTGACCTCGAGGAGACTTTCGCCACTCTCCGGGAGTATGGGGTTAAGCTGAACCCGTCCAAATGCACATTTGGGGTTAAAAGTGGCAAGTTCCTCGGGTTCATGGTCACCGAGAGAGGAATTGAAGTTAATCCGGAGAAAGTCCGGTCGATTACTGAAATGGCATCCCCAAAATCGGTCAGGGAGGTGCAGAGACTCACGGGGAGAATCGCCGCCCTGTCACGTTTCATTTCCCGATCTGCACACCGAAGCTACCCTTTCTTCCAGGCCCTGAGGAGGGCTAAAGAATTTGGGCTGGGACGAAAAATGTGAAAAAGCTTTCGGGGAATTGAAGAATCATCTAGCCGGGCTCCCTGTCCTTGAGAAGCCCGGACCCGGGGAGAAGCTCTGGGTATACCTTTCTGCCACCGAGTATGCTGTCAGCTCTGTACTAATCCGAGAAGAAGATACGGATCAAAAACCGGTCTATTTTGTAAGCCATGCACTCAAAGGGCTAGAGATCAGGTATACAGAGGTAGAGAAAGTGGCCCTGGCCCTGGTTATCACAGCACGAAAACTACGCCCATACTTCTTGTCTTATCCTATCACTGTGTTGACTAACTCCCCTCTCGGGAGAATCATGACTCAACCCGAGGTCTCAGGAAGGTTGGTAAAGTGGACTGTGGAGTTGGGAGAATATGACATCGAGTACCGGCCCCGGCGGGCCATTAAGGCCCAGGCCTTGTCAGATTTCATCATTGAGATGGTGGTCCCCGATACCAGGGAAGTTTGGAGGGTATTTGTAGACGGGGCTTCCTGCAAAGAGGGTAGTGGCGTGGGGGTCCTGCTGATACCACCTACCGAAGAAAAAATACGGTTGGCTGTCAGATTGGACTTCCGGGCCTCTAACAACGAAGCAGAGTACGAGGCTGTTGTCAACGGGATAGAAGCAGCCCGGAATGCCGGAGCTAGCCGGGTCATTATCTATACGGATTCACAGTTGGTAGCCCAGCAGGTAAAAGGAGTGTATGAGACTCGGGAGGAAAAATTTGGGAAATATCTAGCTCTCATTAAAGATTTGTCAGCACATTTCACAGACTGGAGCATAGAGCAAATCCCCCGGGAGAAAAATACTGAAGCCGATGCCCTGGCAAAGATGGCTGCTTCACTTTCTGGTTGTCAAGAGCCAGGCATATCTTACCACACCAACCTGGTCTCTTCAGTGGAGGCCGGGCCCCCTCCAGCCCGAGGAGAAGACTGGACTACCCCAATCCTTGACTATATCTCCCGATTTGGTCTACCGGAGGATGTTAAGGAGGCCAGTAAAATCAAAAGGAGAGCAGCTCGTTTTGTTGTAATCGGTGATAATCTATACCGACGATCTTTCCAGGGTCCCCTCCTCAAGTGCGTCGCCGGGGATGAATCCAATTATGTCTTGAGGGAGATCCATGAAGGCTGTTGTGGAGATCATATAGAGGCAACTTCCCTGGTCAGGAAGGCTTTGCTTGCCGGGTTCTGGTGGCCTACCATGCATCAAGATGCCACCCGGGTAGTCCACTCTTGCGAAGGATGCCAAAGGCATAGCAACATTAACCACCACCCGACGGCCTTGATGAAGCCTATCTGGGCATCTTGCCCCTTTGACCAATGGGGCTTGGATATTGTGGGCTCTTTCCCTGTAGCCCGAGCCCAGAAGAAGTTCCTGCTGGTAGGGATTGACTTCTTCTCTAAGTGGGTGGAAGCAGAGCCCCTGGCTAAGATTACTGAAGGAGAAGTTCTCAAATTTCTATGGAAAAATATTGTCTGCAGGTTTGGCATCCCCCGGAAGCTTGTCTCTGACAATGATAGGCAATTCCATGGGAATAAGGTCAGAGCTTGGTGCGAGGAGATGAAGATTACTCAAGCTTTCACCTCAGTTGCCTACCCCCAAGCCAATGGGCAGACTGAGGTGACCAACCGCACTATTGTCCAAGCTCTCAGAGCCCGATTATTTGGAGTTGGTAAGGATTGGGTGGAGGAGCTGCCTAGTGTTCTTTGGGCATACCGGACTACGCCTCGAACAGCTACTGGGGAAACACCATTCAGCTTAGTGTATGGATCTGAAGCAGTGCTCCCAGTAGAGATCGGGCAGACATCAGCCCGGATAGACACCTATCCGGAAGGCAATGACAACGCCCGTGCCAGTGAACTTGATTGCATTGAAGAAAGGAGAGAGAGAGCGGCGATCAGAATGGAGGCCTATCGACGCCGGGTGATGAAAGCTTATAATCAGAGGGTCCGACACCGAGAGTTTCAAATTGGAGACATGGTCCTCAAGAAAGCAAATCCGGCGGGAGATGTGGGCAAGCTTGAGGCCCGGTGGGAAGGTCTTTACAAAGTAGTGCGCAGAGTTAGCTCAGGCACCTATTATCTTGAAGATGGACAGGGCCATCCTCTCAAAAGGCCCTGGAATGCTTTTCACCTTAAGAAACATTTTCCTTAAAAGTTCTTGTACATCTTTTAATTATTTGGTAATAAAGATCGTTCCTGGAAAGATCATTCTTAAAGCCCGGAAGGTCCGGAACTCCGGCACATATTAAGGGCCCGGGTGATACCATGCCCCGGCTTCCCTCCGATTTATTAAGGGCCCGGGTGATACCATGCTCCGGCTTCCTTCCGATTTATTAAGGGCCCGGGTGATACCATGCCCCGGTTTCCCTCCGATTTATTAAGGGCCCGGGTGATACCATGCCCCGGCTTCCCTCCGATTTATTAAGGGCCCGGGTGATACCATGCCCCGGTTTCCCTCCGATTTATTAAGGGCCCGCGTGATACCATGCCCCGGCTTCCCTCCGATTTATTAAGGGCCCGGGTGATACCATGCCCCGGCTTCTCTCCGATTTATTATTAAGGGCCCGGGTAATACCATGCCCCGGCTTCTCTTATTACTAAGCCTAAGGAACCGAAGTCTCGTTTGCCTATAAATTCAAGTTGATTGATCCCCTGGTACTTGGCGTTAAAATGTTATCGTTCAGATATTGTTAAAAGCCCGATTAACTTCCAACACTTGTGAATTTTTCTTATTGGCGAAGATAAGACAAAGAGGCAGACGAGGTGAAGAAAATTTTTCATTAAAAGGGAGATTATTACAACTACCATAAGAAGAGAAAATATAAGAATTTAAGGGGCAGTCTCTGGCTCGGAGTCCTCCTCCACCTCGGACTCTTCCTCATTCGGGAGCTCTGCGCCGTCTTCCGGCAGGGAGCTAACAGCCCGGGCTAAGTCTAGGGGGCTTTTCTTTCCCAGAGGCAGAAGGCCGGCTTCTTTCACTTGCTCTTTGCATTTGTTAAAGCCTGCCTTGAAATAAGGAAAGGCTTTATTATTCACTAGCTGCTGGAATTCCGCAGTAGCAAGGAAAGCGGCCCGCCACTCCTCTTCTAAGGTGGCCCGAGCCGTAAGATTCGCCTCCAGTTCACTCACCCTCTCGGTGGCCATCACGAAATTATCCAGGGCGTCCCGGGCATCCAAGTTTAGCTTTTCAGCTCGGGCCTCCGTGTTCTCCAGCTGAGCTTTCAGAGAAAGGATCTCTGCCCGGGCTTCTTCATGCTGGCCCTGCAAGCCATTGATGGTAGCTTCCTGGCCCTGGAGTTTCCCCGCATGGAGGTTTTTAAGGTGAGCAATGCGGGCCAGGGAACCTTCATGAAGAGTGGTGACAGAGGCGACCCGAGCCTCTATGTTCTCTTGCAGGGCACCCATCTTCTCAAAGGCCACCCTAGCCAGCTGCCCGCTCTGTGAATAAACAAAGAGCACATAAGGAAAAGTATTACCGGTAGAACAAAGAAGTAGAAGTAGTGGAAGAAGAAACTTACAGCCAGCATAAGGTTGAGGCTCTCCAGCATGAGATCCCCAGCCTTCGAATCCTGAAGGATGGTCTCCTCGGCAGGAGTCACCACCTGCTTCAGTATTTGGAAGCCCATCTTCGAGCTTCCGGCCGAGAATATAGTCCCGGCTATTGCAGGAGGAGTAGGAATGATGGCAGGAAGGACCTGAGAGGATCCTCCAGGGGACACCGGGGGGACGGGCCCTGACCCCTGAACCACCCGGGGCTCAACACGAACCAGCTCCCGGGAAGCTTTCCTTTTTTTGGCAATCAGGAGGGGCTGATCCGAAGATTCGTCCTCCTCATCAATTGTAATAACCCCGTGCTCCGGGGGCCCGGTGACTTTGGCAGCCCGGGCACTTGGAGGGGTACCAACCTGCCCCACCTCAGCAGGGGCCAGGGTCTCCTTCTCACCAGGCACTGGGGGTACTGACTCCTCCCCAGACGGGCCTTCAGTAGCCATCCGGGATGAAGACCCCTGGCGCTCTCGGGCCTCTTTCTCAGCGGCGGCAGCCTTCCGGGCAGCCTTCTTAGCTGCCTTTTCCTCAGCCATTTTTCGGGCAAAGGCCTCTTTCATCTCGACGTCTGCAGAAAATCAAGCAACCCGTTAGTCACAGGTAAAGGGTGAGTTAAGGAAATATAAATGGCAAGCAGAGGAAACCTACCGGAGCGGGAGGGTTCGAACTCCTCGATGATGCGATCGGTAGGGTCCTCTACCCTGGGACTCAGCCCGAATGCCATCAGGAGCTTTTCACTAAGGAGGGCGGAGGAGCTATACACTTTTCCGCCCACCACCTCCTCGCTCAGGGTGTAAGAGTCTAGGGTGCGGTAATTTTCTGGGAGACCGGGCTGAGCAGGAAGGGCAGAAATAAACCTAGTCGGGCACTCGGGAAGACGGGGAAGACGGATATAAAAGAACCGGTGTTTCCAGTCCTTGACGGAGGAAGGGATATCTCCGAAAAGTTTGTGGTGAGACCGAATCTTGAAGGAAAAGGCGTAATCGCCAATATAACAGATAAAGAAAAAATTGAAAAGGGAAGGCTCAAGGGCGATGTCAGGGTACATAGAAATAAGAGTAAAAAAGCAAGTCATCATCCTGATAGCATTAGGATGGAATTGGTTAAGGGGAATACTCAGAAGGGAGGATATCCCAACAAAGAAGGGGTGGAGGGGAAACCTGAGACCATTGGCCACCTGGTCTCGGAAGAAGGTTAGACACCCTTCTGGTGGCTGGTCAGCCCGGTTGCTAGGGCCCGGGATGATGATGTCAAAATTAGTAGGGATGGAGCCAAGGAGACGGATCTCCTCGGCTGATTTGGCTCGAAGGGAACTGGCCATGGTGGAAAACCACGACAGGGGGCCAGTAGCAGCAGCCTGGGCTGGAGAAGAAGCAGCCCGGGCTGAGGGTTTTGAAGAAGTTGCCTTCTTCTTTTTCTTCTGGGAGCTTGAAGACCCAGCCCCATGGGAAAATTTTAGTTTTTTGGGAGGAGGAGAGGAAATTGGATTTTGGGGGCGGAAAGCAGAAATGGGAGAAGCAGAAACCGGTGGGCTATCAAGCAGGGCCTCTTCCTCAAATTCCGAGGAGCCGTGGTAGATCCTACCCGACGTAGAAGAGGTATGAGAAGAAGACATGACGAAGAAATGGACTTACAAGGATTGTTTTTGAAGAAAAACGGTGGTCGGAACGCCGAGGATGCAGCAGAGTTTGTGCAGGGTTTCGAGACGCGAGAGCTTGAGTTTGCTAAGGAGTAGGGAGTGATGGAGAAGGAGACATATATATAGGAACGGGGAAACGATCTGGGCCGTAGATCTAGCCGTAATCCGAAGGTCCGCATTGGTTCAGAAGAATACACCCGGATCGTGGATCTCCGCCATTGATCTGAATGGATACGGACGAACGGGATGCACCTTGTCAGCTGTGCAGGGCAGGTGAAAGGACGTGTAATCATGAGGGTGTCAGACTGATCGGCTCCTCAGAATATGGAACATCGCCGACCGTTGGGATGAGAGAGATGGGGCACGTGTCATCAGGGCGGTCTGAGTAATAGTCCAAGAAGAGAGCCAGCATGTCATCTTAAGCCCGGGAAGTTTAAGGCCCCGGCATGTTATTATCTTAACCCCGAGAGGTTTAAGGCCCCGGCAGGTTACCATCTTAAGCCCGGGAGGTTTAAGGCCCCGGCATGTTATTATCTTAAGCCCGGGAGGTTTAAGGCCCCGGCATGTTACCATCTTAAGCCCGGGAGGTTTAAGGCCCCGGCATTTTATTATCTTAAGCCCGGGAGGTTTAAGACCCCGGCATGTTACCATCTTAAGCCCGGGAGGTTTAAGGCCCCGACATGTTATTATCTTAAGCCCGGGAGGTTTAAGGCCCGGGCATGTTACCATCTTAAGCCAGGGAGGTTTAAGGCCCCAACATGTTATTATCTTAAGCCCGGGAGGTTTAAGGCCCCGGCATGTTACCGTCTTAGGCCCGGGAGGTTTAAGGCCCCGGCATGTTATTATCTTAAGCCCGGGAGGTTTAAGGCCCCGGCATGTTATTATCTTAAGCCCGGGAGGTTTAAGGCCCCGGCATGTTACCATCTTAAGCCCGGGAGGTTTAAGGCCCCGGCATGTTATTATCTTAAGCCCGGGAGGTTTAAGGCCCCGGCATGTTACCATTTTAAGCCTAGGAGGTTTAAAGCCCTGGCATGTTACTTTAAGTTCAGGAGGTTTAGACCTCAGTATTTTATCTTAAAAGCCAGTGAAGTTTGAGGAAAATACAAACATGCGCGAAGCAAAATATTATTAATGAAACAGGTCCCATATTACAGCTGCCATCCTAGAGCCTACATGATCTTGCCACTCTGACATCCAACTGTGCAGCTCGGGAAGGGGAATAGAGGCAAAAGACTCGGTGGCAGCAAGCTTGTTCAGCTGATTCCACTCCTTCCGCAACATGGCCTGTAACAGAACTGGATCGGTGGCCAGCTCTGCCACGTGCGTCACGCGGAGTTCCCGCCTGTATCTCCGCGCCAGTGCCCTCTGGGGCCTGGTGAAAGCCAGGCCACCCTGGTATGATTGTATAAGATCCTAAATCTTATACCAAGTGGACATAACCCTCGTCAGAATAAGTTCCTCGACGGTCCTCTGCAGAGATTCTAGATGGGCACGCGTTGAGGGGGGCAGGTGTCCATACGGGCTGTACGGGCTGTTGCAGACAGTTGACTCACTTGAGCTCGACATGGCAGAATGATCGTTATCCTCTCACCTTCATCTATTTATAAGCAGATGAGATTCGAAACGGAAGAAGCCGAAAAGTTTCTGGGCAGACGAAGCGACTTCGCATTTATGCAGGAGAGAGGTTAAGTGCAGCCATCGATTTGAGCACACGTATGGGGTCAAGAGACGCCTGATAAATTGTTCCAGGTAGTCAAAGGGACGCGAACAAATATCAATGTCACAGTGTCATTATTACCTTGGGAAATGGAGCGTCCCTCGGCGGAACTTTAGTATCAAAAATCGAAATTTGTGTATGGGACACCATACCAAGGGGCGGGGAGTCTTAGGGTATCGGCACTTATCCAAGCCCGGGAAACACGAGTCCCCGGCATTTCATGGAGCCCGGGAAGCACGAGGCCCCCGCAGGTGATTCACAGCCCGGGGAGCGCAAGGCCCCGGCACTGGGGTTAATCGCCCGGGAGATATCAAGTCCAGAAGTTTTTAGTAAATTATTTCAGATGGTTTTACGCAGTTCATGATGTGTCAGTGGATTTACAGTGGTTATAAGCCGAGTGGTGATAGAGAAAAAAGAACTAAAATAAATTCTTATTCAACCATATACATTGGTGCATACTACATCGTCATATTTCTCTTCTATAACAAGTACTCGCATCTTCAACCAAGCAGACAGAGGAGGAGTGGAGCCTTGCCAGAAACTGGGAGAACCGAGGATACGTTTCAGTAGCTTCAATTCTTTCCGGAGCATCAGCTGATAGACGCGGCCATCCGTGAAGATGTCCACCCACTCAGCTATGTGTAGTTGTCGGCGCACTGTCTTTAGTTTGGATACCAGGGCAGGGGTGGTGGCTTCCCCAGAATCATAAAGAAGTTTCAGCTTTTGAAGCTTTTCCCAATAGCGGAGAACTTCGTTGAGCACTTCATTTTCTATTATGGATTTTTGAGCTTCCAGGTATGGTTCCCTAAGCGCTTCAATCATCCCTGGAGTTCTTGAGCTGCTTGCGCCGGCCATGTCTATTGAAGTAATCAGCGAAGGATAATGGAAGGGTGGGAGGATATCATATATATATAGGGAAGAGGAGTGAATCACAATCGTTGGTTCTCGAATATATCAACGGTGGGAATGAATATTGGAAGTTGCACCAAGCAGGCTAAAAGACAGGCGTAAATATCGAGGGAGCATAACAGTCCTCGAAACACGAAACCTTGCGGATAAGTTCGAATTTTAGGGTTTTGTAGCAGCACCAGCAATAGTGTCCATCTCTCTAAAATTTCTATAAGGCTTCGCTCAGGGTGTGTGGACCATTTCTTTTACTAATCGGGACAGCGAGATAGACACTAGCCCGACTTTTTTAGGAGGGAGTGGTGATACCCCCAAAGGAGCCCGGGCCCGGGTAAAGCTCCGGACCCGGAAGGTTCTTGGACTCGGATAAGTGGAGAGCACGGAGGAGATACCAAAGTATGGTTACATGCGGCGAGCCGGTGTAAAGGAAGGATCCCGGGTCTTCACTGGCCCGGCGAGTTGTGCACCACGTAGCAAGCGACTACCAGGGGAATAACCAGTCAGTACCCGGGGTTATAGCTTCCCGGTCCCAGAAGTTCCCGGGTAAATAATATCCGGGAAGAAAACCCAATCTCTCCCTGGTCACCACGTTCTCCGGAAAACTCGGAACCTGTACTCCCACGTTCTGTGACCAAGCCAACATTCAACACGTGGCCCACTACTTTACAACGTGGCCCACCACCCACAATCGTGACCATCACCCGAACTTTGTGGGAAAGTCACTTACCCGATTCACCTATAAGTACCCCTCGCAGGTATTCTCAAGGGGCATCGATCCTTTTCTCTAAAAAACACACAAGCACTCACGAAGATTCTTATTTTCTTCCCAAGTTTTCCTTTGCGTACATCACTGACTTGAGCGTCGGAGTGGATACGCCGGAACAACTTCCGGAGCTCCCCTAACGTTCTGTGGTTTCAGTGTTATTACTCAAATCATCCCGGGCGTTGTCTTTCAGGTGACAGGGAGCTCAACCACCCCGGGCCATCAGTAACTCGCATTAACATTCGCACATATATCTAAACACTCGACTTGGCAAATCGCCCACCCGGCTACTACCCGATTTGCCCGGTTGACATCACATACTATGAATCACATGGAAGGGAATATCATAATAAAACTTTTGAAATACAATACATATACTTTCATGTGAGCACAAGGAATGAAATTCCACTTACAACCAACAAGAACACCTTCAACTAATCTCTTGGTTGAATTCCTACAACAATAAACCATATATAACACCATCAATAACCCAATAATCCAACAATCAAATCATTTAATCCAAAATACCAACACAATCCACAAACCCATATCATCTCTCATACCAAAACCAAGAATAACTAAACAGAAATGCTTACCATAGCTCCTTGAACCAATGATAACTTAGTTCTCTCAACAATAATCCACCAAGAGGCTTGAATCAAAGAAAGGAATTGAAAGGAAATGAGGAAACCCTAGCTCCAAGCTGAGAAATTCGAGAATGGGGAAAAGAAATGAGAAAAATGAGACTAACTCTTGCATTTAAACACTTAAAATCCGAAAAGGCGCTTTCACTATTCATCAACCGCGGGTGCGCTCCAACATACACCACGGGTGCGCTAAGCCCTCGGCATCACAACCAAAAATCTGAAAATGTCGACCGCAGGTGCGCTCTGAAACTTACCGCGGGTGCGGTGTCCTCTCGGCAAACTCATCAAAATTCATAAATAACGACCGCGGGTGCAGTCCTCTTACTGAGCGCGGGTGCGGTCACCCCTGAAGCCAACAACCAACTCTACGCAACAAAGATCGAATCGCAACGCTGATACAAAACAACTACACCACAACTAACAACGACAATACCACGAAACAAATATAACCAACAATACTAAAACCCAAACATAAATCTTAATGTCACAATAAACTAAATCTTAACCAATTAATCAATAATCTGACGAAAACTTAGACCGTACCGTACACCAGGCTTGGCTATTACAATCTCCCATCCTTAGAGGAATTTCGTCCTCGAAATTGACGTCACTGCGCAAACAACTCAAGATACTTCTCTTTCATCTCATCCTCTGGTTCCCACGTAGCCTCTTCGATCAAATGATTCCTCCAAAGGACTTTAACAATGCGGATCTCTTTGTTTTGCAACACTTTAACTTTGCGATCCAGAATCTAGACTGGAATCTCTTGATAAGTCAAATTCGGCGTCAAATCCAATGGCTCGTGGCGAAGAACATGGGAAGGATTCGCAGTATACTTCCTGAGCATAGATACATGAAAAACATTGTGAACTCTGTCAAGATATGGCGGTAGGGCTAACCTGTAAGCTTGATCACCAACTCTGTCCAAGATCTCAAATGGGACAATGAATCTCGGACTCAACTTTCCCTTCTTGCCAAACCGCATCACACCCTTGAGACGCACGGTCGAACTGCAACGGTCTACGACGCACGTTAGCATAACTCTTCTGTCTCGACTGCGCTGTCTTCATTCTCTCTCGAATTACCGCAACAACATCAGCTGTCTGTTGGACCAACTCTGGACCCAGCATCTTCCTCTCACCAATCTCGTCCCAATACAAGGGAGATCTACACTTCCTGCCATAAAGTGATTCATATGGTGCCATGCCAATCGTCGCTTGTTAGCTATTATTGTACGTGAACTCAACAAGAGGCAATTTGGAATCCCAGCTACCAGGATAATCGATAGTACAAGCTCTGAGCATATCCTCAAGAATCTGAATAACTCTCTCTGATTGACCGTAGCTCTGGGGATGATAAGCTGTACTGAACGCTAACCGTGAACCCATAGCTCTGTGCAAACTCTTCCAAAACTCTGAAGTAAATATAGGGTCACGATCAGACACAATCGACACAGGAACACCATGAAGTCTAACAATCTCTGTTATGTACTCTTCAGCATACTGGTTCATGGAATACGTCGTCTTGACTGGGAGAAAATGCGCTGACTTCGTCAACCGATCAACAATAACCCAAATAGAGTTAAAACCTTTCTGCGTTCTGGGAAGACCAGTCACAAAATCCATCGTAATATGCTCCCATTTCCATTGAGGAATCGGCAATGATAGAAATGTCCCAGCAGGTCTCTGGTGCTCGATCTTCACTGCTGACAAGTAAGGCACTGAGAAATAAACATGGCAATATCTTTCTTCATATCTGGCCACCAATCGAGTCTACGAAGATCCTGATACATCTTGGTGCTACCTGGATGTATCGAATATGGCGCGGTATGTGCCTCTGTCAAGACGTCTCGCCGAATATCATCACCAGAAGGAATACAAATACGGCCTCTGAATGTCACCAAACCATCTCCATTCATCCCTAACTCTGAATTACCTCTCTCCTCTGCTCTGGCTCTCAACTCTGTCAACTGTAAATCGTTGACCTACTCTCTACGGATCCTGTCCGTCAATGTAGTCCGAATGACCAACGCTGAAAAGCGAGCAATGGTCCCTGGGACTACTAAAGCTATATCCTCTCGCTGCAAGTCCAACAACAATGGCTGCTGAATCAACGAACTCAAAGAAGAACTCGACTTACTGCTCAAAGCATCCGCTACAACATTCGCTTTCCCTGGGTGATAACTAATCGTCACTTCATAATCTTTGAAAAGCTCTAACCACTGCCTCTGTCGCATATTGAACTCCTTCTGAGAGAACAAATACTTCAAACTCTAGTGGTCCGTGAAAATTTCACACTTTTCGCCATACAAATAATGTCTCCAGATTTTCAGGGCGAAAACCACAGCTACCAGCTCCAGATAGTGCGTAGGATAATTCTTCTCATAGTCCTTCAACTGGCGAGAAGCATAGGCTATGACTTTCCCACGTTGAATCAGCACCGCACCAAGACCTTTCTTCGACGCATCGGTAAAAACAACAAAATCCTCTGAACCACTGGGCAATGCAAGCACATGAGCTGTCATCAACTTATCTTTCAACTCTTGAAATCCACTCTGGCATTCATTGGACCACTCGAACTTCACATTCTTCCTCGTCAGATTGGTTAACGGCAGGGCAATCTTGGAAAAATATGAAATGAAACGACGATAATAACTCGCCAAACCAAGGAAACTGCGTACCTCTGATACAGTGGTAGGGATAGGCCACTTCTGAACTGCCTCGATCTTCACTGGATCAACAGCTATCCCATCCTTCGAGACAACATGGCCTAAGAAAGAAATCTGCTCCAACCAGAACTCACATTTCTTCAACTTAGCATACAATCTCTTCTCTCTCAACAACTGAAGAACAACTCTGAGGTGCTCTGAATGAATCTCCCTGGTCTTGGAATAAATCAAGATGTCGTCGATGAAAACAATGACGAAGCTATCCAAATACGGCTTGAACACAAGGTTCATCAGATCCATAAAGACTGAAGGGGCATTGGTCAATCCAAAAGACATCACAAGAAATTTATAATGACCGTACCTGGTCCGGAACACCGTCTTAGGAATATCAGACTCCCTAACCTTCAACTGATAGTAGCCAGATCGCAGATCAATTTTCGAAAACACAGTAGCCCCCTGCAGCTGATCAAACAAATCATCTATCCATGGCAACGGATACTTATTCTTGACAATCACTTTGTCGATCTCTCTGTAATCAATGCAAAGACGCAATGACCCATCTTTCTTCTTGACAAAAAGAACCGGAGCTGCCCAAGGCTAAGAACTCGGTCGAATGAAGCCTTTATCTAGAAGATCTTGCAACTGCATCTTCAACTCTTTCATCTCTGTAGGTGCCATTCTATACGGAGCCTTAGAAATAGGAACCGTACCTGGAACTAGATCAATCACAAACTCTACATCTTTGTCCGGCGGCAAATCCGACATATCATCCTCAAATACATCAGAAACTCTCTCAAAACATCAATATCATCAATATTCAACTTAATCATTCTATCCACATCAACAATCGACGCCAGAAACCCATCAAAACCTCTAAACAGCAACTTCTTAGCCTCAAGACACGAAATAAAAGGAAGGACCAGCGAAGTACCTGTACTGGCGAGCATACCTTCCCTATTGCATCATCTGCAAATGTCACTGTCTTAGCAACGCAATCAATAACTGCACGATAGGTTGATAGCCAATCCATGCCAAGTATAATATCAAATGCAACCACTGGAATAACAATCAAATCAGCATAAACCACTCGCTCATCAATTTGAATAGAGCACGCATACACAATAGATGTCGGGCACAACACATCCCCCGAAGGCAAAGCAACATTAAACTGGAGGGGAAGAACAGAAGGAACTATACCCAAAGATCTCAAAAATAGTTCAGACATAGAAGAATGAGTAGCACCTGTATCAATCAATGTCGTAGCTTCTCTGCCTGAAATTAAAATAGTGCTAGAGATCACAGAAGAATCATGGTTTATACCGTCCTTTGTCATGGTAAATATGCGACCCTGCACCTTCTCTTTACTCGCTCCTCTTGGACAGTCTTTGGCAATATGGGATGCAGTGCCACATCGATAGCATGTATGAGTACCAAATCTGCACTCTCCCCGGTGATGTCTACTGCACTTGGGACACAATGGCTTCTCGGGATCAAATGGAACTGTCGGTGGTTTAGGACTCGGCTCTATCTTGCCTTTCCCCTTGAAACGATCCTTTCCTCTTTTATTCGAACCCTGGCCTCTCTGAGCAATGGCATGCTGCCTCGCTTGTCGTTCTCTAGCAATGTCCTTCTAGAAATAAAGCCTTAGCCACGATCTCTTTGAATGTCACAGCCTTCGACATGTTGATATCCCTCCGGATCTGTGCTCTAAGGCCTCTAATGAAATGAGCACATTTATCTTTGTCGTTGGAAGCAATATACGGGGCAAACAGACAGCCCTCCTCAAACTTCAAGATGTACTCATCAACATTCATACCTCCCTGTCGAAGCTCCAAGAACTCAGTGACCTTCCTAGCTCGAAGTGCGTCTGGGAAGTACTTGTCATAGAAAAGATCGGTGAACTCTTGCCACTTCAAAGCTGGAACGTCAACACTAACCTTAGTAGCATTCCACCAAATGCGTTCAGCTTTGACTAACATAAACACTGCACAACTGATTCTATCCTTATCTTCGTAATTGAGATGATCGAAAGTAGCCTCAAGTGCCTTGATCCACTCTACGGCCACCAAAATTCAGGCGGATCCATCCTCTTGAAAGCAGTAAAAATCCCATCGGTTCTCACTGCCTGAGCCACTTGGCCTCTACCCTGTCCTCTACCTTGGCCTGTACCTTGCATACGTAGCAACTGTTGGATCTGCTCACTATGGACCTTGGCTTGCTCTTTCAACAACTTGCCGAACTCATCGACAACTCTAGAGGAAGAACTATCCTCACCCTCTACGGCTTTCCTCTTAGGAGGCATAACTCCTACAACGTGCTCACACAAAACAAATCAATAGATAACAATGAATAGATGTAGAAGAAGACATACCCGGACAGTTGAAAGTAGACGAAGTCATATGCATTGGTCCGAAGAACGGAGCTCTGATACCACTAAATGTGACATCTCTGACCCGTTTTAATAAAATAGCCGCGGAAATTAAAATTTTCTTAAAAATGGAGGAAGGATTCAAAATACATTTCATATATAATCAAAAGTATACACATGATCAATAAAATAATACAAAAAAAATACAAAATATAATTTGTATGATCATGTCCAAAATGCTAGTAAAAGTAGCCTTCTTCCTTCCTTCTCTATATGCATATGACTCCGGTCCACAATCAACGTCCCGGCCCGTCGCTCTTATCTGCATCACATGAAATAACTGAAATGAGTATTAAACTCAGCAAGTGGAACTCTTACATAGCAATGATACAAATCATACTCTGAAAACATGACTTTGAAAACATTAAATACCATCAACTCTGAAATATGAATATCATAGCATGAATAATAATAACGATGGTATTTCTCTTTTCTCTGTTGGATTGATATCTATATAGTGTCTCTGTCTCTTACCTATATCCCATCGATATAAATCGATTACTCTGAGGGATATAAGCCTATGGTTGTTGATCAACTAATTGCATGCAATCTCTGACTATGTATCTATCAATCCATAAATCATTTCAATTCTCTCTTTGGCATTTTATCAAACACTTTGAATACACTATTCTCTTGTATTCCCTTTTAAACAATTGAGGCATATAAAAGCCTCTACTATACAATACAATGAGTCAATACATACTATGGATCACATGGAAGGGAATAGAATAATAAAACTCTTGAAATACAATACATATACTTTCATGTAAGCACAAGGAATGAAATTCCACTTACAACCAACAAGAACACCTTCAACTAATCTCTTGGTTGAAATCCTACAACAATAAACCATATATAACACCATCAATAACCCAATAATCCAACAATCAAATCATTTAATCCAAAATATTAACACAATCCACAAACCCATATCATCTCTCATACCAAAACCCAGAATAACTAAACCAAAATTCTTACCTTAACTCCTTGAACCAATGATAACTTAGTTCTCTCAACAATAATCCACCAAGAGGCTTGAATCAAAGAAAGGAATTGAAATGAAATGAGGAAACCCTAGCTCCAAGGAGAGAAATTCGAGAATGGGGGAAAAGAAATTAGAAAAATGAGACTAACTCTTGCATTTAAACACTTAAAATCCGAAAACACGCTTTCACTATTCATCGACCGCGGGTGCGCTCCAACATACACCGCGGTTGCGCTAAGCCCTCGGCATCACAACCAAAAATCTGAAAATGTCGACCGCAGGTGCGCTCTGAAACTTACCGCGGGTGCGGTAACAAACACACCGCGGGTGCGATGTCCTCTCGGCAAACTCATCAAAATTCATAAATAACGACCGTGGGTGCGGTCCTCTTACTGAGCGCGGGTGCGGTCACCCCTGAAGCCAACAACCAACTCTACGCAACAAAGATCGAATCGCAACGCTGATACAAAACAACTACACCACAACTAACAACGACAATACCACGAAACAAATATAACCAACAATACTAAACATAACTCTTAACATCACACTAAACTAAATCTTAACCAATTAATCAATAATCATTCGAAAACTTAGACCGTACCGTACACCAGGCTTGGCTATTACAAATGATGAATAATGAATGATGAATGATGAATAATGAATAATGAATGATGATTAACGATGAGTTGTTTTGACACGTTATGATTTCACGACACGTTTATGTTACGCTTTTAAAGTTCATGAAATGTATGTTTAGTATCGTATTTTTCACTGCTGTGTGCCCTGTATATGCACTTGTTATTTCTGATACATGCGTGTTGAGTCTTTAAACTCAATAGGCGTGTGTGATCCAGGTGAGTTCGATATCAAGGGGACTGAAGGCGCTGAATTCTGAGTAGGCAGACTTGGTGGGCGACACGACCCGAGGACCTCATGATTTTCCGCACACTCATGATTTTATGTTATTGAGAGAGCATGAGCATTTTTATACACTGATTTTTATACTCTATTGATTTTGTATGTTTACGCATATTTTGTTGGATGTGCTTGGCCATTTTAAACTGCTATATTTTTATTGTCAAATATTTATGATTATTTTTAAATGCTATATTTTTCAGTAGAGTTACATGCATGCAAAATATTTAAGCGCATATTTGAAAAATGTGAGCTTTAAAAAAAATATATCCGTGCTTTTAAAACACTAGACGTTACACTTGTAGCACAAGGATATATGCAAGAAGAAGGAATAGATTACGATGAAACTTATGCACCTGTTGCAAGACTAGAAGCAATTAGAATATTCCTTGCTTATGCCTCATTAAAGAACTTTAAAGCCTATCAGATGGACGTGAAGAGTGCACTTCTCAATGGTCAGTTGCAAGAAGAAGTATATGTTAAACAACCACCAGGTTTTGTTAATCACTCTCTCCGTGATCGTGTCTATCATTTGAACAAAGTCTTATATGCTCTTAAACAAGCTCCAAGATCTTGGTATAAAACTCTTTCAAAATTCCTAACTGATCATGATTTTACTGTTGGATCAGTTGATAAGACTCTGTTCAAATTCAGAAAGAATGATCACATTTTACTTGTACAAATATATGTTGATGATATTATTTTTGGGTCAACTAACCACAAATTATGTGAAAAATTTGCCAAGTTAATGTAGGACAAATTCGAGATGAGTATGATGGGCGAACTGACATTTTTCCTCGGTCTGCAAGTGAAGCTTTATCAGTCAGACAAAATATACGAAGGCATTGCTTAAGAAATTTGGAATGGAAACATGTTCAGCTGCAAGTACTCCCATGAGTTCATCATCAAACTAGACAATGATCAAGGGGGAATATCAGTTGAGACAACACTTTACAGGGGTTTAATAGGTTCATTATTGTAACTAACTGCTAGTCGTCCTGATATTATATTTGATGTTATCATGTGTGCAAGATTTCAGGCAGATCCTAAGAAATCTCATTTTTCAGCAGCCAAACGTATTTTAAAATATCTTAAAGGCACACAAATGTGGGCTTATGGTATGCTAAGGATTCTTATTTCAATTTAATTGGATATTCAGATGCAGATTATGCATGATGTAAGCTAGATCGTAAGAGCACCAGAGGATTATGTCAGTTTCTAGGAGATAGACTGATCTCATGGTTCAGCAAGAAGCAAACATCCATAGCAACTTCCACAACTGAAGCAGAATACCTTGCTGCTGGAAGCTGCTGTGCACAACTGATTTAGATTCAGTAACAACTGAAGGACTGTGGAGTTATTGCAAATGAATCACCAATATTTTGAGATAATGCAAGTATGATTGCAATTACATACAATCCAGTTCTTCACTCCATGACCAAGTATATAGATGTAAGGCATCACGTCATCAGATATCATGCTTTGAAGAAATCAATAAGGCTTGAATACATACCAACTAAACAACAAGCAGCTGACATCTTCACCAAACCATTACCAGAGACTAAGTTTTCTCATTTTCGCAATATTCTTGGTTTAACTAATCTGTCTTAGTTATATGATGTTATGTCAACTGTTATTAATTCTTGTTCAGTTAGTCAAATTGATTTGCCTTAATTATATCAATTTTTAATGATGATATCAGTTCATATGCAGATAAGGAAACAACAATGAATCGAAACAACAATTTTATTGATAAAATCTCAACCAGGTTACACGATTCATTTCCATTTCAGCGGCATCTTGCCAAAGGAACAACCAATTAGTTAATTCATGACAGTTAATTCTTCTGAAGATTTCTGAAGAAGAAATCTTTTCTAGCACATTCTCACTCCTTCATAAGCATCAGATGAATAAGACCATCATCAATGGCAAGCTTTGAAGTTTGGTTGACTTCAAGATGCCTCTTATACTTTCTTGCAGTTGCTCACTGCTTGGCAATAGCAACTAATCCATCACGTTGAATGGTTCAGAGCTCGTGTACCTTGGTCCAAGTGGACATCACCTTTGAAAAGATGAGTTCTTCAATAGATTTCTTTAATCTCTCCAAACGACGATGTGTTAATGCAGGAAGAGGGAAATTGGAACTACTTGAACTATCCATCGGTGTTTAACTGTTATTATCTAATGACTTTGGTCTTATCTATAGACAGTTCTTAAAGAGACATGAAGAAGACGAAGAGACATCAGTTACCATAATGGACTTAACTGATTCAGACTAAGTTTCTTCTACTCATTCTTTTATTTATATGCATTTATTGAAGGAGAATATCGAATATAAACAGTTAACTGAGAAGACAACAGTTAGTTGGTCTTTAACTGAAATGATCAGCTTTTAACTGATCACTCAGTTGCTGACTAACTGATCTTCTTCAATAATTTAACTAAATAAATCGATAAATATTCCATAATAAGTGAAGTGACTGATAATTACGCATTTAATGTACATCTTTCAATGAATAGTGTTTTAAAACGTGGCCCCACGTAGCCTATTTAAATTCTACACACGCTTTTATCACACATACACATGATTTTGTTCAATTTATCTTGGACTGACACGTGTCCAAAGATTTGAAAAGTCACATACAAACGTACTTATCCCCGCCTCATTTCAGTTTTTCTTTCTTTACGCGCATTTCAATCTCCAGAGCAAATCAATACACAGAGCTTTCTTTCTCGCAGATAGTCAATCCTTTAGAAATGGCAAACCAAGTTCCATTATATATGTTGAATTCCATGGTTGTTGGTGTTGATTCAGTCATGTCTATTCAGAATGAGGCTATCAAAAGTGTGTTTCTCAAATTAGAAGCTGCTGGACTGAAGACATTTCTCGGACTTTCTTCCCAAGAAATCTATCCAAAAGAGATTCCGTATCTCTAAACCAACGACGTTATCTCTACTGACGGCAACATCACTACCACCGTCAACAATCAGTTGCTGATGATTGGCGAAGACTCTTTCAGAAATCTCTTTTAGCTACCAACTGATGGTCTGGCCAATGTTTCTGAGGTAAAACTTTTTGATGTTGAGAAGATGCAAACTCTCCTATCTCTTGATGGTCGGAAAATCAAGGTTTCCGATTCCTAGAAGAAACTCAAGCCAAAAATCCAGTTACTGGCTGATATAGTGGCCAAAGGGTTTCTAACCAAAGCAGGATCTTTTGTTGCCATTACTTTGGAGAAATTTCAAGTCATGATTGCCAGTCATGACTGGAAAAAGACTAAACTGGAAAGGTATCATCTTCAACCTTCTGAAGAACATGTTTCAGTCTTCGAAATAGTCGAAGACTAAGCAAGGGCTTAGTGGGTGACTCCTCTGAGAGGTCATCCAAATTCAAGATATTCAATGACAAGAGTGTTCAGCTACCGAAGCTCAGGCTGGGCATCTCCCCTGAAAAACTTATTAAGGTAAAAAAGGAGATTGGGGCGCAAGGGGCTCCCAAATTAGGTAAGAAAGCCAAAGTGACAATTCATAAAAAGACAATCAAATGCAAACTGACTATCAGTGAAATAGATTCTGAAAAGTATCCTTCTCCTAAATTGCCAACAAGCCCAGAACTTTGAAGATAAAACAAGCAATCTCTATGGGCATCATCCCAACTGAGAGGCTGATACAATCTGGAGCTGAACAGCCGATCAGAACAGCCTCTCAAGACTACTCCGCTGAGAGCAATACCAGTTGGATCTTCAACTGAAGATCAATTATCTCCACCTGCTGCTCCTCTCAATAAGACTATCACCGAATATGGTGACAAGAAGAAAGCTGTTGGAGTTAAAGCTTCACTAATCACTATCTCTGGCCCAATTTATTTTCCATTTACCAGACCAAAAAGGACAGTGATCAGAGATTAGATTGATACAACTAGGTCAGGACTGAGCATTCCTAATGTTCTGACTGACTCAAAGGGCAAGGAAAAGATGACAGAAGATCCCATACCCACAAACACCAATCAAACCCATATTGATCTCATATGGAAAGAGGTCAATGAATTTTCTGAGACTAAGCTTAAAGCTTAAGATGTATGGGTAAAGTTTAGGACTAAGGTATTTGCCAGGCAACTGCAAAAGGAATCAATTTTGAAGAAGTTTATTGCCCTGAAAACCATAGTCCTAAAATTGGTCAAAGCAGCTTCAGTGGTTCAAGCATAGCAGAGGAATAAGTACTTCTTTGATCAAGTACTGGCAAAGAAGCTAAGACAAATGGTTGTTCAGCTATGCAAAAACTATTATCCCACCAGTTCAACTGCCTTTAATGACAAAGCAGTTCATGACCAGCTGGACTCCGATCTATAATTCAATAGAATAAGCGTATCAATCTCAGACGTTGCAATATATCGAGGCAATGACAATTCAGTATGTGATTTTGGGAAACTCCAGTTAAATCAAACTCGAGTTGTGGAATCCCGAATCAACATTAATGTATACCTCTCTCTTCTTTGTCTGACGAAGTCGAAGTCTCGAATTCAACTCTGTCCATATTCAATCTCGTAATGACAATATCGAATAGACACGATATCAATATACATCATTCAAATCAGTACTGGATATAATCAGACTCAATCAAATTCTGTTTCAACGGCATAACTGTACAATCTCGAAATACCGGCAATACAAAATAAGTATAACAAATCAACCACATCTGATCCAAATCTGAATAATATCAATATACCCAGCAATACCATATCAATCAGATATCAATCCCAACATCTCATAAATGATAATAACACAATTCTGATATCAAATCGGTCTACTCACTATCAAATCAACTCTGAAAATTCATAACAACTTCATACGGGATCTGTTGTTCGATCCGATTTCGATTATACGACGTCTACTATGTAAAGAACAACATATATCAATCATATCTGATTCTAGCAGTATCATAATTTCAAATCATAACAAAACGTAATAAAACTTACATCCAGTTAAAGTACTCGTCGATAGAAAATCAGTACTGAAATCAGATTGAAAATCAGACGGACGGATCGTTCTAAATCACGAATCTATGATGAAAGCTCGAAGGTTCTTTATAAATCTCTTTTTTTTCTTTCTTCCTGCTGAATTCGGAAGAAGGAATGTAATATATATATATATATATATAGATATATATATGTATATATATATATATATATATATATATATATATATATATATATATGTATATCTCATGCATGTATAGAAAATGTGTCTCGCTTCTTTAAGAAACACGTCTCGCGCATATGCGCGACTACCGTCGGTGCATATGCGCGAGACATTCTGTCTCGGCGCCTAAGCTCATCTCTGCTCGTGTATATGCGCGCACTGACACCGCACATATGCGCGAGACCTACTGTCTCGGTGCACAAACATTCGTGCATATGCGCGCCTCCAGCCGCGCATGTGCGCGCAATGTTCTGTTCCAGCTTCTTGGCTACTTCCATCCTTGCGCATGTGCGCGTCTTCAAGCCGCGCATGTATGCGCAATTTTCTGGCTAACTCGCACAAATCTAATGTTTTATTCCATCTATTCCGGTCTAATCTGTTCCGTCTATAATTTCATCTCAATTATCGACAATTCATATCAGATTACAATAATCAAAATCTCGGGCCTTACATTTCTCCCCACCTAAGATTTGATTTCGTCCCCGAAATCACAGGCAATTCAATCAGATATCAAATCAAATATCCACGAGATATAATAAGGAATGAAGAATAGAAGCTAAATAAGAATACTCACAGAAGTGAAACAATTCTGGGAATCTCTGTTTCATGTCTAACTCAGTCTACAACTCTACGGATATCCTCCAATGTCTGGATAGTCTGCTCTAACTATGCGTCGGTCTGTGGATGATATGTGAAAGAGCTTGTTGTATACTCTGCCAAAAGTACGAAATCTACCAAAAATCACGGTCTGATATAATCAACTTTGGCGCTCTATACAGTCCGACCATTTTTCTGACATAAATCTCAGTCATCTTGTAACACCCCTGACCTCTTTAAATAAAATACACAGCGGAAATAAAATTTTCTCTTTTAAAAATATACGGAAGGAGTTTCAAAATACATTTCTTTAAACGTCTTTACAAAATAACAATACATGATCATTCAATGGATAAAGCAAACTACAAAACGTCCTTGCTATGATCATGGCCAAAATATTCCTTCCGACGGTGTATGCATATGACCCCAATCCACAGTCAACCATAGAAGCCAAAAACCCATCACAACCTCTATAGCTTTCCTCTTAGGTGGCATCCTCTACTCTACAATGTGCTCACAAAAGACATATCAATATATAACAATGGATAGATGCAAGAAAACATACCCGGACAGTTGAAAGTAGACGAAGTCATATGCATTGGTCCGAAGAACACCGCTCGGGGACATCCGATAAAATTGGTACCAAGTCTCTTTGAACAATGTACTTAAGCCAGGAGGTCATGGGTTCGAGACTTGGGGAGGTATCACTCCACCAACCTGGTGTGGAGAGTCCTATGAGTAACGATGCCTATGGAAAGCCCGTGAGGGAAGAGTTCCAGAGGGGCTAAGGCCCATAGAGCAGAGCCCAAGATCGGGATAGCCTTGGGTCGTTACACATCTGGTCATGTCTGTATGTCTTCATGTATGAAATAACACGTGCTGATTTGGACACTTTGTCTATAACGACCCAAATCACATCGCTATCTCAGAAGGAACGTAGTAGCTTTGTCACGAAATTCCTGGAAATATGATCCCATTTCCATTCAGGAATTGACAAGCTATATAATAAACCTCCTGGTTTCTTTCTTTCTGTCTTCATCTGTCAGCAATTCAGACATTTCAGTACAAACTCTTCCATATCTGATCTCATCTGTTTCCTTAAAATCTGTCTTTTCAAATCATCATACATTTTTCTGCTAACAGGATGCATGTTGAATCGATTATTGTGCACTTCTGACAATATCTGTCATTCAAATTTGAAATATCTGGCACAAACAAGTTGGTTATTCACATACAATACAGTATCACAGACCTGATATTCTAATCGATACCCTGCTCTGACTATCAATATCAAGTTCTGCCCATTCTGATCAACTTTCTGAGCCGTTTCTGATTCGGCCTGAACAACATGTAATCTCAACGGTTTACAATCTGTTTTCAAACACAATTTCAGAACAGCTGCAATATTAATTCAGATTCGAAACACAAATCATCAATACAGATCTGCTGAATTCAGAAAACTGTAATTTCTGACAATGCTATAGGTCTCAGCTAACTGATCACGACTTCTACTGTGCTAAGATCAACCGATATACTATCTTCAGATATAACATGTTCCGAATACAATCTGTCTCGGCCAAGATTCACATCTCAATAGTTTCTGTATACAGCATTTCAATTCTCAGAATATTCAATACAATTTTCAAATGTTCGATCTGATCAGTCATATGCTTCATATATCTCAGGATATCATAGATATATAACAGGATATCATAGATAAAATAATCATAGATAAAACGAGCATAAAATCATCAGAATACTTCTGAACACATGGTTCATCAGCCCACAAACATAGCTGGAGCATCCCAAATAGAAACACTCAATCAAATGTAACTCTCGGCTAGAATTCTTTTAACTGGTCTTTCAAGTCTTTCAATTCAATCAGTATCATTCTGTCCATTATTCTAAAAATATGAACTGTACCTGGTACGCTTTCAATGCTGATGTCTATCTCTCTGACTGGAGGTAATTCTGAAATAACATAAGAGAAAACATCAGCAAGTTCATATACCACTGGCAAATCAGCCAATGATAGGCTCGATTTCAGTATGTCTACTGAATACATATGGAATCTCTATGTTCCTTTCTGTAATAATCGAGTCCTCAACATCGCCCCTATCAAAATAATTCTAGATCTAGAATCCTTACCGTACCGTACACCAGGCTTGGCTATTACAATCTCCCCTCTTTAAAGGAATTTCGTCCTTGAAATTGACGTCACTGCGCAAACAACTCAGGATACTTGTCTTTCATCTCATCCTCTGGTTCCCACGTGGCCTCTTCGATCAAATGATTCCTCCAAAGGACTTTAACAATGCCGATCTCTTTGTTTCTCAATACTCTAACTCTGCGATCCAGAATCTGGACAGGAATCTCTTGGTAGGTCAAATTCGGCGTCAAATCCAATGGCTCGTGGCGAAGAATATGGGAAGGATTCGTAATATACTTCCTGAGCATTGACACATGAAAAACATTGTGAACTCTGTCAAGATCTGGCGGTAGGGCTAACCTGTAAGCTCGATCACCAACTCTGTCCAAGAACTCAAATGGGCCAATGAATCTCGGACTCAACTATCCCTTCTTGCCAAACCGCATCACACCTTTGAGAGGTGCTATCTTCAAGAACACATGGTCGCCAACCTCAAACTGCAACGGTCTGCGACGCACATCAGCATAACTCTTCTCTCTCGACTGCAACAACATCAGCTGTCTATTGGACCAACTCTTGACCCAACATCTTCCTCTCACCTATCTCGTCCCAATACAAGGGATGAAACGTCTCGTGTTCTTTTGTTTAAAATGTACTAGAATTTTTTTTTTTTTAAATTTGGCTAAGACATGAAAATATTTTTAATAAAATATTTTTCCCATGATCTAGAACTTCCACTCGCTAGCATTTAAAAATCAAGTGCAACAATCCTAAAAAATAAAATCATCGCATGATATACCAAACATAAAAAGCAATAAATGTGAAATGTTTAACCCGTACTAAACCCCTCAAAAACCTCTCGAAGTATAAAATAAAAATCTTAAAATCTTTAACGAAATCATGAATCATAAAATCGTAAATGTGGAAACAGTAGAAACGCTGGTCCTCGGGTTGCGTGCATCTTCAGTCCAGTCAATCACCCGTCAAGGCCTCCCTCAACCCCACCTGCATCCATCACACCTAGTGAGTCTAAAGACTCAACACACCCAATCTTTGTAACAAATAATACATAATAAAACCACATGCAACAGTGAAAATACTTTTACGAAAAATAACATTTTCGTGATATGCATAACATGAACCTCACCTTTACCTTTTTCCTCAATCATAACATGACATAATATTTTCATGATCATAAACATTATCTTTTCCTTTATTGATTCAGATCGTTAATTGTGACTTTCCTCAATCCTCAAAAGACGATGGTACCATCTACATGAAACCATAGTACTGGGCGGCGGGGACATCAGCGACACAGGATCGTTTACTGAGCCTTGGCCTATCCTCAATCATAACCTCATATCCTCAAATCCTCATAGTCACAATTACTTCACTTTCATCAAGGTTTTCACCACTTTATAAACTCATGCATAAATATATTTTGTTTTGAAACCAAGCATGCACCATGTATTTTAAATGTCAACTTAAATCATGAAATTTCATGGACATTTAAAATAAATCATAAATAAATCCTGAACATTTCATAAACATGTACAAATGATCATAATATCATACAAACAGCGTTTAGGGCACTGCCATGACCTTTACTAATTTCTAGGTGCAAAAAGACCGTTTTACCCCTAATCGTGACATTTTACGTTTCTGACTTTTTTCTTGATTTCTTGACTCTAACATGTCCCAAATAATTATTTAAGCTTAAATTAATTTTTCCATAATTTTATTAAGCTTAAAAATCATACGTTTTCATTTATCTTTAATTAACTGTTTCGACAATGTTTTAAATCCCGAAAATTCCCACACTTTGATATAAAATTCCTAAATTCAAAATTTAGTCTTTTTATATTATTTTAGCTTTTATGAACCACGACTCGACCCGCATGAACCATTTTTCAATTTTTTCTTTATTTAAAACCCTCATTTGACACCTAAATTTCGACCCCGAGTCAACTTTCGATTTTCACGAGTTACCCCCCGAACCATGTTGGCCCAAAACTTGCCCAACATCCTAAAATTACCTACTGGACCCTTAAACCATCAGAAACTCACGCCCAAGGTCAAAAATGAATCCCCCCCAAGACACTGCTTAAACTGGCCGAATCCTTCAATGGAACTAGGACTCTTTGTGTGCATCCAAGGCCCTGCCCGTGAGCCCAGGCCCTGACCCAGACACTCCCCTATCCTCTTCGGACTCTAGTGAGCCTTCCTAGTCCAGCCCTGTGCCCCATGCATCGAGCCCCCAACGCCTGAACCTAGCGCGAACCCTGCACAAATCTGTGCAGGGTTCTCGGGTGGAGTCCTAGCCTCGCTAGGACTCTTTCCCGAGCCTTCGGTTCGAGTCCTAGCATGGCTAGGACTCTCACCCTGACTCCTAACGACCTCTGGCTATGTCCTGGCCCAAGCCAAGTCCGAGCCCCACCCTGAAACGTGAGACCCGATCGCCTAACCCAACGACAGTAGCCTTCGAACTTTTGTTTCTTAGTTTCCTTTGGTTTCTGCCGTTTGTGGGCTCGTGAGGGTGGCTTTATTTTCCTTGAAATCTTTACCTTGACATTATATAACATCATGGCAGTCCCTAAACACAAACAAGACATGAATTGGTACATAAAAATCATTAGTTCATAGCATGTATGTGTAAAAACCGAAAATTCTGAAACAGAACTTCAAGTACTTCGTGCACACGTAATTTAAATCGATACTATGATGTAATGGATGAGCAAAGGAAGTTATAGGCGTGCCTTTACGTCGTAAATGCATGAAATACCGATGGCGACGAAGAACGGAGAGATCCGAGGCTAGTTACCCTCAAAACTTTCGAAGAAAGGCTGCTGTTTCCCACGGCCGAGGTCTGCTGATAGCGCCGAGGGAAAGCTTTTGTTTTTTTGATAAATTTGAGCGGCGTGAGAATTAGAGCTTAGCTTAGGGTTTAATTGTTTTTTATATGCTAATTAATTTATTAATAAGCCGACTAGTGCAAGTTAGGCTTTAAATAAACTTATAAAATGGTTTTCATAAAAATAGCTAGTGAATTAAATAGCCGGACTGCTTAAAAGATCGAATTTTAGTTGAAAATCCAACACTGATAAAATTTTTTGTCCCGCCGTATAAAATCACCTCAACATTCCTTGTTTTCAAAAATATGGGAAAACATCATCCTTATATTAAATAAATAATTAAAATTAATTATTTAATAAAACATTTTTACATTTCCAGCACTCGGTCTCCGTTCCTCGATCGTCATTTGAATATCTTTTAAAGTACAATTTCATGCAGAATGACACTAAAATCATAATAAGCATGTATGTCACATAATTAATTATCCATTAAAATAAATTACTCATTTTTTCAAAATTTCTAGATTTGCATGCAATTGGATTACGTCGTCTTAATTTTGAACCTTACAATTCCTCCCCCCCCTTAAATAAAATTTCGTCCTCGAAATTAGAACTTACCTAATAACTCTGGGTAGCGACTCAACAAGTCCCTCTCGGTTTCCCAAGTAGCTTCCTCCTCCGAGTGATTCAGCCACTTGACCTTGACCATTGGAATTACTTTATTACGCAATCTCTTCTCTTGCCTTGCTAAGATCTGGACAGGCCTTTCCTCATATGTCATATGTGGAGTTAGCTGCAGAGGCTCATAATTAAGTACATGTGATGGATTAGACATGTACTTCCGTAGCATTGAAATATGGAACACGTTGTGAACTCCTGAAAGTGCTGGTGGCAACGCCACTCTATAGGCTAGTGTCCCAATCCTCTCCAAAATCTCAAACGGACCTATAAACCTTGGACTAAGCTTGCCTTTCCTGCCAAAGCGCATAACACCCTTCATAGGTGCTATTTTCACAAATACGTGGTCGCCCACTACAAACTCTAAGTCCCAACGCCTCTTGTCCGCATAACTCTTCTGTCGGCTTTGTGCGGTCTTCATTCTCTTACGAATTTTGACTACAAGCTCAGCTGTCTCTTCAATGACATCCGGACCAATAACCCTTCTTTCCCCAACCTCGTCCCAATGAATAGGAGATCTACATCTCCTTCCATAGAGTGCCTCAAAAGGAGCCATCCCAATTGATGATTGGAAGCTGTTATTGTAGGTGAACTCCACTAGAGGTAATTTTGGTTCCCAACTGCCTTGGAAATCAATAACACATGCTCGCAGTAGATCCTCCAAAGTCTGAATAACTCTCTCCGACTGACCATCGGTTTGCGGGTGGAATGCTGTACTGAACAATAACTTGGTCCCCATCGCTGCATACAGGCTCTTCCAGAAAGATGAAGTAAATCGCGGGTCTCTGTCAGAAACAATAGAAACTGGAATCCCATGCAGACGAACTATCTCCCGAATATAAAATTCTGCATACTGAACCATGGTGAATGTCGTCTTAATAGGTAGGAAATGAGCTGATTTTGTAAGACGATCCACTATCACCCAAATGGCGTTCAATCCTCTTACAGTCTTCGGCAATCCCACTACAAAGTCCATAGTGATATTCTCCCATTTCCACTCGGGAATAGGGAGTGGCTTTAATTTCCCCGCTGGTCTCAGATGTTCTGCCTTGACTTGCTGACAAGTCAAACACTCGGATACGAACCTCAAAATGTCTCTCTTCATGCCTGGCCACCAGTATAACAACTGCAAATCTCTATACATCTTTGTACTGCCCGGATGAATGGAATATGGTGTGTCATGGGCTTCCTTCATAATAAGATCTCTCAAGGAATCGTCACTAGGAACCCATAGACGGTCTCGATAACGGACTATACCATCCACCCCTGAGTATAAATTCCGGCCCTTGGCTTCATCTCTTGCTCTCCATTTTTGCAATTGCTCATCAGTAGACTGTCCGTCTCGGATTTTGTCTCTCAATGTCGACTGGACTGATAATGTGGCAAGATTAGGGGCCTCGCCTCTAGCATATACTGCAAGCTCAAACTGCTGCATCTCGGACTGCAACGGTCTCTTAACAGATAGGTGAGTGATAACCGCTGCTTTTCTACTCAATGCGTCTGCCACAACGTTAGCTTTCCCCGGATGGTAGCTAATATCACAATCGTAATCCTTCACCAACTCCAGCCATCTGCGCTGTCTCATATTCAACTCCTTTTGGGTGAAGAAGTATTTCAAACTTTTATGATCGGTGAATATCTTGCACTTCTCCCCATAAAGGTAGTGTCTCCAAATTTTCAGTGCGAAGACTACCGCTGCAAGCTCAAGATCGTGAGTAGGGTAGTTCCTTTCATGGATTTTCAACTGCCGCGACGCATAGGCGATAACTCGATCGTTTTGCATCAGAACTGTGCCCAAACCAAGTTTAGAAGCGTCGGTATAAAGAACGTACTCCCCTTGCCCCGATGGAATAGATAACACTGGTGCTGATATCAAGGCTTGCTTCAACTTGTCAAAACTGTCTTGACACTTGGGTCCCCAAATAAACTTTGCATTTTTCTTTGTCAAGGCGGTCATAGGTACCGCTATAGATGAGAACCCCTGAATAAACTTGCGGTAGTAGCCAGCTAGTCCCAAGAAGCTGCGAATCTCGGTGACACTCTTCGGCACTGGCCATTCTTTCACTGCCTCTACCTTACTCGGATCAACTTCCACTCCACTGCTGGAAATGATGTGGCCTAAAAATGCCACTCTATCAAGCCAAAACTCGCACTTGCTGAATTTTGCAAAAAGCTTCCTGTCAAACAGTACTTGCAGTGCGGTCCTCAGATGGCGGCTATGCTCCTCTCTGCTCCTGGAATAGATCAATATGTCGTCGATTAAGACAATAATAAACCGATCCAGATACGGCTGAAATACGCGATTCATGAGATCCATGAAGATCGCTGGCGCATTGGTCAACCCGAATGGCATGACCATAAACTCATAGTGCCCATATCTAGTTCTGAATGCTGTCTTATGGACATCTGCTTCTTTCACTTTCAACTGATGGTATCCCGAACGCAGATCAATCTTAGAGAAAATCGATGCTCCTTGCAACTGGTCAAATAAATCCTAGATTCTTGGCAGTGGATACTTATTTTTGATAGTGACCCTGTTGAGCTCTCGATAATCGATGCAAAGACGCATACTACCATCCTTCTTTTTCACAAATAATACCGGTGCGCCCCATGGAGAGTAACTAGGGCGAATGAAATCCTTGTCTAACAAGTCCTGTATCTGATCTTTCAAATCTTTCATTTCTGCAGGTGCTAGACGATAGGGTGCTTTTGATATTGGAACTGTGCCCGGCACTAGATTAATAGAGAATTCCACCTCACGATCGGGCGGAATGCCAGAAACGTCCTCAGGAAAGACGCTAGGAAAATCTCTCGCAATGGCAACATCCTCTAACTTCTGACTGATAGACTCCTGAGCAGTAGTGACACATGCTAGATAAGCTGTGAATCCTTGCTTAATAAGCTTCCTCGCACGTAAACAAGAGATAACATGCGGCATTTGCTTGTTCCTCGCCGCCTCAAAAACAAAAGGTTTACCATTAGGCGGTCGAAATAGACACTGATCGCTGAATGAAATCAATCGAAGCTCCATTCACTGATAACCAATCCATCCCAAGTATAATATCGAATTCGGGCATAGAGAGCACAATAAGATCAGCTCGAACTACATTTTTGAAGAAACGAAGCTCCAAATCCTTGACAATTTTAGACGTGAGCATCTGATCACCGGATGGAATCGAAACTTTGAAACCCATACCCATATCTTGAGGAGTAATATTCAGTATTTTGATGAATGTTTCATATATGAAGGAATGATTAGCTCCTGAATCTAGCAATGCATAGGTAGCTACACCTCAAATGATAATCCTCCCGCGGTGAAAGATGTCTTTTAAATCTTTTCGAGTTGAAACTTAAGGATTTTACTATCATTAGTTTCCCAAAATTCAAGAAGATTTCGCGTTGAACTTGAGTATTTCGTGAAAATTGTACTTTAGCCCTTACGTTTTCGAATGTTATGCATTCTAGTCCCCCAATTTTGGATAATTGCACTATGGCCCTTAAATTTTCGCATAGTATCAATTTAGTCCCTTAAGGAAATTTTCGGAAATTACCCCTTAGTACTTATGGTTTCGGTATTAGCAATTGAGCCCTTACTGTTTTGATTTATTACGCTTTGGTCCTTTAATTGGCGAAAATTGCATTCTAGTCCCTAAGTTTTCGAACTTTGCACTTTTTAACCCCCAAGATTGCGGAAATTGCATCAAATTCCCTTGCCACAAATTCGAACAACCCAAAGATTAATCGGTTAAGATATTCTTTAATTTGGCCCTAAAACTTTTTATTTGGAAACATAACATCCTTATCATAAAATAAGTCACCAAATTCATAACCTTTTCTAGGGTTCTTAAAATCATAACTTAAACCCCACTAAGAAGAGCATGCAACCTAAGTTCCACTAAGTTAAATCTTGCTTCCCAAATCATTCCTAGTAACCAATTTAACATTTCATGCAAGAATAGGCAATATAAAAATGTTAAATAACTAGGTTACCTGTGATAAGAGTAGTGTCTGCTTCTTCCTCCGCTTCCTCGGCATTCATAACATACGCTCGCCCTACAGTAGGTGCCTTTCTCTTTGGGCAATCAACAGCTTTGTGCCCATTTTCCTTGCAGTAGAAACACCTGTAGGTCCCCCATTCGCACTTGCCAAGATGCGGCCGATTACATTCTTTGCAGGGTTGCCTCTCAGTAGGCGGTGGTGCTCCTTGATTCTGTATCCTCTACTGCGCTTGCTTCTTGATTTGACCTTGGGGTTTTTGAGGCCCTTGAGGTCTAGGTGGACCCGTATTCTGCTTCTTGCTTGGCTGACTGTTATTATGGTGCTGTTGCCTTTTACGCTGAATTTCAAAATCAATATCCTTCAAAGCTTGCTCAGACTTGAAGGCACAAGTAGTGGCGGTAGCATAATCTAATGGATGCATCATCATAACATTGTTGCGTAGAGAAGGACATAGACCATCCATAAAGTGCCTAAGCTTTTCTGCAGGATCTCTCGCAATAAGGGGTACAAAGTGACAACCCCTATCAAACTTCTTCACAAAGTCGGCAACAGACAAGTCTCCCTGTCGGAGGCTCATAAACTCCCTCTTTAGTCGGCCTCTAACATCCGCAGTAAAATACTTCTCATAGAAAATTTCTTTGAATTGTGGCCAAGTGATAGTAGCAAGGTTAACACCAAGCTCGACTCCTTCCCACCATAGTGCAGCATCATCCCTAAGCAGGTAAGTGGTACACCTCACACGGTCAGCATCTCCCATATTCAGATAACGGAAGTGTACCTCAATAGAGCGGATCAAGCTCTCGGCAGCAAATGGATCAGTGGTGCCAGAAAATTCCTTTGGCCCCAGCCTCCGGAACTGATCATAAATATCCTGCGGTGGTCTAGGAGCCTGCTGTCCCAGCTATTGCTGCTGTAACTGCTGTAACTGTAACTGCTACTGTTGCAACTGCTGTTGCTGTAACTGTTGCTCGAATAAACGAGCCATCCCCTCAAGAGCACGAGTAGCAGCATCTGGTGGTGGCGGTGGTGGTCCATTCCTTTGGTTGTTTTCTTGACGGTTAACACTGTTCTCCTCTTGGTTATCAAAGACAGGGGCACATCGAGGATGCATTTTATCTGAACATTTTCCAAATTTCTAACGTAACCAACATACATTTAAATCTACGTTCGCTAATCATGTGAAAATTCATAACATAAATGGCAATTTAAGCATGCAGAGCAAAATACTTGAAATACTAGTAAACATGTAGCATAATCGTGGTATTCATAACGTCGTGCAGGTAATATCATAAAATCACATAAAGCATGTAAGACTTACAACTTTGAGGCTTGACGAATGACCTTCCCGGCGCTGATGGTGGCACAACCCTTTACAGGACCTTTGCTATGATACCAACTGAAACGTCTCGTGTTATTTTGTTTAAAATGTACTAGAAATTTTTTTTTTAAAATTCGGCTTAGACATGAAAATATTTTTAATAAAATATTTTGCCCATGATCTAGAACATCCACTCGCTAGCATTTTAAAATCAAGTGCAACAATCATAAAAAATAAAATCATCGCATGACATACCAAACCTTAAAAGCAATAAATGTGAAATGTCTAACCCGTACTAAACCCCTCAAAAACCTCTCGAAGCATAACATAAAAATCTTAAAATCTGTAACGAAATCATGAATCATAAAATCGTAAATGCGGAAACAGTAGAAACGCTGGTCCTCGGGTTGCGTGCACCTTCAGTCCAGTCAATCACCCGTCAAGGCCTCCCTCAACCCCACCTGCATCCATCACACCTAGTGAGTCTAAAGACTCAACACACCCAATCTTTGTAACAAATAATACATAATAAAACCACATGCAACAGTGAAAATACTTTTACGAAAAATAACATTTTCGTGATATGCATAACATGAACCTCACCTTTACCTTTTTCCTCAATCATAACATGACATAATCTTTTCATGATCATAAACATTATCTTTTCCTTTATTGATTCAGATCGTTAATTGTGACTTTCCTCAATCCTCAAAATTCGATGGTACCATCTACATGAAACCACAGTACTGGGCGGCGGGGACATCAGCGACACAGGATCGTCAACTGAGCCTTGGCCTATCCTCAATCATAACCTCATATCCTCAAATCCTCATAGTCACAATTACTTCACTTTCATCAAAGTTTTCATCACTTTATAAAATCATGCATAAATATATTTTCTTTTGAAACCAAGCATGCACCATGTATTTTAAATGTCAACTTAAATCATGAAATTTCATGGACATTTAAAATAAATCATAAATAAATCCTGAACATTTCATAAACATGCACAAATGATCATAATATCATACAAACAGCGTTTAGGGCACTGCCATGACCTTTACTAATTTCTAGGTGCAAAAAGACCGTTTTACCCCTAATCGTGACATTTTATGTTTCTGACTTTTTTCTTGATTTCTTGACTCTAACATGTCCAAAATAATTATTTAAGCTTAAATTAATTTTTCCATAATATTAAGCTTAAAAATCATACGTTTTCATTTATCTTTAATTAACTGTTTCGACAATGTTTTAAATCCCGAAAATTCCCACACTTTGATATAAAATTCCTGAATTCAAAATTTAGTCTTTTTATATTATTTTAGCTTTTATGAACCATGACTCGACCCACATGAACCATTTTTCAATTTTTTCTTTATTTAAAACCCTCATTTGACACCTAAATTTCGACCCCGAGTCAACTTTCGATTTTCACGAGTTACCCCCGAACCATGTTGGCCCAAAACTTGCCCAACATCCTAAACTTACCTACTGGACCCTTAAACCATCAGAAACTCACGCCCAAGGTCAAAAACAAATCCCCCCCAAGACACTGCTTAAACTGGCCGAATCCTTCTATGGAACTAGGACTCTTTGTGTGCATCCAAGGCCCTGCCCGTGAGCCCAGGCCCTGACCCAGACACTCCCCTATCCTCTTAGGACTCTAGTGAGCCTTCCTAGTCCAGCCCGTGCCCCATGCATCGAGCCACCAACGCCTGAACCTAGCGCAAACCCTGCACAAATCTGTCCAGGGTTCTCGGGTGGAGTCCTAGCCTCGCTAGGACTCTTTCCCGAGCCTTCGGTTCGAGTCCTAGCATGGATAGGACTCTCACCCTGACTCCTAACGACCTCTGGCTATGTCCTGGCCCAAGCCAAGTCCGAGCCCCACCCTGAAACGTGAGACCCGATCGCCTAACCCAACGACAGTAGCCTTCGAACTTTTGTTTCTTAGTTTCCTTTGGTTTCTGCCGTTTGTGGGCTCGTGAGGGTGGATTTATTTTCCTTGAAATCTTTACCTTGACATCATATAACATCATGGCAGTCCCTAAACACAAACAAGACATGAATTGGTACATAAAAATCATTACTTCATAGCATGTATGTGTAAAAACCGAAAATTCTGAAACAGAACTTCAAGTTCTTCGTGCACACGTAATTTAAATCGATACTATGATGTAATGGATGAGCAAAGGAAGATATATGCGTGCCTTGCGTCGTAAACGCACGAAATACCGATGGCGACGAAGAACGGAGAGATCCGAGGCTAGTTACCCTCAAAACTTTCGAAGAAAGGCTGCTGTTTCCCACGGCCGAGGTATGCTGATAGCGCCGAGGGAAAGCTTTTGTTTTTTTGATAAATTTGAGCGGCGTGGGAATGAGAGCTTAGCTTAGGGTTTAATTGTTTATTTATATGCTAATTAATTTATTAAATAAACTTAAGGCCTATTATTTCCTAATTAAGCCCACTAGCGCAAGTTAGGCTTTAAATAAACTTATAAAATGGTTTTCATAAAAATAGCTAGTGAATTAAATAGCCGGACTGCTTAAAAGATTGAATTTTAGTTGAAAATCCAACACTGATAAAATTTTTTGTCCCGTCGTATAAAATCACCTCAACATTCCTTGTTTTCAAAAATATGGGAAAGCATCATCCTTATATTAAATAAATAATTAAAATTAATTATTTAATAAAACATTTTTACATTTTCCAGCACTCGGTCTCCGTTCCTCGATCGTCACTTGAATATCTTTTAAAGTACAATTTCATGCAGAATGACAATAAAATCATGATAAGCATGTATGTCACATAATTAATTAGCCATTAAAATAAATTACTCATTTTTTCAAAATTTCTAGATTTGCATGCAGTTGGATTACGTCGTCTTAATTTTGAACCTTACAAGGGAGATCTACACTTTCTGCCATAAAGTGCTTCATACGGTGCCATGCCAATCGTCGCTTGGTAGCTGATATGTGTCGTTTTTACGTGTTTTATTGCATTAGTCTTTGTGTGTTTTGCATTGTGCATACGTTTATTTCAATCACATTCTGTTCATTTTAGAGTAAATATTTGCATTTTATCATATCTCACTCGGGCATGACGAATTTGCAGGAAAAGTGGCCGGAAAACCAAAAAATGGAGCAAAGTGTACAAAAGAGAAGGCAACGGACAGAATGAGCGGCACCCGAGCGGTAATTTTCTACCGCCCGGTCGCGAAAGGTGATCAAGTCCACAACTCGACAGAAAGGTCGGCGCTCGGGCGGTAATTTTCTACCGCCCGAGCGCGAGAGATGCTTTACAAAGGCCAAGCTACAGAAGAGTCGGCGCTCGAGCGTTAGTTTTCTACCGCCCGAGCGCGAATGCCGCACACCCCAAGCAAGTTTACAGGAGGTGTGGCGCTCGAGCGGTACTTTTCTACAGCCCGAGCGCCACCTAATTTTGGCAAGATTTTGCATTCGATTCTTTTCCTTATTTCGGAGGATGGCTGATATGGGCGGACGTTTTTGGACGTTTTGAGAGATTGAGAATTCATTGGAGAGCTTCAAAAGTCTTGTAGAGCAACTTTGCGCTTGGATTGAAGAATCGAAGTTTTCCGGGCACCGTTCTTCGCGTTTTTCGTCAATTCTCGTATTTCTAACTTTGTTTGCATCTTTTAAACTTTGTTTTGTTTATTTTGATCATGATTTGAGTAGCTAAACTTCATTATTTGTTGGGATTAAAGGGGATCCTACCCCGAACGTTGATTTGAATTAATTTATATTTCGATTGTGTGTTATTCTTGATTTTGCTACTGTTTTATCGTGTTGTTAGAGCGTAGCTAACTTTGACAATGTTTTTATATTGCAAGTGAGTTCGAGAGAATAACTTGTGATAGGAACGAGTAGTTTAATTCGCGGATCTACAATTTACATAGATAGATGAAATTGGATACGTGCCGATAGTCATAGTCCTTAGGGTCAAAAACTAAGGGATTTCATATATCGAAATGCGATTCACTCTTGATAAATAATTAAAGACATTTAATTACTTCATTGAGTCGAATTAGTTTGGCATAGCTCGAGAGAGAGTGTTCAATAGAATAGGAAATCCTGTCGGAAGCGTAGATCACGATCGAACGAATTAATAAATTAACGAGGGGTATGTGAGCCGAGATTCCCAACAAATCCATTTCTCATTGAATTTTTACTCAACATTTTACACTTTACATTTCATTATTTGATATTGAAGCTTTTTATTTGCACGTTTATTTAATGTTAGTAGTAATAAACAATCAAATTAATTTTCGTTGCTAAATGTTTAATAACTGAAAATAATAATTGTTAAACACAATCTTCAGTGGAACGATACTCGTACTCTTGTACACTATATTATTACTTGACATCGTGCACTTGCGAATAATTTTGAGCATACAAAATCATATTTTTATTGGGGATTTTACTGTGCAAGTTTTGCTCGATCAAGTTTTTGGCGCCGTTGCTGGGGACTGTTAATCTACAATTTTATTTTTAGTTATTTTATTTAGCATTATTTTATTTATCTTGAGCTAACATTCCATATTTTATCTCAGATATCTTGTCTAGTGCATGCCAAAGTCACTTGACGTGGAGCTTAAACTCGATCTTGAAATTGAAAGAACTTTCCGCAGGAGAAGACAACAACAGAGACTAAAAGAACTGATGGAGAGGCAAGTGAACGATCGTGAGGAGGAACAACGTGAAAATATACAAGTTGAGATACCACGCCGTATACCGATGCTAGAGTATGCTCAGCCTTCCTTGGAGGGTGCACGCCCTAGTGTTGTGAGGCCTATCGTGTGGGCAAATTAATTTGAAATCAAGCCACCTATAATCCAGATGATTCAGAACACAGTCCAATTTGGAGGAACTGCAGTAGTTGATCCAAACACGCACATCGCAGATTTTCTTGAAATTTGCGATACTTTTAAATTCAATGGAGTTTCTGATGATGCTGTCAGGTTGCGTTTGTTTCCTTTCTCTTTACGTGATAAAGCTAAAGCATGGTTAATTTGTTTGCCTGTAGGGTCGATCACTACATGGGAGGACATGGCGAAAGCATTTCTCATTAAATATTTTCCTCCATCAAAGACCATGAAGCTGTGGGCAGACATTACAACATTTGCTCAATTCGATCAGGAATCTCTATATGAGGCATGGGAACGCTTCAAAGATCTACTACGAAGATGCCCACATCACGAATTACCACTTGGGTTAGTCGTTCAAACATTTTATTATGGTTTGCTTACTCCTAACCGTACTATGATAGATGCTGCTGCATGTGGAAACCTGTTGAGGAAGACTGCGGAAGAAGGATACGAGTTACTGGAGGAGATGGCTGCTAGCAGCTATCATCCTCAATCTGAAAGAAATACCCAGCGAAGGAGTGCATGAGTTCACCAGGTAACTGATTTTTCTGCTATTACTGCACAACTTGATGCTTTAAACAGGAAATTAGATAACTTGAATGTGGGTGGCACTGCGATGCGTCTTCAAGAGATATTCTGTGAAAAGTGTGGAGGGGAACACTATGTGAAAGATTGTCAAGATGACAACCCGTTTTATGTGCCAAATGAGGTACCGGTGAATCAAGTGGGAGTCCAAAACCGCCCGAGGACTGACCCTTATTCGAACACTTACAATCCTGGGTGGAGGCAACATCCCAACTTCTCATGGGGCGGTCAAAACAGTCAGAATCGACCGCAAGGAGGACAAAAATATGGGAAACAACCGATGTACTGATCCGATCCTCCTAGAGAAGAAAAGTCCAACTTGGAGCAAATGATGTCTAAGTTTATTTCATCCACTGAAACGAGGCTTCAAAATCAGGATGCTTCGATAAAGGGGCTTGAAAATCAGATTAGTCAGTTGGCAAAGATGATAGCAAGTAGAGAGCCAGGCACCTTGCCAAGTAACACCTAGACTAATCCTAAAGAGCAAGTGAAGGCCATTGAGTTGAAGAGTGGAAAAGTTCTGGAGTCAAGAGAGAAGGAGAAAACTCAAACATTGGATGAGCAGACTGCGACATCTAAAGGTAAGTCCTCTAACTCCACACTAGCACCAACTGCACAACCTAAAATTGTTATACCTCCTCCTTTCCCTGCAGCACTTAAAAAAGAAAGACTAGATGCAAAATTCGGTAAGTTTCTTGAGGTATTTAAACAATTGCATATCAATATTCCTTTCGTCGATGCCTTAATGCAGATGCCTAGTTATGCTAAATTTTTGAAGGACATTTTAGCTAATAAGAGGAAGTTGGAGGATCACATGACAGTGAACTTAACTTAAAATTGCTCCGCTTTTGTGCAAAACAAAATCCCACCGAAACTCAAAGACCCAGGGAGTTTCTCTATTCCTTGCATGATTGGTGATGTTGTTTCTCATAAAGCGTTATGTGATCTTGGTGCAAGTATTAATCTTATGCCATTGTCTGTGTTTAGGAAACTTGGGTTAGGAGAGCCTAAGCCGACGAGGATGTCCTTGCAACTGGCTGACAGATCTGTCAAGTATCCCCGCGGAGTGATTGTGGATGTGCTAGTGAAAGTGGACAAATTCATTTTCCCTACGGATTTCGTGGTTCTCGACATGGAGGAGGATACAGAGATGCCTCTAATTTTGGGGAGACCGTTCCTTGCAACTGGCAAGGCACTTATTGATGTGCAAGAAGGGAAGTTGAGATTGAGAGTGGGCGAGGAAGAGATTACTTTTGATGTTTTTAATGCAATTAAGCACACACTGCATCCTGATAGTTGTTTTAGAATTGATGCTTTTGACTCTCTTGTATCTCACTAGGTGCAGGATGCTCTTAGGGACCCTTTGGAGGCCACCATCACTACTGAATTGGGAGAAGAGGAATTGGATGAAGAAAAAGCTGAAATAGTGGCACACTTCAATGCCAACCATCCATGGAGAAAGCCAATAAGGATGCGACTGGAGGATCTAGGAGAACGAAGAGATTTGACCCCTCAAAGGTCAAGCATCGAGGAGCCACCGACACTTGAGCTAAAGCCGTTGCCTCCACACCTCAAGTACGTGTACTTAGGAGAGAATAACACTTTACCTATCATTATTTCTGCTGCTTTGACAGATGCGATGGAAGACAAATTGTTGGAGGTTCTGAAAGCGCACAAGGTTGCATTTGCGTGGAAGGTGGCGGATATCAAAGGGATCAATCCATCAGTCTGTATGCACAAGATCTTGCTGGAAGACAAGTAATCACCTCTTGTGCAACCTCAGAGAAGATTGAATCCAAAGATGCAAGAGGTAGTAAAGGTAGAAACGATTAAGCTTCTCGATGCAGGTATTATCTATCCTATATCTGATAGTGCATGGGTAAGTCCGGTTCAGTGTGTGCCAAAGAAAGGTGGGATTACTGTGATCACGAATGATAATAATGAACTAATACCCACCAGGACTGTTACGGGATGGCGTGTGTGCATTGATTATAGGAAATTGAATGATTCCACCCAAAAAGACCACTTCCCCCTCCGCTTTATTGATCAAATGCTTGAGAGATTAGCGGGTCATGAGTTTTATTGTTTTCTAGATGGGTATTCGGGGTATAATCAAATCACCATTGCACCTGAGGACCAAGAGAAAACAACTTTCACTTGCCCTTATGGAACTTTCGCTTTTCGCCGCATGCCGTTTGGTCTTTGTAATGCCCCTGCCACATTTCAACGTTGAATGACCGCTATATTCCATGATATGATAGAAAATTTTCTTGAAATTTTTATGGGTGACTTCTCTATTTTCGGCCCTTCTTTTGATGACTGTTTGCAGAACTTGAAGTTGGTGTTGCTGAGATGTGAGGAGACGAACTTGGTGCTTAATTGGGAAAAATGTCATTTCATGGTACAAGAGGGAATTGTCCTAGGGCACAAGATTTCGGAGCACGGAATAGAGGTGGATAAGGCGAAAGTTGAAGTCATCAAGAACTTACCACCTCTGGCGTCCATAAAGGGAGTTAGAAGTTTTCTAGGCCACGCCGGTTTTTATCGGCGTTTTATAAAAGATTTTTCAAAAATTGCCAAACCTCTATCTTCCTTACTTATGAAAGATGTGCCATTTGATTTCAATTCTGACTGTTTACAGGCATACAAGAATTTGAAGGAGCGCTTGGTGACGGCTCCTGTCTTGGTAGCACCGGATTGGGATCTACCTTTCGAGATCATGTGCGACGCCAGTGACACTGCATTGGGGGCCGTACTTGGCCAGCGGCAAAACAAGGTATTTCATACAATTTACTATGCAAGTAAGACCTTAGATGAGGCTCAATTGAATTATGCAACAACTAAAAAGGAATTACTTGCAGTAGTGTTTGCACTTGACAAATTTCACTCACATCTTGTTTTGTCCAAAGTCATTGTTTACACCGACCACTCTGCACTTAAGTATTTACTCGCTAAGAAAGATGCAAAGCCACACCTTCTTCGGTGGATTTTATTGTTACAAGAATTTGATTTAGAAATAAGAGATAAGAAGGGTGTCGAGAACGTTGTGGCGGATCATATGTCTAGATTAGAAATTATTTGTGATGATTCTGTTGATCATGCTATCAATGATTGGTTCCATGATGAGCAATTATTTGAGGTGAGAAATTGTCCTTGGTATGCAAATTTCGCTAACTTTTTTGTCACAGGCACACCTCCACCAAACCTATCATTTCACCAACGAAAAAAATTCTTTTCTGACGTGAAATACTATTTTTGGGAGGAACCGTTTTTTTTCAAAATTTGTGCAGATGCCATGATAAGAAGGTGTGTTGCAGAAGAAGAGTTCGATCAAATTCTCAACCATTGCCATGACCGTGAGGTAGGTGGTCATTTCGGACCAACAAGGACGGCATCCAAGGTACTTGAATGTGGCTTTTATTGGCCAACCCTCTTTAAAGATGCTCGTTCTTATGTGCTACATTGTGATAAATGCCAGCAGTCAGGTAACATCTCTAACCGTCATGAAATGCCTTTAAATAATATCATTGAGTGTGAGGTTTTTGATGTGTGGGGGATAGACTTTATGAGACCGTTTCCTAGTTCATTCACGAAAAAATACATTTTGGTTGCGGTTGATTATGTGTCTAAGTGGATAGAGGCGGAAGCGTATGCCACTAATGATGCTCAAGTGGTCCTAAAATTTTTAAAGAAAAACATTTTTAACTGATTTGGAACACCACGAGCAATCATTAGTGATGGTGGCACGCATTTTTGCAACAAACTATTTGAAAAACTTTTGAGCAAATATGGTGTCACACATAAGATATCTACCCCCTATCACCCCCAGACGAGTGGTCAAGTGGAAGTGTCTAACCGAGAGATAAAGCGAATTTTGTAGAAAGTGGTAGGTGTCAGTAGGAAGGATTGGTCGGTGAGATTAGATGATGCTCTTTGGGCATATATGACTGCTTTTAAAACACCTATAGGCACTACACCGTATAGGCTTTTGTTTGGTAAAGCATGTCATCTACCTGTAGAGTTAGAGCATCGCGCATACTGGGCCACAAAAGCACTGAACTTTAATTTTACTGATGCAGGTGAACAGCATTTGCTTCAACTAGATCAGTTGGAGGAATTCCGGAATCTGGCCTATGATCTAGCATTGTCATACAAAGAAAAGACAAAGAAGGCTCATGATAGGCGGATCATCGAAAGAGAATTTAAAGTGGGTGAAAGTGTCCTACTCTACAACTCCCGGTTGCGACTGTTTCCCGGAAAATTGAAGTCACGATGGTCTGGTCCATTCGTGATTTCCAAAGTTTACTCATCGGGAGCTGTAGAATTGAAAGATGGAAAGGATAGGACATTTACGCTCAATGCCCAACGCCTGAAGCACTACAGGGGTGGCACAGTTGAGCCACAACTTGGAATCAGCCGGTTCCAAGACAATTCAAACTGAGACCGGGCGACAGTCTAGCTCTCGACGATAAATTGAGAACTTATTTTTCTTGCCCTTCTCTTGCATTTAATTTAATGTTCTTTTCCTTTCTTGTCAGTATATCTTATTTTATTTTAATGTTGTGTCATTTTTAATTAAAAAAGAGAAAAAAAAAGTAAAGTGTTAATTTTCCCGAGAACTCGGCGCTCGGGCGGTAATTTTTTACCGCTCGAGCGGGACGCAAATGCAAAATGTCCAGAGAGCTCGGCGCTCGGGCGGTATTCTTTTACCGCTCGAGCGCGAACATTTGCCTCTAATATTTTTTTCCCCGAGGACTCGGCGCTCGAGCGGTATTCTTTTACCGCTCGAGCGCGACTGCTTTTAAGTCGCGAGAACCCCTTTCCCCTTTCATTCTACGCGAAACCCCCCTCAAATCCCTAACCCTCCCTCACTCTCTTCTTCAATTTTCTTGTGCAGGTTGTCCAATCATCAGCAAGGTGAAATTTCTTCGTAGGAACACACGCATATTCCATCAATCGGGTTTTCTTCTCCGGCCATCATCTTCATCTTCAACTCTTCCAACACAATGGCTCCCAAGAAGCAAAAAGGTAACCCCGGCTCCTCTAGTTCATCTTCCGCCTTTGATAGACATCGTTTTGTTAGTATGGAGGCTAGGGCTAGATACGAGCATGCCAAAATCCACCGAAACCCTATAGCCGAGAGGGGAGTCCGGAGACAGTTTGAGGATAGACACTTGGGTATTCTTCTCGACTTGGAAAGGCGTGAATGGGAACAATTCGGTAATCAACCTAAGGCGGCGGTAGTCTCAGTGGTGCGCGAATTTTATGCCAATGCGGCGGAGGGGAGAAATGGTATGGTGTTTGTTAGGGGTAAACAGGTACCGTATGACTCGGTTACGATCAATGCACTGTTAGGGACAGCGGAAGTTGACGACTCTCACTTCCAGACATTAGTTGCCAACCCAAATTATGACACTATTCTCGCAACATTGTGCCATCCGGGCGCGATGTGGAAACCATTGGGCGGCTCGCCAAGTTGTTTTGACGAGAAATATTTGGAAGCTGGAGTTGCCCTTTGGTATTTATTTGTGGCTCGGAGAATGATGCCGGTCTCGCATAAGAGCGAGGTCCAGAAAGAGCGGGCGGTGCTGCTTAATGCTTTGACCGAGGGTTACGCCATCAATGTGGGAACACTTATCAATTCGCAAATCAAATTGAGTGCCAACAACAGTCATGTGGGCTTGTTCTTCCCCACCATTATCTCTGAATTTTTTGCGAGAGCGGGAGAGGTGTTTCGCGATGATGAGGAGTGGTTGCAGCCTATGAAGCCTATTTGTGTGGACGACCTCCAGCGGAAACGTGCTAAGCGAATCAGTGAATTCCCCCCTATGGAGGAGGAAGCCGGTGGATCTAGCACTGCCGTCCCACGCCGCCTTCCACCACAACCCTGCAGGCGAACTCAGAATGATAAGACGGATGAAAATCTCGCCTTCCAAGCGCATCAGATTCAGTTCAACTCTTACGTCACGGACCATTTGTCTCACCTTGACTCCATGATGCGCACTTTGCTTGTGCACGGGGGCGTTGACCCGTCGACCATTCCACCGACTCCGCTACCTCCTCCCCCATCCCAGTTCCAGTATGATTATTCTCAGCATGGGGAGGCCGCAGGAGTGCAACCACCGGAGCAGGATGAGGAGGAGCAGTGATCAGGGGAGTTTACTGTTTCCCCAACTTCGCACTTTTATTTCTTTGCCGCTTTTCTGTTTTTCTTTCTCACCGTTGTTTATATCTAGCATGTTTTAACATTCATGTTTATTAGTCTGCATTTGTGTTTGCATTTCTGTGTTTGACTCTTTTGTGCAATGGGGACATTGCACACGTCTAGTATGAGGGGGTCGTCGTATATCTTCTTATTTGTTTGCGTTCGTCTTTGTCTTGCATGAGTATCAGTGATGGTGATATTAGTAAATTGATAGCCAGTGATGATTTTGGGTTAAACGAACTGCGTATTACTTAGTCCTATCACTCGTTATGAATACCCAGTGAATTGAACATTTTCCTATGCGCACATAGTGGGTGTTATTTGTATGGCCCAAGAATTTGATTACCGTAATCTGAAATGATTTGGGTATAATTACCGTAATATTAGATTAATCTGGGATGATTTCTTGATTGATTAAAGTGATTATAGACGGAACGGAGTGGACCGGGAAAGACGAAAACAGACACGGAATATATGTGCGAGGGTGTTCATTTGCGCACATGCGCGGCGTGTAAGCACGCACATGCGCGGATTGTCCAGAACCTCTCGCGCATACGCACGAGACAGGGCGCGCATATGCGTGAGGTAGGTGAAATGCCGAGGAAGAACTCCAGAGAGCTCGGCGCATATGCGCGACGTAGATGGCGTACATGCGCGTGAAGGGCAGGAGGTTTGGCGCATATGCACGAGATTGACGGCGCATATGCGCGAGAAGAAGGAATGTCGGGCCGAACCTTCGGCGCATATGCGCGGTACTGAGCGCGCATATGCGCCAGTCATGCAGAATGAAAGGGAGCCACTTGGCTTGTTGCATGTTACGTGTATGTATATATATATATACACAACCGAGATTCTTCAGAAAAAGAGAAAGAAAACGAGGGCTTGAGGAAAGAATTGCTTTCAATTTTAGATTGTGATTTACGATCAATCCGTCCGTCCGATTTTGAATCCGACTGCGGTACTGTGTTCCTATCGACGTAGGCTACAACTGGACGTAAGTTTTGCTACGTTTTGATATGTTTTGAAAATATGGTATTGTCAGAATCTGATATGATTCATATATGGTGTTCTTGGTATGTTAGACATCGTATAATCGAAACCAGATTAAGGAACAAATACCATATGAAATTGTTATGAATTTCGGAGTTGAGTTGATATCAAAATTGAATTGTTATTGATTATAAGATGTTAGAAGTGATATCTGACTGATATGATATGGCTGGATATATTGAGATTATGCCGTTATATTGTTGAAACGGAGTTTGATTGAATTCGGATTATATTCAGTATTAATTGAGTGGTGTATTGATACCGTACCCTCGATATTGTTATTGTCAGACTGAGTATTGACAGGCTTGCAGTTCGAGACTTCGACAGAGTCAGAATAACAGAAAGAAATGTATAAATTCATGTGGAGTTGGGATTGCACAACTCGAGGGAGGTTTGACTCGAGTTTCCATAAATCACATACTTAGTTTATTACATTGATATTTGTAATTGATGAGATTGATGTTTGTAGGCTATTGATTCATAGCCACTGCATGTATTGATTACTGAGTTGTTGAGTCATGGGCTGATTCGCCTAGTCACCGGCTGATTCGTCTGGTTATTGACTGATTCGTCTAAACTTAAGCTGATTCGCTTAATTACAGGCTGATTCGTCTGGTTATTGGCTGATTCGCCTAATTCTTGACTGATTCGCCAATTTTGCGGCTGATTCGCCCAGACACTGATATATGAATTATATCGATGCCGTTTAGGGATTGATTCATTCCTATTGACTGAGATTCGATATAATTAACTATAACCAGATATCGGGATCCCTAGGTTAGAGTTGAGTCGAGTCTGAGACGACGCGTCAGTGAAGTCGAGTCTGAGACGACGCGTCGGTTGAGTTGAGTCTGATACGACATATTGATTTACATTGTTTATATCATTCATGATTATTGAATGCTCGATATTTATTTATGTTTCTGATTTGATACATGTTATGAATATTTCTTATATGCTTTTATATGATTGCATGTATACATTGTTTATACTGGGATATTTATATCTCACCGGAGTTATCCGGCTGTTGTCTTGTTTTGTATGTGTGCATGACAACAGGTGGGGCTGGATCAGGTTCAAGAAGAGAATGAGAGAAGATAGATAGCGTGGAGATCCGGACTTTGAAGCAACTTAGGATTCAGCATTGATATATAGTTGAACCTAGTTGAATTCTTGTAGATAACACAAGATTTGTATGTTCATGTGTAATATGTAATTTGAGTAAATTACATTACGTTTCCGCTTTGTATTTTAAAAAAAAATATTTAGACCCTGCTTTATAATTGATTAATTAGTCCCAATGATGATTAAGATCATGATTAGCGTCTGGGTCCCACAACAGGTGGTATCAGAGCTATTTTTAGCAATAGCATTTGATATGAGATTGAAATTTCAGAACAGATTCATTGAGATGCGTTTCTGATTTAAACTCTGTATACATATCTTCTGACCTATCTGAATTGATTACTTGTGAGTTCGAGGACGAACTCCGATCTAAGAGGGGGAGAAATGTAAGGCCCGAGAGTTTGATTACCGTAATCTGAAATGATTTGGGTATAATTACCGTAATATTAGATTAATCTGGGATGATTTCTTGATTGATTGAAGTGATTATAGACGGAACGGAGTGGACCGGGAAAGACGAAAACAGACACGGAATATAAGTGCGAGGGTGTGCATTTGCGCACATGCGCGGCGTGTAAGCGCGCACATGCGCGGATTGTCCAGAACCTCTTGCGCATATGCGCGAGACAGGGCGCGCATATACGCGAGGTAGGTAAAATGCCGAGGAAGAACTCCAGAGAGCTCGGCGCATATGCGTGACGTAGATGGCGCACATGCGCGTGAAGGGCAGGAGGTTTGGCGCATCTGCGCGAGATTGACGAGAAGAAAGAATGCCGGGCCGAACCTTCGGCGCATATGCGCGGTACTGAGCGCGCATATGCGCCAGTCATGCAGAATGAAAAGGAGCCACTTGGCTTGTTGCATGTTACGTGTATGTATATATATATATATACACAACCGAGATTCTTCAGAAAAAGAGAAAGAAAACGAAGGCTTGAGGAAAGAATTGCTTTCAATTTTAGATTGTGATTTACGATCAATCCGTCCGTCCGATTTTGAATCCGACTGCGGTACTGTGTTCCTATCGACGTAGGCTACAACTGGACGTAAGTTTTGCTACGTTTTGATATGTTTTGAAAATATGGTATTGTCAGAATCTGATATGATTCATATATGGTGTTCTTGGTATGTTAGACATCGTATAATCGAAACCAGATTAAGGAACAAATACCATATGAAATTGTTATGAATTTTGGAGTTGAATTGATATCAGAATTGAATTGTTATTGATTATAAGATGTTAGAAGTGATATCTGACTGATATGATATGGCTGGATATATTGAGATTATGTCGTTATGTTGTTGAAACGGAATATGATTGAATTCCGATTATATCCAGTTTTAATTGAGTGGTGTATTGATACCGTACCCTCGATATCGTTATTGTCAGACTGAGTATTGACAGGCTTGGAGTTCGAGACTTCGACAGAGTCAGAATAACAGAAAGAAAGGTATAAATTCATGTTGAGTTGGGATTGCACAACTCGAGGGAGGTTTGACACGAGTTTCCCTAAATCACATACTTAGTAATTGATGAGATTGATGTTTTTAGGCTATTGATTCATAGCCACTGCATGTATTGATTACTGATTCGTTGAGTCATGGGCTGATTCGCCTAGTCACCGGCTGATTCGTCTGGTTATTGACTGATTCGTCTAAACTTAAGCTGATTCGCTTAATTACAGGCTGATTCGTCTGGTTATTGGCTGATTCGCCTAATTCTTGACTGATTCGCCAATTCTGCGGCTGATTCGCCCAGACACTGATATATGAATTATATCGATGCCGTTTAGGGATTGATTCATTCCTATTGACTGAGATTCGATATAATTACCTATAACCAGATATCGGGATCCCTAGGTTAGAGTTGAGTCGAGTCTGAGACGACGCGTCAGTGAAGTCGAGTCTGAGACGACGCGTCGGTTGAGTTGAGTCTGATACGACATGTTGATTTACATTGTTTATATCATTCATGATTATTGAATGCTCGATATTGATTTATGTTTCTGATTTGATACATGTTATGAATATTTCTTATATGCTTTCGTATATGCTTTTATATGATTGCATGTATACATTGTTTATACTGGGATATTTATATCTCACCGGAATTATCCGGCTGTTGTCTTGTTTTGTATGTGTGCATGACAACAGGTGGGGCTGGATCAGGGTCAAGAAGAGAATGAGAGAAGATAGATAGCGTTGAGATCCGGGCTTTGAAGCAACTTAGGATTCAGCATTGATATATAGTTGAACCTAGTTGAATTCTTGTAGATAACACAAGATTTGTATGTTCATGTGTAATATGTAATTTGAGTAAATTACATTACTTTCCGCTTTGTATTTAAAAAAAAAAATATTTAGACCCTGCTTTATAATTGATTAATTAGTCCCAATGATGATTAAGATCATGATTAGCGTCCGGGTCCCCACATTATTAGTAGTGTAAACGACAGTCGAGTTTAAGAATCTGTGGGAGAAACTGAAAAAACATGAGATGCAAGTCGATCTTGAGTGAATTTTTGTAGTAGCCCGAATTCCAAACTGGGTAATTAACGGATTAATGGTGATTAAGAAGGTTTAATGTGTAATTTTGACCGAGTCATGATCGGACGGACCGAAGATGGTTCAGAAGCACCGAAGAGTTCGGAAGGTCCGAAGTGAGTTCGGTGGATCCGATCATTAGGTGTCAAGAGTTGATCGACACGTGGGAGTTCGGACGGTCCGAAGTGAGTTCGGTGGATCCGATCATGAGGTGTCAAGAGCAGCTGGACACGTGCATGTTCGGACGGTCCGAAGTGTATGATCGGAGGATCCGATCATGAGCTGTCAAGAGCCAGTGGACACGTAGCGTTCGGACGTTCCGAAGTGGTGTTCGGAGGATCCGAACATGGCCTATAAATAGTGCTCGGATTTCTCATTTGTGACTTGCCATTCCTTGAGTTAAGTCTCCTCTTTGAGAGTTTTGGAAGGATTCTAGGGCTAGTTGTTGTTCGAGCGATAGCCAAGAGCTGCCGGGATTGGTAGCATAGCAGCGCCGGAGTTTCGAGGCAATCGACATCAAAGGGCTGTCGACGGACGAAGGTAAACCCTAAACCTTTGGTAGTACTAGGGAGTACTGGTTTTGCTAGTCGAGCATGGTAGTATTGTTCATTGGGTATGCTTTTGATGCGAAGGCTTGTTCTAGACCTGATTAGCGGTGTTGCGTAAGGCTAGGCTTGCTGTGATAGAGGTACGAAAGTACTATCCGAGATATCCTGGTTGAGTATACATTCATATATGTGTTGCATGATTATGTGGTGCATTGATATATGTCATATGATGCATGCTATTATGTCACGTTTATTACTGCACGTTGCATTTCATGTTGAGCCGTATTCTCCTTCGAGATAGCCTTTACTGTTGAGCTGTATCTCTTTCGAGATAAGCTATATCTTGGGGCCGCTCAGCCCTGTCTTGTGGACGCATGGACACCGAGAGTACACAGTGGCCGACGGGTCGGGAGGGCTTCGGTGGTCCGGGACATTTTAGGTCCACGTCCGTCTTGTAGTGGATGCAGTGACCCAGAGGTGTACCGCGCGGCACTATCCACTTGGCGCCTCTAGACTGAGCATTGTTGAGATCCTTTCCTTTGTGACTCCTGTTTCTTGACTACCCCGGTATCATGATCATAGCATGTGCATTTCATATAGGTCTGTATACTCATACTTTTGTACTGGGCGTTCTTATCGCTCACGTCCTCGGTTTTGTTTATTCTTGGACACCCCATTCCCTCGGGGCAGGCCTCAGGTTGGACAGCTCAGGAGGAGCAGGAGGAGGACGTTGAGTAGCTGGTTGGTTTAGTTTATCGGTATTGTTTTGATTCGATATGGTTGTATTGGGTATTTTTATTTTGAGTTATTCTAGACTTCGATTGGGTTGTATAATCGGTATTTTTGTTGACTTTTCCGCTGTTATCTCTGATTATTGTTATTAAGTAAAGTGCATGCTTAAGTTCTTGCTTAGTAGGTGATCCTGGAACGGGTCACTACATTTATGGTATCAGAGCATGCATGCGATTTTGGGATATAGATTCTGTTTTGGGGATTTCCGTTGACCAATTTACTAGTTCCCCATTCTATGTTGTAGCAATGGCGGACCACTTTGGTGATGAGAGTAGTCAGGGAAGTGTAGGTCGTTGGGGTGACCAGGACGATTTGTTAAGCGTCATAAGTTACCGCATGTTTCTCTAGACGTCATTCTTTCTGTTTCTACTCCGATGGGTCATTCGGTTTTAGCCAAGCGTCTAGTGATGGGTTGTCCCTTAGATTTGGAGGGTAATGATGTTGTTATTTTCGTTTTGTTCATTCTCTTGCCTTGATTTCGAGGACGAAATCTTTTTAAGGGGGGGAGAATGTAGTAGCCCGAATTCCAAACTGGGTAATTAACGGATTAATGGTGATTAAGAAGGTTTAATGTGTAATTTTGACCGAGTCATGATCGGACGGACCGAAGATGGTTCAGAAGCACCGAAGAGTTCGGAAGGTCCGAAGTGAGTTCGGTGGATCCGATCATTAGGTGTCAAGAGTTGATCGACACGTGGGAGTTCGGACGGTCCGAAGTGAGTTCGGTGGATCCGATCATGAGGTGTCAAGAGCAGCTGGACACGTGCATGTTCGGACGGTCCGAAGTGTATGATCGGAGGATCCGATCATGAGCTGTCAAGAGCCAGTGGACACGTAGCGTTCGGACGTTCCGAAGTGGTGTTCGGAGGATCCGAACATGGCCTATAAATAGTGCTCGGATTTCTCATTTGTGACTTGCCATTCCTTGAGTTAAGTCTCCTCTTTGAGAGTTTTGGAAGGATTCTAGGGCTAGTTGTTGTTCGAGCGATAGCCAAGAGCTGCCGGGATTGGTAGCATAGCAGCGCCGGAGTTTCGAGGCAATCGACATCAAAGGGCTGTCGACGGACGAAGGTAAACCCTAAACCTTTGGTAGTACTAGGGAGTACTGGTTTTGCTAGTCGAGCATGGTAGTATTGTTCATTGGGTATGCTTTTGATGCGAAGGCTTGTTCTAGACCTGATTAGCGGTGTTGCGTAAGGCTAGGCTTGCTGTGATAGAGGTACGAAAGTACTATCCGAGATATCCTGGTTGAGTATACATTCATATATGTGTTGCATGATTATGTGGTGCATTGATATATGTCATATGATGCATGCTATTATGTCACGTTTATTACTGCACGTTGCATTTCATGTTGAGCCGTATTCTCCTTCGAGATAGCCTTTACTGTTGAGCTGTATCTCTTTCGAGATAAGCTATATCTTGGGGCCGCTCAGCCCTGTCTTGTGGACGCATGGACACCGAGAGTACACAGTGGCCGACGGGTCGGGAGGGCTTCGGTGGTCCGGGACATTTTAGGTCCACGTCCGTCTTGTAGTGGATGCAGTGACCCAGAGGTGTACCGCGCGGCACTATCCACTTGGCGCCTCTAGACTGAGCATTGTTGAGATCCTTTCCTTTGTGACTCCTGTTTCTTGACTACCCCGGTATCATGATCATAGCATGTGCATTTCATATAGGTCTGTATACTCATACTTTTGTACTGGGCGTTCTTATCGCTCACGTCCTCGGTTTTGTTTATTCTTGGACACCCCATTCCCTCGGGGCAGGCCTCAGGTTGGACAGCTCAGGAGGAGCAGGAGGAGGACGTTGAGTAGCTGGTTGGTTTAGTTTATCGGTATTGTTTTGATTCGATATGGTTGTATTGGGTATTTTTATTTTGAGTTATTCTAGACTTCGATTGGGTTGTATAATCGGTATTTTTGTTGACTTTTCCGCTGTTATCTCTGATTATTGTTATTAAGTAAAGTGCATGCTTAAGTTCTTGCTTAGTAGGTGATCCTGGAACGGGTCACTACAATTTTTGTTGACAGTCGTGACCGACCAGTGACATGAAGTAGACTAGATCACTTGAGTCCACCGAAATAATTTTCGTCCCAATTGTGCACAATACCTCAAGAGTTATCCCTAAGCCAAATAAACAAACGTTCCATATACTCAAAACCTAAGGAGTACACTTGAGAAAATTATGCACTAAAAAAAAAATAATAGTGTTGTGAAGGAAAAAAAGGGGATGTAAGGTGTTGGTCACAACTAGAAACAGAACTCAGGATAGGGAAACTTGCATTGAACTGTTGATTTGGTGACTCGCATGATTTGCGAATAAAACTGTCTGAAGCACGAGCTAGTGAGACCCACAGCACACACACGACCACACTTTCTAGTCCAATCAAAATGATATAAGGTGCTTTAAAAGGGGTGTTAATGAATGTTGTGATTTGGCTAATTGGATGTGGTTCACAAACCCGCTGAGGCGGAGATGTCAGTTTGCTACTTCACCATCAGTTTCGATATTTGAATTCTCTCATTTGGTGTTTGTTTCGTATTTTGGTTGTGGTTTGTAACCTATTTTGCTTGAGGGCAAGCAAAAGGTTAGTATGAGGGGGTTGATATGTGTCGTTTTTACGTGTTTTATTGCATTAGTCTGTGTGTGTTTTGCATTGTGCATACGTTTATTTCAATCACATTATGTTCATTTTAGAGTAAACATTTGCATTTTATCATATCTCACTCGGGCATGAAAAATTTGCAGGAAAACTGGCCGGAAAACCAAAAAATGGAGCAAAGTGTACAAAAGAGAAGGCAACGGACAGAATGAGCGGCGCCCGAGCGGTAATTTTCTACCGCCCGGGCGCGAAAGGTGATCAAGTCCACAACTCGACAAAAAGGTCGGCGCTCGGGGGGTAATTTTATACCGCCCGAGCGCGAGAGATGCTTTACAAAGGCCAAGCTACAGAAGAGTCGGCGCTCGAGCGGTAGTTTTCTACCGCCTGAGCGCGAATGCCGCACACCCCAAGCAAGTTTACAGAAGGTGTGGCGCTCAAGCAGTACTTTTCTACCGCCCGAGCGCCTCCTAATTTTGGCAAGATTTTGCATTTGATTCTTTTCCTTATTTCGGAGGATGGCTGATATGGGTATATGTTTTTGGACGTTTTGAGAGATTGAGAATTCATTGGAGAGCCGTCAGAAGTCTTGGAGAGGAACTTTGCACTAGGATTGAAGAATCGAAGTTTTCCGGGCACCGTTCTTCGCGTTTTTCGTCAATTCTCGTATTTCTAACTTTGTTTGCATCTTTTAAAATTTGTTTTGTTTATTTTGATCATGAATTCGAGTAGCTAAACTTCATTAATTGTTGGGATTAAAGCGGATCCTACCCCGAACGTTGATATGAATTGATTTATATTTCGATTGTGCGTTATTCTTGATTTTACTACTGTTTTATCGTGTTGTTAGAATGTAGCTAACTTTGAAAATGTTTTTATATTGCAAGTTAGTTCGAGAGAATAACTTGTGATAGGAACGAGTAGTATAATTCGCGGATCTACAATTTACATAGATATATGAAATTGGATACGTGCCGATAGTCATAGTCCTTAGGGTAAAAAACTAGGGGATTTCATAGATCGAAATGCGATTCACTCTTGATAAATAATTAAAAACATTTAATTACTTCATTGAGTCGAATTAGTTTGGCATAGCTCGAGAGAGAGTGTTCAATAGAATAGGAAATCCTGTCGGAAGCGTAGATCACGATCGAACGAATTAATAAATTAACGAGGGGTAGGTGAGCCGAGATTCCCAACAAATCCATTTCTCATTGAATTTTTACTCAACATTTTACACTTTACATTTCATTACTTGATTTGAAGCTTTTTATTTGCACGTTTATTTAATGTTAGTAGTAATAAACAATCAAATCAATTTTCGTTGCTAAATGTTTAATAACTGAAAATAATAATTGTTAAACACAGTCTTCAGTGGAACGATACTCGTACTCTTGTACACTATATTATTACTTGACATCGTGCACTTGCGAATAATTTTGAGCATACAAAATCATATTTTTATTGGGGATTTTACTGTGCAAGTTTTGCTCGATCAGTAGCTATTATTGTACGTGAACTCAACAAGAGGCAATTTGGAATCCCAGCTACCAGGATAATCGATAGTACAAGTGTCAGGATCGGTTATGGGGGCCCCGACTGAACATCAGTTACGAAGCTGTGCATCAGTCGTTGACCCTTCTGACTAATCTACCAATGAGCTGCAATAGCTCGTGTTCTAAGAATAAATACACCGATGAATTAGATCGAGTTTGGTTAAACAACTAAGCGGAAAACACTCAAAATAATCCTTCGTTAAGAAAACAAACTGATCAATTTTATATATCTTGTGCAACTGGTTAACTGAAGAAAAGAAGTCAGTTAGAGCTTATATCAGTTCGGTTATGGACAGAACTGAACTGATATCAGCTGGACTGATGAAACAATTAAGAACAACACAGTTAAACAGTTAGACTGAAAACAAAACACAAGATATGTTTATGGATGTTCGGAGACTTCAACTGCTCCTACGTCACCCCTTCTACCTCCTCGGGTAGGATACACTAGAAGACTTTGATTTATACAAACCTTTGTACAAACCCACCCAGCTTAGGACTTACCCACTGCCTAACTGAACTCCTAGTTCTAAACTGAAGGCATCACCTTCCAGTCAACACTTCTTTAACGTCTATGTGAGAAAGACTACATACACATGTTTTACGTCTGTGTGCAAGACGGAATCTGAGATGATGAGTGAGTGTGTGTGTGTGTGTGTGAGAACTGATCAATGAACCCTACCCGAAAGTGTTCTCACACACTGAGGGAAAAAGGCTTCTAATCTAAGCTGATAATACAATGAAGTGTTCCCTCTGGGCTGATTGCTTCTAACAAGCTGATATGTAATAAGCGTGCCCTTGTTCTCTGTTCTCGTTTTTCTCAGTGTTAGTCTTCACTGAACTTCAGCTTCTATTTATAGGCGTTTGGCTGACCGTACAGTAAGACTCAATAATGTGTCCGTTGCATTTTGAATTTGTTCCTCGACATCTTTCCGGAACTTTTGGCTTTAAGCTCTGATGCAACGTCTCTTATTGTACTGTGGTAGTACAATAGCTTTTGTACCTTCGTGCTTAGCTGGATTCCATTATTAAGCTTGTCTTGATCTGCAACTGATTGACTCTGACTGATGCTTTCAACTGGTCTTCTGTTGGGCTGGTGAAATCAGTTGAACTGATTTCACTCTTTCAGTTGAACTGGTCAGCTGGGCTCTTCATCAGTTGAACACTTCATCAGCTGGCCGGGCTTCTGAAGGTCTTCTGCTGAACTGCTCATCAGCTGGACATTCAGTTGAACTAGTCTTTCAGTTGGCACTTCAGTTCTACTGTTTTCAGTTTACGCGATCAGTTGGACGTCTTCAGTTAGCATTCCTCGACAGCTTTAGTTTTGGCTCGTAACTGATTATTTCAGTTCCAGCTTACTGCACACTAAGGTAGATTATTAGAAACAAAATAACAAGTTTTGTTAGCATCAAAATTAAGCAAAGATTGCGAACTTGAAAAGTTCCAACAATCTCCCCCTTTTTGATGATCACAAAACTTGAACAGTTAAAGTGATATGATTCTCCCCCTTTGTGAGAATCAAAAACATTTAAGCAATCAAAACAAAAATTCAGTTCCAGGAGTGAATGCTCCCCCTTACTAACTGAATTAATAAGAAAAACAATTTAAAAAGAAACTAAGATAATTTCAGTTTGAGGGATAACAAATTTGAAAAATATTTTTTTTTTTTAAAAAAAACTCCCCCTCAACAACTGAATTGAAAAATCATTTTAAAATATGAATTTAAAGGAAAACTCTCCCTTAAAAATATAAATAGTCACACGATTTTAGAATTATTTTAAAGCAGCAATAATCATGCAAGCAGTTAAGGCTACACAAAACTGGGATTATCAGTTCAGATACATTTAAACAAACTGAATAACATGATGTTCATTTAAACAAATAAACTTCCCTTGTATTACAATTAAGCACACCAGTTATGTAAGGGAAAACTGCTACTACATTTAGCTGGATTTTAAACAACATCAGTTATCAATCAGTTTACACATAATAGAACTAAATGTACCAACTATCGGTTGCCTTGAATCCTTGAAAGACTGCAAAGTCTTAATTTCCTTTTGATAGATGAACAGCTAACTGCTTTGAACTTGAGGTCCTGTGCTAGCCAACTGGTTTAGCTGATGCAAACTGGACTCAACTGATTGCTGAACCGCATTGATCATTTCTCCTGATCTGATATGGCAGTTAAGCGGCGGCACTTCTGATGATTAAGCTCCAGTTAACTCATCAGTTTCAGCTGGTAGTTGGGTTTCGTCTGTTGATCAGTTTAACTGGTAGGCTTGCAACTGAAATCTTGTTCGCATATCAGTTTTGCTGTTCTCCTGTCAGTTGACCTCAAAACCTGCAAGCTGCTAAAATAAGAAAATCGGATTCGAGCGAAGTGGCTACAATATTAATTGCAGAACCAATCCTCTCTTCTCAGAAAAACGCGTGAGATATAAAATTTTTAAAAGGGTTTTGAAAACCATTTTAAATACCATTTTAAAACAAATTTAAAATACTTTAAAACATTTTAGAAATATTTTAAAAACATTTTAGATCAGTTTTTCAAATTTCTTTCTTAGAACATCAAGCTCTGATACCAGTTGTCAGGATCGGTTATGGGGGCCCCGACTGAACATCAGTTACGAAGCTGTGCATCAGTCGTTGACCCTTCTGACTAATCTACCAATGAGCTGCAATAGCTCGTGTTCTAAGAATAAATACACCGATGAATTAGATCGAGTTTGGTTAAACAACTAAGTAGAAGACACTCAAAATAATCCTTCGTTAAGAAAACAAACTGATCAATTTTATATATCTTGTGCAACTGGTTAACTGAAGAAAAGAAGTCAGTTAGAGCTTATATCAGTTCGGTTATGGACAGAACTGAACTGATATCAGCTGGACTGATGAAACAATTAAGAACAACACAGTTAAACAGTTAGACTGAAAACAAAACACAAGATATGTTTATGGATGTTCGGAGACTTCAACTGCTCCTACGTCACCCCTTCTACCTCCTCGGGTAGGATACACTAGAAGACTTTGATTTATACAAACCTTTGTACAAACCCACCCAGCTTAGGACTTACCCACTGCCTAACTGAACTCCTAGTTCTAAACTGAAGGCATCACCTTCCAGTCAACACTTCTTTAACGTCTATGTGAGAAAGACTACATACACATGTTTTACGTCTGTGTGCAAGACGGAATCTGAGATGATGAGTGAGTGTGTGTGTGTGTGTGTGAGAACTGATCAATGAACACTACTCGAAAGTGTTCTCACACACTGAGGGAAAAAGGCTTCTAATCTAAGCTGATAATACAATGAAGTGTTCCCTCTGGGCTGATTGCTTCTAACAAGCTGATATGTAATAAGCGTGCCCTTGTTCTCTGTTCTCGTTTTTCTCAGTGTTAGTCTTCACTGAACTTCAGCTTCCATTTATAGGCGTTTGGCTGACCGTACAGTAAGACTCAATAATGTGTCCGTTGCATTTTGAATTTGTTCCTCGACATCTTTCCGGAACTTTTGGCTTTAAGCTCTGATGCAACGTCTCTTATTGTACTGTGGTAGTACAATAGCTTTTGTACCTTCGTGCTTAGCTGGATTCCATTATTAAGCTTGTCTTGATCTGCAACTGATTGACTCTGACTGATGCTTTCAACTGGTCAGTTGAACTGGTCTTCTGTTGGGCTGGTGAAATCAGTTGAACTGATTTCACTCTTTCAGTTGAACTGGTCAGCTGGGCTCTTCATCAGTTGAACACTTCATCAGCTGGCCGGGCTTCTGAAGGTCTTCTGCTGAACTGCTCATCAGCTGGACATTCAGTTGAACTAGTCTTTCAGTTGGCACTTCAGTTCTACTGTTTTCAGTTTACGCGATCAGTTGGACGTCTTCAGTTAGCATTCCTCGACAGCTTTAGTTTTGGCTCGTAACTGATTATTTCAGTTCCAGCTTACTGCACACTAAGGTAGATTATTAGAAACAAAATAACAAGTTTTGTTAGCATCAAAATTAAGCAAAGATTGCGAACTTGAAAAGTTCCAACAACAAGCTCTGAGCATATCCTCAAGAATCTGAATAACTCTCTCTGATTGACCGTCGCTCTGGGGATGATAAGCTGTACTGAACGCTAACCGCGAACCCATAGCTCTGTGCAAACTCTTCCAAAACTCTGAAGTAAATCTAGGGTCACGATCAGACATGATCGACACAGGAACACCATGAAGTCTAACAATCTGTGCTAAGTACTCTTCGGCATACTGGTTCATGGAATACGTCGTCTAGACTGGGAGAAAATGCGCTGACTTTGTCAATCGATCAACAATAACCCAAATAGAGTTAAAACCTTTCTGCGTTCTGGGAAGACCAGTCACTAAGTCCATCGTAATATGCTCCCATTTCCATTGAGGAATCGGTAATGATAACAATGTCACAGCAGGTCTCTCATGCTCGATCTTCACCTGCTGACAAGTTAGGCACTGAGAAATAAACATGGCAATATCTTTCTTCATACCTGGCCACCAATAAAGTCTACGAAGATCCTGATACATCTTGGTGCTGCCTGGATGTATCGAATATGGCGTGGTATGTGCCTCTGTCATGATGTCTCGCCGAATATCATCACCAGCAGGAACACATATACGGCCTCTGAAAGTCACCAAACCATCTCCATTCAATTCAAACTCTGAATTACCTCTCTCCTCTTCTCTGGCTCTCAACTCTGACAACTGAACATCAATGGCCTGCTCTCTACGGATCCTATCCGTCAATGTAGCCCGAATGACCAACGCTGAAAAACGAGCAATGGTCCCTGGAACCACCAAAGCTATCTCCTCTCTCTGCAAGTCTAACAACAACGGCTGCTGAATCATCGATCTCAAAGAAAAACTCGACTTACGGCTCAAAGCATCAGCTACAACATTCGCTTTCCCTGGGTGGTAACTGATCGTCACATCATAGTATTTGACAAGCTCTAACCACCGCCTCTGTCGCATATTGAGCTCTTTCCGGGAAAACAAATACTTCAAACTCTTGTGGTCCGTGAAAATTTCACACTTTTCGCCATACAAATAATGTCTCCAGATTTTCAGGCCGAAAACCACAGCTGCCAGCTCCAGATTGTGCATAGGATAATTCTTCTCGTATTCCTTCAACTGGCGAGAAGCATAGGCTATAAATTTCCCACGTTGCATCAGCACTGCACCAAGACCCTTCTTCGACACATCAGTAAAAACAACAAAATCCTCTGAACCACTGGGCAATGCAAGAACTGGAGCTGTCGTCAACTTATCTTTCAGCTCTTGGAATCCACTCTGGCATTCATTGGACCACTCAAACTTCAGAGTCTTACTCGTCAGATTAGTCAATGGTAGGGTAATCTTAGAAAAACTGAAATGAAACGACGATAATAACCCGCCTAACCAAGAAAACTGCGTACCTCTGATACAGTGGTAGGGATAGGCCACTTCTGAACTACCTCGATCTTCACTGGATCAACAGCTATGCCATCCTTCGAAAGAACATGGCCTAAGAAAGAAATCTGCTCCAACCAAAACTCACATTTCTTCAACTTAGCATACAATATCTTCTCTCTCAACAACTGAAGAACAACTCTGAGGTGCTCTGCATGTAGCTCTCTGGTCTTGGAATAGATCAAAATGTCGTCGATGAAAACAACGACGAAGCTATCCAAATACGGCTTGAACACACGGTTCATCAGATCCATAAAGACTGAAGGGGCATTGGTCAGACCAAAAGACATCACAAGAAATTCATAATGACCGTACCTGGTCCTGAACGCCGTCTTAGGGATATCAGACTCCTTAACCTTCAACTGATAGTAGCCAGAACGCAGATCAATCTTCGAAAACACAGTAGCCCCCTGCAGCTGATCAAACAAATCATCTATCCGTGGCAACAGATATTTATTCTTGATAGTCACTTTGTTGATCTCTCTGTAATCAATGAAAAGACGTAATGATCCATCTTTCTTCTTGAAAAAAAGAACCGGAGCTCCCCAAGGCGAAGAACTCGGTCGAATGAAACCTTTATCCAGAAGATCTTGCAACTGCGTCTTCAACTCTTTCATCTCTGTAGGGGCCATTCTATACGAAGCCTTAGAAATAGGAACCGTGCCTGGAACTAGATCAATCACAAACTCTACATCTCTGTCCGGCGGCAAACCCGGTACATCATCCTCAAATACATCAGAGAACTCTCTCACAACATCAATATCATCAATATTCAACTTAATCATTCTATCCACATCAACAATCGAAGCCAGAAACCCATCACAACCTCTAAACAGCAACTTCTTAGCCTCAAGACACGAAATAAAAGGAAGGACCAGCGAAGTACCTGCACTGGCGAGCATACCTTCCCTATTGCCATCATCTGCAAATGTCACCGTCTTAGCAACGCAATCAATCACTGCACGATAGGTTGATAGCCAATCCATGCCAAGTATAATATCAAATGCAACCATTGGAATAACAATCAGATCAGCATAAACCACTCGCTCATCAATTTGAACGGAGCACGCATACACAATAGATGTCGGGCACAACACGTCCCCCGAAGGCAATACAACATTAAACTGGAGGGGAAGAACAAAAGGAACTATACCCAAAGATCTCAAAAATAGTTCAGACACAAAAAAATGAGTAGCACCTGTATCAATCAATGTCGTAGCTACTCTGCCTGAAATTAAAATAGTGCTAGAGATCATAGAAGAATCATGGTTTATACCTTCTTTCGTCATGGTAAAGATGCGACCCTGCACCTTCTCTTTACTCGCTCCTCTTGGGCAGTCTTTGGCAATATGGCTTGCAGTGCCACATCGATAACAAGTACGAGTACCAAATCTGCACTCTCCCTGGTGATTTCTACTGCACTTGGGACACAAAGGCTTCTCGGGATCAAATGGAACTGTCGGTGGTTTAGGACTCGGCTCTATCTTGCCTTTCCCCTTGAAACGATCCTTTCCTCTTTGATTCGAACCCTAACCTCTCTGAGCAATGGCCTGCTGCCTCGCTTGTCTTTCTCTAGCATTGTCCTTCTCATCTTGCTCGGCCAACAAAGCCTTAGCCACAATCTCTTTGAATGTCACAGCCTTCGACATGTTGATATCCCTCCGGATCTCTGCTCTAAGGCGTCTAATGAAATGAGCACCTTTATCCTTGTCGTTGGAAGCAATATACGGGGCAAACAGACAGCCCTCCTCAAACTTCAGAATATACTCATCAACATTCATACCTCCCTGTCGAAGCTCCAAGAACTCAGTCACCTTCCTAGCTCGAAGTGCATCTGGGAAGTACTTGTCATAGAACAAATCAGTGAACTCTTGCCACTTCAATGCTGGAACGTCCACACTAACCTTGGTAGCATTCCACCAAATACGTTCAGCTTTGACTAACATGAACACTGCAAAACTGATTCTGTCTTTGTCTTCGTAGTTGAGATGATCGAAAATCGCCTCAAGTGCCTTGATCCATTCTATGGCCACAAACGGATCGGTGCTTCCTGCAAATTCAGGCGGATCCATCCTCTTGAAAGAAGTAAAGATCCCATCGGTACCAATAACTTGTGCCACTTGGCCTCTACCCTGTCCTCTACCTTGGCCTGTACTTTGCATATGTAGCAACTGCTGGATCTGCTCACTATGGACCTTCGCTTTCTCTTTCAACAACTTGCCGAACTCATCGAAAACTCTAGAGGAAGAACAATCCTCACCCTCTACGGCTTTCCTCTTAGGAGGCATACTCTACAATGTGCTCACACAAAACAAATCAATAGATAACAATGAATAGATGTAGAAGAAGAAATACCCGGACAGTTGAAACTAGACGAAGTCATATGCATTGGTCTGAAGAACGGTGCTCTGATACCACTAAATGTGACACCTCCAACCGGTTTTAATAAAATAGCAGCGGAAATTAAAATTTTCTTAAAAATGGAGGAAGGATTCAAAATACATTCCATATATAATCAAAAGTATACACATGATCAATGAAATGATACAACAAAATACAAAATATCATTTGTATGATCATGTCCAAAATGCTAATAAAAGTATCCTTTTTCTTTCCTTCTCTATATGCATATGACTCCGGCCCACATTCAACGTCCCGGCCCGTCGCTCTTATCTGCATCACATGAAATAACTGAAATGAGTATAAAACTCAGCAAGTGGAACTCTTACATAGCAATGATACATATCATACTCTGAAAACATGACTTTCAAAACATTGAATACCATCAACTCTGAAATATGAATATCATAGCATGAATAATAATAACGATGGTATTTCTCTTTTCTCTGTTGGATTGACATCTATATAGTGTCTCTGTCTCTTACCTATATCCCATCGATATAAATAGATAACTCTGAGGGATATAAGCCTATGGTCGTTGATCAACTAATTGCATGCAATCTCTGACTATGTATCTATCAATCCATAAATCATTTGAATTCTCTCTTTGGCATTTTATCAAACACTTTGAATACACTATTCTCTTGTATTCCCTTTTAAACAATTGAGGCATATACAAACCTCTACTATACAATACAATGAGTCAATACATACTATGAATCAAATGGAAGGGAATAGCATAATAAAACTCTTGAAATAAAATACATATACTTTCATGTGAGCACAAGGAATGAAATTTTACTTACAACCAACAAGAACACCTTCAACTAATCTCTTGGTTGAATTCCTACAACAATAAACTATAAATAACACCATCAATAACCCAATAATCCAACAATCAAACCATTTAATCCAAAATACTAACACAATCAACAAACCCAACAATTCTCCCAACACCAAACCAAGAATAAATCATACCAAAAGCTTACCTTAGCTTCCTTGATCCCAAAATAATCTTAATCTCACCACAAATCACCAACAACAAGCTTGGATCAAAGAAAGGAAGAGAAGAAATGAAGAAACCCTAGCCTCAAGGAGAGAAATTCGAGAATGGGGGAAAAGAAATTAGAAAAATGAGACCAACTCTTGCATTTAAACACTTAAAATCCGAAAACACGCTTTCACTATTCATCGACCGCGGGTGCGCTCCAACATGCACCGCGGGTGCGCTAATCCCTCGGCATCACAACCAAAAATCTGAAAATGTCGACCGCAGGTGCGCTCTGAAACTTACCGCGAGTGCGGTGCCTCCACCGCGGGTGCGGTAACAAACACACCGCTGGTGCGGTGTCCTCTCGGCAAACCTATCAAAATTCATAAATAACGACCGCAGGTGCGGTCCTCTTACTGAGCGCGGGTGCGGTCACCCCTGAAGCCAACAACCAACTCTACGCAACAAAGATCGAATCGCAACGCTGATACAATACAACTACACGTCAACTAATAACGACAATACCACGATACAAATATAACCAACAACACCAATCCAAACATAACTCTTAACATCACACTAACTAAATCTTAACCAATTAATCAATAATCATACAAAAACTTAAACCGTACCGTACACCAGGCTTGGCTATTACAGGTATGCTCGCCAGTGCAGGTACTTCGCTGGTCCTTCCTTTTATTTCGTGTCTTGAGGCTGAGAAGTTGCTGTTTAGAGGTTGTGATGGGTTTCTGGCTTCGATTGTTGATGTGGATGGAATGGTCAAATTGAATATTGATGATATTGATGTTGTGAGAGAGTTCTCTGATGTATTTGAGGATGATGTTCCGGGTTTACCGCCGGACAGAGATGTGGAATTTGTGATTGATCTAGTTCCGGGTACGGTTCCTATTTCTAAGGCTCCGTATAGAATGGCCCTAACAGAGATGAAAGAGTTGAAGACGCAGTTGCAAGATATTTTGGATAAAGGTTTCATTCGACCGAGTTCTTTGCTTTGGGGAACTCCGGTTCTTTTTTTCAAGAAGAAAGATGGATCATTACGTCTTTGCATTGATTACAGAGAGATCAACAAAGTGACTGTCAAGAATAAATATCCGTTGCCACGGATAGATGATTTGTTTGATCAGCTGCATGGGGCTACCGTATTTTTGAAGATTGATCTGCGATCTGTATCAGTTGAAGGTTAGGGAGTCTGATATCCCTAAGACGACGTTCCGGACCAGGTACGGTCATTATGAAGAAGGGTCTTGGTGCGTCGAAGAAGGGTCTTGGTGCAGTGCTGATGCAACGTGGAAAGGTCATAGCCTATGCTTCTCGCCATTTGAAGGACTACGAGAAGAATTATCCTACGCACGATCTGGAGTTGGCAGCTGTGGTTTTCGCCCTGAAAATCTGGAGACATTATTTGTATGGCGAAAAGTGTGAAATTTTCACGGACCACAAGAGTTTGAAGTATTTGTTCTCTCAGAAGGAGCTCAATATGCGACAGAGACGGTGGTTAGATCTTGTCAAAGATTATGATGTGACGATCAGTTACCACCCAGGGAAAGCGAAAGTTGTAGCGGATGCTTTGAGCCGTTAGTCGAGTTCTTCTTTGAGTTCGATGATTCAGCAGCAGTTGTTGTTGGACTTGCAGAGAGAGGAGATTGCTTTGGTGGTTCCAGGAACCATTGCTCGCTTTTCAGCGTTGGTCATTCGGGCTACATTGACGGATAGGATCCATAGAGAGCAGGCCATTGATGTTTAGTTGATAGAGATGAGAGCTAGAGTAGAGGAGAGAGGTAATTCAGAGTTTGGGTTGAATGGGGATGGTTTGGTGACTTTCAGAGGCCGTATCTGTGTTCCTACTGGTGACGATATTCGACGAGATGTCTTGACAGAGGCACATACCGCGCCATATTCGATACATCCAAGCAGCACCAAGATGTATCAAGATCTTCGTAGACTCTATTGATGGCCAGGTATGAAGAAAGATATTGCCATGTTTATTTTTCGGTGCCTAACTTGTCAACAGGTGAAGATCGAGCATCAGAGACCTGCTGGGACATTGTTATCATTGCCGATTCCTCAATGGAAATGGGAGCATATTACGATGGATTTCGTGACGGGTCTACCAAGGACACAGAAAGGTTTTAACTCTATTTGGGTTATTGTTGATCTGTGACACCTCTGACCCGTAACAATAAAAATACGCAGCGGAAATAAATTTTTCTTTAAAATATGGAAGGAGTTTCAAAATACATTTCATAAAATGTTTACAAAATAAATACATGATCATTCAAATGATCTACAAAATACAAAACAATCATTTCTATGATCATGTCCCAAAATGATAACAAAATAATCTTCCTTCCAATCTTCGTATGCATATGACCCCCAGTCTACAGTCAACGTCCCGGTCCACCACTCTGATCTGCATCACATGAAAATAACTGAAATGAGAATAAATCTCAGCAAGTGGAACTCTAACATAGCAATGATACAATATATTCTGTAAAACATGGCTTTGAAATCATAAATACCATCAACTCTGAAACATGAATATCATAGCAATAGCAATAGCAATGAGATGGTATTTTCTTTACTCTGGGGATTGATATCAATAGTTTCTCTGCTCTGGTGCTAATACCCCTATCGATATAAACCGATAACTCTGAGGGATAAAAGCATATGGTCGTTGATCAACTAATATTGCATGCAATCTCTGACTATGTATTTATCAATCCGAAAACATTTAAACTCTCTCTGGCTTTAACAATCACTTTGAAACTCTATCTTTGCTTTTGTATTCCCTTTTTAATAAATATGAGACATAAAAGTCTCCAATAATCAACAATGATATCAATACATAACAACGAATCAATTGAAGAGAATAACACATTAAAACTCTTGAAACACAATACATATACAATCATGTGAGCAAAAGGAATGAGTTTCCACTTACAAACCAATAGAACACCTCCAACTAAACTCTTGGTTCACCACCTACAACAATAATCCATAAATAACACCAATATCAACTCTATATCCAAAAATACAAGTCAAATAATCCATTAAACCAACCAATACATCAACCTATAGCATCTCATTACCAAAAACCATGATAGAACTCAACCAAAAACTTACCTAAGCTTCCTAGCACCAAGGAGAACCTCGATCTCAAGTCGAAAATCGAACTAGATCCACGAATCGAAGATAGGAAGCAAAAGAAAATGGAGAAAACCCTTGGAAAATGAGAGGAAATCGGAAATGAAGGTAGAAGATAAGGTATGGTATGGCCAACAACTCCCAAAAAGTCACTTAAAATCTCGCCCATACCTTGACCGCGGGTGCGCTGCCACAAGCACCGCGGGTGCGCTAAGCTCACGGCAATCCAAACAAATCCTGATCCACTAACACCGCGGGTGCGACGCTGCAAGCACCGCGGGTGCGGTGCACACCGCGGGTGCGGTCCTTGCACTACTGCGGGTGCGGTGATGCCACGGCCTTCCAACTCCAAAATCAAGAACAGTACACCGCGGGGGCACTCCTCTAAGAGCGCGGGTGCACTCTTGCTACGGCAATGAACAAAACCAACGCAACTAAAATCGATCCGAAACTCTGAAACGAACAACCAACAACAACTAACACCTCAAGAACAATAATAACCAATAATACTATAGCCCAAAACACAACTCTAAACATCTAATCATATAACCCAATTAACAAACGAAACTTAAATCGTATCGTACACCGGGCTCGGCTATTACAATCTCCCCTCCTTAGAGGAATTTCGTCCGCGAAATTGACGTCACAGCACGAACAACTCAGGATACTTCTCTCTCATCTCATCCTCTGGTTCCCACGTAGCCTCCTCAATCAAATGGTTTCTCCAAAGGACTTTAAAAATGCCGATCTCTTTGTTCCTCAAAACTCTAACTGTGCGATCCAGAATCTGAATCGGAATCTCTTGGTACGTCAAACTCGGCGTCAAGTCCAATGGTTCGTGGTGAAGAACATGGGAAGGATTCGCAACATACTTCCTGAGCATCGATACATGAAACACATTGTGAACTCTGTCAAGATCAGGCGGTAGGGCTAATCTGTAGGCTTTGTCACCAACTCTGTCCAATATCTCAAATGGACCAATAAACCTCGGACTCAACTTGCCCTTCTTGCCAAATCTCATCACACCTTTGAGAGGTGCAATCTTAAGGAACACATGATCGCCAACCTCGAACTGCAACGGCCTACGCCGAACATCTGCATAGCTCTTCTGTCTCGATTGCGCAGTCTTCATCCTCTCTCTGATCACAGCAACAACATCAGCCGTCTGCTGGACCAACTCTGGTCCCAACATCTTCCTCTCTCCAACCTCATCCCAATACAAGGGCGATCTGCACTTCCTGCCATAAAGTGCCTCATACGGTGCCATCCCAATCGACGCTTGGTAACTGTTGTTGTACGTGAACTCCACAAGTGGCAATTTAGAATCCCAGCTACCAGAATAATCAATAGTACAAGCTCTGAGCATATCCTCAAGAATCTGAATGACTCTCTCTGACTGACCGTCGCTCTGAGGGTGATAAGCTGTACTGAACGCTAACCGTGATCCCATAGCTCTGTGCAGACTCTTCCGAAACTCGGAGGTAAATCTAGGATCACGATCAGACACGATCGACACAGGGACACCATGAAGTCTAACAATCTCTGCAATATAATCCTCGGCATACTGATTCATATAGTACGTCGTCTTGACTGGGAGAAAGTGCGCTGACTTGGTCAACCGATCAACAATGACCCATATGGAATTATAACCTTTCTGCACTCTGGGAAGACCAGTCACGAAATCCATCGTAATGTGCTCCCACTTCCTCTGAGGAATCGGCAAAGATAGCAATGTCCCAGCAGGTCTCTGATGCTCAATCTTCACCTGCTGACAAGTAAGGCACTGAGAAATGAACAAAGCAACATCTTTCTTCATACCTGGCCACCAGTAGAGTCGACGAAGATCCTGATACATCTTCGTACTTCCTGGATGAATCGAGTACGGCGCGGTATGAGCCTCTGTCAGAATGTCTCGCCGAATATCATGACCTGAAGGAACACAAATACGACCTCTGAAGGTCACCAAACCGTCACCATTCGAACCAAACTCTGAGTTACCCCTCTCTTCAGCTCTAGCTCTCAACTCTGACAACTGCAAATCAGTAGACTGCTCTCTACGGATCCTGTCCGTCAATGTAGCCCGAATGACCAACACTGAAAGGAGAGCAATGGTTCCCGGAACTACCAAAGAAATATCCTCTCGCTGCAAATCCATCAACAATGGCCTCTGAATCAAAGAACTCAAAGAAGCACTCGATTTGCGAATCAACGCATCTGCCACAACGTTCGCCTTCCCTGGGTGGTAACTGATAGTCACATCATAATCTTTGACAAGCTCTAACCACCTCCTCTATCGCATATTGAGCTCTTTCTGAGAGAACAGATACTTCAAACTCTTGTGGTCTGTGAAGATCTCACACTTTTCGCCATACAAGTAATGTCTTCAAATCTTCAGGGCGAAAACCACAGCTGCTAGCTCCAAATCGTGCGTCGGATAATTCTTCTCATAATCCTTCAACTGGCGAGAAGCATAGGCAATAACCTTACCTCGCTGCATCAGCACTGCACCAAGGCCTCTCTTCGACGCATCGGTATAGACAACAAAATCCTCAGAACCACTAGGCAATGAAAGAACAGGAGCTGTCGTCAATCTATCCTTCAACTCTTGGAATGCACTCTGGCAATCGATGGACCACTCGAACTTCACAGTCTTCCTCGTCAGATTGGACAATGGCAGGGCAATCTTGCAAAAATCTGAAATGAAACGACGATAATAACCCGCCAAACCAAGGAAACTGCGTACCTCTGAAACAGAAGTAGGAATAGGCCAATTCTGAATCGCCTCTATCTTCAACGGATCAACAGCAATGCCATCCCTCGAAACAACATGGCCTAGGAAAGAAATCTGATCCAGCCAAAACTCACACTTCTTCAGCTTGGCAAACAACCTCTTCTCTCACAACAACTGAAGAACCACTCTGAGATGCTCTGCATGAAGCTCTCTGGTCTTGGAATAGATCAAGATATCGTCGATAAAGACAATGACGAAGCTATCCAGATAAGGCTTGAACACACGGTTCATCAGATCCATGAAGACTGAAGGGGCATTGGTCAGACCAGAAGACATCACGAGAAACTCATAATGACCGTACCTGGTCCGGAACGCTGTCTTAGGGATATCGGACTCCCTAACCTTCAACTGATAGTAGCCAGACCGAAGATCAATCTTCGAAAAGACAGTGGCACCATGGAGCTGGTCAAACAAATCATCTATCCGTGGCAACGGATACTTGTTCTTGACAGTCACTTTGTTGAGCTCTCTGTAGTCGATACACAGACGCAAAGAACCATCCTTCTTCTTGACAAAAAGGACCGGAGCTCCCCAAGGCGAAGAACTCGGTCGAATGAAACCCTTGTCCACTAGATCCTGCAATTGAGTCTTCAACTCCTTCATCTCGGTAGGAGCCATCCTATACGGAGCCTTAGAAATAGGAACCGTACATGGAGCTAAATCGATCGAAAACTCAACATCCCTATCCGGCGGCAAACCCGGAACATCATCCTCAAACACATCAGCAAACTCCCTCACAACATCAATATCATCAATATTCAACTTAATCAGTCTATCCACATCCACAATAGATGCCATAAACACATCACAACCTCTACACATCAACTTCTCAGCCTCAAGACAAGAAATAAAAGGAAGGACCAGCGAAGTACCTGAGCTGGCGAGAACTCCTCCCTGGCCATCATCTGTAAAAGTCACCTTCTTAGCAACACAATTGATAACTGCACGGTAAGTCGAAAGCCAATCCATGCCAAGAATAACATCAAAGGCAACCATAGGAATAACAATCAAATCAGCGAAGACAACTCGCTCCTCAATACGAATAGGGCACGCAAACACAATCGATGTCGGGCACAAGACATCTCCCGAAGGCAAAACAACACTAAGCTGGAGGGGATGAACAGAAGGAACTATACCCAAAGATCTCAAAAACAATTCAGACATAAAAGAATGAGTAGCACCAGTATCTATCAAAGTCGTAGCTACTCTGCCTGAAATCAAAATAGTACTAGAGATCAATGAAGAATCATGATTAATACCTTCCTTCGTCATCGAAAAGATACGACCCTGCACCTTCCCTTGGCTAACTCCTCGTGGACAATCTCTGGCAACGTGGCCTGCCGTGCCACAACGATAACAGGTATGAGTGCCGAATCTGCACTCTCCTCGATGATGCTTGCCACACTTAGGACACAGTGGCTTCTCGGGATCAACTGGAACTGGCGGTGGTCTAGGACTCGACTCCATCTTGCCCTTGCCCTTGAAATGATCCCTGCCCCTCTGATTCGAACTTTGGCCCCTCTGAGCAATGGCCTGATGTCTCGCTTGACTCTCCCTGGCAATGTCCTTCTCGTCCTGCTCGGCCAACAAAGCTTTGGACACGATCTCCTTGAAAGTCACGGCCTTGGACATGTTGATATCACGACGAATCTCAGCTCTAAGGCCTCGAATGAAATGAGCGCCTTTATCTTTGTCATTGGAAGCAATGTAAGGAGCAAACAAGCAACCCTCCTCAAACTACAGAATGTACTCACCAACATCCAAGCTCCCCTGTCGAAGCTCCAAGAACTCCGTAACCTTCCTCGCTCGAAGTGCATCGGGGAAATACTTGTCATAGAACAAGTCCGTGAACTCTGACCACTTCAATGTCGCAGCATCAACTCCAACTTTCGTCGCATTCCACCAAATGCGGGCAGCCTTAACCAACATGAAAACGGCACAGCTGATCCTGTCTTTGTCCTCGTACTGGAGATGATCGAAGATCGCCTCTAAAGCCTTGACCCACTCGACAGCAACAAAAGGATCGGTGCTACCTGCGAATTCCGATGGATCCATTCTCTTGAAAGCAGAAAAGACGGTATCAGTGCCAACTGCCTGAGCTACTGGAACTCTACCTTGGCCTCTACCCTGTCCTGTTCCTTGCAATCGAAGCAGCTGCTGAATCTGCTCACTATGAACTTTAGCCCGCTTCTTAAGCAACTTACCGAACTCATCGACAACTCTAGAGGAAGAACTATCCTCACCCTCTACTGCTTTCCCCTTAGGTGGAATACTCTACAATTGCTCACAAGACACCAATCAATAGATAACAATGAATAAATAGATGCAAAGAAAACATACCCGGACAGTTGAAAGTAGACGAAGTCATATGCATTGGTCCGAAGAACACTGCTCTGATACCACTAAATGTGACACCTCTGACCCGTAAGAATAAAAATACGCAGCGGAAATAAATTTTTCTTTAAAATATGGAAGGAGTTTCAAAATACATTTCATAAAATGTTTACAAAATAAATACATGATCATTCAAATGATCTACAAAATACAAAACAATCATTTCTATGATCATGTCCCAAAATGATAACAAAATAATCTTCCTTCCAATCTTCGTATGCATATGACCCCCAGTCTACAGTCAACGTCCCGGTCCACCACTCTGATCTGCATCACATGAAAATAACTGAAATGAGAATAAATCTCAGCAAGTGGAACTCTAACATAGCAATGATACAATATATTCTGTAAAACATGGCTTTGAAATCATAAATACCATCAACTCTGAAACATGAATATCATAGCAATAGCAATAGCAATGAGATGGTATTTTCTTTACTCTGGGGATTGATATCAATAGTTTCTCTGCTCTGGTGCTAATACCCCTATCGATATAAACCGATAACTCTGAGGGATAAAAGCCTATGGTCGTTGATCAACTAATATTGCATGCAATCTCTGACTATGTATTTATCAATCCGAAAACATTTAAACTCTCTCTGGCTTTAACAATCACTTTGAAACTCTATCTTTGCTTTTGTATTCCCTTTTTAATAAATATGAGACATAAAAGTCTCCAATAATCAACAATGATATCAATACATAACAACGAATCAATTGAAGGGAATAACACATTAAAACTCTTGAAACACAATACATATACAATCATGTGAGCAAAAGGAATGAGTTTCCACTTACAAACCAATAGAACACCTCCAACTAAACTCTTGGTTCACCACCTACAACAATAATCCATAAATAACACCAATATCAACTCTATATCCAAAAATACAAGTCAAATAATCCATTAAACCAACCAATACATCAACCTATAGCATCTCATTACCAAAAACCATGATAGAACTCAACCAAAAACTTACCTAAGCTTCCTAGCACCAAGGAGAACCTCGATCTCAAGTCGAAAATCGAACTAGATCCACGAATCGAAGATAGGAAGCAAAAGAAAATGGAGAAAACCCTTGGAAAATGAGAGGAAATCGGAAATGAAGGTAGAAGATAAGGTATGGTATGGCCAACAACTCCCAAAAAGTCACTTAAAATCTCGCCCATACCTTGACCCGCCGGGTGCGCTAAGCTCACGGCAATCCAAACAAATCCTGATCCACTAACACCGCGGGTGCGACGCTGCAAGCACCGCGGGTGCGGTCCTTGCACTACTGCGGGTGCGGTGATGCCACGGCCTTCCAACTCCAAAATCAAGAACAGTACACCGCGGGGGCACTCCTCTCAGAGCGCGGGTGCACTCTTGCTACGGCAATGAACAAAACCAACGCAACTAAAATCGATCCGAAACTCTGAAACGAACAACCAACAACAACTAACACCTCAAGAACAATAATAACCAATAATACTATAGCCCAAAACACAACTCTAAACATCTAATCATATAACTCAATTAACAAACGAAACTTAAATCGTACCGTACACCGGGCTCGGCTATTACATGATCGGTTGACCAAGTCAGCGCATTTTCTTCCAGTCAAGACGACGTATTCCATGAACCAGTATGACGAAATGTACATAGCAGAGATTGTTAGACTTCATGGTGTTCCTGTGTCGATTGTGTCTGATCTTGACCCTAGATTTATTTCAGAGTTTTGGAAGAGTTTGCACAGAGCTATGGGTTCACGATTAGCATTCAGTACAGCATATCATCCCCAGAGCGACGGTCAATCCGAGAGAGTTATTCATATTCTATAGGATATGCTCAGAGCTTGTACTATCGATTATCCTGGTAGCTGGGATTCCAAATTGCCTCTTGTTGAGTTAACGTATAATAACAGTTACCAAACGACGATTAGCATGGCACTGTATGAAGCACTTTATGGCAGGAAGTGTAGACCGCCCTTGTATTGGGACGAGGTTGGTGAGAGGAAGATGTTGGGTCCAGAGTTGGTCCAACAGACAGCTGATGTTGTTACTGTTATTCGAGAGAGAATGAAGACAGCGCAGACGAGACAGAAGAGTTATGCTGATGTGCGTCGTAGACCGTTGTAGTTTGAGGTTGGCGACCATGTGTTCTTGAAGATAGCACCTCTCAAGGGTGTGAAGCGGTTTGGCAAGAAGGGAAAGTTGAGTCCGAGATTTATTGGTCCATTTGAGATTTTTGACTGAGTTGGTGATCGAGCTTACAGGTTAGCCCTACCGCCAGATCTTGACAGAGTTCACAATGTTTTTCATGTATCTATTCTCAGGAAGTATATTGCGAATCCTTCCCATGTTCTTCACCACGAGCCATTGGATTTGACGCCGAATTTGACTTACCAAGAGATTCCGGTCCAGATTCTGGATCGCAAAGTTAAAATTGTTGCGAAACAAAGAGATCGGCATTGTTAAAGTCCTTTGGAGGAATCATTTGATCGAAGAGGCCACGTGGGAACCAGAGGACGAGATGAAGGAGAAGTATCCTGAGTTTTTTGCGCAGTGACGTCAATTTCGAGGACGAAATTCCCTTAAGGAGGGGAGATTGTAATAGCCAAGTCTGGTGAACGGTACGGTTTAAGTTTTCGTATGTTTTTGGATTATTATTTTAGATGTTAAGAGTTGTGATTATGGGTTATAGTATTGTTGGTTATTACTGTTTTGTGGTGTTGTTGATATTGGTTGTTGGTAGTTGTATTGTATCAGCGTTGTGTTTCGATTTTAGTTGCATAAGAGTTTGTTTTGGCCGAGACCAGACCGCACCTGCGGTATTTTGAGCAGCGCCCCCGCGGTCTTTATTGCAGCATTTTTTTTGTGTGGATTGCTGAACAGACACCGCACCCGCGGTGTGTTAGTTACCGCACCCTTGGTGGAGGTACCGCACCCGCACCCGCGGTCGTCAGTTTCAGAATTTTGCTTGTGTTGCCAAGGGCACACCGCACCCGCGGTGCGTGTTGGAGCGCACCCGTGGTGCATGAACAGTAGAAGCGTGTTTTCGGATTTTAGTGTTATAATACAAGAGTTGGTCTCATTTTTCTCATTCTTTCTTCTCACTTCTCGGTTTCTTCTCTCAAGGAGTGTGGGGACCCGGATGCTAATCAAGTTCTTAATCATTATTGGGACTAATTAATCAATTATAAAACAGGGTCTAAAATTTTTTTTTTTAAAATACAAAGGGGAAACGTAATGTAATTTACTCAAATTACATATTAAACATGAATATACAAATCTTGTGTTATCTACAAGAATTCAACTAGGTTCAACTACATATCAGTACTGAATCCTATGTTGCTTCGAAGCCCGGATCTCCACGCTATCTAATCTTCTCTCATCCTCTTCTTGACCCTGATCCAGCCCCACCTGTTGTCATGCACACATACAAAACAAGACAACAGCCGGATAACTCCGGTGAGATATGAATATCCCAGTATAAACAATGTATACATGCAATCATATAAAAGCATATACAAAAGCATATATAAGAGATATTCTTAACCTGTATCCAATCAGAATCATAAATCAATATCAAACATTCAATAATCATGAATGATATAAACAATGTAAATCAACATGTTGTATCAGACTCAACTCAATCTACGCGTCGTCTCAGACTCGACTCCACTGACGCGTCGTCTCAGACTCGACTCAACTCTAAACTAGGGATCCCGATGTCTGGATATAGGTAATTATATCGAATCTCAGTCGATAGGAATGAATCAATCCCTAAACGGCATCGATATAATTCATATATCAGTGTCTGGGCGAATCAGCCGCAGAATTGACGAATCAGTCAAGAGTTAGGCGAATCAGCCAATAACCAGACGAATCAGCCTGTAATTAAGCGAATCAGCTTAAGTTTAGACGAATCAGTCAATCACCAGACGAATCAGCCGGTGACTAGGCGAATCAGCCTATAATAAGACGAATCAGTCAATAACCCGACGAATTAGCCGGTGACTAGGCGAATCAGCCTATGACTCAACGACTCAGTAATCAATACATACAGTCAGTATCTAAGCAAATCAATCAATGACTAGCGAATCAGCAGTCATTACATGCAGTGGCTATTAATCAATAGACAACAAACATCAATCTCATCAATTACAAGAATCAATGTAATAAACTAAGTATGTGATTTAGGGAACTCGAGTCAAACCTTCATCGAGTTGTGCAATCCCAACACAACATTAATTTATACCTTTCTTTCTGTTACTCTGACTCTGTCGAAATCTCGAACTCAATGCCTGTCAATACTCAATCTGACAAAAACAATATCGAGGAGTATAATATCAATACACCACTCGAATCAAATCTGTTCTGCTCAATACTTAACCTAATTCAATATCGATGGCATAACGGTATAATATCAATATACCCAACAATACCATATCAATCAGATATTAATTCTAATATCTCATACTCGATAATATTCCAATCCTGATATCAATTCTCAATCAACTCAACTCTAAACATCATAACAATTTCATATGGTATCTGTTCCTCAGTCCAGTTTCAATTATACGATGTCTAACATGCCAAGAACATCATATACAAATCATATTAGATTCTGGCAATACCATAATTTCAAATCATATCAAAACGTAGCAAAACTTACGTCCAGTTGTAGCCTACGTTGATAGGAACACAGTACCGCAGTCAGATTCAAAATCAGACGGACGGATTCCTCCAAAAAGGCGTAAGGATTTTCAACACTTTTTCTGAACCTTTTTCTCGATATTCTTTTCGTTTCCTTCCTTCTGAATAAAAGGATTTGTGCATATATATATATATATATTGATACATACACGTTGCATGGCCTGAATGCGTGGCTTGCTCTTTCAAGCAACACGTCTCGCGCTCGGGCGGACATAAAGTTCCTCCCGGCCAGACTCTCGGCATTGGCTCGGGCGGTAAGAAAATACCGCTTGTTGCGGACTTTCTGCCGGGTTTTGGCTTATCGAACCAGTGCCGCGACCCGCGCTGCGTTATTTCGAGACACGCCCGCCGCGGTCGCAAACATTTTTGTTTGGATTGCCGAATACAGACGCCCACCGTGTATTGTGTCTATTGGGCGCACGGCGCGTGTATACCTCTTTTCTACCGCCCCGGGTCGTCAGTTTGAGAAATTTTGTTTTGTTGCACGGGCCCCGCACCCGCGTGCTTTGGAGCGCACCCGCGGTCTACATAAAGCGTTTTTCGATTTCTTATAATACAGATTGGTCTCATTTTCTCATTCTATTTTCTAGTCTCGGTTTCTTTCCAAGGAGACTAGGGTTTCTTCATTTCCTTCAATTCCTTTCTTTGATCCAAGCTTCTTGTTGGTTATTTGTTGAGAGAACAAGGTTATTTTGGGATCAAGGAAGCTAAGGTAAGCTTTTGGTGTAATTTATTCTTGGTTTGGTGTTGGAAGAAATCATGGGTTTAGTGTTGGTGTTGGTTTTATGGATTAATTGATATGGGTTTATGATTATTGAGATGTTGATGCTGTAAATTATGGTTTATTGTTGTATGAATTCAACCAAAGGTTTAGCACCAAGTTGTCCAAGTGTTGTAAGTGGAATATCATTCCTTGTGCTCACATGATGATATATGTATTGTATTTCAATGGTTTTAATGTACTATTCCCTCCATTTGATTCATGATTATGTATTGATATACTTGTTATATATATTGGAGGCATTTTATCTCTCAATTGTGTTAAAGGGAATACAAGAGATTAGAGTCTTCAAAGTAATTGATAAAAAGCCAAAGAGAGAGTTCAAATGATTTATGGATTGATAGATACATAGTCAGAGATTGCATGCAATTAGTTGATCAACGACCATAGGCTTATATCCCTCAGAGTTATCGATTTATATCGATGGGATATAGGTAAGAGACAGAGATACTATATAGATGTCAATCCATACCAGAGAAAAGGGAAATACCATCGTTATTATTATTCATGGTATGATATTCATATTTCAGAGTTGATGTTATTTAATCAAAGTCATGATTTTCAGAGTATGCTATGTATCCTTTGCTATGTAAGAGTTCCACTTGCTGAGTTTTATACTCATTTCAGTTATTTCATGTGAAGCAGATAAGAGCGACGGGCCGGGACGTTGATTGTGGGCCGGAGTCATATGCATTCCAAAGATGGAATGAAGAAGATATTTTGATGGCATTTAGGACATGATCACAAGAATTATATTTTGCTTTTTGTTGTATCATTTTATTGATCATGTGTATACTTTTGATTATTTATGAAATGTATTTTGAATCCTTCTTCCATTTTAAAGAAAATTTTAATTTCCGCTGCTATTTTAATAAAACGGGTCAGAGGTGTCACAGTACAAGTTCCATTCATCAGCCATATCTGGTCTAAAGCTCACAATCTTCTGGAAAAATCAACGGTAGCTCTGTACTTGGTCGACATATCAATACTGATAATACAATCGAAATCGTACAATTCAAGTACAATGCAATATAATTCAATCTCATATCTGTCATACTGTAGCATACAAGGTCTAACAGATGTCACTGATACAAAACCTCTCTTCAACAGAAAAGAGCTAAATACTACATCATATAATAACTCAATAGACAAAGCATATATCAATGCAATTCATTCAAAGATAATCCTATGGAATGCATTAGCATCTATCAATACATATGCAAAATAACCATGCAGGAAACAATTACCTGCCACTACCTCATCAGGTGGGTCCTGGCCTTGGCTGTGATTGAGAAGTCATCGGGGGTCGGAAAGAGTGAACGACTGGTGATTGTCTATCAGGCGGTGCCACTGATCCAGATGGTTCTGCTCTCTGAGATCTTCAGAAACCTCTCTGTGGACAAACTTTTCCAAAGTGTCCTGGCTGTCGACAAATGTGGCAACTACCCAACACACCTCGGCATTGCTCTGTGGGATGTCTTCCTCCACAGGTTCTGCAATAAACTCCTGCATAACTCTAGCTAGAACTATTGGAGCTAGATGAACCACCGCCGAACTTCTTAAACTATTTCTTGCAAGCTTTCAGGAAATCTTTCTTTTCCCCACTGCTACTGCCACTACCAAATCTAGACAGTGATTGCAAGAATTGAGCTGGATGTTGTTGTTTCTGTGGGTGAGCAACATACGACTGTCCTCGCTGTTGGATTAAACTTGCCTCAGCTCCCTTTGCCCTGTCCAACAGACAGCTGATGTTGTTACTGTTATTGGAGAGAGAATGAAGACAGCGCAGTCGAGACAGAAGAGTTATGCTGATGTGCGTCGTAGACCGTTGTAGTTAGAGGTTGGCGACCATGTGTTCTTGAAGATAGCACCTCTCAAGGGTGTGATGCGGTTTGGCAAGAAGGAAAAGTTGAGTCCGAGATTTATTGGTCCATTTGAGATTTTGGACAGAGTTCGTGATCGAGCTTACAGGTTAGCCCTACCGCCAGATCTTGACAGAGTTCACAATGTTTCTTATGTATTTATTCTCAGGAAGTATATTGCGAATCCTTCCCATGTTCTTCACCACGAGCCATTGGATTTGACGCCGAATTTGACTTACCAAGAGATTCCGGTCCAGATTCTGGATCGCAAAGTTAAATTGTTGCGAAACAAAGAGATCGGCATTGTTAAAGTCCTTTGGAGGAATCATTTGATCGAAGAGGCCACGTGGGAACCAGAGGACGAGATGAAGGAGAAGTATCCTGAGTTTTTTGCGCAGTGACGTCAATTTCGAGGACGAAATTCCCTTAAGGAGGGGAGATTGTAATAGCCAAGTCTGGTGAACGGTACGGTTTAAGTTTTCGTATGTTTTTGGATTATTATTTTAGATGTTAAGAGTTGTGATTATGGGTTATAGTATTGTTGGTTATTATTGTTTTGTGGTGTTGTTGATATTGGTTGTTGGTAGTTGTATTGAATCAGCGTTGTGTTTCGATTTTAGTTGCATAAGAGTTTGTTTTGGCCGAGACCAGACCGCACCCGCGGTATTTTGAGCAGCGCCCCCGCGGTCTTTATTGCAGCATTTTTTTTGTGTGGATTGCCGAACAGACGCCGCACCCGCGGTGTGTTAGTTACCGCACCCGCGATAAGTTTTCTACCGCACCCGCGGTCGTCAGTTTGAGAATTTTGTTTGTGTTGCCGAGGGCACACCGCACCCGCGGTGCGTGTTGGAGCGCACCCGCGGTGCATGAACAGTAGAAGCGTGTTTTCGGATTTTAGTGTTATAATACAAGAGTTGGTCTCATTTTTCTCATTCTTTCTTCTCACTTCTCGGTTTCTTCTCTCAAGGAGACTAGGGTTTCTTCATTTCCTTCAATTCCTTTCTTTGATCCAAGCTTCTTGTTGGTTATTTGTTGAGAGAACAAGGTTATTTTGGGATCAAGGAAGCTAAGGTAAGCTTTTGGTGTAATTTATTCTTGGTTTGGTGTTGGAAGAAATCATGGGTTTAGTGTTGGTTGTTTTGATTTGATGCTGTAAATTATGGTTTATTGTTGTAGGAATTCAACCAAAGGTTTAGAACCAAGTGTTCCAAGTGTTGTAAGTGGAATTTCATTCCTTGTGCTCACATGATGATATATGTATTGTATTTCAATGTTTTTAATGTACTATTCCCTCCATTTGATTCATGATTATGTATTGATACACTTGTTATATATATTGGAGGCATTTTATCTCTCAATTGTGTTAAAGGGAATACAAGAGATTAGAGTCTTCAAAGTGATTGATAAAAAGCCAAAGAGAGAGTTCAAATGATTTATGGATTGATAGATACATAGTCAGAGATTGCATGCAATTAGTTGATCAACGACCATAGGCTTATATCCCTCAGAGTTATCGATTTATATCGATGGGATATAGGTAAGAGACAGAGATACTATATAGATGTCAATCCATACCAGAGAAAAGGGAAATATCATCGTTATTATTATTCATGTTATGATATTCATATTTCAGAGTTGATGTTAAGTTTTCAAAGTCATGATTTTCAGAGTATGCTATGTATCCTTAGCTATGTAAGAGTTCCACTTGCTGAGTTTTATACTCATTTCAGTTATTTCATGTGAAGCAGATAAGAGCGACGGGCCGGGACGTTGATTGTGGGCCGGAGTCATATGCATACCAAAGATGGAAGGAAGAAGATATTTTGATGGCATTTTGGACATGATCACAAGAATGATATTTTGCTTTTTGTTGTATCATTTTATTGATCATGTGTATACTTTTGATTATTTATGAAATGTATTTTGAATCCTTCTTCCATTTTAAAGAAAATTTTAATTTCCGCTGCTATTTTATTAAAACGGGTCAGAGGTGTCACAGTACAAGTTCCATTCATCAGCCATATCTGGTCTAAAGCTCACAATCTTCTGGAAAAATCAACGGTAGCTCTGTACTTGGTCGACATATCAATACTGATAATACAATCGAAATCGGACAATTCAAGTACAATGCAATCTAATTCAATCTCATATCTGTCATACTGTAGCATACAAGGTCTAACAGATGTCACTGATACAAAACCTCTCTTCAACAGAAAAGAGCTAAATACTACAGCATATAATAACTCAATAGACAAAGCATATATCAATGCAATTCATTCAAAGATAATCCTATGGAATGCATTAGCATCTATCAATACATATGCAAAATAACAATGCAGGAAACAATTACCTGCCACTACCTCGTCAGGTGGGTCCTGGCCTTGGCTGTGATTGAGGAGTCGTCGGGGGTCGGAAAGAGTGAACGACTGGTGATTGTCTATCAGGCGGTGCCACTGATCCAGATGGTTCTGCTCTCTGAGATCTTCGGAAACCTCTCTGTGGACAAACTTTTCCAAAGTGTCCTGGCTGTCGACAAATGTGGCAACTACCCAACACACCTCGGCATTGCTCTGTGGGATGTCTTCCTCCACAGGTTCTGCAATAAACTCCTGCATAACTCTAGCTAGAACTATTGGAGCTAGATGAACCACCGCCGAACTTCTTAAACTATTTCTTGCGAGCTTTCAGGAAATCTTTCTTTTCCCCACTGCTACTGCCACTACCAAATCTAGACAGTGATTGCAAGAATTGAGCTGGATGTTGTTGTTTCTGTGGGTGAGCAACATACGACTGTCCTCGCTGTTGGATTAAACTTGCCTCAGCTCCCTTTGCCCTGTCCAACAGACAGCTGATGTTGTTACTGTTATTGGAGAGAGAATGAAGACAGCGCAGTCGAGACAGAAGAGTTATGCTGATGTGCGTCGTAGACCGTTGTAGTTTGAGGTTGGCGACCATGTGTTCTTGAAGATAGCACCTCTCAAGGGTGTGATGCGGTTTGGCAAGAAGGAAAAGTTGAGTCCGAGATTTATTGGTCCATTTGAGATTTTGGACAGAGTTCGTGATCGAGCTTACAGGTTAGCCCTACCGCCAGATCTTGACAGAGTTCACAATGTTTCTTATGTATTTATTCTCAGGAAGTATATTGCGAATCCTTCCCATGTTCTTCACCACGAGCCATTGGATTTGACGCCGAATTTGACTTACCAAGAGATTCCGGTCCAGATTCTGGATCGCAAAGTTAAATTGTTGCGAAACAAAGAGATCGGCATTGTTAAAGTCCTTTGGAGGAATCATTTGATCGAAGAGGCCACGTGGGAACCAGAGGACGAGATGAAGGAGAAGTATCCTGAGTTTTTTGCGCAGTGACGTCAATTTCGAGGACGAAATTCCCTTAAGGAGGGGAGATTGTAATAGCCAAGTCTGGTGAACGGTACGGTTTAAGTTTTCGTATGTTTTTGGATTATTATTTTAGATGTTAAGAGTTGTGATTATGGGTTATAGTATTGTTGGTTATTATTGTTTTGTGGTGTTGTTGATATTGGTTGTTGGTAGTTGTATTGAATCAGCGTTGTGTTTCGATTTTAGTTGCATAAGAGTTTGTTTTGGCCGAGACCAGACCGCACCCGCGGTATTTTGAGCAGCGCCCCCGCGGTCTTTATTGCAACATTTTTTTTGTGTGGATTGCCGAACAGACGCCGCACCCGCGGTGTGTTAGTTACCGCACCCGCGATAAGTTTTCTACCGCACCCGCGGTCGTCAGTTTGAGAATTTTGTTTGTGTTGCCGAGGGCACACCGCACCCGCGGTGCGTGTTGGAGCGCACCCGCGGTGCATGAACAGTAGAAGCGTGTTTTCGGATTTTAGTGTTATAATACAAGAGTTGGTCTCATTTTTCTCATTCTTTCTTCTCACTTCTCGGTTTCTTCTCTCAAGGAGACTAGGGTTTCTTCATTTCCTTCAATTCCTTTCTTTGATCCAAGCTTCTTGTTGGTTATTTGTTGAGAGAACAAGGTTATTTTGGGATCAAGGAAGCTAAGGTAAGCTTTTGGTGTAATTTATTCTTGGTTTGGTGTTGGAAGAAATCATGGGTTTAGTGTTGGTGTTGGTTTTATGGATTAATTGATATGGGTTTATGATTATTGAGATGTTGATGCTGTAAATTATGGTTTATTGTTGTAGGAATTCAACCAAAGGTTTAGAACCAAGTGTTCCAAGTGTTGTAAGTGGAATTTCATTCCTTGTGCTCACATGATGATATATGTATTGTATTTCAATGTTTTTAATGTACTATTCCCTCCATTTGATTCATGATTATGTATTGATACACTTGTTATATATATTGGAGGCATTTTATCTCTCAATTGTGTTAAAGGGAATACAAGAGATTAGAGTCTTCAAAGTGATTGATAAAAAGCCAAAGAGAGAGTTCAAATGATTTATGGATTGATAGATACATAGTCAGAGATTGCATGCAATTAGTTGATCAACGACCATAGGCTTATATCCCTCAGAGTTATCGATTTATATCGATGGGATATAGGTAAGAGACAGAGATACTATATAGATGTCAATCCATACCAGAGAAAAGGGAAATACCATCGTTATTATTATTCATGTTATGATATTCATATTTCAGAGTTGATGTTAAGTTTTCAAAGTCATGATTTTCAGAGTATGCTATGTATCCTTAGCTATGTAAGAGTTCCACTTGCTGAGTTTTATACTCATTTCAGTTATTTCATGTGAAGCAGATAAGAGCGACGGGCCGGGACGTTGATTGTGGGCCGGAGTCATATGCATACCAAAGATGGAAGGAAGAAGATATTTTGATGGCATTTTGGACATGATCACAAGAATGATATTTTGCTTTTTGTTGTATCATTTTATTGATCATGTGTATACTTTTGATTATTTATGAAATGTATTTTGAATCCTTCTTCCATTTTAAAGAAAATTTTAATTTCCGCTGCTATTTTATTAAAACGGGTCAGAGGTGTCACAGTACAAGTTCCATTCATCAGCCATATCTGGTCTAAAGCTCACAATCTTCTGGAAAAATCAACGGTAGCTCTGTACTTGGTCGACATATCAATACTGATAATACAATCGAAATCGGACAATTCAAGTACAATGCAATCTAATTCAATCTCATATCTGTCATACTGTAGCATACAAGGTCTAACAGATGTCACTGATACAAAACCTCTCTTCAACAGAAAAGAGCTAAATACTACAGCATATAATAACTCAATAGACAAAGCATATATCAATGCAATTCATTCAAAGATAATCCTATGGAATGCATTAGCATCTATCAATACATATGCAAAATAACAATGCAGGAAACAATTACCTGCCACTACCTCGTCAGGTGGGTCCTGGCCTTGGCTGTGATTGAGGAGTCGTCGGGGGTCGGAAAGAGTGAACGACTGGTGATTGTCTATCAGGCGGTGCCACTGATCCAGATGGTTCTGCTCTCTGAGATCTTCGGAAACCTCTCTGTGGACAAACTTTTCCAAAGTGTCCTGGCTGTCGACAAATGTGGCAACTACCCAACACACCTCGGCATTGCTCTGTGGGATGTCTTCCTCCACAGGTTCTGCAATAAACTCCTGCATAACTCTAGCTAGAACTATTGGAGCTAGATGAACCACCGCCGAACTTCTTAAACTATTTCTTGCGAGCTTTCAGGAAATCTTTCTTTTCCCCACTGCTACTGCCACTACCAAATCTAGACAGTGATTGCAAGAATTGAGCTGGATGTTGTTGTTTCTGTGGGTGAGCAACATACGACTGTCCTCGCTGTTGGATTAAACTTGCCTCAACTCCCTTTGCCCTGTCCAACAGACAGCTGATGTTGTTACTGTTATTGGAGAGAGAATGAAGACAGCGCAGTCGAGACAGAAGAGTTATGCTGATGTGCGTCGTAGACCGTTGTAGTTTGAGGTTGGCGACCATGTGTTCTTGAAGATAGCACCTCTCAAGGGTGTGATGCGGTTTGGCAAGAAGGAAAAGTTGAGTCCGAGATTTATTGGTCCATTTGAGATTTTGGACAGAGTTCGTGATCGAGCTTACAGGTTAGCCCTACCGCCAGATCTTGACAGAGTTCACAATGTTTCTTATGTATTTATTCTCAGGAAGTATATTGCGAATCCTTCCCATGTTCTTCACCACGAGCCATTGGATTTGACGCCGAATTTGACTTACCAAGAGATTCCGGTCCAGATTCTGGATCGCAAAGTTAAATTGTTGCGAAACAAAGAGATCGGCATTGTTAAAGTCCTTTGGAGGAATCATTTGATCGAAGAGGCCACGTGGGAACCAGAGGACGAGATGAAGGAGAAGTATCCTGAGTTTTTTGCGCAGTGACGTCAATTTCGAGGACGAAATTCCCTTAAGGAGGGGAGATTGTAATAGCCAAGTCTGGTGAAAGGTACGGTTTAAGTTTTCGTATGTTTTTGGATTATTATTTTAGATGTTAAGAGTTGTGATTATGGGTTATAGTATTGTTGGTTATTATTGTTTTGTGGTGTTGTTGATATTGGTTGTTGGTAGTTGTATTGAATCAGCGTTGTGTTTCGATTTTAGTTGCATAAGAGTTTGTTTTGGCCGAGACCAGACCGCACCCGCGGTATTTTGAGCAGCGCCCCCGCGGTCTTTATTGCAGCATTTTTTTTGTGTGGATTGCCGAACAGACGCCGCACCCGCGGTGTGTTAGTTACCGCACCCGCGATAAGTTTTCTACCGCACCCGCGGTCGTCAGTTTGAGAATTTTGTTTGTGTTGCCGAGGGCACACCGCACCCGCGGTGCGTGTTGGAGCGCATCCGTGGTGCATGAACAGTAGAAGCGTGTTTTCGGATTTTAGTGTTATAATACAAGAGTTGGTCTCATTTTTCTCATTCTTTCTTCTCACTTCTCGGTTTCTTCTCTCAAGGAGACTAGGGTTTCTTCATTTCCTTCAATTCCTTTCTTTGATCCAAGCTTCTTGTTGGTTATTTGTTGAGAGAACAAGGTTATTTTGGGATCAAGGAAGCTAAGGTAAGCTTTTGGTGTAATTTATTCTTGGTTTGGTGTTGGAAGAAATCATGGGTTTAGTGTTGGTGTTTATTATTGATGCTGTAAATTATGGTTTATTGTTGTAGGAATTCAACCAAAGGTTTAGAACCAAGTGTTCCAAGTGTTGTAAGTGGAATTTCATTCCTTGTGCTCACATGATGATATATGTATTGTATTTCAATGTTTTTAATGTACTATTCCCTCCATTTGATTCATGATTATGTATTGATACACTTGTTATATATATTGGAGGCATTTTATCTCTCAATTGTGTTAAAGGGAATACAAGAGATTAGAGTCTTCAAAGTGATTGATAAAAAGCCAAAGAGAGAGTTCAAATGATTTATGGATTGATAGATACATAGTCAGAGATTGCATGCAATTAGTTGATCAACGACCATAGGCTTATATCCCTCAGAGTTATCGATTTATATCGATGGGATATAGGTAAGAGACAGAGATACTATATAGATGTCAATCCATACCAGAGAAAAGGGAAATATCATCGTTATTATTATTCATGTTATGATATTCATATTTCAGAGTTGATGTTAAGTTTTCAAAGTCATGATTTTCAGAGTATGCTATGTATCCTTAGCTATGTAAGAGTTCCACTTGCTGAGTTTTATACTCATTTCAGTTATTTCATGTGAAGCAGATAAGAGCGACGGGCCGGGACGTTGATTGTGGGCCGGAGTCATATGCATACCAAAGATGGAAGGAAGAAGATATTTTGATGGCATTTTGGACATGATCACAAGAATGATATTTTGCTTTTTGTTGTATCATTTTATTGATCATGTGTATACTTTTGATTATTTATGAAATGTATTTTGAATCCTTCTTCCATTTTAAAGAAAATTTTAATTTCCGCTGCTATTTTATTAAAACGGGTCAGAGGTATCACAGTACAAGTTCCATTCATCAGCCATATCTGGTCTAAAGCTCACAATCTTCTGGAAAAATCAACGGTAGCTCTGTACTTGGTCGACATATCAATACTGATAATACAATCGAAATCGGACAATTCAAGTACAATGCAATCTAATTCAATCTCATATCTGTCATACTGTAGCATACAAGGTCTAACAGATGTCACTGATACAAAACCTCTCTTCAACAGAAAAGAGCTAAATACTACAGCATATAATAACTCAATAGACAAAGCATATATCAATGCAATTCATTCAAAGATAATCCTATGGAATGCATTAGCATCTATCAATACATATGCAAAATAACAATGCAGGAAACAATTACCTGCCACTACCTCGTCAGGTGGGTCCTGGCCTTGGCTGTGATTGAGGAGTCGTCGGGGGTCGGAAAGAGTGAACGACTGGTGATTGTCTATCAGGCGGTGCCACTGATCCAGATGGTTCTGCTCTCTGAGATCTTCGAAAACCTCTCTGTGGACAAACTTTTCCAAAGTGTCCTGGCTGTCGACAAATGTGGCAACTACCCAACACACCTCGGCATTGCTCTGTGGGATGTCTTCCTCCACAGGTTCTGCAATAAACTCCTGCATAACTCTAGCTAGAACTATTGGAGCTAGATGAACCACCGCCGAACTTCTTAAACTATTTCTTGCGAGTTTTCAGGAAATCTTTCTTTTCCCCACTGCTACTGCCACTACCAAATCTAGACAGTGATTGCAAGAATTGAGCTGGATGTTGTTGTTTCTGTGGGTGAGCAACATACGACTGTCCTCGCTGTTGGATTAAACTTGCCTCAGCTCCCTTTGCCCTGTCCAACAGACAGCTGATGTTGTTACTGTTATTGGAGAGAGAATGAAGACAGCGCAGTCGAGACAGAAGAGTTATGCTGATGTGCGTCGTAGACCGTTGTAGTTAGAGGTTGGCGACCATGTGTTCTTGAAGATAGCACCTCTCAAGGGTGTGATGCGGTTTGGCAAGAAGGAAAAGTTGAGTCCGAGATTTATTGGTCCATTTGAGATTTTGGACAGAGTTCGTGATCGAGCTTACAGGTTAGCCCTACCGCCAGATCTTGACAGAGTTCACAATGTTTCTTATGTATTTATTCTCAGGAAGTATATTGCGAATCCTTCCCATGTTCTTCACCACGAGCCATTGGATTTGACGCCGAATTTGACTTACCAAGAGATTCCGGTCCAGATTCTGGATCGCAAAGTTAAATTGTTGCGAAACAAAGAGATCGGCATTGTTAAAGTCCTTTGGAGGAATCATTTGATCGAAGAGGCCACGTGGGAACCAGAGGACGAGATGAAGGAGAAGTATCCTGAGTTTTTTGCGCAGTGACGTCAATTTCGAGGACGAAATTCCCTTAAGGAGGGGAGATTGTAATAGCCAAGTCTGGTGAACGGTACGGTTTAAGTTTTCGTATGTTTTTGGATTATTATTTTAGATGTTAAGAGTTGTGATTATGGGTTATAGTATTGTTGGTTATTATTGTTTTGTGGTGTTGTTGATATTGGTTGTTGGTAGTTGTATTGAATCAGCGTTGTGTTTCGATTTTAGTTGCATAAGAGTTTGTTTTGGCCGAGACCAGACCGCACCCGCGGTATTTTGAGCAGCGCCCCCGCGGTCTTTATTGCAACATTTTTTTTGTGTGGATTGCCGAACAGACGCCGCACCCGCGGTGTGTTAGTTACCGCACCCGCGATAAGTTTTCTACCGCACCCGCGGTCGTCAGTTTGAGAATTTTGTTTGTGTTGCCGAGGGCACACCGCACCCGCGGTGCGTGTTGGAGCGCACCCGCGGTGCATGAACAGTAGAAGCGTGTTTTCGGATTTTAGTGTTATAATACAAGAGTTGGTCTCATTTTTCTCATTCTTTCTTCTCACTTCTCGGTTTCTTCTCTCAAGGAGACTAGGGTTTCTTCATTTCCTTCAATTCCTTTCTTTGATCCAAGCTTCTTGTTGGTTATTTGTTGAGAGAACAAGGTTATTTTGGGATCAAGGAAGCTAAGGTAAGCTTTTGATGTAATTTATTCTTGGTTTGGTGTTGGAAGAAATCATGGGTTTAGTGTTGGTGTTGGTTTTATGGATTAATTGATATGGGTTTATGATTATTGAGATGTTGATGCTGTAAATTATGGTTTATTGTTGTAGGAATTCAACCAAAGGTTTAGAACCAAGTGTTGTAAGTGGAATTTCATTCCTTGTGCTCACATGATGATATATGTATTGTATTTCAATGTTTTTAATGTACTATTCCCTCCATTTGATTCATGATTATGTATTGATACACTTGTTATATATATTGGAGGCATTTTATCTCTCAATTGTGTTAAAGGGAATACAAGAGATTAGAGTCTTCAAAGTGATTGATAAAAATCCAAAGAGAGAGTTCAAATGATTTATGGATTGATAGATACATAGTCAGAGATTGCATGCAATTAGTTGATCAACGACCATAGGCTTATATCCCTCAGAGTTATCGATTTATATCGATGGGATATAGGTAAGAGACAGAGATACTATATAGATGTCAATCCATACCAGAGAAAAGGGAAATACCATCGTTATTATTATTCATGTTATGATATTCATATTTCAGAGTTGATGTTAAGTTTTCAAAGTCATGATTTTCAGAGTATGCTATGTATCCTTAGCTATGTAAGAGTTCCACTTGCTGAGTTTTATACTCATTTCAGTTATTTCATGTGAAGCAGATAAGAGCGACGGGCCGGGACGTTGATTGTGGGCCGGAGTCATATGCATACCAAAGATGGAAGGAAGAAGATATTTTGATGGCATTTTGGACATGATCACAATAATGATATTTTGCTTTTTGTTGTATCATTTTATTGATCATGTGTATACTTTTGATTATTTATGAAATGTATTTTGAATCCTTCTTCCATTTTAAAGAAAATTTTAATTTCCGCTGCTATTTTATTAAAACGGGTCAGAGGTGTCACAGTACAAGTTCCATTCATCAGCCATATCTGGTCTAAAGCTCACAATCTTCTGGAAAAATCAACGGTAGCTCTGTACTTGGTCGACATATCAATACTGATAATAAAATCGAAATCGGACAATTCAAGTACAATGCAATCTAATTCAATCTCATATCTGTCATACTGTAGCATACAAGGTCTAACAGATGTCACTGATACAAAACCTCTCTTCAACAGAAAAGAGCTAAATACTACAGCATATAATAACTCAATAGACAAAGCATATATCAATGCAATTCATTCAAAGATAATCCTATGGAATGCATTAGCATCTATCAATACATATGCAAAATAACAATGCAGGAAACAATTACCTGCCACTACCTCGTCAGGTGGGTCCTGGCCTTGGCTGTGATTGAGGAGTCGTCGGGGGTCGGAAAGAGTGAACGACTGGTGATTGTCTATCAGGCGGTGCCACTGATCCAGATGGTTCTGCTCTCTGAGATCTTCGGAAACCTCTCTGTGGACAAACTTTTCCAAAGTGTCCTGGCTGTCGACAAATGTGGCAACTACCCAACACACCTCGGCATTGCTCTGTGGGATGTCTTCCTCCACAGGTTCTGCAATAAACTCCTGCATAACTCTAGCTAGAACTATTGGAGCTAGATGAACCACCGCCGAACTTCTTAAACTATTTCTTGCGAGCTTTCAGGAAATCTTTCTTTTCCCCACTGCTACTGCCACTACCAAATCTAGACAGTGATTGCAAGAATTGAGCTGGATGTTGTTGTTTCTGTGGGTGAGCAACATACGACTGTCCTCGCTGTTGGATTAAACTTGCCTCAGCTCCCTTTGCCCTGTCCAACAGACAGCTGATGTTGTTACTGTTATTGGAGAGAGAATGAAGACAGCGCAGTCGAGACAGAAGAGTTATGCTGATGTGCGTCGTAGACCGTTGTAGTTTGAGGTTGGCGACCATGTGTTCTTGAAGATAGCACCTCTCAAGGGTGTGATGCGGTTTGGCAAGAAGGAAAAGTTGAGTCCGAGATTTATTGGTCCATTTGAGATTTTGGACAGAGTTCGTGATCGAGCTTACAGGTTAGCCCTACCGCCAGATCTTGACAGAGTTCACAATGTTTCTTATGTATTTATTCTCAGGAAGTATATTGCGAATCCTTCCCATGTTCTTCACCACGAGCCATTGGATTTGACGCCGAATTTGACTTACCAAGAGATTCCGGTCCAGATTCTGGATCGCAAAGTTAAATTGTTGCGAAACAAAGAGATCGGCATTGTTAAAGTCCTTTGGAGGAATCATTTGATCGAAGAGGCCACGTGGGAACCAGAGGACGAGATGAAGGAGAAGTATCCTGAGTTTTTTGCGCAGTGACGTCAATTTCGAGGACGAAATTCCCTTAAGGAGGGGAGATTGTAATAGCCAAGTCTGGTGAAAGGTACGGTTTAAGTTTTCGTATGTTTTTGGATTATTATTTTAGATGTTAAGAGTTGTGATTATGGGTTATAGTATTGTTGGTTATTATTGTTTTGTGGTGTTGTTGATATTGGTTGTTGGTAGTTGTATTGAATCAGCGTTGTGTTTCGATTTTAGTTGCATAAGAGTTTGTTTTGGCCGAGACCAGACCGCACCCGCGGTATTTTGAGCAGCGCCCCCGCGGTCTTTATTGCAGCATTTTTTTTGTGTGGATTGCCGAACAGACGCCGCACCCGCGGTGTGTTAGTTACCGCACCCGCGATAAGTTTTCTACCGCACCCGCGGTCGTCAGTTTGAGAATTTTGTTTGTGTTGCCGAGGGCACACCGCACCCGCGGTGCGTGTTGGAGCGCACCCGCGGTGCATGAACAGTAGAAGCGTGTTTTCGGATTTTAGTGTTATAATACAAGAGTTGGTCTCATTTTTCTCATTCTTTCTTCTCACTTCTCGGTTTCTTCTCTCAAGGAGACTAGGGTTTCTTCATTTCCTTCAATTCCTTTCTTTGATCCAAGCTTCTTGTTGGTTATTTGTTGAGAGAACAAGGTTATTTTGGGATCAAGGAAGCTAAGGTAAGCTTTTGGTGTAATTTATTCTTGGTTTGGTGTTGGAAGAAATCATGGGTTTAGTGTTGGTGTTGGTTTTATGGATTAATTGATATGGGTTTATGATTATTGAGATGTTGATGCTGTAAATTATGGTTTATTGTTGTAGGAATTCAACCAAAGGTTTAGAACCAAGTGTTCCAAGTGTTGTAAGTGGAATTTCATTCCTTGTGCTCACATGATGATATATGTATTGTATTTCAATGTTTTTAATGTACTATTCCCTCCATTTGATTCATGATTATGTATTGATACACTTGTTATATATATTGGAGGCATTTTATCTCTCAATTGTGTTAAAGGGAATACAAGAGATTAGAGTCTTCAAAGTGATTGATAAAAAGCCAAAGAGAGAGTTCAAATGATTTATGGATTGATAGATACATAGTCAGAGATTGCATGCAATTAGTTGATCAACGACCATAGGCTTATATCCCTCAGAGTTATCGATTTATATCGATGGGATATAGGTAAGAGACAGAGATACTATATAGATGTCAATCCATACCAGAGAAAAGGAAAATACCATCGTTATTATTATTCATGTTATGATATTCATATTTCAGAGTTGATGTTAAGTTTTCAAAGTCATGATTTTCAGAGTATGCTATGTATCCTTAGCTATGTAAGAGTTCCACTTGCTGAGTTTTATACTCATTTCAGTTATTTCATGTGAAGCAGATAAGAGCGACGGGCCGGGACGTTGATTGTGGGCCGGAGTCATATGCATACCAAAGATGGAAGGAAGAAGATATTTTGATGGCATTTTGGACATGATCACAAGAATGATATTTTGCTTTTTGTTGTATCATTTTATTGATCATATGTATACTTTTGATTATTTATGAAATGTATTTTGAATCCTTCTTCCATTTTAAAGAAAATTTTAATTTCCGCTGCTATTTTATTAAAACGGGTCAGAGGTGTCACAGTACAAGTTCCATTCATCAGCCATATCTGGTCTAAAGCTCACAATCTTCTGGAAAAATCAACGGTAGCTCTGTACTTGGTCGACATATCAATACTGATAATACAATCGAAATCGGACAATTCAAGTACAATGCAATCTAATTCAATCTCATATCTGTCGTACTGTAGCATACAAGGTCTAACAGATGTCACTGATACAAAACCTCTCTTCAACAGAAAAGAGCTAAATACTACAGCATATAATAACTCAATAGACAAAGCATATATCAATGCAATTCATTCAAAGATAATCCTATGGAATGCATTAGCATCTATCAATACATATGCAAAATAACAATGCAGGAAACAATTACCTGCCACTACCTCGTCAGGTGGGTCCTGGCCTTGGCTGTGATTGAGGAGTCGTTGGGGGTCGGAAAGAGTGAACGACTGGTGATTGTCTACCAGGCGGTGCCACTGATCCAGATGGTTCTGCTCTCTGAGATTTTCGGAAACCTCTCTGTGGACAAACTTTTCCAAAGTCTCCTGGCTGTCGACAAATGTGGCAACTACCCAACACACCTCGGCATTTCTCTGTGGGATGTCTTCCTCCACAGGTTCTGCAATAAACTCATGTCTAACTCTAGCTAGAACTATTGGAGCTAGATGAACCACCGCCGAACTTCTTAAACTATTTCTTGCGAGCTTTCAGGAAATCTTTCTTTTCCCCACTGCTACTGCCACTATCAAATCTAGACAGTGATTGCAATAATTGAGCTGGATGTTGTTGTTTCTTTGGGTGAGCAACATACGACTGTCCTCGCTGTTGGATTAAACTTGCCTCAGCCCCCTTTGCCCTGTTCAAGGCGTCAGGAAAATAATGGGGTAATCCACATTTACCAATGCAGATATTTCAGGATTCAATCCGCTGATAAACTGATCAACTACAGCTTTATCATTCCCAGCAACATGAGGAGCAAAACGGTATAAGGTCGAGAATTTTGTTACATATTCTTCAATATTCAGCTCGACTTGTTTCAAGTTGGCAAATTCTGTACTCTTATCTTGTCGGTACGATACTGGGAGAAATCTTTTATAAAATTCAGTTTTAAAGATTTTCCACGTAATCATGGTACCATACTGTTATAATGCTTCTTTGGTTGCGATCCACCAACTCTTTGTGACCTCGTGTAACTGGTGCCCAATAAATCTAACTCGGCGTTAATCTGGGTAATCAAGTGAATCAAACAGCACTTCAATATCATTCAGCCAACTCTTACAGTCTTCAAATGTCTCAGTACCCTTCAGAATCAGCATATGAAATGACTGAAACCTCTTCAACATTGTTTCCATCGGCGTTTCTGACATATCCATCTGATGGACCGAAGTACTACCTGGTTCTTGAATTCTTCGAGGAGGTATATCCGATTACCAAAAGAATTAGTAACCAAATACGAAAACATGTTTCAGTCCTCCTCTGATCATCTTACTGCTGATCAAGAATCGGTTCTGATTCATTCTCAAATAATACATGTGATTAATCAAATCAGATAATCAAGTAACCATGTATTTCAAAGCAGTAAAACATGCTATCAATCAAAAGCAAGGAAAGAAACTCATTCTACCCCGCTCACTAGCTTCTATCTCAATCTAGTCAGACCTATTGCTCTGATACCACCTGCTGTGGGGACCCGGACGCTAATTCATTTCCTTAATCGTTATTAATATCAAATGAAACAATTAAGTAATGTGGGACATAATTTTTTTTAAAAAATACATATGCGGAAACGTAATGTAAATCACTCTGAGATACATATTAAACATAAATGTACAAGTCTGGTACTATCTACAATAAATCCACTAGGTTCAACTACATATCAATGTTGAATCATAATCTACTTCTGAGCCCGGATCTCCATGCTAATCTTGAATCTCTCATCTTCTTCATCACCCTGATCCTGTCCCACCTGTTGTCCTGCACATATACAAACACGACAACAGCCGGATAACTTCGGTGAGAATTATATTCCCAGTATAAATCACGTATACATGCAATCATATAAACAGATATAAAAGCATGAAACAATTATCAATAACATATATCAATATAAAACTGTAAATCAACTCTGATTCATAATCTCTGACACATAAACTCTGACACATAACTCTGACTCGAATCTTTCCTAATCTAGGCATCCCAATCTGAATAAGAACGCCACAATCTCCCACTACTCTCTCAATCGCGGTGGCGGTACGTTCTTATTACGGACTTTGGTCCTTTCTATATCGAATCTCGGCGATAGGAGTTGCTCTACTCCTAAGCAACATCGATATGACCAAACGTCCGGTGTCTTGACATATCCTGCCAAAGACTTGACATATCTTGCCAATGACTGTGCATATCCTGTCAAAAACTGGGCATATCCTGCCCATGACTCCTCTCATAACAAAAGTTTAACTATAATTCAATAGAGTAAGCGTATCAATCTCAGACATTGCAATATATCGAGGTAATGACAATTCAGTATGTGATTTTGGGAAACTCCAGTTAAATCAAACTTGAGTTGTGCAATCCCGGATCAACATTAATTTATACCTTTCTCTTCTCGGTCAGGCGAAGTCGAAGTCTCGAATTCAACATGTCCATATTCAATCTGGTAATGACAATATCGAATAGACACGATATCAATACACATCATTCAAATCAGTACTGGATATAATCAGACTCAACCAAATTCTGTTTCAATGGTATAACTGTACAATCTCAAAATACCGACAATACAATATCAGTATAAACAAATCAACCACTCATCTGATCCAAATCCGAATAATATCAATATACCCAACAATATCATATCAACGAGATATCAATCCCAACATCTCATAATTTATAATAACACAATTCTGATATCAAATCGGTCTGCTCACTATCACATCGACTCTGAAAATTCATAATAATTTCATACGGTATTTGTTCTTCGATCCGATTTCGATTATACGATTTCTACTATGTCAAGAACAGCATATATCAATCATATCTGATTCTGGCAGTATCATAATTTCAAATCGTAACAAAACGTAATAAAACTTACGTCCAATTAAAGCTCTCGTCGATAGAAACTCAGTACTGAAATCAGATTAAAAATCAGACGGGCGGATCGTTCTAAATCACGAATCTATGATGAAAAGCTCGAAGGTTCTTTATAAATCTTGTTTTCTTCTTTCTTCCTACTGAATTCTGAAGAAGGAATGTAATATATATATATATATATATATATATATTTATATATATATATATATATATATATATATATTTATATATATATGTATATATATATATTACATTCCTTCATCATAGATTTGTGATTTAGAACGATCGGCGCCTAAGCTCATCTCTGCTCGCGCATATGAGCGCACTGACACCACGCATCTGCGCGTGACCTACTGTCTCGGTTTACAAACACTCGCGCACATGCGCGCCTCCAGCCGCGCATGTGCGTGCAATGTTCTGTTCCAGCTTCTTGGCTACTGCCCTCCTCGCGCATGTGCGCGTCTTCAATCCGCGCATGTGCGCGCAATGTTCTGCCTACCTCGAACAAATCTAATGTTTTATTCCGTCTATCCCGGTCTGATCTGTTCCGTCTATAATTACATCTCAATTATCGACAATTCATATCAGATTACAATAATCGAAATCTCGGGCATTACAGCCCGTCTATGGGAGAAGGCCACTGAGGGAGCCTCGACGATCGTATTTCCATGGTGGAGCCTAGTGCACACCCCCATGGGCCATGTGGAGATGAAGACTGATCAGTCGACCAAAGGATAAAAGCTAGTCATTTTCAAGGATCAAACTTCACCCAAAATGATATATGATTGAAAGCTTATGATAAAAAATGATTTTATGATATATGATTTATGATGATGATTAAAGCTATTTTTAAAGGATTTATTTATGCTTAACGTTATTTTTAAAATTATTTATTTATGCCCAAAGCTTAATTTAAATGATTTTTGAAGGATTTATTTATGCTTAAAGTTATTTTAAAATGATTCTACAATTTAAGATTTAATTATGCTGAAATGATTTTTAAATGGTTTATTTATGTCCAAAAGTTATTTTAAATAAAAATATGATTTTAATGAATGTGAATGTATATGTATTATTTGCTATCCATGTTTAGAGCGTGTTGAGTCTTTAGAATCACTAGGTTTGTATGATGCATGTTTAGATGATTTATGGGAGGTACTGACGATTAAGTAGATCGAGTGCAGCAGTACACACCCGAGGGCCTTTATGTTTCCGCACTGCTAGATAGATTAAGGATTTAAAGATTATGTTAATGATTTTTATAAGAGATATTTTTATGCTTAATTTTATTGTTAGTCGATCTTTTTGAAGGTCGATTTAGGAGTTTTGTTAGTCAATGATTTAGGATTTATTTTATAAAATTGAGATTTAAATTGTTAAATAATTATGATTTATGATTATGTTAAAATATTTTATTTAGTAATTTAGAATTTATGATTTAAGATTAGAAAAAAAAATCGAGGTCGTTTCACGTAACTTCATTATTTTTCCAATTGGAAGAACTTCGAAATGACATAGTGTCAGCTGAAGCTCACTTCCATACTCAAGTTTTGGTTTCAAGACGTCTTGATTTTTTGGAAAGCACTATCTCCAAAAGCATGGATTTGCTGCAAGAAATCCAGATGAATGCAGTATTAAACCACACCTCTGATGTGCAGATATTATCCAAAAATGTTGATAAGTTTGACCAAAAAGGGGAAGAACAAGGAAAAGATCAACCAGAGCAATATTCAAAGTTGATCAAGAAGAAATAGAAGACTTTTTGGCAGATTTTTGAAGATTATTTTATTGAGTTAGAAGATTATTTATTCTTTTATTCTTTGTACGAATTTGTATATTAAAGAGTTATTTTATCTACAATGAGTTCAGTTGATTAGTTTCAGTTCTTACTTTCTAAGTTTTGTCAAACACTAAAAAGGGAGAAATTGTTGGAAACTAGATTTCGGATGTTTAACAAACTGAGCGTTTAATAGATTAAAATAACTGATCTAGAAGACTGATAGAAACTAATCTGAAATATGAAAACTATCGGTTTCCAGTAACTGAAGGATAATACGGAGATTTTTGAAGGCAACGGAACCAGCAACTGAACTACGCAGACAACTGACTGATTTGGAACTTATCAATTACTACGAACAGTTGCGAGCTTATCAACTACATTCGATCGGCTGATCTCTCAGCTGTACACGTAATCAGTTATGGAAAAAGACATTCAACCGACAAAAGCTGGCTGAAACAAGTAGTGGGATCACCGCATTTTAGAAAAGCTGCACTGTACGACTGTCAGAAGAATGTTGATGTGGCAAGCAACAGTAGAAAGCTTCAAATCATATTTAATATTACCGTTGGATGGAAGTCTTTAAATAGCAGAGAAGAGTAGTTGAAAAACAACTTTTGAACTTTGAACAACTATCAATTTACTATTCTTATACTCTGCTGAAATCCTTGCAAACATCAAAGCTCACGCTTATTGCATACATTCATAGCTTTCAGGCTATTCTTGAGCTTTCAAGCACAAAATGTAATACTTGATCTTGAAGAGATCAGTTGTACTAAATTATTTCAGGTTTATTAAGTACTGTAAACAAGTTTGTAACTAAGAGTTTTATCTTGGCATACTGTTTGTATTGATCAAAGTCTTTTAGTGTATATCACATCCTTCAGATCAAAGGGGTGACGTAGGAGTGTTTGAAATCTCCGACATCAATAAAATCTTGTGTCTTCTTATTTCTGTTTTTATTCTATCTATTAGTCAGTTTGTTTCTGCACATTCTTTGTTAACTGATTGATATTGACTTACAAGATTCCAAAGTATCAGTTTATCACGAAACTGACTCATAAATCGAGAAAAGGTTATGAAAATTTTAATTGTTTATTCAAACCCCCCTTCTAAACACTTTCCACTTTTAACCATCATATCCGCAACAAAACATTAAACATGCATAATACAATTTGAATAAAGAAATGTTTAGAACGTGATTTTACATTTAAAACATTTGAAATACGAATATCGGTGCGGTGGATTGTCGGTGACAAACAGAGGACGATTTCTACTATTTTTTATCGAGAAAACTCACCGAAAAACCTACCTTAGGATGAAAAGGAGTCAAGTGTTCGTTGCTAGAAGGAAGAACATAAAAGAAAATCAAAGAATAAAGGATAAAAAACAAAACCTACCTTTGAAATTGTGATGGATCGGCCTCTGCGTCACACACACACAGATATATATATATATAAATATTCCGTTCCTTTGTCACCTACCAACGACCGATATTCGCCTGAAAATCTTTAATTATGAAATTAAGCAAAACTACACAATTAATTGTTTAGTCATTCAAAATATATCGTTCATGCATCCAAAATCATTTAATTAAAATAAATTAGCAATTTAATAATTTAACGCATTCAGTTTACGTAAACGTTTTTTTAACGTTACAACTTCTTCCCCCTTAATAAAATTTTTTCCTTCAAATTATGACTCATTGAAAAATTTCGAATAACGATTCCTTATATCAGTATCGGCCTCCCAAGTAGCTTCTCCTCCGAATTACTCATCCGCTTGAATTTGACCATCTTTATCACCTTATTCTGCAGCCTTCTCTCCTATTTGGTCAAAATTTGAGTAGGCCTCTGGTCATAAGAGGTTTGGTGTAAGCTGCAGTGGCTAAAAGTTTAACACATGTGAAGGATTTTATTTTTCTTGCGAAGCATAGACACATGGACAACACTGTGAACTCCAACAAGATTAGGTGGTAATGCCACTCGATAAGCCAATGCTCCCATTCTGTCTAGGATCTGAAACAGTCAAATGAACCATGGAATAAGCTTGCCTTGCGAAATCTCATTACACCCATCATAGGTGTTATTTTGACAAATACATGGTCTCCAACAGCAAACAAAGATCCCTTCTTCTGTTGTCAGTATAAATTTTATGTCGACTCTGTGCAGCCTTCATCCTGTCACCGATTCTGATTGATAAATCTACCATATGCTGAACAATTTTTGGTTTCATCGCAGCTCTCTCTCCTATGTCATTGCGATGAATAGGCGATCTGAATTTCCTTCCATAGAGTGCCTCATATGGAGCTATTCCTATAAACGACTAAAAACAGTTGTAATAGATGAATTACCCTAGAGGTAGCTTCGCTCTCAACTTCCCTAGAAAGCGATCACAAAAGCTCGGAGTAAATCCTCTAAAACATGTATTACCCTTTCTGATTGACCATCTATCTGAGGATGAAATGTTGCACTGAACAGTAGCTTCGTTCCCATAGCAGAATGCAAACTCTTCTAAAAAGATGAAGTAAATCTCGTGTCTCTATCAGACACTATAGAAACTGGGATTCTGTGTAGTCTGACTACCTCTCGATTATACAGCTCTGCATTCAGGGTCATGGAGAAAGTCGTCTTTACTGGCAGAAAATGTACTGATTTAGTGAGACGGTCTACTATCACCCAAATAGCATTGAAGACCTTTAATGTCTTTGGTAGGCCACTACAATATCTATTGTAATTTTTCCCCACTTCCACTCAGGAAGAGAAAGTGGTTTGATCACCCTGCCGGCCTATGATGTTCTGCCTTTACTTGTTGACAAGTTAGGTGTTGGAACATTTCATGTTCTCAATCTTTATTTTGATGTTAACAAAACTTGTTATTGTGTTTCTAATGTATTTACTCAAGTGTGAAGTGTTGCGTGTTTTCTTTATTGCTCGCAAGCGCACGAAGTCAAGTTATAGTAAAATATATTTTTTAGTGCAAGTGTCGATCCCACGAGTAATGTGTTTATAAATATATATTAGTACTTTTGATTAAAATAGTCTCGACTTTATTTAGAATAATCAATAAAAGATTTGTTTGCAAGAATAACTAAATTGAAAATGGATTTAAATGTAATACCAATTTATAGAAATTAACAATGGAATAAAAGACCTAGAGGTCCGATTTCACGCAACTGTCTACCAAGTGTAATTTCTTGTAGCTATATTATGAAAATCCTTCTTATTCATTAGCCAAGAATCTTATAATTATCTACTCCCTCTCTCGAGTGTTAAGTAGACTGTAACGATCTAAAAATGGATTGCAACGTTCCCATCAACAATCTACAAATAAATAACACATCAAGCACTAGATTCTCTATGGGCTTCAATAGCATTATAGGCCTCCCGAACTCTATAAATACCATTGATGTAATTTTCTCATTTCTTGTTAATAATTTCCTCTTCCGAGTGATAAATTATAAACATATAAATCATTCAAATTATGGCCAATAAATTGAAAGTATAAAGAGTAGAACAATACAAATAGAAAATATGAAGAACTTAAATAGCTTAGTTCATAGCTTCTAACACATGGTTTCTAGTTTTGTTCCATCTTTCCTCTAGAATTAAAAATTAGTTCATAATAACAAAAGCAAAACAACAAAACATGGTTTTAAAACAAGACATATCAACTGAAAATAAAAGAAAGAAGAACTTAGAACAAGAGTTTGAAGTGCTGATTCCGTACCCGGAGTTGTGCAAAAGGTTTCCCAAGAACTTGGATCTTCAATACTCTAGCAGCAGCCTCTACTCCTTCCTTGACTCCCAATACCCTCGATGGTAAGTAAATGATGTCTTTTTATAGTCCTAGACAAACCTGAATTCGCAGCACACCAAAATCTTGGACTTCCATGCGCAGCACACCAAAATACAGATTTTTCGGATTCTGTCTTGCAAAAAGCGCGGGTGTGGTCAAGATGACACCGCGGGTGCGGTGTTGGTTCTGGTGCGCACGTGCAGGTGCGGTATGAATTTTAGCGCAGGTGCGGTGTGACACCGTGGGTGCGGTGTAAAGATGAACGCGGGTGCGATATTGCTTCTGTATTTTTTTTTATCTTCTGCACTTTCCAATTCAACACTTTAATACTCCAAAAACTCATTCTACGCTTCCAAACTACAACAAAAACAGTAACAAATCACATAAAACCTGCTCAAAAATCATAAAATTCCAAGTTAAAAACAAGTAATAAAAGTGCAATAAATTGCACTTATCAAACTCCCCCAAACATAGGATTTTTCTAGTCCCGAGCAAAACAAAACAAAACAACACAAAACAAGTCATGAAATATTTTTAAGAACTTGACCTCAAGATAATTTAATTAACTCTTCATGCATTCATTATTCAATATACGACAAGTCAAAACAATAAATCAATTTTTCATTCGGATATAATCATGAAATTGGTTAATTTTCTAAACTTCTAATCTCCTCAACTCATGTTTGAAAACAATCTCAATTGATTTCAATTTTTTACCAACACAATCAAGAGGTATTTTTCGGTAAAAATTGGGTTCAAAACAATATTCATTCAAGAAAGGAGTACCCAATAAATATTTGATGCAATGAGTTGTGTGTTAAGTTGATCAAGATTCGTACTCAATGTAAGTGTTTATCAATTGTCCATAGGTTTAATCCTCCTAATCCCTCTCCACTAGTATATTGGACAACTATGACTTTGTCAATTGGATTTGCAACGCTTGTAATGTTAAGCCTTGGCTCATGGCTACAAATGAAGATTTTGAATTCAAATAAGGGAGTAAGTTGAATTTTTATCTCTTTTGCAAACTCCACTTTTTTCTTTTATCTCCATTTTTTATTCATTTCATCTCTCATTTTTTCTTTTTCTTTTTTTTCTTTTTTTTTTCTCCAACTTCTTCATTGAACTTTTCTTTTGTAGGAGAATTTCAATATTTTTTTTTAATCCTTTGAATTCTTACTCCCTTGATATGGTAGGAAATTAATGTTTAAGATATTCAACGGGTATTAAATGTGGGATATTTGAAAAGATATCGGATGTGGGTCTTTTACACATATTTACGTGTGCCATTCGAATTCATATAAGCTCAAAGAGGTGACAAATGATAAATTATTTTTATTTGGTGGCTTGAAAGGCTCAATCGATCCAAAAATCAAATAAATCATAAGTTGTCCGTATTTCGCCTCGAGTGTTATTTGGATAGTTCTAGACAAAATATCAATTCACCAATACGGATTAGAATCTAATCATTGTGAAAAATAGTGTCTCAATGCATCAACCAAATACACATATATTCAAAAGAAAAGTGCTTGGCTTCCAAGAAATTTCATGAACACAATTCTTTTCTCATATAGGCTCAAGAAGGATTCAAATGAATATTTATGAACAATATAAATAGGCCCAAATAAAATCAAAGATTGCCTCAATCATATATATGTTTGCAAAAAATTATTTCAATGTCAAACGAAAATCACAGAGTTTTTTAGAAATTATAAGTCTCAAACTTACCAAATCTCATGATTGTTCTCTAAATTTTTCCAATTGATTGATGAACATGAATGAAATAAATGACATTTCTTCTCAATACACAAATTTTGTTCATCATTGGCCATTTTCAAAAAATTTCATGCCTATGACATTACAAACACACAAGCAAATAACTCAATGGTAAATAAAACACTCAAATAAAACTAAATGACACTACAAACACACAAGCTAAAATAATCTCCCAAACTTAAATATGTGCATCGCCCTCGATGAAAATGATCGTGAAAGTTAGGGGAATACACATACCTCGGGCAATGACCATCAGTGGTCATTGCCATCCTCGTCATCTGCTCCTTCTTGTGGTGGGTGGTACTTCGGCGGATCATATGCGGGCGGCCATTGTGGAGGTTGTGGAAATGGATTACCAGATGTTGAAGCTGATGGAAATTGTTGAGCCAAGACAGATGTGAAATCCATCATATAATCCATGAATGTTTCGGTCCTAAACCGAAACTCGTCCATGACTTGGCGTTGTTGGCGCATCTCTTCTTCAAAATGAGTTAATCGATCTCGCACATTTCTTGGTTGCGGTTGTGTTTGTTGTTGTAGGGCCTGAGCATGAGCACGTCGTTCAGCAGCTCTTCTACTGAATTCTCTCTGAGCTTGACGTGTATCTTGTTGATCAGTTGTCAGTACCTATGTGGTTGAATTACCACAATTGAATTTTTTGGTTTCAAAAATTCTTCATTTGCTGCCCAAGTCACTCCCTCATAATGGCATAGGTCTGTGATAAGAGAAGGGTGGAGGAGTCCACTAGGAGAGTTACCTTTTGCATAATCTAGCATTGAGTTCTGAAGCAACTGACCTAAATCAATCGTCTTTCCCGTTGTACTGCCCGAGATTTTATATCATATTAATCTACGATTATATATTGATGATTTGATGTGTTTAGAAGGATCGCTCCGAGATTTGATTTGAGGTTGCATGTAAGATTCAATTTGCGAGGACAGTATCCCTCGCGCATATGCCCGAGGCATGCAGAAAACCTCGCGCATATGCGCCAGCTGTGCGGGAAGCCAAGTGCAAGTCCAGAGAACCTCGCGCATATGTGCGGAAGAAGTGCACGCATATGTGCGAGATGCCGAGAAGGAAACTGCCGAGACCAGTAGGTCTCACGCATATGCGCCGAGGAGGGTCGCGCATATGCGAGAGACGTGCTGCTTAAAGAATCATGCCACGTTTAGTAACCATGTAATGTATATATATATATACATGAAGTCTTCATCCGTTTCAGAAGGAGAAAGGAAAAGAATCGAGAAAAGGAACGAGAAAAGTTGTAGAAAATCCTTACGACTTTTATTTTATAAATTTGAAGTTTGTGAAAGATCCGCCCGTCGAAATTTCAATCCGACTTCAGCACCGTGTTCCTATCGAAAAGAGCTTCAACTAGACTTAAGTTTTCTTATGTTCTGATATGATTTGAAATTATGATATTGAAGGAATCACATATGATTCATATATGGTGTTCTTGACATAGTAAACATCGTATAATCGAAACCAGATTGAAGAACGGATACGTATGAAATTGTTATGATTTTCAAAATTGATTTGATTGAGATTTGATATCGGAATTGTATTGTTATCGATTATGAGATATTGGGATTGATATCTAATTGATATTGTATTGCTGGGTATATTGAGGTTGTGCCGTTATGCCGTTGAAACAGAATGTGACTGAGTTCTTATAACGGCCCGAAAATTCGTGTTTGAAAATTTGCGGAAAATTAAAAATTTTATTTTTTTTAAAATAATCAAATTTGCCTCATTCACAAAATCAACTGATAGATCAAGTTTAAATGTTTAAAATAGCAGCGGAAGAAATTAGTACTCGCCAAAATAATAAGTTAAAGTATCCAACAACTGATAAAATGTTTGAGCATAAAAAAATGGCAAGTGCTGTAAATGAGGTCCTCGGGTTCCACTACTGCCGACCCAAGCTAGCTCACTGGTCCCCGCCCTCGGTCCCGACATCATCAGTCCCTACAACAATCAAGTCTATTGAGCCTAAAGACTCAGCATGCATATATCGTAAATAACAAGTAAATAAATAGTAAAATTTCATGAGAGTAAAAATATCATGTCATGAGGCATATCGCAAAAATGTCGTGTCGTGATTAATTATAATACGTGCATCACTGAACTGGGAAATCATAAATGAAAATGGTTGCTCCTTGGAGCCCTGTCATGAAATAACTTGTAAGAATTTTCTGGTGAGATTATGGTCTACGAAAGTGGCCCCTGAACTGAACCGAACTGACCGGTAACTGGCGACCGGGTTTAGTAATGTTTGTCTGATCAAACTAATAGCACAGTATACTGGGTGAAACTGAACTGAACTGACCGGTAACTGGCGACCGGAATTTTAGTAATGCTCCCATGACCGGTAACTGGCGACCGGGTGAAGTAATAATCACTTGATAGAAAAGTGGCCACAAGCAATATCGCATAAATCTCAAAATGAATATTTTGCACATGATATAATTAAATAACATAATTAAATATGAACAATTTCGATCTTCTTGCATTAAAATCATGTACTTGCGATATTTAAAAATACCTATATGGCTTGATTGAAGAGTGAAAGAAGATATAAACATGCCTTGGTTTGTTTTGACAGAAAACAAACGAAATAATGACGCGGCACAGCGGAGACGGAGTGCTCTTCACTTTCTCACTTTTTCTCTCTTAATTCCTTTAAACCAAGCATGCACCATAATTATTATAATAGCGTAAAAAAATCGTAATCGTGATGCATTAAAATTTTAAAAAATATTATGATTTGTGCTCAAGGCGCTGCTAGGACCAAAATCTCACCCCGGGTGCAAAATGAGCATTTTGCCCCTATAAACCCAAAAATTGTTGTTTCAACCCTGGACCTCTAAAATTGATCCGAAGCTTACCAAACTTCTTAAAATGTCCCATAACATTTTTTTAAAAGCGTTCCTAGACGTAAACTCAAGTCCAATTGGCTGCTTATCTAATTCGTTTAAAAACTCGGTTCGGGACTCCGGTTTTAATCAGAATCGATCCAAAATTTACCCAAATATTCTACAACTTTTACCATATCCTAAAAACACTTAATAGGCCCTAAAACACTATCATTAGGCTCCCCAAACCCATGGCAAAATTCCAGAACATGCTACACTTCTCGGTCCTCTCTTAGTTCAACACCTCAAGCACACCTTTCTCTCACAAACTCACACCTCACGCTAATCCATCGTTCCAGCCATGAACCCACCTAGAGTAGACCTAGACCAAACACCAAGGAACACCCCTGGACCAAGCCACCAGCCCCATGCATTCACCTAACCGCTAGTAATCAAGAAAAAGCATCACATTCCCTACCGAGCCAAATCGTTCTCCTAAGGTGGACCGCCTATTCCCTGGTTTTCATCACGGCTCAAGCCATCCTAGACCCTGACTGTGGGGACCCGGGCTCTTACTCAATTCTTTTGGGATTTATTGGATCTTTTCAAGAAAATGTGGGTCAAAATTTTGCTTTTAACATTAAATCAAATGTATAAATAAAGCAAGATGTCTCTATTTTATTTCAACAAACATAAATACAAACATGTCTTGTTTCAACATTTATATACAAACTAGTTTTAACAATGTCCAAACATCTAGACCACTAGTTCTTCTTCCATGCCCATGTCCAAACTGTATGTATCAAATGTCTACAATCGGAGGAAGTTTGCTCCTATGCGTCGATACCACCGAACGTCTAGTTTGGCAAGTCTGCCAATGAATCATATCTCAATGCTTGAATATAAATCTATAAACAAAGCATAATCGTAAATCAAACATAAACAACGATTTAGTATGTGATTTTGGGAAACCCAATCAAGTCTGATTCGAGTCATAACTCCCGAATTCACATGAATTATACCTTCTTGTCGTTGGAATAAATCGAAGTCTCGAAATCAGTATCAAATCTTTCAATCCAAATCTGAAATGAAAATGTTGAGATGCACTCTATCAATTCACAACTCAAACCAATACATATTCCTATCAATATTCTATCTCGTAGCATTTCGACGGCATAGCAACGTAGTTTCTCAATACCAGTAACTCAATAACAATATAATCACTATACATAACTTATAATCTTCATCAAAAGCATACATAACTTCTGAAATCTGCATATTCTCAGACACAAAATATGTTGAAATTCATAACCATAGCATACAACATCCGATAATCGATTCGGTAGCAAATATACCATGCTCAACATATCAAGAACACATAATAGGAATCATATCACGATTTCCCCAACATCTAAACTTCAAACCATGATGGATTTGAACAATACTTACATCCTTAGATAGCTCTTGACAAGGGAATCAAGAATCTTAGCTCAGATTGAAAATCGGGTAACCGGTTTGTGCACAATCAAGATTCCAAGCTATGAAGAATAATTGAAGAAATTGTGTTATGGAGAAACTCTCGGTCTTTGACTGATGTAAGTGCTGAAAAATGAAGACTCAGCGCAATTCTATATATATATATATATATATATATATATGCCATGTGTCATCATAAGAAACGAAGGTGGATTTCTCGCATGCAGCACCGCAGGTGCGCTTCTTCATGACCGCGGGTGCGGTCTGCTCTCGGCAGCCCTATCCAAAATTCAGGACCAGCGACCGCGGGTGAGCTCCCCTTTTCACCGCGGGTGCGGTGACCCTACTATAGCTGCACCTCGGGTGCGTTCCTTCTTGCACCGCGGGTGCGGTGTGGCTACTATAAAAATGCCACAATTTTCTGTCCATCAGCCGCGGGTGCGGTCTTGTTTTAGGCGCGGGGGCGGTCTCTTCTGCATTTAAAACTCTAGTTTTTCTCATGCCTTTCCTACTCCCATCTCATTTAGTGCTTCTCATTACATGTCATGCATACTCATATCTTCGAATATCACATCAATGAAGACTAATAAATCTAGTGCTTCTCATTACATGTCATGCACACATTAATGAAGACTAAAAAATCTCAAGCCTTACATTTCTCCCCCTCTAAGAAATGATTTCGTCCTCGAAATCACAGGCAATTCTATCAAATCATGTATGAAAGGCAATCTAATCAAAACTGAAGAAATATTCACATCATGTAAATTACTCGGGATGCTCTGTCTCATATCTGCTTCTGTCTCCCAAGTCGCTTCTTCGATGCCGTGACGACTCCACTGCACTTTCACAAGCGGAATCGTCTTCGTTCTGAGCTGCTTCTCTTTCCGATCAAGAATCTGTATCGGTTGCTCAACATAACTTAAAGTCTGATCAAGCTCGGCTTCGTCAGGCTGAATGACATGAGAAATATCTGGCATATATCTACGCAACATTGATACATGAAAAACGTCGTGTATCCCAGATAAAGAAGGGGGAAGAGCAAGTCGATATGCTCGATCACCAATCTTCTCAAGAATCTCATACTGACCGATGTATCTTGGAGACAATTTCCCACGTTTGCCAAATCTGACAACGCCTCTGAAAGGAGAAATCTTCAAGAATACTCTGTCTCCCTGCTCAAATACTAACGGTCTACGTCTGACGTTCGCATACTTGGCTTTTCTATCTTGTGCCGTCTTCATTCGCTTCTGAATTATTTTCACTTTCTCAGTCATCTCTCGAATCATATCAGGCCCAAGTTCTGTTACCTCAGATATATCATCCCTATACAACGGAGATCTGCACTTCTTGCCATACAAAGCTTCAAACGGTGCCATCTCGATACTCGTCTGATAGCTGTTTTTGTACGAGAATTCACAAAGTGGCAGTGAATCTTGCCAACTACTGCCGAAATCTAGCACTACAGCTCTCAACATGTCTTCTAAAGTCTGGATAGTCCGCTCTGACTGTCCATCTGTCTGAGGATGATAAGCAGTACTCAGGTGCAATATCGTACCTAAAACTTGCTGCAGACTGTGCCAAAAGTGTGAAGTGAATCGTGGATCACGATCTGATATGATAGACTTCGGCACACCATGCAATCTGACAACCTCTCTGACATATATCTCAGCCATTTGATCATGTCGATATGTCATTCTGTATAGAATAAAACACGCTGATTTGGTCAATCTGTCAATAATCACCCAAATCGCATCACAGCCCTGGGATGATCGTGGTAACTTCGTAACGAAATCCATGGAAATGTGATCCCATTTCCATTCAGGAATAGCTAAACTCTGAAGTAAACCTCTGGGATTCTTTCTCTCGGCCTACACCTGTTGTCAATTCAAACACTTAGACACAAATTCAGCAATATCTGACTTCATTTGTTTCCACCAGAATTGTGTTTTCAGATCGTTATACATTTTCCTGCCACCAGGATGAATACTTAACCGACTACAGTGCGCTTCTGACATAATCTGTCGTTTCAATTCTGGAACATCTGGCACTACAAGACGGTTATTAACATACAGAACAAAATCATGTACCTAATACTCTGACTGATGTCCTGATCTGACCCTATCAATCGACTTCTGAATATTCTGATCAGTTTTTTGTGCTTCTTTGATTCTCATAATCAAATCTGGCTCAACTTGAATCGAAGCAAGTCGTAGCGGTCTACTATCTGTATCAAATGTCAATCCAAACAAATAGCAATCTTCAACTAAATTCGAGACACCTATCGTCAATAAGGATAGGGCACATACCTTTCGACTCAAGGCATCCGCTGCTGCATTTGACTTCCCTGGATAGTATTTGATCTCGCAATCAAAATCTTTCAACAAATCGAGCCATCTACGCTGTCTCATATTCAATTCTGACTGAGAAAACAGATACTTCAGACTTTTGTGATCAGAGTAAATCTCAAATTTCTCGCCATACAAATAATGACGCCAAATCTTTAGTGCAAATACAATAGCCTCCAATTCAAGATCATGAATTGGATATCGGGTCTCGTGTGGCTTCAGCTGTCTAGAGGCATATGCGATCACATTCCCTCGTTGCATAAGAACACATCCTAGCCCTCTGTGAGATGCATCACAATACACAACGAAATCAGCAGTACCTGAAGGAATCATCAAGACAGGTGCACTGGTCAGCCTTTTCTTCAATTCTAGGAAGCTAGACTCACAATCCTCAGACCATACAAACGGAGCATTCTTCTGTGTCAACTGGGTAATCGGCTTCGCAATACTGGAAAAATCTTTGATGAATCGTCCATAGTACCCTGCTAGACCCATGAAACTGCGTATCTCAGGCACAGAAGTCGGTCTCGGCCAACTGATCACAGCTTCAAGTTTACTCGGATCTACAGAAATACCATCTCCAGATATGATATGACCCAAGAAGACAACCTGTCTCAGCCAAAACTCACACTTTGATTAGCAAATAATCTTTCATTTCTCAGCGTTTGCAACACAATTCTCAAATGATCGGCATGCTCACTCAGATTATTAGAATAAACTAAGATATCATCAATAAAATCAATCACAAACGCATACAAATACCTCTGAAAAACACGGTTCATCAATCCCATAAACACCGCTGGAGCATTCGTTAAACCAAAATGCATGACAACAAACTTATAATGTCCATACCTGGTTCGAAATGCTGTCTTCGGTATATCAACATCTCGAACTCTGAGCTGGTGATATCCTGATCGTAAATCAATCTTGGAATAGATAGAAGATCCCTGCAACTGATCGAATAAGTCGTCGATACGAGGCAACATATACTTGTTCTTTATCATTGCCTTATTCAGTTGCCGATAGTCGATACAAAATCTCATCGAACCGTCTTTCTTTCGTACAAAAAGTACTGGAGCACCCCAAGGAGACACACTCGGCCTAATGTATCCCTTGGTCAGAAGATCTTCAAACTGTGCTTACAATTCTTTTAACTCTATCGGCGCCATCCTATACGGAGCTCGAGATATAGGAACAGTGTCTGGCACAAGATCTATGCTGAAATCTATCTCTCAGGCTGGGGGTAACCCTTGGATTTTGTCAGGAAATACAATCTGCAAACTCCCGTGCTACTGGCAAATCTGCCAATAGGGGCTTGATTTCTGTAGATCTACAGAATATACAAGGAACCCCTCTGCTCATTTCTGCAACAATCTACTCATAGTCAGAGCAGACACTAAGGGAATCCGAGATCTGGAACCCTTACCGTATAATTTCCATTCTTCTGTCATTTCAGGTCTGAATCTGACAATCTTGTGAAAACAGTCTACGGTGGCTCTGTACTTAGTTAACATGTCAATCCCGAAAATACAATCAAAATCAGATAAACCAAGTACAACACAGTCTAAATCAATCTCATGCCCCTCAAACTGTAGTATACAATGTCTAACTGAAGTCACAGATATCAGACCAATTCCCAACGGAGAAGAAATAGACACTACAGTAGACAATGACTCGACAGGCAATGCATGTGTCAATGCAAAATGCTCAGAAATAAATGTATGGGATGCACCTGTGTCTATCAACACATATGCAGGATAACCACAAAGAAAACAGTTACCTGAAATCACATCGTCTGGCGCATCCTGAGCCTGCTCCTCTGTCAGTGCGAACACTCGAGCTTACTATCTGGGAGGTTGGCTCCCTGTCTGGCTACCTCTGGCTCGGGACTGAGTCTGTGAAGGTGGCGGCAGAAAGGAATGAACAGATGATGCTTGCCGCTTCGGCTGAGATACTGAACCAGTTGCCCCAATACTCTGAGCTTGCTATGTACTTCTCTTAGGATAGACTCTGGCAAAGTGTCTCTGCTGTCTACAAATATTGCATCGACCCATCAATCCCTGACACTGCTCAGTGGCATGCCTGCCTCCACAAGAACTACAGTAAACACCTGTATACTCTGAACTCTGGCCAGGACCTCTCTGTCGTGACCCACTGGAGCTCGACGAACTGCTCCTTGATCTCTTGAACTGCTTGCATCTAGCTTTCAAAGAATCTTTCTTGCCACTACTACTGCTTCCACTATCAAATCGAGGAGGAGGTGGTGGAAACTGTGCGGCGGCCTGTGGCGGTCTCTAACTCTGAGAACTATAGGAAGCTCCTCGCTGCCTAATCAAGCCAGCATCTGCTCCTTTCGCTCTATTCAGTGCATCAGAAAAAGTATTGGGTCGCCCCGTGTTCACTAAAGTAAAAATATCCGGGTTTAAACCATTGATAAATTGATCAGCGACCGCTTCATCATTTCCTGCCATGTGTGGCGTAAATCGGAGAAAAGAAGAAAATTTGGCAACATACTCTTCTATGTTCCACTGCCCCTGTTTCAAGTTGGCAAATTCTGCCCCTTTATCTTTTCGATAGGAGACTGGGAAGAAACGCTGATAAAATTCATCTTTGAATACCTTCCAAGTAATATCGATCCCTCGATGCTCCAATGCTCTTTTCGTGGTAAGCCACCAACTCTTTGCCACTTCCTGCAACTGATGCCCAATAAGTTTCACTCTTCGTTCATGTGTATAGGGAAGAGATTCAAATAGCATCTCTATATCGTCTAGCCAGCTCTCACAATCCACTGCAGTCTCCGTGCCCTTCAAAGTCGGGGGACGAAATGATTGACACCTCTTCAATAACGTCTCCATAGGTGTAGCGGTCACATCCATCTGAGTACCTGACGTACTACCCTGTTCTGGTACTTGGCCTGCAGCTGGTTGTGGTATTCTTCTAGGAGGCATATCTGATTATCAACAAGATTAGTACACAATTTATACAAGCTGTCTCAGCCCTCCTCTGTTCATATACCTATGATCCAGAATCGGTTCTGATTCAGTCTTTACAAATACATGCTGCAATCAACTCAGATAAAAATACAACATGTAATAGGGAAAGCAATAAATCATGTTAGCACAACAAAAGCAAGGAAGATGACTCGATCTACCCCGCTCATATTATTCTATCTCAGTCTACAGAACCTACTGCTCTGATACCACCTGTTGTGGGGACCCGGGCTCTAACTCAATTCTTTTGGGATTTATTGGATCTTTTCTAGAAAATGTGGGTCAAAATTTTGCTTTTAACATTAAATCAAATGTATAAATAAAGCAAGATGTCTCTATTTTATTTCAACAAACATAAATACAAACATGTCTTGTTTCAACATTTATATACAAACTAGTATTAACAATGTCCAAACATCTAGACCACTAGTTCTTCTTCCATGCCCGTGATCACCACTCTATCAATCTCTCATCCTCGTCGAGACCCAGATCCTGTCCCACCTGTTGCCATGCACACATGCAGACACAACAACAGCCGGAAACTCCGGTGAGAACGAATCCCAGTATAAAACATGTTATACATGCATATACGCAATATAAATCATGAAGTACACTAACATGAATAAAAGCAATATCAATGGGTTCCATAATCTATGAAACCAAAGCAATATAAGCATGCAACTCAAATCAATTCATATCTTGACTCGACTCGAACTCTAACTCTAAGGATCTCGGTGTGAATAAGACATCACTGTCTGTCACCGACCCTACCAATCGGGGTAACGGTACGTCTTATTCATAGACTTCGGTCCTATCTATATCGAATGTCTACAATCGGAGAAAGTCTGCTCCTATGCGTCGATTCCAACGAACGTCTAGTTTGGCAAGTCTTCCAATGACTCCTATCTCAATGCTTGAATATAAATCTATAAACAAAGCATAATCGTAAATCAAACATAAACAACAATCTAGTATGTGATTTTGGGAAACTCCAATCAAGTCTGATTCGAGTCATAACTCCCGAATTCACATGAATTATACCTTCTTGTCGTTGGAATAAATCGAAGTCTCGAAGTCGGTATCAAATCTGTCAATCCAAATCTGAAATGACAATGTTGAGATGCACTCTATCAATTCACAACTCAAACCAATACATATTCCTATCAATATTCTATCTCGTAGCATTTCGACGGCATAGCAACGTAGTTTCTTAATACCGGTAACTCAATAACAATATAATTATCCATAACTCATAATCTTCATCAAAAGCATACATAAATTCTGAAATCTGCATATTCTCACACACAATATATGTTGAAATTCATAACCATAGCATACCACATCCGATAATCGATTCGGTTGCAAATATACCATGCTCAACATATCAAGAACACATAATAGGAATCATATCACTATTTCCCCAACATCTAAACTTCAAACCATGCTGGATTTGAACAATACTTACATCCTTAGATAGCTCTTGACAAGGGAATCAAGAATCTTAGCTCAGATTGAAAATCGGGTAAGCGGTTGTGCACAATCAAGATTTCAAGCTATGAAGATGCTTTGAAGAATTGTGTTATGGAGAAACTCTTGGTCTTTGACTGATGTAAGTGCTGAAAAATGAAGACTCAGCGCAATTCTATATATATATATATATGCCATGTGTCATCATAAGAAACGAAGGTGGATTTCTCGCATGCAGCACCGCGGGTGCGCTTCTTCATGACCGCGGGTGCGGTCTGCTCTCGGCAGCCCTATCCAAAATTCAGGACCAGCGACCACGGGTGCGCTCCCCTGTTCACCGCGGGTGCGGTGACCCTACTGTAGCTGCACCGCGGGTGCGTTCCTTCAGGAAATGCGGGTGCGTTGTGGCTACTGTAAAAATGCCACAACTTTCTGTCCATCAACCGCGGGTGCGGTCTTGTTTTAGGCGCGGGGGCGGTCTCTTCTACATTCAAAACTCTAGTTTTTCTCATGCCTTTCCTACTCCTATCTCATTTATTGCTTCTCATTACATGTCATGCATACTCATATCTTCGAATATCACATCAATGAAGACTAATAAATCTAGTGCTTCTCATTACAAGTCATGCATTCTCATCTCTTCGAATATCACATTAATGAAGACTAATAAATCTCAAGCCTTACACTGACTCAGACCCTCCAGGGTCTGGTCCAGGGCTGTAGGAGGCCCTCGCACGACTGGTGAAAAGGAAACAAAGAACCGAGCCCCCTTCCCCTCACGCAGCACAATACCCGATCGACCCCTCACAAAACCCACTGATCTCGACCAAGCCACTGATTACCCCTCAAGGCAGCCTCTTCCCACCACGTTCAGTCCCTAAACTCACCATGACCGCAGCCCCTTGCACAGTTCGAAGGAAGAACGTGAGTGTTAAAGCGAGATTCAATGATCCCATAAAACCAACCAAACCCACGTACACTTGGTTAGATCGAGAGTTAATCAACACAAAAATATATTACAGCATGTATATAAAGTGTATGATGCATAAAGGATGATACGATGCGTGCCTTATGGTGTTTGATGATAAAAAACGAGAGGAGTGAAGCTCCCTTAGCAAGAACAAGAGACCACCGACGGTTTTTGTTGAAGAACAGCACTGAAACCGAGAGAGAGCAGCTGGGGGAGGGGCTGTCGGCTGTTAAGAATTTAGGTTTAGGTTAATTGAGTTTAGGTGGTTAATTATATAGATAAAATATTAGTTAATGGGCCTAAATTGTTTAATTAAAGATTAAAAAGATAATTAAGCCCTATAAACTCAAAAGTAGACCCATTAAGCACAAACTCACTCCCGAAAAATATTTCGTGTTGTTGAAAATAATAGTCGAACCATTAAAAAGTCTCTCGATTCGATAAAATTTGTGTACCTTTAAAAATAAAATCATGCGGGTAAAAATACTCAATAAAATCTTATTTTTGAAAAATACTTTTAAAACACCTTATATTAATTAATAAAAATAAATCATGTAATAAAATATTTTTCCTGAAAATTCTCCGGTCTCCGTTCCTCGATCGAACGTGAAATGCACCTAGAAACCCTAATGCGTGAACTTTTAAAATTTCATGAATTAAATACTATCATGCATGAATTATGCATGAAATGCATAAAAATAATTAAACACAAATTAATGAAATAAATATGCATTTAATGCTTTAAAACATTTAAATAAAATGCCAAAGAAGTTTAATAACTTGCATGCATGTCAAATTTTTAAAATATATTTACTATCATGCTAAATTACCCCTTCTTAAATAAGTCTTTCTTAACTTATCTCAATACTCCATCTCCAGTCCGGTCTTACTTATTTAACTGAAAAGATAACAATTAAACTACTGCGTAAAATAAATAAATTTAAAGAAAAGAATTTAAATATTCATACAATAAAAATCATTTTAATTTAAATACTAGAATTATGCATGGCTTCTACGTAGTCTGATTTACGGGTTCTACAGTTCTGATTATATCCAGTATTGATGAGTGGTGTATTGATATTATACTCGTTGATATTGTCATTGCCAGATTGAGTATTGACAGATTTGAATCAGAGACTTCGACAGAGCCAGATTGACAGAAAGAAAGGTATAAATCAATGTTAACCGAGAGATCGACTTGAGTCAGATTCCACTCGAGTTTCCCAAAAACCACATACTTTATTTAGGGCATTGATGTTTGCAATTCATGATATTGATATGCTTAGTCTATTTAGTTATAGCAAAGCGTGTACCGAGTCATAGGCGGAGATGCCTAGTCATTGGCGATATGCCAAGACACTGGATGTTTGGTTTATATCGATGTTTGCTTGGGAGCAGATCAGCTCCTATCGCTAAGATTCGATATATGAGACAATGTCCAGAAACCTGGATCCCTAGATTAGAGATGAGTCGAGTCTGAGATGATGAGTCACGAGTTTATTTAACGTTTTATATTGATTCATGTTTTCGGACTTGATACATGTTAGTGATGACTGTTTATGCTTTTATATATCTGTTATATGATTGCATTTATTCATTGTTTATACTGGGATTATATTCTCACCGGAGTTATCCGGCTCTTGTCAAGTTTGTATATGTGCATGACAACAGGTGGGACAAGATCAGAGTCGAGAAGAGAATGAGAAAGGACAAGTTAACGTGGAAATCCGGATCAGAAGTAGAATAGGATTAAGCACTTGATACATAGTAGTTGAACCCTAGTTTGTTTGTAATATAATTGTACAAGATTTGTACTTTATATTGATGTTTATATTAGAGTGATTCCATTACGTTCCGCATTTGTATTTTTAAAAAAAATAAAATTTAAACCCTGTTTATTATAATTGAACAAATTATTTCCAAAGATGATTAAGAAATGAATTAGCGTTCGGGTCCCCACATCCGTTAAGATGCAAAAAATCAGGATTGCCCTCTCCTTGATGATGGTAGTAGTATGGTCAGTAGGCTTAATCCAAGCCGAAATGAATGAATACCAATCTTTGACAACATTTTTCAGATCATATTTAGCTAGGCTTCAATGTACATCGTCTCTCACTCCGCTTCCTCAATGCAAATATTTTGAAGAATGTTATTATAATCAACTTCCTCGGTCCGATATTCTTCATATTCATCATGCATGACTTGAGGGATACTGTTGGAACTTTTCAAGCTCGGAATCTTGAATTTGATGGTAACAAAACTTGTTAATTATGTTACTAATGATTTACCTTAGCTGTGCAGCATCCAGGATCACCTACGAGTTGTTTACATCACAAAACTGAAAACCCAACTGATCGCTCAAAATGAATAGTTCAACTGGCTACGTCATTTGAGCAGTATAGCTGATTGACCAGTTTATAGGTAATTCAGCAGGAAATCCACAGAAGCCTGGCCAGCTGAAAGAGTGTTCAACTGATGAAGAAACCCAGCTGATCAGTCCAACTGTGTGGGGACCCGGACGCTAATCATCTTCTTAATCATCGTTGGGATTTAATTATCAGTTCTGATAAACAGGGTCTAAAAATTTTTCTTTTTAAAATATAAATGCGGAAGGTAATGGCATCTAAATAATATACATATCTGTATAAAACTACAATTCAGTAGAAAAGTACAATACTGTACAACTTAAGTCTAAGGTTCAATTACTAAATTCAAGTAATAAACCAAGTCTGCTACAAGTCCGGAATCACCACGCTAACTCGTCTTCTCTCATCGTCATCTCGACCCTGATCCAGCCCCACCTGTTGTCATGCACACATACAAAACACAACAACAGCCGGATAACTCCGGTGAGAATAAATCCCAGTATAAAACATGGTAAGCATGTATATAAACAACTAATTCATAAACCATGCGATCATGTATAAACACAATATATTTCATAATCTATGAAATTAAGCATGCAACTCAAATTAGATAAACATGCATATAAACAATCTAAATCATAAAAACATGCTAGCACAACTGGAAGCAATAACGATGGGTCCCATGATCTAGGAGCCACATCCATATAAGCATGAAGTCCTAATCAAATCATGTCTAGACTTGACTCGATCTATAACGCTAGGGATCCCGGGGTGAATAAGACGTCACTGGCTGTCACCTACCCAACCGATCGTGGTAACCGTACGTCTTATTCCTAGACTTCGGTTCGAGCTGTATCAACGGCTGGCAATAGGAGTAATACCTGCTCCTAAGTTGAGATACACCGAACGTCTAGAAGTCTGACAATGACTGTCAAGACTTTCCTATCTTAAATGCAATGAATAACAACCTGTGAACAAAGCATAATCATATTCATAACTGAATATCACTTACATGCTTGAATACAATTCTATAATCAAAGCATAATCAGGTAACAATATAAACAATAATCTAGTATGTGATTTTATTGGGAAACTCAAATTAATCTTATTTGAGTTATGCTTCCCGAATATCACATGAATTATACCTTTGTCGTCCCGGTCTGACGAAGACGATGACCTGTATCCAACTCTGTCCATCTCGAATCTGAAATGATATACTCTGTATCAATGAATAACTCAATACATAATCTGTTCTGACCAATACTCAAATCAGTATACAATCTGATCAATATCTGAACAAGATACAATCTAATTCATGTCATCGACATTACAATACAATCTGAATAATTACAGAGTCCGATCAATCTCAATCAATACTGAATCTGATCAATATCAATCAACTGATGTTTCGACGGTATAATAATACAAGTCTGAATAACCCCGTCAATCTGAACATCACAAATATAATACTGAACTCATAATCTGTGCCCACATAATTCATACTCTGAATATTAACACAATTCTGATATAAAATCTCAGTCAATATCTTTCAAAAATCATAACAATTACAGGAACAATCTGTTCTTTAATCTGACTTCAATTCTACAATGTCTACAGTAGTAGAGACCTAATATCTGAATCATATTCAATTCTGACAATATCATAAATTCAAATCTTGTCTAAACGTAACAAAACTTACGTCCTTGTGTAGCTCTAGTCGAGAGGAACACGATACTGCGTTCGGATTTAAATTCGGACGGGCGGATTTCTCGCAAATCCCAATTCTTTGCGTTGAAGAAGACTTGATTCTTTCCCCAACGATTTCGTCTCATTTCTGATGAATTCTAAGGAAAATTCGATTGTTATATATATATATATATATACTCCATCTCGCATGCAAGGCAAGTGGCTTATTCTTCTTACTGCACGTCTCTCGCTAAGGCGAGCACAAATTTCCGCTCGGGCGAAGGATTCTCGGCTCTCTACCAACACTCAATGGCGCTCGGGCGGACAACCATTTTCGCCCGGGCGCTATACCTTCGGCCCAAATTGTATAATTTCATATACTTGCTCAAATCTTATCTCGAACTGGCCCGGCTATAATTACATCAATTCATAATCAGTAAATCATATCAGATTACAATAATTAAATTCTCGGGCATTACAAACTGAACGTGTGTGAAATCAGTTCAACTGACGAGTCAACTGATTTCACCAGCCCAACTGAAAGATCAGTTCCAACTGACCAGTTTGAAGCACCAGTTAGAATCCTTCAGTTATGGACGTGGATAGATTCCTTCGAGTGGATCCCAGCTGTGTGAGAAGGTACAAAGCCATTGTCCATTCAAAGGACAATAATGGACGTTGCATCAGAGCATTAAAGACAAAACGCTTCAGAGGAACAGTCAAAAAGACGAGACACATAGTCCAAGAAACCGATTCAAATGCAACGGATACAATAAATGAGTCTCACTGTAGGACCAGCTTCCTTTGCCTATGTATAGAGAAGATCGGTGAAGACTTAAACAACAGAGGTAGCACATTTACAATACTAGAGAGTAAAGGGCACGATCAATTGCATATCAGCTTTCAGAAGTACTTAAGCCTAGAGGGAATTATTCATCGTGATATCTGCTTAGCTTAGAAGCCTTTTATCCCTCAGTGTGTGAGAACGTTTCTGTTCAGTTCTCACACACATTCACTCTCAAAACCACCCAAAACAGTCTTGCACAAAGACGTTAAACTTGTGTATGTAGTCTTTCTCACATAGACGTTAAATAAGTGTTGACTAAAAGTGTTGTTTTCAGTTGTAGCTAAGAGTTCAGTTTAGGCAGTAGATAAGTCCTAGCTGAGTTGGGTTGTACACGTAGTTGTATAAATCAAAGTCTTCTAGTGTATCCTATCCGTGGAGATAGAAGGGGTGACGTAGAATCAGTTGAAATCTCCGAACATCCATAAACATATCTTGTGTATTTAACTGATTATCTATCGCTTTAAAATTGTTTTGATTAGTTAAAGAGTTCGTGTGTTCAGTTGTTAACATAACTGAAATACAAGAACGCAAAAACTAATATGTGTTCTTTCAGTTAGTCAGTTTACACAAGTTAAAATATTCTCTTATATTTCAGTTTTCTTTACGAAGGATTACTTCGAGTTTCTTCCGCTTGGTTTAAAATCAAACTCGATTTAATTCATCGGTGTTAATATTCTTAGAAAACGAGCTATTGAAGCTCATTGAAGGTTGTTGTGTGCGAAATGCTTTCGAAGGCACTAACACACACGATCCATCAGTTGGTATCAGAGCAGGTTGTTCTAAGAAGAACATTTGAAGAAAACTGTGTTTTTAAAAGGTATTACTCTAAAATAGTTTTAAAATCTATTTGAAAACGTTTTATACGATTTTCAAAACTATTTGAAAATATTTATATGTCGCTCCTTGGTAAAGTGTAACGTCGCGCTCATTTTTAAAAGTGCGGATTTTTTTTATTTTTGTAAAGCTCCCATTTAAAAATAACATTTAAAATAGTCGTAATTATCTTATCGTAAAAATAGTTCAGTTCAAATTAACCAAACTCATCCAAAATCATACGTTAACATAAACGAGTAAAAATCTTAAATTCATCAACGGATGAAAATATTCATCTCCACTCAATCTCATAAATCGTAATACCGGAGAGATTTTCTTTGCAAAGATTGAAACTTGATCGAAAATTGGCTGGTGATGAGCTGCTGAATAAAGAGAGAATGATAGGGGAAGGGGTGTGTTGGTTGTTGAAGATTAATAGGTGAAGGGTAACACTATTAAATTATTTATATGATTAATTAGTAAATAATGGGCCTTAATTGTTTAATTAAAAGTTTAAAAAGATATTTAAGCCCAACGAACTTAAAAATAGGCCTATTGAATCCAAACACAATCCCGAAAAATATTTCATATTGTAAAGATTTTGAAAATATTAGCCGAATCCTCAAAAAGTTCCCCGATTCGCTAAAATTTGCATACCGTTAAAATTTTAAATCCTGCGGTTAAAAATACCCAATAAATCTCAATTCTTGAAAAATACTTTTAAAACATCTTATATTAATTAATAAAAATTAATCATGTAGTAAATTATATTTCTTGAAAATTCTCTGGTCTCCGTTCTTCGTTCGAGCGCGAAATGAAACTTAAAAATCATAGTGCATGAACTTTTAAAATTTCATGAAATAAATCCTATCATGCATAATTTATGCATAACATGCATAAAAATAATTAAACATCATTTAATGAAATAAATAAGCATTTAATGCTTTAAAACAATTTAATAAAAGACCAAAAAAAATTAATAACTTGCATGCATGTGGTTTACGTGACCCTTCAAATTCTCGGGACGTTACAATCTCACCCTCTTAAATTGAATTTCGTCCCTGAAATTCGCTTATCCTTGATAATAATAAATTTTAGACATAGTTCTAGTATCCCAATAATCCATGCTTCCGCGACGTTACTATGATAAAATAATAAATCTTAAGATGTACTTGTGTCTACTCAATCTTAATAAACTCTATCTTCTAAATCATCGTTTGCGAAACTCGACTTATAACGACCCATGGTAACCTAGTTTCGTTTTTTTTTCTATAACCTCAAATTTCAACTTTTCTTAAAATTCCCAATATTAGAAATGACAGTCCGAACTTATCGCATATTATTTTTCTTATAATATACCCAAGATGTTTATTGACCTTTATATTTTAATATTGAAATCTTAACAGCACCCTTTCTTAAATTTATTGAACTCAAGATATGTTAAAGCTTCAAATCCAAGTATTGGCATTCATGCAATTCGACTTAGGAGATCTTAGCACTAAAATTTTCTAATCGACTTCTATCTTGGTAAAACACTTAAAGTTAAACCTTATCTCAACCCCATAATAATATTAGCCTAAGATCTTTGAATCGAATCTTTATCTTACCACACCAAACTTACATAACTTAACTATTTAGAAGTACATCCCAATATAACGTTGTTTCAAATTTTAAATTCAAGTAGTGTTAATCCATAAAAGCCAAAATATAAGATACCGATCTTCTACCTAAATAATAAAATCATTCTAGCACCAATTATATGCTTAAACTATTATCTTCCCAATTGCAAGAAAGTTGAGGCCTAAGACTCTGGATTTTCCTCATTAGAACAAATGTCGCATTTTTACTCGATAAAAATCTTAATATTCATTCATCGATAACTTATGTTAAACACCAATAATTCCCTTTTGGTTTTTTTTTTCACCCAAAATTTTCGTATGAACAAATATCCCATAAATTTGAATTTCAAACTTACGCAACCCAAATAGTCTGAATAACATAATTCCAACACACATACTCACTTATTCTCAAGTTGCTTAATTACTTACAAAATTCCTCAAGACAAGGTGTCTACCTCACCTCTTACCTGCGTCTATCAAACATCCCAACCATCAATCATTCCCAACTTTCTAGCCAAATTAAATTCCAACAAAAGTATAATTTTAACTCTTAAGATCATGATTAAAACTTAACCTACATCAAACCTTAGGTTCCCAAAAATAAGTTAACTTACTGTCGAATCTTATAATTTAACTAATTACGCAACTTTATCTTAAATTGTAAACACTATAAATTCTTAATTTGCCACATCATTTATTCACTAGCGTTTAAACTTTCAAACCAAATGTTAATCTATCCTACGAAGCCCTTGATTAACATTTCTTATGACATTATAACTCAGATTTTTCAAAGTTCTAAATATCCCTTCAAGCCTAAATCATAAAAAAAAATTCATATACTTTAAACCATTCGCTTCTCACTTATTGCTAAACAAGTCCCCAAATATCTTAAAAATTACAAAAATAATTTTTACTTTCCTCGAATATTATCCAATTTGTCCTTAATCTCGAGAATTCCACAATTACCCATAAATTTATTGGCGTTCTTAATCTCATTTTATAGGTTTCTCGTAACATAAAGTCTAATAATCTTAAGATTATTCGATCCAAGTTCAATTCTCATAAACTTGAAAATTACTTATTTTACCCAAGTATTCCTCAAAAGTTCGAATTTATCCTCAAAATTTGCAATTTGGTCTTTAAAATTCTCGAAGATAACAATTTTCGCCCTATAACACCTCGAAATTTGCATTTTTTTTACTTCACCTCATTAAACCTTAAAATTCTCAAAACTAAAAATTTAATCCTAAAGTTTGGTAAATTCGAAATAGTCCCTTAGAATTTTATTGTTTAACTTAGATCTTCAAATTATTGGTTATTACAATTAGGTCTTTTAAATTCTCAATCCATTCAATTCAATCCTTAGGTCCCATTAGGTAGAACATGCATCCTAAATAAATTCTACGTTTTTATACTTCCAAAGATCGTCGTAGTTTTCGAATCATTAATCATTATATGGAATCCTCAAAAATTAATTCAACTAGCAACCACGAACTATCAATAATTTCTTAGAAATTCTACAAGTCCCAAAAGCATTCAGAATTTTCAAGATTAACTTATGACCCATAAGGAGCACATCAGTACTACTAACCTACAAATCAATATAGTCAAATCATTATCAACCTCTCCTAAAGCCCAATATTCGAATTCTTAGACACGTCCAATTCTAAACGTAACCAACATGCAATTTAATCTAGTTTTTAAAACTGAAAATCCTTAAATCATAAAAGCAGTTAAACATATACCGTAGATCATTATAAAGCGTAAATCATGTTAATATGCAGGTGATAAGAGTAAATAATTTAAAACAATTAAATCATAAAAGCTTACAGACTTGAGGTGTAATGCCCGAGAATTAATCATTGTTAATCAAGGATTATTGATTTATAATTTAACGTGATTACCAAAGGGCCAACGGAGACACGATTTAAGAGAATGTGCGGCCATTTATTTTGAATTTCAGAATGTGTTGCCGAAGCAACACCGCACCCGCGCTCAGGAAGACACCGCACCCGCGGTGCAATTCCAGTAGGGTAGCAATTTTTGAAAAACTGAGACCGCACCCGCGGTGAGAAACAAGACCGCACCCGCGGTGCAGGACCGCACCTGCGGTGCAAACAAGACCGCACCCGCGGTCGTAGTTTCTGGAAAATGGATGTAGATCAGTACGCTGAGCGCACCCACGGTCCGGAATGTAGCGCACCCACGGTGCGACGTGTTTTGCAAAGATGAGGCCACCTCGTCGAATTCATGCATGGCTATATATATATCATGATTCTTTCGAAAATTATCAGCCAAGAATCGAGAAAGGGGCCGAGGAATTGTGTTGAAAATCCTTACGCCTTTTGCGAGAAATCCGTCCGTCTGATTTTGAATCCGACTTTGGTATTGAGTTCCTATCGACGTAGGCTACGACTGGACGTAAGTTTTACTACGTTTTGACATGTTTTAGAATTATGATATTGTCAGAATTGAATGGAACTCATATATGTTGTTCTTGACATATTAGAAATTATAGAATCGAAGTCAGATTAAGAAACGGACTGATTATGGAATTGTTATGAATTTTTAGGGTATATTGATTTATACGAGACATATTTGAATTGTGATTGGATCACGAATTGTATTGGATATGGGTTATGGATTGTAACTGTGATATGAGGATATTGTATTGACGGGGATACTGAGTTTGTACCGTTTTGCTGTTGATTTTGAATTAAATCCAGATTGATCAGATTGTTATTGATTTGAAAGGTATATTGACATAAGATTATTGATATTGTCATTGCCAGACAGATTGTGAATTCAGGACTTCGACTGAGCCAGAAACCGGCGAAAGAAAGGTATAAGTCAATGTGGTACTGGGAGATCGACTTGAGTCAGCTTAGACTTGAGTTTCCCTAAATCACATACTTTACTTTATTGCATTGATATTGCATTGATTTGATTGATATACTTGTTCTCTTGATTTATAGATAGCAGGTATCAGACGAGAAATCTTGTGACAGAAGTGCCTGATTGTGGTGGGATCGCCACGGGCACATTGCACGATGTCACAAGATAGTATAGAAATCTTGGGACGGAAGTGCCTGATAGTGGCGGGATCGCCACGGGCACATTGCACGATGTCTCAAGATAAGGATATTAGCGATAGAGCTACAGTCCATGACGGTTAGGTCAGGACACCGGATGTTGGTTATATCGAGTAAATAGGATTGGAATTCTTCTATTACGGAATTCGATATAGTAACACCATATTTGGTTATATCGAGTAATAGGATCAGAGTTCCTTCTATTATGAAATTCGATATAGGAACACCACATTTGGAAACCGGGATCCCTAGACTAGGATTGAGTCTAGTCTGAATGATAGAGTTATGAGCATTGTCGACAGTCTATGATTGTTTATGTTTCAGATTTTGATACATATACCTGTTACCTGATTACATGCTTTATATTTGTTTATATGATTGCATGTTTCGTTGATTTATACTGGGATTTATTCTCATCGGAGTTATCCGGCTGTTGTCTTGTCTGTATGTGTACATGACAACAGGTGGGACAGGATCAGGGTCCAGGAGATGAGGAAAGATCGTGATTAGAGTGGAGGCTCCGGACTTGGATTAGAGATAGGGTTGGACACTTGACATTAGTTGTTAAACCTTAGTTTATTTTGAATGCATGCAGTACAGGACTTGTATTGTATTTTATACTGATATGTATATGAGTTTGATTTCACTACGTTCCGCATTTCAAAAAAAAATTTTAGACCCTGTTTTTAATTGATTAATTAGTCCCAATTATGATTAAGAACTTGATTAGCGTCCGGGTCCCCACATGAGATTTGAAGACTGAGTGGCAGAAGCTGACGGTGGCACAACCCTATACAGGACCCTTGCTCTGATACCAACTGTAACGTCTCGCTCATTTTTAAAAGTGCGGATTTTTTTTTAATTTTTATAAAGCTCCCATTTAAAAATCACATTTAAAAGAGTCGTCATTATCTTACCGTAAAAATAGTTCAGTTTAAATTAACCAAACTCATCCAAAATCATACGTTAACATAAACGAGTAAAAATCTTAAATTCATCAATGGATGAAAATATTCATCTCCTCTCAATCTCATAAATCGTAATGCGGAAAAAATGTGGGCCTCAGGTCGTGTCACCCCACCAAGTCTGCCTACTCAGAGTTCAGTACCTCCAGTCTCCTCAACATTTAGCTCACCTGCATCACACACGCCTAGTGAGTCTAAAGACTCAACACGCCTGTACCAGTAATAACAAGTACATATACATAGCACACGGCAGTGAAAAATATCATACTCAACATATCTTTCATGAACTTAAAAGCATAACGTAAACATGTTGTGTAAAATCACATCGTATTAAAGCATGTCATGTCATCATATATGTAAACGTGTCGTGTAAAATCATAATGTCAACATACCTTTCACGAACTTTAAAACATGAACATAAACATGGCGTATAAAATCATGTCGTGTCAAATCATGTCATCTCATATCATCATATAGGTGTCAAAACATGTCATCTCATGTTATTATATACGTAAACGTGTCGTGTAAAATCATATCGTATTAAAGCATGTCATCTCATGTCATCATATACGTATACATTTTTTTTTTATTTGAATTCAGTTCATTAGTTGTGACTTTCGTATCAGCTCTATCGTATCAGCTCTATCGATGGATCCATCTACATATAACCGTGGTACCCGGCGGCGAGGCACATCAGCGACAACATTACCCGTCCACTGAGCCCGAGCCTCAGCTCATCATATCTCATATCATCGTATACATATACATAATCAATCACAACCAAATCACATCCTTCAAAAATAGCATCATAATCATCACTTAATAAAAACATGCTTATACGTAACTTTTTCCTTTAAACCAAGCATGCACCATATTTATCATAATAGCGTAAAACTCATAAATGTGATGTATAAACATTTAAATCATGATACGATGTGATCAGGGCACTGCCAGGACCAAAATCTCACCTTAGGTGCAAAATGACCATTTTGCCCCTGGAAACCCAAAAAATACCATTTTGCCCCTAGAAGTAAAATTTCACGTTTTTGACATTTTCTTAATTCCATTGACTATAACATGTCCCAAATAATTATTTAAGCCTACATGAATTTTCCCATATTTTTATTTGGCTTAAATCCATTACTTTTAAATTAATCTTTAAATATAACATATTAATGCGTTTTAATCCCGAATTAAGCCAAACCTTAGCATAAAATTCGCAAATTATAAACTTAGACTTGTAAAAATTACTTGAGCTTAAATATAATTTCCCATAATTTTATTAAGCTAAAATCTAGGAGTTTCCATTAATCCTTTAATTAACGTTTCGTGCGGCGATTAAATCCCAGATAAATTCAAAACTCATTATTTTGATCCAAAGCTTACTAAACTCTTAAAAATATCCCAAAACATATTTAAAATCATCCCTAGACGTAAAATCAAGTCCATTTCATAACTTAACCGAATTATTTTAAAACTTAAACCAGGGTCTCGGTTTTAACCGGAATCGAACCGAAATTTAATCAAAATTTCCCCAACTTTTTACCACACTTACTAACCTCATTCACAGCCTGTAAAATTCGAGATCTAACCCTTAAGCTCCTCGGCTAAACATCATCATGCTGTAAAATTTCAGCATTCCCCCTTGTACAATTATATTCCAACATATGGCTCCAATCCTTAATTGCGTCGGTCCACCTTCAACCATCACGTGTCCAGCCATTAAGGCTCACCATTAAGACAATAATGCACTGCCTAAACCAATCCTAATTCCTGAAAACTGCTGTTAATTTCCTCAACCACAATATTCGATCTCCAAACCCATCGCCCATACACGTTCTTGTCCCTAGCCCAAAACCAAGAGAACCATCTCTTGACCCACCTCTACTAGACCACCCTAGGACTCTACTGTACCCAAAGGAACCACGGCTACACTCCCATGCAAGAAGCACAGCTCGCCTGCTCGAGGGAGGGCACCGGAGAGATTTTCTTTGGAAAGATTGAAACTTGATCGAAGATTGGCTGGTGATGAGCTGCTGAATAAAGAGAGAATGATAGGGGAAAGGGTGTGTCGGTTGTTGAAGAATAATAGGTGTAGGGTAACACTATTAAATTATTTGAATGATGAATTAGTAAATAATTGGCCTTAATTGTTTCATTAAAAGTTTAAAAGATATTTAAGCCAAAAAAACTTAAAAATAGGCTTATTGAATCCAAACACAATCCCGAAAAATATTTCATGTTGTAAAGATTTTGAAAATATTAGCCGAATCCTCAAAAAGTTCCCCGATTTGCTAAAATTTGCATACCGTTAAAAATTAAAATCCTGCGGTTAAAAATACCCAATAAATCTCAATTCTTGAAAAATACCTTTAAAACATCTTATATTAATTAATAAAATTTAATCATGTAATAAAATATTTTTTTCTTGAAAATTCTCTGGTTTCCGTTCTTCGTTCGAGGGCGAAATGAAACTTAAAAATCATAGTGCATGAACTTTTAAAATTTCATGAAATAAATCCTATCATGCATAATTTATGCATAACATGCATAAAAATAATTAAACACCATTTAATGAAATAAATAAGCATTTAATGCTTTAAAACAATTTAATAAAAGACCAAAAAAAATTTAATAACTTGCATGCATGTGATTTACGTGACCCTTCAAATTCTCGGGACGTTACATAAAGAGTTGAGAGGATTGGTCCTGCAATTTTCGTTATGGCCACTTCTCCAATCTCCTAACCTCGGAGATCTTAATCAGCTTGCAAGAGACTGAGGAACATTTGCAAAGATGAACAGCTGAATTGCTCACTGAACAAGAAATCAGTTGCAAACCTACCAAGTCATTTGTTCTTCAGACGAAACTCATCTATGTTGGGATGTTGGTCGATTATATCACCAGCTGAACTCCACGTGAGCCTAGTCAGAGTCTATTTAAAAACACGGGCTTCACTGTATTTTTTTTATATATTTTACTTCGGCATATCAATTTTGATGAAGTAAAAAATAATGAAAATACGTCTTAATGAAGTAAAAAGATTAAAACATGCGACGGGTTTTTTAAACCGTCGCCAAATTTTAAATCGACGACGGTTTAATTTAACCCGTCGCTAATTGTAGCGACAGTCAAATAAAAACCGTCGCATATTTAAAACTAGCGACTGTTTTTTAGAAACTGTCGCTATATTTAGCGACGGTTGTTATTTGACCGTCGCTAAAAGTAGCGACAGGTTAACTCAACCGTCGCCGATTTAAAATTTGGAGACGGTTAAAAGAACACCGTCGCCATTTTCAAAAAAATTCCACCCCGCATATATTTCCCTCCATTTTAACCGTCGCCGATTTAAAATGTTGCGACGGTTTTTACTAAAACCGTCGCTAGTTTCAAAAAAATTCAATCCCGCCTATTTTTCTCTCTATTTTCTTCCCCCACTCTCTATAAATACATACAAATTCTCTCCAATTTCTTCCACTTCACTTCACAACAATTAAAATTTTTTCTCACTTACACAATTTTACAACTTCACAACACTTAAAATTTTTATCACTTACACGATTTTACAATTTCACAACACTTAAAATTTTTATTTCTTACACGATTTTACCACTTTACAATACTTAAAATTTTTATCTCTTACACGATTGTACCAATTCATAACACAGAGTTATTAAATTTTTTATATTTTACCGCTCCAATTCATAACACAGATTTATTAAATTTTTTTTTATTTTACCTAACATATTAGCGACGGAACACATATGAACCCCGTCGCTAAGTAGCGACGGTTTTTGATATAAATTCCTTCGCACACTAGCGACGGTTTTTAACATAACTGCCGTCGCAAAATAGCGACGGTTTTTAACATGAATTCTGTCGCAAAATAGCGACAGTTTTTAACATGAATTCCGTCGCTAAATAATAAATAAGAAGAAGTTATATAATATACTACTTCATTATTCACTATAATCGATGAAGTAAAACACATTTATTACTTCGACATCGGTCCAATTCTGGACCGGTTTTCCTCCCAAAACCGGCCAAAAGACTTCGGTATTTTCAATACTACAACTTCGGGTATTATGCGAAGTAAAAGGTACATCTATTACTTAACGTCCTTATACTTCGGCACTTAAGTACCCTATTACTTCAGATATTATCTGAAGTAAAAAGTGATTTTTGGCATAGTGGTTGGTTAAGCACAGAGGACATGTTCAAAGCAGTTCTTACTCGTTTCTCTAGCAAAATTGAACTCACGATTGACGCAGCAGTTCAAGCAGTCAAAACAACCAGCTAATTGTATATCCGGTTCTGTCACAGAAACCAACTTATATCTGGCGATTTTTAAAATATGCTATTGTTGTAGTAATTTTTCTTTTGTCAACTTATGTATGTACTCATATGTAAATACATGAAATTTTACTCAAATAAAACATCATGATTATTCAGTTATGTCTCGTTGTGATTGAATAGATATTCTCAGTTTTCTTGTCTATAATTCTTGAATGATTAAATGACTAGTTAAATAATTCTCAAATACGGGCTTTCATTCAATTCCTGAGGGGGAGTTTTTTTAACTGAAAACATGTATTAAAATTCAATTACTCTCTCAATCGACTGATAAATACTGCTTTAAATTTTTCTCCTTTCTACTCAGTTTTAAGAGGTGTTTCTCTTTAGATTCAGTTGTTAAGGGGGAGCTTTCGACAATTTGAATGTATTAACTCTTAAACTGAATATATTGCGCTTAACTGCTCAAGTTTTGTAACCTTCAAAAAAGGGGAGATTGTTGGAACTTTTCAAGTTCGCAATCTTGATTTTGATGGTAACAAAACTTGTTAATTGTGTTACTAATTATCTACCTTAGTTGTGCAACATCCAGGATCACCTACGAGTTGTTTACATCGCAAAACTGAAGACCCAGCTGATCGCTCAAAATGAATCAGTTCAACTGGCTACATCATATGAGTGGTACAGCCTGGCCAGCCAAAACATTGTTCAACTGATGAAGAAACCCAGATGATCAGTCCAACTGAACGTGCGTGAAATCAGTTCCACTGACGAGTCAACTAATTTCATCAGCCCAAATGAAAGATCAGTTCAAACTGACCAGTTCGAAGCATCAGTTAGAATCCTTCAGTTATGGACGATGATAGATTCCTTCGAGTGGATTCCAGCTGTGCGAGAAGGTACAAAGACATTGTCCAATCAAAGGAAAATAATGGACATTGCATCGGAGCATAAAAGACAAAACGCTTCAGAGGGACAGTCAAAAAGACAAGACACATAGTCCAAGAAGCCGATTTAAATGCAACAGATACAATAAATGAGTCTCACTGTACGATCAGCTTCATTCGCCTATATAAAGAGAAGATCAGTGAAGACTTAAACAACAGAGGATCCCATATAAAATACTAGAGAGTAAAGGGAACGATCAGTTGCATATCAGCTTTCAGAAGCACTTAAGCCCAGAGGGAATTATTCATCGTGATATCTGCTTAGCTAAGAAGCCTGTTATCCTAGTGTGTGAGAACATTTCTGTTCAGTTCTCACACACATTCACTCTCAAAACCACCCAAAACAGTCTTGCACAAAGACATTAAACTTGTGTATGTAGTCTTTCTCACATAGAAGTTAAATAAGTTTTGACTGAAAGTGTTGTTTTCAGTTGTAGCTAGGAGTTCAGTTTAGGCAGTAGATAAGTCCTAGCTGAGTGGGCTTGTACATGTAGTTGTATAAATCAAAGTGTTCTAGTGTATCCTATCCGTGGAGATAGAAGGGGTGATGTAAGAGCAGTTGAAGTCTCCGAACATCCATAAACATATCTTGTGTATTTAACTGATTATCTATCGCTTTAAAATTGTTTTGATTAGTTATAGTGTTCGTGTGTTCAGTTGTTACCATAACTGAAATACAAGAATTCAAAAACTAATATGTGTTCTTTCAGTTAGTCAGTTTACACAAGTTAAAATATTCTCTAACATTTCAGTTTTCTTTACGAAGAATTACTTCGAGTTTCTTCCGCTTGGTTTAAAACCAAACTCGATTTAATTCATCGGTGTTAATATTCCTAGAAAACGAGCTATTGAAGCTCATTGAAGGTTGTTGTGTGCGAAAGACCTTGGAAGGAACTAACACACACGATCCATCAGATACCATACATCGTGTTGATGATATAAGCATCAAAAGCTACCATCTTTCCTCGCACCAAAACTTTCAAGTGATCATGCTTAACCTTAAGGTTAGCATAAAATTCTCGTACCAATGAAATAACCGCATCCTGTGGTGGCTTGCCAAACTCCTGCCAATGCTTAGCTGTAAGCATTAATCCGATCTCGGTTCGTGGGAAGCTCAGGTTAAATCCCCTATCTTTCACAATGCTCTTGTTCAGAATTTTAGCATAATTTTCCTCCGCCTTCTCGTCCCAGAACTTGTGTGAATCATAATTCGCAGACGAGGATGCACCCTTTGATTGTTTTTTTCTTGGAGTCATTTTGTCGAACACTTTCAAAGCACCAACTTCCCCTTCAATCCAATTCATTAAAATTGATGATTTTTCACTCCCCCAAACTTATTAATCACAATAAATACAACTCAACAATATACACACCAATCCAATCAACTCCAATAAACAATGTCAAGAATGCACTCCACTAAAATTTAATATTTCTTTCATAGCCAATAAAACCAATAATTTTGAATTTTAAAGCCAATGTAGTATGGATTTTCTCACCTTGAGTGTTGAAATTTGTCATTGAAGAACAAAATCAAAGCTCCAATCAATCCTTGGTGTACAAATTTCGAGCCCCATTTTAACACCTTAGGTTTGGTGTTGAATTTGAGGAATGAAATGGATATTGGATGAAATGAGTTGAAGGTATGTATGTGTGGAGTGGGAAATGTGTTCTTGGAAGAAAAAAATCGAGTGTGGAATGTGTTATAGAGAGAATATTTTGAAGTGAAGGAGAAATGTTCTTCGGTTATGTCCAATGTTCGCCTGTTTCAGAATTTAAGACCATCGACCGCGGGTGTGGTCTAGAACATACCGTGGGTGTGGTGTAGCTACTGGAATTTTTTTATTTTCGACCTTCAACGACTGCGGGTGCGGTGCTTAGCTTACTGCGGGTGCGGTGTGGGTTCTGGAAAACTATCGCATGTGCATTACAAAATAGGCCGCGGGTGCTCTTTGCCTATTGGAAATTTTCATTCTTCATAAAGCAAACACCGCAGGTGCGCTGCAAAAACTAACGTGGGTGCGGTTTGGTCTCTGTCAAACAAACGCCCCTGCACTCAATAACGGACCGTGGAAGCACTCTTTGAAATTGTTTTCTCCTCTAATTGTTAGATTTGGTGGAATACAAGAACACACTAAACCAAAAAAATACACAATCAAACAATTAGAATAAAAGTAAAACCGAAAAATAAATGCAATAAAGAAACAAAAATTTGGGTTGCCTCCCAAAAAGCACTTGGTTTAACGTCGTCAGCCCGACTGCCCCCAGTCTACATCAAGTTGATCCGCCCAAATGAATGTTGTCAAGATTCCGTACTTCAGTCCCATAATAATGCCTGATCCGTTGTCCATTTACTTTAAACGTTAGCTCAATGGCTCCATATGGTTGGACTGATTCTATTGTAAATGGCCCCGACCATCTTGATTTTAGCTTACCAGGAAATAGTTTGAGGTGTGAATTGAACAACAGTACTTGTTGTCTGGGCTCTAAATTTCTATGCAAGATATGGTCGTGCCACTTCTTGGTCTTCTCCTTGTAGATCTTTGCGTTCTCATAATCCTCATTTCTGAACTCCTCCATTTCATTCAATTGCAATAGCCGCTGCTCACCAGATGCTTCCATGTCAAAGTTGAGTTTTTTTACGGCCCAAAAAGCTCTGTGTTCCAATTCCAGTGGTAAGTGACAGGCCTTACCAAAGACCAACCTATAGGGTGACATCCCAATAGGTATCTTGTATGCCGTTCTGTGCGCCCATAAGGCATCATCCAGCTTTAGTGCCCAATCCTTCCGGTTTGTCTTCACCGTTTTCTCCAATATCTGCTTAATCTCTCGGTTGGATACTTCGGCTTGTCCCTTTGCTTGTGGGTGGTATGCCAGGGTCACCCCTTATGCTTCACATCATATTTAGCCAAAAGTGAGTTAAAGATTTTGTTACAAAAATGTGTACCTTCATCACTAATTATGGCGCTTGGTGTCCCAAAACCTTGTGAAGATGTTCTTGTGAACAAACTTAGCAACTACTCGAGCATCATTAGTATTGGTGGCAATTGCTTCCACCCATTTTGACACATAATCCACAGCAAGCAAAATATAAGATTGACCAAAAGAAGATGAGAATGGTCCCATGAAGTCAATACTCCAAACATCAAAAAGTTTAACTTCCACATTATTGGTGTTGGTTTTTCAACAAAAATACGAAAGTTTTGACAACCCGTCTAATAAATTCACAAACTTATTTAAGCAACATTATTTTTAAATCTTTTAAATATTTTAATTAAGCATTAATGTGCCTAATTAATCTCTTAATGGGCCGAAGCTTAATTAGTGTTTAATTAACTATATATTATGTAATTAACCTACCACAAACCCTTTAACTACACGCCCCACTTTCCCCCAACCAATAAAACTCTTCTTTCTTTCAAATTTCCATGGCACACACAAGCAAAAGGCATGGGAAACTTTTTGTTAGTTCAAGGAAAAGCATCAAAGTTTGCTAGAGTTTTCAAGCGTCGTCCCTCGTTGTCGTTCTTTAATCGTCAACGTTTTTATAGTGCATTAAATACGCAAAGGCAAACCATATTCTTTCCTTCAAACATCCATCACATCATATTATTTATTTAATGAAAAACAAGCTGCACTTTTTAATAATTTTCGTTTTTGTTCAAACATGAGTTTTTAAAGCATTGTTTTGATTCCAAAAATTGTTGTTTCCTTACACAAAGGGGCTGCCATGATTAGGGATTGTTTAAGGGTTGTTTTTACACAATTTAAAGAGTCCTAGGATGCACTAACATGCTTCACACGAGACATGGCAGAAGCTGGAATCAGTAATCACGTATGTGTGTGTCTTAAGGTGATCCTATCAGGTTCAAGGGTCGATGCTAGGCTTGGCATGGGTTTGGTTGGGACCAGGGCCTGGCTAGGGTACGTGAGGGGTTAAGGGAAGCGTCCTAGCCAGGCTAGGACTCGATACAAGAGGCTGGGAAGGAGTCCTAGCAAGCCAGGACTCCAACCCGTGAGCTGCTAGGTAGTTGCGCAGGGTTCAGGAACATGGCAGGAAGATTTGGCTCGGCCTGGGGGCTCTGGACTGGGGTAGGTCAATTGGTTAGGATCCTAAGAGAGTGCTTGGGGTGCTGGTTCAAGGAGTGGCTCGATGGTTAGAGGCCCAACAACAGAAACAAGAGTTATAGTGCAAGTGGGTTTCTCGGCCAGGTTGTGTTGCTGGGATGTGTGGCTTCGGTTTTCAACTGGGGTCAAGTACATAGTTTCTAAGGGTTCAGCAGGGTCCATAGGGGGTCTGGGTTGACGTTGGATCAAGAGGGTTTGCTGTTGGCTCAGCTGGAGGTGCAAAACGTGAGGGGAGATCACAAAGTGTGTGCAAATCTAGTACTCGTTTGCTGGGTTTGTGCGTGGGTTGAGGGGTGTGGTTCGAGGGCCTGGGCTGGGTCAGGCGGGTTTTGAGGATGGTCTAGGCTCGGTGAGGGTCAGTGCTGGTAGATGGTTAGGTGGCTGTAAGGTTCTTAGGAGGAGAAGAGTCCCAATACAAGAAAACACCTCACACACCAACATATATGCAATCCAGTGTAGGGTTCAGCGGGCTTTTCGAGGGATTAAGTGGCTGGTCTAGGGCTTGAGCTTGGTCAAGAAAGTGCCTAGATGTGTTGGCTAGGTTTTGGCTCAAGGTTGCTTGGGTGTGGCTCGAGTAAATTAGGAGATGGCTCGGTGCGTTCGGTAGAGTGTCAAAAACGAATATTAAAAGGCAAAAAATGAATCCATGGGTCCACGGGGGTGGCTCATGACTTGGAAGGGTAGAATAAATCTTAAAAATGTTATATTTAAATTTGGGATCAAAATATTTTGATTTGGATTTATTCGGGATTTAATCGCCGCACGAAACGCTAATTAACAAGTTAATTGAAAAGTCTAGTTTTAGGATTCATAAAATTATGAAAATTTAGGTTTATGCTTAAATAATTATTAGAAGCCTAAGTTTTTAATTTGGGAATTTTATTCTAAGTTTTGGTTTAATTCGGGATTAAAACGTAGTAATACGACTTATTTAAGGAATAAATTAAAAGTCATCGATTTAAGCCAAATAAAAATATAGAAAAATTCATGTAGGCTTAAATAATTATTGGGACATGTTAGTATCAATGAAATTAAGAAAATGTCTAAAACGGGAAATTTTACATCCAGGGGTAAAACGCTCTTTTTACACCTAGAAATTAGTAAACGTCAATAGCAGTGTCCTGAATGCTGTTTTATGTGCTAATATGATTATTTTCAATGATTATGAATGTTTATATGTTAATATGTCAATTTTAAAATGTTTATGGATATTTATGATTTTAATATGTCAAATTATGATTTTTAAATGTCTATTATTTTAAGGGTTAAATTGGACATTTAAAAGATATGTTGCATGCTTGGTTTCAAAATAAAAATGATATTATGCATGTTTTGATTAAGTGATGGAAATATGACATGTTGAAGGATGTGAAGGGATTGTGACTACTAAATATGTTGGAAATATCGTGAGGGTTATGGTCCCAGTGAGAGCCCGACGATCGTGTTTCCTTGGATACGGATACGAATACGAATATGTTAATACGTAGGCCAAGGCCCAGTTGACCGGTGAGAGTGTTGCTGGTTTCCCCGCCGCCCAGTACTGTGGTTTTCTTTAGATGGATCCATCGCCCAATACGATCAAGAATACGAGTCACAATCACGATCTGAATTCAACAAACACGAACATGAATACGAACATTAATATGAATACGAATATGGACATGAATATGAATATGTTTAAGTGATATGTTTATGTCTTTTGAAAATGTTTTTATGCATCATGAAAATGTTTACGAAAATGTTTAAGTTTAAGTTTATGCATCTTCATGAAAATGTTATTTTAAGTACAATTATTTTTCACTGTTGTTTGTTATCTGTATATGTAGTATTTGTTATCAAGGATATGACGTGTTAAGTCTTTATACTCACTAGGTGTGATTGATGCAGGTGATTATGATGATTATATTTTTGGAGGTCTTGATGGTTGATCTGACTGGACTGAAGGTGCACATAACCTGAGGACCGACGCTAGTTTTTCGCACTAGTTATGATTTATGATTTTAGGTTATGTTAAGAATATTTTTATGACTTTTATTTATTTATGAGTGGTTTTTGAGAGATTATAGTATGGGTTGTATTTCTCAAATAAATAGTTGGTTGTTTTATTTTAAAATGATGTCCAAAATATTTTATGAAATTTTTGGTGGTTCAGCCGATGCTAGGGAGGTTTTAAAAAAAAATTCTAGTACTTTTTAAGAAAACGAATAAGCAGACGTTTCATTTGGTATCAGAACAATGGTTCTATAAAGGGTTGTTGTGACACCCTCGACCGGTTTTAATAAAATAACAGCGGAAATTTAAAATTTTCTTTAAAAGAAAGAAGGATTTAGAATACATTTCAATATATAATCAAAAGTATCTACATGATCAATAAAATGATGCAACAAAATACAAAATATCATTTTTGTGATCATGTTCAAAATGCTAGCAAAATAGTCTTCTTCCTTCCTTCTCTTATGCATATGACTCCGGCCCCAAATACGTCCCGGCTCGTCGCTCTTATCTGCATCACATGAATAACTGAAATGAGTATAAAACTCAGCAAGTGGAACTCTTACATAGCAATGGATACATAGCATACTCTGAAAAACATGACTTTGAAAACATTAAATACCATCAACTCTGAAACATAAATATCATAGCATGAATAGAAATAACAATGGTATTTCTCTTTTCTCTGATGGATTGATATCTAGATAGTATCTCTGTCTCTGTACCTATATCCCATCGATATGAATCGATAATCTGTTGCGATATAAGCCTATGGTCGTTGATCAACTAATTGCATGCAATCTCTGACTATCTATCAATCAATCCAATAAATCATTTGAACTCTCTCTTTGACATTAAATCAAACACTTTGAAGACTCTTTGCTCTTGTTTTCCCTTGTACATAATTGAGACATAAAATGCCTCTAATATACGACAAAGTATATCAGTACATAACATGAACCAAATGGAAGGGAATAACATTTAAAACCATTGAAACACAATCATGTGAGCACAAGGAAATGAATTCCACTTACAACCAATTGAAACCTTGAATCTAATCCCTTGGTACAAATCCTACAACAATAAACCATGTATTGCACCATTAATAACCCAATAATCACAAACCCATAACATTAAATCCATAAAACCAACACCATAAACAAACCCATGATTTCTCAACATCAAAATCCAAGAATAACAAATCCATAAGCTTACCTTAGCTTCTTGAATCAACAATGACTTTGTTCTCACTTCAAATACCCAACAATAAGCTTGATTCTAAGAAAGGAAATGAAAGGAATGAAGAAACCCCAGTCTCCCCTTGAGAGAAGGAACGATAGAATTGGGAAGGAAATGAGGAAAAGTGAACCAACTCATGTATTATATCACTTAAATCTTGAAAACACGCATTCACTGTTCACGCACCGCGGGTGCGCTAACCCATTCACCGCGGGTGCGCTAGGAAATCTGTACCACTTTCAAAATCCGAAGGCGACGACTGCAGGTGCGCTGAGTTCTTACCGTGGGTGTGCTCTGCCTACTGGAAAACATCACGAATCTGGAAGCCAGCGACCGCGGGTGCGGTACCTATCTGACCGCGGGTGCGGTCACCTCTGTAGCCAACAACCAACTATGCATCTAAAATCGAATCACAACGCCGCTTCTCCTCACAATCTGACAACATCCTTAACAAGAAAGTTGAACCTCTATAACTTATCTAACCACCCCAATTGGCCTCATACCAATTGGATCAACATACGAATTACAATGAATAAAATCGCAATAACGCTACAATAAAACCACAAAACATCTAAAATCAACAATACTATAAACCATAAATCACAACTCTTAACATCACAACTATACTTAAACTTAACCAAATAGTCAATAATCATACGAAATCTTAAACCGTACCATTCACAAGGCTTGGCTATTAAAATCTCCCCTCCTTAAAGAAATTTCGTCCTCGAAATTGACGTCACTGCGCAAACAACTCAGGATACTTCTCTTTCATCTCATCCTCTGGTTCCCACGTGGCTTCTTCAATAAAATGATTCCTCCAAAGGGATTTAACAATGCCGATCTCTTTGTTTCTTAACACTTTAACTTTGCGATCCAGAATCTGAACTGGAATCTCTTGGTACGACAAATTCGGCGTCAAATCCAATGGCTCGTGACGAAGAACATGGGAAGGATTCACAATATACTTCCTGAGCATGGAGACATGGAAAACATCATGAACTCTGTCAAGATCTGGCGGTAGGGCTAACCTGTAGGATCGTTCACCGACTCTGTCCAAGATCTCATATGGGTCAATAAATCTCGGACTCAACTTTCCCTTTTTGCCAAACCGCATCACACCCTTAAGAGGTGCTATCTTCAAGAACACATGGTCGCCAACCTCAAACTGCAACGGCCTATGACGCACATCAGCATAACTCTTCTGTCTTGACTGTGCTGTCTTCATCCTCTCTTGGATAACAGCAACAACATCAGCTGTCTGTTGAACCAACTCTGGACCCAACATCTTCCTCTCGTCAATCTCATCCCAATACAAGGGCGATCTACACTTCCTGCCATAAAGTGCTTCATACGGTGCCATGCCAATAGTCGCTTGGTAGCTATTATTGTACGTGAACTCAACAAGAGGCAAATTGGAATCCCAGCTACCAGGATAATCAATAGTACAAGCTCTGAGCATATCCTCTAAAATATGAATAACTCTCTCTGATTGACCGTCGCTCTGAGGTGATATGCTGTACTGAATGCTAATCGTGTACCCATAGCTCTGTGTAAACTCTTCCAAAACTCTGGAGTAAATCTAGGGTCACGATCAGACATAATCGACACATGAACACCATGAAGTCTAACAATCTCTGCTATGTACTCTTCAGCATACTGGTTCATGGAATACGTCGTCTTGACTGGAAGAAAATGCGCTGACTTGGTCAACCGATCAGCAATAACCCAAATAGAGTTAAAACCTTTCTGCGTTCTGGGAAGACCAGACACGAAGTTCATCGTAATATGCTCCCATTTCCATTGAGAAATCGGCAATGATAACAATGTCCCAGCAGGTCTCTGATGCTCGATCTTCACCTGCTGACAAGTTAGGCACTGAGAAATAAACATGGCAATATCTTTCTTCATACCTGGCCACCAATAGAGTCTACGAAGGTCCTGATACATCTTGGTACCACGTGGATGTATCGAGTATGGCGCTGTATTTGCCTTTGTCAAGACGTCTCGCCGAATATCATCACCAACAGGAATACATATACGGCCTCTAAATGTCACCAAACCATCTCCATTCGACCCAAACTCTGAATTACCTCTCTCCTCTGCTCTGGCTCTCAACTCTGTCAACTGTAAATCATTGGCCTGCTCTCTACGGATCCTGTCCGTAATGTAGCCCGAATGACCAACGCTGAAAAGCAAGCAATGGTTCCCGGGACTACCAAAGCTATCTCCTCTCGTTTCAAGTCTAACAAAAACGGCTTCTGAATCATAACACTCAAAGAACAACTGGACTTACGGCTCAATGCATCTGTTACAACATTCGCTTTCCCTGGGTGGTAACTAATCATCACATCATAGTCTTTTACAAGCTCTAACCACCTTCTCTGTCGCATATTGAGTTATTTATGAGAAAACAAGTACTTTAAACTCTTGTGGTCCGTAAAAATTTCACACTTTTTGCCATATAAATAGTGTCTACAGATTTTCAGGGCGAAAACCAAAGCTGCTAGCTCCAGATCATGTGTAGGATAATTCTTCTCGTAGTCCTTCAACTGGCGAGAAGCATAAGCTATAACTTTCCCAAGTTGCATCAGCACTGCACCGAGACCTTTCTTCGACACATCGGTATAAACAACAAAGTCATCTGAACCACTGGGCAATGCAAGTACAGGAGCTGTCGTCAACTTATCTTTCAACTCTTGAAATCCACTGTGGCAATCATTGGACCACTCAAACTTCACCGTCTTCCTCGTCAGATTGGTTAACGGCAGGGTAATCTTAGAAAAGTCTGCAATAAAACGACGATAATAACTCGCCAAATCAAGAAAACTGCGTACCTCTGATACAGTGGTAGGGATAGGCCACTTCTGTATCGCCTCGATTTTCACTGGATCAACAGCTATACCATCCTTCGAGACAACATGGCCTAAGAAAGAAATCTGCTCCAACCAGAAATCACATTTCTTCAATTTAGCATACAACCTCTTCTCTCTCAACAACTGAAGAACAACTCTGAGGTGCTCTGAATGAAGCTCTTTGGTCTTTGAATAAATCAATATGTCATCGATGAAAACAATGACAAAGCTATCCAAATACGGCTTGAACACTCGGTTCATAAGATCCATGAAGACTGAAGGAGCATTAGTCAGACCGAAAGACATCAAAAGGAATTTGTAATGACCGTATCTGGTCTGGAACGCCGTCTTAGGGATATCAGACTCCCTAACCTTCAACTGATAATAGCCAGATCGCAAATCAATCTTTGAAAACACTGTAGCCCCATGCAGTATCGCCTATCCGTGGCAACGGATATTTATTCTTAATCGTCACTTTGTTGATCTCTCTATAATCAATGCAAAGCCACAAAGACCCATCTTTCTTCTTGACAAAAAGAACCGGAGCTCCCCAAGGCGAAGAACTCGACCGAATGAAACCTTTATCCAATAGATCCTGCAACTGAGTCTTCAACTCTTTCATCTCTGAAGGGGCCATTCTGTACGGAGCCTTAGAAATAATAACTGTACCCGGAACTAGATCAATCATAAACTCTACATCTTTGTCCGGCGGTAAACCCAGAACATCATCCTCAAATACATCAGGGAACTCTCTCACCACATCAATATCATCAATATTAAACTTAACCATTCTATCGATATCAACAATCGAAGCAAAAACCCATCACAACCTCTAAACAACAGCTTCTTAGCCTCAAGACACGAAATAAAAGGAAGGACCAGCGAAGTACCTGCACTGGCGAGCAAACCTTCCTTATTGCCATCATCTGCAAATTTCATCGTCTTAGCAACGCAATCAATCACTGCACGATAGGTTGATTGCCAATCCATGCCAAGTATAATATCAAACACAACCATCGGAATAACAATCAAATCGGCATAAACCACTCGCTCGTCAATTCGAACAGAACACGCATACACAATAGACGTCGGGCACAAGACATCTCCCGAAGGCAATACAACATTAAACTGGAGTGGAATAATAGAAGAAACTAAACCCGAAGATCTCAAAAATAGTTCAGACATAAAAGAATGAGTAGCACCTGTATCAATCAATGTCGTAGCTACTCTGCCTGAAATTAAAATAGTTCTAGAGATCACAGAGGAATCATGGTTTATACCTTCCTTCGTCATGGTGAAGATGTGACCCTGCACCTTCTCTTTACTCGAGCCTCTTGGACAGTCCTTGGCAATATGGCCTGCCGTGCCACATCGGTAGCAAGTATGAGTAGCAAATTTGCACTCTCCCGGATGATGCCTACTGCACTTGGGAAACAACGGCTTCTCTGGATCAAACGGAACTGCTGGTGCTTTAGAACTTGGTTCCATCTTGCCTTTCCCCTTAAAATTGCCCTTTCCTCTTTGGCTCAAACCCTGACCCCTTTGAGCAATAGCCTGCTGCCTTGCATGTCTCTCTCTGGAAATGTCTTTCTCGTCTTTCTCGGCTAACAAGGCTTTAGCCACAATCTCTTTATATGTCACCGCCTTAGACATATTGATGTCCCTCCTGATCTCTGCTCGAAGGCCTCTAATGAAGTGAGCACCCTTGTCTTTGTCATTGGAGGTAATATACGGGGCAAACAGACAGCCCTCCTCGAATTTCAGAATGTACTCATCATCATTCATACCTCCTTGACGAAGCTCTAAAAACTCAGTCACCTCCCTTGCTCGAAGTGCATCTGGGAAGTAATTTTCATAGAAAAGATCAGTAAAATTTTTCCACTTCAATGCCGGTACATCAACACCTACCTTGGTAGCATTCCACCAAATACGTGCAGCTTTGACTAACATGAACACTGCACAACTGATTCTGTCCTTGTCTTCATAGTTGAGTTGATCGAAAATCGCCTCAAGTGCTTTGATCCACTCTACAGCCACCAACGGATCAGTGCTTCCTGCAAATTCCGGCGGATCCATTCTCTTGAAAGCAGTAAAGATCCCATCAGTTCCAACTGCTTGAGCTACTTGGCCTCTAACTTGACCTCTACATTGACCTGTACCTTGCAAACGGAGCAACAGTTGAATCTGCTCACTATGGACCTTGGCTTGCTCTTTCAGTAACTTGCCGAACTCGTCGACAACTCTCGATGAAGAACTATCCTCACCCTCTGAAGCCTTTCTCTTAGGAGGCATACTCCTACAATGTGCTAACATAATACATATCCAACAATAACAATGAATAGATGTAGAAGAAGACATACCCGAACTGTTGAAATTAGACGAAGTCATATGCATTGGTCCGAATAACGGTGCTCTGATACCACTAAATGTGACACCCTCGACCGGTTTTAATAAAATAACAGCGGAAATTTAAAATTTTCTTTAAAAGAAAGAAGGATTTAGAATACATTTCAATATATAATCAAAAGTATCTACATGATCAATAAAATGATGCAACAAAATACAAAATATCATTTTTGTGATCATGTTCAAAATGCTAGAAAAATAGTCTTCTTCCTTCCTTCTCTTATGCATATGACTCCGGCCCCAAATACGTCCCGGCTCGTCGCTCTTATCTGCATCACATGAATAACTGAAATGAGTATAAAACTCAGCAAGTGGAACTCTTACATAGCAATGGATACATAGCATACTCTGAAAAACATGACTTTGAAAACATTAAATACCATCAACTCTGAAACATAAATATCATAGCATGAATAGAAATAACAATGGTATTTCTCTTTTCTCTGATGGATTGATATCTAGATAGTATCTCTGTCTCTGTACCTATATCCCATCGATATGAATCGATAATCTGTTGCGATATAAGCCTATGGTCGTTGATCAACTAATTGCATGCAATCTCTGACTATCTATTAATCAATCCAATAAATCATTTGAACTCTCTCTTTGACATTAAATCAAACACTTTGAAGACTCTTTGCTCTTGTATTCTGACCGCGGGTGCGGTCACCTCTGTAGCCAACAACCAACTATGCATCTAAAATCGAATCACAACGCCGCTTCTCCTCACAATCTGACAACACCCTTAACAAGAAAGTTGAACCTCTATAACTTATCTAACCACCCCAATTGGCCTCATACCAATTGGATCAACATACGAATTACCATGAATAAAATCGCAACAACGTTACAATAAAACCACAAAACATCTAAAATCAACAATACTATAAACCATAAATCACAACTCTTAACATCACAACTATACTTAAACTTAACCAAATGGTCAATAATCATACGAAATCTTAAACCGTACCGTTCACCAGGATTGGCTATTACAGTTGTGCCACCATCAGTGTCGGGAAGTTCAGTCATCAAGCCTCAATTTGTAAGTTTTACATGCTTTAGATAATTTAATATGTTGTTACCTTCGTGATGACATGAATTATATGTTTAGGTCACATGTTTAAGCTCTATGAGGATATATGATTTTTATGCTTTGGAATTTTTATACGTGATACGATATGAAGTAAGAAATTATTTGATTTTAACGCATGATGGCTTCGTGATTGAATTGGACTATGTTAATTTTGTGTTTTAGTCTTGACGTTCTACATTTTGGGCTATAAGTCAATCATGAATATTATGAATGCTTTTGGGACACGTAGATTTTCTAAGAAAATACTGATGATTCTTGGGTACTAGTTGAATTAATTTTTGGGAATTACTCATAAGTAATAATGATTAGAGGATTTGTAACGACTTCGGGAGTAAGAAAATGTATAAATTGGGATTTTTAAGTTTGATGAAAGGTAAGATTGGTTATAGAAATTGATTTTTGGGTAAATAAGTGTAAATTTTTGAAATTATGATATGGGAAACCTATAGAAGAAAATTAATAATGCCAAGAACTTATGGGTTAGTTGTAAGAATTTTGAAATTAAGAATTAATTTTGCAATTGTTAAAGAATTTGAGAACTAGTTTAGCAATAAGCGAGAAGTGAATGGGTTAAATACTAAGAATTTTTGATGATTTAGACTCATAAGGATATTTAAAACCTTGGGATATCTTAAGTTATAACGTTATAAGGAATGTTAATCAAGGGTTTTAAGGATGAACAATATTAAGCTTGAAAATATAAGCGTTATCGGATGCGTTTGGGATTTTAAGATTGAAATTTGATAAGTTAATGAACATTTTGGGTATAAAATAAGGAAAATAAAATAAGATAAGTATGATAATCCATCTTTTAATATTGAGAATTTTAATAAAAATTGAAATCCGGGGTTATAATAGTATAGCACTAAGTCATTATGGGTTTTCTTAAGTTGCAAATCGCAAATAAGGATTTAGAAGGAAAATTTAATTGGGATCAAGGAGACGTAAGGACCTTCTAGAATTTAAGTTTTATCTGAGTAGCGCAGCAGAAGCATAGATTTTTGGGATACTAGAATTAAGTCTAAACTTTGGGTTATTAAGGATAAGCGAATTTCGAGGACGAAATTCAATTTAAGGGGGGAAGATTGTAACGCCCCGAAAAATTTTAAAGTCCACGCAAACCACGTGCATGAAATTATTAAATTCTTTTGTATTTTAATTAAATGTTTTAATTGCATGAATTAATTATGTTGTGCATGCTTGCATATTTAAAATATATTTTTCTACATGATTGCATTAAAATGTATTTTTAAAAGGTTATTCGAGTTGCGATCGAGGGCTGAAAAATAAAAAATGTTTTTAATAAATAATTGTTTTTAATTATCTAAAGTATGGGCGTTGCTTTTTCTTATTTTTGAAAATATGGGGTTTTTGCAGTGATTTTATACGTCGGGACGTAAATTTTATTGGTGTTGGTTTCTCAACAAAAATACGAACGTTTTGACAACTCGGCTAATAAATTCACAAACTTATTTAAGCAAAACTTTTTTTAAATCTTTTGAATATTTAATTAAGAATTAATGAGCCTAATTAATCTCTTAATGGGCCGAAGCTTAATTAGTGTTTAATTAACTATATATTATGTAATTAACCAACCCCAAACCCTTTAACTGCACGCCCCACTTTCCCCCAACCAATAAAACTCTTCTTCAAAAGGCATGGGAAATGTTTTGTTAGTTCAAGGGAAAAGCATCAAAGTTTGCTAGAGTTTTCAAGCGTCGTCCCTCGTCGTTGTTCTTCAATCGTCAACGTTTTTATCGTGCGTTAAATACGTAAAGGCACACCATATTCTTTCCTTCAAACATCCATCACAACATATTATTTATTTAATTATGTTTTTAATGAAAAACAAGCTGCACTTTTTAATTATTTTCGTTTTTGTTCAAACATGAGTTTTTAAAGCATTGTTTTGATTCCAAAAATTGTTGTTTCCTTACACAAAAGGGCTGCCATGATTAGGGATTGTTTAAGGGTTGTTTTTACACAATTTAAAGAGTCCTAGGATGCACTATCATGCTTCACACGAGACATGACAGAAGCTGGAATCATTAATCACGTATGTGTGTGTCTTAGGATGATCGTATCAGGTTCAAGGGTTGATGCTAGGCTTGGCTTGGGTTTGATTGGGACCAGGGCATGGCTAGGGTTGTTAGGGGTCAAGGAAAGAGTCCTAGCCACGCTAGGACTCGATACAAGATGCTGGGAAGGAGCTAGGACTCCAACCCGTGAGCTGCTAGGTAGTTGCGCATGGTTCAGGAACATGGTAGGAAGATTTGGCTCGGCCTGGGGGCTCTGGACTGGGGTAGGTCAATTGGTTAGGGTCCTAAGAGATTGCTTGGGGTGCTGGTTCAAGGAGTGGCTCGATGGTTAGAGGCCCAGCAACATAAACAAGAGTTATAGTGCAAGTGGGTTTCTCGGCCAGGTTGTGTTGCTGGGATGTGTGCGTTCGGTTTTCAACTAGGGTCAAGTCCATAGGTTTTCTAAGCATTCAGTAGGGTCCATAGGGGGTCTGGGTTGAGGTTGGATCAAGAGGGTTCGCTGCTGGCTCAGCTGCAGGTGCAAAACATGAGGGGAGATCACAAAGTGTGTGCAAATCTGGTACTTGTTTTTTGGGTTTTTGCGTGGGTTGAGGTTTTGGTTCGAGGGCCTGGGCTGGGTCAGGCGGGGTCTGAGGGTGGTCTAGGCTCGGGAGGGTCAGTGCTGGTAGATGGTTAGGTGGCTGTAAGGTTTTTAGGAGGAGAAGAGTCCCAATACAAGAAAACACCTCACACACCAACACATATGCAATCCAGTGTAGGGTGCAGCGGGCTTTTCGAGGGTTTAAGTGGCTGGTCTAGGGCTTGAGCTTGGTCAAGAAAGTGCCTAGATGTGTTGGCTAGGTTTTGGCTCAAGGTTGCTTGGGTGTGGCTCGAGTAAATTAGGAGATGGCTCGGTGCGTTCGGTAGGGTGTCAAAAACGAATATTAAAAGGCAAAAAATGAATCCATAGGTCCACGGGGGTGGCTCACGACTTGGAAGGGTAGAATAAATCTTAAAAATGTTATATTTAAAATTTGGGATCAAAATATTGAGGTTTGGATTTATTCGGCATTTTATCGCTGCACGAACCGCTAATTAACAAGTTAATTGAAAATTCTAGTTTTAAGCTTCATAAAATTATGAAAATTTAGGTTTAAGCTTAATATTTATTAGAAGCCTAAGTTTTTAATTTGGGAATTTTATTTTAAGTTTTGGTTTAATTCGGGATTAAAACGTAGTAATACGACTTATTTAAGGAATAAATTAAAAGTCATCGATTTAAGCCAAATAAAAATATAGAAAAATTCATGTAGGCTTACATAATTATTGGGACATGTTAGTGTCAATGAAATTAAGAAACTGTCTAAAACGGGAAATTTTACATCCAGGGGTAAAACGCTCTTTTTACACCTAGAAATTAGTAAACGTCATGGCAGTGTCCTGAATGCTGTTTTATGTGCTAATATGATTATTTTCAATGATTATGGATGTTTATATGTTAATATGTCAATTTTAAAATGTTTATAGATATTTATGATTTTAATATGTTAAATTATGATTTTTAAATGTTTATTATTTTAAGGGTTAAATTGGACATTTAAAAGATATGTTGCATGCTTGGTTTCAAAATAAAAATGATATTATGCATGTTTTTATTAAGTGATGGAAATATGACATGTTGAAGGATGTGAAAGGATTGTGACTACTAAATATGTTGGAAATATCATGAGGGTTATGGTCCCAGTGCGAGCCCGACGATCGTGTTTCCTTGGATACAGATACCAATACGAATACGTGATACAAATACGAATATGTTAATACGTAGTCCAAGGCCCAGTTGACCGGTGAAAGTGTTGCTGGTGTCCCCGCCGCCCAGTACTGTGGTTTTCTTTAGATGGATCCATCGCCCAATACGATCAAGAATACGAGTCACAATCACGATCTGAATTCAACAAACACGAACATGAATACGAACATTAATATGAATACTAATATGGAAATGAATATGAATATGTTTAAGTGATATGTTTATGTCTTTTGAAAATATTTTTATGCATCATGAAAATGTGTACGAAAATGTTTAAGTTTATGCATCTTCATGAAAATGTTATTTTAAGTACAAGTATTTTTCACTATTGTTTGTTATCTGTATATGTAGTATTTGTTATCAAGGATATGACGTGTTGAGTCTTTAGACTCACTAGGTATGATTGATGTAGGTGATTATGATGATTATATTTTTGGAGGTCTTGATGGTTGATCTGACTGCACTGAAGGTGCACATAACCCGAGGACCGACGCTAGTTTTTCGCACTAGTTATGATTTATGATTTTAAGTTATGTTAAGAATATTTTTATGACTTTTATTTATTTATGAGTGGTTTTTGAGAGATTATAGTATGGGCTGTATTTCTCAAATAAATAGTTGGTTGTTTTATTTTAAAATGATGTCCAAAATAATTTATGAAATTTTTGGTGGTTTGGCCGATGCAAGGGAGGTTTAAAAAAAAATTCTAGTACTTTTTAAGAAAACGAATAAGCAGACGTTTCAATAACTTTCGCTTCTTCCTCCACTACGCATCTTCTAATCATCTGATCTGCACATATCTTGAAGACGTATGGATCATCCCATAAGTAAAAATTTGCATCGTGAAAGAACTTCTTCTTTTGGTGATAACTCAAATCTGGAGGGAGAGTACCACAAGACAAAAAATTATCTATATCAGCAAACCAAGGGAGTATACCATTTACCTCAAACAACTGTTCATTTGGGAATGCTTTTTTTATGGTTCCTTAATCTATTTTATCTTCAAGTTCGAGCCGTGACAAGTGCTCAGCCACTTGATTTTCACACCCCTTCCTATCCTTCATGTAACGAACCGTACTATTTTCTACTTAAAATTTCCGGAAAAATTAAAAATTTTCTTGAATACGAAAATAAAATCAATACGGTCGTCACTACATCATCCATTCACCAATAAAAATCTTGGTAAAAGAAAAGATTGCTCCGAACATCTCATATCAAAGCATAAAATCAGAGTATTAATATTTTCCTGTTTAAAATCTTAAAATAACGTGGGCGGTCCTCGGGTCTAGCCTTCTGCTCAGTCCAAGCCTGCTCCTTGGTCCCCATCCCTCGTCTCATCATGATCTTCCTCACCTGCATCGATCAAGTCTAGTGAGTCTAAAGACTCAACACGTATAAACTGGAATAGAAAGTAGTACATAATAAAACCACACATAACTTTAAAATAGGACATACGTACTTGAAGCTTGAACTTGCGAAATGAACTTGAACTTGCATACATACATAGACGTGCCATAACTTAAAAGCTTTAATAAACATGCTTGCATACTTGATCATTCTTAAACATACATGCCTTCACTTTGCGTAGAGGCATGTTTCAAAGCAAGTGATTCCTACATAATAAACGCCTGATCAGACAAACCATAGTACTGGGATGACAGGGACGTATCCACTGCCACATACATGAGATCCCCGTTCATAATTTAACGGGCTGATTGGTCCACATTCATAATTTAACGTTTTCCAATCACGATCCAAACCCGTTCATAGTTTAACGGGCGGATTGGTCCCCGTTCATAATTTAACGCTTTCTAATCCTAAACGTAATTTGTTCAAAAGACATTTAGCATACCTCAAAATAATTAAAATATTTTCCTTGCATGTCAACATGCTTACTTGGCATTGAGGGATTCGTTGGATCTCATTTGGGGTCGCTACTGAACATACTAACATAAATTTTAAATACTTATCTTGCATGACTTAGACGTAGGTCCTCGAGCTCACCACCGAAGTTAATAAATAGCTTATGACATTCTAGATCACTCAGGACTTGACCTCGTTTAATCATACTAACCAGGACATCAAACCCCGAAACAAACTATAAGATGTCGTGTGAACATTTCCCAACCATAAAAGACATGAACTCATTATTAGAACTTGAAAAGAAGAAAGAACAAAATATTTGGACAGAAGGGGTGGCGCTCGGGCGGTAAAACTTGACCGCTCGAGCGGCAGGGTCCGCGCTCGGGCGGTAAAAAACTTCCACTCGGGCGCCGAGGTCATGGGGAAAAACACTCGGACAGAAAGAATGGCGCTCGGGTGGCAAAAGTTACCGCTCGGGCGCCGAGCAACTGGACTCCGCAACTTAGAAACTTAATCTGCCCAAATTCGATCACACCGACAGTGAACAACGCTTCCAGACTCGTCCTAGGATACTATGGCACTGACTCGACTCCACCTAACTTTCCAAACGTCTCCAAAACGCAATTACAAGTACACAATAAACCCGTAAACACGGTCTTTGATGGCAAAACCCGTAAACTACTCAATCTCCCAAGTGCCTAACGAGACGAAACGAATTGTCAATAAACATCCCCACATCATTAACAATATACTTATATGCAGCAGTGATCACCCGTCGATCTCCAACGAAGCCTGCAACCATAAAACTTCAAGAACACAATTTACGTAAAAGTCGCAATTTGAGCAGTCCCATGAAAAACGCCATAACTCACTCAATTGTTATCCAAATAATTCGAATTTTATATCAAATCGAAGGTATCAAAAAGTTCTACATTTCGAGTTGAAAGTTATCTCAGATTCTTGACTGAAAAATCGCAGTAACTCAAAATAGAGTGAAAAACGGGATTTTAGATCTAAAAACTATTTCAAAACGCATCGATAAATTTCTTGCTCAAACTACTACACACCATACATGGATTTCACGCATAGAAACAACGTACCACATACTATGACATGATTGACGCAGAAAAGAGAGATTATACGTGCCTTTTGATGATAAACTTTACCGACACGGCGATACCGAAGCGGAGAATGAAGCGAGGTTGATCTCGGACGAGCGTGGTACGTTTTCTAGCAATAAAATCAACAAAAACCTTGCTGGAAATCTGATGGAGGAGGGGCGGCTGCTCTAGGAACAAGAACCCTAGGTGTTGCTTCTTTCAAAATAATAAAATTCTGAATGTGTGTGAGTGTGTGTGTATCGGTGTGTGTGTGTGCGTGTGTTAGGTGTGTGTAAAAGTGTGAAAATCGTGTAGTGTGTGTGTGTGGCTAGATTAGGGGATTAAAAAATTACTTAGTTAAATAATTAGTCACCAATTAAAACACTAGCTTAACAAGTCTCCCCTAATTAAAGTAAAATACACATTAATTTTAAAAGTTCTAAACTCTTGAATTACTAAATACATAAATAAGGCTTTAAAATGCTAAAAGTAAATAAATTATTTAAAATACCTCATATTTAACTTAAAATAAAATACCATATTTTAAATTGCTAAAATCATCACCGGTCTTTTTATCGATCCCGCCTCGAATAATTGCCTGAAACATGAAACTCGAAGCACATTTTAACGTGCATCACATAAACATAATTAATTTAAAATAATGCATTTAAATAAATCATGCACTAATAGGACTCGCTTTAAAAATTAAGTAAAGGCTTTAGTAATTAAATAAATGCATGGGTTATACTTGTACTGAATTTGTGCACTACACTTCACTTAAAAATCAAACTCTTTGAGCAATAAAATACACCTTATCAAGCGTGGTTGTGCATCCTTCTTGGCTAATAGGTATCGAATAGCTGCACGGTCAGTGAAAACAATTACCTTTGTGCCGACCAAGTAGGGTCTAAACTTGTCAAATGCAAACACTACTGCAAGCATCTCCTTTTCAGTAGTTGTGTAATTTTGTTGTGCAGCATCCATGGTTCGACTTGCATAGTAGATTGATCTAAAAAATTTATCACGTCTTTGGCCCAACACCACACCTACTGCATAATCACTAGCATCACAAATCAACTCGTAGGGCTCCTTCCAATCTGGTACTATCATGATTGGTCCTGTCACCAATGCCTTCTTGATCTTCTCAAATGCCTGCAGACAATCATCATCAAAAATAAAAGTGGATTCTTTTTCATGCAAATTACACAAAGGTTTAATAATCTTAGAAAAATCTTTGATAAATCTACGATAAAACCCGGCGTGTCCTAAGAATTTCCTTATCCCTTTGATGTTTTTCGGTGGTGGAAGCTTTTCAATTGCAACTACTTTGGCTCTGTCTACCTCTAATCCCTTTGAAGACACTTTATGTCCAAGAACAATACCCCCTTGTACCATAAAATGACACTTCTCCCAATTAAGAACTAAGTTTTTTCTTGACATCTCTGCAAAACGAGGGAAAGGTTATGTAAACAGTGATAAAATGAAGAGCCAAATACCGAGAAAGCATCCATGAAGACTTCCATGATATCTTCCACCATGTCTGCAAATATGGCCATCATACCTCTCTGAAAAGTAGCAGGTGCAATGCATAGCCCAAAAGGCATCCTTCTAAAAGCAAATGTTCCACAGGGGCACGTGAATGTTGTCTTCTCTTGATCCTCTAGTGCTATAGCAATCTGGTTATAACCTGAATAACCATCTAAAAAATAGTAATGACAATAACCAGAAAGACTATCAAGCATTTGATTAATAAAAGGTAATGGAAAATGATCTTTACGTGTGGCATTGTTCAACTTCCTATAATCAATACATAATCGCCATCCAGTCACAGTACGAGTAGATATTAGTTCATCATTTTCATTCTTTACCACAGTCATTCCACCCTTTTTAGGCACTATTTGCACAGGAGATACCCAGCTGCTGTCAGAAATAGCATATATAACTCCAGCATTTAACAATTTCAACACTTCATTTTTCACTACCTCTTTTATGGCTGGATTTAACCTTCTCTGATGATCCACATAAGGAGCGTATGACTCTTCCATTAAAATCCTATGCATGCATATGGTGGGACTAATCCCTTGATATCAGAAATAGACCACCCAAATGCAGTTTTAAATTTCCTCAACACTCTCAACAGTTTCTCTTTTTCATATAAAATAAGAGAGGAAGAGATAATTACAGGATATGTCGACTTCTCACCCAAGAAAGCATAGCAAAGATGACTTGGCAATTCCTACAAAACAGGGGATGAAGGTATGATCTCTGAACATTTTTCTTCTTCCAACTTCTCCTTTTCGGCTTCCTTCACCTTTGGCAACTCTTCAAGAGCTAAAAGTTGCTTTCTCGATTCCCAATCATCATCATCAACTCTACTGACAGTACTAGAAAGGCATCTTCTAATGAATCTTCTACTATATGACCTATACCAATCTCAGTAACACGAGTCATTTATATCAATACTTTTACAAGTATTCACCTCGTTGTTACCTTTAATAGCCTTATAGATGTAATATATAACAGCTTCCCCACCAACTCTCAAGGTGAGTTCTCCTTGTGTGCATCTATCAATGCTTTTCCAGTGGCTAAGAAGGGTCACCCAAAACTCAATGGAACATCTTGATCTTCCTCCATATCAAGTATTACCAAATCAACAGAGAAGATAAAATTGTCAACCTTTACCAAAATATCTTCAACAATTCCACGAGGATAGGTGAGTGACCTATCTGCAAGTTGCAAAGTTATAGTGGTTGGTTTTACCTCCCCAAGCTCCAAGTCCCTATAAATAGAAAATGACATAAGATTAATACTCGCTCCAAGATCACATAAAGCTTTATTAACATGAGTACTACCAATAATAAAAGGAATAGTAAAACTCCCTGGATCTTTTAGTTTTTGTGGTAACTTCTTTTGGAGAATGGCGCTGCACTCTTCGGTCAACTTCACTTTCTCGAACTCTTGCAACTTCCTCTTCTTTGACATCACATCTTTGATGAACTTCGCATAGTTTGGCATTTGCTCTAAAGCATCAGAAAATGGAATGTTTATGTTAATCTTCTTGAAAATCTCCAAAAATTTTGCAAATTGATCATCAATAATCTTTTTCCTAAATCTCTGTAGGTATGGAAGAGTCGGTTTCTGTATAGGAATCCGTTCAACTTCATTTTCAATCCGAGACTCCTCAACCTAGTTCTCCTTTCCATTTTCACATTCATCTTCTTCAACTCTCTTCTCATTTTCCTCATTCTCTTTGGATTTTTTAACCTCAAGTTCTCTTCCACTTCTCAAAGTTACATCTTCGCATTGCTCCATTGGATTCACTTCAGTATTACTTGGGAATTGATCTCCATTTTGATCTCTCAATGCATAAGCTAACTGTCCAATCTTTGTCTCCAATGATTTAATTGTGGCACCCATATTTCTCATGTGAGTTTCCATGCCATCAAGACGAGATTCAGTCCTAGCCATACTTTTATTAGATTCAGCAACAAATATCCCAACTAGATCCTTAAGTGAAGGCTTTCCTTCCCCCTTAGATGTATTGAACCCGGTGGAGGATTCAACACATTCTTATTATTAGCATATGAAAAAATCTCATGATTTCTCAAACCAGGATGATAAGTGTTAGGGGGATGGTTACCTAAATATCCTCCATATCCACCAAAATTCCTATTGTTGATATAATGCGCCTCATCAGGAATATGTGGTTCTTCAATAACAACCGATGCATTTTCAACCTCTGGTGTACTAGCTTTATTCATAGATGCAATTTGAGTTGTTAAAGCTGAAACTTGTGCGGTCAATGATGTAATTGGTTCTACGGAATAAATTCCAACTGGTTTCTTTACTCTTGACCTCTCAGACGACCACTGATAACTGTTAATGGTCATCTGTTCAAGCAAATCATATGCTTGATCAGGTGATTTGGCAAATATCATGCCACCAGCTGTTGCATTCACAGTGCCTCTTGTTTGTCCATTCAAACCATTGTAAAACAATTCAATCTGTACCCAGTCTTAAAAACCATGGTTTGGACACCTCCTCAAAAACTCCTTATAACGTTCCCATGCCTCATATAATTGCTCAAAGTCAGTTTTCCTAAAAGTACTTATCTCAATTTTCAATTGTGCAGACTTCGCAGGTGGAAAATATTTAGCAAGGAACTTGGTTGCTACTCCTGCCATGTAGTGATACTCCCCAAAGGAAGCGATTGGAGCCATCCTCTTGCTTGGTCCCTAAGAGAAAAAAGAAACAAGCGCAATCGAATTATATCATCAGGGACACCATTTATCTTTGCCGTGTCAGTTATTTCAAGGAATATTATGAGATGTAGACGAGGATCTGCAGTTGCGGCTCCCCCAAATTGGTTCTGTTGAACCATGTTTATCAATGCGGGCTTGAGCTCAAAGTTGTTTGCATTAAAAGTCCTTCGTGCTATGCCCGAATAATGAGCATTTAGTACCGGCCTAAAATGATCTCTGATGGGTATTGCAGGGGGTGGATTTTCGTTATCTCTGTTGTCAGCCATTGTCTGAATCGCTTCTCTTCTTGCCTTTCTTAATCTTCTTGTGGTTCTTTCGATCTCGGGATCAAAGATAAGCAAGTCAAGATTTTGCGATCTTCGCATGCACTGTCAAACAAAGATAAGAAAAAAATCAATTTTTAATGTAATACAATAGAAGCAGCTCTAAATTAAAATCTAGACTAATTTTGGTAACAATACAAATATAAATTTAAAATAAACATTCCAACAACGGCGCCAAAAACTTGTTGCGTGTTTTATTGATTGCTCGCAAGCGCATGACGTCAAGTTATAGTAAAATGTATTTTTGAGTGCAAGTGTCGATCCCACGAGGAATGTGTAGATAAATGTATGTTAGTACTTGTGTTTAAAATAGTCTCAACTTTATTTAGAATAATCAATTAAAAGATTAGTTTGCAAGAATAACTAAATTGAAAAGGGATTTAAATGTAATACCAATTTATAGCAATCGAAAATGGAATAAAAGATCTAGAGGTCCGATTTTACGCAACTGTCCACCATGTGTAATTTCTTGTAGCTATATTATAAAAATCCTTTTTATTCATTAGCCAAGAATCCTATAATTATTTACTCCCTCTACCGAGTGTTAAGTAGACTGTAATGATCTAAAAATGGATTGCAACGTTCTCATCAACAATCTACAAATAAATAACACATCAAGCACTAGATTCTCTATGGGCTTCGATAGAATTATAGGCCCTCCCGAACTCTATAAATACCATTGATGTATTTTTCTCATTTTTGTTTATAATTTCCTCTTCCGAGTGATAAATTATAAACATAAAAATCATTCAAATTATGGACAATAAATTGAAAGCATTAAGAGTAGAACAACACAAATGAACAATATGAAGAACTTAAATAGCTTAGTTCATAGCTTCTAACACATGGTTTCTAGTTTTGTTCCATCTTTCCTCTAGAAATAAAAATTAGTTCATAATAACACAAGCAAAACAACAAAATATGGTTTTAAAACAAGACATATCAACTGAAAAATAAAAGAGAGAAGAACTTAGAACAAGAGTTTGAAGTGATGATTCCGTCCCCGGAGTTGTGCAAAAGGTTTCCCAAGAACTTGATGAACTTGGATCTTCAATCCTCTAGCAGCAACCTCTACTCCTTTCTTGGCTCCCAATACCCTCGATGGTAAGTAAATGATGTCTTTTTATAGTCTGACAAACCTAAATTCGTAGCACACCAAAATCTTGACTTCCATGCTCAGCACACCAAAATACAGATTTTCCGGATTTTGTCTTGCAAGAAGCGCGGGTGCTGTCAAGAGGAAACCGTGGATGCGGTGTTGGTTCTGGTGTGCGCACGAAATTGCGGTATGAATTTTAGAGCAGGTGCGGTGTAAAGATGAACGCGGGTGCGATATTGCTTCTGTATAATTTTTTTTATCTTTTGCACTTTCCAATTCAACACTTTAATACTCCAAACTCTTATTCTACGTGTCCAAACTACAACAACAAAAACTGCTCAAAACAATAAAATTCCAAGTTAAAAACAATAAAAGTGCAATAAATTGCACTTATCATGAAGTTTTTAAAACAAGAAGCAAACTGAAACTTAATTCTGCACAAACTTAATTTATGGCAAGCTCCGGTATTTTGATGATATCTCACAAATGGTTGATTCAAATGACAATCCGCTAACTTGAGTATCAGAAAACACAATTTCAAACAGGTCGTATCTCACGTCATTTGGGCAAATGCGGATGTTATCAAGCTCTAACAGATCGCTCAATTACCGAACTGATTGCACAAAAACATCAATCAATTTGGTATGAGCAGTTGCGGTAGTTTTGTCATATCTCGCATCTCCGTTATAAGAATGAAGCGATTCAGTATGCGTTGGAAAGATAAGACGATGATTTACAAATCATCTTCCAAAGTCAAAGTCTGAATCAAAACTTGAGAGGCTGATAAATGAAAATGAAGCAACTGGTTCTGACCAACTGAAATCAGCAGATACCTAACCAACTGAAATGAACTAAACCAGCAGCTGACCAACTGAACCGAACCAGCTGCTGACCAACTGAGCTGAACCGGTTGAACTGAATCAAACCAGTTGAATTGAACCAGACCAGTTGAGCTGAACCAGGTTACTAGAGTTGACCACTAGGAAAAATGTTCAGCAAGGCGAATTTGACTGTTGCAATCTCAGAAACAATACAAAAAATTAACAAACAGTCATATTTTATTGTTTAACGTATATATCATTGTTGGAGCCTATAAATACAATATATTAAAGAAAAAACAAGAGCTTTTGAAGAAGATTCAAAGCATGGCCAGTTAGCATGAATATATCAGCTAGTTGAGAGCACCAATCCTTATGTGAGGATACATTTGAGATGTACATTGTAAATTATAAATTCCTCACATGCAATCACTCACACATATACAAGAGAGTTGAACTTCAGAGATTAGTTGAGTGATTCTTGCACAAAGAAAATAAACTTGTGTATGTAGCCTTTGCATATGAGACTTTAAACAATATGTTGATTGTGAGGTTCTGCCTACAATTTTGAGTGCCAAGAGTTCAGTTAGGCAGTATCATAAGTCCGAGCTGAATGAGTTTGTACAAAGAGTTGTATAAATCAAATTTTTCTAGTGAATCCTTCTCGAGGTGGAAGAAAGGGTGATGTAAGAGCATTTGAAGTCTCCGAACCTCCATAAACAAATTCGTGTCTATTTGTTTTTTCAATTTACTTATCATTTACATTGTTTTAAGGATGCATTGTTGAAGCATTTTATATGTTCTTCAAATACAAAATTATTGCATACCATGTGTGATAAAATGCTTCAACCAAAATATTTTTTACTCATTCAACTTGCATATATTTTAAATGATTTACAAAATGTTTAATCGGTTTCTACGAAGGATTATTTCGAGTGTCTTCCGCTTGGTTTGAAAACCAAACTCTATTTAATTCTTCGATGTTCAATATTTCAAGAACCGAGTTATTCTAGCTCAACGATGATCTCCCTAATTGATCCTGTAAAGTGGTATCAGAGCGGCGTTGTTCTGTAATAGCCGATATTTCATGTCTTTTATTATGAATTACGGTATTTTAATTGTGATGGTTTATGGGTTTACATTATGATATGAATGGTAATGAATGTTATAGAATGGAATAAATAATGGATGGGTAGAATAGAATGTTGAATTTTTGTTAAATATTTAATAAAAGTGCTGTAACGGTATGAAACTGTGGCAGTAGTTGTGATTTTTAGCATAATTTTTTGCATATTGATCCAATTGATGTGAGGCCTCTTTCATTAGAAAGATAAGATATAAGCTATGACTTTCATATTTTGAGTTTTGTTCAAATCATTGTGGAACATAGGCCGAAAGCGCCCTGAAGTGTGACGTGCGTATCGTCGTTCCTACAATGACACATGTTGGAAGAATGGGCAAAACTTTTTACTCAAACCTCCAAATGACCTGACATTAGTGGGATAATCAAGAAAATACATAGGGCTACGACTTTCCTGTTTACCACCTTTTCAAATTCCGAAGGGAAGAGGCGTTTCGGAAGCGATCTTTACAGTGGCTGTGCGCAGAGTGGCGCCCGAGCGGTAAGATTTGACCGCCCGAGCGGGCCCCGTTCTGAATTTTTGAGTTTTGGGCAGTAAGTTCGGCGCTCGGGCGGTAATATGTGACCGCCCGAGCGCCCAGCAAGTTAAAAAGCGTGTTTTGTTGTTTGGGAAGGCATAAAATCGAATGGGATCATCTTTTTACTCATTTTACTTCTCTTCTTTTCTCTCCATCGGTTTAGAGCTAGGGTTCTTCCATTTTTCTTCTTCCCCTCCTATCATCTCTTGATTTATTCCTTCAATCCAAGTTGGTATCTTCATCTAAGCTAAAAGAAGGATCAAGGTAAGCTATTACTTAGTCTTGTTCTTAGATTCCTTGAGTTGTAAGTTTGTATTGGTAAGTTTTCGACTTATGATGATGCCGAATGGTGTTTATCGGCGGAAAGACCGCTCCTACAATCAGCAGGGAATAGGTACCATGATATACCTGATCCATGCATAATATCATGAAAAATGGACCATCTCTCTGAAAGATGTTCCAGTAAAAATATTCGGATTGAAAGCTTAAGAAAGTGATATTAATGGACTCTATTATGGTTTTATCTTGTAGAATCATCACCAAGTGCCAAGGCTAGTGTATCTCTAGTTGGTTGTAAGTAGACTTTTCCTTTGAGTGCATCTCATGATCAATGTATATGATAAATGTGGGGACCCGGACGCTAATCATCTTCTTAATCATTATTATTACCAAATGAAACAATTAAGTAATATGGGACATAAATTTTTTTTTTTGAAATACAAATGCGGAAACGTAATGTAAATCAATCTGATATACATGTTAAACATAAAGGTACAAGTCTTGTACTGCAATAGCCAAGCCTGGTGAACGGTACGGTTTAAGATTTCGTATGATTATTGACTAATTGGTTAAGTTTAAGTATAGTTTAGATGTTAAGAGTTGTGATTATGGGTTATAGTATTGTTGGTTATATTTGTTTTGTGGTGTTGTTGTTATTAGTTGATGTGTAGTTGTATTGTATCAGCGTTGAGATTCGATCTTTGTTGCGTGGAGTTGGTTTTTAGCTGCAGAGGTGACCGCACCCGCGGTCAAGAAGGCACCGCACCCGCGGTCTCGTGCTTCACAATTTTGGTTGATTTCCAGTAGCCTCAGTGCACCCGCGGTGCAAGGTGTAGCGCACCTGCGGTGTTCAGACCGAGACTAGAGCGCACCTGCGGTCCATAATGGAGCGCACCCGCGGTCGTCAATCTTGGATTTTTGGATGAGTTGCCGAGAGCATAGCACACCCGCGGTCGGTGAGGCGGCGGACCTGCGGTCGATGAACATTAGAAACGTGTTTTCGCGATTTAAGTGTTTAAATGCAAGAGTTGGCTCACTTTTTCTCATTTCTATCCTCCATTCTCGATTTCAGCTCTTGGGAGACTAGGGTTTCTACATTTCTTTCGTTTCCTTCCTTTGATTCTTGCATCTGGTTGGTTATTTGTGTTGAGAGCAAGGTTATTTTTGGTTCAAGGAAGCTAAGGTAAGCTTTTGGTTTAGTTTATTATTAGTTTTGGTGTTGGTAGAAATCATGGGTTTAGTGTTGGTGTTGGTTTTATGGATTAGTTGATATGGGTTTATGATTATCGAGATGTTGATGGTGCAATACTTGGTTTATTGTTGTAGGATTGCTACCAAGAGATTAGATACAAGGTTCCAAGTGGTTGTAAGTGGAATTTCATTCCTTGTGCTCACATGATAATATATGTATTGTGTTTCAATGGTTTTAAATGTTATTCCCTTCCATTTGATTCATACTATGTATTAATACACTTTGTTGTATATTGGAGGCATTTCATGTCTCAATTATTGTCAAAGGGAATACCAAAGAATAGAGTCTTCAAAGTGTTTGATTTAATGCCAAAGAGAGAGTTCAAATTATTTATTGGATTAATAGATACATAGTCAGAGATTGCATGCAATTAGTTGATCAACGACCATAGGCTTATATCCCTCAGAGTTATCGATTTATATCGATGGAATATAGGTGCAGAGACAGAGATACTATATAGATATCAATCAACAGAGAAAAGAGAAATACCATCGTTATTGTTATTCATGCTATGATATTTATGTTTCAAGAGTTGATGGTATTTATTGATTTCAAAGACATGTTTTTCAGAGTATGATATGTATTCATTGCTATGTGAGAGTTCCACTTGCTGAGTTTTATACTCATTTCAGTTATTTCATGTAATGCAGATAAGAGCGACGGGCCGGGACGTTGATTGTGGGCCAGATTCATATGCATATAGAGAAGGAAGGAAGAAGTTTATTTTTGATGGTATTTTAGGACATGATCACAAGAATGATATTTTGCATTTTGTTGTATCATTTGATTGATCATGTATATATACTTTTGATTATACATGGAAATGTATTTTGAATCCTTCCTCCATTTTGAAGAAAATTTTAAATTCCGCTGTTATTTTATTAAAACCGGTCAGAGCTGTCACATGTACTATCTATAAAAATCCACCAGGTTCAACTACATATCAGTGTTGAATCCTAATTTACTTCTGAGCCCGGATCTCCACGCTAATCTTGAATCATATCTCATCCCCTGTCAGAGCCTAATCCTGTCTCACCTGTTGTCATGCACACATACAGAACAAGACAACAGCCGGATAACTCCGGTGAGATATAAATATCCCAGTATAAAAAATGTATCAATGCAATCATATAAAGCATATATAAAAGCACAAACAAACATCAAAACATGTATCCAATCTGACTACATGAATCAATACAAATCTGTATTTAAATCAATGACTCGTTATCTCATCTCAACTCATTTCTAATCTAGGGATCCCGATCTAATTTAGACTTTGGCATTCTATATCGAATTACTACAATAGAAGTCGATCTACTTTTAAGCTCATCGATATACCACAAGTCTAGGGTCTTAGCGGTTCTGCCAAAGACTTGGCGGTTCTGCCCTAGCTTGGCTGATCTGCCCTAAACTCGAACTCTTGCTCTGGTATAATTCAATAGACTAAAAATATCAATCTGATAATTTGAAAATATCAATGCAATGAAATAAAGTATGTGATTTTGGGAAACTCAAGTCAAACCTCACTCGAGTTGTGCAATCCCGAATCAACATTTATTTATACCTTTCTCTTCTTGGTCTGACGAAGTCGAAGTCTCGAAGTCAAATATGTCCATATCCAATCTAACATGACAATATCGAATAGACACAATATCAATATACAACTTATTCAAGATTTGTTCTGATCAATACACAATTCGAACATAATCTGATCAATGTTAAAGATATAATAATACAATCTATCAATACTGAATCTGATCAAATGTCAATCTGCTGATGTTTCAACGGCATAACAATACAATCTTGATAGCCACGTCAATCTCAAAATCACAGATTTCATATCACAACTCATAATCGATATCAGTACGAGTCATAATATTCAATTATAACAGATTGTAATATCAAATCTGCGCAATCTCAATCATATCAACTCTAAAATCATAATAATTATATCATCAGTCCGTTCTTTGATCTGACTTCAATTATATACTGATCAGTATATCGAGAGCACATAATAATAGTCAATTCTCAATTCATAATCAGTAACGATACAAATCTGATATCAAATCTCAACCAATTCCTTCCGTAAATCATAACAATTTCATACGGTATCTGTTCTTCAATCCGGTTTCGATTATATGATGTCTGATATCGTAAAAACAACATATATCAATCGTATCTAATATGGGAATATCATAATTTCAAAGCTTAACAAAACGTAACAAAACTTACGTCCTGTTGCAGCTGTTGTCGATAGGAACACGATGCTGAAGTCGAATTGTAATTCAGACGGACGGATTTCTCAAAATCACAATTCTGCCGTACGAAGGAATTTGAAGAACTTTACTAAGGATCTTTCGATTTTTATCCTCAATTCTGAACGATAACAATGTCTATCTATATATATATATATATAAATATATATATATATATATAAAATCGCATGCCAATGAAACGTGGCTGATTTTTAGTTTGCATGTCTCGCGCATATGCGCGACACTACTTGGCGCATATGCGCGAGACCTCAGGTCTCAGCGCGTCACATCACGACATCTCGCGCATATGTGCGCCTTACATTCGTGCATTTGCGCGAGACCTACTGTCTCGGCATATTACCCATCGCGCAGATGCGCGCCTTCAAGCCGCGCATGTGCGCCAACCTCTCTGGACATCTCGCGCGTGTGCGCATCTTTAGGTCGTGCATGTGCGCCCAGCCTTCGGGACTTAGCACTCACCTGATGCACATCTCGCGCATATGCGCGCACATATCTCGCGCATATGCGCGAGGTCTTCTGCCACCCACGCGCCTTGTCGCGCATATGCACGAGGTGTTCTGTCCTCGCACATGCTTCGCGTCTTCGTACCTCTTTCCTATCTATTTCTGATCCGATCCATTCCATTTATAATCACATCAATCATCGCTAAATCATTTCAAATTAATTTCATATTACAGTAATAAAATCTCGGGCATTACATTTCTCCCCCGCTAAGATCTGATTTCGTCCCCGAAATCATAGGCAATCAATTCAGATATAGCGGAAGAAATGTATAACAGAGTTTAATCAGAAAACTCATCTCCATAAATCCATTCTGAAATCAATCTCATATCAGATTCTGTCTTTCAAGTACTCTCTTTGATATTTTGAAAATCTTACTGTGTTTTCAACAACAGAATAATCTTCATTCTGAAATATCTTTCTTTTACGTATCTCTGATTCCAACCTGGAATATTAATTTAAGAAGTATAATATCATAATACCACTCGAACTAACTCTGATCAAATCAATCTTGCAACACTGGCTATACAACATCCGTATATATCAACCAACAGTTCGTAACAAATCAACCCCATCAGCTGTTATCGAATCTATTTATCCCAATCGAGGATATATTCAGTCTTCTGCCTCAAATACCAACTGTTATCGTCCGACGTTGGCATATTCAATCTGTTTATTCTGAGCTGTTTTCATTCTCCTTTGAATCAGCTACATTTTCTTTGCCATATTCCTGACCTTATCAGATCCTATCTCAGGTATCTCCGAGATATTATCTTTATACAAAGGAATCTGCAGTTCTCACTGCACAATGCATCATTTGCAGCTATCTCAATACTCATCTGATAGTTATTGTCATACAATCATTCACAAAGTGATAATACATCGTGTCAGCTAGTACTAAAATCTAGCACAACAGTTCTACTTATATCCTCCCATATCTGGATAGTCCGCTCTGGCTATCTGTCAGTCTGTGGATAATATGTGAAAGAGCTCATGGTATATTCTATCACAAGTATAAAATCAATAAAAAATCATAATCTGATATTATCTATTTTAGCATTCTATTCAATCTGACCATTTTTCTGACATCGATCTTTGTCATCTGGTCATGTTTGCATGTCATCTTGTACGAACTAACATATGCAGATTGAACAATCTGTCAATCATAATCATCTCACATCACAATCTTGAAAATATTGGGGTAGTTTCATTAAGAATTTCACAGAAATGTACTCACATTTCGATTCAGACATAACCAAACTTTGTAATAGATCTTTTAGTTTTTTATCTTTCTGTTTTCATCTGTCGGCAGTTTAGACATTTCAGTACAATTCTGCCATATCTAATCTCATATGTTTCTATGAAAACATTTTCTGCTATCAAAATGCATGCTAAATCAATTATTGTACGTTTCTGACAATTTCTGTCAATTCACATTCGAAATATCTGACACGAACAAATCAGTTATTAACATACAATACAGTATTACTTACCTGATGTTCTGATCGACACCCTGTTCTGACTATCGATATCGAATTCTGTGATATAAATCTGAAATATTCGGCACAAAGAGACGATTCTGTCACATATCTATTATTCTGATCGATGCTCTGCTCTGATCATCATAATCAAATTCTGAAAATTCTGATCACATTTCTAAACTGCTTGAATTTTCGAAATCAGCTCTAATTCGGTTTGAACTGTATATAATCTCAACAGTTCACAATAATCTGTATCAAACAAAGATTCAGAATAACAATAATATCGGATCAAATTCGAAACATCAATCATCTATACTGATCTTTGACACTCATAAACGGTAGTTTCTGATAATACTGTCAATCTGACTAATCGATCATATCTTCGACGTTGTTTAAATTAACGGCTATATCATCTTTGAATGTAATGTCCCCCAAAAATATAATCTGTCTCAAATACTGTTTTAGAACAATAACAATTCTCAAGCAATTTCAAACAACAGTCATGTATAATAATCTGCTAAACTCATGCATTTATGAATTTCTGACATTTCTGACACCGATATTGTTCTCAGCCACTGATCACTATCTTTACTGCGTTAAGATCAATCGGTATACTATCTTCGGATATCACATATCACAAATACAATCTGTTTCAATCAAGATTCATATCTAAACAGTTTCTGCTATCGAGTCAAGGTTATAATCAATCTCCCCGACGTAAGGCAAATTCGGAATCTCTCCTGAAAAGAATTCAGCCAACTCATACATCATTGGCAAATCTGTCAATGCTAGGCTCGATTTCATTACATCTACTGAATACATAAGGATTTCATCTGCTCCTTATGTAACCATCGAGTCGTATATAATACGGATATCAATGGAATTCTGGATCTAGAACCCTCACCGTAGAATTTCTACTCATCAGTCATATCTGGTCTGAATCTTACCATCTCCTGAAAGGAGTTTACCATAGTTCATTACTTGGTCAGCATATTAATATCAATAATGCGGTCAAAATCAGACAACACAAGTACAACACATTCTGTCTCGATTTCATTCTCATCTTACTGAAGTATACGATGTTTCGCAGAATTCACTGATCTTAACCTTTTCCCCCAAAAGGTAAAAAGATAAATACTACAGTAATTACAGACCCAACAGCTAAAGCGTATCTCAATGCAATTCATACAAAATCATGTATAAGATGTATAATATCTCTTAATACATACGTAAAATAATCATAAAAGAAAGGTTACCTGTCACTATATCATCAAGTTCCTCCTGGGTCTGTTCTTCGCTCACTCCCACCAGATGATTCTGCTTTATGAAATCTTCGAGAACCTTTCTGTGGACAAACTTTAGAAAAGTGTCCCTGCTGTCTGCAGATACGGCAACTACCCAATACTCCTTGGCATTGCTCTGTGGGAAGTCTCCCTCCACAGGTTCTGTAATAAACTCCGGTATAACTCGGGCTAGAACCACTGGAGCTAGATGAACCGCTCCCTAACTTCTTGAACTACTTATTTTGCGCTTTCAACTTTTCTTTCTTTCCACCACTGCTGCTGCCAATCTCGATTCTGGGAGGCAACTGTTGTGGTCTCGGTCCTGGAAGAACATACAAAGCTTCCTTTTCTCTCATCAAAACTGTTTCTGCTCTTCTAGCTCTGTTCAGAGTATCAGCAAAGTTATTCGGTTGTTTCACATTTTCCAATGTATGTATCTCTGGATTCAATCCCTGAATGAACTGATCCAATACAGCTGCATCATTCCTAGCCACGTGAGGGGCAAAGCATAGCAAGGTGAAGAACTGGGCCAGATACTCATCAACATTCAACTGACCCTGTCTTAGATTTTCAAACTCTGCACCTTTATCCTGTCTGTATGATACAGGTAAAAATCTTTGATAAAATTCAACTTTAAAAATTTTCCAGGTAATCACTGGACCACGCTGTTCTAAGGCTTCTTTGGTTACCAGCCACCAGCTTCTTGCGACTTCCCGTAACTGGTTCCCAATCAGTTTTACTCTACAATCATCTGTGAAACCAAGAAATTCAAATAGGATTTCTATGTCATCTAGCCAATTCTCACAATCAACTGGCGTCTCAGTACCCTTCAGAATCGGCGGTTGAAACAACTGAAACCTCTTCAACTGTGTTTCCATAAGAGTTTCTGACACATCCATCTGATAACTCGAAGTATTACCCGGTTCTCGAATTCTTCGAGGAGGTATATCTAATTACCAAAAGAATTAGTAACCCAATACAACATATCTGTTTCAGTCCTCCTCTGATCATCTTAATGCTGATCAAGAATCAGGTCTGATTCATACTCAATAATACACGTTATGAAATCAAATCAGTTAAATCAAGTAACATGTATTATAAGGCAGTAACACAAAGTATCATGCTAGCATATACAATGTAATTCAACATTACAACAAGTCACATGCTAGTATCGCAAAAGCAGGAAAGAAAGCTCAATCTACCCTGCTCATTCTCCTATATCTCAGTCTAAGAAGCTACTGTTCTAGGACCTAATGCTCAGATACCACTTGTTGTGGGGACCCGGACGCTAATCATCTTCTTAATCGTTATTATTACCAAATGAAACAATTAAGTCATGTGGGACATAATTTTTTTTTTTAAAGACAAATGCGGAAACGTAATGTAAATCTATCTGATATACATGTTAAACATAAAGGTGCAAGTCTTGTACTGTCTATAAAAATCCACCAGGTTCAACTACATATCAGTGTTGAATCAAAATTTACTTCTGAGCCCGGATCTCCACGCTAATCTTGAATCATCTCTCATCCCCTGTCTGAGCCTAATCCAGTCCCACCTGTTGTCATGCACACATACAAACAAGACAACAGCCGGATAACTCCGCTGAGATATAAATATCTCAGTATAAACAATGTATCAATGCAATCATATAAAGCATATATAAAAGTACAAACAAACATCAAAACAAGTATCCAATATGACTACATGAATCAATACAAATCTATATTTAAATCAATGACTCGTTATCTCATCTCAACTCATTTCTAATCTAGGGATCCCGATCTAATTTAGACTTTGGCATTCTATATCGAATATCTACAACAGAAGTCGATCTACTTCTAAGCTCATCGATATACCACAAGTCTAGGGTCTTAGGGGTTCTGCCAAAGGCTTGGCGGTTCTGCCCTAGCTAGGCTGATCTGCCCTAGACTCGAACTCTTGCTCTGTTATAATTCAATAGACTAAACATATCAATCTGATAATTTGCAAATATCAATGCAATGATATAAAGTATGTGATTTTGGGAAACTCAAGTCAAACCTCACTCGAGTTTTGCAATCCCGAATCAACATTTATTTATACCTTTCTTTTCTCGGTCTGACGAAGTCGAAGTCTCGAAGTCAAATCTGTCCATATCCAATCTAACATGACAATATCGAATAGACACAATATCAATATACAACTTATTCAAGATCTGTTCTGATCAATACACAATTCCAACATAATCTGATCAATGTTAAAGATATAATAATACAATCTATCAATACTGAATCTAATCAAATGTCAATCTGCTGATGTTTCAACGGCATAACAATACAATCTTGATAGCCTCGTCAATCTCAACATCACAGATGTAATATCACAGCTCATAATCGATATCAGTACGAGTCATAATCTTCAATAATAACATATTGTAATATCAAATCTGCGCAATCTTAATCATATCAACTCTAAAATCATAATAATTATATCATCAGTCCGTTCTTTGATCTGACTTCAATTATATATTGATCAGTATATCGAGAGCACATAATAATAGTCAAGTCTCAATTCATAATCAGTAACGATACAAATCTGATATCAAATCTCAACCAATTCCTTCCGTAAATCATAACATTTTCATACGGTACCTGTTCTTCAATCCGGTTTCGATTATACGATGTCTGATATCGTAAGAACAACATATATCAATCGTATCTAATTCTGGAAATATCATAATTTCAATGCTTAACAAAACGTAACAAAACTTACGTCCTGTTGTAGTTGTTGTCGACAGGAACACAGTGCTGAATTCGAATTGTAATTCGGACGGACGGATTTCTCAAAATCACAATTCTGCTGTACGAAGGAATTTGAAGAACTTTACTAAGGATCTTTCGATTTCTATCCTCAATTCTGAAGGATAACAATGTCTATATAAATAAAAATATCAAATCGCATGCCAATGAAACGTGGCTGATTTTAGTTTGCATGTCTCGCGCATATGCGCGACACTACTCGGCGCATATGCGCGAGACCTAAGGTCACGGTGCGTAACATCACGACATCTCGCGCATATGCGGGCCTTACATTCGCGGATATGCGCGAGACCTACTGTCTCGGCATATTACCCATCGCGCAGATGCGCGCCTTCAAGCAGCGCATGTGCACCAACTGTTGGATCTGGTTTTCTACACGCCCAAACGCAGCGGAAGATTTAAAGTTTTTATTTTATTTTGAAAAACAAAATAATATTGCTTTAGGCGCTCGTATGATTTAACAAAAACATTCATAGGGTGTTGAAATTTCATACCTTTGTGAATTAATCACGTGGCTCCAACTAATCCGGTATAAACGAATTAGCTCTTGTTGAATCCCTACGAATTTTCTTCGATTCTTCTAATTAGGTCCACGACTAGAAGATTTGTTCATCTTCTAATTTACACTAAAAAATTAGAAGATATTTTTCGTTGAGATTGAACACGAAGAAAAATTCGAGTCAATAATATAAGCCAAATTTTTTTTAAATAAGAAAAAGATTTTGAGAGTAGCCGCACAAGAATAATGAAGAGCCGGAAAGGAATTCTCTCAATTCCTTGAAACTCTCGAAAAAGAATCTTATGCAAATTGGAATAATAATATCCTTAATTATTCTTTCATCATCCTTTACTTAATTAATTTAATTAATTAAGTAAAATAAAGATTTTGGAGGAATTGTGGTATTTAACTTTCGAAAATCACACAATTTCAAAATTAGTGGAGGCCATGATTTTAGGACAAAAATTTTAAAATAAAAAATTTCCATGACCTAATTACCATAATTAACATTAATGGGCTTGATTAATTAATTGAGCCAGTCCAACTAGTTTAATTAATTAATCAAAGTCCATTAAAAACTTTAATTATTTAGTATGTTGGACTTGTACTCCTACAAGCCCATTAAACATACTTCCCACTATATTTAATTTAATATTTAATAAACTCAAATTTTGAGCTTAATAAATTAAATCGATTATAAATTCAACATTTGAATTTATTATTTAAATTATAAATTCAACTCCTTGAATTTTATCAACTCCAAAATTTAATATTTAATAAACCCAACTTTTGAGTTTAATAAATTAAATTCTCAGCTTTCATAAATTCAACTCCTTGAATTTATTAACCCAAATTTTATAAATTCACAAATTCAACTTCTTGAATTTACTATCTCATAAATTCAACTCCTTGAATTTAGTTTTCTCAAAATTTAGTAATCATAAATTCAACTACTTGAATTTACTATATCATAATATAAATTCAACTCCTTGAATTTATTCTCTCAACAGGAACAAACAATCCAGTGCTTGTGTGACCCTCAATGATTCAGGGATACAGCTAGCCGTGGGTTCACAACTCTTTGTGATTCAGAATAACATTTATTCTTATTCGGGCTTACCTTAGTTAGCCCCATTCTTTTCATCAACAACTTGATAAAGAATGTCAGAACTCATTTCTGATTGCACCCATCGGATCATGGTAAGAGCGTCTAGTAGCATCGCCCCATGATCCCCTAGGTATCACTGATAGTGCCTGCAAGAACCAGTCGATTATGATTAACGTACAGTACGGTCCCTTCATCTCATATATCCCGATCGAATCTGCAACCATTGGTTCATCGAGGGTTGCATATTAATTCGATAACTATACTAGTGGCATCGCGTGTACTATTTTGAGAACTCCTTTTCTAACGTACATCTCATACTCTGGCCAGAGATTCCATGCACTATTATTTCATCAGATCACATAGGATATCCACACCCGTAGGTGAGCGGTGAATCCCCGACTACAATGCACTGGCTCCTATATGTGTCGCAACTATACCCAACCTCGCCACCTGATGACTCTCCTGGAGCCGGTAAACGAGTCAAAGCACAGCCCTAGCATATAGAGCCTCAGTGTTGTCCCGGGTCGTAAGGACTAATGGTGTACAATCATAACCACGGACTTATCCTCTCGATGAATGGAAACCACTTGGAAAGTCCGAGGGAGGGTTGTTCGGTATAATCATCATGTGACTACCCATCTGCATGTTTGGATATCTTTATGCCCTTACCAAGAAACGCACTACACAACATCACAGATACTAGTCTCGAGCTCAAGCGACCTTTATCCCTGTTTTAGGCGGCTGAATCGACTAGGAACGAATTTATAATATGCAGTGTTTATAAATGAGTTTCAACATCGAATTACGATTCATTTGTATTAAAGCATAATCAAGGACTTTATCTATGCTGTTTGCATGGGTATACAGATAAAGTATAACAAGACCATAAAAAGTTAAATTATATTAAAATAAAGATTGTTTATTACAACTGAGTCAATAAAATCCCTAGCAAACCGTTGGCTTGTAGGACATCTACTCTAACAATCTCCCACTTGCCCTAGAGCCAACTACCCTTAATCCCATTGCTTCGCGATGCTTTTAAAACAATGGTCCTGGCAAGGGCTTTGTAAGTGGATCAACAACATTATCTGCAGAGGGGACTCTTTCGACTGATATGTCTCCTCTTCCCACAATCTCATATATGATGTGGAACTTCCTCAGTACATGTTTGGATCGCTGATGAGACCTTGGTTCCTTTGCTTGCGCAATGGCACCACTGTTGTCGCAGTACGACGGGACTGGATCAACTCCATTAGGAATAACGCCCAACTCTTGGACAAAATTCCTCATCCAAACTGTTTCTTTGGCTGCATCAGATGCAACAATGTATTCAGCTTCAGTGGTGGAATCCGCAACGGTGTCTTGCTTGGAACTTTCCAAGAGACAGCCGCGCCATATAGCATGAATACAAAACCAGAGGTCGATTTCGAATCATCTACGTCAGATTGGAAGCTAGAATCAGTGTAGCCTTCCAATTTAAATTCTCCACCCCATAGACCATGAACAAGTTCTTAGTCCTTCTCAAGTACTTAAGAATATCTTTCACGGCCTTCCAATGCATTGGACCAGGGTTTGCCTGATATCTGCTTGTAACACTCAGAGCGTAAGCAACATCAGGACATGTCTATATCACACCATACATGATACTACCAATGGCTGACACATATGGAATACGTGTCATCATCTCTATCTCTTCATCAGTTTTGGGACACAAAGCTTTAGATAGAGTAATACCATGACACATTGGTAAGTATCCTCTCTTGGACTCTTCCATAGAGAATCGTTTTATAATGGTATCAATATAGGTGGCTTGGGTGAGTCCGAACTTCCTCTCATAACACTATCTGACCTCCTAGGAGCTTGTACTTCAACTACTGGTTGTTGGATATTAGGTTCAACTACTATAGTTAAGGGAGTATCTTGCATTTCTTCAATTTCTATCATCTTGCCTTTTTCTATCTAATAGAAATTCCTTTTCCAAAAAAGGTGGCATTTCATGAAACAAACACTTTTGCTTCATTGGGACGATAGAAATAATACCCAACAGAATTCTTTGGATATCCTACAAAGTAGCACAAAGTGGATCTACTATCCAATTTGTCTCCCACTGTCTGCTTCACGTAAGCAAGACATCTACATATTCTCTCATAAGAATATTTGGGAGTTTTTCCCATACATATCTCATATGGTGTTTTATCCACTGCTCTAGTATAGGCATTATTCAACAACATTGCCGCAGTTTCAAGCGCAAAGCCCCAAAACGATGTAGGCAATTCAGTGAATCTCATCATTGATCGAACCATGTCAAACAAGGTTTGCTTACAATATTCAGAAACACCGTTAAATTGTGGTATTGCTGGTGGAGTTCACTGTGAGAATCACATTCTCTTTTAGATAACCCAAAAATTCAGCACTCAAGTATTCTTCACTTCGATCAGATCGAAATGCCTTAATACTTCTTTCTAGCTGAATTTTCTACTTCAGATCTGAATTGGTTCAAATGCTTCAGATTTGTATTTCATAAACATATCCATACCTCGAATGGTCATCAGTAAGGATAACGAAGTAGGATTGCCAATATAGTGCTAACACTTAGCGGGCCACAAACGTCTGTGTGGATCAAATCCAGTAGACCATGTGCACGTTCCACGTTTCCATTGAATGGAGTATTGGTCACTTTTTCTTTTAGACAGGATTTACAAGCACGTAGAGAATTTATGTCTGACAAGTCAAATATACCTTCTCCCACTAGTTTGTGCATCCTTCTTTGGGAAATGTGACCTAGTATAGCGGGCCATATTTGTGTGGGATTTGGATCATCTAACTTTCTTTTGTTTGTTGTTGAAATCATGTTTACTTGGACATTCACTTATTATTTCCAGAACATTTCTGGCGTATATAATTTCTTATGTCCGAACTTCTTGCAGTGAAATAAATATGTTCTGTCTTATCGGGCTTTGTAGGCCCTTTAAGTATCATTCAGAGTTTGTCTTTTATTGGGTTTGTTTTTCTTGTGAGGAGAAGAATATTTCTTTCCCTCACCTTGTGGGCCATTTTTCGTCTGACGAGAGATCCATTAGAAAAACAACAATTTTCTGTGTTATGGTGATCTCATAAGTTATAAGCGTATAGACTAGCTCTTCAAGGCTATCATCTATCTTATAAATTGAAGTTCACCATAACCCGTTCAAATGAGGAAGAAAAGACAACAAATTGATGTTATCAATTAACTCGTTAGGAATCACATATTCCAGACTCACCACATTTTCAATAAGCCCAATCATACGTACACCATGCTCATGGGCCAAAGCTCTATCTTGCATACGTGTAGTCATGAGTTCCTTGAAAGTGGTGTGCATCATCGTATGAGTTTCATGTACCATGCAACTCTTGCATGTGTATTCGAATGTCAGCAGCATTCAACATTTTCTCAGACTGTCCCTACAGTTCATTTGACAAAAAGCGAGCATATGTTCACTTTAGCTTGCATACTATGGTCCTACCATCTTGCATGCTTTGTCAGTTCAACAAGACTGACATTAGTGTGTATGCTATTTTCTCTGAATACAGAACAATTTTCCCAACCAGTCTTGAAAATTAGATTCGATTAGCTTGTTAATAATAAAAATTTATTACGTGACGAAATCGAAAATATACTGATACGGAAACAGAATAATAGTTGCTGATTATTTTAAAATAATTTTAAGATATAATATATGGATTTCATTTTATAAATTACCCTCCTACTATTTTGACATTTCCACCTCCCTCTCATGAAAAATGGAAATCGTATTTCCTTAGTAGGAACGTAGAGTCCAATTAGCCAATTATAATCCCGAATAATATCAGCCAATTATAATTTCTAAAAGGTAGAGTCCAATCGCATCCCTATGCAGCCTCCGCGTGTTTTGCCTCACGTTTGATAAGGACCCAATAATATGACGTCGTTTATTTTCGCGTGTCAAACCAACCCATCAATATTGAATTGTAGTAGACGGTCGCCATGAGTTCTCTCAATAATATGAGCCAAAGTCATGGGAGTTCTACTCAATTCACATCATATGTCCGGTGGAAGTCACAGCTTTCCGGCGTACAGGCCTCCCCAATAATATGAGCCAGACACTGTCCGCGGGTAGCGATCAACATGCAACCACGGTTGATGGAAGGCAAGGAAAAATTAAACTCTTTTAATTTTTACTTTTTCGGTCTGATATAAATTTTGAATCATATTCAAAATGAGGGATTTTAATTTTAAAATAGTCTCATCATTTTATTTTAAAAATAGTGTGCCACGAGTTTGTATGTTTGTCGGATCCATGCAACTATATTATCTAATAATATACATACATGCGTACTACTATATATCGCATATATCATAATATGACATTCAACAATAAATAAGGATTATCGATCGCCAACACTATTAGATCCATGTGAGCCATACATGGATTCAGGTCCAAACCTATGTGAATGCAGGGATGCAAATGCAATTATTACAAGAGCTTCCAATATTTTACATGTCTTCATCTCGTTCATCGAGCCCACCATCTTCCAGTCTTGATCTCCCACTATTTCTAATAATTACATTTAAATAGTCATGGCACATAAGGGATACATCTCATGGGGTGGGAACGGGCCATAAACCAGGCCCACTTTAATAATATCAAATATTAACAAAATGAATAAAAAACAGTAAAATATCCTAACATACACCTAACACATTGGTCAAGACTCTCGATCATCCTTCATACATTTAATATCAAATGTTAAAATCAATTTAATTAAACAATTTAATTAATTGATAACTCATATATCTAATAATTTTATCACTAACCACCACAATTATTAAAGAATTTAATAAATTAAATAAACTCCTTTATTTAATTTTCAATTAAATAAATAATAATTGATTTATTGTAAAACTCATTTTTACCATAAATAATTAAAATCATATTTTAATTATTTATTTCACAAGAAAATTATTAATTTTCTAAAAATCAATTTCCAAAATAAAAATTGAACCAATTTTCAAAAAATATCAATTTTACCCAAAAATTTTAAAATTCAGAAAATTGCACCCTATGCCCAAACAATTCAGGTCCATTATTCAGCGCGCTTCCCGAGACGCTCTCGGGCAGCCGCCCGCCCGCTGCCCGAACGTTTCGGGCAGCGGTAGCGGCCCTGTGCGCGCAAAACACGCACAGGCGCGCCGACGCTGCGCGCAGGCGTCCGACGCCTGCGCTAGCATGGGGCGCGCAGGCGTCCGGCGCCTTCGCGCGAGCGGTGCGGGCAGGCGTTCGGCGCCTGCGCGCACGGACTGCCCGGAACAGTTCCGGGCAGATTTAATTTTTTTTTTTTTTCGAAAATCTGGAAAAATAAATTTTCGTTGTGCTAAATTTTCTGAAAATTTTTCTTGTGTGGTTAGAAATAAATTATTCAATATCAAAACCATACGATTTAGAAAAACATGGCTCTGATACCACTGTTGGATCTAGTTTTCTACACGCCCAAACGCAGCGGAAGATTTAAAATTTTTATTTTATTTTGAAAAACAAAATAATATTGCTTTAGGCGCTCGTATGATTTAACAAAACATTCATAGGGCGTTGAAATTTCATACCTTTGTGAATTAATCACGTGGCTCCAACTAATCCGGTATAAACGGATTAGCTTAGTTTTCTCAAAATTTAGTAATCATAAATTCAACTACTTGAATTTACTATATCATAATATAAATTCAACTCCTTGAATTTATTCTCTCAACGGGAACAAACAATCAATTGCTTGTGTGACCCTCAATGGTTCAGGGATACAGCTAGCCGTGGGTTCACAACTCTTTGTGATTCATAATAACATTTATTCTTATTCGGACTTACCCCAATTAGCCCCATTGTTTTCATCAACAACTTGATCAAGAATGTCAAAACTCATTTCTGATTGCACCCATCGGATCATGGTAAGAGCGTCTAGTAGCATAGCCCCATGATCCCCTAGGTATCACTGATAGTGCCTGCAAGAACCAGTCGATTATGATTAACGTACAGTACGGTCCCTTCATCTCATATATCCCGATCGAATCTGCAACCATTGGTTCATCGAGGGTTGCATATTAATTCGATAACTATGTGATAACTATAATATTGGCATCGCGTGTACTATTTTGAGAACTCCTTCTCTAACGTACATCTCATACTCTGGCCAGAGATTCCATGCACTATTATTTCATCAGATCACATAGGATATCCACACCCGTAGGTGAGCGGTGAATCCCCGAATACAATGCACTGGTTCCTATATGTGTCGCAACTGTACCCAACCTCGCCACCTGATGACTCTCCTGGAGCCGGTAAACGAGTCAAAGCACAGCCCTAGCATATAGAGCCTCAGTGTTGTCCCGGATCGTAAGGACTAATGGTGTACAATCATAACCACGGACTTATCCTCTCGATGAATGGAAACCACTTGGAAAGTCCGAGGGAGGGTTGTTCGGTATAATCATCATGTGACTACCCATCTGCATGTTTGGATATCTCTATGCCCTTACCAAGAAACGCAGTACACAACATCACAGATGCTAGTCTCGAACTCAAGCGACCTTTATCCCTGTTTTAGGCGGCTGAATCGACTAGGAACGAATTTATAATATGCAGTGTTTAAAAATGAGTTTCAACATCGAATTACGATTCATTTGTATTAAAGAATAATCAAGGACTTTATCTATGCTGTTTGCATGGGTATACAGATAAAGTATAACAAGACCATAAAAAATTAAATTATATTAAAATAAAGATTGTTTATTACAACTGAGTCAATAAAATCCCTAGCCAACCTTTGGCTTGTAGCACATCTACTCTAACACCAACCTCTCTGTACATCTCGTGCGTGTGCGCATCTTTAGGTCGCGCATGTGCGCCCAGCCTTCGGGACTTAGCACTCACCTGATGCACATCTCGCGCATATGCGCGCACATATCTCGCGCATATGCGCGAGGTCTTCTGCCACCCACTCACATATGCGCGGCTCCTTGTCGCGCATATGCGCGAGATGTTCATTCCTCGCACATGCTTCCGTCTTTGTACCTCTTTCCTGTCTATTTCTGATCCGATCCATTCCGTTTATAATCACATCAATCATCGCCAAATCTTTTCAGATTAATTTCAGATTACAGTAATAAAATCTCGGGCATAACAATAAATGATGTTTTAAATGATTTTAGCTCCTTTAACTCATTGATTATGTACATTGTATGTATTGATATATTGAAAAGAGATGGACTTGATGCCAAGGGCAAACTAAAGGAGCTAAGGTTTTAGCACGCACACCACATGTTTGATAAAATGTTTCAATGAATGTTTTATGGCTTGATGGTTATGTGGTATTGTGGTGTTACCTATGGTAATTTTAAACCCACTTGACTGAAGTTGATCAACATAATGACATGTACTGTGACTGATTTTGGCTGAAACGTACATGTGTACCATTGACTGATGACCTATCGATGCCATACGAATGAAAAGAAATGAATTGTTCTATGGATGCCATCTTATAATTGTTATGTACGCATTTTATTGACTGATGGCATATTATGGTTAAGAAATGGTATGGATTCCTTCTTTACACTATTGTATATGTACTTGTTATTTAAAGGTCTACTTGCTGAGTTTTATAACTCATTTCAGTTATGTTCATGAGATGCAGATACAAGTAACCGAGATTGATACGGCGGGGTGTCGAGACGGGAGAGAGAAATGTGCCAAGCTTGGAGGAAGGGTGAAAGGATTATTTTGTCAATGGATGGTTTAAAAAAGTATTTTGTTTTGTAATGATTGGAGTTGGCTAATATATTTTGTTGTAAAACACCTGATATTTTGGGAGTTTAAATTTGTCTCAAGTATTTTGGTAATTCAAATGGAATGCTTTTGATTTTTTATATCTCTATATATTAGTTGTGGGAATGTTTTGATGTACTGGTTTTATTGCTTGAGATAGGTGGTGAGTTCCTTTTTATGGGGAAACTCTACCAAAATTTTTAAAGTACAAACTTTCCTCCGAGTCTATTTTTTTAAAGCTTCCGCATTATAGAGTTTATTATTTTAAAACGGGTCAGGGTGTCACATTTAGTGGTATCAGAGCAGACGTTTTTTGGACCAATGTTTGGCACATGACTTCTTCTGTTGGCGACACTTCGGTATGTATATTTCTGCATCTCATTGATATACTAATATGATGATAAATATCTTTAATGGTATGTAGACGATTTAAAATGATTTTAAACTGAGATGCAATGTAAGAGATGCCATCTAAGAGGAAAGCTGTAGAGGGAGAAGATAGTTCCTTATCACGAGTTGTTGATGAGTTTAGTAAGTTGCTCAAGGAGCAAGCCAAAGTTCATGGAGGTCAGATCCAACAGTTATTGAGATTGCAGAACCCAGTACAAGGGAGAGGTAGAGGTCTTATGAGACAGGAGCCCAGTTCAGAGGGAGCGTATGACAGGTTTAAAGGAATGAATCCACCTGAGTTTGTGGGAAGTGCGGACCCTCTTATAGCTATGGAATGGGTGAAAGCTATTGAAGCAATCTTTGACTACCTGCACTTTGAGGATAATGATCGAGTTAGTTGTGCAGTGTTTCTTTTGACTAAAACTGCACGCATTTCATGGGAGGCCACGAAGGTAACTGTCAACGTTCCAACCCTCCAATGGAATGAGTTTAAGGAGCTATTTTATGACAAATATTTCTCCCCGAATTTCAAGACTCAGAAAGTGAAGAAGTTCTTGGAACTAAAGCAGGGCAACTTGAATGTGAATGACTATATATTGAAATTCAAAGAAGGATGTCTGTTCGTTCCTTTTATTGCTTCGAATGACAAAGATCGAGGGGAACACTTCATGAGAGGCTTGAGAGCTAAGATCAAGAGGGATGTCAGAATGTCTAAGTCCAAAACGTACAAAGAGATCGTGGAGAAAGCTTTTTTAGCGGAACATGACGAGAAAGAGATTGAGAAGGAAAGGCAATTGAGAAGACAGAGCTTTAATCAAAAGATCCAAACTTCGAGTCAAAGTTGGAAAGGGGGATATAAAGGAAAAGGAAAAAAAGAACATCGAGGTAAAGCTCCAGTGGTTCAGTCTGAGACGAATAGGCCTTTATGTCCCAAATGCAACAAGCCACACAAGGGTGAATGTCTCGTATGGAGCAACAAATTTTACAAATGTGGAGGTGCAGGTCACATTGCCATCAACTGCACCCAATATTTAGGCCGAGGACGAATCCAAGGGCGTGTCGTCTCTTTGACCAAAGAGGGTGTTAATCCAGATACGTCGGTTATATCAGGTACTATTATGATTTTAGGCAATGTAGCTCTTACTTTAATTTATACTGTAGCTAAACATTCCTTTATGTCTGAAATTTTCATGAGATCGTTGGGTATTGCACCTATATTTGAACCTCTCCAGTTTAATATTGTGCTTCCTTCGGGTGATGTGATTTGTCCTACAAGTGTTATTAAAGCTTGTCCTATTCAAGTGAATGAGAGACTCTTATTTGCTGATTTAATTGTGATTCCTATGATAGAGTTTGATGTGATTTTGGTTATGGATTGGCTCATCATATTGTGCAGTAATAGATTGTGTTGAAATGACTGTGCGATTTTCGACAGGGGAAGGTGACAACACGGTCTTCAAGTGTTCATGTACTTCGCTTGACACTTATTTTATTTCTTGCTTGAAGGTGAATAAGATGTTGGTTAAGGGGTGTCAGTGATTTCTGGCGTCAGTAATGGATGTGAGCAAGGAATATAATGTGGATGTGAATCTTATCGAAATTGTTTGAGATTATTCGGATGTCTTTGCCGATGATGTGCCGGGGTTGCCACCCGATAGAGAAGTTGAATTTGTCATTGATGTTGTACCTGGCACTGCTCCTATTTCTAAAGCCCCTTATCGAATGGCACCGACTGAAATGAAAGAATTAAAGAACCAATTGCAAGAATGGTAAAATAAGGGCTTTATTAGACCGAGTTCTTCACCATGGGGGGCACCAGTGTTGTTTGTGAAAAAAGAAAGATGGTTCACTACGTTTGTGTATTGACTACAGAGATATCAACAAAGTTACAATTAAGAACATGTATCCTTTGCCACGAATTGACCAACTTTTTGATCAATTACAAGGAGCAACGGTATTTTCTAAGATTGATCTGCGATCAGGATATCACCAATTGAAAGTAAAAGAAGATGACATACCTAAGACTGCTTTTCGAACTAGTTATGGTCATTATGAATTTCTGGTAATATCTTTCGGGTTAACGAATGTGCCTTCAGTTTTTATGGATCTTATGAACCGAGTATTCAAGCTTTATTTGGATAGTTTCGTCATTGTATTTATTGATGATATTCTGGTTTATTCGAAGACTCGAGAACTTCATCGAGAACATTTGAGAATTGTGTTGCAACAATTGAGGGTTAACCAGTTATATGCCAAGTTAAAGAAGTGCGAGTTCTGGTTAGACCAAGTGACTTTCCTAGGCCATATTGTTTCTAAAGATGGAATTACCGTGGATCCAACCAAGATAGAAGCAGTGAAGAAATGGCTTATTCCTACGACAGTTTCTGAGGTACGAAGTTTTCTTGGTTTGGCAGGTTACTATCGTCGTTTTATAGCCGATTTCTCAAAGATAGCCCTGCCATTGATGACATTAACAAGAAAGAAAGTTAAATTCAAATGGACCAATGAGTGTCAACAAAGTTTTCAGGAGTTGAAGGATAAATTAACATCGGCTCCAGTGTTATCACTTCCTGAAGGAGTTGAAGACTTTGTAGTGTTCATTGATGCTTCTAAGAAAGGACTCGGTGCTGTATTGATGCAGTGTGGTAAATTAATTGCTTATGCTTCCCGTCAGCTGAAGGATTATGAAAAGAATTACCCGACTCACGATCTTGAGTTGGCAGCTGTGGTATTCGCCTTGAAGATCTGGCGACATTATTTGTATGGAGTAAAGTGTGAGATTTTCTCAGATCATAAATGTAACGCCCCAGATTCGACGACTGTCCTCACTGTACCAAGACGAGTCTTTCCAGCGTGCTTATGTCCTCACTGCTTATGTCCTCACTCACACGCACCCTAGGAAGCTTCCCAGGAGGTTACCCATCCCAAAATTGCCCCAAGTCAAGCACGCTTAACTTTGGAGTTCTTATGTGATGAGCTACCGAAAAGAAGATGCACCTTCGTGATATGAGTAGTACCGATCAAATCTTTTAAGCCCTCTTCAACTGTACAGTCCACTACATTGAACAGTCTCGGAATCCCTCTCATTCCCGTGTGGGTCGGTTCATTCATGTTCCCTCCACCTGGAAGCCTGTCAGGAGCCGCTCATTGTCCATGCAACTGATGGCACCGGCGATCACACCCCGCCTTCTTCGGCCCCGGGCCTCACATTCCCACCAGCTTCTGCTTGGTTCGTCCCCGAACCACACCGTACTAAGAGTGGTCGGCTCTGATACCACTTGTAACGCCCCAGATTCGACGACTGACCTCACTGTACCAAGAAGAGTCTTTCCAGCGTGCTTATGTCCTCACTCACACGCACCCTAGGAAGCTTCCCAGGAGGTCACTCATCCCAAAATTGCCCCAAGTCAAGCACGCTTAACTTTGGAGTTCTTATGTGATGAGCTACCGAAAAGAAGATGCACCTTCGTGATTTGAGTAGTACCAATAAAATCTTTTAAGCCCTCTTCAACTATACAGTCCATTAGATTGAACAGTCTCGGAATCCCTCTCATTCTCGTGTGGGTCGGTTCATTCATGTTCCCTCCACCTAGAAGCCTGCCAGGAGCCGCTCATTATCCGTGCAACTGATGGCACCGGCGATCACCACCCACCCTCTTCGGCCGCGGGCCTCACAATAAAAGCCTTAAATATCTTTTTACTCAAAAGGAATTGAACATGCGTCAGAGGAGATGGTTGTAACTTGTTAAGGATTATGATTATACTATTAGTTACCACCCTGGGAAGGCGAATGTAGTTGCAGATGAATTGAGTCAGAAATCAGGAGTTGTGTTGAGTTCTATGATTCAAAAAACTTTATTGTTGGACTTGTAAAGGAATGAGATCGCTTTGGTCGAGAAAGGTACGGTAGCTCGACTTTCAGTTTTGGTGATTCGACCTACTTTGAATGACAGGATTAAAGTTGGACAACAGAATGATAAGCAATTACTGGAAATTAGGTCTAATGATGAGCTGAAAGGAAATTCTGAGTTTGGTTTAAACAGTGATGGGTTGATGACCTTCAGAGGTCGAATCTGTGTTCCTATCGGCAATGATATTCGTCGAGATGTTTTGATTGAGGCGCATACCTCACCATATTCGATACATCCAGGCAATACCAAGATGTATCAAGTGTTAGAGTAGGTGCACGTCGAGCCAAGTGTTGGCCGAGTGTTCACAATGAAACTCTATGTATAAACGATCTTTATTTTAATAATATTTGAATTTATTGTTTTGGCACTTCTTTATCTGTATACCCATGCTAGTTGCATAGATAAAGTCCTTGAATATACAAATAGTAGAAAGAATATGAGATGCTCATTTGATGTGTATCATGAAACTCATATTTGTAATACTGTATATTCTAAACGGTTCCTAGTCGATTCAGCCGCCACTAAGAAGGATATAGGTCGCTAGAGCTCGAGACTAGTATCTGCGATGTGAGTACCATGTTTCATTGGTAGGGGACATTGTGATGTTCGAGCATGCATATAGGTGCTCCTGGTAGAGTGCACTGAACAACCCTCTATAAAGGACTTTCCAAGTGGTTCTCACTTATCGAGTGGAAACGTCCTAGTTTATGGTTGTACACCATTAGTCCCTATGACCCGGAACAACATTGAGACTCTATATGCTAGCGTTTTCACTTTGACTTGTTTACCGACTCTCATGGGGTCATCAGATGTCAAGGTTGGGTGTTATGTCGAAACATATAGGAGTCGATGCATTGTAGTCGAAGATTCACCGCTTACCTACGGGTATGGATATCCTATGTGTATTCATGTATATGTAGTTTGAAATCTCTGATCAGAGTATAGTTGTAATTATGAAAGGGGTTTCATAGATTACACCATCGATGCAACTACGACATGACACATAGTATCGATTCATTGACAACTCTCGATAAACCAATGATTGTCGAATCGATCGGGATGTATGAGTTGAAGGGACCGTACTGTACGCTAACCATAATTGAATGGTTCTTGTAGGCACTATCATTTGATACCTAGGGAATCATGTAAGCGATACTGCTAGGCGTTTAACATGATTGGTTGGGTACTATCAGACTTGAGTTCTGACGTTCTTATTATCAAGGAGTGGATAAATAAGAATGGAGCAATTGGGGTATGCTCATATAAGGACATGTTTAGTCCGAATCACATGGAGATGTGAACCCACGGCTAGTTGTATCAGTGAACCATTGAGGGCCACACAAGTACTTGCTTTCTAGATCCCGTTGAGAAGTAAAATAGTTCAATGTGTTGAACGGCTTATAATTGAGTTTATAAGCGTAAAGAAAAATGGAAGTATGACTTCTATGATAGAAATGTAACTTTTAATTTGTGGAAGTATTCCTAGATTAAAAGTTGGCCAAATAAATAATGTATTTGAAAATTGTGATTTTCATAATTATTATTGTGAACTAAATTAAATTAATTCAACTGTTGAATTAATAAACACTAGTGGACCTAGTGGAGACCAAATAATTAAATTAATTCAAGTGTTGAATTAATTATATCATATTGGGCCTTGTAGAGCCCAATTAGAAATAATTATTCAACTAGTGACTTGAGTGGATTCAAGTAATGTTTAATTAGTCTCAAATATGTTTGAGATAATTAAAATTAAGTCCATGGGTTTTTAATTGTTAAAAAAAAAATAAAGTTTGCATGCATGGGAGTTGAAAGGTTGGGGAGACAATTTCTCATTGTCCAAAGCATGACATGTTTTGGGACACCACAATCTTTTTCCACTTCCAAGAAAAGTCTTCCTCCCTTGTCTTGTACATCACCATGGCCGAAACTTAGCAACTCATTCTCTCAAGTTTTTCTCTTCTTTTCTTCTTCAAGTGTTGAGGAAGAAATAATCTTCTCCTTGAAAAATCGTCTTGATTTTCTAGTGCAAATTAAGAGGGGATTTACCAAGCAAGTGGTGGGCCTAATTTTGAAGGAACGAGGAAGCTTGTAGATCTTCTTGCCATTCAAGAGCTTTATTGTTTAAGAACAAAGTTGGAGCCACAATCAATCTTTTAAAGATTGATAGGTATATGTCTCAAACACCCTATGTATGACATGTGTTTGTTTTTCTATTTGCTACACAAAAGAGAGGTGGCCGAAATTTTTTCATGAAAAATAAAAATTTTAAACTTCTGCTGCGCTTCCGGTCACCGTAACCGATCCCCTTTCAAGTGGTATCCGAGCTATGGTTACGTTTTTTGTGTAGCATTTACATAATATTATGTTGAGATCGATTTCTAACCGCTTGAGATAATTTTTTGCATAAAAAATCGAGGCCATCTTGGAGCATTTTTCGGCAGCATGTTGCTGCCCATTTCGGGCACCTCGGGTTGTCCGAGGGGCTGCCCGAAACGGGCAGTAAGGGTAGCCCGAAGGGTTGCCCGAAAGTTGTCTTTTAAAAAATAAAAATAAAAAATTTGTTGTTGCCGGAATCCGGCGACGGAGCTCCGGCGACGGCAATGACGACTAGGGTTTACAAAAGTGTTTTGGATTATCAAAGTGTCATGGGCCTTGAGTTGTTGGGCCATTGGGTGGCTAACATATTTGTGAATTTTAAATGGGCCAAAAATGTTTTTGGTGAAAAATAATTTTAAATGGGCCAAATATTTTCTTATGAAATAAATATTTTAAGTTGTATTTTAAATATTTATAGTAAATGATGATTACAAGAAATTCGGTTATAAATAAATTAATTTGGAAGTAGACAAAGGTGTTTGTATACTTTATTAATTTAGTTTATAATCGTGGCGGTTAGTGATTGGATCAAGATATATAATTTTGGATCAATTACTTATTGTGATAACTAATTGATGGTGTATGATATGTGATATTATGCATGAAGGATGATCAAAAGCCCAAGCCCAATTTGCTAGGTGTATGCTAGGATATTTTGTGTTGAATGATTGTAATAATTATCAAATTTAAAGTGGGCTTGGTTTATGGCCCGTTCCCACCCCATGAGATGTATCCCTAGTTGCCATGGATATTTATTTGTAAATATTAGTATAGTGGATGACCAAGATTGGAAGATGGTGGCCATGATGATTATGAAGATCGAAGACATGTAAATATTGGAAGCTAATGTAATAGTTGCATTTGCATCCCTTGCATTTCCCAAGGATTGGACCTAGGCCCGTGTTTAGCTCACACGGTCCGTTAGTATTGGGGCGATTGATCATCCTTGTTTTGTTTACTGTTTATAATATATGCATGATATGTTATAAATAATGAGTATGTGCGTTATTATTATGATAATAACAAAATTGCATGAATCCGGCAAACATACGATCAAACATGGCGAGCTTTTAAATAAAATTAATGATGAGACCTTTCAAAATTAAAAAGCCCTCATTTTGAATAAGATTCAAAATTAATATCAAGCCCGAAAAGGGGAATTATAAATTTGTTTATAATTTCCTTTTCTTCCATTGACAATGGGTGCATGACGAACGCTACCCGTACTCGGGGCTCGGCTCATATTATTGGGGAGCTTTGAGTGCCGGAAAGCTGTGACATCCATTGACATGGTGATGTGAACTACGTGGAACTCCCATGATTTCGGCTCATATTATTGAGGGAACTCATGGCGACCGTCCATTAAGGTTCAATATCGATGGGTTAGGCTTGACACATAAAGATGAACGACGTCATATTATTGGGTCCTAATCAAACGTTAGACAAAAGATTACGTATAGGGTTGCATGGCGATGCAATTGGAAACTACCTTTTAAGAATTATGATTGGCTGATATTATTCGGGATCATAATTCGCTAATTGGACCTTACGTACCTACTGAGGAAAGGAGTTTCCCGTTTTCACTAGAGGGTAGTGAAAATGTCAAAACAGTGGGAGCAAAAATTTAAGAAGTAAAAGTCCATAATTTATATCTTAGTAAATATTTTAAAATAGTCATTAACATTTATCTGTTTTACTTTTCAGTACAAAATTTGACAATGTCTTCAATTCGCAATCCGCTTTCTGCCATACTCGAAAAACATATGTTAACCGGACCTAACTATCTCACTTGGCTAAGAAATCTGAAAATCGTCCTCAACTCGGAAAGGATTGCATATACACGGACTGAGTCGCCCCCTGCTGAGGCTCCGACTAGCTGCACTCCTGAGGAATTGCAGACCTACAAGGATTGGTGTGACCATGACTTGAAGGCTAGGTGTTATATGCAGGCTTCTATGAACGATAAGCTGCAGAGGCGTTTTGAGGATGCAAAGAATGCTACTGACATTCATATGCACCTCAAGGAGCTCTTTGGTGAGCAGACTCGGCCTCTGAGGCATGCTACAATCAAGGAGCTCATCACTTTACGCATGCGAGATGGGGCTTCGGTCCATGAGCATGGCCTAAAGTTGATTGGGCTCGTGGACAAGCTCGTTGGCATGGATTTGATGTTGCCTTCGGAGTTGACCACTGATGTGTTGCTGTTGTTGTTGCCTAGCACATTTGATCATTTTGTGGTGAACTTCAATATGAACAAGCTTGAGCCGAGCCTTGAAGAGTTGGTGAACATGCTTGTGACTTTAGAGTCCACCATCAAGAAAGAGAAGCCGGTTCTTTTTGTGGGCTCTTCATCTGGCTCGAAGACTGGTTCACCTGGGAAGGGAAAGAAGCGTTCTTTCCAACATCCCAAGAAGAGCGTGCCCTCAAAGAGGCAGACTCCGAGTCCCGTAGTGGCAACCACACCAGTGAAGGCTGACAAGACTGTTGACATCTGTCACCACTGCAAGAAACCTGGACATTGGAGGCGTAACTGCAGGGAATATCTTGCCCAGAAGGGTTCAGGAAAGGGTATGTTCTATATTGAAGTAAACATTTCGATTAACTCTACTTCTTGGGTATTGGATACCGGCTGTGGCTCACATCTCTGTAATGATTTGCAGGTGATGGGAAGAAGTAGGAGGCTCAGGGAAGGTGAGACCTTCTTGAGGATGGGCAATGGAGCAAGGGTTGCTGCCAAGGCCATAGGAGATGTTTGTTTACTTTTGAACAATGATTTTAAGTTGTTATTGAGAGATGTTTTGTTTGTACCAGATTTGGTGAAAAACATTATTTCCATTTCTATGTTAGACAAAGATGGATTTTCTTATTTATTTAGCAAAGGTGTTTGCAATATTTACAAGAATGAATGTTTAATTGGTACTGGAACTTGAAAACGATCTCTACACCTTAAAATTGAAAGATATTCCACTTAACAATGTCTAAGAAATAACAACAACAAACAAGCGAAAACAAGATACTCTAAATTCGGCACAATTATGGCATGCTCGATTAGGACATATTTCCCTAAGAAGGATGAACAAGTTAGTGGGAGTTGGCATGTTTGATATGTCTGATATTAATGCTCTCACGACTTGTGAATCCTGTCTGAAAGGAAAGATGAGCAAAATTCCCTTTAAGGGTCATGTGGAGCGAGCCAAAGGGTTATTGGATTTGATCCATACCGATGTGTGCGGTCCGCTTAGTATCACTACTAAGCATGGACATGCCTACTTCATCACCTTTACCGATGACTTTTCGAGGTATGGGTATGTGTATTTGATGAAATACAAGTCTGAAGCCTTTGAAAGGTTCAAAGAATTCAGAAGTGAAGTAGAGAAGCAATTGGGACGAAGCATCAAGACACTTCGATCGGATCGAGGTGGCGAGTACTTGAGTGCTGAGTTCCAAGAGTATCTTAGAGAGAATGAGATTCTCTCACAGTGGACTCCACCCACTTCACCACAGTTGAATGGTGTTTCGGAGCGTCGTAACCAGACTTTGATGGACATGGTTCGGTCTATGATGGGGTTCAAGGAGTTGCCGCCATCCTTTTGGGGATATGCGCTTGAGACAGCGGCACTGTTGTTGAACAATGTCCATTCAAAGGCAGTTGACAAAACTCCATATGAGATATGGATGGGTAAGCCTCCCAAGTATTCTTATCTTAGAATATGGGGGTGCCCTGCTTATGTGAAGCAGGCAGTGGGAGATAAATTGGATAGTCGATCCATTTTATGCTACTTTGTGGGATATCCAAGGAATTCCGTTGGATATTATTTCTCTCATCCCCAAGAAACAAAGGTGTTTGTTTCTAGGAATGCAACCTTTTTGGAAAAGGAATTTCTATTGGATAGAAAAGGCGAGATGATAGAACTCGAAGAGGTTCGAGAGACACCCACAGTTGTAGAACCCACACCCAATGAGCCAAGTGAGGAGTTACAAGCTCCTAGAAGATCCGAGAGAGTCTCGAGACCACCTATGAGGTATGGTCTGCTTCTTGAAGAGGGCCATGATGAGCCTAACCTTGGATGTGATCCAAGGACCTTCAAGGAAGCGTTATCTGATGCCGATTCATCCAAGTGGCTTGAAGCAATGGAATCTGAGATGAATTCCATGCATTCGAACCAAGTGTGGAATCTCGTAGATCCACCTGAGGGAATTGTTCCCATAGGGTGTAAATGGATTTACAAGAGGAAACTTGGGGCGGATGGGAAGGTATTGACCTTCAAGGCGCGATGGGTGGCAAAAGGATATACTCAAAGACAAGGAGTTGACTTTGAGGAAACCTTTTCTCCAGTTGCAATGTTCAAGTCCATAAGGATTTTTCTAGCCATAGCTACATGGTATGACTATGAGATATGACAGATGGATGTTAAGACAGCCTTTCTTAATGGGGATATTAAGGAAGAAATTTACATGTCTCAACCCGAAGGGTTTACATCTATCGGAAGTGAGCATATGGTATGCAAACTTCAAAGATCGATTTACGGTCTAAAGTAGGCATCTAGGAGTTGGAACCTCAGATTCGACAGTACAATCAAAGAGTTTGGTTTTGCTAAGAATCCTGAGGAACCCTGTGTGTATAAGAAGGTCAGTGGGAGTGTTGTGACATTCCTGGTGTTGTATGTTGATGACATTCTACTCATTGGAAATGATGTAGGAATGTTGCAATCAACTAAGATATGGTTAGCGAGTAAATTCTCGATACATGACTTGGGTGAAGCATCTTTCGTATTGGGAATACAGATCTATAGAGATAGATCAAAAGGATTGATTGGTCTCACCCAGTCCACATACATTGATACCATCGTGAAGCGGTGCTCGATGGATGAGTCCAAGAGAGGACATCTACCAATGTGTTATGGCGTGTCCCTATCCAAGTCGATGTTTCCCAAGACGTATGCTTCGGCAATTGGTAGTATCATGTATGGGATGATATCTACACGTCCTGATGTGGAATTTTCACTAAGTGTAGTGAGTAGATATCAATCCAACCCTGGTCTTCCACACTGGAAAGCTGTGAAAGACATCCTCAAGTATTTGAGAAGGACAAATAAGTTGTTCTTGGTCTATGGGGTTGGAGAACTGAAATTGGAAGGCTATACCAACTCTAGCTTCCAAAGCGGCATTGATGACTCGAAGTCAACCTCTGGGTTCATATTCATGATCAATGGTGCTGTTGTCTCTTGGAAGAGTTCCAAGCAAGACAGTACTGCGGATTCTACCACTGAGGCAGAATATATTGCTGCATCGGCTGCAGCAAAGGAGGCTGTTTGGATTAGGAATTTCGTCCAAGAGTTGGGCGTCATTCCTAATGGAGTTGCTCCTATCCCGATGATGTGTGACAACACGGGAGCCATAGCTCAGGCGAAGGAGCCAAGGTCTCATCAGAAGTCCAAACATATACTGAGAAAGTACCACATCCTCCTAGAGATCGTGGAAAGAGGAGATGTCATGATTGACAAAGTCGGCTCCGCAGATAATGTTGCTGATCCGCTAACTAAGCCTTTACCTGGATCATTATTTGAGAAGCATCGCGAATCGATGGGTTTAAAGCATATGGGTAGTTGGCTCTAGTGCAAGAGGGAGATTGTTAGAGTAGGTGCACGTCGAGCCAAGTGTTGGCCGAGTGTTCACAATGAAACTCTATGTATAAACGATCTTTATTTTAATAATATTTGAATTTATTGTTTTGGCACTTCTTTATCTGTATACCCATGCTAGTTGCATAGATAAAGCCCTTGAATATACAAATAGTAGAAAGAATATGAGATGCTCATCTGATGTGTATCATGAAACTCATATTTGTAATACTGTATATTTTAAACGGTTCCTAGTCGATTCAGCCGCCACTAAGAAGGATATAGGCCGCTAGAGCTCGAGACTAGTATTTGCGATGTGAGTACCATGTTTCATTGGTAGGGGACATTGTGATGTCCGAGCATGCAGATAGGTGCTCCTGGTAGAGTGAACTGAACAACCCTCTATAAAGGACTTTCCAAGTGGTTCTCACTTATCGAGTGGAAACGTCCTAGTTTATGGTTGTACACCATTAGTCCTTATGACCCGGAACAACATTGAGACTCTATATGCTAGCGTTTCATTTTGACTTGTTTACCGACTCTCATGGGGTCATCAGGTGGCAAGGTTGGGTGTTATGTCGAAACATATAGGAGTCGATGCATTGTAGTCGGGGATTCACCGCTTACCTACGGGTATGGATATCCTATGTGTATTCATGTATATGTAGTTTGAAATCTCTGATCAGAGTATGGTTGTAATTATGAAAGGGGTTTCATAGATTACACCATCGATGCAACTACGACATGACACATAGTATCGATTCATTGACAACTCTCGATAAACCAATGGTTGTTGAATCGATCGAGATATATGAGTTGAAGGGACCGTACTATACGCTAACCATAATTGAATGGTTCTTGCAGGCACTATCATTTGATACCTAGGGAATCATGTAAGCGATGCTGCTAGGCGTTTAACATGATTGGTTGGGTACTATCAGACTTGAGTTCTGACGTTCTTATTATCAAGGAGTTGATAAATAAGAATAGAGCAATTGGGGTATGCTCATATAAGGACATGTTTAGTCCGAATCACATGGAGATGTGAACCCACGGCTAGTTGTATCAGTGAACCATTGAGGGCGACACAAATACTTGCATTCTAGATCCCGTTGAGAAGTAAAATAGTTCAATGTGTTGAACTGCTTATAAATGAGTTTATAAGCATAAAGAAAAATAGAAGTATGACTTCTATGAGAGAAATGTAACTTTTAATTTGTGGAAGTGTTCCTAGATTAAAAGTTGGCCAAATAAATAATGTATTTGAAAATTGTGATTTTCATAAACATTATTATGGACTAAATTAAATTAATTCAAGTGTTGAATTAATAAACACTAGTGGACCTAGTAGAGTCCAAATAATTAAATTAATTCAAGTGTTGAATTAATTATATCATATTGGGCCTTGTAGAGCCCAATTAGAAATAATTATTCAACTAGTGACTTGAGTGAATTCAAATAATTTTTAATTAGTCTCAAATATGTTTGAGATAATTAAAATTAATTCCATGGGTTTTTAATTGTTAAAAACAAAATAAAGTTTGCATGCATGGGAGTTGAAAGGTTGGAGAGACAATTTCTCATTGTCCAAGGCATGACATGTTTTGGGACACCACAACCTTTTTCCACTTCCAAGAAAAGTCTTCCTCCCTTGTCTTGTACATCACCATGGCCGAAACTTAGCAACTCATTCTCTCAAGTTTTTCTCTTCTTTTCTTCTTCAAGTGTTGAGGAAGAAATAATCTTCTCCTTGAAAAATCCTCTTGATTTTCTAGTGCAAATTAAGAGGGGATTTACCAAGCAAGTGGTGGGCCTAATTTTGAAGGAAGGAGAAAGCTTGTAGATATTCTTGCCATTCAAGAGCTTTGTTGTTTAACAACAATGTTGGAGCCACAATCAATCTTTTAAAGATTGATAGGTATATCTCTCAAACACCCTATGTATGACATGTGTTTGTTTTTCTATTTGCTACACAAAAGAGAGGTGGCCGAAATTTCTTAATGAAAAATAAAAATTTTAAACTTCCGTTGCGCTTACGGTCACCGTAACCGATCCCCTTTCATCAAGATCTTTGTCGACTCTTCTGGTGGCCATGTATGAAGAAGGATATTGCGCTGTATATTTCTGAATTCCTAACATGTCAGCAGATTAAGATTGAGCACCAAAGACCTGCAGGATTGTTGCAGTCATTGCCGATACCTCAGTGGAAATGGGAACACATCTCAATGGACTTTGTTGTCGGACTTCCAAAGACGCAGAAATGTTATAATTCAATTTGGGTTATTGTTGATCGTTTAACCAAGTCATCACATTTCCTTCCGGTCAAGACAAATTATTCGATGAATCAATATGCTGAGGCTTATGTTCAAGATATTGTTAGACTCCATGGGATACCGGTGTCAATTGTTTGTGATCGTGATCCAAGATTTACATCTGAATTCTAGAAGAGATTGCATAGAGCTTTGGGTACAAAGTTGGCCTTTAGCACAGTTTATCATCCTAAGAGTGACGGACAATCAGAATGAGTTATTCAGATTCTTGAGGACATGTTAAGAGCCTGCATTATTGATTTTCCTGGAGGTTGGGATTTGAAGCTGCCTCTTGTGGAATTCACATATAATAATAGCTATCAGTCCTCGATTGGCATGGCACCTTCTGAAGCTCTGTATGGGAGAAGGTGTCGTCCACCTTTGTTTTGGGATGAAGTAGGTGAAAGAAAGATGTCAGGACCAGAGTTGGTTCAATAAATGGTTGATGTTGTAGTATTGATTCCAGAAAGAATGAAAACTGCCCAGTCTCGACAGAAAAGCTATGCAGATGTGCGAAGAAGGCCTTTGGAATTCGAGGTAGGTGATCATGTGTTTGTTAAGATAGCTCCTCTCAAGGGAGTTATGAGATTTGGAAAGAAGGGAAAGTTGAGTCCTCGTTTTATTGGACCTTTCGAGATTCTCGACAGAATTGGTGAGCGAGCTTATCGAGTGGCTTTGCCTCCGGATTTGGATAGAGTGCATAATGTATTTCATGTTTCAATGCTTCGTAAATATGTATCGAATCCAACTCATGTACTTCGTCACGAACCACTAGACTTAACGTCAAATTAAGTCATCATGAACGGCCGATAAAAATACTGGATCGAAAGGTTAAAGTGCTTAGAAACAAAGAAATTGGGATCGCGAAGGTGTTATGGAGTAATCATATCATCGAAGAAGCAACATGGGAACCCGAGGAAGAGATGAAGCAACGTTATCCTGACTTGTTTACGTCTTGAGGTAAATTTCGGGGACGAAATTTTTATAAGGGGAGGAGAATTGTAATAGCCGATCTTTCATGTCTTTTATTATGAATTACGGTATTTTTATTGTGATGGTTTATGGCTTTACATTATGATATGAATGATAATGAATGTTACATAATGGAATAAATAATGGATGGGTAGAATAGAAGGTTGAATTTGTGTTAAATAGGTAATAGAAGTGCGGTAACGGTATGAAACAGTGGCAGTAGTTGTGGTTTTCAGCATAATGTTTTGCATATTGATCCAATTGATGTGAGGCCTCTTTTATTAGAAAGATAAGATATAAGGCTATGATTTTGTGTTTTGAGTTTCGTTCAAATCATTGTGGAACATAGGCCGAAAGCGCCCTGAAGTGTGTCGTGCGTATCTTCGTTCCAACAATGACACATGTTGGGAGAATGGGTATAACTTTTTACTCGGACCTCCAAATGACCTGAAATTAGTGGGAGATTCAACAAAAGACATAGGGCTACAACTTCCCTGTTTACTACTTTTTCAAATTCCGAAGGGAAGAGGCGTTTCAGAAGCAATATTTACAGTGGCTGTGCACAGAGTGGCGCCCGAGCAGTAAGATTTGACCGCTCGAGCGCGCCCCGTTCTGAATTTTTGAGTTTTGGGCAGTAAGTTTGGCACTAGGGCGGTAATATGTGACCGCCCGAGCACCCAGCAAGTTAAAAAGCGTGTTTTGGTGTTTTGGAAGGCATAAAATCGAATGGGATCATCTTTTTACTCATTTTCCTTCTCTTCTTTTCTCTCCATCGGTTTAGAGCTAGGGTTCTTCCATTTTTCTTCTTCCCCTCCTATAATCTCTTGATTTATTCCTTCAATCCAAGTTGTTATCTTCATCTAAGCTAAGAGAAGGATCAAGGTAAGCTATTACTTAGTCTTGTTCTTAGATTCCTTGAGTTGTAAGTTTGTATCGGTAAGTTTTCGACTTACGGGGGATTGAAAGCTTAAGAAAGTGATATTAATGGACTCTATTATGGTTTTATCTTGTAGAATCATCACCAAGTGCCAAGGCTAGTGTATCTTTAGTTGGTTGTAAGTAGACTTTTCCTTTGAATGCATCTCATGATCTATGTATATGATAAATGATGTTTTAAATGATTTTAGCTCCTTTAACTCATTGATTATGTACACTGTATGTATTGATATATTGAAAAGAGATGGAATTGATGCCAAGGGCAAAGTAAAGGAGCTAAGGTTTTAGCATGCACACCACGTGTTTGATAAAATGTTTCAATGAATGTTTTTATGGCTTGAAGGTTATGTGGTATTGTGGTGTTACCTATGGTAATTCTAAACCCACTTGACTGAAATTGATCAAAATAATGACATGTACTGTGACTGAAACGTACATGTGTACCATTGAATGATGACCTATCAATGCCATACGAATGAAAAGAAATGAATTGTTCTATGGATGCCATCTTATAATTGTTATATACGCATTTTACTGACCGATGGCATATTATGGTTAAGAAATGGTATGGATTCGTTCTTTACACTATTTTATATGTACTTGTTATTTGAAGGTCTACTTGCTGAGTTTTATAACTCATTTCAGTTATGTTCATGAGATGCAGATACAGGTAACCGAGATTGATACGGCGGGGTGTCGAGACGGAAGAAAGAAATGTGCCAAGCTTGGAGGAAGGGTGAAAGGATTATTTTGTCAATGGATGGTTTAAGAAAGTATTTTGTTTTGTAATGGTTGGAGTTGGCTAATATATTTTGTTGTAAACCACCTGATATTTTGGGAGTTTAAATTTGATTCAAGTATTTTGGTAATTCAAATGGAATGCTTTTGATTTTGTATATCTCTATATATTAGTTGTGGGAATGTTTTGATGTACTGGTTTTATTGCTTGTGACAGGTGGTGAGTTCCTTTTTATGGAGAAACTCTGCCAAAATTTTTAAAATACATACTTTCCTCCAAGTCTATTTTTTTTAAAGCTTCCGCATTATAGAGTTTATTATTTTAAAAGGGGTCAGGGTGTCACATATTCTTTCTAGAACATTGAAACTGATTTTGATGTTTAAAATTCAAAAATTTCATATATTTTTTTAAACATTTATATACAAAATTGAGTTTTCGTGCAGCTTGCAGCGACTGTAGGGAAAATGACATATATCCTTGCTCGAGTGTCCAAATGACAAACCGTGTTTTGCGTTGCAAACTAAACTCATAGAGGTTTAGAGCGGTATAAAATTTGCAGCTTATTGATGCTCGAGAAAAAGCAGTTTATTCTTTGAAGGTAGAGCCTAAGTGTGAGGACCAGGACGCTAATTCATTCCTTAATCGTTCTTGGGAATAATTCAATCAATTAAGATAAACAGGATCTAATTATTATTTTTTTTAAATATAAGTGCAAAATGTAATGGAATCAGTTTAATATACTTATCAAAAGTAAAAGTACATGTCTTGTACTCAATACATTAAAATCATCTAGGGTTCAACTACTATATATCAAGTGTTGAAGCCTATATACTTTTGATCCGGATCTCCACGCTAACTTGTCCTCTCTCATCCTCTTCTTCACCTTGATCATGTCCCACCTGTTGTCATGCACACATACAAACACGACAACAGCCGGATAACTCCGGTGAGAATATAATCCCAGTATAAACAATGTGTACATGCAATCATATAAAAAATATAAAAGCATGAAATAGATATCAGAAACATGTATCAAAATCTGAAAGACATGAATCGATATAAAACTGTAACTCGACTAGTGAGTCATCTCCGACTCGACTCATTTCTAATCTTGGGATCTCGGTTCTTGGATATTGTGACATATATCGAATCTCAGCGATAGGAGTCTATCCATTCCTAAGAAACATCGATATAATTCAATCATCCAGTGTCTTGTAATATCCGCCACAGACTTGGCATCTCCGCCAAGGACTAGGAATCTCCGCCCATGACTCAATACATGCTTTGCTATAAATAAATAGACTAAGCTTATCAATCTCATGAATTGCAAGCATCAATGGAATAAATAAAGAATGTGGTTTTTGGGAAACTCAAGTCCAATCTGACCCGAGTCGATCTCCCGGTTAACATTGATTTATACCTTTCTTTCCGCCGATCTAACGAAGTCGAAGTCTCGAATTCGAAGCCTGTCAATACTCAATCTGGCAATGACAATATCGTGGAGTACAATATTATTATACTACTCGAATCAATACTGGATATCAGAACACAATCTAATTCTGTTTCAACGGCATAACTGCACAAACTCCTTATACCCAGCAATACAAATCAACAGATATCAATTCCCACAACTCATAATCGATAACAATACAAATCTCAATCAAATCCATTCTGAAAATCATAACAATTTCATATGGTATTTGTTCTTCAATCCGGTTTCAATTATACGGTGTATAATATGTCAATAACACCATATATGAATCATGTCCGATTCCTTCAATATCATATTTCCAAATCATAATAGAAATCAATAAAACTTACGTCTTTTCGAAGCCTGTGTCGAGAGGAGTACGGTAGTGAAGTCGGATTTAAATTCGGACAGACGGATCTTTCGCAAACCAAAATCTAAAATATAAAAAGGCGTAAGGATTGCCATGATACTTTCTCTGAAGCTCTTCTCGTTTTCCCCTTCTGAATTTTGAGGAGTGAAATGAATTGCAACATTTATATATATATATATATATATATATATATATATATATATATATATATATATATCAAGTTGCAAGGTGAAACCAAGTGTCGATTTTCCATTCTGCATGCCTCGCGCATATGCGCGCCCTAGCCCCCCCATATGCGCGAGACCTACTGTCTCGACATGTAACTTTCTCGGCAGCTCGCGCATATGTGTGCACCACCTCACCGCATATGCGCGAGGTTCTCTGGACTTCGCAAGTATCTCTTGCACATCTCGTGCATATGCGCGCACACCCTTCGCGCATATGCGAGAGGTCCTCTACCCATCTCGCGCATATGCGCACATCATGTCGCGCATATGCGCGAGGGGTATTGTCCTCACACTTTGAATCTTTTCATGCTAACTCAAATCAAGTCTCGGAATGATCCTTCATAATCATATCAATTCAAAATCAATAATCTCAGATTAACAGAATAAAATCTCGGGCATTACATTTCTCCCCTCCAAAGATACGATTTCATCTCCGAAAGCACATGCAATAAAATCATATCAGAAAGAAATGTATAACAGAATCTGAATAGAAAACTCACATCAATTAAATAACTCTGGGAATCTCTGTCTCATATCTGACTCAGTCTCCCAGGTATCTTCTTCAATGCCATGACGACTCCAGTGAACTTTCACAAGCGGAATAGTCTTCGTTCTGAGCTGCTTTTCCTTACGATCGAGAATCTGAATCGATTTCTCGAAGTAACTCAGGGTTTCGTCAAGTTCGGCTTCGTCTGGCTGAATAATATGTGAAGCATAAGAAATATAATTCCGCAATAAAGATACATGAAAGACATCATGTAATCCAGATAGAGAAGGCGAGAGGGCGAGTCGACAGGCACGATCTCCTATCTTCTCGAGAATCTCGTACGGCCCAATATAACGTGGAGACAACTTCCCTTTATTGCCAAATCAAACAATACCTCTGAAAGGTGAAATCATTAGAAATACTCGGTCTCTGACCTCAAATACCAATGGTCTCCGTCGAAAATTGGCATATTTGGCATGTCTTTCTTGAGCTGTCTTCATTCTCTTATGAATCAGTTTCACTTTTTTTGTCATGTCTCGGATCATATCAGGCCCAATCTCAGATACCTCCGATATATCATCCAAATACAGAGGGGATCTGCACCTCTTGGCGTACAACGCTTCAGATGGTGCCATCTCAATACTCTTCTGATAGCTGTTGTTGTACGAAAACTCACAAAATTGCAAATAATCTTGCCAAGTAGTGCCAAAATCTAGCACTACGGCTCTAAGCATATCCTCTAGTGTCTGATAATCCGCTCTGACTGTCCATCGGTCTATGGATGATATGCGGTACTCAGATGTAACTTCGTACCCAGAGCCTGCTGTATACTATACCAAAAGTGCGAAGTAAACCGAGGACCACGGTCTGATACAATCGACTTTGGCACTCCGTGCAATCTGACCACTTCTTTGACATAGATCTCTGCCATCTGGTCATGTCTGTACATCATCTTGTACGGAATAAAGCATGCGGATTTGGCCAATCTATCAATCACGACCCAAATCACATCGCAACCTCGGAAGGATCTTGGTAGCTTCGTCACGAAGTCCATGGAAATGTGATCCCATTTCCATTCAGGAATGGACAAACTTTGTAACAGTCCTCTGGGTTTCTTTCTTCCGGCTTTCACCTGTTGGCAATTTAGACATTTGGATACAAATTCAGCAATATCAGCTTTCATCTGTTTCCAACAAAACTCTCTTTTCAAATCATTGTACATCTTTCTGTCACTAGGATGAATATTGAATCGACTGCTATGTGCTTCTGACAATATTTGTTGTTTAAATTCCGAAACATCTGGCACAACAAGACGAATATTCACATATAAAACTTCGTCACAAACCTGATATTTGGATTGATGCCCTGCTCTAACCATCGATATCGAATTCTGAACGTTCTGATCAACTTTCTGAGATGCTTTAATTCTCAAAATCAGCTCTGGTTCGACTTGAACAACATATAACCTCAATGGTCTACATTCCGTCTCAAATACCAATCCAGACAAACATCAATCTTCTATCAAATTTGAAACACCAATAGTTGATAAGGATAAAGAACATACCACACGACTCAGTGCATAGCTGCTGCATTATACTTTCCCCGATAGTACTTGATTTCACAATCAAAATCTTTCAGTAAATCAAGCCATCTTCTTTGTCTCATATTCAGTTCACATTGCGAAAAAAAATATGTCAGGCTTTTATGATCAGAATAAATCTCAAACTTCTCACCGTATAGGTAATGTCGCCATATCTTCAATGCAAAAACAATGGCCGCCAATTCAAGATCATGAATTAGGTAGCAAGTCCCATGCGGCTTCAACTGTCTCGAGGCATAAGCAATGACATGACCTCGCTGCATCAAAACACAACCCAATCCTCTGTAAGAAGCATCACAATAAACAATAAAATCACCAGTACCTGATGGGATAGTCAATATTGGAGCACTGGTCAATCTTTTCTTCAACTCTTGGAAGCTGGATTCGCACTCCTCTGACCAAACAAATGGTGCATTCTTTTGAGTCAACTACGTAATAGGTTTAGCAATACTGGAGAAATCTTTAATGAATCTTCGGTAATATCCTGCTAAACCCATAAAACTGCGTATCTCTGGCACATACGTCGGTCTCGGCCTGTGGGGACCCGGACGCTGTTCTTTTTCTTAATCATCTTTTGGGATTTAATTATCAATTCAGATAAAACAGGGTCTAAAAATTTTTCTTTTAAAATATAAGTGCGGAAGGTAATGGCATCAATTTAATATAAAAATCAGTATAATAGTACAAGTCTTGTACAACATACATCTAGTTCAGTTAAGGTTTAACTACTAAAGTTCCAGTAATAAAACCTATCTATATCCAAGTCCGGAATCACCACGCTAACTCGTCTTCTCTCATCATCTTCTTGACCCTGATTCAGCCCCACCTGTTGTCATGTACACATACAGACAAGACAACAGCCGGATAACTCCGGTGAGAATAAATCCCATTATAAATCAACAAAACATGCAATCATATAAACAAATATAAGGCATGTAATCAGGTAACAGTAATATGAATCAAAATCTGAAACATAATTACAATTCTACAATTCAGACTTGACTCAATCCTAGTCTAAGGATCCCGGTTTCCAAATGTGGTGTTCCTATATCGAATTCCGTAATAGAAGGAACTCTGTTCCTATTACTCGATATAACCAAATATGGTGTTCATATATCGAATTCCGTAATAGAAGAATTCCAATTCCTATTACTCGATATAACCAAGCATCTGGTGTCCTGACCTAACCGTCATGGACTGTAGCTCTATCGCTAATATCCTTATCTTGAGACATCGTGCAATGTGCCCGTGGCGATTCCACCACTATCAGGCACTTCTGTCACAAGATTATTCATCTGATACCTGTTATCTATCATTCCAGAGAACAAGTACATCATTCAAATCAATTCAAATATCAATGCAATAAAGTAAAGTATGTGATTTAGGGAAACTCAAGTCTAAACCGACCCAAGTCGATCTCCCAGTACCACATTGACTTATACCTTTGTCGTCCCGGTCTGACGAAGACGAAGTATCGAAGTCAAATCTGTCCATATCAAATCTAAAATGACAATATCGAATACACTATATCAGTGAATAACTCAATTCACAATCTGTTCTGATTAATACTCAACTCTGTACAAAATCTGATCAATATCTGAACAAGATACAATTCAATTCATGTCATCGATATCACGATATAATTAAAATCATTTCTGAATCTGATAAATCTAAATCAACTGATGTTTCGACGGCATATCAATACAGTCTTGTAACTCCGTCCATCTGAACATCACAGATATAATATCAGAATTTATAATCTCAATATCTGTACACTCAGAATCAGTACCACACAATCCTGATATCAAATCTTAAATAAAATCTCAGTCAATATCTTTCAAAATCATAACAATTGTATAAACAGTCTATTTGTCAATCTGACTTCGATTCTACAATGTCTACGGTCGTAAAAACACCATATCTGAATCATATTCGATTCTAGCAACATCATATTTTCAAAACATCTCAAAACGTAATAAAACTTACGTCCTTGTGTAGCTCGAGTCGAGAGGAACACAATACTGTGTTCGAATTCGAATTCTGAGACACGGATTCTTCGTAAATCAAATTCTAAGTTTAAGAAGTAAAGTTTCTCCCCAAGCTCTCCATTTCCTCTGAAGAATCTCAAGAAGACACGAGTTCCGTCTATATATATATCTTGCATGCAATTTAAAACGTGGCTTCATTCTTTACGTTACACGTTAGACCGCGGGTGCGGTCGTGTATTGTACCGCGGGTGCGGTCGTGCAATGCCTATCCTTGCATTTCCCGAAAGCTCAGACAGCGGGTGCGGTCCTTCCAACACCGCGGGTGCGGTGACCCTACTGGAACAACACCGCGGGTGCGGTCTATCTTACACCGCGGGTGCGGTGTGGCTACTGGAATTTGTTCCACTTTATGTCCATGCACCGCGGGCGCGGTCTTGTCTGGCACCGCGGGTGCGGTCTTGCATTTTCCAGAATTTCTCATTTTTCCATTCTTGCAACACTTTATAATCTTGTCTTATCAATTCTATAATTCTTGGGCATTACACGGCCAATTGATCACAGCTTCGACTTAACTAGGATCAACTGATATACCATCTCCGTATATAATACGACCCAGAATTACAGCCTGTCTCAGCCAAAACTCACATTTCGCCAGTTTCGCATATAATTCTCAGCCCTCAGAGTTCTCAACACAATTCTCAAATGCTCATCATACTCAATCATATTCTTCGAATAAATCAAAATATCATCAATGAAAATAATCACAAAATCATCGAGATATTTCTGGAACACACGGTTCATCAGACCCATAAATATAGCTGGAGCATTTGTCAAACTGAACGGCATGACAATAAACTCATAATTTCCATACCTGGTTCTGAATGCTGTCTTCGAGATATCAGAATCTCTGACTCTCATCTGATGATATCCAGATCTCAAATCGATCTTGGAATATACAGAAGAAACCCTGAAACTGATCAAATAAATCATCAATACGAGGCAAAGGATATTTGTTCTTTACCCGTAGCCTTGTTCAGTTGCCGGTAGTCAATGTAAAGTCTCATTGAACCGTCCTTCTTTCTCACAAACAGTACTGGAGCAGCCCAAGGAGAAACACTTGGTCTAATGTATCCCTTGGCCAATAAATCTTCCAACTGATCTTTTAATTCTTTCAATTCTACCGGTGCCATTTTGTACGGAGATTGTTGCATGTTTTCTTGATTGCTCGCAAGCACACAACGTCAAGTTATAGTAAAATGTATTTTTGAGTGCATGTGTCGATCCCATGAGGAATGTGTCTATAAATGTATATTAGTACTTGTGATTAAAATAGTCTCGACTTTTTTAAGAATAATCTATTAAAAGATTTGTTTGCGAGAATAACTAAATTGAAAATGGATTTAAATGTAATACCAATTTATAGCAATTAACAATGGAATATAAGATCAAGAGGTCCGATTTCACGCAACTGTCTAACATGTGTAATTTCTTGTAACTATGTTATAAAAATCCTTCTTATTCATTAGCCAAGAATCATATAATTATCTACTCCCTCTCCCGAGTGTTAAGTATACTGTAATTATCAAAAAATAAATTGCAACGTTCCCATCAACAATGTACAAATAAATAACACATCAAGCACTAGATTCTCTATGGGCTTCGATAGAATTATAGGCCCTCCCGAACTCTATAAATACCATTGATGCATTTTTCTCATTTCTTGTTTATAATTTCCTCTTCCGAGTGAGAAATTATAAACATAAAAATCATTCAAATTATGGCCAATAAATTGAAAGCATTAAGAGCAGAACAATACAAATGAACAATATGAAGAACTTAAATAGCTTAGTTCATAGCTTTTAACACATGGTTTCTAGTTTAGTTCCATCTTTCCTCTAGAAATAAAAATTAGTTCATAATAACACAAGCAAAACAACAAAATATGGTTTTAAAACAAGACATATCAACTGAAAAATAAAAGAAAGAAGAACTTAGAACAAGAGTTTGAAGTGCTGTTTCCGTCCCCGGAGTTGTCAAAAGGTTTCCCAAGAACTTGATGAACTTGGATCTTCAATCCTTTAGCAGCAGCCTCTACTCCTTCCTTGGCTCCCAATACCCTCGAAATGATGTCGTTTTATAGTCCAGACAAACCTCAATTCGCAGCACACAAAAATCTTTGACTTCCATGCGCAACACACCAAAATACAGATTTTCCGGATTCTGTCTTGCAAGGAGTGCGGGTGCGGTCAAGAGGACACCGCGGGTGCGGTGTAAGTTCTGTTGTGCGCGCGCAGTTGCGGTATGAATTTTAGCGTAGGTGCGGTGTAAAGATGAACGCAGGTGCGATATTGCTTCTGTAATTTTTTTATCTTTTTCACTTTCTAATTCAACAGTTTAATACTCCAAACTCTCATTCTATGCTTCCAAACTACAACAACAAATCACATAAAACCTGCCAAAAAATCATAAAATTCCAAGTTAAAAACAAGTAATAAAAGTGCAATAAATTGCACTTATCAAACTTCCCCAAACTTAGGATTTTGCTTGTCACGAGCAAAACAAAACAACACAAACAAACAAGCCATGAAATACTTTAAAGAACTTGTCCTCAAGATAATTTAATTGACTCTTTATGCATTAATAATTCAATATATGACAAGTCAAAACAATCCAATCAATTTTTCATTTGGATATATTTATGAAATCGGTTAATTTTCTAAACTTCTAATCTCTTCAAATCATGTTTCAAAACAATCTCAATTGATTTCAATTTCTTACAAACACAATCAAGAGGTCTTTTTCGGTAAAAATTGGGTTCAAAGCAATATTCATTCAAGAAAGGAGTACCAAATAAATATTTGATGCAATGAGGTGGGTGTTAAGTTGATCGAGATTCGTACTCAATGTAAGTGTTTACCAATTTTCCATAGGCTTGATCCTCCCAATCCTTCTCCACTAGTATATTAGACAATTATGACTTGGTCAATAGGATTTGCAATGCTTGTAATGTTAGGCCTTGGCTCATGGCTACAAATGAAGATTTTGAATTCAAATAAGGGAGTAAGTTGAATTTTTATCTCTTTTACAAACTCCACTTTTTTCTTTTATCTCCGTTTTTTATTCATTTCATCTCTCTCTTTTTCTTTTTTTCTTCCTTTTTTTTCTCCAACTTCTTCAATGAACTTTTCTTTTGTAGGAGAATTTCAATATTTTTTTTTAATCTTTGAATTCTTACTCTCTTGATAAGGTAGGAAATTAAGGTTTAAGATATTCAACTGGGTGGTAAATGTGAGATATTTGAAAAGATATCGAATGAGGTCTTATACACATATTTACGTGTGCCATTCGAATTCATATAAGCTCAAAGAGGTGACAAATGATAAATTATTTTTATTTAGTGGCTTGAAAGGCTCAATCGATCAAAAAAATCAAATAAATCATAAGTTGTACGTATTTCTCCTCGATTGTTGTTTGGATAGTTCTAGACAAAATCTCAATTCACTAACAAAGAGTAGAATCTAATCATCGTGAAAAATAGTGTCTCAATGCATCAACCAAATACATAAATATTCAAAAGAAAAGTGCTTGGCTTCCAAGAAATTTCAAGAACACAATTCTTTTCTCATATAGGCTCAAGAAGGCTTCAAATGAATATTTATGAACAATATAAATAGGACCATATAAAATCAAAGATTGCCTCAATCATATATATGTTTGAAAAAAATTATTTCAATGTCAAATGAAAATCACAGAGTTGTTTAGAAATTATAAGTCTCAAACTTACAAAATCTCATGATTGTTCTCTAAATTTTTCCAGTTGATTGATGAACATGAATGAAATACATGACATTTCTTCTCAATACACAAATTTTGTTCATCATTGGTCATTTTCAAAATTTTCATGACTATGACACTACAAACACACAAGCAAATAACTCAATAGTAAATAAAACAATCAAATAAAACTAAATGACACTACAAACTCACAAGCTAAAATAATTTCCCAAACTTAAATATGTGCATCGCCCTCGATGAAAATGATCGTGAAAGTTAGGGGAATACACATAAATCGGGCAATGACCGTCAGTGGTCATTGCCATCCTCGTCATCTGCTCCTTCTTGTGGTGGGTGGTACTTCGGCGGATCATATGCGGGCGACCATTGCGGGTTGTGGAAATGGATTACCAGATGTTGAAGCTGATAGAAATTGTTGAGCCAAGACAGATGTGAAATCCATCATATAATCCATGAATGTATCGGTCCTAAACTGAAACTTGTCCATGTCTTGGCGTTATTGGCGCATTTCTTCTTCCAAATGAGTTAATCGATCTCGCACATTTCTTGGTTGCGGTTGTGTTTGTTGTTGTTGGGCATGAGCATGAGCACGTCATTCAGCAGCTCTTCTGTTGAAATCTCTCTGAGCTTGACGTGTATCTTGTTGATCAGATGTCAGTGACCTATGTGGTTGAATTACCACAATTGCATTTTTGGTTTCAACAATTCTTCATTTACTGCCCAAGTCACTCCCGGATAATGGCATAGGTCTGTGATAAGAGAAGGGAGGAGGAGTCCACTAGGAGAGTTACCTTTTGCATAATCTAGCATTGAGTTATGAAGCAATTGACCTAAATCAATCGTCTTTCCCGTTAAGATGCAAAAAATCAGGATTGCCCTCTCCTTGATGACAGTAGTAGTATGGCCAGTATGCTTAATCCTAGCCGAAATGAATGAATACCAATCTTTGACAACATTTTTCAGATCAGATTTAGCTAGGCTTAAATGTACATCGTCTCTCATTCGCCACTCTGCTCCCTCAATGCAAATAGTCTGAAGAATGTTATTATAATCGACTTCCTCGGTCCGATATTCTTCATATTCATCATGCATGACTGGAGGGATACCATACATCGTGTTGATGGTATGAGCATCAAAAGTT